>NC_090941.1:1059583537-1060833537 GCF_040938575.1 Ambystoma mexicanum
TAGCACACTCACAGTGAAGCAGCTATTTCCCATTAGGGAAACGGCGCTCCGACCTGGAGAGGCAGAAAGGTCCTCTCGTCTAATGGGAACTATCCCACGCACACTGAAGCAGCTATTTCCCATTAGAAAAACAGCCCTCTTACCTGCAGAGGCAGAAAGGTCATCTCGTCTAATGGGAACTAGCCCACTCACACTGAAGCAGCTATTTCCCATTAGACAAACGGCGCTCCGATCTGCAGAGGCAGAAAGGTCCTCTCGTCTAATGGGAACTAGCCCACTCACACAGAAGCAGCTATTTCCCATTAGAGAAACGGCGCACCGACCTGCAGAGGCAGAAAGGTCCTCTCGTCTAATGGGAACTATCCCACGCACACTGAAGCAGCTATTTCCCATTAGAAAAACAGCCCTCCGACCTGCAGAGGCAGAAAGGTCCTCTCGTCTAATAGTAACTAGCCCACTCACACTGAAACAGCTATTTCCCACAAGAGAAACGGCCCTCCGACCTGCAGAGCAGAAAGGTCCTCTTGTCTAATGGGAACTAGCCCACTCACACGGAAGCAGCTATTTCCCATTAGAGAAACGGTCCTCCGACCTGCAGAGGCAGAAAGGTCCTCTTGTCTAATGGGAACTAGCCCACTCACGCAGAAGCAGCTATTTTCCATTAGAGAAACAGCCCTCCGACCTGGAGAGGCAGAAAGGTCCTTTAGTCTAACTGGAACTAGACCACTCACACTGAAGCAGCAATTTCCCATTAGAGATTCGGCCTTCGGACCTGCAGAGGCAGAAATGTCCTCTCGTCTAATGGGAACTAGCCCACTCACGCTGAAGCAGCTATTTCCCATTAGAGAAACGGCCCTCCGACCTGGAGAGGCAGAAAGGTCCTCTCGTCTAATGGGAACTAGCCCATTCACGCTGAAGCAGCAATTTCCCATTAGAGAAACGGCCCTCAGACCTGCAGAGGCAGAAAGGTCTTCCCGTCTAATGGGAACTAGCCCACTCACGCTGAAGCAGCTATTCCCTGTTAGAGAAACGGCCCTTGTACCTGCAGAGGCAGAAAGGTCCTCTCGTCTAAAGGGAACTAGCCCACTGACGCTGAAGCAGCTATCTCCCATTATTGAAACGGCCCTCCGACCTGCAGAGGCAGAAAGTTCCTCTCGTCTAATGGGAACTAGCCCACTCACGCTGAAGCAGCTACTTCCCATTAGAGAAACGGCCCTCCGACCTGCAGAGGCAGAAATGTCCTCTCGTCTAATGGGAACTAGCCCACTCACGCTGAAGCAGCTATTCCCCGTTAGAGAAACAGCCCTCGTACCTGCAGAGGCAGAAAGGTCCCCTCGTCTAATGGGAACTAGCCCACTCACGCTGATGCAGCTATTGCCCGTTAGAGAAACGGCCCTCTGAAGTACAGAGGCAGAAAGGTCCTCTTGTCTAAAGGGAACTAGCCCAGTCACGCTGAAGCATCTATTGCCCGTTAGAGAAACGGCCCTCTGACCTGCAGAGGCAGAAAGGTCCTCTCGTCTAATGGGAACCAGCCCACTCACACTGAAGCAGCTATTGCCCGTTAGAGTAACGGCCCTCTGACCTGCAGAGGCAGAAAGGTCCTCTCGTCTAATGGGAACTAGCACACTCACAGTGAAGCAGCTATTTCCCATTAGGGAAACGGCGCTCCGACCTGGAGAGGCAGAAAGGTCCTCTCGTCTAATGGGAACTATCCCACGCACACTGAAGCAGCTATTTCCCATTAGAAAAACAGCCCTCCGGGGGCGCTGTTGAGCAGCCGTCAAGATGGCTGCCTAGCCTGATAGCTCCGTGCACGGCCGCTTCCTATCCTCATACATCTGCGGTTCGGGACTCCTACAAGCCTCTATTCCTACTTCTTTGCCTTCCTGATATCTGGGGCTACGTGTCAGTGTATTTTGTGCGAGTACTGGCCCTCCGGCGCCGAGATATGGCGTATTGTGGATCCGACCTCTGAGGCCGCGAGTTGCGCGGCGGCCTACCCCTCATTCTGCCGGGGCCGCCTCACCGTAGTGCCTGGGACGCCCGCCGCTCCTCCGCACCGAGGCTGCGGACTCGCCTCCCTGGTGTCGGCGCCTAGGCCGTCGCCTGCCCGGATCGGCCCTGGGCGGTGCTGCGCTTCCACGGCGTCGGAGACCCGGGGCCACTGGCGGGCCCGAACTACACTGCCGGAGGCCGCCGGCGACGGATCGCCGCTACTGCCTCCGCCTTCATCTGGGGCCGTGTGCTACCCGGCCGCCTACGGCTGCGGCGCCGATTGCTGCTGGCCTGGCCCCTGAGCCATGCGGCGGCTCCCGAGGGCCGCCTGAAGATCCTGCCTCTGCCTCCGCCTCCATCTGGGACCCCGCGCTGGCCCGGCCGCGAGCGGTGCTGCGCTTCCGCGGCGTCGGAGGCCCGGGGCCACTGGCGGGCCCGAACTACACTGCCGGAGGCCGCCCGGCGACAGATCGCCGCTACTGCCTCCGCCTTCATCTGGGGCCGTGTGCTACCCGGCCGCCTACGGCTGCGGCGCCGGTTGCTGCTGGCCTGGCCCCCTGAGCCATGCGGCGGCTCCCGAGGGCCGCCTGAAGATCCTGCCTCTGCCTCCGCCTCCATCTGGGACCCCGCGCTGGCCCGGCCGCGAGCGGTGCTGCGCTTCCGCGGCGTCGGAGACCCGGGGCCACTGGCGGGCCCGAACTACACTGCCGGAGGCCGCCCGGCGACGGATCGCCGCTACTGCCTCCGCCTTCATCTGGGGCCGTGTGCTACCCGGCCGCCTACACCTGCGGCGCCGGTTGCTGCTGGCCTGGCCCCCTGAGCCGTGCGGCGGCTCCCAAGGGCCGCCTGAAGATCCTGCCTCTGCCTCCGCCTCCATCTGGGGCCCCGCGCTGGCCCGGGCCGGGGGGACGCTGCCCGACTGTTGCGCGCCATTCCTATCTGGTTGGCGGCGTGGGCCGGCCCCGCTTCCGCTCCTTGGGTCTGGCTGGTCGGTGGCCCCTGTTCGCCCCCGGCGCTCCGGCGCTGCTCCCTGGGGTCGCTGGGCCCGCCGGGTGCGCTGTGGCTGCGGGGGGCCCGGGCTCGCTGGACTCGGCGGATGCGGGTGGGGAGCCGGGGATTGCTTTAACTAGAGACCGCTGCTCCCGTACCAGGGCCCTGGGCTGAGATCGCCTCCGAATTGAACGTCCGGTGATCCCTGCCATCGACGGATCTCCCCAGTGGTCTCTGCCTGGCCTCTGACCCCTGGCCCCTGGCGGCGCCTGCCGGCGACTTACCCTGGCCTCGGCTACACGGACTCATTAACATAGCGTTCACCTTTACCCCTGTGACACGTGCCAGCTGCAGACATACATATCGTCATGCCCAATAGATCTAGGAATACTAGTAAGACCGGAGCCATGGACAGATTTGCAAGGGCCACCCCGAGATCTGGCTCGCCCTGTGCGTCTGGGGAACGGGCTGACCCACGACCTGCCGCTGAAACACCTCCCGCAGACCTACAAGCTATGATGGAATCAATGGCCAAGAATTTTGCTGCTTTCCACGAAAAGCTAGACGATATTAATGCGAACGTAGCGTCGCTCAAAGCCACACTGGACCAGCATGGGTCAAGAATCACGGAGGCTGAAAATAGAGTCAGCACTAATGAGGACAACATAGCCACGCTACAGGGCACTGTATCCACTCTGGTCATGGACATGAAGTCAGTCAAGGCCAAATGCGACGATTTAGAATCCAGGTCGCGGAGGAACAATGTACGCATTGTTGGAGTTCCCGAAAATGCGCTCAAGGGGCGACTTGAGCTGGCGGTTGAGAACCTTTTGAAAGACCTCCTGGGCAACCCTGACATGTCCCCCTTCTTCACAGTGGAGAGAGCCCACAGGGCATTGCAGCCCCGCCCCAAGCCTGGAGATTTCCCGAGGCCCATTATTGCGAAGATCCTAAGTTTCAAGGACCGTGACCTGATTCTCCGGCTTGCACGCGAAAAGGGGGAGCTCAGATTGGACTCGCAGGTAATCCGGATTTTCCCTGACTTCTCAGTGGGAGTTCAGCAGGAACGCCGGCAATTCCTTGGGGTTAAGAAGATGCTCAGAGAGAGAAATATCCCATATGCCATACTCTTCCCAGCGCGATTGAAGTTCACATTTGGTAACAAACTCTATTTCTTCACGGTCCCTTCGGAAGCAGTGAAATTTATCGAGGCACATGTTCCTCTTCATCGCCCTGCCGAAGACATCGTGGACAACGACTAAGACTGGTCTGGACCCTGCTCTCTCTAATAGTTCTGTTTACAGGGTGCTGGGAGGGCTGCGGGCCGCTGTTTACATTGATGGTTCTACTGTTATGTCATTTATCCGGACATGCGGCCTTAACAGCATGCATGTCGGCTGGCGCCCCCAATTCCTTCTTCTAGTTTTCCTATAACGATTCTGATGTTAATCTCGAGTTTGTCTGGCGGTGTGGGTTTCCGGTGGCGGTCCCCCGGGGCCTGGCGGCCGGACTTTGCCGAACCTTACACCTATACACTTGCACTATGATACCGCAGTCCACTGCTTGTTGTGTAACGACCCTTTGGGCCTTAAGCGCGCCGATGCACGGCAATGGCGCACCCCGCTGCGATTGCAATGTTCGTTATGCTATGTTTGTGTGTTAGCCCTTGTTGGGCCTTTGGACAGTTCCGGCCAAGTTGGGGATGGCCCAGCGGTTTACAGTTATGGGTGGGGAATGTACGCACTGCTGCCTCTTGGGCGATAGTGAGGGTGGGGGGTGGGAATGGGGTGTTATTTAAAAAAGGCACACGAGGTTGCATGGCACACGCATCATCTGGCTATGAGTGCATACTTGGCACCACGGTTGGTAACTCATGCTATCGCTGGATTTGGGAGGTACACTAGCTATGCAGCGCGGGATTAGCTGCATGACGCTGTAATGACCACTCTTATCATGTCCTGGAATATCAGGGGGTTGAGCAACCACACTAAGGCCCGCAAGATTATGGCGTATGCCAACAGGCATGCGTGTAAGATACTGTTCTTGCAAGAGACACACTCGGCGGGCCACTTGCCAAGGACCATAGCCCCGACATGGGGCCCCGCTAGGTTCTTCACCGCGTATTCGACCCAGGCTAGGGGCGTTCTCACGCTGATCCACAAATCCATCAAGTTCATCTTACATAAAAGCTACATTGACCCGGAGGGTCGCTATGTCATACTCCACTGCACACTGGTAAATAGCGAATATCTGCTTGTTAATACCTACTGCCCCAACGTCGACTCTCCTGAATTCTTTGACACCATCGCCTCTATTTTACTGGGATATGTTGGCATTCAAATAATATGGGGTGGCGACCTAAATCTCATTCTGGACACTGCCCTGGATAGAACTGGCACGGCAGTTCGGGCACTATCACGAGCGGCCCGCAGGCTGCGTGACCACATCGTGACGCTTGGTGTCTGCGACGTCTGGAGGACGCTAAACCCCCAGCAGAGGGAATACACGTATTATTCGTCTGTACACAACAGTTGGTCCAGAATAGACCTGTTCTTGGTGTCGGGAGACGCGTTGGGTAGAGTTGAGAGCGCCCGAATTCTATCCCGTACGCTTTCAGACCACGCCCCAATAACACTGACCATGGGGCTAGGGATCCCTGTCCCCAAGTTTCCCACCTGGCGCTTTAAATCCGACGCCCTCCGGGACATTGTGTTCAAAGCTGAAATACTGGCCGACATTGAATCCTTCTTTGTCCATAACTCCCTACAGGACACCTCAGCGGCAGTTAGATGGGACGCCTTCAAAGTATATATTAGAGGTATGTCTATTTCACGGGAGGCGGGAGTATTGAAATCGATCAGGGCCGCCCTCGGTCGCTCTGAATCCAAACTTAAGCAATTGGAACTCCTTGGTTCCACTGGGTCAGATCCCACCGTCCTCGCTCAGATTAACGACGAGCTACGCACTTATAATGCCCTTGCCGCCAGTGAGGTTCGTTACTTCAGCCGCCCACAGGCCGCCAGGAAATATGGGGAGGGGGACAGACCTGGGAGAACTCTGGCCACTCTGGTGAGGAGGGAATCTGGTCGTACTCAGATCACCTCAGTCAAAGATAAACAGGGGAACACACTGTGGACCGACCAACAAATCCTTGATGTCTTCACTGAGTTCTACAATTCCCTCTACACCCAGCCTGTAGAGCATGCCGAGCATAACACCCGTGACCTTCTTGACCAGATTCCTACTACGGAGATCTCCCCTTCCACCCGGGAGCTGTTGGACTCCCCAATCACCTTGGACGAAGTGGTGGCCGTCATCTCGGACCTGCCCAAGGGTAAGGCACCGGGTCCAGACGGACTCACTGCCGAATTTTACCGAGAGCACATCGCCATATTAGCCCCCAGGTTGCTCGAGGTCTGGACCGAATCATTACGGGTCTCGGCTCTTCCCCCCTCCATGCGGGAGGCAGTTATAACGGTCCTGCTCAAGCCCGGTAAGCCCGAAGATGAATGTGGTTCCTATAGACCTCTCTCTCTCATGAACCTTGACACCAAAGTCTTCGCTAAAGTTATAGCGAATCGATTCCTACCCGTCATGACTTATTTAGTTCATGAAGATCAGTCCGGCTTCGTCCCTGGGAGGGCTACCTCCCATAATATCAGAAGACTAACTAACGTTATGTCCCGGATGGATCAGGACGCGCAGGCTGTGGCAGTCACACTCGATGCCCAGAAGGCCTTCGATATGGTCTCCTGGCGGTACATGTGGCTGTTACTGGAGACAATGGGTGTTGGCCCAAATATGATCAGGTTTATTAAGTTACTGTACACCTCTCCTGTGGCGCGAGTGCGGGTCAACTCCCTAACCTCTGCCCCCTTCACATTGTCAAGAGGCACCCGCCAGGGTTGTCCCTTCTCACCCATTCTATTTGCCCTAGTGATAGAACCAATGGCAGACTGGGTCCGTGCCCGCCACGCTCACAGGGGGATCAGGTTGAAGGGTAACCCTGAGATCATCTCTCTTTACGCAGATGATGTCTTACTGTATATTAGAGACCCCACGACACACCTGGATCCCATTTTGAGGGACATAACCCGTATCGGCACCCACTCTGGCTTCACAATTAATTATTCCAAGTCCGAGATCTTTCCACTGACTAGTTCCACTAAACAGCCTGCTACAGAATTCCCTCTCCGCTGGTCCCCGGAAGGTATTAAATATTTGGGCGTCCACATCTCCCTGGCGAAGCATGCTCTACTGGCCAACAACTATAAAGCTGTGGCGCTGACTGTTGAGTCCAAACTGTTGCGATGGCGCGCTCTCCCGCTGTCCATGACTGGCAGACTCTCCCTCGTTAAAATGATACTTCTCCCCAAGCTCCTTTATGTCTTCACCAACATACCCGTATGGCCCGGTAGGGCCTACTTCACCAGACTCCACTCGCTCTGCGCACAGTTTCTGTGGCACTCCGGTGCGGTGCGCAAGAAGTGGACCGACATGGTGCATTCATACAAACGAGGGGGTCTCACGGCCCCAAACCTGACTCTATATTGGACGGCGGCCCAGGCCCAACACGCCACGCATTGGTACCCAGGTTCTCAAGAGCGCCCGCATGTCAAGCTCGAGCGGCTGGCTGCCACTGGTGTCAACATAATGTCCCTCATTCTCCACCGACAATACACTCCGGATTCCCCTATCGATCCACTCAATGCGACCCTCCGTGCCTGGACGCGCCTGCTAGATGCGTCACCTGAGTCCTCTCCATATTACAAATGGCTCCCCGCGTGGTCCTTCCCCGGGTTGGAACCCACACATGATGCTGCCCTGGCTCGCCACTGGAGCTCACTGGGCTATCTGGCCTTATCCGACTTTTACCCCGAGGGCAGGTTTATTGATCCCCAGACGTGGAAACCGGGGCACACTGGTTCCGCAGTAGAAACTCTTCAATATTATAGACTCCGGGCAGCGTTTCGTGCCATGTGGCCCTCATTCCCAGACGAGCCCCCGGAGGCCCCGGCAGTTGCATACATTGCTAATTCTGGCGGCGCCGGCGGCGTCGTGTCCTCTCTGTATAAGATCCTACAGGACGCTACCCCAATTCTGGCCCCGAGGGCGCGCGGCGAGTGGGCGGATGAACTGGGTCTGGAGATCTCCGATAAGATTTGGGAGAGGATGTGTCTCCACACCCAGAGAGTCTCTCTAAACTTTCGGTACCGTGCCATGCAATACAAGCTATTAAATAGGCTATACTACACCCCACATCGCACTTCGAGGTTCGCCCGGTCCACTCCGCGCGCCTGTCCACGATGCGGGGCTCAAGAAGCCGACCATATACACATGTTCTGGTCCTGCGACAAATTGTCAGGGTTTTGGAGGCGTGTCCTAGATACACTCGCTGCAATAACAGACACGGTGCTGGACCCGGATCCATTGGCAGTTCTGTTTGGGGTATGGGGAGGGGTCTGCAACGGGGGCCTGGCTAAGTTTTTGAACATGGGCTGTATGGTGGCCAAGAAATGCGTGCTCCAGGCCTGGAGGAGCTCCTCCCCTCCGGCCTTCCAGACTTGGCTGCGGCTGGTCACCTGGTCACGAAACTGTGAAGAAGAATTTCTGACAATGCTCCCGGGGCATTCACGCCCCCAAAACATCTGGGTTGAATTTAATGCTTACCTCAACAGCCAGGGTGTGGACGCGCCCGGGTCGGGCTCACCCCCCTCTCTAACGTAATTTACTCGTGGGTCCCAACCTTTTCTCCCACTTATCATCGGTGTGATTAAGTTGATTGTTGTTACCGCTATGTACTGCTCTTCTTTTGTAACAAGTAACAATGCGACCGTACTGATCAATTGCTCAGTTGTTGCGTGTATCCAATGTATACCTCTGCCACCAAAAATAAAAGTTTAAAAAAAAAAATAAAAAAAAAAAAAAAAGAAAAACAGCCCTCCGACCTGCAGAGGCAGAAAGGTCCTCTCGTCTAATGGGAACTAGCCCACTCACACTGAAGCAGCTATTTCCCATTAGACAAACAGCGCTCCGATCTGCAGAGGCAGAAAGGTCCTCTCGTCTAATGGGAACTAGCCCACTCACACAGAAGCAGCTATTTCCCATTAGAGAAACGGCGCTCCGACCTGCAGAGGCAGAAAGGTCTTCTCGTCTAATGGGAACTATCCCACGCACACTGAAGCAGCTATTTCCCATTAGAAAAACAGCCCTCCGACCTGCAGAGGCAGAAAGGTCCTCTCGTCTAATAGTAACTAGCCCACTCACACTGAAACAGCTATTTCCCACAAGAGAAACGGCCCTCCGACCTGCAGAGCAGAAAGGTCCTCTTGTCTAATGGGAACTAGCCCACTCACACGGAAGCAGCTATTTCCCATTAGAGAAACGGTCCTCCGACCTGCAGAGGCAGAAAGGTCCTCTCGTCTAATGGGAACTAGCCCACTCACGCAGAAGCAGCTATTTCCCATTAGAGAAACAGCCCTCCGACCTGGAGAGGCAGAAAGGTCCTTTAGTCTAACTGGAACTAGACCACTCACACTGAAGCAGCAATTTCCCATTAGAGATTCGGCCTTCGGACCTGCAGAGGCAGAAATGTCCTCTCGTCTAATGGGAACTAGCCCACTCACGCTGAAGCAGCTATTTCCCATTAGAGAAACGGCCCTCCGACCTGAAGAGGCAGAAAGGTCCTCTCGTCTAATGGGAACTAGCCCATTCACGCTGAAGCAGCAATTTCCCATTAGAGAAACGGCCCTCAGACCTGCAGAGGCAGAAAGGTCTTCCCGTCTAATGGGAACTAGCCCACTCACGCTGAAGCAGCTATTCCCTGTTAGAGAAACGGCCCTTGTACCTGCAGAGGCAGAAAGGTCCTCTCGTCTACTGGGAACTAGCCCACTCACGCTGAAGCAGCTATTTCCCATTAGAGAATCGGCCCTCCGACCTGCAGAGGCAGAAAGGTCCTCACGTCTAATGGGAACTAGCCCACTCATGCTGTAGCAGCTATTTCCCATTAGAGAAACGGCCCTCCGACCTGCAGAGGCAGAAAGTTCCTCTCGTCTAATGGGAACTAGCCCACTCACGCTGAAGCAGCTAAGTCCCTTAGAGAAACTGCCCTCCGACCTGCAGAGGCAGAAAGGTCCTCTCGTCTAATGGGAACTAGCCCACTCATGCTGAAGCAGCTATTTCCCATTAGAGAAACGGCCCTCCGACCTGCAGAGGCAGAAAGGTCCTCCCGTCTAATGGGAACTAGCCCACTCACGCTGAAGCAGCTATTTCCCATTAGAGAAACGGCCCTCCGACCTGCAGAGGCAGAAAGGTCCTCCCATCTAATTGGAACTAGCCCACTCACGCTGAAGCAGCTATTTCCCATTAGAGAAACGGCTCTCCGACCTGCAGAGGCAGAAAGGTCCTCTCATCTAATGGGAACTAGCCCACTCAGGCTGAAGCAGCTATTTCCCATTAGAGAAACGGTCCTCCGACCTGGAGAGGCAGAAAGGTCCTCTCGTCTAATGCGAACTAGCCCACTCACGCTGAAGCAGCTATTTTCCTTAGAGAAACTGCTCTCCGACTGGCGGAGGCAGAAAGGTCCTCTCGTCTAATGGGAACTAGCCCACTCACGCTGTAGCAGCTATTTCCCGTTAGAGAAACGGCCCTCCGACCTGCAGAGGCAGAAAGGTCCTCTCATCTAATGGGAACTAGCCCACTCACGCTGAAGCAGCTATTGCCCGTTAGAGAAACGGCCCTCTGACCTGCAGAGGCAGAAAGGTCCTCTTGTCTAATGGGAACTATCCCACGCACACTGAAGCAGCTATTTCCCATTAGAAAAACAGCCCTCCGACCTGCAGAGCAGAAAGGTCCTCTCGTCTAATAGTAACTAGCCCACTCACACTGAAACAGCTACTTCCCACAAGAGAAACGGCCCTCCGACCTGCAGAGCAGAAAGGTCCTCTTGTCTAATGGGAGCTAGCCCACTCACACGGAAGCAGCTATTTCCCATTAGAGAAACGGTCCTCCGATCTGCAGAGGCAGAAAGGTCCTCTCGTCTAATGGGAACTAGCCCACTCACGCAGAAGCAGCTATTTCCCATTAGAGAAACAGCCCTCCGACCTGGAGAGGCAGAAAGGTCCTTTAGTCTAACTGGAACTAGACCACTCACACTGAAGCAGCAATTTCCCATTAGAGATTCGGCCTTCGGACCTGCAGAGGCAGAAATGTCCTCTCGTCTAATGGGAACTAGCCCACTCACGCTGAAGCAGCTATTTCCCATTAGAGAAACGGCCCTCCGACCTGGAGAGGCAGAAAGGTCCTCTCGTCTAATGGGAACTAGCCCATTCACGCTGAAGCAGCAATTTCCCATTAGAGAAACGGCCCTCAGACCTGCAGAGGCAGAAAGGTCTTCCCGTCTAATGGGAACTAGCCCACTCACGCTGAAGCAGCTATTCCCTGTTAGAGAAACGGCCCTTGTACCTGCAGAGGCAGAAAGGTCCTCTCGTCTAATGGGAACTAGCCCACTCATGCTGAAGCAGCTATTTCCCATTAGAGAAACGGCCCTCCGACCTGCAGAGGCAGAAAGGTCCTCCCGTCTAATGGGAACTAGCCCACTCACGCTGTAGCAGCTATTTCCCGTTAGAGAAACGGCCCTCCGACCTGCAGAGGCAGAAAGGTCCTCTCGTCTAATGGGAACTAGCCCACTCACGCTGAAGCAGCTATTGCCCGTTAGAGAAACGGCCCTCTGACCTGCAGAGGCAGAAAGGTCCTCTTGTCTAATGGGAACTATCCCACGCACACTGAAGCAGCTATTTCCCATTAGAAAAACAGCCCTCCGACCTGCAGAGCAGAAAGGTCCTCTCGTCTAATAGTAACTAGCCCACACACACTGAAACAGCTACTTCCCACAAGAGAAACGGCCCTCCGACCTGCAGAGCAGAAAGGTCCTCTTGTCTAATGGGAGCTAGCCCACTCACACGGAAGCAGCTATTTCCCATTAGAGAAACGGTCCTCCGATCTGCAGAGGCAGAAAGGTCCTCTCGTCTAATGGGAACTAGCCCACTCACGCAGAAGCAGCTATTTCCCATTAGAGAAACAGCCCTCCGACCTGGAGAGGCAGAAAGGTCCTTTAGTCTAACTGGAACTAGACCACTCACACTGAAGCAGCAATTTCCCATTAGAGATTCGGCCTTCGGACCTGCAGAGGCAGAAATGTCCTCTCGTCTAATGGGAACTAGCCCACTCACGCTGAAGCAGCTATTTCCCATTAGAGAAACGGCCCTCCGACCTGGAGAGGCAGAAAGGTCCTCTCGTCTAATGGGAACTAGCCCATTCACGCTGAAGCAGCAATTTCCCATTAGAGAAACGGCCCTCAGACCTGCAGAGGCAGAAAGGTCTTCCCGTCTAATGGGAACTAGCCCACTCACGCTGAAGCAGCTATTCCCTGTTAGAGAAACGGCCCTTGTACCTGCAGAGGCAGAAAGGTCCTCTCGTCTAATGGGAACTAGCCAACTCACGCTGAAGCAGCTATTGCCCGTTAGAGAAATGGCCCTCTGACCTGCAGAGGCAGAAAGGTCCTCTCGTCTACTGGGAACTAGCCCACTCACGCTGAAGCAGCTATTTCCCATTAGAGAATCGGCCCTCCGACCTGCAGAGGCAGAAAGGTCCTCACGTCTAATGGGAACTAGCCCACTCATGCTGTAGCAGCTATTTCCCATTAGAGAAACGGCCCTCCGACCTGCAGAGGCAGAAAGTTCCTCTCGTCTAATGGGAACTAGCCCACTCACGCTGAAGCAGCTAAGTCCCTTAGAGAAACTGCCCTCCGACCTGCAGAGGCAGAAAGGTCCTCTCGTCTAATGGGAACTAGCCCACTCATGCTGAAGCAGCTATTTCCCATTAGAGAAACGGCCCTCCGACCTGCAGAGGCAGAAAGGTCCTCCCGTCTAATGGGAACTAGCCCACTCACGCTGAAGCAGCTATTTCCCATTAGAGAAACGGCCCTCCGACCTGCAGAGGCAGAAAGGTCCTCCCATCTAATTGGAACTAGCCCACTCACGCTGAAGCAGCTATTTCCCATTAGAGAAACGGCTCTCCGACCTGCAGAGGCAGAAAGGTCCTCTCATCTAATGGGAACTAGCCCACTCAGGCTGAAGCAGCTATTTCCCATTAGAGAAACGGTCCTCTGACCTGGAGAGGCAGAAAGGTCCTCTTGTCTAATGCGAACTAGCCCACTCACGCTGAAGCAGCTATTTTCCTTAGAGAAACTGCCCTCCGACTTGCGGAGGCAGAAAGGTCCTCTCGTCTAATGGGAACTAGCCCACTCACACTGAAGCAGCTATTGCCCCATAGAGAAACGGCCCTCCGACCTGCAGAGGCAGAAAAGTCCTCTCGAGCCCACTCCCACTGAAGTACATACCTATTGGCCATTAGAGAAACGGACCTCCGACCTGCAGAGGCGGAAATGTCCTTTCGTCTAATGGGAACCAGCCCACTCAAACTGAAGCAGCTGTTTCCCATTAGAGAAACGGCCCTCCGACATGCAGAGGCGGAAAGGTCCTCTCGTCTAATGGGAATCAGCCCACTCACACTGAAGCAGCTATTCCCATTAGAGAAACGGCCCCCCGCCCTGGAGAGGCGGAAAGGTCCTCTCGTCTAATGCGAAACAGCCCACTCACACTGAAGCAGCTATTTCCCATTAGAGAAACAGCCTTCCGACCTGCAGAGACGGAAAGGTCCTCTCGCCTAATGGGAACCAGCCCACTCACACTGAAGCAGCTATTCCCCATTAGAGAAACGGCCCTCCAACCTGTAGAGGCGTAAAGGTCCTCTCGCCTAATGGGAACTTGCCCACTCACAATGAAGCACTTATTTTCCATTAGAGAAACGGCCCTCCGACCAGCAGAGGGGGAAAGGTCCTCTCATCTAATGGGAACTAGCCCACTCACACTGAAGCAGCTATTTCCCATTATATAAACGGCCCTCCGACCTGCAGAGGCGTAAAGGTCCTCTCGTCTAATGGGAACCAGCCTATTCACACTGAAGCAGCTATTTCCCAATAGAGGAACGGTCCTCCGACCCGGAGAGGCAGAAAGGTCCTCTCGTCTAATGGGAACTAGCCCACTCACGCTGAAGCAGCTATTGCCCGTTAGAGAAACGGCCCTCTGACCTGCAGAGGCAGAAAGGTCCTCTTGTCTAATGGGAACTAGCCCACTCACGCTGAAGCAGCTATTTCCCATTAGAGAATCGGCCCTCCGACCTGCAGAGGCAGAAAGGTCTTCACGTCTAATGGGAACTAGCCCACTCACGCTGTAGCAGCTATTTCCCGTTAGAGAAACGGCCCTCCGACCTGCAGAGGCAGAAAGTTCCTCTCGTCTAATGGGAACTAGCCCACTCACGCTGAAGCAGCTATTGCCCGTTAGAGAAACTGCCCTCTGACCTGCAGAGGCAGAAAGGTCCTCTTGTCTAATGGGAACTAGCCCACTAACGCTGAAGCAGCTATTTCCCATTAGAGAATCAGCCCTCCGACCTGCAGAGGAACAAAGGTCCTCACGTCTAATGGAACTAGCCCACTCACGCTGTAGCAGCTATTTCCCATTAGAGAAACGGCCCTCCGACCTGCAGAGGCAGAAAGTTCCTCTCGTCTAATGGGAACTAGCCCACTCACGCTGAAGCAGCTAAGTCCCTTAGAGAAACTGCCCTCCGACCTGCAGAGGCAGAAAGGTCCTCTCGTCTAATGTGAACTAGCCCACGCACGCTGAAGCAGCTATTTCCCATTAGCGAAACGGCCCTCCGACCTGCAGAGGCAGAAAGTTCCTCACGTCTAATGGGAATTAGCCCACTCACGCTGAAGCAGCTATTTCCCATTAGAGAAATGGCCCTCCGACCTGCAGAGGCAGAAATGTCCTCTCGTCTAATGGGAACTAGCCCACTCACGCTGAAGCAGCTATTCCCCGTTAGAGAAACAGCCCTCGTACCTGCAGAGGCAGAAATGTCCTCTCGTCTAATGGGAACTAGCCCACTCACGCTGAAGCAGCTATTGCCCGTTAGAGAAACAGCCCTCTGACCTACAGAGGCAGAAAGGTCATCTCGTCTAATGGGAACTAGCCCAGTCACGCTGAAGCAGCTATTTCCCGTTAGAGAAATGGCCCTATGACCTTCAGAGGCAGAAAGGTCCTCTCGTCTAATGGGAAGCAGCCCACTCACACTGAAGCAGCTATTGCCCGTTAGAGTAACGGCCCTCCGACCTGCAGAGGCAGAAAGGTCCTCTCGTCTAATGGGAACTAGCCCACTCACGCTGAAAGCAGCTATTTCCCATTAGAGAAACGGCCCTCCGACCTGCAGAGGCAGAAAGGTCCTCCCGTCTAATGGGAACTAGCCCACTCACGCTGAAGCAGCTATTTCCCATTAGAGAAACAGCAATCGTACCTGCAGAGGCAGAAATGTCCTCTCGTCTAATTGGAACTAGCCCACTCACGCTGAAGCAGCTATTTCCCATTAGAGAAACGGTCCTCCGACCTGGAGAGGCAGAAAGGTCCTCTCGTCTAATCGGAATTAGCTCACTCACGCGCAAACAGAAATTTCCCATTAGAGAAACAACCCTCGGACCGGCAGAGGCAGAAAGGTCCTCTCGTCTAATGGTTAACCAGCCCACTCACGCAGAAGCAGCTATTTTCCATTAGGGAAACGGCCCTCCGACCTGCAGAGGCAGAAAGGTCCTCTCGTCTAATGGGACCTAGCCCACACACGCGGAAGCAGCTATTTCCCATTAAGGAAACGGCCCTCCGACCTGGAGATTCAGAAAGGTCCTCACGTGTAATGGGAACTAGCCCACTCACGCTGAAGAAGCAATTTCCCGTTAGAGAAACGGCCCTCAGACCTGCAGAGGCAGAAAGGTCTTCCCGTCTAATGGGAACTAGCCCACTCACGCTGAAGCAGCTATTCCCCGTTAGAGAAACGGCCCTTGTACCTGCAGAGGCAGAAAGGTCCTCTCGTCTAAAGGGAACAAGCCCACTGACGCTGAAGCAGCTATCTCCCATTATTGAAACGGCCCTCCGACCTGCAGAGGCAGAAAGTTCTTCTCGTCTAATGGGAACTAGCCCACTCACGCTGAAGCAGCTATTTCCCATTAGAGAAACGGCCCTCCGACCTGCAGAGGCAGAAATGTCCTCTCGTCTAATGGGAACTAGCCCACTCACGCTGAAGCAGCTATTCCCCGTTAGAGAAACAGCCCTCGTACCTGCAGAGGCAGAAAGGTCCCCTCGTCTAATGGGAACTAGCCCACTCACGCTGATGCAGCTATTGCCCGTTAGAGAAACGGCCCTCTGAAGTACAGAGGCAGAAAGGTCCTCTTGTCTAATGGGAACTAGCCCAGTCACGCTGAAGCATCTATTGCCCGTTAGAGAAACGGCCCTCTGACCTGCAGAGGCAGAAAGGTCCTCTCGTCTAATGGGAACCAGCCCACTCACACTGAAGCAGCTATTGCCCGTTAGAGTAACGGCCCTCCGACCTGCAGAGGCAGAAAGGTCCTCTCGTCTAATGGGAACTAGCACACTCACAGTGAAGCAGCTATTTCCCATTAGGGAAACGGCGCTCCGACCTGGAGAGGCAGAAAGGTCCTCTCGTCTAATGGGAACTATCCCACGCACACTGAAGCAGCTATTTCCCATTAGAAAAACAGCCCTCCGACCTGCAGAGGCAGAAAGGTCCTCTCGTCTAATGGGAACTAGCCCACTCACACTGAAGCAGCTATTTCCCATTAGACAAACGGCGCTCCGATCTGCAGAGGCAGAAAGGTCCTCTCGTCTAATGGGAACTAGCCCACTCACACAGAAGCAGCTATTTCCCATTAGAGAAACGGCGCTCCGACCTGCAGAGGCAGAAAGGTCCTCTCGTCTAATGGGAACTATCCCACGCATACTGAAGCAGCTATTTCCCATTAGAAAAACAGCCCTCCGACCTGCAGAGGCAGAAAGGTCCTCTCGTCTAATAGTAACTAGCCCACTCACACTGAAACAGCTATTTCCCACAAGAGAAACGGCCCTCCGACCTGCAGAGCAGAAAGGTCCTCTTGTCTAATGGGAACTAGCCCACTCACACGGAAGCAGCTATTTCCCATTAGAGAAACGGTCCTCCGACCTGCAGAGGCAGAAAGGTCCTCTCGTCTAATGGGAACTAGCCCACTCACGCAGAAGCAGCTATTTTCCATTAGAGAAACAGCCCTCCGACCTGGAGAGGCAGAAAGGTCCTTTAGTCTAACTGGAACTAGACCACTCACACTGAAGCAGCAATTTCCCATTAGAGATTCGGCCTTCGGACCTGCAGAGGCAGAAATGTCCTCTCGTCTAATGGGAACTAGCCCACTCACGCTGAAGCAGCTATTTCCCATTAGAGAAACGGCCCTCCGACCTGGAGAGGCAGAAAGGTCCTCTCGTCTAATGGGAACTAGCCCATTCACGCTGAAGCAGCAATTTCCCATTAGAGAAACGGCCCTCAGACCTGCAGAGGCAGAAAGGTCTTCCCGTCTAATGGGAACTAGCCCACTCACGCTGAAGCAGCTATTCCCTGTTAGAGAAACGGCCCTTGTACCTGCAGAGGCAGAAAGGTCCTCTCGTCTAAAGGGAACTAGCCCACTGACGCTGAAGCAGCTATCTCCCATTATTGAAACGGCCCTCCGACCTGCAGAGGCAGAAAGTTCCTCTCGTCTAATGGGAACTAGCCCACTCACGCTGAAGCAGCTACTTCCCATTAGAGAAACGGCCCTCCGACCTGCAGAGGCAGAAATGTCCTCTCGTCTAATGGGAACTAGCCCACTCACGCTGAAGCAGCTATTCCCCGTTAGAGAAACAGCCCTCGTACCTGCAGAGGCAGAAAGGTCCCCTCGTCTAATGGGAACTAGCCCACTCACGCTGATGCAGCTATTGCCCGTTAGAGAAACGGCCCTCTGAAGTACAGAGGCAGAAAGGTCCTCTTGTCTAATGGGAACTAGCCCAGTCACGCTGAAGCATCTATTGCCCGTTAGAGAAACGGCCCTCTGACCTGCAGAGGCAGAAAGGTCCTCTCGTCTAATGGGAACCAGCCCACTCACACTGAAGCAGCTATTGCCCGTTAGAGTAACGGCCCTCCGACCTGCAGAGGCAGAAAGGTCCTCTCGTCTAATGGGAACTAGCACACTCACAGTGAAGCAGCTATTTCCCATTAGGGAAACGGCGCTCCGACCTGGAGAGGCAGAAAGGTCCTCTCGTCTAATGGGAACTATCCCACGCACACTGAAGCAGCTATTTCCCATTAGAAAAACAGCCCTCCGACCTGCAGAGGCAGAAAGGTCCTCTCGTCTAATGGGAACTAGCCCACTCACACTGAAGCAGCTATTTCCCATTAGACAAACGGCGCTCCGATCTGCAGAGGCAGAAAGGTCCTCTCGTCTAATGGGAACTAGCCCACTCACACAGAAGCAGCTATTTCCCATTAGAGAAACGGCGCTCCGACCTGCAGAGGCAGAAAGGTCCTCTCGTCTAATGGGAACTATCCCACGCACACTGAAGCAGCTATTTCCCATTAGAAAAACAGCCCTCCGACCTGCAGAGGCAGAAAGGTCCTCTCGTCTAATAGTAACTAGCCCACTCACACTGAAACAGCTATTTCCCACAAGAGAAACGGCCCTCCGACCTGCAGAGCAGAAAGGTCCTCTTGTCTAATGGGAACTAGCCCACTCACACGGAAGCAGCTATTTCCCATTAGAGAAACGGTCCTCCGACCTGCAGAGGCAGAAAGGTCCTCTCGTCTAATGGGAACTAGCCCACTCACGCAGAAGCAGCTATTTCCCATTAGAGAAACAGCCCTCCGACCTGGAGAGGCAGAAAGGTCCTTTAGTCTAACTGGAACTAGACCACTCACACTGAAGCAGCAATTTCCCATTAGAGATTCGGCCTTCGGACCTGCAGAGGCAGAAATGTCCTCTCGTCTAATGGGAACTAGCCCACTCACGCTGAAGCAGCTATTTCCCATTAGAGAAACGGCCCTCCGACCTGGAGAGGCAGAAAGGTCCTCTCGTCTAATGGGAACTAGCCCATTCACGCTGAAGCAGCAATTTTCCATTAGAGAAACGGCCCTCAGACCTGCAGAGGCAGAAAGCTCTTCCCGTCTAATGGGAACTAGCCCACTCACGCTGAAGCAGCTATTCCCTGTTAGAGAAACGGCCCTTGTACCTGCAGAGGCAGAAAGGTCCTCTCGTCTAATGGGAACTAGCCAACTCACGCTGAAGCAGCTATTGCCCGTTAGAGAAATGGCCCTCTGACCTGCAGAGGCAGAAAGGTCCTCTCGTCTACTGGGAACTAGCCCACTCACGCTGAAGCAGCTATTTCCAATTAGAGAATCGGCCCTCCGACCTGCAGAGGCAGAAAGGTCCTCACGTCTAATGGGAACTAGCCCACTCATGCTGTAGCAGCTATTTCCCATTAGAGAAACGGCCCTCCGACCTGCAGAGGCAGAAAGTTCCTCTCGTCTAATGGGAACTAGCCCACTCACGCTGAAGCAGCTAAGTCCCTTAGAGAAACTGCCCTCCGACCTGCAGAGGCAGAAAGGTCCTCTCGTCTAATGGGAACTAGCCCACTCACGCTGAAGCAGCTATTTTCCTTAGAGAAACTGCCCTCCGACTTGCGGAGGCAGAAAGTTCCTCTCGTCTAATGGGAACTAGCCCACTCACGCTGAAGCAGCTAAGTCCCTTAGAGAAACTGCCCTCCGACCTGCAGAGGCAGAAAGGTCCTCTCGTCTAATGGGAACTAGCCCACTCACACTGAAGCAGCTATTGCCCCATAGAGAAACGGCCCTCCGACCTGCAGAGGCAGAAAAGTCCTCTCGAGCCCACTCCCACTGAAGTACATACCTATTGGCCATTAGAGAAACGGCCCTCCGACCTGCAGAGGCGGAAATGTCCTTTCGTCTAATGGGAACCAGCCCACTCAAACTGAAGCAGCTGTTTCCCATTAGAGAAACGGCCCTCCGACCTGCAGAAGCGGAAAGGTCCTCTCGTCTAATGGGAACCAGCCCACTCACACTGAAGCAGCTATTCCCATTAGAGAAACGGCCCCCCGCCCTGGAGAGGCGGAAAGGTCCTCTCATCTAATGCGAAACAGCCCACTCACACTGAAGCAGCTATTTCCCATTAGAGAATAGCTGCTTCAGCGTGAGTGGGCTAGTTCCCATTAGACGGGAGGACCTTTCTGCCTCTGCAGGTCGGAGGGCCCTCCGACCTGCAGAGGCAGAAAGGTCCTCCCGTCTAATGGGAACTAGCCCACTCACGCTGAAGCAGCTATTTCCCATTAGAGAAACGGCCCTCCGACCTGCAGAGGCGGAAATGTCCTTTCGTCTAATGGGAACCAGCCCACTCAAACTGAAGCAGCTGTTTCCCATTAGAGAAACGGCCCTCCGACCTGCAGAAGCAGAAAGTTCCTCTCGTCTAATGGGAACTAGCCCACTCACGCTGAAGCAGCTAAGTCCCTTAGAGAAACTGCCCTCCGACCTGCAGAGGCAGAAAGGTCCTCTCGTCTAATGGGAACTAGCCCACTCATGCTGAAGCAGCTATTTCCCATTAGAGAATAGCTGCTTCAGCGTGAGTGGGCTAGTTCCCATTAGATGAGAGGACCTTTCTGCCTCTGCAGGTCGGAGAGCCGTTTCTCTAATGGGAAATAGCTGCTTCAGCGTGAGTGGGCTAGTTCCAATTAGATGGGAGGACCTTTCTGCCTCTGCAGGTCGGAGGGCCGTTTCTCTAATGGGAAATAGCTGCTTCAGCGTGAGTGGGCTAGTTCCCATTAGACGGGAGGACCTTTCTGCCTCTGCAGGTCGGAGCCCTCCGACCTGCAGAGGCAGAAAGGTCCTCCCGTCTAATGGGAACTAGCCCACTCACGCTGAAGCAGCTATTTCCCATTAGAGAAACGGCCCTCCGACCTGCAGAGGCAGAAAGGTCCTCCCATCTAATTGGAACTAGCCCACTCACGCTGAAGCAGCTATTTCCCATTAGAGAAACGGCTCTCCGACCTGCAGAGGCAGAAAGGTCCTCTCATCTAATGGGAACTAGCCCACGCAGGCTGAAGCAGCTATTTCCCATTAGAGAAACGGTCCTCCGACCTGGAGAGGCGGAAAGGTCCTCTCGTCTAATGCGAACTAGCCCACTCACGCTGAAGCAGCTATTTTCCTTAGAGAAACTGCCCTCCGACTTGCGGAGGCAGAAAGGTCCTCTCGTCTAATGGGAACTAGCCCACTCACACTGAAGCAGCTATTGCCCCATAGAGAAACGGCCCTCCGACCTGCAGAGGCAGAAAAGTCCTCTCGAGCCCACTCCCACTGAAGTACATACCTATTGGCCATTAGAGAAACGGCCCTCCGACCTGCAGAGGCGGAAATGTCCTTTCGTCTAATGGGAACCAGCCCACTCAAACTGAAGCAGCTGTTTCCCATTAGAGAAACGGCCCTCCGACCTGCAGAAGCGGAAAGGTCCTCTCGTCTAATGGGAACCAGCCCACTCACACTGAAGCAGCTATTCCCATTAGAGAAACGGCCCCCCGCCCTGGAGAGGCGGAAAGGTCCTCTCATCTAATGCGAAACAGCCCACTCACACTGAAGCAGCTATTTCCCATTAGAGAAACAGCCTTCCGACCTGCAGAGACGGAAAGGTCCTCTCGCCTAATGGGAACCAGCCCACTCACACTGAAGCAGCTATTCCCCATTAGAGAAACGGCCCTCCAACCTGTAGAGGCGTAAAGGTCCTCTCGCCTAATGGGAACTTGCCCACTCACAATGAAGCACTTATTTTCCATTAGAGAAACGGCCCTCCTACCAGCAGAGGGGGAAAGGTCCTCTCATCTAATGGGAACTAGCCCACTCACACTGAAGCAGCTATTTCCCATTATATAAACGGCCCTCCGACCTGCAGAGGCGTAAAGGTCCTCTCGTCTAATGGGAACTAGTCCACTCACGCTGAAGCAGCTATTTCCCAATAGAGAAACGGCCCTCTGACCTGGAGAGGCAGAAAGGTCCTCTTGTCTAATGGGAACTAGCCCACTCACGCTGAAGCAGCTATTTCCCATTAGAGAATCGGCCCTCCGACCTGCAGAGGCAGAAAGGTCCTCACGTCTAATGGGAACTAGCCCACTCACGCTGTAGCAGTTATTTCCCGTTAGAGAAACGGCCCTCCGACCTGCAGAGGCAGAAAGGTCCTCTCGTCTAATGGGAACTAGCCCACTCACGCTGAAGCAGCTATTGCCCGTTAGAGAAACGGCCCTCTGACCTGCAGAGGCAGAAAGGTCCTCTTGTCTAATGGGAACTAGCCCACTCACGCTGAAGCAGCTATTTCCCATTAGAGAATCGGCCCTCCGACCTGCAGAGGCAGAAAGGTCCTCACGTCTAATGGGAACTAGCCCACTCACGCTGTAGCAGCTATTTCCCGTTAGAGAAACGGCCCTCCGACCTGCAGAGGCAGAAAGTTCCTCTCGTCTAATGGGAACTAGCCCACTCACGCTGAAGCAGCTATTGCCCGTTAGAGAAACTGCCCTCTGACCTGCAGAGGCAGAAAGGTCCTCTTGTCTAATGGGAACTAGCCCACTAACGCTGAAGCAGCTATTTCCCATTAGAGAATCAGCCCTCCGACCTGCAGAGGAACAAAGGTCCTCACGTCTAATGGGAACTAGCCCACTCACGCTGTAGCAGCTATTTCCCATTAGAGAAACGGCCCTCCGACCTGCAGAGGCAGAAAGTTCCTCTTGTCTAATGGGAACTAGCCCACTCACGCTGAAGCAGCTAAGTCCCTTAGAGAAACTGCCCTCCGACCTGCAGAGGCAGAAAGGTCCTCTCGTCTAATGGGAACTAGCCCACGCACGCTGAAGCAGCTATTTCCCATTAGCGAAACGGCCCTCCGACCTGCAGAGGCAGAAAGTTCCTCACGTCTAATGGGAAGTAGCCCACTCACGCTGAAGCAGCTATTTCCCATTAGAGAAATGGCCCTCCGACCTGCAGAGGCAGAAATGTCCTCTCGTCTAATGGGAACTAGCCCACACACGCTGAAGCAGCTATTCCCCGTTAGAGAAACAGCCCTCGTACCTGCAGAGGCAGAAATGTCCTCTCGTCTAATGGGAACTAGCCCACTCACGCTGAAGCAGCTATTGCCCGTTAGAGAAACAGCCCTCTGACCTACAGAGGCAGGAAGGTCATCTCGTCTAATGGGAACTAGCCCAGTCACGCTGAAGCAGCTATTTCCCGTTAGAGAAATGGCCCTATGACCTTCAGAGGCAGAAAGGTCCTCTCGTCTAATTGGAACCAGCCCACTCACACTGAAGCAGCTATTTCCCATTAGAGAAACGGCCCTCCGACCTGCAGAGGCAGAAAGGCCCTCTTGTCTAATGGTAACTAACCGAATCACGCTGAAGCAGCTATTTCCCATTAAAGAAACGGCCCTCTGACCTGCAGAGGCAGAAAGGTCCTCCCGTCTAATGGGAACTAGCCCACTCACGCTGAAGCAGCTATTTCCCATTAGAGAAACGGCCCTCCGACCTGCAGAGGCAGAAAGGTCCTCACGTCTAATGGGAACTAGCCCACTCACGCTGTAGCAGCTATTTCCCGTTAGAGAAACGGCCCTCCGACCTGCAGAGGCAGAAAGTTCCTCTCGTCTAATGGGAACTAGCCCACTCACGCTGAAGCAGCTATTGCCCGTTAGAGAAACTGCCCTCTGACCTGCAGAGGCAGAAAGGTCCTCTTGTCTAATGGGAACTAGCCCACTAACGCTGAAGCAGCTATTTCCCATTAGAGAATCAGCCCTCCGACCTGCAGAGGAACAAAGGTCCTCACGTCTAATGGGAACTAGCCCACTCACGCTGTAGCAGCTATTTCCCATTAGAGAAACGGCCCTCCGACCTGCAGAGGCAGAAAGTTCCTCTTGTCTAATGGGAACTAGCCCACTCACGCTGAAGCAGCTAAGTCCCTTAGAGAAACTGCCCTCCGACCTGCAGAGGCAGAAAGGTCCTCTCGTCTAATGGGAACTAGCCCACGCACGCTGAAGCAGCTATTTCCCATTAGCGAAACGGCCCTCCGACCTGCAGAGGCAGAAAGTTCCTCACGTCTAATGGGAAGTAGCCCACTCACGCTGAAGCAGCTATTTCCCATTAGAGAAATGGCCCTCCGACCTGCAGAGGCAGAAATGTCCTCTCGTCTAATGGGAACTAGCCCACACACGCTGAAGCAGCTATTCCCCGTTAGAGAAACAGCCCTCGTACCTGCAGAGGCAGAAATGTCCTCTCGTCTAATGGGAACTAGCCCACTCACGCTGAAGCAGCTATTGCCCGTTAGAGAAACAGCCCTCTGACCTACAGAGGCAGGAAGGTCATCTCGTCTAATGGGAACTAGCCCAGTCACGCTGAAGCAGCTATTTCCCGTTAGAGAAATGGCCCTATGACCTTCAGAGGCAGAAAGGTCCTCTCGTCTAATGGGAACCAGCCCACTCACACTGAAGCAGCTATTTCCCATTAGAGAAACGGCCCTCCGACCTGCAGAGGCAGAAAGGCCCTCTTGTCTAATGGTAACTAACCGAATCACGCTGAAGCAGCTATTTCCCATTAAAGAAACGGCCCTCTGACCTGCAGAGGCAGAAAGGTCCTCCCGTCTAATGGGAACTAGCCCACTCATGCTGAAGCAGCTATTTCCCATTAGAGAAACGGCCCTCCAACCTGGAGAGGCAGAAAGGTCCTCTCGTCTAATGGGAACTAGCCCATTCACGCTGAAGCAGCAATTTCCCATTAGAGAAACGGCCCTCAGACCTGCAGAGGCAGAAAGGTCTTCCCGTCTAATGGGAACTAGCCCACTCACGCTGAAGCAGCTATTCCCTGTTAGAGAAACGGCCCTTGTACCTGCAGAGGCAGAAAGGTCCTCTCGTCTAATGGGAACTAGCCAACTCACGCTGAAGCAGCTATTGCCCGTTAGAGAAATGGCCCTCTGACCTGCAGAGGCAGAAAGGTCCTCTCGTCTACTGGGAACTAGCCCACTCACGCTGAAGCAGCTATTTCCAATTAGAGAATCGGCCCTCCGACCTGCAGAGGCAGAAAGGTCCTCACGTCTAATGGGAACTAGCCCACTCATGCTGTAGCAGCTATTTCCCATTAGAGAAACGGCCCTCCGACCTGCAGAGGCAGAAAGTTCCTCTCGTCTAATGGGAACTAGCCCACTCACGCTGAAGCAGCTAAGTCCCTTAGAGAAACTGCCCTCCGACCTGCAGAGGCAGAAAGGTCCTCTCGTCTAATGGGAACTAGCCCACTCACGCTGAAGCAGCTATTTTCCTTAGAGAAACTGCCCTCCGACTTGCGGAGGCAGAAAGGTCCTCTCGTCTAATGGGAACTAGCCCACTCACACTGAAGCAGCTATTGCCCCATAGAGAAACGGCCCTCCGACCTGCAGAGGCAGAAAAGTCCTCTCGAGCCCACTCCCACTGAAGTACATACCTATTGGCCATTAGAGAAACGGCCCTCCGACCTGCAGAGGCGGAAATGTCCTTTCGTCTAATGGGAACCAGCCCACTCAAACTGAAGCAGCTGTTTCCCATTAGAGAAACGGCCCTCCGACCTGCAGAAGCGGAAAGGTCCTCTCGTCTAATGGGAACCAGCCCACTCACACTGAAGCAGCTATTCCCATTAGAGAAACGGCCCCCCGCCCTGGAGAGGCGGAAAGGTCCTCTCATCTAATGCGAAACAGCCCACTCACACTGAAGCAGCTATTTCCCATTAGAGAATAGCTGCTTCAGCGTGAGTGGGCTAGTTCCCATTAGACGGGAGGACCTTTCTGCCTCTGCAGGTCGGAGGGCCCTCCGACCTGCAGAGGCAGAAAGGTCCTCCCGTCTAATGGGAACTAGCCCACTCACGCTGAAGCAGCTATTTCCCATTAGAGAAACGGCCCTCCGACCTGCAGAGGCGGAAATGTCCTTTCGTCTAATGGGAACCAGCCCACTCAAACTGAAGCAGCTGTTTCCCATTAGAGAAACGGCCCCCCCCGACCTGCAGAGGCAGAAAGGTCCTCCCGTCTAATGGGAACTAGCCCACTCACGCTGAAGCAGCTATTTCCCATTAGAGAAACGGCCCTCCGACCTGCAGAGGCAGAAAGGTCCTCCCATCTAATTGGAACTAGCCCACTCACGCTGAAGCAGCTATTTCCCATTAGAGAAACGGCTCTCCGACCTGCAGAGGCAGAAAGGTCCTCTCATCTAATGGGAACTAGCCCACGCAGGCTGAAGCAGCTATTTCCCATTAGAGAAACGGTCCTCCGACCTGGAGAGGCGGAAAGGTCCTCTCGTCTAATGCGAACTAGCCCACTCACGCTGAAGCAGCTATTTTCCTTAGAGAAACTGCCCTCCGACTTGCGGAGGCAGAAAGGTCCTCTCGTCTAATGGGAACTAGCCCACTCACACTGAAGCAGCTATTGCCCCATAGAGAAACGGCCCTCCGACCTGCAGAGGCAGAAAAGTCCTCTCGAGCCCACTCCCACTGAAGTACATACCTATTGGCCATTAGAGAAACGGCCCTCCGACCTGCAGAGGCGGAAATGTCCTTTCGTCTAATGGGAACCAGCCCACTCAAACTGAAGCAGCTGTTTCCCATTAAAGAAACGGCCCTCCGACCTGCAGAAGCGGAAAGGTCCTCTCGTCTAATGGGAACCAGCCCACTCACACTGAAGCAGCTATTCCCATTAGAGAAACGGCCCCCCGCCCTGGAGAGGCGGAAAGGTCCTCTCATCTAATGCGAAACAGCCCACTCACACTGAAGCAGCTATTTCCCATTAGAGAAACAGCCTTCCGACCTGCAGAGACGGAAAGGTCCTCTCGCCTAATGGGAACCAGCCCACTCACACTGAAGCAGCTATTCCCCATTAGAGAAACGGCCCTCCAACCTGTAGAGGCGTAAAGGTCCTCTCGCCTAATGGGAACTTGCCCACTCACAATGAAGCACTTATTTTCCATTAGAGAAACGGCCCTCCTACCAGCAGAGGGGGAAAGGTCCTCTCATCTAATGGGAACTAGCCCACTCACACTGAAGCAGCTATTTCCCATTATATAAACGGCCCTCCGACCTGCAGAGGCGTAAAGGTCCTCTCGTCTAATGGGAACTAGTCCACTCACGCTGAAGCAGCTATTTCCCAATAGAGAAACGGCCCTCTGACCTGGAGAGGCAGAAAGGTCCTCTTGTCTAATGGGAACTAGCCCACTCACGCTGAAGCAGCTATTTCCCATTAGAGAATCGGCCCTCCGACCTGCAGAGGCAGAAAGGTCCTCACGTCTAATGGGAACTAGCCCACTCACGCTGTAGCAGTTATTTCCCGTTAGAGAAACGGCCCTCCGACCTGCAGAGGCAGAAAGGTCCTCTCGTCTAATGGGAACTAGCCCACTCACGCTGAAGCAGCTATTGCCCGTTAGAGAAACGGCCCTCTGACCTGCAGAGGCAGAAAGGTCCTCTTGTCTAATGGGAACTAGCCCACTCACGCTGAAGCAGCTATTTCCCATTAGAGAATCGGCCCTCCGACCTGCAGAGGCAGAAAGGTCCTCACGTCTAATGGGAACTAGCCCACTCACGCTGTAGCAGCTATTTCCCGTTAGAGAAACGGCCCTCCGACCTGCAGAGGCAGAAAGTTCCTCTCGTCTAATGGGAACTAGCCCACTCACGCTGAAGCAGCTATTGCCCGTTAGAGAAACTGCCCTCTGACCTGCAGAGGCAGAAAGGTCCTCTTGTCTAATGGGAACTAGCCCACTAACGCTGAAGCAGCTATTTCCCATTAGAGAATCAGCCCTCCGACCTGCAGAGGAACAAAGGTCCTCACGTCTAATGGGAACTAGCCCACTCACGCTGTAGCAGCTATTTCCCATTAGAGAAACGGCCCTCCGACCTGCAGAGGCAGAAAGTTCCTCTTGTCTAATGGGAACTAGCCCACTCACGCTGAAGCAGCTAAGTCCCTTAGAGAAACTGCCCTCCGACCTGCAGAGGCAGAAAGGTCCTCTCGTCTAATGGGAACTAGCCCACGCACGCTGAAGCAGCTATTTCCCATTAGCGAAACGGCCCTCCGACCTGCAGAGGCAGAAAGTTCCTCACGTCTAATGGGAAGTAGCCCACTCACGCTGAAGCAGCTATTTCCCATTAGAGAAATGGCCCTCCAACCTGCAGAGGCAGAAATGTCCTCTCGTCTAATGGGAACTAGCCCACACACGCTGAAGCAGCTATTCCCCGTTAGAGAAACAGCCCTCGTACCTGCAGAGGCAGAAATGTCCTCTCGTCTAATGGGAACTAGCCCACTCACGCTGAAGCAGCTATTGCCCGTTAGAGAAACAGCCCTCTGACCTACAGAGGCAGGAAGGTCATCTCGTCTAATGGGAACTAGCCCAGTCACGCTGAAGCAGCTATTTCCCGTTAGAGAAATGGCCCTATGACCTTCAGAGGCAGAAAGGTCCTCTCGTCTAATGGGAACCAGCCCACTCACACTGAAGCAGCTATTTCCCATTAGAGAAACGGCCCTCCGACCTGCAGAGGCAGAAAGGCCCTCTTGTCTAATGGTAACTAACCGAATCACGCTGAAGCAGCTATTTCCCATTAAAGAAACGGCCCTCTGACCTGCAGAGGCAGAAAGGTCCTCCCGTCTAATGGGAACTAGCCCACTCACGCTGAAGCAGCTATTTCCCATTAGAGAAACGGCCCTCCGACCTGCAGAGGCAGAAAGGTCCTCACGTCTAATGGGAACTAGCCCACTCACGCTGTAGCAGCTATTTCCCGTTAGAGAAACGGCCCTCCGACCTGCAGAGGCAGAAAGTTCCTCTCGTCTAATGGGAACTAGCCCACTCACGCTGAAGCAGCTATTGCCCGTTAGAGAAACTGCCCTCTGACCTGCAGAGGCAGAAAGGTCCTCTTGTCTAATGGGAACTAGCCCACTAACGCTGAAGCAGCTATTTCCCATTAGAGAATCAGCCCTCCGACCTGCAGAGGAACAAAGGTCCTCACGTCTAATGGGAACTAGCCCACTCACGCTGTAGCAGCTATTTCCCATTAGAGAAACGGCCCTCCGACCTGCAGAGGCAGAAAGTTCCTCTTGTCTAATGGGAACTAGCCCACTCACGCTGAAGCAGCTAAGTCCCTTAGAGAAACTGCCCTCCGACCTGCAGAGGCAGAAAGGTCCTCTCGTCTAATGGGAACTAGCCCACGCACGCTGAAGCAGCTATTTCCCATTAGCGAAACGGCCCTCCGACCTGCAGAGGCAGAAAGTTCCTCACGTCTAATGGGAAGTAGCCCACTCACGCTGAAGCAGCTATTTCCCATTAGAGAAATGGCCCTCCGACCTGCAGAGGCAGAAATGTCCTCTCGTCTAATGGGAACTAGCCCACACACGCTGAAGCAGCTATTCCCCGTTAGAGAAACAGCCCTCGTACCTGCAGAGGCAGAAATGTCCTCTCGTCTAATGGGAACTAGCCCACTCACGCTGAAGCAGCTATTGCCCGTTAGAGAAACAGCCCTCTGACCTACAGAGGCAGGAAGGTCATCTCGTCTAATGGGAACTAGCCCAGTCACGCTGAAGCAGCTATTTCCCGTTAGAGAAATGGCCCTATGACCTTCAGAGGCAGAAAGGTCCTCTCGTCTAATGGGAACCAGCCCACTCACACTGAAGCAGCTATTTCCCATTAGAGAAACGGCCCTCCGACCTGCAGAGGCAGAAAGGCCCTCTTGTCTAATGGTAACTAACCGAATCACGCTGAAGCAGCTATTTCCCATTAAAGAAACGGCCCTCTGACCTGCAGAGGCAGAAAGGTCCTCCCGTCTAATGGGAACTAGCCCACTCATGCTGAAGCAGCTATTTCCCATTAGAGAAACGGCCCTCCGACCTGGAGAGGCAGAAAGGTCCTCTCGTCTAATGGGAACTAGCCCATTCACGCTGAAGCAGCAATTTCCCATTAGAGAAACGGCCCTCAGACCTGCAGAGGCAGAAAGGTCTTCCCGTCTAATGGGAACTAGCCCACTCACGCTGAAGCAGCTATTCCCTGTTAGAGAAACGGCCCTTGTACCTGCAGAGGCAGAAAGGTCCTCTCGTCTAATGGGAACTAGCCAACTCACGCTGAAGCAGCTATTGCCCGTTAGAGAAATGGCCCTCTGACCTGCAGAGGCAGAAAGGTCCTCTCGTCTACTGGGAACTAGCCCACTCACGCTGAAGCAGCTATTTCCAATTAGAGAATCGGCCCTCCGACCTGCAGAGGCAGAAAGGTCCTCACGTCTAATGGGAACTAGCCCACTCATGCTGTAGCAGCTATTTCCCATTAGAGAAACGGCCCTCCGACCTGCAGAGGCAGAAAGTTCCTCTCGTCTAATGGGAACTAGCCCACTCACGCTGAAGCAGCTAAGTCCCTTAGAGAAACTGCCCTCCGACCTGCAGAGGCAGAAAGGTCCTCTCGTCTAATGGGAACTAGCCCACTCACGCTGAAGCAGCTATTTTCCTTAGAGAAACTGCCCTCCGACTTGCGGAGGCAGAAAGGTCCTCTCGTCTAATGGGAACTAGCCCACTCACACTGAAGCAGCTATTGCCCCATAGAGAAACGGCCCTCCGACCTGCAGAGGCAGAAAAGTCCTCTCGAGCCCACTCCCACTGAAGTACATACCTATTGGCCATTAGAGAAACGGCCCTCCGACCTGCAGAGGCGGAAATGTCCTTTCGTCTAATGGGAACCAGCCCACTCAAACTGAAGCAGCTGTTTCCCATTAGAGAAACGGCCCTCCGACCTGCAGAAGCGGAAAGGTCCTCTCGTCTAATGGGAACCAGCCCACTCACACTGAAGCAGCTATTCCCATTAGAGAAACGGCCCCCCGCCCTGGAGAGGCGGAAAGGTCCTCTCATCTAATGCGAAACAGCCCACTCACACTGAAGCAGCTATTTCCCATTAGAGAATAGCTGCTTCAGCGTGAGTGGGCTAGTTCCCATTAGACGGGAGGACCTTTCTGCCTCTGCAGGTCGGAGGGCCCTCCGACCTGCAGAGGCAGAAAGGTCCTCCCGTCTAATGGGAACTAGCCCACTCACGCTGAAGCAGCTATTTCCCATTAGAGAAACGGCCCTCCGACCTGCAGAGGCGGAAATGTCCTTTCGTCTAATGGGAACCAGCCCACTCAAACTGAAGCAGCTGTTTCCCATTAGAGAAACGGCCCTCCGACCTGCAGAAGCAGAAAGGTCTTCCCGTCTAATGGGAACTAGCCCACTCACGCTGAAGCAGCTATTCCCTGTTAGAGAAACGGCCCTTGTACCTGCAGAGGCGGAAATGTCCTCTCGTCTAATGGGAACTAGCCCATTCACGCTGAAGCAGCAATTTCCCATTAGAGAAACGGCCCTCAGACCTGCAGAGGCAGAAAGGTCTTCCCGTCTAATGGGAACTAGCCCACTCACGCTGAAGCAGCTATTCCCTGTTAGAGAAACGGCCCTTGTACCTGCAGAGGCAGAAAGGTCCTCTCGTCTAATGGGAACTAGCCAACTCACGCTGAAGCAGCTATTGCCCGTTAGAGAAATGGCCCTCTGACCTGCAGAGGCAGAAAGGTCCTCTCGTCTACTGGGAACTAGCCCACTCACGCTGAAGCAGCTATTTCCAATTAGAGAATCGGCCCTCCGACCTGCAGAGGCAGAAAGGTCCTCACGTCTAATGGGAACTAGCCCACTCATGCTGTAGCAGCTATTTCCCATTAGAGAAACGGCCCTCCGACCTGCAGAGGCAGAAAGTTCCTCTCGTCTAATGGGAACTAGCCCACTCACGCTGAAGCAGCTAAGTCCCTTAGAGAAACTGCCCTCCGACCTGCAGAGGCAGAAAGGTCCTCTCGTCTAATGGGAACTAGCCCACTCACGCTGAAGCAGCTATTTTCCTTAGAGAAACTGCCCTCCGACTTGCGGAGGCAGAAAGGTCCTCTCGTCTAATGGGAACTAGCCCACTCACACTGAAGCAGCTATTGCCCCATAGAGAAACGGCCCTCCGACCTGCAGAGGCAGAAAAGTCCTCTCGAGCCCACTCCCACTGAAGTACATACCTATTGGCCATTAGAGAAACGGCCCTCCGACCTGCAGAGGCGGAAATGTCCTTTCGTCTAATGGGAACCAGCCCACTCAAACTGAAGCAGCTGTTTCCCATTAGAGAAACGGCCCTCCGACCTGCAGAAGCGGAAAGGTCCTCTCGTCTAATGGGAACCAGCCCACTCACACTGAAGCAGCTATTCCCATTAGAGAAACGGCCCCCCGCCCTGGAGAGGCGGAAAGGTCCTCTCATCTAATGCGAAACAGCCCACTCACACTGAAGCAGCTATTTCCCATTAGAGAATAGCTGCTTCAGCGTGAGTGGGCTAGTTCCCATTAGACGGGAGGACCTTTCTGCCTCTGCAGGTCGGAGGGCCCTCCGACCTGCAGAGGCAGAAAGGTCCTCCCGTCTAATGGGAACTAGCCCACTCACGCTGAAGCAGCTATTTCCCATTAGAGAAACGGCCCTCCGACCTGCAGAGGCGGAAATGTCCTTTCGTCTAATGGGAACCAGCCCACTCAAACTGAAGCAGCTGTTTCCCATTAGAGAATCGGCCCTCCGACCTGCAGAAGCAGAAAGTTCCTCTCGTCTAATGGGAACTAGCCCACTGTTAGGCAGAAACCTGTGCAGTTCCCTTGGGGAACACTGCAAAAGATTTAGGACTACAGGTAGAGCAGTAAACCCCTTTGGTAGCAGTCTGTACCACCCAGATTTACCTGGTAGCTGTGGCTGAGCAGTCAGACTTCTCTCAAGAAGAGTTAGGCAGTATGTAAAGTATACACAATATGTACCAAAACACAATAGCACAAGCAAACACTGACCAGAGCTTGGTTTCAAAAGTATATAGTTATTTATTTAAAATACACATAAGTTAAAAACACTCTAGCAAAAATATAGTAAAAGCACTTCAACACAGTTATACTGAAAGTAAATTCAATCCTTTCTCCTATCTAGACAACTCTAGGTTAACACCACTTAATTAAAACAGAGGTGAGTGCTTAACGTTAGATGACACTCTAGTAGTTTCCAAGAAAGGGAGAGAAAAAGCAGAAATAGGTTAGACACACCACTCTAAGGTCCAGAACACTTGCAATAGGCTTAAAGAAGAATAAAGTCACAGGTGAGCAAAAGTCACTAGGCAGGGCCCACTCTTAGAGTAGCCGGAGCGAAAATGTGCCCAAGATCACACTGTTAGTTAGAGATTCAAAGTCTTGCAAAGAGTCAAAAAGAGTTTAGAGTGGCTCAGAAAGTTTAGCCAAAGTGTCCCAGGCACTCCCAGGTTCGAAAGCCGGGGACTAAATCTACCCCGTACAGTCGGTAGCAAGGGAAGCCAGGCGGAACACAGTACCTTAAGCGGAAAGGATCCTCCAGCGGGGGCAGTTGTTCCAGGCAGCGACAGCAAGGCTCGACGTCGGTCAGGGGAGAAGAATATCTCGCTGAAGAGCAGAAGAGAAAGGTCGTAGCACTGCCCGGGAAGAAACCAGCCGCGGAGTCCTCCGGTTAAAGGGTTGGTACCGACTTTCGCGGTATGGGGGTAAAGTGTGGTATTCCGGATGCCGGGGTGCTTGGCACAGGCAAGGCGGCCACGAGATACCTCAAAAGGACGGAAAGAAGGCGAAAACTGGTTGTCCCCACCAGTCAAGGGAAGGAGCCACTCCGTTAAGAGTTCTCCTCGGTCGTCGGGAAAAAGTGGTGAGACGGTTCAGCAGGGCTCCACCGGGTGGTGTCGTCGAAGCAGGTCGGCTCAGCTCTTCCCTCGTCGGATTCTTGGTCCTGTGGCGACTTCTGAAGTCCCAGTCCCCAAAGCCCTGCTTTTATGCAGCAAACCCCCATTCACCCAGCCTAGCTGTCACTCAAACATGCTAAGTGGTGAGCCGGGCGGCTCACCACTTGGGCCAATCAGGACGGAGTGCGACTTGAGTTACCAAGGTAACTCAGTCCAGGGTGCCTAAATCCCCCTCCACCCCTCCTAAGTACCCCAGACAGAGTGGCACCACTTTGGAGGGCTTCTGTGGAGAAGCCCGCCAAAAGTGGAACAAAGGGCTCCACTTTGGGTCAGAGTTACAGAGGCGAACACCAACGCCAGTTTAGAATCAAGTTTTGGCAAAAAGTCCCAACCGGAGTTATAAAAATAAATATATAAACCGGCGGTATGTTTAAGGCTACCGTAAATAAATAATTAAATGTGTTAGCCTAAAACAATGGGAAATCCCATAGGGAAATATTCGCGGTCGAATATAAAAAGTAGTTTCCACTGCCACCAGCCAAAACTCGATCAGGGGGGACGGAGACGTGCCCCCTCGACTAACAGACCCTGGGGCAATCGAATTGCCCCAGCCAGTACGTCCACAATATGATGGTTTGTACTGGTTCTGTTCAGGATTCAAGACTAGCAAAGTCTTTGGTGACTTTACATGCCCTGGGAGACAGTAGTCAGTCCCAGGGTATGGAGTCTATGTTGGGGAGTCCCTAGGACACCCCTGGGTCACGGCACAGAGGGTGCTGTGTGACCCACATCACAAAAATACATGAGGCCCTATGGAGTAAAAGACCCCATAGCCCATTCAACACAAGGTTTAACCAAGAAAACACACTTCAACATGTCCAAGAGTGAGGGTAAAAGAGTCTCACTCTTGGCAGGAGAAAAAATTAAACCCCAGAAATCCAGCAAAGCTGCTGGGGGACTCACTAGGTAGGGAAATTCAGCCTAAACAGAGAATTCTCCCTAACACTCGCCCCCCCCAGACTAAGGGACAGGAGGATTTAATCCACTCCTGGATGAACCTCATACCTCTAGTCGATGATATACATCCTAGAGAGTCCATCAGCATTTTGATGGTGACACCTTGACCTTTGCTTAAGGGAGAACTCAAAGGTTTTCTTTTGCAAGCTAAAGGACCTACAAACCCTTTGAGGAACATCAGTCTTTTTGTTATAGGGGATCTGGTTGACCAGTCCCTCAGAAGTTGGTACAACTTCTGAACCTATGTTAGGCTTTTTCAAGGGGTCCTTATAAAGGATTCCCTTAGATCTAGAGGGGCCTCCAAGGTTCCTCACCACCTCTCTTGTGGGAGCAGGTTGGGTCTTAGGCCTCTTGGTTGGAGGGGTTGGGGTTAGGCAATGTACCTGCTTCCCCTTCCTCTTAGATCTACCCTTACCTATTTTAGGAGTTCCCCCCCTAATATTAGGATTTGAGTTGGGGTCTTCAGTAGAAGGTCCAACAGTCTGAAGGTTTTTGGCCTTAGACTTTTCTTTTCTGGTTTTCCACCAGCACTGAGAATTACCAGTTCTCTCGGGTCCAGATAGGGGCCTAGTTGGTCTATCCACCTCTTCCTCAGAAGCAGGGGGAGTCAGAGACTCTGAGACTAGGGGAACAATGATGGAGCTTGGTTGGGGCTCCCATGTTCCTAGCATACTATCCGGAAAGGTGCCTGGGTTAGAGGTCAACTTACTAACACCAGGGCTTGTAGTGGGGTTCTCAGTAGAGGGTCCCACAGGCTTAGAAGGGTCCTTCAAGGTAGCCTGTCTAGCCAATTTGGTTAAGTTCTGCTTCTCCATACGGGGAGGCCTGGGGGTATGTGACACTACTCCTAGAGTTCTTAGGTCATTCCCCAACAGGACCTTCCCAGGTACCTCAGTCTGAACACTGACAGGGATCCTCACTGTCATGTTGTTACACTGAATGAGGGCTGGTAGAATAGGAACCATTTGGACAGGGCCTCCAGACATTTTAGTGGGACCTTTGGGTGCTTTGGCCACATCCTCAGGTTGAAAGAAGCTTTCATCCACTACTGTTCTGCTGGCCCCAGTGTCTCTCCTGGCAGGAGTATCCTGGCCATTGACAAGAACACTGTCCACATAATACACCTTAGAGTTAACAGGTAGGGAGTTATACACAACCCTATTCTGGGGACTAACCAGACCCATAGGCTCTAAGTTTACAGTTGCTTGAAGACCCAAGGGTTCTTCAGCAAAGAGTTCAAAGTGGGCACTAGCCATCTGTACTTCATCCTCAGGAGTGAAGGCTAAGGAGACTGTGCTGATCCCTGCAGGTTTACCCTTGCACTTGGGATCTCCTTTGATATGGTCAGTACCCTGACAGACATAGCATTGTCCAAATGCTCTATGGAAGGGTGGCTTGTTCTGACCTCCTTCTGGCTTGTGGCCAGAAGGTACACTAGCCTGATTCGGTTTACCCTGGGGCTTACCCTGGTTATTTGGTTGTTTGTGGCCCTCTTGGGTATGGGAGGTATTAGAATTCTCTTTGGGGTCCTTTTTAGGCTGTTTCTCCCCATCCTTCTTCTGAGTTACCCCAGAATCCTTGTGAGTGGCCCTGTTGGCAACCCACAAGTCAGCAGCCTTAGCTAGCTTCCTAGGATCCAATTCCTGTGAATCAGCCAAGTGCTGTCTGAGCTCAGGAGAGCAGGCATCATAAATTGACTCCAACATAAAGAGATTTCTCATCCCCTCATAAGTGTTCACCTTGTAACCCTTAATCCATCCCTCTAAGTTTTTCAAACATTCACTCACCCAGGTAGCCCAAGGGGTACCATCATGCTTTTTGAGGCTCCTAAACCTCTTAAGATACTGGGAAGGGGTCTTCCCAAACCTAGCTATCAAAGCTAGTTTCACACATTCATAGTCCTTCCTATCCTCCTCCCCCATCTCCATTACCACATCAGTGGCAACAGGGGGAAGCCTAGAGAACAACCAGGTGAGTAAGTCATTTCCTGTGATGTTCTGGAGCCCATGATTATATTCAAACAGAGACAACCAATCCAACACATCCAACTTAGGCTCATACATACCAACCAATTCTTTAGGCATCCGGGGTCTTTTAGGACTGGAACTTCTAGAGGAGCCAGAGAGAGAAACATTCTCAACAGATAATTTCTTCATTTCTAAGTCATACTTGAGCTCCATTTCCCTTAGCCTTAGTTCTTTGTCAGTTTGAGCATTAAGTTTCTTATACTCCAATTCTAGCTTCATTTTCTCCAGTTCAAAGTACTGAGGACTAAATGTGGGACCTGGTAAAGGTCCAGTAGGCACAGCAGGTAGAGCAGGCAGAGGCCTAGGGGGGACAGTTACAACAGCCTCACCCTCCTCTTCTGACTCTTCCTCAGAAACATCAACATTTTGCTCCATGTTAACTTCAATACTGTCATCTACAGTTGCTGGAGTGGTAGGCTCCTCTGAACCATCACCCAGACTTTGGTTAGCTAACAATCTTTCAATCAGCTCCATTTTCTTGCCCTTAGTCAGGAGATCCTTATGTTTACAGAGCACTCTTAAACAATCAGCAGTTTTGGCTGCAAGGGACTCTTGACTATAGCTTTCTATAACTGACATGTTAGAGGTTTTACTTTTTCAGTGCTAAGCTTTGTGGTTAGTTGCACTAAGGTATCTAAAGCACAATAAAATGTATACTCAATACAAATCCCACCGCTGTACACCAGTGTTAGGCAGAAACCTGTGCAGTTCCCTTGGGGAACACTGCAAAAGATTTAGGACTACAGGTAGAGCAGTAAACCCCTTTGGTAGCAGTCTGTACCACCCAGATTTACCTGGTAGCTGTGGCTGAGCAGTCAGACTTCTCTCAAGAAGAGTTAGGCAGTATGTAAAGTATACACAATATGTACCAAAACACAATAGCACAAGCAAACACTGACCAGAGCTTGGTTTCAAAAGTATATAGTTATTTATTTAAAATACACATAAGTTAAAAACACTCTAGCAAAAATATAGTAAAAGCACTTCAACACAGTTATACTGAAAGTAAATTCAATCCTTTCTCCTATCTAGACAACTCTAGGTTAACACCACTTAATTAAAACAGAGGTGAGTGCTTAACGTTAGATGACACTCTAGTAGTTTCCAAGAAAGGGAGAGAAAAAGCAGAAATAGGTTAGACACACCACTCTAAGGTCCAGAACACTTGCAATAGGCTTAAAGAAGAATAAAGTCACAGGTGAGCAAAAGTCACTAGGCAGGGCCCACTCTTAGAGTAGCCGGAGCGAAAATGTGCCCAAGATCACACTGTTAGTTAGAGATTCAAAGTCTTGCAAAGAGTCAAAAAGAGTTTAGAGTGGCTCAGAAAGTTTAGCCAAAGTGTCCCAGGCACTCCCAGGTTCGAAAGCCGGGGACTAAATCTACCCCGTACAGTCGGTAGCAAGGGAAGCCAGGCGGAACACAGTACCTTAAGCGGAAAGGATCCTCCAGCGGGGGCAGTTGTTCCAGGCAGCGACAGCAAGGCTCGACGTCGGTCAGGGGAGAAGAATATCTCGCTGAAGAGCAGAAGAGAAAGGTCGTAGCACTGCCCGGGAAGAAACCAGCCGCGGAGTCCTCCGGTTAAAGGGTTGGTACCGACTTTCGCGGTATGGGGGTAAAGTGTGGTATTCCGGATGCCGGGGTGCTTGGCACAGGCAAGGCGGCCACGAGATACCTCAAAAGGACGGAAAGAAGGCGAAAACTGGTTGTCCCCACCAGTCAAGGGAAGGAGCCACTCCGTTAAGAGTTCTCCTCGGTCGTCGGGAAAAAGTGGTGAGACGGTTCAGCAGGGCTCCACCGGGTGGTGTCGTCGAAGCAGGTCGGCTCAGCTCTTCCCTCGTCGGATTCTTGGTCCTGTGGCGACTTCTGAAGTCCCAGTCCCCAAAGCCCTGCTTTTATGCAGCAAACCCCCATTCACCCAGCCTAGCTGTCACTCAAACATGCTAAGTGGTGAGCCGGGCGGCTCACCACTTGGGCCAATCAGGACGGAGTGCGACTTGAGTTACCAAGGTAACTCAGTCCAGGGTGCCTAAATCCCCCTCCACCCCTCCTAAGTACCCCAGACAGAGTGGCACCACTTTGGAGGGCTTCTGTGGAGAAGCCCGCCAAAAGTGGAACAAAGGGCTCCACTTTGGGTCAGAGTTACAGAGGCGAACACCAACGCCAGTTTAGAATCAAGTTTTGGCAAAAAGTCCCAACCGGAGTTATAAAAATAAATATATAAACCGGCGGTATGTTTAAGGCTACCGTAAATAAATAATTAAATGTGTTAGCCTAAAACAATGGGAAATCCCATAGGGAAATATTCGCGGTCGAATATAAAAAGTAGTTTCCACTGCCACCAGCCAAAACTCGATCAGGGGGGACGGAGACGTGCCCCCTCGACTAACAGACCCTGGGGCAATCGAATTGCCCCAGCCAGTACGTCCACAATATGATGGTTTGTACTGGTTCTGTTCAGGATTCAAGACTAGCAAAGTCTTTGGTGACTTTACATGCCCTGGGAGACAGTAGTCAGTCCCAGGGTATGGAGTCTATGTTGGGGAGTCCCTAGGACACCCCTGGGTCACGGCACAGAGGGTGCTGTGTGACCCACATCACAAAAATACATGAGGCCCTATGGAGTAAAAGACCCCATAGCCCATTCAACACAAGGTTTAACCAAGAAAACACACTTCAACATGTCCAAGAGTGAGGGTAAAAGAGTCTCACTCTTGGCAGGAGAAAAAATTAAACCCCAGAAATCCAGCAAAGCTGCTGGGGGACTCACTAGGTAGGGAAATTCAGCCTAAACAGAGAATTCTCCCTAACACCCACTCACGCTGAAGCAGCTAAGTCCCTTAGAGAAACTGCCCTCCGACCTGCAGAGGCAGAAAGGTCCTCTCGTCTAATGGGAACTAGCCCACTCATGCTGAAGCAGCTATTTCCCATTAGAGAATAGCTGCTTCAGCGTGAGTGGGCTAGTTCCCATTAGACGGGAGGACCTTTCTGCCTCTGCAGGTCGGAGGGCCCTCCGACCTGCAGAGGCAGAAAGGTCCTCCCGTCTAATGGGAACTAGCCCACTCACGCTGAAGCAGCTATTTCCCATTAGAGAAACGGCCCTCCGACCTGCAGAGGCAGAAAGGTCCTCCCATCTAATTGGAACTAGCCCACTCACGCTGAAGCAGCTATTTCCCATTAGAGAAACGGCTCTCCGACCTGCAGAGGCAGAAAGGTCCTCTCATCTAATGGGAACTAGCCCACGCAGGCTGAAGCAGCTATTTCCCATTAGAGAAACGGTCCTCCGACCTGGAGAGGCAGAAAGGTCCTCTCGTCTAATGCGAACTAGCCCACTCACGCTGAAGCAGCTATTTTCCTTAGAGAAACTGCCCTCCGACTTGCGGAGGCAGAAAGGTCCTCTCGTCTAATGGGAACTAGCCCACTCACACTGAAGCAGCTATTGCCCCATAGAGAAACGGCCCTCCGACCTGCAGAGGCAGAAAAGTCCTCTCGAGCCCACTCCCACTGAAGTACATACCTATTGGCCATTAGAGAAACGGCCCTCCGACCTGCAGAGGCGGAAATGTCCTTTCGTCTAATGGGAACCAGCCCACTCAAACTGAAGCAGCTGTTTCCCATTAGAGAAACGGCCCTCCGACCTGCAGAAGCGGAAAGGTCCTCTCGTCTAATGGGAACCAGCCCACTCACACTGAAGCAGCTATTCCCATTAGAGAAACGGCCCCCCGCCCTGGAGAGGCGGAAAGGTCCTCTCATCTAATGCGAAACAGCCCACTCACACTGAAGCAGCTATTTCCCATTAGAGAAACAGCCTTCCGACCTGCAGAGACGGAAAGGTCCTCTCGCCTAATGGGAACCAGCCCACTCACACTGAAGCAGCTATTCCCCATTAGAGAAACGGCCCTCCAACCTGTAGAGGCGTAAAGGTCCTCTCGCCTAATGGGAACTTGCCCACTCACAATGAAGCACTTATTTTCCATTAGAGAAACGGCCCTCCTACCAGCAGAGGGGGAAAGGTCCTCTCATCTAATGGGAACTAGCCCACTCACACTGAAGCAGCTATTTCCCATTATATAAACGGCCCTCCGACCTGCAGAGGCGTAAAGGTCCTCTCGTCTAATGGGAACCAGCCTATTCACACTGAAGCAGCTATTTCCCAATAGAGAAATGGTCCTCCGACCCGGAGAGGCAGAAAGGTCCTCTCGTCTAATGGGAACTAGTCCACTCACGCTGAAGCAGCTATTTCCCAATAGAGAAACGGCCCTCTGACCTGGAGAGGCAGAAAGGTCCTCTTGTCTAATGGGACCTAGCCCACTCACGCTGAAGCAGCTATTTCCCATTAGAGAATCGGCCCTCCGACCTGCAGAGGCAGAAAGGTCCTCACGTCTAATGGGAACTAGCCCACTCACGCTGTAGCAGTTATTTCCCGTTAGAGAAACGGCCCTCCGACCTGCAGAGGCAGAAAGGTCCTCTCGTCTAATGGGAACTAGCCCACTCACGCTGAAGCAGCTATTGCCCGTTAGAGAAACGGCCCTCTGACCTGCAGAGGCAGAAAGGTCCTCTTGTCTAATGGGAACTAGCCCACTCACGCTGAAGCAGCTATTTCCCATTAGAGAATCGGCCCTCCGACCTGCAGAGGCAGAAAGGTCCTCACGTCTAATGGGAACTAGCCCACTCACGCTGTAGCAGCTATTTCCCGTTAGAGAAACGGCCCTCCGACCTGCAGAGGCAGAAAGTTCCTCTCGTCTAATGGGAACTAGCCCACTCACGCTGAAGCAGCTATTGCCCGTTAGAGAAACTGCCCTCTGACCTGCAGAGGCAGAAAGGTCCTCTTGTCTAATGGGAACTAGCCCACTAACGCTGAAGCAGCTATTTCCCATTAGAGAATCAGCCCTCCGACCTGCAGAGGAACAAAGGTCCTCACGTCTAATGGGAACTAGCCCACTCACGCTGTAGCAGCTATTTCCCATTAGAGAAACGGCCCTCCGACCTGCAGAGGCAGAAAGTTCCTCTTGTCTAATGGGAACTAGCCCACTCACGCTGAAGCAGCTAAGTCCCTTAGAGAAACTGCCCTCCGACCTGCAGAGGCAGAAAGGTCCTCTCGTCTAATGGGAACTAGCCCACGCACGCTGAAGCAGCTATTTCCCATTAGCGAAACGGCCCTCCGACCTGCAGAGGCAGAAAGTTCCTCACGTCTAATGGGAAGTAGCCCACTCACGCTGAAGCAGCTATTTCCCATTAGAGAAATGGCCCTCCGACCTGCAGAGGCAGAAATGTCCTCTCGTCTAATGGGAACTAGCCCACACACGCTGAAGCAGCTATTCCCCGTTAGAGAAACAGCCCTCGTACCTGCAGAGGCAGAAATGTCCTCTCGTCTAATGGGAACTAGCCCACTCACGCTGAAGCAGCTATTGCCCGTTAGAGAAACAGCCCTCTGACCTACAGAGGCAGGAAGGTCATCTCGTCTAATGGGAACTAGCCCAGTCACGCTGAAGCAGCTATTTCCCGTTAGAGAAATGGCCCTATGACCTTCAGAGGCAGAAAGGTCCTCTCGTCTAATGGGAACCAGCCCACTCACACTGAAGCAGCTATTTCCCATTAGAGAAACGGCCCTCCGACCTGCAGAGGCAGAAAGGCCCTCTTGTCTAATGGTAACTAACCGAATCACGCTGAAGCAGCTATTTCCCATTAAAGAAACGGCCCTCTGACCTGCAGAGGCAGAAAGGTCCTCCCGTCTAATGGGAACTAGCCCACTCACGCTGAAGCAGCTATTTCCCATTAGAGAAACGGCCCTCCGACCTGCAGAGGCAGAAATGTCCTCTCGTCTAATGGGAAGTAGCCCACTCACGCTGAAGCAGCTATTCCCCGTTAGAGAAACAGCCCTCGTACCTGCAGAGGCAGAAATGTCCTCTCGTCTAATTGGAACTAGCCCACTCACGCTGAAGTAGCTATTTCCCATTAGAGAAACGTCCCTCCGACCTGCAGAGGCAGAAAGGTCCTCTCATCTAATGGGAACTAGCCCACTCACGCTGAAGCAGCTATTTCCCAATAGAGAAACGGTCCTCCGACCTGGAGAGGCAGAAAGGTCCTCTCGTCTAATCGGAACTAGCTCACTCACGCGCAAGCAGCAATTTCCCATTAGAGAAACAACCCTCGGACTGGCAGAGGCAGAAAGGTCCTCTCGTCTAATGGTTAACCAGCCCACTCACGCAGAAGCAGCTATTTTCCATTAGGGAAACGGCCCTCCGACCTGCAGAGGCAGAAAGGTCCTCTCGTCTAATGGGACCTAGCCCACACACGCGGAAGCAGCTATTTCCCATTAAGGAAACGGCCCTCCGACCTGGAGATTCAGAAAGGTCCTCACGTGTAATGGGAACTAGCCCACTCACGCTGAAGAAGCAATTTCCCGTTAGAGAAACGGCCCTCAGACCTGCAGAGGCAGAAAGGTCTTCCCGTCTAATGGGAACTAGCCCACTCACGCTGAAGCAGCTATTCCCCGTTAGAGAAACGGCCCTTGTACCTGCAGAGGCAGAAAGGTCCTCTCGTCTAAAGGGAACTAGCCCACTGACGCTGAAGCAGCTATCTCCCATTATTGAAACAGCCCTCCGACCTGCAGAGGCAGAAAGTTCCTCTCGTCTAATGGGAACTAGCCCACTCACGCTGAAGCAGCTATTTCCCATTAGAGAAACGGCCCTCCGACCTGCAGAGGCAGAAATGTCCTCTCGTCTAATGGGAACTAGCCCACTCACGCTGAAGCAGCTATTCCCCGTTAGAGAAACAGCCCTCGTACCTGCAGAGGCAGAAATGTCCTCTCGTCTAATGGGAACTAGCCCACTCACGCTGAAGCAGTTATTCCCCGTTAGAGAAACAGCCCTCGTACCTGCAGAGGCAGAAAGGTCCCCTCGTCTAATGGGAACTAGCCCACTCACGCTGATGCAGCTATTGCCCGTTAGAGAAACGGCCCTCTGACCTACAGAGGCAGAAAGGTCCTCTTGTCTAATGGGAACTAGCCCAGTCACGCTGAAGCATCTATTGCCCGTTAGAGAAACGGCCCTCTGACCTGCAGAGGCAGAAAGGTCCTCTCGTCTAATGGGAACCAGCCCACTCACACTGAAGCAGCTATTGCCTGTTAGAGTAACGGCCCTCCACCCTGCAGAGGCAGAAAGGTCCTCTCGTCTAATGGGAAATAGCACACTCACAGTGAAGCAGCTATTTCCCATTAGGGAAACGGCCCTCCGATCTGCAGAGGCAGAAAGGTCCTCTCGTCTAATGGGAACTAGCCCACTCACACGGAAGCAGCTATTTCCCATTAGGGAAACAGCCCTCTGACCTGGAGAGGCAGAAAGGTCCTCTTGTCTAATGTGAACTAGCCCCCTTACACTGAAGCATCTATTTCCCATTAGAGAATTGGCCCTCCAACCTGCAGAGGCAGAAAGGTACTCTCGTCTAATGTGAACTAGCCGACTTACACTGAAGCATCTATTTCCCATTAGAGAATCGTGCCTCCGACCTGCAGAGGCAGAAAGGTCCTCATGGGAACTAGCCCACTCACGCTGAAGCAGCTGTTTTCCTTAGAGAAACTGCCCTCCGACCTGCAGAGGCAGCTATTTCCCATTAGGGAAACATCCCTCCGACCTGGAGAGGCAGAAAGGTCCTCTCGTCTAATGTGAACTAGCCCCCTTACACTGAAGCATCTATTTCCCATTAGAGAATTGGCCCTCCAACCTGCAGAGGCAGAAAGGTACTCTCGTCTAATGGGAACTAGCCCACTCACTCTGAAGCAGCTATTTTCCTTAGAGAAACTGCCCTCCGACCTGCGGAGGCAGAAAGGTCCCCTCGTCTAATGGGAACTATCCCACTCACACTGAAGCAGCTATTGCCTGTTAGAGGAACAGCCCTCCGACCTGCAGAGGCAGAAAAGTCCTCTCGAGCCCACTCACACTGAAGTACGTACCTATTGCCCATTAGAGAAACGGCCCTCCGACCTGCAGAAGCGGAAATGTCCTTTCGTCTAATGGGCACCAGCCCACTCACACTGAAGCAGCTGTTTCCCATTAGAGAAACGGCCCTCCGACCTGCAGAGGAGGAAAGGTCCTCTCGTCTAATGGGAACCAGCCCACTCACACTGAAGCAGCTATTTCCCATTAGAGAAACGGCCCCCCGCCCTGTAGAGGCGGAAAGGTCCTCTCGTCTAATGGGAACCAGCCCAGTCACACTGAAGCAGCTATTTCCCATTAGAGAAACAGCCTTCCGACCTGCAGAGGCGGAAAGGTCCTCTCGCCTAATGGGAACTAGCCCACTCACACTGAAGCAGCTATTTCCTATTAGATAAACGGCCCTCCGATCTGCAGAGGCGTAAAGGTCCTCTCGTCTAATGGGAACCAGCCCATTCACACTGAAGCAGCTATTTCCCAATAGAGAAACGGTCCTCCGACCCGGAGAGGCAGAAAGGTCCTCTCGTCTAATGGGAACTAGCCCACTCACGCTGAAGCAGCTATTTCCCATTAGAGAAACGGCCCTCTGACCTGGAGAGGCAGAAAGGTCCTCTCGTCCAATGGGAACTAGCCCACTCACGCTGAAGCAGCAATTTCCCGTTAGAGAAGCGGCCCTCGTACCTGCAGAGGCAGAAAGGTCCCCTCGTCTATTGGGAACTAGCCCACTCACACTGAAGCAGCTATTTCCCATTAGGGAAACCCCCCTACGACCTGCAGAGACAGAAAGGTCCTCTCGTCTAATGGGAACCAGCCAACTCACATGGAAACAGCTATTTCCCTTTAGGGAAACGGCCCTCCGACCTGGAGAGGCAGAAAAGTCCTCTCGTCTAATGCGAAAGAGCCCTCTCACACTGAAGCAGCTATTTCCCATTAGAGAAACGGCCCTCCGACCTGGAGAGGCAGAAAGGTCCTCTCGTCTAATGGGAACTAGCCCACTCACACTGAAGCAGCTATTTCCCATTAAGGAAACAGTCCTCCGACCTGGAGAGGCAGAAAGGTCCTCTCGTCTAATGGGAACCAGCCCACTCACACTGAAGCAGCTATTTCCCATTAGAGAAACGGCCCGCCGACCTTCAGAGGCAGAAAGGTCCTCGACTAATGGGAACTAGCCCACTCACGCTGAAGCAGCTATTTCCCATTAGAGAAACGGCCCTCGTACCTGCAGAGGCTGAAATGTCCTCTCGTCTAATGGGAACTAGCCCACTCACGCTGAAGCAGCTAAGTCCCTTAGAGAAACTGCGGTCCGACCTGGAGAGGCAGAAAGGTCCTCTCGTCTAATAGGAACTAGACCACTCACAATGAAGCAGCAATTTCCCATTAGAGAAACGGCCTTCGGACCTGCAGAGGCAGAAATGCCCTCTCGTCTAATGGGAACTAGCCCACTCACGCTGAAGCAGCTATTTCCCATTAGAGAAACGGCCCTCGTACCTGCAGAGGCAGAAATGTCCTCTCGTCTAATGGGAACTAGCCCACTCACGCTGAAGCAGCAATTGCCCGTTAGAGAAACGGCCGTCTGACCTGCAGAGGCAGAAAGGTTCTCTCGTCTAATGGGAACTAGCCCACTCACGCTGAAGCAGCTATTTCCCTTTGGAGAAACGGCCCTCCGACCTCCAGAGGCAGAAATGTCCTCTCGTCTAATGGGAACTAGCCCACTCACGCTGAAGCAGCTATTCCCCGTTAGAGAAACGGCCCTCCGACCTACAGAGGCAGAAAGGTCCTCTCGTCTAATGGGAACTAGCCCAGTCACGCTGAAGCAGCTATTTCCCATTAGAGAAACGGCACTCCAACCTGCAGAGGCAGAAAGGTCCTCTCGTCTAATGGGAACCAGCCCACTCACACTGAAGCAGCTATTGCCCGTTAGAGTAACGGCCCTACGACCTGCAGAGGCAGAAAGGTCCTCTCGTCTAATGGGAACTAGCACACTCACAGTGAAGCAGCTATTTCCCATTAGGTAAACGGCCCTCCGATCTGCAGAGGCAGAAAGGTCCTCTCGTCTAATGGGAACTAGCCCACTCACACGGAAGCAGCTATTTCCCATTAGGGAAACAGCCCTCCGACCTGGAGAGGCAGAAAGGTCCTCTCGTCTAATGTGAACTAGCCCCCTTACACTGAAGCTTCTATTTCCCATTAGAGAATTGGCCCTCCAACCTGCAGAGGCAGAAACGTACTCTCGTCTAATGTGAACTAGCCGACTTACACTGAAGCATCTATTTCCGATTAGAGAATCGTCCCTCCGACCTGCAGAGGCAGAAAGGTCCTCTCGTCTAATGGGAACTAGCCCACTCACTCTGAAGCAGCTATTTTCCTTAGAGAAACTGCCCTCCGACCTGCAGAGGCAGAAAGGTCCCCTCGTCTAATGGGAACTATCCCACTCACACTGAAGCAGCTATTGCCCGTTAGAGGAACAGCCCTCTGACCTGCAGAGGCAGAAAAGTCCTCTCGAGCCCACTCACACTGAAGTACGTACCTATTGCCCATTAGAGAAACGGCCCTCCGACCTGCAGAAGCGGAAATGTCCTTTCGTCTAATGGGCACCAGCCCACTCACACTGAAGCAGCTGTTTCCCATTAGAGAAAAGGCCCTCCGACCTGCAGAGGAGGAAAGGTCCTCTCGTCTAATGGGAACCAGCCCACTCACACTGAAGCAGCTATTTCCCATTAGAGAAACGGCCCCCCGCCCTGTAGAGGCGGAAAGGTCCTCTCGTCTAATGCGAAACAGCCCAGTCACACTGAAGCAGCTATTTCCCATTAGAGAAACAGCCTTCCGACCTGCAGAGGCGGAAAGGTCCTCTCGCCTAATGGGAACCAGCCCACTCACAATGAAGCATTATTTTCCATTAGAGAAACGGCCCTCCGACCAGCAGAGGCGGAAAGGTCCTCTCGTCTAATGGGAACTAGCCCACTCACACTGAAGCAGCTATTTCCTATTAGATAAACGGCCCTCCGACCTGCAGAGGCGTAAAGGTCCTCTCGTCTAATGGGAACCAGCCCATTCACACTGAAGCAGCTATTTCCCAATAGAGAAACGGTCCTCCGACCCGGAGAGGCAGAAAGGTCCTCTCGTCTAATGGGAACTAGCCCACTCACGCTGAAGCAGCTATTTCCCATTAGAGAAACGGCCCTCTGACCTGGAGAGGCAGAAAGGTCCTCTCGTCCAATGGGAACTAGCCCACTCACGCTGAAGCAGCAATTTCCCGTTAGAGAAACGGCCCTCGTACCTGCAGAGGCAGAAAGGTCCCCTCGTCTATTGGGAACTAGCCCACTCACACTGAAGCAGCTATTTCCCATTAGGGAAACCCCTCTCCGACCTGCAGAGACAGAAAGGTCCTCTCGTCTAATGCGAACCAGCCAACTCACACGGAAACAGCTATTTCCCTTTAGGGAAACGGCACTCCGACCTGGAGAGGCAGAAAAGTCCTCTCGTCTAATGCGAAACAGCCCTCTCACACTGAAGCAGCTATTTCCCATTAGAGAAACGGCCCTCCGACCTGTAGAGGCGGAAAGGTCCTCTCGTCTAATGGGAACTAGCCCACTCACACTGAAGCACCTATTGCCCGTTAGAGAAACGGCCCTCTGACCTGCAGAGGCAGAAAAGTCCTCTTGTCTAATGGGAACCAGCCCACTCACACTGAAGCAGCTATTTCCCATTAGGGAAACCCCCCCTCCGACCTGCAGAGGCAGAAAGGTCCTCTCGTCTAATGGGAACCAGCCCACTCACACGGAAGCAGCTATTTCTCATTAGGGAAACGGCCCTCCGACCTGGAGAGGCAGAAAGGTCCTCTCGTCTAGTGGGAACTAGTCCACTCACGTGGAAGCAGCTATTTCCCATTAGAGAAACAGCCCTCCGACCTGGAGAGGCAGAAAGGTCCTCTCGTCTAATGGGAACTAGACCACTCACGCTGAAGCAGCAATTTCCCATTAGAGAAACAGCCTTCGGACCTGCAGAGGCAGAAATGTCCTCTTGTCTAATGGGAACTAGCCCACTCACGCTGAAGCAGCTATTTCCCATTAGAGAAACGGCCCTCCGACCTGGAGAGGCAGAAAGATCCTCTCGTCTAATGGGAACTAGCCCACTCACACTGAAGCAGCAATTTCCCATTAGAGAAACGGCCCTCAGACCTGAAGAGGCAGAAAGGTCTTCCCGTCTAATGGGAACTAGCCCACTCGCGCTGAAGCAGCTATTCCCCGTTAGAGAAACGGCCCTTGTACCTGCAGAGGCAGAAAGGTCCTCTCGTCTAATGGGAACTAGCCCACTCACGCTGAAGCAGCTATCACCCGTTAGAGAAACGGCCCTCTGACCTGCAGAGGCAGAAAGGTCCTCTCGTCTACTGGGAACTAGCCCACTCACGCTGAAGCAGCTATTTCCCATTAGAGAAACAGCCCTCCGACCTGCAGAGGCAGAAATGTCCTCTAGTCTAATGGGAACTAGCCCACTCACGCTGAAGCAGCTATTCCCCGTTAGAGAAACAGCCCTCATATCGCAGAGGCAGAAATGTCCTCTCGTCTAATGGGAACTAGCCCACTCACGCTGAAGCAGCTATTGCCCGTTAGAGAAACAGCCCTCTGACCTACAGAGGCAGAAAGGTCGTCTCGTCTAATGGGAACTAGCCCAGTCACGCTGAAGCAGCTATTTCTCGTTAGAGAAATGGCCCTCTGACCTTCAGAGGCAGAAAGGTCCTCTCGTCTAATGGGAACCAGCCCACTCACACTGAAGCAGCTATTGCCCGTTAGAGTAACGGCCCTCCGACCTGCAGAGGCAGAAAGGTCCTCTCGTCTAATGGGAACTAGCCCACTCACGCTGAAAGCAGCTATTTCCCATTAGAGAAACGGCCCTCCGACCTGCAGAGGCAGAAAGGCCCTCTTGTCTAATGGTAACTAACCGAATCACGCTGAAGCAGCTATTTCCCATTAAAGAAACGGCCCTCTGACCTGCAGAGGCAGAAAGGTCCTCCCGTCTAATGGGAACTAGCCCACTCACGCTGAAGCAGCTATTTCCCATTAGAGAAACGTCCCTCCGACCTGCAGAGGCAGAAAGGTCCTCCCATCTAATTGGAACTAGCCCACTCACGCTGAAGTAGCAATTTCCCATTAGAGAAACGTCCCTCCGACCTGCAGAGGCAGAAAGGTCCTCTCATCTAATGGGAACTAGCCCACTCACGCTGAAGCAGCTATTTCCCATTAGAGAAACGGTCCTCCGACCTGGAGAGGCAGAAAGGTCCTCTCGTCTAATCGGAACTAGCTCACTCACGCGCAAGCAGCAATTTCCCATTAGAGAAACAACCCTCGGACCGGCAGAGGCAGAAAGGTCCTCTCGTCTAATGGTTAACCAGCCCACTCACGCAGAAGCAGCTATTTTCCATTAGGGAAACGGCCCTCCGACCTGCAGAGGCAGAAAGGTCCTCTCGTCTAATGGGACCTAGCCCACACACGCGGAAGCAGCTATTTCCCATTAAGGAAACGGCCCTCCGACCTGGAGATTCAGAAAGGTCCTCACGTGTAATGGGAACTAGCCCACTCACGCTGAAGAAGCAATTTCCCGTTAGAGAAACGGCCCTCAGACCTGCAGAGGCAGAAAGGTCTTCCCGTCTAATGGGAACTAGCCCACTCACGCTGAAGCAGCTATTCCCCGTTAGAGAAACGGCCCTTGTACCTGCAGAGGCAGAAAGGTCCTCTCGTCTAAAGGGAACTAGCAGACTGACGCTGAAGCAGCTATCTCCCATTATTGAAACGGCCCTCCGACCTGCAGAGGCAGAAAGTTCCTCTCGTCTAATGGGAACTAGCCCACTCACGCTGAAGCAGCTATTTCCCTTAGAGAAACTGCCCTCTAACCTGCAGAGGCAGAAAGGTCCTCTCGTCTAATGGGAACTAGCCCACTCACGCTGAAGCAGCTATTTCCCATTAGAGAAACGGCTCTCCAACCTGCAGAGGCAGAAAGTTCCTCACGTCTCATGGGAACTAGCCCACTCACGCTGAAGCAGCTATTTTCCATTAGAGAAACGGCCCTCCGACCTGCAGAGGCAGAAATGTCCTCTCGTCTAATGGGAACTAGCCCACTCACGCTGAAGCAGCTATTCCCCGTTAGAGAAACAGCCCTCGTACCTGCAGAGGCAGAAAGGTCCCCTCGTCTAATGGGAACTAGCCCACTCACGCTGATGCAGCTATTGCCCGTTAGAGAAACGGCCCTCTGACCTACAGAGGCAGAAAGGTCCTCTTGTCTAATGGGAACTAGCCCAGTCACGCTGAAGCATCTATTGCCCGTTAGAGAAACGGCCCTCTGACCTGCAGAGGCAGAAAGGTCCTCTCGTCTAATGGGAACCAGCCCACTCACACTGAAGCAGCTATTGCCCGTTAGAGTAACGGCCCTCTGACCTGCAGAGGCAGAAAGGTCCTCTCGTCTAATGGGAACTAGCACACTCACAGTGAAGCAGCTATTTCCCATTAGGGAAACGGCCCTCCGATCTGCAGAGGCAGAAAGGTCCTCTCGTCTAATGGGAACTAGCCCACTCACACGGAAGCAGCTATTTCCCATTAGGGAAACAGCCCTCCGACCTGGAGAGGCAGAAAGGTCCTCTCGTCTAATGTGAACTAGCCCCCTTACACTGAAGCATCTATTTCCCATTAGAGAATTGGCCCTCCAACCTGCAGAGGCAGAAAGGTACTCTCGTCTAATGTGAACTAGCCGACTTACACTGAAGCATCTATTTCCCATTAGAGAATCGTGCCTCCGAACTGCAGAGGCAGAAAGGTCCTCATGGGAACTAGCCCACTCACGCTGAAGCAGCTATTTCCTATTAGAGAAACGGCTGTCCGACCTGCAGAGGCAGAAAGTTCCTCTTGTCTAATGGGAACTAGCCCACTCACGCTGAAGCAGCTGTTTTCCTTGGAGAAACTGCCCTCCGACCTGCGGAGGCAGAAAGGTCCTCTCGTCTAATGGGAACTAGCCCACTCACGCTGAAGCAGCTATTTCCCGTTAGAGAAACGGCCCTCCGACCTGCAGAGGCAGAAAGTTCCTCACGTCTAATGGGAACTAGCCCACTCACGCTGAAGCAGCTATTCCCCGTTAGAGAAACAGCCCTCGTACCTGCAGAGGCAGAAAGGTCCCCTCGTCTAATGGGAACTAGCCCACTCACGCTGAAGCAGCAATTGCCCGTTAGAGAAACGGCTCACTGACCCGCAGAGGCAGAAAGGTCCTCCAGCCTAATGGGAACTAGACCACTCACACTGAAGCAGCAATTTCCCATTAGAGAAACGGCCTTCGGACCTGCAGAGGCAGAAAAGTCCTCTCGTCTAATGGGAACTAGCCCACTCACGCTGAAGCAGCTATTTCCCATTAGAGAAACGGCCCTCGTACCTGCAGAGGCAGAAATGTCCTCTCGTCTAATGGGAACTAGCCCACTCGCGCTGAAGCAGCAATTGCCCGTTAGAGAAACGGCCGTCTGACCTGCAGAGGCAGAAAGGTCCTCTCGTCTAATGGGAACTAGCCCACTCACGCTGAAGCAGCTATTTCCCGTTGGAGAAACGGCCCTCCGACATGCAGAGGCAGAAATGTCCTCTCGTCTAATGGGAACTAGCCCACTCACGCTGAAGCAGCTCTTCCCTGTTAGAGAAACAGCCCTCGTACCTGCAGAGGCTGAAATGTCCTCTCGTCTAATGGGAACTAGCCCACTCACGCTGAAGCAACTATTGCCCGTTAGAGAAACGGCCCTCCGACCTACAGAGGCAGAAAGGTCCTCTCGTCTAATGGGAACTAGCCCAGTCACGCTGAAGCAGCTATTTCCCATTAGAGAAACGGCCCTCCGATCTGCAGAGGCAGAAAGGTCCTCTCGTCTAATGGGAACTAGCCCACTCACACGGAAGCAGCTATTTCCCATTAGGGAAACATCCCTCCGACCTGGAGAGGCAGAAAGGTCCTCTCATCTAATGTGAACTAGCCCCCTTACACTGAAGCATCTATTTCCCATTAGAGAATTGGCCCTCCAACCTGCAGAGGCAGAAAGGTACTCTCGTCTAATGTGAACTAGCCGACTTACACTGAAGCATCTATTTCCCATTAGAGAATCGTCCCTCCGACCTGCAGAGGCAGAAAGGTCCTCTCGTCTAATGGGAACTAGCCCACTCACTCTGAAGCAGCTATTTTCCTTAGAGAAACTGCCCTCCGACCTGCGGAGGCAGAAAGGTCCCCTCGTCTAATGGGAACTATCCCACTCACACTGAAGCAGCTATTGCCCGTTAGAGGAACAGCCCTCCGACCTGCAGAGGCAGAAAAGTCCTCTCGAGCCCACTCACACTGAAGTACGTACCTATTGCCCATTAGAGAAACGGCCCTCCGACCTGCAGAAGCGGAAATGTCCTTTCGTCTAATGGGCACCAGCCCACTCACACTGAAGCAGCTGTTTCCCATTAGAGAAACGGCCCTCCGACCTGCAGAGGAGGAAAGATCCTCTCGTCTAATGGGAACCAGCCCACTCACACTGAAGCAGCTATTTCCCATTAGAGAAACAGCCCCCCGCCCTGTAGAGGCGGAAAGGTCCTCTCGTCTAATGCGAAACAGCCCAGTCACACTGAAGCAGCTATTTCCCATTAGAGAAACAGCCTTCCGACCTGCAGAGTCAGAAAGGTCCTCTCGCCTAATGGGAACCAGCCCACTCACAATGAAGCATTATTTTCCATTAGAGAAACGGCCCTCCGACCAGCAGAGGCGGAAAGGTCCTCTCGTCTAATGGGAACTAGCCCACTCACACTGAAGCAGCTATTTCCTATTAGATAAACGGCCCTCCGATCTGCAGAGGCGTAAAGGTCCTCTCGTCTAATGGGAACCAGCCCATTCACACTGAAGCAGCTATTTCCCAATAGAGAAACGGTCCTCCGACCCGGAGAGGCAGAAAGGTCCTCTCGTCTAATGGGAACTAGCCCACTCACGCTGAAGCAGCTATTTCCCATTAGAGAAACGGCCCTCTGACCTGGAGAGGCAGAAAGGTCCTCTCGTCCAATGGGAACTAGCCCACTCACGCTGAAGCAGCAATTTCCCGTTAGAGAAACGGCCCTCGTACCTGCAGAGGCAGAAAGGTCCCCTCGTCTATTGGGAACTAGCCCACTCACACTGAAGCAGCTATTTCCCATTAGGGAAACCCCCCTCCGACCTGCAGAGACAGAAAGGTCCTCTCGTCTAATGGGAACCAGCCAACTCACACGGAAACAGCTATTTCCCTTTAGGGAAACAGCCCTCCGACCTGGAGAGGCAGAAAAGTCCTCTCGTCTAATGCGAAACAGCCCTCTCACACTGAAGCAGCTATTTCCCATTAGAGAAACGGCCCTCCGACCTGTAGAGGCGGAAAGGTCCTCTCGTCTAATGGGAACTAGCCCACTCACACTGAAGCACCTATTGCCCGTTAGAGAAACGGCCCTCTGACCTGCAGAGGCAGAAAAGTCCTCTTGTCTAATGGGAACCAGCCCACTCACACTGAAGCAGCTATTTCCCATTAGGGAAACCCCCCTCCGACATGCAGAGGCAGAAAGGTCCTCTCGTCTAATGGGAACCAGCCCACTCACACGGAAGCAGCTATTTCCCATTAGGGAAACGGCCCTCCGACCTGGAGAGGCAGAAAGGTCCTCTCGTCTAATGGGAACTAGCCCACTCACACTGAAGCAGCTATTTCCCATTAAGGAAACAGTCCTCCGACCTGGAGAGGCAGAAAGGTCCTCTCGTCTAATGGGAACCAGCCCACTCACACTGAAGCAGCCATTTCCCATTAGAGAAACGGCCCGCCGACCTTCAGAGGCAGAAAGGTCCTCGACTAATGGGAACTAGCCCACTCACGCTGAAGCAGCTATTTCCCATTAGAGAAACGGCCCTCGTACCTGCAGAGGCTGAAATGTCCTCTCGTCTAATGGGAACTAGCCCACTCACGCTGAAGCAGCTAAGTCCCTTAGAGAAACTGCGGTCCGACCTGGAGAGGCAGAAAGGTCCTCTCGTCTAATAGGAACTAGACCACTCACAATGAAGCAGCAATTTCCCATTAGAGAAACGGCCTTCGGACCTGCAGAGGCAGAAATGCCCTCTCGTCTAATGGGAACTAGCCCACTCACACTGAAGCAGCAATTTCCCATTAGAGAAACGGCCTTCGGACCTGCAGAGGCAGAAAAGTCCTCTCGTCTAATGGGAACTAGCCCACTCACGCTGAAGCAGCTATTTCCCATTAGAGAAACGGCCCTCGTACCTGCAGAGGCAGAAATGTCCTCTCGTCTAATGGGAACTAGCCCACTCACGCTGAAGCAGCAATTGCCCGTTAGAGAAACGGCCGTCTGACCTGCAGAGGCAGAAAGGTTCTCTCGTCTAATGGGAACTAGCCCACTCACGCTGAAGCAGCTATTTCCCTTTGGAGAAACGGCCCTCCGACCTCCAGAGGCAGAAATGTCCTCTCGTCTAATGGGAACTAGCCCACTCACGCTGAAGCAGCTATTCCCCGTTAGAGAAACGGCCCTCCGACCTACAGAGGCAGAAAGGTCCTCTCGTCTAATGGGAACTAGCCCAGTCACGCTGAAGCAGCTATTTCCCATTAGAGAAACGGCACTCCAACCTGCAGAGGCAGAAAGGTCCTCTCGTCTAATGGGAACCAGCCCACTCACACTGAAGCAGCTATTGCCCGTTAGAGTAACGGCCCTACGACCTGCAGAGGCAGAAAGGTCCTCTCGTCTAATGGGAACTAGCACACTCACAGTGAAGCAGCTATTTCCCATTAGGTAAACGGCCCTCCGATCTGCAGAGGCAGAAAGGTCCTCTCGTCTAATGGGAACTAGCCCACTCACACGGAAGCAGCTATTTCCCATTAGGGAAACAGCCCTCCGACCCGGAGAGGCAGAAAGGTCCTCTCGTCTAATGTGAACTAGCCCCCTTACACTGAAGCTTCTATTTCCCATTAGAGAATTGGCCCTCCAACCTGCAGAGTGTTAGGGAGAATTCTCTGGTTAGGCTGAATTTCCCTACCTAGTGAGTCCCCCAGCAGCTTTGCTGGATTTCTGGGGTTTAATTTTTTTCTCCTGCCAAGAGTGAGACTCTTTTACCCTCACTCTTGGACATGTTGAAGTGTGTTTTCTTGGTTAAACCTTGTGTTGAATGGGCTATGGGGTCTTTTACTCCATAGGGCCTCATGTATTTTTGTGATGTGGGTCACACAGCACCCTCTGTGCCGTGACCCAGGGGTGTCCTAGGGACTCCCCAACATAGACTCCATACCCTGGGACTGACTACTGTCTCCCAGGGCATGTAAAGTCACCAAAGACTTTGCTAGTCTTGAATCCTGAACAGAACCAGTACAAACCATCATATTGTGGACGTACTGGCTGGGGCAATTCGATTGCCCCAGGGTCTGTTAGTCGAGGGGGCACGTCTCCGTCCCCCCTGATCGAGTTTTGGCTGGTGGCAGTGGAAACTACTTTTTATATTCGACCGCGAATATTTCCCTATGGGATTTCCCATTGTTTTAGGCTAACACATTTAATTATTTATTTACGGTAGCCTTAAACATACCGCCGGTTTATATATTTATTTTTATAACTCCGGTTGGGACTTTTTGCCAAAACTTGATTCTAAAATGGCGTTGGTGTTCGCCTCTGTAACTCTGACCCAAAGTGGAGCCCTTTGTTCCACTTTTGGCGGGCTTCTCCACAGAAGCCCTCCAAAGTGGTGCCACTCTGTCTGGGGTACTTAGGAGGGGTGGAGGGGGATTTAGGCACCCTGGACTGAGTTACCTTGGTAACTCAAGTCGCACTCCGTCCTGATTGGCCCAAGTGGTGAGCCGCCCGGCTCACCACTTAGCATGTTTGAGTGACAGCTAGGCTGGGTGAATGGGGGTTTGCTGCATAAAAGCAGGGCTTTGGGGACTGGGACTTCAGAAAGTCGCCACAGGACCAAGAATCCGACGAGGGAAGAGCTGAGCCGACCTGCTTCGACGACACCACCCGGTGGAGCCCTGCTGAACCGTCTCACCACTTTTTCCCGACGACCGAGGAGAACTCTTAACGGAGTGGCTCCTTCCCTTGACTGGTGGGGACAACCAGTTTTCGCCTTCTTTCCGTCCTTTTGAGGTATCTCGTGGCCGCCTTGCCTGTGCCAAGCACCCCGGCATCCGGAATACCACACTTTACCCCCATACCGCGAAAGTCGGTACCAACCCTTTAACCGGAGGACTCCGCGGCTGGTTTCTTCCCGGGCAGTGCTACGACCTTTCTCTTCTGCTCTTCAGCGAGATATTCTTCTCCCCTGACCGACGTCGAGCCTTGCTGTCGCTGCCTGGAACAACTGCCCCCGCTGGAGGATCCTTTCCGCTTAAGGTACTGTGTTCCGCCTGGCTTCCCTTGCTACCGACTGTACGGGGTAGATTTAGTCCCCGGCTTTCGAACCTGGGAGTGCCTGGGACACTTTGGCTAAACTTTCTGAGCCACTCTAAACTCTTTTTGACTCTTTGCAAGACTTTGAATCTCTAACTAACAGTGTGATCTTGGGCACATTTTCGCTCCGGCTACTCTAAGAGTGGGCCCTGCCTAGTGACTTTTGCTCACCTGTGACTTTATTCTTCTTTAAGCCTATTGCAAGTGTTCTGGACCTTAGAGTGGTGTGTCTAACCTATTTCTGCTTTTTCTCTCCCTTTCTTGGAAACTACTAGAGTGTCATCTAACGTTAAGCACTCACCTCTGTTTTAATTAAGTGGTGTTAACCTAGAGTTGTCTAGATAGGAGAAAGGATTGAATTTACTTTCAGTATAACTGTGTTGAAGTGCTTTTACTATATTTTTGCTAGAGTGTTTTTAACTTATGTGTATTTTAAATAAATAACTATATACTTTTGAAACCAAGCTCTGGTCAGTGTTTGCTTGTGCTATTGTGTTTTGGTACATATTGTGTATACTTTACATACTGCCTAACTCTTCTTGAGAGAAGTCTGACTGCTCAGCCACAGCTACCAGGTAAATCTGGGTGGTACAGACTGCTACCAAAGGGGTTTACTGCTCTACCTGTAGTCCTAAATCTTTTGCAGTGTTCCCCAAGGGAACTGCACAGGTTTCTGCCTAACACTGGTGTACAGCGGTGGGATTTGTATTGAGTATACATTTTATTGTGCTTTAGATACCTTAGTGCAACTAACCACAAAGCTTAGCACTGAAAAAGTAAAACCTCTAACATGTCAGTTATAGAAAGCTATAGTCAAGAGTCCCTTGCAGCCAAAACTGCTGATTGTTTAAGAGTGCTCTGTAAACATAAGGATCTCCTGACTAAGGGCAAGAAAATGGAGCTGATTGAAAGATTGTTAGCTAACCAAAGTCTGGGTGATGGTTCAGAGGAGCCTACCACTCCAGCAACTGTAGATGACAGTATTGAAGTTAACATGGAGCAAAATGTTGATGTTTCTGAGGAAGAGTCAGAAGAGGAGGGTGAGGCTGTTGTAACTGTCCCCCCTAGGCCTCTGCCTGCTCTACCTGCTGTGCCTACTGGACCTTTACCAGGTCCCACATTTAGTCCTCAGTACTTTGAACTGGAGAAAATGAAGCTAGAATTGGAGTATAAGAAACTTAATGCTCAAACTGACAAAGAACTAAGGCTAAGGGAAATGGAGCTCAAGTATGACTTAGAAATGAAGAAATTATCTGTTGAGAATGTTTCTCTCTCTGGCTCCTCTAGAAGTTCCAGTCCTAAAAGACCCCGGATGCCTAAAGAATTGGTTGGTATGTATGAGCCTAAGTTGGATGTGTTGGATTGGTTGTCTCTGTTTGAATATAATCATGGGCTCCAGAACATCACAGGAAATGACTTACTCACCTGGTTGTTCTCTAGGCTTCCCCCTGTTGCAACTGATGTGGTAATGGAGATGGGGGAGGAGGATAGGAAGGACTATGAATGTGTGAAACTAGCTTTGATAGCTAGGTTTGGGAAGACCCCTTCCCAGTATCTTAAGAGGTTTAGGAGCCTCAAAAAGCATGATGGTACCCCTTGGGCTACCTGGGTGAATGAATGTTTGAAAAACTTAGAGGGATGGATTAAGGGTTACAAGGTGAACACTTATGAAGGTATGAAGAATTTGTTTATGTTGGAGACTATTTATGATGCCTGCTCTCCTGAGCTCAGACAACACTTGGCTGATTCCAGGGAATTGGATTCCCGGAAGCTAGCTAAGGCTGCTGACTTGTGGGTTGCCAACAGGGCCACTCACAAGGATTCTGGGGTAACTCAGAAGAAGGATGGGGAAAAACAGTCTAAGAAGGACTCCAAAGAGAATTCTAATACTACAAATTCCAAAGAGGGCCCCAAACAAAACTATAAGGGTAAGCCACAAGGGAAACCAAATCAGGCTAGTGTACCTTCTGGTCCCAGACCAGAAGGAGGTCAGAACAAGCCTCCATTCCAGCGAGCCTTTGGCTCATGCTTTGTTTGTAAGGCTACTGACCATGTGAAAGGAGATCCCAGATGTAAGGGTAAACCTTCAGGGGTCCAGCTTGCCTCCTTAGCCTTCGCTCCAGAAGAGGAAGTACATATGGCAAGTGGAAACTTTCTATTACTAGCTGATGAACCCACTGGAGTCTCAGCTAGTGTTTCTTTAGTCTCTCTGGGGTTGTGGGAGCAACAGAATTTAGATGTCTATAACTCTATCCCAGATAATACTAAAGAGTATTATAAGGACAGTGTCCAGGTGAATGGTCAGGAGACTCCTGCCATTAGGGACACTGGAGCCAGCATAACTGTGGTGGATGAATCATTTTTCAAGGCAGAGGATGTTGCTAAGGCACCCAAATGCCTCACCAAGTTAGCTGGTGGGCCTGTGCAGATGTGTCCCCAGTTACCAGTTCTCATCCAATGTAATGATATGGCTGTAAAAATACCTGTCAGTGTACAATGTGAAGTGCCAGGTAGGGTTCTGTTGGGTAATGACCTCAAAGCTCTTGGAGTTGTATCTCATACCCCCAGACCTCCTAGCAAAAGGTTTCAGGAACTCACAAAACCTGCAAGGGAGAAAACCCTGAGAGGGTTATCTCAGGAGATGATGACAGAAATCACTCCTCTACCACTGGAGCAACTTACTGCAGTAACTACCAGATCAGGAGCAAAGGGGCAACCCAAGACTCCTAGGAAAAAGCCAGCAGCAAGCACTCCAGTGCTTCCAACAAGGACTTCCCCTAGGTTGTCCAAAGTTACACCTGTAACTCCCCCTCCAGCTGAGGCTGAGAGAGAGGTACAACCCTGTGTGGTTGAGCTAGACTCTGAGGAAGAGCTAGAAGGAGGCCCCAACCTTATTGGAGATTTGGACCCTGAGGACCATCCTGAGCTGCAGTCTTTACTGGCAGAAGGTGGGCCTAGCAGGGCAGCTTTTCGTAAGGGGCAAAGAGAATGTCCAACTCTGGAGGGTCTCCGCCACCAGGCAGCTTCTCAAGCTGATGGGCAAGAGCCTGGGAAGTATAGGTTGCACTGGGAAGATGGCCTCTTCTACAGTGAACCCACTGAGTCTGAACCTGGAGACTACAAACGCCTTGTAGTCCCACAAGAAAACAGACAACAGTTCTTACAACTAGCCCATGAGATACCTTTGGCTGGCCACTTGAGTTTCAAGAAGACCAAGGAAAGGCTCTCACTCTACTTTTATTGGCCAAAGATGGGGGCTGAAGTAGATAGATATTGTAAGAGCTGCCATACCTGCCAGACTTCTGGTAAGGTTGGTTCCAAGAATGTGGCACCTTTAGTGCCTCTCCCAGTTGTGGGAGTCCCATTTGAGAGGGTAGGGATTGACATTGTTGGTCCCCTTGATCCTCCAACCTCCTCAGGCAACAGGTTTATCCTTGTTGTAGTAGACCATGCTACTAGATACCCTGAGGCCATTCCTATGAGGACTGTTACAGCTCCGGCTGTGGCTAAGGCCCTCCTTGGTATTTTTACCAGGGTTGGGTTTCCTAAGGAGGTAATCTCTGACAGGGGGTCAAACTTTATGTCCCACTACATGAAGGCCATGTGGAAAACCTGTGGAGTTACCTACAAGTTCTCAACCGCCTACCACCCTCAGACAAACGGGTTGGTTGAAAGGTTTAACAGAACCATGAAGAGCATGATAGGTGCTTTAGAAGAACCCCTTAAGAAAAAGTGGGACCTTCTACTGCCATGCCTTCTCTTTGCTTATAGAGAAGTCCCTCAGGAGGGAGTAGGTTATTCTCCCTTTGAGCTTCTCTATGGCCATCCAGTCAGAGGTCCATTGGCCCTGATTAAGGAGGGGTTGGAAGGTGCTCCTCCCCTCAAGCCAGTCAGAGTGACTGACTATGTGATAGGTCTCCGGAGGAGAATGTCACACATGATGGCAGAAGCAAGTGACAACTTGAAAGCTGGTCAAGCCCTGGTCAAACATTGGCACGACCAGAAGGCTAACATGGTTGAGTTTACTCAAGACCAGCTAGTTCTAGTTATGCTCCCAACAAGGCAGAGGGCCTTGCAAGACAAATGGATGGGACCCTTCAAGGTTGTGGGAAAACTTGGAGAGGTCAACTATCTGGTGGATCTGGGCAGACCCAGGGAAGCTCCTAGAGTCTTCCACACCAACCGACTAAAAGCCTACATCTCCAGACCTGATGTAGGAGCCTTGCTCCTAGCTTCAGCTGCAGAGGAGGAAGAGAGTGAATCTCTCCCTGATCTCCTCAGAGGTGTACCTTTAGATGAAAAAGTTGAAGGAGTCAATCTCTCTTCAGACCTGACACCTGAGCAACAAGAGGAGTGCAAATCTATGTTAAATCAGTTTGCCTCCCTGTTCTCACTGTCACCAGGCTTGACCCCTTGGGGCCAGCATGAGATACTCACTGGTGACTGTCTGCCAGTCAAAAGCAGAGGATACAGAATGTCGGAACATATCAGAGCCCACATCAAAGGAGAGGTCAAGAAGATGCTTGATCTCGGGGTAATAGAGCCCTCTACTAGTCCATGGTCTAGCCCAGTTGTGTTAGTACCAAAGGCAGGATCCAAAGACTTGAGATTCTGTGTGGACTATAGAGCTCTAAATGCAGTCACCAAGACTGATGCCCACCCTTTGCCCAGGACAGATGAGTTGGTGGATAAACTTGGTGCAGCCAAGTACCTCAGCACATTTGACCTGACGTCAGGCTATTGGCAAATAGCCCTGACGGACCATGCCAAGGAGAAAACTGCATTTTCGACCCCAGTTGGCTTGTACCAGTTTAAGGTCATGCCTTTTGGACTAAAAAATGCACCTGCCACATTCCAAAGGATGGTGAACCAGGTTCTGGCTGGGATGGAAGATTTCTGCATGGCATACTTGGATGACATTGCAGTCTTCAGCCACTCCTGGGAAGAACATGTGAACCACCTAGGACATGTGTTGCAGGCTCTGAAACAGGCCCATTTGACAATCAAAGCCAGTAAGTGCCAGATTGGTCAAAGTAAAGTGGTCTACCTTGGACATGAGGTAGGAGGTGGAGAAATAAGGCCTTTGCCCAGCAAGATTGAAGCTGTGCAAAATTGGACAACACCAACTACTCAAACCCAAGTGAGAGCTTTTCTAGGCCTCACTGGGTATTACAGGAATTTCATTGAGAACTATGGGACCATAGCTTCTCCACTGAATGTAATCTCCTCTCCCAAATTCCCTAAGAAGGTAAAATGGAATGAGGAGTGCAATCAGGCCTTTGAAAAACTGAAGAGAGCTCTTTGCCAGGCTCCAGTATTGAGAGCTCCTGACTACCACCAACCTTTCATTGTACAAACTGATGCTTCCAATGTAGGTATAGGTGCAGTTCTAAGCCAACTGGATGAGAAGGGTAGGGAGCACCCCATTTGCTTCATCAGTAGGAAACTGAAGGATCCTGAGACAAGGTGGGCAACTATCGAAAGAGAATGCTTTGCTATTGTGTGGGCACTGAAGAAGTTTAGGCCATACTTGTATGGTTCTACTTTTGTTATTCAGACTGACCACCAACCCTTGAGATGGTTAATGCAAATGAAAGGGGAAAATCCAAAACTATTGAGATGGTCAATCTGCCTGCAAGGGTTTGATTTCACCATTGAGCACAGGTCAGGGTGTCACCATCAAAATGCTGATGGACTCTCTAGGATGTATATCATCGACTAGAGGTATGAGGTTCATCCAGGAGTGGATTAAATCCTCCTGTCCCTTAGTCTGGGGGGGGCGAGTGTTAGGGAGAATTCTCTGGTTAGGCTGAATTTCCCTACCTAGTGAGTCCCCCAGCAGCTTTGCTGGATTTCTGGGGTTTAATTTTTTTCTCCTGCCAAGAGTGAGACTCTTTTACCCTCACTCTTGGACATGTTGAAGTGTGTTTTCTTGGTTAAACCTTGTGTTGAATGGGCTATGGGGTCTTTTACTCCATAGGGCCTCATGTATTTTTGTGATGTGGGTCACACAGCACCCTCTGTGCCGTGACCCAGGGGTGTCCTAGGGACTCCCCAACATAGACTCCATACCCTGGGACTGACTACTGTCTCCCAGGGCATGTAAAGTCACCAAAGACTTTGCTAGTCTTGAATCCTGAACAGAACCAGTACAAACCATCATATTGTGGACGTACTGGCTGGGGCAATTCGATTGCCCCAGGGTCTGTTAGTCGAGGGGGCACGTCTCCGTCCCCCCTGATCGAGTTTTGGCTGGTGGCAGTGGAAACTACTTTTTATATTCGACCGCGAATATTTCCCTATGGGATTTCCCATTGTTTTAGGCTAACACATTTAATTATTTATTTACGGTAGCCTTAAACATACCGCCGGTTTATATATTTATTTTTATAACTCCGGTTGGGACTTTTTGCCAAAACTTGATTCTAAAATGGCGTTGGTGTTCGCCTCTGTAACTCTGACCCAAAGTGGAGCCCTTTGTTCCACTTTTGGCGGGCTTCTCCACAGAAGCCCTCCAAAGTGGTGCCACTCTGTCTGGGGTACTTAGGAGGGGTGGAGGGGGATTTAGGCACCCTGGACTGAGTTACCTTGGTAACTCAAGTCGCACTCCGTCCTGATTGGCCCAAGTGGTGAGCCGCCCGGCTCACCACTTAGCATGTTTGAGTGACAGCTAGGCTGGGTGAATGGGGGTTTGCTGCATAAAAGCAGGGCTTTGGGGACTGGGACTTCAGAAAGTCGCCACAGGACCAAGAATCCGACGAGGGAAGAGCTGAGCCGACCTGCTTCGACGACACCACCCGGTGGAGCCCTGCTGAACCGTCTCACCACTTTTTCCCGACGACCGAGGAGAACTCTTAACGGAGTGGCTCCTTCCCTTGACTGGTGGGGACAACCAGTTTTCGCCTTCTTTCCGTCCTTTTGAGGTATCTCGTGGCCGCCTTGCCTGTGCCAAGCACCCCGGCATCCGGAATACCACACTTTACCCCCATACCGCGAAAGTCGGTACCAACCCTTTAACCGGAGGACTCCGCGGCTGGTTTCTTCCCGGGCAGTGCTACGACCTTTCTCTTCTGCTCTTCAGCGAGATATTCTTCTCCCCTGACCGACGTCGAGCCTTGCTGTCGCTGCCTGGAACAACTGCCCCCGCTGGAGGATCCTTTCCGCTTAAGGTACTGTGTTCCGCCTGGCTTCCCTTGCTACCGACTGTACGGGGTAGATTTAGTCCCCGGCTTTCGAACCTGGGAGTGCCTGGGACACTTTGGCTAAACTTTCTGAGCCACTCTAAACTCTTTTTGACTCTTTGCAAGACTTTGAATCTCTAACTAACAGTGTGATCTTGGGCACATTTTCGCTCCGGCTACTCTAAGAGTGGGCCCTGCCTAGTGACTTTTGCTCACCTGTGACTTTATTCTTCTTTAAGCCTATTGCAAGTGTTCTGGACCTTAGAGTGGTGTGTCTAACCTATTTCTGCTTTTTCTCTCCCTTTCTTGGAAACTACTAGAGTGTCATCTAACGTTAAGCACTCACCTCTGTTTTAATTAAGTGGTGTTAACCTAGAGTTGTCTAGATAGGAGAAAGGATTGAATTTACTTTCAGTATAACTGTGTTGAAGTGCTTTTACTATATTTTTGCTAGAGTGTTTTTAACTTATGTGTATTTTAAATAAATAACTATATACTTTTGAAACCAAGCTCTGGTCAGTGTTTGCTTGTGCTATTGTGTTTTGGTACATATTGTGTATACTTTACATACTGCCTAACTCTTCTTGAGAGAAGTCTGACTGCTCAGCCACAGCTACCAGGTAAATCTGGGTGGTACAGACTGCTACCAAAGGGGTTTACTGCTCTACCTGTAGTCCTAAATCTTTTGCAGTGTTCCCCAAGGGAACTGCACAGGTTTCTGCCTAACACGGCAGAAACGTACTCTCGTCTAATGTGAACTAGCCGACTTACACTGAAGCATCTATTTCCGATTAGAGAATCGTCCCTCCGACCTGCAGAGGCAGAAAGGTCCTCTCGTCTAATGGGAACTAGCCCACTCACTCTGAAGCAGCTATTTTCCTTAGAGAAACTGCCCTCCGACCTGCAGAGGCAGAAAGGTCCCCTCGTCTAATGGGAACTATCCCACTCACACTGAAGCAGCTATTGCCCGTTAGAGGAACAGCCCTCTGACCTGCAGAGGCAGAAAAGTCCTCTCGAGCCCACTCACACTGAAGTACGTACCTATTGCCCATTAGAGAAACGGCCCTCCGACCTGCAGAAGCGGAAATGTCCTTTCGTCTAATGGGCACCAGCCCACTCACACTGAAGCAGCTGTTTCCCATTAGAGAAAAGGCCCTCCGACCTGCAGAGGAGGAAAGGTCCTCTCGTCTAATGGGAACCAGCCCACTCACACTGAAGCAGCTATTTCCCATTAGAGAAACGGCCCCCCGCCCTGTAGAGGCGGAAAGGTCCTCTCGTCTAATGCGAAACAGCCCAGTCACACTGAAGCAGCTATTTCCCATTAGAGAAACAGCCTTCCGACCTGCAGAGGCGGAAAGGTCCTCTCGCCTAATGGGAACCAGCCCACTCACAATGAAGCATTATTTTCCATTAGAGAAACGGCCCTCCGACCAGCAGAGGCGGAAAGGTCCTCTCGTCTAATGGGAACTAGCCCACTCACACTGAAGCAGCTATTTCCTATTAGATAAACGGCCCTCCGACCTGCAGAGGCGTAAAGGTCCTCTCGTCTAATGGGAACCAGCCCATTCACACTGAAGCAGCTATTTCCCAATAGAGAAACGGTCCTCCGACCCGGAGAGGCAGAAAGGTCCTCTCGTCTAATGGGAACTAGCCCACTCACGCTGAAGCAGCTATTTCCCATTAGAGAAACGGCCCTCTGACCTGGAGAGGCAGAAAGGTCCTCTCGTCCAATGGGAACTAGCCCACTCACGCTGAAGCAGCAATTTCCCGTTAGAGAAACGGCCCTCGTACCTGCAGAGGCAGAAAGGTCCCCTCGTCTATTGGGAACTAGCCCACTCACACTGAAGCAGCTATTTCCCATTAGGGAAACCCCTCTCCGACCTGCAGAGACAGAAAGGTCCTCTCGTCTAATGGGAACCAGCCAACTCACACGGAAACAGCTATTTCCCTTTAGGGAAACGGCACTCCGACCTGGAGAGGCAGAAAAGTCCTCTCGTCTAATGCGAAACAGCCCTCTCACACTGAAGCAGCTATTTCCCATTAGAGAAACGGCCCTCCGACCTGTAGAGGCGGAAAGGTCCTCTCGTCTAATGGGAACTAGCCCACTCACACTGAAGCACCTATTGCCCGTTAGAGAAACGGCCCTCTGACCTGCAGAGGCAGAAAAGTCCTCTTGTCTAATGGGAACCAGCCCACTCACACTGAAGCAGCTATTTCCCATTAGGGAAACCCCCCCTCCGACCTGCAGAGGCAGAAAGGTCCTCTCGTCTAATGGGAACCAGCCCACTCACACGGAAGCAGCTATTTCTCATTAGGGAAACGGCCCTCCGACCTGGAGAGGCAGAAAGGTCCTCTCGTCTAGTGGGAACTAGTCCACTCACGTGGAAGCAGCTATTTCCCATTAGAGAAACAGCCCTCCGACCTGGAGAGGCAGAAAGGTCCTCTCGTCTAATGGGAACTAGACCACTCACGCTGAAGCAGCAATTTCCCATTAGAGAAACAGCCTTCGGACCTGCAGAGGCAGAAATGTCCTCTTGTCTAATGGGAACTAGCCCACTCACGCTGAAGCAGCTATTTCCCATTAGAGAAACGGCCCTCCGACCTGGAGAGGCAGAAAGATCCTCTCGTCTAATGGGAACTAGCCCACTCACACTGAAGCAGCAATTTCCCATTAGAGAAACGGCCCTCAGACCTGAAGAGGCAGAAAGGTCTTCCCGTCTAATGGGAACTAGCCCACTCGCGCTGAAGCAGCTATTCCCCGTTAGAGAAACGGCCCTTGTACCTGCAGAGGCAGAAAGGTCCTCTCGTCTAATGGGAACTAGCCCACTCACGCTGAAGCAGCTATCACCCGTTAGAGAAACGGCCCTCTGACCTGCAGAGGCAGAAAGGTCCTCTCGTCTACTGGGAACTAGCCCACTCACGCTGAAGCAGCTATTTCCCATTAGAGAATCGGCCCTCCGACCTGCAGAGGCAGAAAGGTCCTCACGTCTAATGGGAACTAGCCCACTCACGCTGTAGCAGCTATTTCCCATTAGAGAAACGGCCCTCCGACATGCAGAGACAGAAAGTTCCTCTCGTCTAATGGGAACTAGCCCACTCACGCTGAAGCAGCTAAGTCCCTTAGAGAAACTGCGGTCCGACCTGGAGAGGCAGAAAGGTCCTCTCGTCTAATAGGAACTAGACCACTCACACTGAAGCAGCAATTTCCCATTAGAGAAACGGCCTTCGGACCTGCAGAGGCAGAAATGCCCTCTCGTCTAATGGGAACTAGCCCACTCACGCTGAAGCAGCTATTTCCCATTAGAGAAACGGCCCTCCGACCTGGAGAGGCAGAAAGGTCCTCTCGTCTAATGGGAACTAGCCCACTCACGCTGAAGCAGCAATTTCCCATTAGAGAAACGGCCCTCAGACCTGGAGAGGCAGAAAGGTCTTCCCGTCTAATGGGAACTAGCCCACTCACACTGAAGCAGCTATTCCCTGTTAGAGAAACGGCCCTTGTACCTGCAGAGGCAGAAAGGTCCTCTCGTCTAAAGGGAACTAGCCCACTGACGCTGAAGCAGCTATCTCCCATTAGAGAAACGGCCCTCCGACCTGCAGAGGCAGAAAGTTCCTCTCGTCTAATGGGAACTAGCCCACTCACGCTGAAGCAGCTATTTCCCTTAGAGAAACTGCCCTCCGACCTGCAGAGGCAGAAAGGTCCTCTCGTCTAATGGGAACTAGCCCACTCACGCTGAAGCAGCTATTTCCCTTTAGAGAAACGGCCCTCCAACCTGCAGAGGCAGAAAGTTCCTCACGTCTAATGGGAACTAGCCCACTCACGCTGAAGCAGCTATTTCCCGTTAGAGAAACGGCCCTCCGACCTGCAGAGGCAGAAATGTCCTCTCGTCTAATGGGAACTAGCCCCCTCACGCTGAAGCAGCTATTCCCCGTTGGAGAAACAGCCCTCGTACCTGCAGAGGCAGAAAGGTCCTTTCGTTTAATGGGAACCAGCCCACTCACACTGAAGCAGCTATTGCCCGTTAGAGTAACGGCCCTCCGACCTGCAGAGGCAGAAATGTCCTCTTGTCTAATGGGAACTAGCACACTCACAGTGAAGCAGCTATTTCCCATTAGGGAAACGGCCCTCCGACCTGCAGAGGCAGAAAGGTCCTCTCGTCTAATGGGAACTAGCCCACTCACATGGAAGCAGCTATTTCCCATTAGGGAAACAGCCCTCCGACCTGGAGAAGCAGAAAGGTCCTCTCGTCTAATGTGAACTAGCCCCCTTACACTGAAGCATCTATTTCCCATTAGAGAATTGGCCCTCCAACCTGCAGAGGCAGAAAGGTACTCTCGTCTAATGTGAACTAGCCGACTTACACTGAAGCATCTATTTCCCATTAGAGAAACGGCCCTCTGACCTGCAGAGGCAGAAAGGTCCTCTCGTCTAATGTGAACTAGCCCCATTACACTGAAGCATCTATTTCCCATTAGAGAATCGGCCCTCCAACCTGCAGAGGCAGAAAGGTACTCTTGTCTAATGTGAACTAGCCGACTTACACTGAAGCATCTATTTCCCATTAGAGAATCGGCCCTCCGACCTGCAGAGGCAGAAAGATACTCTCGTCTAATGTGAACTAGCCCACTTACGCTGAAGCAGCTATTCCCTGTTAGAGAAACAGCCCTCGTACCTGCAGAGGCAGAAAGGTCCCCTCGTCTAATGGGAACTAGCCCACTCACGCTGAAGCAGCTATTGCCCGTTAGAGAAACGGCCCTCTGACGTACAGAGGCAGAAAGGTCCTCTCGTATAATGGGAACTAGCCCACTCACGCTGAAGCAGCTATTGCCCGTTAGAGAAACTGCTCACTTACCCGCAGAGGCAGAAAGGTCCTCCCGCCTAATGGGAACTAGACCACTCACACTGAAGCAGCAATTTCCCATTAGAGAAACGGCATTCGGACCTGCAGAGGCAGAAATGTCCTCTTGTCTAATGGGAACTAGCCCACTCACGCTGAAGCAGCTATTTCCCATTAGAGAAACGGCCCTCCGACCTGGAGAGGCAGAAAGGTCCTCTCGTCTAATGGGAACTAGCCCACTCGCGCTGAAGCAGCTATTCCCCGTTAGAGAAACGGCCCTCTGACCTGCAGAGGCAGAAAGGTCCTCTCGTCTACTGGGAACTAGCCCACTCACGCTGAAGCAGCTATTTCCCAATAGAGAATCGGCCCCCCGCCCTGGAGAGGCAGAAGGGTCCTCTTGTCTAATGTGAAACAGCCCACTCACACTGAAGCAGCTATTTCCCATTAGAGAAACAGCCGTCGGACCTGCAGAGGCGGAAAGGTCCTCTCGCCTAATGGGAACTAGCCCACTCACAATGAAGCACTTATTTTCCATTAGAGAAACGGCCCTCCGACCTGCAGAGGCGTAAAGGTCCTCTCGTCTAATGGGAACCAGCCCATTCACACTGAAGCAGCTATTTCCCAATAGAGAAACGGTCCTCCGACCCAGAGAGGCAGAAAGGTCCTCTCGTCTAATGGGAACTAGCCCACTCACGCTGAAGCAGCTATTTCCCATTAGAGAATCGGCCCTCCGACCTGCAGAGGCAGAAAGGTCCTCACGTCTAATGGGAACTAGCCCACTCACGCTGTAGCAGCTATTTCCCATTATAGAAACGGCCCTCCGACATGCAGAGACAGAAAGTTCCTCTCGTCTAATGGGAACTAGCCCACTCACGCTGAAGCAGCTAAGTCCCTTAGAGAAACTGCCCTCTGACCTGCAGAGGCAGAAAGGTCCTCTCGTCTAATGGGAACTAGCCCACTCACGCTGAAGCAGCTATTTCCCATTAGAGAAACAGCCCTCCGACCTGCAGAGGCAGAAAGTTCCTCACGTCTAATGGGAACTAGCCCACTTACGCTGAAGCAGCTATTTCCCATTAGAGAAACGGCCCTCTGACCTACAGAGGCAGAAATGTCTTCCCGTCTAATGGGAACTAGCCCACTCACGCTGAAGCAGCTATTCCCCGTTAGAGAAACGGCCCTTGTACCTGCAGAGGCAGAAAGGTCCTCTCGTCTAAAGGGAACTAGCCCACTGACGCTGAAGCAGCTATCTCCCATTAGAGAAACGGCCCTCCGACCTGCAGAGGCAGAAAGTTCCTCTCGTCTAATGGGAACTAGCCCACTCACGCTGAAGCAGCTATTTCCCTTAGAGAAACTGCCCTCCGACCTGCAGAGGCAGAAAGGTCCTCTCGTCTAATGGGAACTAGCCCACTCACACTGAAGCAGCTATCTCCCATTAGAAAAACGGCCCTCCGACCTGCAGAGGCAGAAAGGTCCTCTCGTCTAATGGGAACTAGCCCACTCACACTGTGAAGCAGCTATTTCCCATTAGACAAACAGCGCTCCGACCTCCAGAGGCAGAAAGGTCCTCTCGTCTAATAGTAACTAGCCCACTCACACTGAAACAGCTATTTCCCACAAGAGAAACGGCCCTCCGACCTGCAGAGCAGAAAGGTGCTCTCGTCTAATGGGAACTAGCCCACTCACACGGAAGCAGCTATTTCCCATTAGAGAAACGGTCCTCCGACCTGCAGAGGCAGAAAGGTCCTCTCGTCTAATGGGAACTAGCCCACTCACGTGGAAGCAGCTATTTCCCATTAGAGAAACGGCCCTCAGACCTGCAGAGGCAGAAAGGTCTTCCCGTCTAATGGGAACTAGCCCACTCGCCCTGAAGCAGCTATTGCCCGTTAGAGAAACGGCCCTCTGACCTGCAGAGGCAGAAAGGTCCTCTCGTCTACTGGGAACTAGCCCACTCACGCTGAAGCAGCTATTTCCCATTAGAGAATCGGCCCTCCGACCTGCAGAGGCAGAAAGGTCCTCACGTCTAATGGGAACTAGCCCACTCACACTGTAGCAGCTATTTCCCATTAGAGAAACGGCCCTCCGACCTGGAGAGGCAGAAAGTTCCTCTCGTCTAATGGGAACTAGCCCACTCACGCTGAAGCAGCTAAGTCCCTTAGAGAAACTGCCCTCCGACCTGCAGAGGCAGAAACGTCCTCTCGTCTAATGGGAACTAGCCCACTCACGCTGAAGCAGCTATTTCCCATTAGAGAAACGGCCCTCCGACCTGCAGAGGCAGAAAGTTCCTCACATCTAATGGGAACTAGCCCACTCACGCTGAAGAAGCTATTTCCCATTAGAGAAACGGCCCTCCGATCTGCAGAGGCAGAAATGTCCTCTCGTCTAATGGGAACTAGCCCACTCACGCTGAAGCAGCTATTCCCCATTGGAGAAACAGCCCTCGTACCTGCAGAGGCAGAAATGTACTCTCTCGTCTAATGGGAACTAGCCCACTCACGCTGAAGCAGCTATTGCCCGTCAGAGAAACGGCCCTCTGTCCTACAGAGGCAGAAAGCTCCTCTCATCTAATGGTAACTAGCCCAGTCACGCTGAAGCAGCTATTGCCCGTTAGAGAAACGGCCCTCTGAACTGCAGAGGTAGAAAGGTCCTCTCGTCTAATGGGAACCAGCCCACTCACACTGAAGCAGCTATTGCCCGTTAGAGTAACGGCCCTCCGACCTGCAGAGGCAGAAAAGTCCTCTCGTCTAATGGGACCTAGCCCACACACGCGGAAGCAGCTATTTCCCATTAAGGAAACGGCCCTCCGACCTGGAGATTCAGAAAGGTCCTCACGTGTAATGGGAACTAGCCCACTCACGCTGAAGCAGCAATTTCCCGTTAGAGAAACGGCCCTCAGACCTGCAGAGGCAGAAAGGTCTTCCCGTCTAATGGGAACTAGCCCACTCACACTGAAGCAGCTATTCCCCGTTAGAGAAACGGCCCTTGTACCTGCAGAGGCAGAAAGTTCCTCTCATCTAATGGGAACTAGCCCACTCACGCTGAAGCAGCTATTTCCCTTAGAGAAACTGCCCTCCAACCTGCAGAGGCAGAAAGGTCCTCTCGTCTAATGGGAACTAGCCCACTCACGCTGAAGCAGCTATTTCCCATTAGAGAAACGGCCCTTCAATCTGCAGAGGCAGAAAGTTCCTCACGTCTAATGGGAACTAGCCCACTCACGCTGAAACAGCTATTCCCCGTTAGAGAAACGGCCCTTGTACCTGCAGAGGCAGAAAGTTCCTCTCATCTAATGGGAACTAGCCCACTCACGCTGAAGCAGCTATTTCCCTTAGAGAAACTGCCCTCCGACCTGCAGAGGCAGAAAGGTACTCTCGTCTAATGTGAACTAGCCGACTTACACTGAAGCATCTATTTCCCATTAGAGAAACGGCCCTCTGACCTGCAGAGGCAGAAAGGTCCTCTCGTCTAATGTGAACTAGCCCCATTACACTGAAGCATCTATTTCCCATTAGAGAATCGGCCCTCCAACCTGCAGAGGCAGAAAGGTACTCTTGTCTAATGTGAACTAGCCGACTTACGCTGAAGCAGCTATTCCCTGTTAGAGAAACAGCCCTCGTACCTGCAGAGGCAGAAAGGTCCCCTCGTCTAATGGGAACTAGCCCACTCACGCTGAAGCAGCTATTGCCCGTTAGAGAAACGGCCCTCTGACGTACAGAGGCAGAAAGGTCCTCTCGTATAATGGGAACTAGCCCACTCACGCTGAAGCAGCTATTGCCCGTTAGAGAAACGGCTCACTGACCCGCAGAGGCAGAAAGGTCCTCCCGCCTAATGGGAACTAGACCACTCACACTGAAGCAGCAATTTCCCATTAGAGAAACGGCATTCGGACCTGCAGAGGCAGAAATGTCCTCTTGTCTAATGGGAACTAGCCCACTCACGCTGAAGCAGCTATTTCCCATTAGAGAAACGGCCCTCCGACCTGGAGAGGCAGAAAGGTCCTCTCGTCTAATGGGAACTAGCCCACTCGCGCTGAAGCAGCTATTCCCCGTTAGAGAAACGGCCCTCTGACCTGCAGAGGCAGAAAGGTCCTCTCGTCTACTGGGAACTAGCCCACTCACGCTGAAGCAGCTATTTCCCAATAGAGAATCGGCCCCCCGCCCTGGAGAGGCAGAAGGGTCCTCTCGTCTAATGCGAAACAGCCCACTCACACTGAAGCAGCTATTTCCCATTAGAGAAACAGCCGTCGGACCTGCAGAGGCGGAAAGGTCCTCTCGCCTAATGGGAACTAGCCCACTCACAATGAAGCACTTATTTTCCATTAGAGAAACGGCCCTCTGACCTGCAGAGGCGTAAAGGTCCTCTCGTCTAATGGGAACCAGCCCATTCACACTGAAGCAGCTATTTCCCAATAGAGAAACGGTCCTCCGACCCAGAGAGGCAGAAAGGTCCTCTCGTCTAATGGGAACTAGCCCACTCACGCTGAAGCAGCTATTTCCCATTAGAGAATCGTCCCTCCGACCTGCAGAGGCAGAAAGGTCCTCACGTCTAATGGGAACTAGCCCACTCACGCTGTAGCAGCTATTTCCCATTAGAGAAACGGCCCTCCGACATGCAGAGACAGAAAGTTCCTCTCGTCTAATGGGAACTAGCCCACTCACGCTGAAGCAGCTAAGTCCCTTAGAGAAACTGCCCTCTGACCTGCAGAGGCAGAAAGGTCCTCTCGTCTAATGGGAACTAGCCCACTCACGCTGAAGCAGCTATTTCCCATTAGAGAAACAGCCCTCCGACCTGCAGAGGCAGAAAGTTCCTCACGTCTAATGGGAACTAGCCCACTTACGCTGAAGCAGCTATTTCCCATTAGAGAAACGGCCCTCTGACCTACAGAGGCAGAAATGTCTTCCCGTCTAATGGGAACTAGCCCACTCACGCTGAAGCAGCTATTCCCCGTTAGAGAAACGGCCCTTGTACCTGCAGAGGCAGAAAGGTCCTCTCGTCTAAAGGGAACTAGCCCACTGACGCTGAAGCAGCTATCTCCCATTAGAGAAACGGCCCTCCGACCTGCAGAGGCAGAAAGTTCCTCTCGTCTAATGGGAACTAGCCCACTCACGCTGAAGCAGCTATTTCCCTTAGAGAAACTGCCCTCCGACCTGCAGAGGCAGAAAGGTCCTCTCGTCTAATGGGAACTAGCCCACTCACACTGAAGCAGCTATCTCCCATTAGAAAAACGGCCCTCCGACCTGCAGAGGCAGAAAGGTCCTCTCGTCTAATGGGAACTAGCCCACTCACACTGTGAAGCAGCTATTTCCCATTAGACAAACAGCGCTCCGACCTCCAGAGGCAGAAAGGTCCTCTCGTATAATAGTAACTAGCCCACTCACGCTGAAGCAGCTATTTCCCATTAGAGAAACGGCCCTTCAATCTGCAGAGGCAGAAAGTTCCTCACGTCTAATGGGAACTAGCCCACTCACACTGAAACAGCTATTTCCCATTAGAGAAACGGCCCTCCGACCTGCAGAGGCGGAAAGGTCCTCTCGTCTAATGCGAAACAGCCCCCTCACGCTGAAGCAGCTATTCCCCGTTAGAGAAACAGCCCTTGTACCTGCAGAGGCAGAAAGGTCCTCTCGTTTAATGGGAACCAACCCACTCACACTGAAGCAGCTATTGCCCGTTAGAGTAACGGCCCTCCAACCTGCAGAGGCAGAAATGTCCTCTCGTCTAATGGGAACTAGCCTACTCACACTGAAGCAGCTATTTCCCATTAGAGAAACGGCCCTCCGACCCGGAGAGGCAGAAAGGTCCTCTCGTCTAATGGAACTAGCCCATTCACACTGAAGCAGCTATTTCCCATTAGAGAAACGACCCTCTGACCTGCAGAGGCAGAAAGGTCATCTTGTCTAATGGGAACTAGCCCACTCACACTGAAGCAGCTATGACCCATTGCAAAAAAGAGCCATTTCTTTAATGGGAACTAGCCTTCTCAGTGTGAGTAGGCTAGTTCCCATTATTATGCAGGACTCGGCCACTAGGGAGCAAAAAGGGCCGTTTCTCTAATAGGAACTAGCCCACTCAAAATGATGCAGCTATTTCCAGTCTGAGAAATGTCCCTAACAACCGATGGTCCTTTTCTCGGATGGGAACTAGTATCAACCCTCAGCCCCGGTCCACTCACTGAAATTGTTGCAGAACGCTTCATTGCTCTGGAAATCACGCGGATGACATTACAGGTCAAGTGAATAATAGTGGGCGTGCAGTTGCTATGGTCCGTTTCTCGGACGAGAACTAGTCGCTACCATCACAAAATGTCCGCCGATCAGATGTTAAGCCCTTTTTTAGTGTCGATGCACGGGTCGCGTTCGTCTTGTCCAGTTACACTTCCGCTTCCGGTGTATACCTGCTCGCTTTTCGCCGCCGCGCTCAATTTGCAGTGTGGTCTGTGGATGAGGAGCGGGTGAGCCGGTCACACATTTTATTTTCCGTAGCGGTAGCGGCGGGATAAGCGAGGTAAGAGCCCGAGGGGGGCGCGGAAGCGGAGTGGCTGCAACCAGGCTCTTACCGTCGAGGAGTTGCAGGTCTCTGCACGTGCACCCGTTTCCCGACGCTTGGGGTCCAGTCCTTAGTGTTGAACTCGCCACATGCGATCGTGTGCACAGGGTGGGCCACGGCTGTTTGGTCAGTAAGCCGTTAACCACCGTTCTCCGGTATAGTGCCGCTTTTCTGTAGCGCGTCTATGGCGGGGTGCTGCCGCCAGTGGTGCAATAACGGGTCTTACTGGGCAGTTTAACGCTGCTGGAGGCCGGAGGCCCGTGTTTCCTTCCCAGGCTGAGCAGTGGCGCTTAATATTAATAGGACCCGGGTTTTGGTGTGGGCGGGTCTGCTTCCAGGAAGCAGCATTCTTTGTCTAGGATCCTGCCAGCCCACCCATCTCATGTGTGTAATGTGGGGGGCTGGTCTTGGGACCGGTTTTCCTTGAAAGGGTGCTGCTATACCAATGACGGTAATTAACGCACTGAACTCCAAGATTGCAGACCATGTATATGTAATGGGAAAGTGCCTGCTTCAGTTCAAAATCACATCCGTTTCACTGCAACGTATGCAATCCATGTATTATAATATAATTAAAATATAGCGGTCTCTCGTTCTATTGAAAATATTTAGTAAATTACGTATTTTATAAATTGTAACGACCTAACTGCTATGGATACGAATTCAGATCCTTCTATCACAATCTTACTGTATGCTGCGGTTTATAAATAACTGATCATATTTGAGCTGTGTTCTGATGCATTTTTATGAAGCGTTCATCAAAATCATAGTATGCATAACTCTTATCTTTGGAGTAGTTCCAAATATACATTTAATTTATTTTGTTATTAAAATAAGCTATTATATGTAATTAACTCTGAGGCACGCCAGTAAAACGTTTGGATATCATATAATGCAACTGTTCACAAATTGTCTGTTTTTACATTCCGTATACCCACACATCAAGAAATCGTTGATTACATATGTACCATGTTTCGATTTGAACTCTGAATGGATCAATGTGTAGGGTCTTAACTGAAAGTTTGATTGTTATTAAATTATTGATTTGTATAGGTTGTAGTGTCGGCAAGGCACACCGCATAGTCTCAAATTAAGGCACACTGCAAATTAAGAAAGTCATGGGACCACTCTACGGAGAATGAGCCCAGCCAAATCTGTTCTGAGAGGTTCCCACTCTGGAGGGTCTGCAACGACCTTTTAGCTCACTGTACCTTTCAGAGGAAAATGAACCATATCGGTCTGGTCCCACCGACTTGGCCAGTCCAGCACCAATATGCTAGAATATTCTCACCTGAACACAAGTACCAACAGCAACCCCAGGCACGTGTTTTGGCTTGTTGGACTAGCTGGCATCACGGGGACATTAGATGGCCCCCCAGACACTTTTGTGCATTTTTATGGATTTAGGGTTTCACCGCAAGTTACCCAGGGTGTAATACAGCTGTGGACCCCTTTCGGCTTGGAGAGGCTCTGCTTCACCTTGCCGAGGGGGTCCAAGCGTGTGCCTGGTTTTTAGTTAGTGCCTGTACAGAGAATTGCCTAGCATTTCGGTACTGGACTACCCAAGTAGGTGGGACCAAGCGGATATGCAAATGGTATTTCTCCTATTAAGGTACAGTGAGCTAAAAGGTGGTTTTACCCTCTTGAGTGGGCACCTTACCATAAAACCTGTTATTTGACAGTGGTTGTCAGCAGAGGGACTCCCGGACCATTTGTCAATACATTAAGTTTGCAACTTCTGAATGTACTTGGTTCTTTCGTCTTGTGGGAATGATGAGACCTTAGTAAGCTTGGTTTGGAAATGTCTAAACTGCATTTAGAATCCATTTGGTGCATCATGAAGGGGCATGTTTTGCTGTTTTCTGTTTATACCACTAGTATTTTAGCATTTGTGATCTACCGATTTCCTAATCGAATAACCCCTTTTTTTGCCCCTCTCTCTAGGGATTAAACCTGGAGGCAGCCTGAAAACTTGTTCAGTTTTGCACACTGTAGACCAAGAGGCCTCTTCAATAGCAGCTCAGCCCTTCAACGTTTTCTTTCTAACCAAAGGGATACGTAGACCCACACATCACAACGTGGTGAGCGTTGGGCCACATCGTTCCCTTCTACAAGGGACCCTGGCAGTGCTTGGCACGGACTGTGAATTCTGTTTGCTGTACAGGAGTATTTAAAGCTTGTAGTGTAAAAGGTTTATAGTAGACATCTCTTGCCGTATAGACTAGACATGGCAGAGGCTGCAGTGGCTTCGGAGAGTGATGATGAGTTAAATATGGAGGTTTTGTCTGGGTTTGTGAAAACTGTTTATGAAACAGTTAAAGAAGAGGGAGTTTTATCACCCAATAGTTCACTTGTAAAACCAGGCACAGAGGCCAACACTGAAAATACAAAAGACACAAACGCGTTCCATGAGTTGCTTTCTAGGGCTGCTACATCCCTTAAATTGGAAAACACAGTGACTGAGGTAGACAAACGTGGCCCCCCAAATGGGGCAGGTAATGATAGACTGTTAATACCACTGGATTCAGACCTATCTCAGCTATGTCACTATGTGGCACCGACCAGTCTCTGTGAAACCTGTTGATTGGCAGATGCAGCGGAAGTATCGTAGTAGGGGGGATGGGGACATCCTTACTATATCGCACCCTCCAGCTGACTCTGTAGTGGTGTGTTCAGCAAGTGGCGGCCGCACAACCAAAGCTGAGAATTTCCCAATCCCTGGAAAGGAGACCAAAACCTTAGATGCTGTTGGGAAAAGGGTGTATCAGGCTGGGGGACTGGGCCTGAAAGTAGCAAGTGTGGCACTTATTACTAGTCAATATAATCAGCACCTCTGGTCCCAGCTCTCAGATATTTTGGAAGGTCTGCCAGAAGAAACAAAGGACAAAGCAGTTGAACTCCAAAAAGAAGGCTTGGCTGTTGCCGCCTCAAACATTCAAATGGCCCGCGATCAGGCAGATGGGTCTGCCAGGACGATGGCCACTGGCATCCTCCAGAGAAGAAGAGTCTGGTTCAGTGTTTCAGGAATCCCCCCTCAAGTGGAGAGCAGGGTTCTAGATTTACCATTTGATGGTAGAAACTTGTTTCATTCAACAACAGAGCGGGTGATTGAGCGTGCAAAGAAGGAGCCCATTAAGTGGAATGTTGTGAGAAGAGTCAATTTCCTCAGCCGTAAGGCGACGAAGTCTAAGGCAGCGAAGTCTAGGGCAATGAAGCCTAAGGCTTGAAACTTCTACAGTCCCTTCCCAGCCAGTGATCCCAGCATTCCTTTGCTGATGGAACCACTCCTCCCCATCCTACTGTAAACCCGTTTTAACTAGTGATTTTTGGATCATTTATTTTGTATCCCAGCCTTTTTCCAGGGGAGACCTGCGTGCTAGTCTGTACTGAGAAATGTCCACCCTCTTGCTGTTTGGTATCCATATAGCAAAACTAATTTCTCTTGGGGAGGGTGCACAGCGTTTGGATTAGACTAAAACATAGGCCACAATTTGTGGTTTCCAACAGTTCTACAGCCACTACTTTGATAATACATTGGTACTTGGTTCTAAATCTCCACTACCCCCAGAAGAGGCCGTCACAACTCAGTTTGTATGCCCTTGCCGTTATCTGAATTCCCTTAATGTTGTCCTGCCCTTTTTTTTTAGTTTGCACTGTTTCACCATGTTTTTTTTACTTCAGTCGGACCACTTGTATTTAGGCAAGACTCATTTTCTGTAAGAAAGTTGTTTAATTCCCGATCTCTTTGGAATGGACTGCTGAATGGAACAAGGACACTTTTTAAAATCCCTTAATTTCAGCTCTGAGGTTTTATTAACATGTTTTTTTGTTCTTGATGTTTGTAGTATCTGCATAATTTAGTACTGGTGTGTATGGGTCAGCCACAGATGGTTGAAATACTGAACGTGATCTTTACACCTGTCTGCCCATATGACCTATGTGGGTCACTAATCTCTAGTTGCCGTTGCTTACCCTTTTCTCTAAAGACACGTTTACATCTTTAAATTGTTGCCACAGAAGCAAGGTCAATTATCACCTCTTTGCCCTGTGGGGGAAACCCAATTCTGAATAGTTAGTCCCTTTTGTGGGTAATGGGTGTGCTCTTTCCCTCACTCCTCAGCTTCTAAGGCTCCAATTTCTAGCGTTGTTTGACAAAGGTCCTTCAGATTCTACTTTGGGTAAATCTAAACGTGGGATGACATAACAAAGATTTTTACGTCAAATGATTTAGGAAAACTGACTTAAAGAGCTTTACTTTGTAATATTGAAGTTTTTGCATTTTGCATTGGTAATCAGCAGAGGTTTGACTGGTACCAGAGTTAAGCCCAACATTGCCATTTTCTTGTACACGTTTTGGAATTGCAAATGGCTACTTGCAGGTCCACTAAGGCGACCTCCTTGATGTTCCTTGAGCATGCACTGCTGCTTCGGTCCTGGCAGTCGATTGCTGATCCATGTTTCTGCACCATCCACTCTAACCACTGGCACAGAGGGTGTTCAGACCATTTGTTTGAAGGATTGGATACAAGTTCGTGTCTGCAACACAAGTAAGTTCTGCTATTTTGTTGGCAATTGTTAATGGAGTTGTGGTAGCACATTTACCATTTCATGTTTTTTCCAACACCTTTCGACATTTCAACAGTTAAATGGACCGGCTCCTTAGTTGAATCCAATGCTATCCACTCCCCTGGCCCCCCCTTTTCAGTTCTCCTCATTTATCCATAGTAGGATTCCCTTATACTGCACCTCTGTTGCTTTCCACCACAGCGCAGAACTGACTTCCTAGTCCCTCCGTAAATGCTGATGTGCCAAATGTACTTGATTGGAGAACATGGCACACATTGTCTTGGCAGTCTTCTTCTGTAGGCAGTCCTGTTATAAAAAATAAACCAAGTTGTACGCACACATGGGATACATGCTGATTCACCAAAGGCGTGTATCAATGCATTGTGCGTGGTCCTGGTCTTAACATTACAAAGTACTGAGTTACTCCACTAATGTACTTCATGGTTGGTATAACTCCTATAAGCACTAAGCACATCTCTAAAAATTCAATTTAGTAAGTTATCTTTTTGAATTTTGTGTAATCCATATTCCGGTTGGATTTATCAATAGTTCATGTTGGTCAGAAAGCCAACCTTTTTGCCGGTTGTGGTACCTTGTAGAATTTGTTTGCTTTAAGGGAATAAAATAAAGTTTTAAATCCAGATAAAATTCTGGTGGCACTCAAGTTGGGGGGGGGGGGGGGTGGGAGGAGTATGCAAGCACAAATGTCTTGGGGCAAAATATTTGATTGACAACCTGTGGGTGGCCCCCCTCCGAAAATGCATTTCACCCAACAGTGGCTTTTTCCTCCAAGTCCAACCAAAAAAGTGTGCGCAAGTTATATCCCCAGTGGAGTCCCATCCCGATGTCTATTCAACATAAGCTCTCATACATAGATTGCAGCATAGGGGCCATTTTACAGTGGTGACTACACCTGAACAGCATACACATAGGACATTATCTAAGCATCATGAAGTGCAATATGTAGATGTGTATATATCCCCCGAAAGCATTCTTAAATCCTCATGCAGTAGTGTCATGAGGTTTTTTGAGATAGCTTTGAGATTAGCTTGAGAAACTACAGTGTTTTGTATTAATATCGTCTTTTATAGCTCTTTGCTGCATGTGGCTGTGCAAGTGAAGGGGAGTTGATGGGGGGCTGGGTGACTGTGCAAGACAAGCAGATGCGATAACCTGCAGTGTTAATGGGTGCAGGTCGAAAATACCCAGTTCCTGTGGTGGTGTTGCTTCTGTTGTATTTTGGTTTTGGAACAATTTTATTTTGGGGGGGGGGGGGCAATGGATGGAAAGCAGTCTAGTGATGTATTGTCATCTTGGTTTGGTTTTTTATTTGTATAGCGCACAAATCCCTTGGGCAACTCAAGCGTTTAACTTAGGCATCTGGTTACAATAAGTGCAGTAATTATATAAAGGTCAACATTAGGACTGTTGTGCAGGAGAATACATACATGGAAAAGCTTTGCAAATGTATGCAAATAGCTCCAACAGGTACATATGAGGTCATGCAGAATGCAGCACAAAATATATGCTAGGGAAACCTCGCCTCTTGTTATGGGAAACTACTTCAAGTATATATTAAGTCAAAGTAGGTACTGGGTATATGTCCGGGACAACTCGTCTCATGTTACAGGGAGCTACATCAGGTACATATTTGGTCGTGAAAAGGGTGCTGCAAGGCAGCATTACACAGATACAAATGTCAATTAGGCCGTTTACCTACATGGAGCCTACCATGTGTTGCAGGGTGGCAGCATCACACAGATACAAATGTCAATTAGGCTGTTTACCTGCATGGAGCCTACCCCGTGTTGCAGCATCACACAAGTACAATGTCAGGATCCACAGTTAAACACTAGATTCAGTTATGCGAAGCAAGGTGGGGGTGCAGTCCGCATTAGTGGCTCGATGTAAGGCCTAGAGATTGTAACTCTGGTCGTTGCAAGAAGGAAATTTTGTGTAGAATGCAATCGTGGTGGTAGGCAGTTATGGAGCTGCAAAGCTGTGACAGTGTCATTAAGGTAAAGGTTCTGCTGTGGAGTCGTCACAGGAGTCTAATGGGGGTGTCGTGTGCTATAGCTGAGGAAAGGTCTTTCATTGCCTGGTAGTATTCCTGTTTTGCTGGCTAGACCTTTGGTTGCCATCAGTTGGGCGAGATGAGGTTCATGGCAGCAGGGAATTGTATGCACCTGCTAGAGGAACAGCTGGGCAGCTTGTTTGCTTCCAGTGGTGGGTATTGGGTTCCCTTTGTGCACACCGCATCAATCCTAGTAGGGGCCAGCCAATCTTCTCTGCATGTGGGTATATTGGGTACGTAAATTCAAAATATGGCTGTTGGAAGGGGAACTGTTTGAGTGTCCCTTTCGTTGAAAGCTAACCATTATTAGTGTTACATCTTGGTCCTCGCCTGACATGTAGTTTTGGAATTTCCTTGCTGGGATTCCGTGCTCCTGCCCTAGTATGAGTGTTGCATTTTTTAAATTATACAGTGCTACGAACTCTCGGGCATCTGAGAGCTGCTTTTTATTACCCACGGTGTGGTGGTTATTTCTTGACCTCAAAAGGATGAAAGGTTGAGTTGGGATTCGAACCTGTGCCAGCAGGCTCTGCATGGATGTCCAAGCGAGCGCTGTGCTAGCTGATTGGCACTGAACAGTGCATAGGGTTTTGAAGTGAACCCTCTTTTTTTAATTGGCAGCTATCACAGTGAGTGGAATGATGTATCTTTTTTTTTCTTCAAATTTGGTTTTATTGATTTTTGCATACAAAACAATTCTCTTGTTTTCGAGAGCAAGCGAACAATGAATATTCATACATATACTTATTGTGAATCAGAATAACAAAGAAAAAAGAAACATTAACCAAGGAGGGAACAGAAACATGTTGTACCCAATGGCACCGTAACATCATTTCGTACCTTCAGTTTGTTCTCATAAGTTTTACAAAGCATGAGTTACTTCTCTCGTTTCCCTACTGCCAGTCCTCCCCACCCGCCAGGCTGGGTCTAAAATTCACTGCAGTGACGTGGGTTTGTGCGTTCATCCTTAATTTTGTGTCAACGGGTTCTTTCTGGATGTTTCGGTTTATTTGGGGACTCCTCTATTGGGGGGTGCTCCTATATGTTCCATTCAGTTTCTTTGGTCTTTATCCGAGTTTTCCAGTGTGTATTATTAGGGTCGGGGGGTGTGACTGCTTTACTGGGGATGTATACATTTTGAACTAAGGTCAGGTAGTGTCTTCCCCATGCACTACGTTGGGTGCGTATTTGTTCAGGAAATCTGCCCATAGGATATCGCATTGCATCTATTTGCCATGTAAGGATGCAGTTATTTTCTCCATGGTGCACATATTCATTGCCACATTGACACATTCTTTTTCGGAAGGGGTTGTGGCAGATTTCCATTTTATTGTTAGAAGCGCTCGAGCGGCAAGCAAAAGGTGTGGGACCAGGCCCTGTACTCTTCTCCATTCATCCTCACATTTTTCAGACCCAAACAAGACAAGGTGAGGGTCAACAAGTCTCTGGATGCCATCTGTCTCTGATCCATCCCAGGACTTCGTCCCAATAGACCTTAATTCGTGGACATTCCCACCACATGTGCCAATAGTCTGCGATTACTCCACATTCACGCCAACACAGGGGGTTAACTGTTTGATACATTCTGGATAGCCTGCTTGGGTCATATTGCCACCCATGGAGAAGCTTAACAGCATGCATTTTGTATTGGGATGATATCAAAGTTTTGAATGTCGCACAGCACATTTTGTCCCATGTGTCATCGTCAATATCTGTCCCCAGGTCCATCTCCCATCTTAATCTGCGATGTTCTGGATTACCTTTTCCCGCCTCTATCAGTGTTCTGTACGGTAGTGTTATGAAGGATTTGCTCCGCACAAGCTGGCCTACCCTCTCCAACCCCACCTCGTACCAGGCCATGTGGTAATCTTTCTCATCCCTGTGCCTTCTTTCCATATTTCCTAAATAGTTGCCAGGATTGGGTGTGCCTTGGACATAGTCAGTATTCTCCTCCTCGGGGCCCATAACCACTCTGAGACCGTTGCCGGGTGGAAAAAATGGTTGTCCATTGCGATCCACTGTGGTTCATTCTGATTACGTAAGTGAGGGGTGAGTACCCATAATTGGGCTGCTTCATAATATCGTTCAGTCTGCTACCCCGCCTTTGTCCTTGGGCAGTGTCAGTGTGTCATATGCTATTCTAGCTTTTTTTCCCTGCCACAGGAATTTTAGGATCGCCCTCTTAACCTCCAGGAAATAGCCTTTTGGGATTTTGATGGGTAGCATTTGAAAGGGGTACAGAAATCTAGGGAGGCAGACCATTTTTATCGCGTTGAGGCGCCCTAGCCAGGATAACGTAAATGTATTCCATCTAGCCAGATCGGCATGGAAGTTTTCAAGGAGTTTAGGGAAGTTGGCTCCATATAAGGTTTCTATGCCCTTTGTAATTTGTATCCCTAGCTATTGGAACTTGTTGTGCTCGATGCAAAGGCCAAGGGAGGAATATTTGGTTTAGTTTTCTTTTGCAGACCCTTTCAGAGGGAACAGGATTGACTTGGTTCGGTTAATCTTAAAACCAGAAATGTGGCCATATTCCTCAAGGAGGGATATGGCTCTGGGGACAGACGTTTCTGGATTGGTCATGTGGAGAAGTATATCAGCATAAAGTGCCACTTTGCACTCTACCTGGCCTAAGTGCATTCCCTCTATCTGCGTGTCTGTTCTCATCTTTTGTGCCAGTGCCTCAAGTGAAAGAGCAAACAGAATGGCTGACGGGGCATCCCTGCCTGGTACCCCCTCTTTAGTTCGAATCACCTGGAGTATTCTCCGTTGACAGATACTGAGGCTCTAGGTGTGGTATATACCGCCTGGATTCCCCTCCTGAATTTGGGCCCTAACGCTTTACGCAGGAGGTACATTAGGAAGTCCCATTTGACCCTGTCAAAGGCCTTTTCTGCTTCGATGGTGAGCAAGGCAGGATCTCCATTCATGATGGGGCGTATATGATTCAATTCTGGCAGCAAGGACTCTTGTATACATTTTTGCGTCTACATTTAGTAGGGATATGGGGCGGTATGATCCACATTTTTTGGCGTCCTTCCCTTCCTTTGGGATCAATGTAATAAGTGCTCTAACGAAGGAGTCTGGCGGTCTTCCTGTTTCAAGGATTTCATTAAATAGCTCAACCAGAAAGGGGGTGAGTTGAGTGTTGGTATCTTTTAAGTTGACTTAGTGGCCTGTCTGTTGCACTTTGTAGTCTGGTGGGTCGATATTCTGGTAGCCTGATGGGGGTGGGTGTGTATGTATGTATCCCTTTGAGCCAGGCTTTGAGGTCAGTCTATTGCCGGGGTCTTGTCTGCATAAATAAAAGTAATTGAATGCGCTTACCTCCCGTGCCCTGTCCCCACTCCGGCGTGATGCAAACCGTTGCCTCCGTTGGGTGAATCACACACAAGGAGTTCCCCTCGTTCCTAGCAAGAAGCTGCTCGTCAGGATCCCCTGAGGGCCCTTGCCTCCCCCCACATCTACTCTCCTCAAACATCTAACTTAAACCTGCGCAGGCAGCATTACATGCTCAATCCTTAACCAATCCCTCCCATCCGGAAGCCTTCAAAACACCCTTTATCAAACTCCTCCTCCAGAAATCTACGTTCGACACACTCCTTCCCCAGAACTACCGTCCGATTTCCAACACCCATTTCATGGCCAAACAACCACACAGCATGTAAGCAACTGCCTCCTCGCCCCTGCCCAATATGCCTTCAAGCCCATCAGAGGAATGGGATCCTCTTTAGTGTCTGTTTGTTTGGAATTACCTTAAAAGAACTGCGGATGCGGAAGGAGCCACTGTACTTTCTCCTTGACCTCTATGCTGCCTTATTGACCCTACACTGCTCTCCCATGGATAACCTCCTTCGCTAATCCCTCACAAATCATGCTCCTCCACCCTTTTACCTCTGCGTCCCGCCCTTTGCTGAAGGGATCATCCCTTTCTGCACTAGAGTATCTCTTGGCCCACTCCCTGCACTCATCCGCTCCCACAATCTCACTTGCTAAAATTATGCAGACTATTCCCAGATCATCCTTAAAATGCCAGGCTCCACAGTCCAGATCTGTCGTCGTGCTTCTTGGATATTGATGACTACCCTGAGGAAACAAATTCTAGTCTGCGCAAAATCTGCACTCCTATACTCTAGCCACCTTAAACCCCCCCCCCCCCCCCCACCCCCTCTCCAAGCAACCCCAAATTCAGTGAAAAACCTCAGATGCACGCCGGACACTTTTATCCCTCTCTGTATCCAGAACATGCTTCTTCAGATGTATCTTCCCATACCTCATCTATCCTCTGCCACCCTCATCATCATCCTCTCCCACTTAAACTGCCTTTATCTAGGCGCACCAGCGTTCCAACTTGGGGGAACAGCAAAGAATCCAAAACATTGCAGTCCGCCTGCTCATTCGCCTCACTCCCAGCGAACACATCAGGCCCACACTGGCTCCCTATTGGTCGACCAACCTTTAAAGCCATGTGCATTACTTGCCATGCCAGCCACAAAACCAGCCCGGAATTCCTCCAAGACATATTTACACGCTGCCTACCCTCCAGTACAGTTGTATCTGGCACATTATTTCTCTTAGCAATCCCCCCAATATAACCACCAGCCGTAGCCTCCTTCTCTATCCGAGTGCACCTGCCCCCTCCACATTGCAGCATTGACCGTCTCCTCCCATTCGGAAATACCTTTTTTTTTTTTTTTTTTAAACTGCGTTTTTCCTTCCTCTTGAAACCCTCTCCCGCTCTATGCTGTGGTTTCCCAGTACAAGACCCAACAAAACACCTCTTCCACCCCACTGCAGCTGCTGGCATCGTTCGCATCGACAGTGATAAAACCGCCCCCGAACCATCACTGACAATCCTATATTGCCCTCCAGTACCCCTGCCTGGACTGCAAACGTGTTACCAGACAACTCCTGTAAATCTGATTGCACCTTGGATGTGGCCACTTAAGTGTCTGAACAGAATGCTAGTTCAGACGGACTCTAGCGATGGCAACAGTAGCTCGACCAGTTTCAACTGGGAACAGCTATGGTCATCTATTCGGCTGGATGTCACCCCCTAATTATCAAGGTGCTTACCGAAGCACTCAGAACGTTCAACCCATAGGTCTCACGGGGGAGTGGTGAGCCAATGTGCCTGTTCAACTGGGTCCATTGGACACAGTTGCACTTAAATGACTTTTGGGGCTAGGAATAGAGATTGACTTAGACCTGCTTAGGCGGTTCTTTTCCATTGGGGACAGGAACAATACCATTGGTCTTAGGCCATGGGTGGGAACACCTATTTAATGTATTTCCTATTGCACTCAAAGAATGCCATCAGCCAGGTCCTTCCCAAGGTGAATGTTAACCCCACCAGAAGATGCACTCAAACGAACGACCAGTCTATTGATAACCAAGAAAGCGACAACTAATGTGGACACATTCCGCAGGCACTCTAGAATGGTCAAATCCGGTCTAGCAGCTTGCATAGCCATCCACACTTGGTATACAGCAACAACTTTTTAAAGATTTGGTCTAGCTGGGCAGTCTCCTGCACTAGCAGCGCCAACAGCACCCGCCCATGTGCCTGACCTATGGGTTGCTTACTGGGGTCCAGCCAGCCCTCTTAATTAACCTGGCAGAATGCGTACACACACACATTTTAAACTAACCTCTTAGGATCTCCCATACATGGACTATGGTCCCAGAGGGCGTTCAACCTCAAAGGTCATTGTGGCCGTACAAATGGGGGAAACGGCACTATATAAACGACTACAATACAGAATGTATATCGCTCCGCGGTTGGTATCAACGGGGAACTGTATCTAAATCATTGCTGATTGAGAATACTGTGATGGGGGGTAAACGATTGGCTACGGATTGGGTCAATTTGAGGGAAAGCATACTGTAGTATAAATGAGCGTTTGCAGTGGATCCATTGAAAGCGAGGCGCTGCCCTAATCTGTATTGGAGAGCCCGTATGGAGTGCTACCCACGTGTGAATTTTATTAGCATTGGGCATACTTAAAATAGTTGCAGGTGTTCCTGATATTTGTTTCACATTGAATGTCCTAGCCTGCAAGCCCACAGCTGTCTGGTTTTTAATTACATTTTTTTCATGATCCTAGTTGGGTTAATAGGCAGGCTTTTTGGCAAAGAATTGTAGGCTGCAATTGGCTGTGTCACTTGTGCTGATTTAAAAAGGAAATGTGTATTGTTTAAAAATAAGAAATGGGTCGTCTCCCTTGTGTTGGAATTGCATATGCACTTTAAAATGTATGACTGGCTTTTTATTTACAAAAAAGAAGCAATTCTGCTGTTATCAGATCCCATCAATATGAATATTGTTTGGCAACCCTCGTAAGTTCCGCTGATCACTCTAGTGCAGGATGAGTTCCAAGACTCTTGGTAAGGGCTTGAGGACCTGAGCCAGACTATCTGGTTATTTTTTTTTAAATGCTGCTGTTGGTTATTGGCACACGATTCTTCTGACGATGGTGTTGCTAGTGACGACCCAAGCCAACCTCCATGGAAGAACGATGAATTGAGTTAACCACAGACAGCCCAGCTGAGGGCGGGACATGCCCTGGAGCTTCCCCTGTGGGGGTGTTGGGGAGACTTCCCTGTGGTCGGGGGTTTGGGTTTATCTTCCGATTTGGGTATTGCTTGTGATTCGCTTACCAGGCTCTTCCAAGGGGTAGCTGTGACAAACCTAAGCCTAACATTAGGGAGGTGGTGTAGTTAATCAATACTGTGCACACTTCCTTTATGCACTTTCAGGTAAGGAAAGCGATTTAAAATCCTTTCGAGGAAAGATGCAACAGTTATGTATCCAGTTTACTCATAACGGCCATTATAGTTTACTCATAAAGGCCAGTACGTTGTCTAGAGACCCATATTATGGATTTGGGTCACTCTTTGGCAGGGAAGAGCAGAGGGCAGGATCTGGAGTTTGGTGGAGTGTGTACCATAAGGGACGCCAAGGATGAGCGGAAAAAACATTAAACAGCATGTCCTATGCGGTTGGTGGTTTCCAGAGGCACTTTCTGTGCACGTTCAGTGGCCACCAAGGGCTCCAGTGATGCACTGCTGCAGAAGGGATGCCCCAGAGACCCGCGAGTCTGCCTAGGAAAACCTCAAACACATTATGCAAGCACTCTTATATGAATATTACCGTAAGTCTGCATACAACACTGAACAGTCTTCTCTTCTCCACACTTCTGGCTTCATCTAGCTGCAAGAGCGCTCACTGCCAGGCAGAAACTAGCAGTTTCTAATCTTCCCAATTCCCTTGCTATAGGTTTCAAACTCACTTATTCTGTTTCCTCAGACAGGCATGGGCCCAATCCGCCCCAGCCCCATTCGAGTACTGTGGTAGCTTGCATAGTGTGATTTGCTGTGAGGAAATGATAGCTTGTAAATATTGTACAAATCATTTGGTTGGCTGGTGATCTGTTCTGCTATGTAACCATGCACCAGGGCTCGCCTTTACTGAAGCAATGTTTCTGATGCCCATCCCACTAAAAGGCTGGTGATTGTCAATCTGTTGGAGGCTTGTAAGGCACTGGCTTGAGAGGCCAGCCGGCTTGCACACATCCCTACTTTCACATCTTGTCAAGATTTTATTACCCACACAACTGAATTACTTGCCCAAATAATCGATCTGAGTAGACACCAACGTGAAAGAATTGACCTGGTTTAATGGTGAGGCATTGAGTTCACCCATGTTCATGAAACATTTTGTGTACAAAAAAGTTTGGATTTTGAACACGTGGGGGTAGTTTGGGAGATTTCTCATGTTTGTATGTGTCAATCTATTGCAGGTGCTTCTTTGATGGACGACAGCAGTGTATGCAGGGGACTGTCCTGGTTATAGGAATGTTTGGATGCCTGGAACATTTGTGGTATACGACAGACCCTAATGCCTCTGGACATTTTTTGGAAGGTGCAGCTCCCCCCTGTATCGGAAAACTGATTAAGTGGGACATGGTTCAGCAACATTTGACTAGTAGTCCTTTTTTTTTTTTTTTTGTATTCGAGGGACTGTTGGCTTGAAGTGAGTTATTACATTATGCTTAAGATTTGAAAACGCATGACCTACAGATTTAAAGAAACTGAATTAACATCCTCCTGACAGCTCTCTGGCTTGGTTTATAAACATGTCACCAGTCCCGCCGGAAACCTTGAACCTGAGGGATCTCAATTTATGTTCAAGGAAGGAATAATCAAATTGGTGTTTTACAAAGGATTTGCTGCCAGCCCATTCACGCGCACTAATGTTTCAATGTATCGTAATTGGAGCCAAGCTGTCGGAAGGGCCAAGTCTGGAGGAGGTTTAAAAAAATCTGTAAATGCCCAAGCCACATTGACTGTGCCTGACCCGTTTCATTCCAAGTGTACTTGATGGCAATAAAGTGAGTGACTTTTTTTTGTGTCCACTGAAGGAAAAGCGTACAATTGTTGCTTTACTTTCCGAAGCTGAAGGTGCTCCCACCACCCCATTATCTGAATGTATGCAGAATGTTACTGAGTAGCAAATGCCTGGTTAAATACACAAGTATGCTTCTAACTTGGACTATTTTGCGGAATATGATTTTGACTGATCTAATTATTTTTTTAGTAGATTATGCAGCATAAAATATATAGAAACCATTTAGCAAGTTTGATCAAATAGTACTGGTGGTTGTCAAACTTGTGCTTTTGGAGCTTGAACGTTTGTTTTCACTTGATACCAGTTTTTTTGTTCTCGCTTAATGCATATTGAATATAAGGTGCGAAGATAAAATTCTCTCCCCTCGGGGCTTCAGGGTCATCCTGCTATTTGTGAGCGGTTCTTTGGAAAATGTGACTCAATGTACATGTTCTGCTTAGTACGTTTCCAAAACATGTTCAACTAAGTGTGTTGCCACTCCTGCCTTGTCAAGTCAACCTAGTGTCCCATGATTGCCTTTTTGTTTAAAAGCCCAAGTGGTTTCCTGCATTCCTGGGGCTTGAGCACCACATATTGACCCACCATAGGCAACTTGCCTGAGTAACTTACTTGCTGTGCTTTCCCTAAACTCACTAAGACATGTCATGCCTCGTGGACGTGGTCTTGTGATATTTCTCTTGTCCATTAAAATATGTTCATGCTGCACAAGAAGTTATGGCCTTCAGGAATACAAACTAGAAAAAGTGACATATCTGAACCTGCCTAATAAAAATACTACACAGGTAGATTGACATTTCCCTGGAACAGTCGCCACCCCACATCCCTGCACTAAATGTGCAACCTGCTGACACAAATATTGTTGGATGTTGCCTTAATACTTCCATTTGCCAAACATAAAACATCTGAAGGACTATGCAGGGTTGAGTATTCGAATGCGATCTAATGAGCTGTTTGCTCAGCATCAAATGTTTCTACGGGTTTTTCTTTTCCTGTGTCAGCCATTTGTTGGGCATGAGGCAGCCACTCTGAAAGGTTCAGAAACCAATGGGGTAGGTGTGTTAACCCATTGAAGGGAGTCAGTCTTGCAATTTACAAACGCCTCCTTTCCAGGGGCTACAACACATTCAGGTCTGTTATGTGCAGAATGGTGCATGTTGTGGAAGGGGTAACCGCCAAGCGAGAATTCTTGACCCAACCTTTTCAAACGATTTACAGAGGTTAAAATTGGACCTTGCTCTAATTTGGTAATATATTGCAATTATGGTGGTTCCAGGGAGCCCTACTGCGTATTTTCTGCCAGGTCTTCCTGGTTTATCATTTAAAAAACATTTATTATTTTATAACTAAAGAAAAGGGGAAGATGCCAAAACACAGAGCAACTGACAAAATCGTGAAACGTTGCAGGGTACAAAGCACAACCAGGAGAATCGCAACCAAGGAAAAGGAAGTAAATCAAACCTAATCCCGCTGTAAAGAAGTCTGATTCCACCAGATTTCCCCCAAATTTTCACACCCTTTTCTCCAGGGCCATACATCTGTACATTTCCATGACCCACCGGCTCAGCTGAGGGTGCTCCGTCACCACCCACGTTGATGTAGTAATTTGCTTTATCGTGCCAGTGGCATTGGGTACAGTTTCTCATTTATAGTAACTGCAGTTCACCCCACACCCTGAGGCTCAGCGGTCGTAGGTCCTCGGGTAGGACCAGTCTTGAGACTGAGTGAACCATATTAAGACATTTCTGCCAAAAACAACTTGAGGGCATTGCCAAATATGAAAAGTGCCTTCATCCCCTTGCACCCAATAGTCTGCACAATCCACGCAGCCCAACCTAGATGATATCAGATTCCAGTGCTAATGGAGAATACAATTAGAGAATGCTATAATGGAGAAACGGACACATCGGACATATCTAGAAATTGATAAGGGGTGTGGTAAGGGGGTAGAGCGGGTGGGAATGGGGTTGGTTTAAGCACAGATGAACGGGGGACCCCCAATGTTTGATATTTCTTCACTTTTTGCTGAAAAAACGTTTGGTTTATTCTCTGTAAGCACATTGAACCATAATACTGTTAATATGTGGATAATAAACACTGGATTCGTATCCTTGCCGAGATCCCTAGTTAGTTGAGGGACATCAGAGCCTCCACCCAGTCGTCCGATTCCAATGATTCCAATGGGCATATGTCCCTTTCCCACCTGGCCTTGATTCTTTGTCTCCAAATGCAGCAAAAACCTTGCTTTAAGGTTGAGACAACCCTGGCCTCTATGTGCTCCTGGAGGAGATTGGCCTCAAGTGGGGAATGAGACTGGATATCCTGGAGTAACAAACTGGTAAAGTATGTAAAAGGAAGGTTACGTCTCTAGTTTCTGGACCAACAGGAAAAACTGACACTGTCTTAGTTCATCAATTCGAAGGTTCTTTGTAACGATTCACCTTGTGAATCTGGAGTCCCTTCATTTTATGTTCTGTCTGAGAGCTGGCACAGGATACCTAGTGGGTAAACGTTCATTTGATCTGGACTTGAGAATGGTCAATTCTTTGATCATAGGAGTAGATATACTATTGAAATGTGTCTTGCATGGTTTTTAGGTTGCAGAATAGCCATATTGACATGGCTTTTGTTTGAATACTTCCTCATTGGTAGTGAAGATTTGATGAACCTATGTCACCGCCTGTTTCCCATGGGTTACTTACCAGGCATTGACAAATGTGTAGTCTTATATGGGGTATGCTATAGATTTAAGGTGAATCTTTATGAAGGATCATCAAATTGTTGGATTAAGACATGTCTCTCTGGTTTTTGTTCTGAGCTGAGATAGTATGTGGCACTTCGATGGAACACTAAGGGATATACTAACTTTCTTTATTGCTCATCCCCTAAGGAATTTCCAGTATTGGGTTACAGCATAAGGACAAACATGTTGGGCTATGTTTTGAACACAGATTGATAAAAAAAAATTCACTAAAATGTGTGTGATGCCCCACGAATAACTTTGTATTTTTTTTCTTGGGCAAGGGATGAATGTTACTCTTTTCCAAGGCTGAATTAATGGACTGCAGGCAGACTGGTTTCACTAAGGGAGTGGGAACCGAATTGAACTTGGTTCTGTTGACGTTGTTAAAACTAGAGCCTATCAAAAAGAAGTCCAGTTGTTTTTCGCGTTTGTCTATATGCAGAAAGCTTTTGACTCAATAAATTGTGGAGTTGATCAAGTGGTCTTGTCTCCTGTCATTGTTAAACCCTCCTAATGGTTCTTCACGCAAACACAAAGATCTGAGTGCGTACCAATGAGTGGCGATCTCACTGACTATTAACAAAAAAGGTAAAACAAGGTTGCCCTTTGGCAGCACCAAACTGTTAATTTGCTGACATTTTGGATGCATTTCAAGAAGTTCAGTTTTCCACCAAAAGTTAACTTCACCCCATAAACTGTAAAATATACGCAGATGATATTCTCTTGGTGGACTCAACGCAAATTGGCCTACAAAGGCCTCTTGCGTGACTCCACCGATATTCAGATGAAAATGTGCTGGAAATAAACGAAAAGAACGCAAAGATGACCATCTGCAACGCTGGGAAAAATAGACAAAAACTGGCCAGTGAGACAATTGAAAAAACATCTATTCAGTACCTCTGAGTAACAATAGCTCCATTAGAGGGTGGGACTGAATAATGGACTTGAAACATCGAATGACAAGATTCTCACTCCAAGGAGCTAAGCTGCATGCAGAATACGGCAAATTTACTTTACTTCCAGTTTTGCAATTTTACAAGTAGAAAGTGGTCCCATTGATCACTTTTGGTGCAGAGGCAGGCTGGAACATGAATCGCCACATGTGGTCTTTGCTTGAAGGCTTGTTTTGGCGACAGGTTCTCAGACTACAGAGGACAATTTCAATAACTGCAATAGGCACAAACTGGGTCTTGAGTCCCTATATGGTACGGTACTATAGCGATCAATGTCAGTGCTAAGGAAAACAGTTACCTTATTTAGCCCCAGCATACCGTATTTTGTCTTCCACGGCACACAACTCTCACACTGGCATCCTGTCAAGTTGGGCAAAAAAAATAGTAACTTTGTTGACTGCGCAGGAATAAAATGGCAAACTGATTTTTCAACCACGAATAGTGAAAAAAAGAATGAGTCTGTGGAACTGGATACAGAACAAAAATAAAAGGAGTGCATTGAAGACATCACTGTATACAGGCTGTGCAGAAAACCGCTTGAATCAACTTCCGAAGTACCTCAACAAATTTCCCTCAAAATACCATTGAAACCAGTTTTTGAGGTTGCCGCTGAATGCTTAAAACACAAAAGATGTGTTGTGGATCAAGCATGACAAGAACATGGGTGTTAATTTATGTAGATTCTGGAAAACACCAGGAGAATCACTGAAACATTTGATTACCGAATGTGTTGTCTTAATAAATGAAAAATCATTATTCTTAGGGAAATATGCACCGCTAAATAACGTAGACGATTGGTGGTTTTTGATGCTTTCGAGTAATGTTCTGCAAACATGCGCAGTAATAGACTTTTTGGACACAGTCCTAGATAAGGCTGTGAAAGCTTCGTCCAATTCTTATGGAGGACATTGGTGATGAGGCGAAAATAATTACTAGGTGGACTTGTTGTTTGCTTGCTGTTTAATGTTGGCATCGCTCTTAGGGAAACTTGCTTGCTAAAATGGAACCTTAGAAGTCAATTCCTGTGTCATGTTTTGTTTGAGATTCTTAGTGACTTTTGTAATAAAAGTTTGTATACATGAAATGTTTAAATTACTCTTTTCACATACATGTAAGTGCCTGTGATTTTACCTGAATGCGTTTTTTTAATGAAATTATTAAAGTACGTTTTGTAAGAGCGTATGTATCCATTGTGACGTTCGATATTCTGTTTTTTCCTCTTAGTCCAGAAACTAGATACACTTCCTTTACATACTTTAACAGTTTCTATGTCCCTGGCAATGGGAAGGTGTTGCTATAACACTCAAGTCTTGGGCACACCGTTTTATATTGTTTGTATCTGGGCCTGTAATGTTTGTGAAAATTGCAAGTGGTGGTAACTTTCTATCCCCGGGAGACCAAACGTGGTTGTAGGTCAGCAAACAAGACTAATGTACCCTCCTTTACCATGTCTAACAACCCACACCTCTCCCAATCTTATTAACCTCTGGCAAATGCACATTGCCCCAAAGCAGTTGGCTCCGGGTCGTGGTTCTATTGAATTCAGCATTGGGGATCTGGAGATAGGCATTCTGGAGCAAGCACAGATACTGTGGCAGAGCTAACATTTTGAACAAGACTGCCCTCCCAATTAGCGTCAGCGGGAGGGATCCCAGTGACATCCCTGGTGAACCTGTCTGATAGGCTGAATAAGCACACCCCCAGGTATTGGAATCCCTCAACCAATACCATGTATGGGCAGTTCTGAGGGATAGCCCTGTCTGCACCCTGAAGTGGGGAAAAATAGATTTCCCCTAGTTCACCTGCAACCCACTGACCTCCCGCAACTCCTGCAGAGTGGGAGACCTGGTGGCAAGCAACTCCCAGGTAGACCAGTAGATTGTCGGCATAAAGCGAGACCCTGTCCTCCACCCCATCCGGCCAGCGGAATCCTGGCCAAGTCTGATCCACCTGCAGATGAATATGGTTTAATGACCAATGTAAATAAGAGGCAGCATCCCTGTCTCTTCCCTCTCCAGGGAGGAGGTCCGGGAGGACACTCCATTCACCCCAACTTCCCCAATTGTGGGATGCATACAACACGCAAGCCCAACTCAGGAAATTCTCCGCAAACCCCCATCACTTCCCAGAGAAAGCCCCACCCTATAAGTCCACTGAAAAGAGCTGATGGATCTGGAAGCTCTGATGCCTGAGATATGGCCATCCACAACCTTTGAACGTTCGTGCGGGTGGATTTGTCAGGCATAAATCAACACTGGTCTGGATGAACTAGGGAAGTCGCTACCCCAACCATTTGTTCTGCCAGCACTTTTTCCAAGCTCTTGCCCATTGATCATGGAGATTTGCCAGTAGGATGCATGTGCAGGGATATCGGCTCTCTGAGCCTCTTCCAGACCTCAATCGGGAAACCTTTGGGCCTAGGGGCCTTGCCAGACTGGAGGTGGCTGCCTAAACGTTGTCTCCATTGATTTCAGCTTTGAGGTTAGACCTCTGTGCACGGGTCAGTCGTGGCATGGAGATGCCATCTAGAAAAGAGAAGACCACTGGTTCGCCCGGGCCTGTTGGAAGCAGTAGAAATCTTCGGAAGTGGTGTACGCGTCTGCATTCACTACTGCCGCCGTACCTCCCCTGTGCCAACTAAGTTCCTCATGCGAACTCCTGCTCAGACAGCAGGTAAGCATGCACCAACATGTGTTTACTCCCTCTGGTTCCCCCGTGTTGTTCCCTTGTGCCCCTCTTCTTGCACACTGGTGTTCCCTGTTTTGCTTGATTCTTCTATCCTCCCCCTGCCAAAAGCCTCCTTCTGCAATAGTCTGTCCTGATACATTCTGGTTTCACCATCTAGTGGCCAATGCTGGAATTTAGTTTTATGGACTTCATTGATTCACGGTGCGTCACCCTTTCTCATGGTGGCCCTGAATCATGCTGTTCCCATCTTTATCTTGTATCCAGGCTTACAACATTGTGTTACTGACTTCTGCAAATGTATTCTACCCTCTTGCTTCGACTCTTTTTGACTGCTTACTCTGTTCTCTCCTCCCTTATCTTCTCACCTTACTTTCTTCTATGCACTTATCAGAATTGTCCCTTGACCTAGTATGATAGCAACCTCATCTGTATCTCCCCCCCACCCCTCCAGCACTATCTGAAATGTTGTCTGGCCTAGTACGATAGTGGCTTGTTTTGTTCCTCCACTCCCTTTCTGCACCCCTCTCACCTTTGTTAAGCCTAGTACAGTAGTCGCCTGTCTGTTTCCATTTCATTCCCCCTCCCTTCCTTATCTATGTCTTAGTTTGAAGACATTTCCGATGGTCCAAGAGCTGAGTACGATCATTTCACATCCTTACTGTTCATGGCCTGTAAGAATGTCCCTTGTTACCCCCCTTGCCTTGAAGCGCTAAACACATTGTGTATAGGCGCTATATAAATAATCATATCATTCCTATGCCCCCCCTCTCAAGCCAACAATTTACCAGCTCGGCCACCAGCCTTGTAAGTCTGACTGTTTGAGTGCTTGCCTGGCATTATCGAGGTCTTCTGCCTCCCGGGCTGCTTTCATGTGGTTACCAAAGAGATCTCACCCCTTGACACTGCCTTGTAACCTTCCCACAGTATAACCTTCCCACAGTACCTCCTAGATTGTCCCCTGACCCCTCATTTACAGCAAAATACTGTTCTTGCACACCCTCTAGTAACTCTGGGAAACCCAGGTAGTAGCTATTCAAATGCCACAGTGGCTCCGCTCTGGGCCTGCCAGCAGTGAGCTCCATGACCAGTGGTCAGAGATGCAGCTAGTTAGGAATTAAATTGATGCGAGTATGAAGGTGTCCCAATGGAAGAAAGTGAACCCCTTCACATTCCATGTCAAAAAAGGGCGCAACGCCCACAGTATTTTATGAAAATGATTGCACAGAAAGAGAACCCAAGCACCTCCTCTTTGTCTAAGAAAACAGAGGTCCTTTCCTGAAACCCCTGCAAGCATACCAATCATTAGACGGGATTAAAAATCACCTGACATATCGCCTGTTGCCAGAACATCATACCAATGTGACATGAGAACCAAATCAACAGGGTCTTTGAGAGAGCAGCCAGAGCCTCCTTCAAGGCCTTGCAAGGGGTGCACCATAAACAATTTTGCAAGATACGTCAAGCTAAAGTAATCGGCGGGTTGCCATCCAAGATGGGGAAGGAGTAAATGCCCCCACACCTTCAGATCTTCACCCAGTGCCTGTCAGTTCTGGAGTGTTGCCAATACTATCGGGTGGGTCGAAATCTTTTGTCTAAAACAGAGTGGGGGGCAGACTCATGGTCTGCTGTTCTGACTTGCTGGTCGTGCCGATATATGGAACCTCTGTCCCCAAGTACCACTTGAGCAGAAGTGAAACCACTGCTCGTGCAATCTTTGAGGCCACAGGTGTAGAGTGTCATCAGCCAGGAACTGGGAACGCCGTAAAAAAAACCCTGGACCACTGTAAGGCAAGTATTGGGTTAGGTTATACACATGAATTAGGGTTGGATGTACAATGCATGTTAGTATAACCAAATGGCTTACCTAACTGAGATGGATGATGGCGGACTGAATGGAATGAAAAGCGCAATTTCGTTATGGGGCGGTGACAGCAGCAGGTTGATTGATGTAACACACTCTGGGACACCCGTAAGTATCAATAGTGGGCAGATCCTTAAGGCAGTCCGGTAACAAAACCAGGTCCAATATCACACAATGGTGTCTGTGCTGAGGGAATCTGATCACAATCCGAGTAGAGATGTAAGAGGTCGATTACAGGTAAATCAATTGTGGTGGAGGTATCCGTAGGAGAAAGCAAAAGAGTTCCGTGGTCAAAGGTTCTTGAAAATCCAAAATGCACGATAATGCCAGACAGCAGTCCAAGGGAAACAGCTGTGAAGCGTTTCTTCTACTCCATTTAAGGAACAGCAAGGTCGCATGATGCGGAGCGGAGAACTGTGCGTAGAGCGTTACGTGACCCGTGATATGGCCAGAGTCTGCTTCCTGGTCATGTGACGCGGGGAACATTGTGCGCCCAAGCAATGCCGGTAACCATGAAGACGCCACGGCAATTGCCAATGCCTAAAAGGGCGCAACGGACCAGGTCTGCCAGCTGTAAAAACGCCTCTAGCGAGCCGCCGTTGCTGCTACCATAGGGTATGTGTACGGGAATGGGCGAAGTCGGGAGGATGGCGGGGAGCTGTGTTTGGGTTCATGACATCTGCTCCCTGGGTGATCTGGATCTTTGCTCTGGTAGTATTTGTGTCTCCAGTCCCTTGCTGCTTTGGGATTGTGAAAAAGGTGAACTGTTCCTTTGTGGGCAGTTAGTGAGAAGGTGTAAGTGGATCTAGGTCACCTGTCCTAAGCCCCACCCACCACCTTAGCCCTGCCTCTTCCTTTCTGCTCATATCTTGGATCAAGGGCATCTCTCGCCCAGGTGTCCAAAAGACCAAGAGCACCCTGGGCCCAAACCCCTGCACAGACAACAGGTAAGTATGTGCTGAAATGCGTTTTGTCCCTCTGGCCCGACGGGCAATCCCCTGCCACCCATCAGGCAACACAAACCTCTCCAGTGCTGGAGTGAGGACTGGTGCTCTGAAAGCACAGTAAATTGTGCATTTGTAAAAGTTTTATTCTCGTGCTGTTGTGTGTGTCCGCTAACCCCTTCTTTTGTCAAGGTTGCTTCCTTGTTGGCCCTCCCATCGTGCTGCCATTGATTGATGGGCCCATTAAATTGGCTACCTGAAGCACCCCCTGCCGTGGCATCCCTCTTGGCTAAGGATGGCTCCAGTGGTGTCCACCGTGGTAGCACGTAGCCTGCAGTGACTGATCAGGTAAATTGAATCTGGGTATGTTGTATTGTGCTGTGGTAGCCTTTTTACCCCTTTCTGGGAAAGTCTAATCTGCACATTCCAGTAATTGTGGCCTTTTTGCTGGTTCTCTAGGCTCCCACCTAGATTCCCCCCAGCCCCTACAAGGGATACCGTTCATTGTTGTTACTTGTTCCTCTCCTGTGTCTTCATTTTTGTGGCCCACCCCTCCTGCGCATTCTGAGTTGGGTGCTGTGCATTCTGAGTTGGGTGCCACAGGGCTGTGCGTCTCTCCTCCACCTACCTCCTTTGCAAACCCTATGGTGCTCTCTCCCAACTCTAACTGCTGATCTATCTCACCCTATCCCTCTCACTAAGTGTTGAAGGAAGAAGTTCAAGAGGGACATCCTGGTCCCCAACCTAGGCCTTCCTGCTGATGCCTACACCAGTGCTTCCTCCAGACAGCAACATCCTCTGTCGTCCCCTCTCCAGACCTATGGACCCTTCATATGGTCTCTGTTCTCTCTCCTCCTCACCCATTAATGGTGGCACTAGGTGCAAGGTCCTCTTGGACCCTTCGCTCCTCCAAGACCATCATTAATGTTTATATCTGTACAGCACCCTTAGCCCAATCGCTTCCTTTTATCAACTTCTTCGTTTCTGCTATTCCTGCCATATCTGGAACCCTCATCTGCCTCCTCTGGCCCCTCTACCACCTCCTGTAGGGTAAGCCTGTATCCCTCCACAGAAGTCTTTCAAATGTGGCAATTGCTCCAGGTTGGTATTCTAAACTCTAGTTGTGCTGTCGCACTCCTCTGACATCTGTCACCTCAGGAACTCGACCTATATGTCCTTGCTCTCCCCGAGACATGGTTTACGGCCAGTTCTATCATGAGTTTTGACACTTCTCCCTCTGGGCTACAAGATCCTCTCCAAATCTAGAACCAACTGACCTGGAGGTGTAGTAGCCCTGATCTTTCCCGGAGTGGGGTCTGGCCTCTGTCATCCCTACGCAAGCCTACTCCTAATACCTGGTCTGCAGGCTGTCAACTGTGGCCACCAACTACAGGCCACCTGGCAGGTTATGATATATTTTATTTATATCGCTCTCATACACAAGTGTTTCAGAGTGTGACCAAGCAAAGGGAGAGGAACGGGAGAACAACAAAAAAAAATACGATCTTACAAGGCTCAGTGATATTAAGAACGCGCAAGTGCATGGAAAAGGGAAAGAAAGGCAGGAAGTTCGAGCAGAGGAGAGAACAGAATAACTAATAAGTGGAATAAATAAATGCTGTGAAAAAGGTAGTGCAGCCAGACAAGTGGTGCATGATTAATCAGATGGGGGTATATCTGATAAGTGCAGAAGAAGAGAGGGGGACTGTATGTGTACAGATACAGAACCCAGTGCCAGGGATGGACCAAAGGCAGTGCAGGAGGGTGAGCAGGTACCTGGGCCCGAAGGACAGAGGGTGACCAGGTGCACGGTGAGAGTGGTGCAGGGGAGAAGAGGGGCAAAGGCAGAAGCGAAGAGGTGCTTCCGGAGATGGTTCTCAAGTTTCAGGCTGTTCCTAAGTGAGGCCCCAGCCGTAGACCGAGATATGCCCCAGGCTTGTTCCTTTGAAAAACGACTGACCTGGAGGGAATTAGAAATGGAGGAGCCAAGGGAGGTATTTGCGGAGAGATAGTTGACGTTATTTCGGACCCAGGCTCCAGAAAGCCTTGTGGACAATGCAAGTGTTTTGAATTTAATCTTTGCATCCACTGGGAGCTAATGAAGGGATTTCAGAGCTGGAGAGATGCGATCCCCGGGGCTTGAGGCTGAGGACAAGTCTTGCAGTCTTGTTCTGGATTAGTTGTAAAGGGCAAAGAGTGGAGGCAGGTAGATTTAGAAAGAGGCTGTTCCAATAGTCCAACCTGTAGAGAACCAGAGCTTGGGAGACAGTGAGCTTCTGGGGGAAGGGAAGGAAAGGCAGAGTACCTCTAAGGAGGTGCAGCAAGAGGTTGACTTTTTAGAGACGTCGGAGATGTGTGCGTAAAAGGAACGTGTGGAGTCAAAGATGACCCAAGCTTCTTAGCCTCGCAGGTAGGGGTAGGAGGAGGGCCAAGGGAGGCCGGCCAGAGAGTGGGGAAAGGATGGTGAAACTATGCAAGAGAACCTAGGGGTCGTTGTAGGAGACAGTGCGCCTGTTAATACCGCCAAGGCTAATTAGGAGAAATAATTTGCACTGGTGGCTTCTTCTGTGTCAGTACACTTCCACTGGGACCCCCTAGAAGGTACCAGGACACATAAACTAGCGAATAAATTGAAGGTAAGTCCAATGTGCAGGTCCTGCGTATTAATATTGACGTTGGTCCAAGTTAGTCTTGAAAAAATATTCTTTCACATTAGATCTTGTGCTATGACAAGTATAGTCTTGATCTTTATTTGAAATATTGTGATGAACCAGCCGACGCGTGTTTCGACCCTCCGGCTCATTATCAAGGCGTGTGTCCAGGTAAGTACAACTGTTTTTAGAAGAATGGCTGGGTGAGTACATATATAGAGCCACCCTGACGCTGAATAGCAGCTAGTCAAAGGTGTATGTAGAGAGATGGTGTTGATTAGTTATCAGTCCAAATTCTGTGAAGCAATAATTGCTGTTGTGCTGAGTCTAGGGGCCCAATCCCCATCTCCATGTGGAGTACGCGCCAAGTCTGCCTGGGATGATGAAGGTGTCCCAATGAGGATCTCAATTTTGTTGGCAGCACACTAATAGACAATCTGAGATGAGGGAAGGCAAGGAGGTGGCTGAAGGAAGCCTGAAAATAAGTTTGGTGTCATCAGCATAGCACTGGAAGTTGGAGCAGAAAATGGAAATGCTGTAAGCAAGAGTTGCCAGGTATTGGTTGAAAAGCCAGGGCGAGAGGTTAGACCCCTGGGGAACACCACAGGTAGAGAGGGAGAAGACGGGCCAGAGCCAGATCAGTGACACACAGGTTGTCCTGGAGACGATTGAGCAGGATGGTATGGTTGACTGTGTTGAAAGCAGAGGCGAGATTAAGGAGGATAGAGGGCATATTAGTCAAGGTTAAAGAGACGGTCTTCACAGATGTTCAGGAGAGCAGTTTCTGTGCATCTGGCAGCTCTGAAGCCAGACTGATGATCATGGAGAGAAAGAAGGTTAATCTGGGAGGTGGCCAGCTTTTCCAGGAGCTTCCCCAAAAAGGGAGTAATAGAAATTGGGCGGTAGTTAGCCGGGCCAGAGGGATCAGCTGTGGGTTTCTTGAGAGGATGGGAAAGATCCAGAGGCAAAATAATGGTTGCAAAAATCAGCAAGAGCCGGTGCAAGGGTATCAATATGGTTTTGGAGGAACAGGGGTGGACCTGTTTAGATGAGACATTCATAGATCGGACTTGTCTAGCAACCTCATCCGAGGAGGAAAGGGGCGAGTGGCTGAAGGAGGATCAGCAGGCCATGAGGGAGAGTAGAGGAGAGGAGGAGGGGGGTGGAGGAAAGGGTGGACAAGATGTCATGGATTTTGGAATTGAGGTGAGCATTGCAAAGAGCCTGGGAGGATCCATCTTCCTCTCTGAATGGGCCGTCCTCTCCTCGCCTTTATTTTTCAAATTCTCCGCTTAGATCTCAACATCCACCTGGATGCTTCTAATCCCTCCTCTGGGCTTTTCCACAACCTCTGCGACACTCTTGCCATTCTGTCCTCTGGCCTGACACCCTCTGCCAGACATATTTTGGATGCTTTTATCACCCCAGACATCCATCCCCCCTCACCACTCCTCTCTTGGACTGACCACATTCTACTCTCCTCTCACCTGAAACTCTATTCCTCAGGCAAAGCCCCCTCCCGCACTGCCACCTACCTTCCCGGTCATTCGGCCCAAGAAGTGTGTGTCAGTGGATGCCGTTGGTATGATTCCGACCTCGTCATCCTGAAACGCAAGTGCACGGTGGCTGAGAGGAAGTGGAGGGCTTTGGGCTCATCCTCTGACAAACTGGCCATGCACCTGCTCCTAAGGCAATACAGACTATCCTGTCCAAGAAGAGAGCATACATTGAAGCCTGCATCTCTGTGGCCTCTAACAACACGGCCAAAGTCTTTAAAATCTGCAAGGAACTGGCCAATCCTTGCTGGAGTCTCTATCTCTCCTAGGCCCCTGTACGGCTCTGGCCTCTCATGTCTCTGCTACAACTAAGGACATCCTGTCCTCTATATCCTCTTTCTTTGGCCATCTCTCCCTTTCTCCCTGACAACTGGTTTCTTGACCAGTCCGATCTATGAAAATGTCCAAACGGGTGCCCCCTGCTCCTCCAGAAACATCAAGGACCATATTGACACCCTTGCTCCAGCCTCGGAAGATTTCTGTAATCACTCTTTAGCCACTGGAACTTGCCCTCTCCCCTTAAGCACACCCTTGTGCACCCCCTCCTCAAGAAGCCATCTGCCGACCGTACCTGCCCGGCAAACCATTGCCCAATTGCCTTCACCCATTTCCTGGGCAAATTCTTGGGAAAAGCTGGTCATCTCCCAGCTTACTCTCCACACTGAATCTGTTGGTTGTCTCTGTAAGCATCAATCTAGGTTCAGAGCTGCCAGAGGCACAGAAACCTCTCTGGAACACCTGTGAAGATCTGCTCTCTCCTTGATTCCAGCATTTCTTCTGTCCTCATCCGCCTTGATTTTTTCCTCTGCTGTTGACATGGTCAACCACGCCACCCTGATCCATGATGCCCAAGTTCTTACGGGGTCAATTGATCAGGCCCTGGAGTGGCTGACCACCTTCCTGTTGGACTGCCCCTCCCAGGTCCAACGTGGTCCTGTTCTCTGCCACCACTCTCTACCTGTAGCGTTCCAGGGTTCTATCCTCTCACCCTGGTTTTTCAGCCTCTACCTGGCCCCTTTGGCCTACCTGATCTCTAATTTCTCTAAATTTCAGTATTATGTGAATGACACACAGCTTTCCTTCAGGCTTCCCTCAGCCTCCCCTCTCTTGCTCATTCCTGACTATCCACGAATCAGGATTGGCGTGCCTCCAACGATCTCTGCCTTAATTCTTAATCACTCTGGCAGCCCGCCTTGGGCCCTCTTCCTTTGCCTTTTTTCGAGGCAAAAAACCTTGGTGTCATCTTCAACTCCACACTCTCTCCTCACGCCCCGCCAAGAAGTACCACTACCCGCTCGACCCCCTCAAAATCTGCCTTCCTCTAATCCGCCCTCTGCAACTGATCCAGAACAGGACTGCAAGAGTTATCCTTGGCCTCAAGCCCAGGGACCGTGTATCTCCAGTGCTGAAATCTCTCCACTGGCTCCCGGTGGCTGCAAGGGTCAAGTTCAAGACCCTTTGTAGTGTGCACAAAGTTTTCTGGGCTGAGACCTGCGCTAAATTCAATGCTCTCTTCCAAAATACCTTCCTTCTTGAGTCCTACGCTCAGCTACCTCCAACTCTCTAAGGGTTAGATGCTTCTCCAGGCAGAGAATGTGGGTGCAGGGGGAGGTAGATCTCTCTGCAGGTGCCTCCCTCTGGAATGGTCTCCCTGCCCCTCTCCAACTTGAGCTGGACCACCCGAAGTTCTGGAAGCAGCTCAAAACGTTACTCTTCTCTGCTTTCTCTTTCCCCTGCTTATACCATGCACCATCACCACTACTGATGTCCCCGGGTGTTCTGATGCATCTGAAAAGGAGGGTGTCAAGATGGGGGTTGGGGGGGAGGAGTGTTTTAGTAGGGTGTGGTGGGAGTAGGAAAGTTGTGATGTCCTGTTATATGATATGGCATTTGTAACGGCTGCTTCAGTTTGGTTTACACCATTTGCTGAGCTTAAGTGTGCTTTTCGATCGGTGTCAGAAGTCCCATGTGCTGTTGTGGTGGGTTATGTGTTAGTTTGTTTTTGCAATGTGGTGAAGGGCGTGCAAATTGTTAGTTTCTGTATGTTGAGTATGCCGGAAGTTGACATTTCTACGGTATGGTTATAATGGTTTTCTAGTATTTGTCGATTTCTTAGCACTTTGTCAGCCCCCACAGCCATCCTGTGTGTTTGGTAGTCCAACTTGACCGCCTAGTTGGCAGGCATGCTGCTGAGTCGCAGCTCTTTGTGTGGCTCTAGTGGCTTGTATCTAGCTCATTTCTGCTACTTTCCCTGCCCTTAGGCAAGTCTAGTTTTGGTCACAGGACTTGTCCCTTATTGTAAATCTTGTTGGCTGTCCCCACCTATCCAAGTACCCTTTAGGAGTGGTGGTGTGTGGGCCTGGGCTGGTGGTGCGCCTCCACCACCGCTTTTATAATGGAGGGGAAGCTTAGGGATTGTCTTCCTACCGGGGTATTCACCGTTTCATTTTGGTTCTTTCATCCTAGTTGATTCCTCCTGAATCTGGAGCAAAGAGCCAGGTTGGGTAGTTTTCTGAACTCAAATGACCCCTTGGGTCTATGTTTTTTGGTAGGGTATTCCAGGTTGAGGTTGTCAGGTTAGTGAATGATCATCTTCCGAGTTTCTTTTTTGGAAGCTTTTGGAACTAGGCAAATGTTGATGCTTGATCGGAGTGCTCTTTAAAAGAGAACTGTGGATTTTGCGCCTAGGAACTAACATGGTCTAATTAAATGAACCAACTAGTTGGCAGACTTTAGCCACCCTCTAAACGGGCCGAGAGGTGTGCAAGAGTTTGCTTTGCTCTAGTGAACCGCCTTGTCCCATGCTGAAAGCATGGGGAAGGGAGGACAGCGGCCCGAACATCCTGACATATCATTTTGTGAACACTTCGTTCTTTTTCGTGAATACTACCCCACACTATTTGTATTTAGCTATAAGGATTGGCAATCGCTTTTTTGTATAGGCCTTTTTATTTTGACAGGACTGCATCATCATTATTATTTGATGGTAGTAGTTTGCTCCCATCAGTAGATTTAGGGTCAGATAGGCGTTTATCACACCATTGTTGAAGTTCAATAAACACCCTTCAGCTGTGGTCACTTGTCTGTCTTACTGTTGATACCATGCCTTCCTTACACCCTCCTCTCCACAGGAGAATGTTGAAAATTAAGTATACCCTAAGGATCTGCAGCTCATTCTGGTGGAAAAGGGGGGTGCAAACGAAAATCTGGGACTTGATGCATGTTATATTGAGTGTTTATATGTCCTTCGTGGTTCTCTTATGTTCGAAGATAACAAGTGTAAATATGGAAGGTTTAAATGTGTCTAGATTTATAGAATTTTAATGTTATCAAGAGTCAGAAGAAGTATTGATGCTGATTCTTTGGATAATGGGGATGATGAAATAGATCCCACAACAAATGCACATGGTTTCGCAATAGATAAAGTATGGTACATCCATTTGAGGAAGGTTGGGGGAGGTGAGGGAGAGATATATATAGCTATAATATGCTTGCTCGTTCCCCACGCTTTTGGCATTCCTAGGGTGTTTATCCCAAACAAAGTAGAGGTAACAGATGCACTATGTCTGGGATCTACGTTATAAAACTAATCCCAAAAGCTTGCATTGCAAAATTGCAAAGCCCACTTGATCGCATTTTGTAATTAGAGCTTTGGGGATTTTGCTTGTTTGTCCCCCGCTGGGCATTTAATGTATGCATGGGACACCCCTGCAGCCCAGAACACTGAACTAGGGGAGTGGGGGGACACCCCCTGCTCCCTTTGTTCGGTGTTATGGGCTTCAGTCTTTTCTACCAGGCCGAAAAGCGCATTAAAATGTGCATTCAGAGTTTTTTCCAGTATTGTGGGGTAAATCCCTATACCTGGTGCACCAAGCATTGTGCAGGATCCGAGGGCAGTTTAAAGGGCAATCGGTTACATCATCCGTTTGCCTATCGATGAAGAATGTTCAGTTACAAAAATATTCATTGTATACAAAGAGCTCAATTGAGTCTAGAAGGGGCTATTTTCACGATGGGACAACGGATGAAGACTTGCAGAGCTGGAGGAAGGAGGGAATTCTCAGAAGAAGGGGTGGCACAAATAAACCAAGAATGTGGAAATGTGTGGCAATGTTATTTGCAGCATCTGACGTGACCCAAAAGAGCCAGAAAAACCTGTTAAGATACAGACATAGCAATTTTGCTTTGTGTTTTAAGAGCGATGGCATGATGCCCATTGGCACAAGCAGGAGCTGCAGCTGCATTCTTTGCTTCGCTGATCTGGCTGGAGGTACAGCTGCCCTTTTGGACGTGTTCTAGACATGTGGATCTTTTGCCTACACGCAGTTACTTTCAGCCTAGCGAGGTGGGTGCAGTTTCTCTACACTACACATCCTAGTCCTCATAATCCCTGAGGAACGCCTGGCCCTGGCCTGTCCAATGCTCAGTCACATGTGTGCCTCCTTTGTCCCTTGTGCCACTTGTGTCCCCACATATGTACAAACCAATTACTTTGTTCGACAACGGAAACCAGGAACTATTGCAACAAACTAAGCGCTCCAACTACCTTTCAGCAGTCTCAAAAACCTTAATGATTGCTCCTGAACAGTACCGGCTGTTTATTCATACAGAAACCTTTTTAACTTCTCTTCTGGCACTTGGCGCCCATACTGCAGCAAATGCCAAGTGGCTCCAGGTGACCACATATGAACTCATACTGTTTATGAATTCATTTGAATCAGCGTTTAGTGCCATTAAAAAAGAGCTACGGACCCTGAGGCTCATGACTTTGCAAAACCGTTACATTCTCGCCCTCCTGACAGCAATGGGGGGTGGGGGGTGGTCAAAATATTGGGTGTACTTGTTCCATATTTGGGCCTCCCAATGATTCAGGGAATGGACCCCTTGCATAAGGTCAGAGTGATCATGGAAAATGAGGCAGGAATTACAAATGATTTGTGTTTAGACTCACTTTTATCCTGGGTGTCATCTTGGATGAGCCTCGCTGTGAAGATCCTTCTACCTATTTTTGTCTTTTTCCTTATTGTTTCTTGCTCTTGTCAAATGCTCTTACGATGTTGTTCTGCACAGGTACCAAAAGCAGCTGCTATGATGACTGTGACCCTGTCCAAAGCTAGAAACACTAACTACCATTTGATCTCACATGGATAATCGGACTGAAGCGGTTTTGTGTCCTCCACCAAGTTCTGATGATTGTGTGGAGCAGAGGGTAAATTGCGAAAATGGTTGGGGGGGGGGGGGGGGGAGTGTTGGGTTTGCTGTAGCAGTATGCCCATATTGCGATCAGTATGAAAGATAATTGTAGGGTTGTTCTGCAAGAAGATGATTGATTTGTTAGTTAAAATATTAACTAAAGGGGGGAATGGTCCCCATGATCAAGACAGGTTCATGTTGCATGCGCCATATTTGTGACTGGGTGTGGCGAACAGGATGTGATGTTGCAATTTCAGATGTATCTAGTGTAGTTAATTGTGAATGGGATATGTTACTTTAGTGTTACTTTTTGGTTAAAGTTGATACATATTAGATTACGGGCCTAGAAAGATAAAATGCTGAAACCACAAAATGAAATATAAATATGATTCAGACATAATGTGCTATGGAGTGCCCAGAAGCAGGCAATGAGGAGTTTTCATAATGTGCTTACGAGAAAGGGGCCTGTCCTGAAGAACCCACTGTAAAGGAAAGATAGTGTTTATTAAACATGCATGCACACTGAGAAAGCATTTAAAGGGGATTTATAAATCTACATGTAGTGGACCTTTTAATAAATAGATTAAAAAACAGCAGTCAGGCTTTGACTTTCAGAAACTGGTTCTGCAGAGTTTCAGAGGCCAGTGGATGGGTAAATAAGGTACTACGACCTTAGGCATAGTCAGCTCAGCTAAGAGTCAGCCATGGGGTTTATGGCCCGATAGTATCGCAGAAAGCAGATGTAATCTCTGAAATGCATGGGAGCTTGACGGAGGGTTTTGGCTATTTGTTTTTGACCAGCAATAAACGTGGGGTGAAGCAATGCTTAAGGATAAAATCATTGAAACCCTGGAGTTTCAGTTATATTCTCAGATGTGCTGTGCATGATGAAATGGCAGTTATTTAGATTAGAATGTTTTGGGACGTGAGTAAAGTTGGGGTGGATTTGATAGTTATCACTAGTTCGAAGGGAAACTGTTTATTCTGCTTTTTGAAGTATCTATGTGGACCATGTGCAAATTACATTTAAGATTAAGAGATCTCGGACCAGTACAATTCAGTTTTTCATTCAGTTGGTGGGGGTGGTAGCCGTTTGCAGCCAATGGTCGGCTACTTCTTTCACCCTGTAAAACTGTCTGAGGGTTTCTCCATGATTCAGCCTGACTTCCCTGAACCTCACTCGATAATTTTCTTCATCCTGTCCCATCAGCTCTAGGGAAAGGCCTCTTAAAGTCCACATGTGCGGTATATATGGTAAAGGGTTGGCGGCCTGATCGGTACTCTTCATCTCTCTACAGTGCTATGAGTGTGGAGAATGGGGCCAAATAGCGCAAAACTGTACCCGCAGGGTAAAGACCAAGCCCCTGGATATAGGGCACTATGATATGGACCTGGAGAAAAAAGACAGAAGATGTGTCACAACTAGGATGTTCTCGCTGTATCTATAAATCTACAATGCTGCGGTTGAGGGTCAAAAGACAATAATTAGGAAAATTGAAGACGGATGACTAGAACAGGCACCCTTTTCCAGCAGTGACATGCCTGCAGTGAGAGACTGTAGAACGCAGAGGGCAAAAATGGGAACTCCAACAAAGATGGAAAGTTCAGACAATGCTGCCTGTTAACATGGTTTGTCGAATAGACGAACAGGGGGATAGCTTTAAATCGGCTCAAGAAATGGAACTGAGATTACATAATGCCTGGGCTATGGCAGGACAGACAGGAGGGCGCATGGATATGATCCACTTCAGTAGGAAGCTTTGGGATGCACATACAGATCACTGCCCCTCCTAGACGATTTAGACTGCGAAAAATATACTGAAATAAGGGGAATGGGTACAGGACGGGGTAGGGGGAGGAGGGTGCTCTGCGGAGGGGAATAATTGGTGGGAGTGAAAAATCACATAGGGGGAACTAACCAGTAGTTTTGCAACAGAAGTATGTAGGATACATTATATATAAATAGTTTTAATATGAAGTAGTGCATCTTTGTTGGAGTTCCCATTTTTGCCCTCTGCGTTCTACAGTCTCTCACTGCAGGCAAAAAGCAACTCTTCAACCGATGCCGCCGATTACTGAACCATTTCAACCGATTAGTATTGACATAGTGGGCCATTTAGACCTCTCATTTAGGGCCCATAAATATCTGTTGGTGATTGTTGACTATGCTACAAGGTATCCAGAGGCCTTCCCACAGGGGGAATCACGGCACAGCAAGTCTGTGACATCCTAATCCCCTTTATATTAAGAATACCCTGAGAAATCGTGATGGATTAAGGAACAAACTTCACCTCGACTGTCCTACAACAAGTCTGTTGTACACTACGGATTGGGCCTCTGAAGATGGCCGTGTACCATCCCCAGACCGATGGACTGGTGGAACGATACAATCAGACAATCGAACAGATGCTACGAAAGACCATGAACTCTGGGGACCGGAACTGGGATCAACTGCTGCCCTGGATACTGATGACCCTGCGAATACACCCCATCTATGTGCTATGCTCTGTTTGAATTATTGTTTGGCAAGACAAAGCACAATGTGCTAATATTTTCTCCATCATGTTTGAACACATCAAGTCTCGAAGGATCCCGATTTCCTGAAAGTCTTCAATCATCGTTCCCATTTACAAAAAAGGTGTGAGAACAGATCCGCCAACTATCATCCTATTGCCCTGCTGGACGTCCCAGGAAAGATTTTTGCCTCTCTGATCCTGAAATCTTTGGTCAAACGGACAATAACTTCTGGTCATCGTGATATCTGGCAAGCAGGTTTTATGAAAAGAGTAGGGACGACACTGAACACCTTTTTATTTTAAATCTATTGAAAGCGTCAGAGAGAGATAAAAACAAGACCTACCTGGCATTTGTAGATCTAACGCAGGCTTTCGACAGGATAACGTGCCCAAAACTATTGAAGAAAATAGATCAATGGGGGTGTCCTAGCAACCTGCTGGAGCCAATACACGATCTTTACACGGGTACCAACTTGAAAATCAGATTGAATATGATGGGTCTCCTGACCAAAGCCCTTCAGACCAACAAAGGCTTGAAGCAAGGCTGCCCGCTGGCTCCCGAGCTTTTTAACCTGTTTATCTCGGACATTGACCAAACTTTCTCAGACATCAGATGTTTTCCTCTTAGTCTAGAAAATATTACCACTTGGAGACTTTTATATGCAGACGATGTGGTTCTGCTGGACCAAACCCCAATTGGGTTACGACAATTGGAAGCGCTTCAATCCTACTTAAGATCCAACGGTCTCCGGATTATTCCTAAAAAAATCGATGATTCTACCATTGGGTGAACAAAAGATATGTAGAGGGAAGAAAAGCCTGGAATGGTAGCTACAGGGAGTAAAAATTCCTGTGGTGAATTCTCTCATTTATTTGGGAGTCTGCATGAATACAAGTGCCATGGATGCCCGTAGACTGGATTCCCTTAGGAGAAAAACATAGACTCTGGCTGCCTAAGGGAGAATTCTCCTAAAAAGATATGGTGGTTTCTCAATGCTGCCTGTAATTTCCTTTTATTGGCTGAAACTAGCCCCAATTGTAACCTATGAGAGAAGCCGGCTGTGAAACATAATACCTAAAACAATGGTTCCAGGATCGGATATGGACGTAGACGTTGTTAGGAAAGATTTCCCTTAGGTGCATATTTCCCTCCATTTGTGAACACCCCAAACATTTTGCTTTTGTTTGGCTTACTTAACCTGACTTTTACCAGTGGAGCACAGCCTTCAGCTGCACTCCTCTGGGCTTTCGCACATTTGTTATGGGGAAACTGACACGTCCTTCAGGCTGTTAGTACTGGGAAACTGTTTCCCTTAGTTTTAGACTGTTGCCATTGCTTGGTAAATATTTATCTATGTGCCAAGTACCCGCCAGTACTGCGCATAGGAGTCCTTTTGTTTTATGGCCCTAGTCACCCTCTAAGGATTTTTTGGTGTTTGGACAAGTGGTGGCAGCAGTTTACTTTTAAAGTATTTTTACTTTGTTTTATGGTCCATACTGTGTTTTCTGGGTTTGGCCAGTGTCGAAAATGGCTGTGCCACAAAGTCTTTTGTTCTGTCCTTTGGCCATGTTGTCCCTTTGCCTTCCCCCAGGTTGAGATACCCGGGTATTCCTTATTTGGGCATGCATCCTCCTTTGAAAACCGCATCTTTCGCAGGCTCCTGCATGTCATGTGTGCTAGTGCCCAGGAAGAGGATTGGGACTGTCTGGTCCCAATCCACACTGCTGGTGCTAGTATGTCTGGTAGGCCTGAGTGACTGGAACCACCGTGAGATTGGCCCACTTCTGGCATGCATGCATGCATGCATGCATGCATGCAAGAGAGCAGATATTTCATTGGCTATCTGAGATTTGAGCGTGAAACAAATCTTGGATAAGAGAAGGGGCTCTGAATCCATTCCAGGTTGATCAACTAAAGTTCACACTGAACTACAGAAGGAGCCAAGTATCCTTAAAGAAAGAACAGACTCAAGGAACCGCCGGTGACGTGCTTGCAAGGTTTGGCAACCTGACCCAGCTGTTGTCCCATCAGACTCTTGCTTTTGCATCGTACCAAGAAGGCCGGCAAGGACGCTTCGTCCTGGCTTAGTGGGAACAACTACTCTCGGCACCCCCTACTTAACCTCGCAAAGAGCCCCTTCGGAAGTGTTCCTGGACCATCCAGTGAACTGTCCAGCTCCAACCCAGGGTATCGCACAGGAACGCCACCATCCTGAGTTGAGACTCGAGACTTTGGGAATTGCTTACTTGTGGTCCTGGGCCCTCTTTTACCAAAACTTGTTATCCTAGCTCCTCTGGGTAGCGATGTATGAGAGTGCACCACACAGTGAGCATTTGCGCTCCCTGTGTCACCCAGCTGTGTTGACTGTTGCTGTAAGTGCCTGCAGACCTGCCCCACCATGTCCCGAGACGTAGGCTCCTTTCTTCGAGAGCTGAGAAAAGGCTACGGTCCCGCCACGGACGATCCTCCCATCCCGCAGCACCTGAGAGCCGGAGCATCCTAAAACTGCAGGGTTGAAACCTACGAGCGAAGTGGACTAGGCTGGCAAAGTTTGGTCCGGACTGTGTTGCGGGTCGGTGAGTACTTTCATCACTTACTGGTGGCCCCCTGGCATATTCATCTATTTTTATGCCCGAAAATTCCAAAAGATACTCAACTTGGCTGGGAGAACCTCCCCTACCCAGCTATTCCTGAACTCCGAAAGTCGCTCTATCCGCAACGGTAGACCCTCCTTTAGGAATAGAACTTTATTCTTCATTGCCTCAAGCCCCTTCCTGAGCAGCTACAGCCCTCTGAAGAGAACCCGCTTTTCGTTTTACGCACATCTGTACTTTGAGCACAAGACTCCTCACTTCGTAAGGCTGGACTACATAAGTTGGGGTTTGACTACGAAGAACTGCCTAATGTGATATCAAACTTACCCCTTTCTCTTGCAGGTTGTAGTTATTTTCTCCCCTCATCAGCATTAGGCAAAACATAATCTGTATATATGTTACACAGTTAATAAGCAATTGTGGTAATTGTTTTCTTGATAACTGGTTTAATCGTGTTTTGTTATAAAGGCCTATAATAAATGTACGTTTCATATACATCTGTGGAGTTTTCCTGTGTGCTCATTGTGGGCTTCCGATCAAACTCGCCCCTCCTGAGACTTAGTCTTGACCGCCTGCCAAGCTACCATAAATTGGTCTGGTTTGTGCAGAAGATTCTCCCGTTCCACTAAATTAGGGTGGCCTCCTGAACTTCTGCCCACCAGGTCAGAGTTTAGAAATCCATCTTAACAGGCATTCTGTTTGGTCTGGTGGTGTGTTCATGCAATGCTATGTTTCCATTGTCAGTCCTGGCAGCATTGAAAAGGTCTTGCTGAATTCACACGAGTTTGTACAATTCTGTCTTTTGGGTAGGATGTAACTCAGGATTCATTTGGATATATTCATTTCTGGCTTCTTACATTTCAGGGTTATCTGGCATCTCTGTACTGATAAATGCTGCCAGAGGTGTGGGTTCTTCTCACTTCTTGACTTGAGAAGGTTGACGTGGTAGGTTTGTAGGGAGGGTCTCCTGTCTTCTTGTCTGACTGTATACAGGACTGTAACCAGTACTTGTGGATCTTGTTGTCCCCTCCAGGAGGCCAGCATCTTGTTTTCTGTAGTGAGTAACAACACCATTACCTTGTCCCCTGGCTTGAAGTTTCTTATTCGGGATCCCCTATTTTTTTGCATCTTCTGGGCTTGTAAATGTGTTTGTGCAACAGCTTGTAATTTCTCTAGTCTCTCGGAAAGTAATAGGGTGTATTTTAGAGCTAGCTCTTGGGTAGGCTGGGTCTCCCACTCCTCTTTTAGGATATCCAACAACGACAAGGGTCATCTGCCAAAACAGTATATATTTTTTTTTTATTTAGTGACTTATAAATGGCTATACAAAACAGACAACCTTTAGCCACATTAAAATCCAAACAAATAACATACGGAAAAATTAATAAGTAAAATAATCAAAAACAGATACAACAGAAGCAGGTCCAGTGGCAACGCCTTTTTGGTTCCTTTTCTGCTCCATCTCTCCAGAAGTCACTTTCATAATGCCAAAGTTGTTAGTAATTTAACTAGGGCCACTGTTATAGGTACTTTTTCGTCAGCCAAGAGACACTTCCACCATTCATCTTGAGGTCTCTGATCGTATTTATCAATAACCTCAGTCATTAATTTTGTTAGCTGCGTGTTTAATGCCGGACAGCTCATCACAAGGTGCTTCAGTGTCTCAACTGAGTCAGGTTCTTGGCATAGTCTGCATTTTACTACGTTTTCCTCCCCTTTCTTCCAACATAATACATCTCTGGTTGGGAATAGATTTAGTCGAAAAAACAGGAATTGTTTCCTGAAGAACCAATTAAGGAAAAGTTGTAAATAACTAGGTATGATGTTTCATTTTCGTGATTCCCTGATCGGTTTCCCATAACATTTATACTTGGATCTTTCTTCCTGGGTGAGAATCCAGTCCTGGATAAACAGTTTCCTTTTGATTTTGTCAGCGTTTCCAACCAAGGTATGTTCAGATTCTGTAACCCTCACCTGGTATCCCTGGGGACGCCACTCGGCCCTGACTGGACCACTCGCACCTCAAACCTTCTCCCTTGATAATGTCTTAAGACGTGGACTGGGCCTGCAATACAGGAGTACCGAATTCAGAATGTAGCTGTCTTTTGTTGATTAACACCCGCCTCCCTTGGGGACCAATCTTTCCTTAGACCTTTTCCTCACCTTAATTCTTTTTACGGTGCGCTCTCCGTTCTGCTTCTCGAAGCAGGGGCGCATAGCTGGTGCGGGCATGTTGCAACCTAGTTTGCGTCACTGGTGCAAGCCCTGTTCGAGTCCAGGACTGCTGTGACTCAAACTTTGTTAAGGTAGGTTTTGCGTCTTTACAGTCTTGATATTCTGTCCCTTCTTTCTTTTCACCTAACGTCTGTTTCTTTCCCATAGGTGTGGAAAGAGATTTTGGCGTTGCCGTGCAGCTGATGGAGTTGAGCACGAGTTGGTAAGTGAATGCGCGGTGCGCAGCGTTGTCCTGTAAGTTAATGTGCAGTGCGCAGCTTTGTTCTGTAACTGAGTGCGCAGCATTATCTTGCCTATTCTTGTGCTAACCTGTGTCTCTTCTCTTGCTTGTAGGCCGCTGTGATGTTCCGGAAAAGGGTGCTGACCGGGAGACAATCGAATCAGCTAAGAGTCTTGTGGTTTTGTGTAAAGTTAATAAGAGCTCACTAATATGGTTTCCTCTCTCTCCTTTCCTGGTTGTGGTGTTCCGGAGAAGGGTGCGGCGCCAAGATGCTGGTGTTCTCTGCACCGGACAAGTGATGAACCGAAGACTCACAGGTAAGTGCTGCAGTAATGTTCTTGTTCTTTCAGGTGCGTGGTTCCAGGATTCGGCAGGAAAGGAACTCAGGAGACCGAGCTGGACACGGTGAGCGTCACGCTGCTAACCGCAGAGTAATGCAAAGCGTGTTCCTCTGCTTGGGCGTGGCTTATATAGCCCCACGTATTCCAAGGCCCTAAACACTAAACCGCATAGCTCAGTTCTTGTAACTGAGCTATGTGGGAGCCTCCATGTTGGATAAAAGCACATTATCAAGTCCAGACTCCATGTTACCTTCACATTCAGTATGAGCCTGGCGCCAAAGGCGCCAGGACTGACTCCAGGAGAGTCTTTGGCGAGTTGGCAAGGCCTTTGAGGCCACTGTGGGAGACCGTAACCTGGCTGACTTGCCTATGAGGGTTAGGGGTAGGGATCATGACAGCACTCCAGTTCCCCCACCCCCCCGCCCCCCAGGGCCCTCTCACAGTAGTCCTTCTGCCCGGCCCTGGTTTAGTTGGGTGATTCTGATGGAACCGTTTTATCAAGCGTGGCACATGGCTATACTCACAAGGTTCCCACGTTCTGTCCTGCGGGCCGTATCCTTTCCAATCTACTAAGTAGTATAACTTGGATCGGTGTATTTTGAGTCCAGGATGTCCTTAACCTCAAACTCCGGTTCTCTGTAGACTACTACTGGCTGTAGAATACTAGTGGTTTTGGTGGTATTGTAACATGGGTTCCAAGTTGAACAGGTTTCAGAAGAGATACGTGGAACACAGGATGAATCTGCATATTCAATGGTAAGGCTAGTTTAACAGCTACTGGATTTATTACTGATTTAATGGTGAAAGGTCCTAGGTATCTTGGGAGAAAAGTCTGGGTTCCTTTTATAGGTACATGTTTCGATGCTAACCAGACTGCTCCCCAACTTGATACTCGGGAGCCTTCCTACGATGCTGGTCGGAGAATTTCTTTTGGTTGGTCTTAGCTTGGAGTAAATGTTCAGCTGCCTTTTTGAAGGCTTGAGAAAATGGTTGTGTGTAAGGTTTTAATTGCTGGCATTTCCAAAGTAGTGTGGATGTCTACCATATATGGTATAGAAAGGAGTCTGTCCAGTGCTGCTGTGTAAAGAGTTATTGTAAGCATATTTCGCTATCCATAACAAGTCCTTCCAACACCCCTCCACTTGATGTAGCATACAACGTAGGTATTGCTCGAGTGTCTGGTACGTTCTCTCCGTTTGGCCATCCGTTTGGGGATGGTGACTTGTGGATAATCGAATATCGATTTTGGCCATTGAACAGCACTTCCTCCAGAAGTTAGACACAAACTGACTACCTCGGTCTGAGATCAGGACCGAAGGAAAACCATGTAGCCGTATGATATGCTCAAGAAATACCTTTGCCAGGCTAGATGCATTAGGGAGACTTTTCAAAGGAATGAAATGTGCCATTTTCGAAAATAAGTCCACAACCACTAGAATGGTGTTGAATCTCTGACTGAGAGGTAAGTCTGTGATGAAGTCGAGGGATAGTGTGTGCCAGGGTGCAGGTGGGATCTCTAACGGCTGAAGGAGACCTGCTGGTTTCTGCTTCTGCGATTTATTTTGCGCACGCACACTGCCGGATTGGATAAATTTGTCTTTGCGCCAAGTGGGCCACCAGTAATTTCGTTTTACCTTGGCTAATGTTTTAGCGATTCCAGGATGACCTTCAATTAAGGAATCATGATAGCCAGAGATGACTTATTCTTGTAGTTCCTTACTTTGCAAGTATAAACGGTTCCTTAAATATGGTAGTTGATCTTTAACTGTGTGATGTTTTCCTTGTATACTCCATTCTTGTAACAGCTTAGGACTCATCAAGAGTTGAATCTTGTTCTGGAGTTCACTCTGAGTCAATGTTGCTGTGAGACCTAGACGTTTGTCAGGTAATGGCCACTGGATCTGGGGTCGTATATACCTTCTCATCAAGACCCATGCGAGAGAGGGCATCAGCCTTTCCATTTCTGACCCCCGGTCGAAATGTGATCACAGTCGTATTCTGCGAAGAGGGCCCAGCGTAGTGAGCCTTTGCTGTTTTTAGATATTGTAGGTTTCGATGGTCAGTTATTACGGTGATGGTATGTCTGGCACCCAGAAGGTAATGATGCCAGGCCTTAAAGGCTGACCTAATGGCTAGAAGTTCTTTGTCCGTGATAGCGTAGTTGAGCTCGGGGGGGGGGGGGGGTGTAAACTTATGTGACCAGAAAGCCACAGGATGCAACTGGCGGGTCTTGGGGTCGCTTTGTGAGGGAACAGCTCTCATCGCCATGCTTGAGGCATCCGTTTCCACCACGTAAGGGAGATCCGGGTGAGGATGTCGTAGAATTGGGGCAGAAGTAAACCTCTTTTTGAGTTCCTGAGAGGCCTTTTCTGCTTCTTCTGTCCATTGGAATTTCCCATTGCTTTTTGGTTATAATGATGTGATTGGATACACTATTTGAGAAAAACCTTGGATGAAATCGCTGGTAAAAGTTTGCAAAGCCTAGCATGCTCTGGATTCCTTTGAGAGAAGTTGGTGATGGCCAATTTTAGAATGGCATCTTCATTGTGCATATCCATTCGGATTCCTTTTGGAGTGAGAATAAAACCGAGGAACTCGACTTTGGTGACGGGAAATGAACATTTTTCGAGTTTAGCATATAGTTGATGTTGACGGAGCTTCGCAAGGACGGAACGAACATGCTTGACATGATCTTGTTTTGAAGTAGAATACACCAAGATATCGTCAATATAGACCAAGGCCCACACGTCGATCAATTCCCTTAAGACATTGTTCATGAAGTATTGGAATGCAGTGGGAGCATTGCAAAGTCCAAAGGGCATTACCTGGTATTCATACAGGCCATATTTGGTGTGAAATGCGGTTTTCCATACGGCTCCTTTTTTTTTTACTGGAACGAGGTGGTACTCTCCTCTAAGGTCCAATTTAGAATAGATTTGGGCATCTTTGACTTGATCTAACAGTTCCGGGATAAGAGGCAGTGGGTAGCAGTTTTTCCGGTGATTTGGTTTAACGCGCAGTAGTCAATGTAAGTTCTTAAATCTTTCCTTTTTGGGTACGAAGAATAACGGAGAGGCCGCCAGTGATTTAGACGGGCAGATAAATCCATTTGCCAGGTATTGATCTAAATAAGATTTCAAATGGAGGTTTTCTGGTTCAGTGAGTACGTAGATTCAACCACAAGGGACTTGTGCACCAGGTATGAGATCGATCTGACAGTCATAAGGCATGTGCGGGTGCAAGGTGTTAGCTTGATCTTTCTGAAATGCGTCTTGAAAATCTTGGTATTCATTTGGTAGGGTTCCAGTTACGCCCAATACTATCGCCGCTGCTCCATGAGCAGACATATTTGTAGTATTTTGCTGCTTTTCTCTGCGATAGCAATTGAGAGCACAATTGTCGGAAAACTCCAATTTCTTTGCACGCCAATCTATCTGAGGGTTGTGAGCTTCTAACCATGGCATCCCTAAGATTAGCCGGAACTGAGGCGCCTTGATGAGGTCAAAAGCAATAGATTCCCGGTGTCCATCCTGGCACAGAAGGGTTAATGCTGCTGTACATTGGGTTACTGGACCGGACACAATTTCCGTACCATCAACGGTGGTGACCTTTTCAGTAGTCGACTTTGGGCATAAGGGAAGCTCCATTTTTGCTGCCAGATCTTGGTTCATATAATTCCCAACTGCTCCCCTATCTATGTATGCTTCTACCGCATGCATTCGAGACGGTTGTTGGTGGTTGATCCAAATCACAGGTAACGCAAAGTGTGAGGTCTGTAGCTGACCTTCCTCGCGCGACAAACAGACCTCTACACTTGCCAGGCTTGGTAGTTTTCCGATTCCTTGTTGTCCTCTTCTTTCTCCGTGGCCCCAACTGTTCTTCTTGGAGGTTTCACTGGGCACTATTTAAGGGAATGGCCTGATTTTCTGCAGTGTAAACATAACTGCTGTTGCCTTCTCTTGTCCCTTTCGGCCTTAGTTAAAGGGGCCCTTACACCTCCGATTTGCATAGGTTCCACCATATTCTCTGCTGAACGTGAGATATTGTCCCTTGACCAAACATACAAAGCACTAGTGTCCAATCTAGTCCCATCTGCTCTTCGGTCTTGTAGCCTATGATCTAGCTGAACAACAAGGTTGATGAATTCTGCAGTCTTTTGGTGGATCAACCACTTGAGCAAGAACATCCTTTAGCTCCCACCGCAGACCCCAGTGGAATAGCAGGGTTCTTTTATCTTCAGGCCACCCAGCTTCAACAACGAGCCTGTTGAAGGTTGCTATATACGTTAACATGTCTTGATTCCCTTGACGAAGGGACAAAAATGTGTTGTCCAATGCCTGCCCATGGGTACGGCGTGCAAAGTTTCTCCATCTCCTGTTGAAAACCCCTGAAGTCATGTAGCAGAGGATCATCCTGACTTACTAATGGCAAAGACGAATCCACAGCACTTCCACTCAAGTATGATAAAACAAAAGCAACCCGTGACTGGTCGTTGGGAGAGGCTCCAGTTCTGCAAAGGAAGTGAGTCTTTGGCGAGATGGCAAGGCCTTTGAGGCCACCGTGGGAGACCGTAACCTGGCTTCAGCGGAGAGGCTGACTTGCCTATGAGGGTTAGAGGTAGGGATCATGACAGATTCTCCTAGGTCCATTATTATTGCTCTACAGTTAGACTCCCATTTCGTCAAAGTTGGTTCCTTTCTTTCTAGTAATGCCAGGACCACTAAGACCACCTTTGGATTTTCTTCTATGCACTTCCTAAAAAACAAGAGGGTTTTCCAAACAACTATTGCCTTGAGTGATGTCAACCCCAATTCCATACGGACAGCCTGTATGGGCATCGATTTAGGTAATCCCAGGACTTTCTTCCAGAATAGCCCTTCGATCATCAACCAATTTTCCATTTTAAAGTTGAAGGAAGATTCTGTTCGGTAGGTTAAAACAAAGGTCTGCAAAGAGACCTGGTGTGAAGCCTGAAGTTCAAGGTCCAGGAAGGACATGTGGATATTCTGGAGTGAACTAATCAACAACTCTGTTTTTGTGTTGGAATAGGAATGGACTTCAAGAATCGAATGTAAGAACTCACTAATTTAAAGTAAGCAGTTTGCACCCTAGTTCAGGCACCCCCACTTCCCAGGTTAGACTATAGAGCTTATTGCCTATTGTCTAAGCACTAGCTTGCTGTAAATGAGAGCCTAAAGGCAATCGCCTTATATGTCTAATCTGCCTCTGGGACTTCCTAGGGGAAATCTATTCTATTTTTCAGGTGAGTGCTAAGGGATTTGTAGGGTTGTGCCACTGAAACCCCATTCAGTCTTCTACTTGTCAAGCTCTGATGTTCCTATCCCTGAGTCCCTCTAATAGCCACTCTTCTTTCAGCCAACTCCACCCACCTTCTCTCCTGCATCGTCCTCCATTATCCCTTTTATATCTCTCTCTCATTCTACTACTTACCTCCCACCTCTGATGTTACCCCCTCTTATGTTGCTCCCACCTACCACTCTCCTCACTCCTACTACTCTTGCCTCTCCACACTCCAGTTCACTGTGCTTCCTCCTGCTGGTATCTTCGTCTGCAACCTCCTCCTCCACTAATCCCACCCAAATAACCCACACCTTCCCTTCTACTCCCTGCTTCTTCTTCTTCCATTGGCCTTCTTCTCCTATCCAATCTAACGCACACTTTCCTGCCTGGGAGGGGTTGAAAGTGTTGAAATGCATAACAGGGGACTGAGCCCCCGCCCCCCTTTTGCCATGCAAGCCCATCATACCTGGAAGATGGCTGCCTGTGTTGGGGAATGTTGCAGTCTGGGTCAGAGAGCCTCCCCGTGGATCAGTCCAGAGTAAGTATGAGGGGGTTTGGAGTTTTCCACATCACTGCTTTGCAGCATTTTTAGTCTCTCGTGTGGGGCTCTTTCGTTGCAGTCACAGCGTGGGGTGTGAGGCTTGTCTCTAGCAGCATATTGTGTTTTCTGCAGCCATGCAGATTTTCCACCATGCTTGTCAGCTCTCCTTATCTCTGTGGACTGGAGAACTGCAATGGCTTGTCTGGAGGCTCTGATGGGTCATGTTGTTGAGGGCGGTCCATCAAGGCTTCTGATATCAGTGGTGGCCTGAAATGAAATAAAAAGGACTGGCCAGTATTTGTTTGACAAGGTATAGGGTGGTACAAAGCTCTACCATTCATGTGCACGCGGGACCTAGGGAGGGGACAGGAATTGGGGCCCTCAACTGCCAGCCTCCCACTCTGGGCTTTCCTAGTCCTTCGACTGGCTCTAGTTCCGCCCTAGTAGAGGTTCCTATCCCCCCTTGCCACAGTCATGCTACTGACTGTGACGAATTGAGGGTATTCGTCCCTTCTCCCCAGGGGGGCCCCCCCACACCACCTGTGAGGCTAGGGAGGTGAGCCCACTCTAACACCCTCCCTAGGGGTCGAAGCAAGTGGGAACTCACCAGGCAAGACTTAGCCTTTGGGGACAAGGACTTCCATTCCCGTGAGGAACTCCCTGATGGTCCCCACGTGATGGCTTATTTAGACTTGTATATCAAACTCATGAAGGTAACGTGAAGTTATATTATGAACAGCAAGAAATGGAAGATATCCCTTTAAATTCAAATCTCCAATGGACTGCAAGGAGGAGGCTGAAAAGGGATGTGAGACCAACAAGTGAGGGAGAGGAAGCCGAGAGCAGAGAGAGGGCCGAGAGCTGAAGGAGAGTGAAAACCCGAGAGACGGAAGGAAATCTCCCTGTGTGTAACAGAGTGGAAGGAGGTGGGGCTCTGGGAGAATGCAGAGCTGACGTACAACAGAGCCGATCCAGCGCAGAACCTGAACCGCTGAGCGACTGACCTTGAAGTGCAGAAGAAAGCTACACAAGGCAGAGAAGGAGCGATGGTGGGCAGTCTGCCCATAAAACAGCGCTGAGACCACTCAGGGGAGTAAGCATCTCCCAGTACAAGTTACGACCCCTGTGACATCCCAAAGACAAGAATGGCACATCATGGAAACAGACGCAGTGGAAAGCAAGCCGGGCAGTATCAATGAGAAGGAAAGAGAATCCAAGTGCCTGCAGGTGCCGCTGATGTTGCCACGGAACTCAGAAGGTAAAATGGGGAAGGGGAATATCGGCAAGCCAAGTGAGACTCGTTATAAGTTGAGCAAAACTCGTCCTAGTACTAATGAGAAAACTTTTATAAATAATCCAGTGAAACAGAACCTTTTGAATGAGATAATAAGAAATATGAAAACCATAGAGCCGTGGGATCTATTTCAACTAATACAAGTTGGGGACCCATGCTGTTCACTAGATTAAATGCCAAAGCCCCTGCTAGTCTAACAGCTCCGTGCGCCACCGCACTTCATCCACTCGCATCTGCGGCAATTCAATACATTTAGCGGAGAAACCTGTCTCCCTGCATACCTGCTGCTCTGGGCTACCTGCGGCCGTAACTTCGGCTGGAATCCGCGCCCTGGAGCCGAGCCTCGGGCCATCTCACTCGCTCTGGGCCTGAACCCGGCCGGCTCTGCCGAGGCCGACCGCTTCCGGGAGGTTGCGCAGTGGCCTGACGGGAGCCGCTCCTTTTCCGGACAGAGACTCTCATCCCGGGCCGCTCACATCTTGCTGCGGCTGATCCGCGGTACTGCTCTCCTGCCTCTCTGTGGCCCACGTCGGAGGCTGGGGGCCGCCTGAACTCGCGCTCCCGGAGGCTTCCGGAGCTCTACTACGGCGGCGCCCGCTCTGAGTCCCCGGGGCCCGCCCTCCTGCTTCTCGGCACCGGACCGCTCCTTGCCCCCCCGGCGGGCACCCTTTGAGATCCAGTGGTGCCGCGCCCCTGGAGGGGCGCCGCGTTACCTGGGGGCTGTCCGCGCTGGTGCGATTTCCTGTGCGGTGCACATCAGGTGAGGAGTCGGCGGGGGGGCAACCACACGGAGGGACCTCGACGCCCCCCCTGCAATACATACCTGCTCCCATACAGCCTCTGACACCAGTTAAGTCCAGTGCGCTCCCACTCATACTGCGCCGAGCCGGCTGAAGCAGTGGGCTGGCGCTGGCTGCACTTCTATCCTCCCTGACCTGATCGCACTGTCTGCCCACTGTTCACCATCACTACTAACGACTCATACTAGTGGAGCTGCGCTGGTGGCGTTCTGCTTGACCTCGCAACAACTCTCCGTGCATCGATTGCCTACATCACCTTCTGCAACTTACCCGTGGTACCGGTGGGTGGCTCCCGCACACCTGAAGGGTCCGTGTTCCATTCCTGACATCGTCCCCCTGCGCCGCACACTCTCTTTGCTTTCGCAAGATGTCTAATAGATCCAGAAATGTAAATAAGTCTGGCGCAATGGACAAATTCGCCAAGTCGACTCCGAGACTTGAGGTAGCCCAGTCACCCGATGGTCAGACGGACAAGGCTGTCCCTGCTGAGGCATCAACCTCGGAGCTAACTGTAATGATGGAGTCCATGGCCAGAAATTTTGCGTCGTTCCATGAGAAATTGGACGACATTAACGCAAATGTTGCATCTCTCAAAGCCAAACTGGACCACCATGGCTCGAGAATCACCGAAGCTGAGACCAGAATGGGCGCTTCCGAAGACAGCATTGCCACATTGCAAGATACAGTGGCTACACTGGCCCGGGACATGAAGTCTGCCAAAGCTAAGTGCGATGATCTCGAATCTAGGTCCCGCAGAAACAATATACGCATTATTGGCGTCCCCGAGAATGCACTCAAGGGCCGACTCGAACTGGCAACCGAGGACCTCCTGAAGGAACTACTGGGCAATCCCGTCCTATCACCCTTCTTCACCATCGAGAGAGCGCATAGAGCACTCGCTCCACGCCCCAAACCCGGGGACTTCCCGCGGCCTATCATCGCGAAAATTCTGAGCTTCAGAGACCGTGACCTGATCCTTCGGCTGGCGCGAGAGAAGGGTGAACTCAGGCTGGATTCACAGTTAATCAGGATATTCCCGGACTTCTCCACTGGTGTGCAACAGGAGCGCCGCCAGTTTCTGGGGGTCAAACAATTGCTCAGGGAAAGGAACATTCCTTACGCCATATTGTTTCCGGCACGGTTGAAGTTCACATTCAACAATAAACTTTATTTTTTCACGGTACCCGCAGAGGCTGTGAAGTTTATAGAGGCGCATATCCCCCTGCACGCCCCGGCCGAGGACCACATGGACACCGAGTGAGCACCCCGCTCCCATCCTATCGTGAAGCTCCTGCTTGCATGATGACATGACGCCAGTTTACCCTGCACTGCCAATCATTCGACGACCGGCTAGGTTGCACCAGGCGCCTTGCCTCATTGATCCCGCTGCTCATACCGTATAAAACTACGGTGCCCTTGTCTGCTGGGTTTACGCTGGCTTGTCCCACACCTCTAAGTATCCCTACTGCTCGGTAATGGCCGGGCTTTACTACTCCGTGGTCCACGTACTCTATGCGCCCCGGCTCTGTGCGCAGTTGGAATCTGCCCGGGCTCGGGCCCAACTCCCACCTGTCTTACGTCACCCCTGACTGCCTGCCTTATGGCTTTATCTATGCAAATGCTGATTTCTATACCTGGTACACACACTGTTTTCTTGCTGGCACAAAGTTGAACTGATTACTTTGCTCATATCTTCGTTTATTTGTGCTCATACTACCATATTCTAACCTTATACTTTGGTCCCTGATCAACGCCTAGAAATGCGGGGAAATGCACTAAATTGTCGCAGACACTGCTCGCTCTGTAACGTAACCACTGGTTCTATGCGTGCTGGCGCACAGCAATGGCGCACCCCATTGCGATTGCACTGCTCTTCAACACACCTCTGTTGTGGGTTAGCCCCAGTTGGGCTGTTTTACAGGCTGAGCCATGTTGGGGTCGGCTTAGCCGGGTACAGTTAAGGGTGGTTGATGGGTACACTGCTACTGTTGGTCTAGTAGTGAGGGAGGTGGGAGGGTATGGGGTGTTATTGAAAATTGGCACACGAGGTTGCACGTCACACGTACTGAATGTCCGCGTCCTCACTCTCCGGTATTGATTGGAGCTTGTACTACTGCTGGATCTGGGACGTTCATTAAACATACACTATGGGTTTAGTTATATGCTGCTGAAATGTCTACTAGCATAATGTCCTGGAACGTCCGGGGATTAAGCAACCACACTAAGTCCCGCAAGGTGATGGCCTATGCTAATAGGCATGGCTGTAAGATACTGTTCCTACAAGAAACGCACTCTCAAGGCTATTTGACAAAACTGATGGCCCCATCCTGGGGCCCCGCGAGATACTACACTTCCTTTTCTACCCAATCCAGGGGTGTCCTCACGATGGTACATAAAACGATCAAGTTTGTCCTTCACAAAAGCTACGTAGACCCTGGGGGACGATATGTCATATTGCACTGTATGTTGGTGAATAGGGACTACTTACTGGTTAACACCTACTGCCCCAATGTCGACTCCCCCGAGTTTTTTGACAATGTAGCTACCATACTGCTGGGCTATGTTGGAGTTCAGGTTATATGGGGGGGGACCTAAATCTTATCCTCGACACTGCCCTTGACCGAACTGGCACTGCCGCCCGTGCCCAGTCCAGTGCTGCATGTAGACTGCTTGGCCACATCAAGGCACTTAATATTTGCGATGTTTGGAGAGTGCTACATCCCCAGCTGCGAGAGTATACTTTCTATTCATCTGTCCATGATAGCTCATCCAGGATAGACTTGTTTCTAGTGTCAGGCGAGATCGTGGGCAGGGTTGAGGACTCTCGGATCCTACCCCGCACGCTCTCAGACCACTCCCCAATCACACTAACTATAGGGTTGGGAATACCCACTCCGACATTTAGCACCTGGCGCTTTAAATCGGAGGCCCTCAAGGATATTGTGTTTAAGGCTGAAATATTAGCTGACGTCGACTCCTTCTTTGAACACAATTCCCTTCAGGACACTTCCGCTGCGGTCAGATGGGACGCCTTCAAGGTGTTTATCAGGGGAATGTCTATCTCCCGGGAGGCTGGGGTGCTGAAGGCAATCAGGGCCGCCCTCGGTCGCTCTGAATCCAAACTAAAGCAACTGGAGCTTCAGAGCTCCACTGATGCGGAACCCGCCATACTCGCCCAAATCAGTGAAGAACTCAAATCGTACAATGCACTTGCCACCAACGAGGTCCAGTACTTTAGCCGCCCACAGGCTGCCAGGAAATACGGTGAGGGAGACAGACCTGGGAAAACACTGGCAGCACTAGTGAGAGGAGAGTCTGGCCGGACCCAGATTGCCTCTATAAAAAACGAACATGGCGACACACTATGGTCGGACCAACAAATCCTAAATACATTCACTGAGTTCTATAAATCCCTCTACACCCAGCCTGCTGAGCACACGGAACAACATATGCGCAATCTCCTCGATCAGATCCCCACCACAGAAATTGCCCCCTCTACGAGGGACCAGCTAGATTCCCCAATAACGTTAGACGAAATTGTCACGGCCATCTCGGAGCTGCCCAGGGGGAAGGCGCCGGGCCCTGATGGGCTTACCACTGAATTTTACCAGGAGCACATTGCCATTTTAGCCCCTAAATTGCTTGAGGTATGGAACGAAGCACTCCGAGACTCCATCCTCCCGCCCTCCATGCGCGAGGCTCTCATCACGATCCTACTTAAGCCTGGTAAACCTGACGATGAGTGCGGATCCTATAGACCCCTCTCCCTCATGAATCTAGACACAAAAATCTTTGCTAAAATCATAGCGAATCGGTTCCTGCCAATCATGACATATTTAGTTCATGAGGACCAGGCAGGCTTTGTCCCTGGAAGATCCACCTCCCACAACATTAGAAGGTTATTCAATGTCATGTCCCGGATTGATCAGGAGGCGCAGGCTGTGGCGGTCACACTTGACGCTCAGAAGGCCTTTGATATGGTCTCTTGGAAGTACATCTGGTTGGTATTGGAGACAATGGGTGTTGGGCCAAAAATGATTAGCTACATTAAACTTCTATATACCTCACCAGTGGCGCGCGTAAGAGCCAATTCACTGACATCTGACCTCTTTACACTTTGCAGGGGCACTCGTCAAGGTTGCCCCTTCTCCCCGATCCTGTTTGCCTTAGCAATAGAACCAATGGCGGACTATGTTCACGCACACCACGCCCGCAAGGGAATTAGACTGAAGGACGACCCCGAGATCATATCTCTATATGCGGACGATGTACTATTATACATCAGGGATCCCGCGAATCACCTTGACCCCATACTTCGTGACATCACGCGCATCGGCACTCACTCCGGGTTCACAATCAACTATTCAAAATCCGAGATCTTCCCTCTCACTAAGTCTACCCAACAACCTGCCACCGAATTCCCTCTTCGATGGTCCCCGCACGGTGTCAGATATTTAGGCGCTAGGATATCCCTTACCAAATCCGCCTTGCTTGCGGACAACTACCTTGCGGTGGCACAAATAGTTGATACTAAACTCTCGCGGTGGCGCACTCTCCCATTATCCCTGGCCGGGCGGCTGTCCCTCATTAAAATGATACTACTTCCCAAATTACTCTATACCTTCAACAACATACCTGTATGGCCTGGGAGGGAATACTTCGTCAAACTACATACACTATGTGCACAGTTCCTATGGCACTCTGGCGCGGTCCGCAAGAAGTGGTCTGACATGGCGTTACCATACGAACAAGGGGGACTCACGGCTCCAGACTTCTCACATTATTGGACTGCGGCCCAAGCCCAACACGCCACTCATTGGTACCCGGGCTCCCCGGCGCATCCGCATGTTAAATTGGAAAGGATGGCAACCAATGGCACTAATATAATGTCCCTTATACTGCATCAACATTATACACCCGACTCTCCTATTGATCCTGTTGCCACAACTCTTCAAGCCTGGGCGCGCCTACTGTACCCAGCGCCAGAATCCTCCCCATACTATAAGTGGCTCCCAGTGTGGTCTTTCCCTGGTCTGGAGCCCACGCATGACGCTGCTCTGGCCCGACATTGGGGGGCGTTGGGATACCGGGCGCTCTCAGACTTCTACCCCGAGGGCAGGTTTATTGACCCCCAAACTTGGAAACAAGGGCATACCAGATCCGCACTAGAGACCCTTCAATTTTACCGTCTCCGGGCCGCATTTCGCTCCAGATGGCCATCCTTCCCGGATGAACCCCCTGATAATCCTGCTATTGCATACATTGCTAACTCGGGCGGTGCCCGGGGAGTCCTCTCCTCATTGTACAAGATTACGCAGGATTCCACCCCGGTGCGAGCCCTTGGGGCAAGAGATGGGTGGGTTGCTGAACTGGGCCTAGAAATACCCGACGAGATGTGGGGGAAGATGTGCCAACACACTAAAAAGGTTTCCCTCAATTTCCGCTACCGCGCAATGCAATATAAGCTTCTAAATAGGCTATGCTATACTCCGTATAGAACCTCGAGGTTCAACCACAACTCACAACACCCCTGTCCCCGATGTGGGGAGGAAGTAGCTGATCACTTACACATGTTCTGGTCCTGCAACAAATTGTCTGAATTCTGGGAAAGTGTTTTAGAAACGCTCACCACGATCACTGAAGCTGTGGTTGACCCCGATCCTTTAGCAGTCCTGTTTGGGATCTGGAGAACACTGGACACTAGACGTTCGGCTAAATTCCTGAACATAAGCTGCATGGTAGCTAAAAAATGCATACTCCAGAATTGGAGGAGCTCCTCTCCGCCAGCCTATCAGAAATGGCTACGATTGCTTGCCTGGTCGCGAAACTGTGAGGAGGAATACCTAACCATGCTCCCGACCCGGTCCCGTCCCCAAAATATATGGACTGCGTTCAACACGTATCTCAACAACCTAAGTGCAGGTACACCCGGATCCGATTTGTCCCCTGCCCCCCCAGGACCTACCCCAACTCCATGATCCTTTGTATCTTCACCTCTGTAAGGATGTATGGACATTGTTGTGTTTAATGTACTATGATTATTGTACTGCTCCAGTAATTGCCTTTCCCTTTTCATTTTTATGTTTGCTACATACTACTGTTGCCATGATGTATGTGTTTACTGCAAACCTCTGCCACCAAAAATAAAAGTTTAAAAAAAAAAAAAAAAAAAAAAAAATGCCAAAGCCACAGCTGAATCCATAGGATTTGTTTTATATATAAGGCTTCCAGTTTTCCAGTTGGACTGATTTTTACACATAAATACAGATGCAAATCAATTTGCTTTCTGTCTGTATTTATTTATAAAAATGGGAAAAACAGAAAAACAGGTCTTTCTCTCTGTCTATGATGTCGCTCATACGTTGGAGGCCAATCCATTGCAGATTGGGAGCACGGAGAGTGTAAAAGTTATATAAAAATAGCATTAAAGTTCTTCAAATTGCTGACAACATATATCTTAAAGCAGCAGCAGTCACAGGAGCAACCGTTTGTTGTTATGGAAGAAATTGAGCTAACATTTATTTCCTATATGGCTGTATGCATGCTTTCATTAATGCATTTTTTTAATTGGAATAAATGCAGAAAAGTACTGGCTGCAAATTATCTTTTTATGACAAAAAAATAAATTTGGATAAATAAAGAAAAAAAGGCCAAAGAATAAATATGGATAATTAGACGGAAATGGCAGAAAATAAAAACCATATAACTGGGAGCCTTATTTGTATAGTACTGAGGAAGTTATAACTCTACCCGGGGAGAAACAACTAATCGCGATGGGACTAACCGTAGCCCCTCCTCCAGGAACATATATTAGGCTAGCAGCCAAGTCTGGCCTCGCATGAAAATATGACTTAGAAGTTATAGTGGGAGTCATTGATCCAGACTTCTGCTGGGATATGAAAGTCCTCCTACATAACAATGGGAATAACCTGTATACTATAAAAGACGGAGAACAGATGGCCCAAGGGGTTCTTGAAAGAACCTTATTCCAGAGACCACAAGAAATAATAGAACAAACAGAGACAGATCGGGCTACAAAAGTATTTATGGAGAGATTCCCCAAAAAGAGAACATGCCTGGCGAAATAGGAGGTTGCCCCATTAACTGACCTGGCCTTTGCTCAAAGGAATGACCCCATTCTCATGGATGCCTTCAGTAAGGTCACCACCAAAGAAAAAGGGTGAAGTCAAGCTAGTCCTTTCTTTTTTCTGAAAGGGTTTGCTCTATCGAGGGGATATAACCACTGACGGGGTATGGCATATGCATCTAGTTGTACCACAGTGTCATAGAGGAGTAGTTCTCAAACTCGCCCACTCTCACCTGCTGGCACCAGAGAATAGGAAAAATGCAAATCCAGATAATTCCTCAATTTTAATGTGCAGGGGGTTTTGCTGATATTAAGAACTTGGCCCCGACTTGCGAAATCTGTCAAACAGCAACCACTCCTGTTCCACCTGCTCTGTGTGCCGAATCACAGGAATTTGTCACTTCAACCAAAGGGGAAGACCCCCCGCCCCCCCGTGAGGCTAGAGAAGTGAGTCTGCTCTGTAATATCCTATGTATGGGTAGAACCACTGTCATTGCAATACTGAAAGCATAAATATTAATTTGAAATAATGCAGATGAGATTTATGAATAATGATTACAGAGGGCTTCAAGAAGCCACGCGAGAGAGCAGGAGAAGCTAAGCCAGGGAAGGCTAACTGGAGGAGATTGGAGATGTCGGAGAGCCCGGGATTTTCGAACAGGCTGGGAAGCTGAAATCAAGGAAGTAGATGCATCACATCTTGACTGCAGGAGAGAAGCTAAGCTGGGGAAGGCCCACGGCAGTGTCACCTCTACGAGGGGAGGAGACTGGAAACTCTGGGAAGCCCAAATGTTTCGAACTGACCAGGAAGCCAGAGTTGAAGAAGCATATGCTCAGCATCTGGGTTACAGGGAAGAGACTGAAGCAGTAAGTGGGGGCATGGCCACACCGAGTCAGTGATGGACCGGGGTACTGTCAAGCATGTCGATACCGCTGTGTGTAGGAAACCACGAAGCAAACCAGACACTAAGATACTGAGCACTCTCAGAGTGGGTGAAGCTGGGAATGCGACAATGCCAGTGAGAGAGACTGAGGACGAGTTGAGGGGAACCAGAACCAAGCAGAAACCAGGCAAGGTTATCCCTGATAAAACGAATAACGCAGAAAGCGGGAGACCTGGGGAGGAAAAGGAAAGTTGTTATATGGACATATTCTCGTCCCAGTCAGTATAATGAAAGTAGACCACTGAGAAGAAGAGATGTGATTGAGAAGCATGATAGAGGGAAGACCGTGGTGAAGATAAGAGGAAAAGGGTAATCGTAATGAAACTATTTCTACTTATCTCAGTAAAGATGTTGGGGATATAATCAAGAGAGACAAAGGGTTTTGCAGTGAAACACTTTGAGAATAATCAGGCTCACAATTAACAGAGCAAAGAAAGAAACAGTGAATCACAGAAAGTTTGGATAGGAGGGAAGTGTCATGTCACAGCAATGGAAAGTATGGAAGCTGCAACTGAGGGCTAGTCTTTTTCCAAGATGGCCACCCCTATTTCAGTCATTCTCCAGCAGCGCAACTTCGCGTTGCTACCCTTGCTAGGCCATAAAGACTGCATATGGAAACTAAGGCACAATAACCATATACTGTAGTGACACGAGGTTCGATTTCCAAACAAATCTGGTTTATTTCAAAGTATCTCAGTCGGCCGACTGGGTCTCAACGTCTCGCAACGTGTGTTCCCAGACCTCGTGAGACGCAAGAGAGCGAGCAACACTCAAGCAGCAATATATACATTACATACAGTCTTTACGAAGGCAATTCGATCCGCCCATAAACGTGTCGTTCAGGCTAGGGTTCGGAAATTGACAGTCATGACAATTATGACACGTTATGACAAATCTTCATTCAGTCTAAACATAGTTATTCTAGTAATGGTAGCAGAGACAGCTTTCTGTTATGGCAAACATTGAGCTCTTAGCTCGGCAAAGATATCATGTTTGTAGCAGAGTAACATTCCTTAGTACGTTATCTGTGTGGCGCGGTTCATGAGCTAAGGGTCAGACAGTTCTGAAGCAGAAAATACCACTCTCCGCGAATGAGCACCGCTAGAAGAATATAATTCATGCTTTAACTGCCTTTTACTACAGCGTTTGCAAGACAGGCCGGCACCTGGACTACTGATTAGATGGGGCTTCTGCTCGACTTCAAGGACTTAGTGAGACAGAAAAACAATGTATTTCTGCACAGTTTGACATTCCTGTCTGTTAGTATTTCAGCATTCAGGCCGTGGCCTCGCACCGTGTGTGAGTTCGAAGCATAGAATACATTTTGCAAAGCGTTTTGACAGAAAAGAAAAAAGCAAATGGCCGATATTTCACAAAATGGATGGTCTCTGGTTACATTAACGATTCTAAAATTGCGATGTTTGTCACATGATGCGATTTGGTTTCTGGCCAACATACTTTATATACTATAGGGTAGTTTCTGGTCTAACAAACCCTCCTTTTGGCCATAAACCAAGAACATCATCCATACATCGCATCTTCATCGGACCACGTGTCCAATTCTGAACTACCCATACTACTGTAATCGTCATCAGAAATATTAATTGCCATAAATTCCTTAATTTCATGTTCGTGTTGTGCAACCTCACTTAATATGTGAGGAGGTCTCGTTTTGATGGCATGTACATACTCATTTGTAATTTGGGACCAGGGGATTGTCAGGCATTGTATGCAACAGCAGAAAAAGAGGATTCCAAATATCATAAGCAAAATTGCAATTAGTTTCCATCCCCATGATCGCAGCAATTCCCAAAACCATGAACTTATATTCAGATTCCAACCACCTGTAGGAACAAGAATTTCAGAACTTAGACCATGCAATTTCTTGATCGCTTCAAATATCGTGCGGGAGGAGTCACTTACGAATACACAGCACGCTGACCCCACCAATTTGCATACCCCTCCACGATCAGCCAAGATTATATCAAACACCATTCTATTTTGATGTGCAATTAATCTGATTGCTTTCTGTTCCAGTATCGTATTGTAGAGTATATCTGTAGTTCCATTTATCGTTTTTTCTAACACCCTGGACAGTTTCCTTATATTCCACGAATTTATTGCTTGCCCCCAAAATGGTATGAATGACTTCGCTATAATCCCCTATAATCTGTCCTGCGGTATCATCTCGTCATGGCCTAGATGTGGATAGTTTTGATATTTCAGAGGTTTTGGAAATAAATACACCAGGTAAATGTATACCTATATAACAGGTCCCTTCCCAAGTTCTAGGTAACCATTGATAGGCCTGATCTCCACATACAAAATAAACAGACCCTCCTATATAAAATGGTTTCTCTTCTTGCCCAAGTACAGCAATAGTCATACATCTAGTAAATGTTCCCACTGGACAGGAACCCTTTTTTCGTAAGCAAAATGGGCCAGAACACAGACTGTGATTAATAGTATAGGAGGGAGGCACAGCATCTTTGTTTCCTACTGGAGCCATTTTAAAAGTGATGAGGGATTTGTAAGGCCTAGAGAGCCTATCTACTGGACTCGTTGTCACCGTGTTTATTTTGCTTCTGCTTGTAAATACGGAACAACCCAACGGTTCCAATACCACTCTTTCAAACTCATTTATGTTTGTTCCATCAAACTGACTAGTAACACTGTCATTCCACTTTGCATAAAACAATGCTCTCAATGATGCATAACAGGCGGTATTAAGCGCCAAAGGATGTACTTACCAATCCATTCCTTTCTCACCATGCTGGGGTAAATGGGAACAGACCCAACAATTGGACCTATTCAGGATAGCATGAGTCATATTCATAATCAATAGCAATGTATTATTGTCATAACCTTTTCTATGCCTCACTTGTGAGGGGATAGTATAAGAGAGCACATGTACTGGGCTTCTCGCGGTAGGAGCATTGCTAGCAGGCAAAGGATGCACAGTTTCTAGATACCAAAATATTGGGACCAGTGTAATCAAAATGCAAAGCGGTATAATCATTAGCATATTCTTTCCGAACCAAGTTTTTCTAGGAGCAGGCTTATTCTCTGTCTATAGTATCAACAGCATTGGTGCAGGAGTGAGTGTAGGCATTGTCTGTAATGTTTATCTCAGGAAAGGTTTTTCAATGTTCGTCAAGGAAAGTTCTCCACAGAAACACACGTTGGCAGCAAAGCGTCCAGGCCAGTTCAGGCTAGCCAGCTTAACAAATGACAGCAAGCTTATGTGAATTTTCACAGAGCTCCAAAAAGGCAGGAGCAAGCATCAATTGTGTCGGTACCATATGCCCCTGTGTTAAACGGGAAATCATGTTGTGCCTCCTTTGTGATATATATTGGCCTAAGCCCGTTCGCTCTGCGAAGAAAACCGTGTTGCAAAGTTCCGATTTTAGATCGACTTCGCCGCCATTTTGGGATCATCGCCATTTTGATTTCTGTTCAAATGTAACTCTGTTCTAAAATGGTGGACTGTGTTTCCAACTTGTAACCAAGACTTCCCGACCCTTGCACCTAGTTAATGTTTAGACTGTCAGCGGGCTGAATGTTTAGACTGGGTAAAGAGACCTTGTCCCATACTTGACTTGTGGTTTTAGGATTTGATTGTCTGCACCAATAAGCCTCATCCACGTACATACATCGAAAACAATGTAATGCAAATGTTGAACGTGAACACTGGCTGAACTGCATTGTGAAGGGATATGGACAAAGGCTTACTAAAGGACTCAAGAACATACATTGCCTTACCTAGCGACACAGATGGGAGTGGTAAATGACTGGATGCACGCAGATCCCACACTGCCACACACCCATATCGAACTGGAGATCATGGCCCTGTTAACACAGCTGCAAATCCTGTACGCCACCCACAACCAACTCCCGGCGCTGCCCAAAATGACCCACCATATCCGTCGCGCCTGGCGAGACGCACACAAACTAATCAGCTGGAAATGACAGCCAGCACTATCACAACCCATGTGGCACAATGCCCTCCTCCCGGAAATAGTGAAAAATGGGCTCTTTTGGTCACTGGCATGCAAAAGGAATACACACACTAGCACATGTGATACAAGGGGGTCGCCTCCTGGGCTTTGAGACCATCCGAGAACTATTCAACCTGGCACCCATGGACCGGTTTCGGCATGCGCAGCTGGCACACGCCATCTGTACTCAATTCCCTGACACGACAATCATACCCCCCTGCTCCCCCATCGAGACCAATATCCTCCCGCAACGCATCTCCTCTAAGGTCACCTCCACTCTCTACCAGGCCCTTAACTCCTTAGGGGCTACACAGCTAGACGGGCTCAAAGCAAAGTGGGAAAGGGATGTAGGTCACCTGCAACCTGAAGATTGGGTTGATGCATTAATGTCTCCCAGAGAGATTGGTATAGAATCCAAGCTTCGACTAATACAGTTGAGAATCCTTCATCGCTCATACCACTCACGTGCTGTAATGGCCAGATGGGGTGGACTAGAAGACGGGACATGCGTTCGATGCAAGAATGAACCTGCCACCTTCTACCATATGATATGGGACTGTTAGGTGTTACAGGCCTTATGGGAGGACTGTATTAGTACAATCTCTGCCGCCCTGGCGACACCAATCCCCAGGGTTCCCAAAATGGTACTCTTAGGCATCTGGGGTGGAGTAGACCTGTCAAAATGAGAAAATGTTTCTGGCAATTGCGTTGGGGGCAGACAAAAGACTTATTGCAGCTAATTGGGAATCTGCCGACCCACTGTGCCTGAACCGTTGGAGTAACGAGCTGGACAGGTGCCCAGCTTCAGAGTGCTGGATTTATAATGCACGGCGCTGCCCCCGTAAATTTGAAAAAATATGGGGTAAATGGCTAGATGCTCAATGAGATCCGCTGGTGGGGGTAGATCAATATCACTGTTAGCATTGGTTGCCTACCATGTCTTATTACTGTTTTACGGTCCTCGGCTCTGTGGGCCCCTTCTAGCTGTTATTAATGCAATGCTGCCTTTATCCTATGTATGCCGATGATCCATGTTTGTTTCTCTCTGTTGTGGTGTTCAAACTCAATAAACCGAGTTATAAAAAAAAACATACATTGCCATTGTAACTTCATGGACGTACAAACATGTATAATCCTTCTGTATATTTGATGTATGAGCCATATGTGAACTCGGCATGAACCACTAGACCACAGATCATTAACTTGTAGAGGGGCTGGACATTATCTCTGAAATGTATAAAAAGACGAATGTCCAGTACCTCTCACTCCTCACACTGACGGGCTGGTACTCATTGTGATGTATTGAGGGCCAGATAGCTATCTGAATTTCTGTACTTTGTAACTGCGCAGTAGAATAAAGATCTTTGAATCTTTAGAAGTCTGTGTTTGGTTTATTTCCTTTTGTGGTACTCAGCCTCGATATTTCCGCTTACTTTTACAGATGGCGCCCGAATAGGGACCCTCAAGATTGATGCCATCTCTTTGAAGGTTGACGCGGCTATCGGACCGGGATCGGACAGTGAAAAAGGGGGCCCCTTTCTTGGATGAGAAGCGATACCTCAACAGTACTGCATGACCCGATCCCTGGAGGGTGAGCCCGCAGTCCAAGACGGCATCTTGACGAGGGTCCATATATCGAGGCGGGCAGTTTTGCCAAAATCACCAACCACGTGGGTCCTTTGTGTCCTTAGATATCCGATCGGACCTCCTTTGTCCTTTGATCAGGTGAGTCGTGACCAGATTCTTAAGTATCCTGATGATTTGTTTTGGGGCATTGTACTCGCGAGCACAATTATTGACCAGGTAACACCAGTAATCTGACATGCCTGAGAAATTGTCTGCCTGCTTCAGGGCATTATTCCGCAAGGACAGACAATCTTTGGAATTTGTCCGACCGTTGCCAATGGAGGGGTCGCCAGCGTGCACTATGTACTGTAAGCACGGCATTGGTAGTATAATAGTGTTTAATGATATTTGGCACAGACAAACTAGACATGCTTCCGAACTTCAGTGGCCAACCAATGGTAGTTTTGAAATTCCTCGTATAGAATATTTAGGGCCTCATTACACGTTACGCAGTAAAAAACGGCATTTACCGGCATGGCGCTATTAACGTGTCCGCCTAGTCAAGAGGGCGCTAATTGCGTAGCATTACGAGTACGCGGACACAAGCATAGTGCCATGCCGGTAATGACCCTACCGGAATGCCGTTAAAGACCCCAAAAAAGCCCTTAGCGGCACGACGAAAGTGCAGATAGCACTTCCGACCTCCAAAAGCACGCAAATAGAGGACACCGCTATTAGCGGTCACCGTTAAATAGCGGAACCCCAAATAGCGTCATCGCACAGGAACGGGAAAGAGCACGGCAGCCATCTTTAAAAACACAATCCATTGCTATCCTCCACCCCCTGGACCGGTTTCGACAACTGTGCCATCCCAAAGCCACGAGGATCCCCTCACCATGCCAAAGGCCATAAAAACCGCCAGCGTAAAGAGAAGTTTACCAACGAGGAACTCATTATGCTGGCTGAGACACTAGCCACAAACTCTAAAGTGGTATTTGCCAACGACATGCGGCGGGAGACCCTGATCCGGAAAAAGGCCATCTGGGCAGAGGTCGCCCTGAAAGGCCATCTGGGCACCACCACCCGCACCGTCCGGGAGTGCAGGAAGCGGTGGGACGATCTACGCCTCCAGGTCCGCAGCATACTGTCTGCGAACCGCAACCTGGCCATGGCCACAGGAGGTGGTGAGGATTCACCAATTAAACTGAAGGAGTGGGAGGAGACCTGCGCCAACACAATTGGTGTCGAATCAATCGAGGGAGGTCGGGAGCATGGTGTGGCCACTACATCAGATGGAGGTAAGTGTACACATGGAACAATGCACTGTGAATGTTGAGGCACCCCCCAAATGTGAGGCCACATTCACCTCATGGATGCGGCCACATTCATACATGCACACAACCCTGCCCATGTGAGTGTCACATCCAACACACACATGCACGCATCACCACAGACATATGCCACACAGACCCATGCATGGAAGACCCACTCAACAGCCCCATCACCTGAATTCCCACCAATGAAGTCCCAATGCACAGAACAGCATGATGAACTGCATCTGCATGAAACACGTTGAACCACCACCAATTCCATCCCCCTCTTTGTCCCCCACAGGCTCACATACAGACAGCGAAGAACCTTCCACTGCGACTCAGGCCCCCCCTGCAAAGAAAAACACCCAGGGCACAGGAGACGGGGGACACCGCCACCACAGCAAGTAGCACAGGGAGGAGTGAGCACCTGCAGAGGGGCGCAAACATCTCAAGATCGCCACTGTGCCAATACCGAAGTCCACATCAGCAACAATTGCCATGCCCACTGACCTGAACCCCCACCACAGGTCACACTCACGGAGGAGCCACACTCTGCTGCCACAAGTTCCACTGGTGAGGCAGCTGCCACAGTGCCGCTGTCAGATGTGGAGGACCCTATGGAGTTCAGCATGCAAATGCACACCCCAACCCCCCCAAGAAGCCCAGAAGCAACTCCGCGGCCAACACCAGGATCCTGTGTTCATGGCCAGTCTGGCGAGGAAAACACGGGAGGGAGCTGGAGCCCACCGGTATCCTCACCTGATGACCGGGACGTAGATGTAGGCGCAGCAGCCACACCACGCGCTGGCCACAGTGGCCATGACCTGGCCACCATCAGGCTGCACCAGGAGGACATCACAGTGCTTGTTGGACAGCATGTGGAAGAGGCTGCCCGTCTCAGGGGGGACATCACGGAGACTGCTAGGCAGTCGAGGGAGGCGATGGAAGCCTGTACCAACAGGCTGTGCGTTGAGATTGGCCAACTGAGGCAGGTCCTTATGCGTATAGTGGATGCGATGGACCGCCAATTCCCACCACCACCACAGGGACAGACAGCCTCCGCATCATCTGCGAGTTCAAGGCAGACAAGCCACCTCCGCCGCTCCATGCGCACCACTCGACACATCATCCCAACCTCCAAATGGTGGTGGTGGCAATGGCAATTAGGGACGGCAGGGTCTAGCTGGCACGTGTGCAGCAGGACACCAACATTGTCCAAGGGACACATGGGGTTGTTGTGGGGGGAGGGGGGAAAGGGTGTTTCGGGAGTGTTGTGGGGGAGGGGTGGGGGAAAGGGTGGTGGGATAGTTGGGGACATGCACTTTCTCATCTCATTATACATTAATACACTGGTGACTAGTCAAAACACAGGCTTGGACTTCGTCATTGTATATGTGTACTTTATTGATGACCGGATCCATTTTGCGCTTCACCACAGACACCAGTGCACTAATACCCATATCCATCCTACAGAGTTAAATTGTGTCTCAGAATATTTGGTTGATTAGATGCTGTCGCACATCGCGCCCCTCCTGGGCATCGCCTCTTGCATAACCACCATCCCTGTCACCTCCGTCCTCATCCTCATCAGGTGGTTGCATTTCAAGGTCAGGGGGCAGTGGCACATTCTGTCTGATACACATTGTGCAGCATGACACATGCCATGGCGATCTTGGCCACCTTCTCATGGCCGTACAGGAGAGCCCCACCCACCTGCTTATGTACCTGAACCGTGTCTTCAAAAGTCTGCTCAATTACGACGCGGGTACAGGTATGTGCACGATTGTAGTCCTCTTCGTGCCTGTTCTGTGGGTTCCGTACAGGGGTAAGGAGCCACCTCTTCAGGGGATAGCCGGCATCATCTGTATGGGGGGGAAGAATGGGGACCTGTTACTGTTCACCTCAAGAGCAGCCTGTACATATCACACAAATTGACTTTGCATTGTGATTGAAATCCACAATTGCACATTGCAGTCACACAGATCGTCTGCATGCATGCTGGTAAAGGTGAGCTCGACCCTGCAAGTGGACATGCCCGATTCATGCCTCTGACAGTAACTGACATGTCCTGGGTGAGGCCAGGTCTTAGGTGTCCCTGGGCCCAGGCAAAATTGGTACCACACTGCTAGTGTACTGCCATTCCGACATCGATGTTGCCATGCTGTGAAGCATCACTTCAGTGGTGCTATAGGTGCGTGGTTCAATGCTATGGCTAGGGGTGATCCCTTTGCATGCATTCAAGGGCACATTGCTTTATTGATGTTGTGCTGCGCTAATTCTGTATAACTATCTTGACGCCATGTTGCTGATTTGTGTATTATGTGGTATGGCATGATGTGCGATGTGGATGGATGTGTGGTTGGCAGTAAACCCAAGTGGTAGCAGTCTGTGCCACCCAGATTTACCTGGTAGCTGTGGCTGAGCAGTCAGACTTCTCTCAAGATGAGTTAGGCAGTATATAGAGTATACACAATAGGTACAGAGATACAGTAGCACAAGCAAACACTGACCAGAGCTTTGGTGTAAAAGTATATAATTATTTATTTAAAGACACACTTGTAAATTACACTAGCACAACATGAGGTAAGTAAATTCAACACTATATATATATATATATATATATATATATATATATATATATATATATATATACAACCCTAATTACTTATTAGACAAGTCTTAGTGAGAAACACCACTTATTTTCAGATAGAGGTGAGCGCTTAACCTAAGATGGCACTCTAATAAGTTATATAAAAAGGGAGGGAAAAGGCAGAGTTATGAAAGCACACAATATCAATACTTTTCAAAGAACCACAGTGAGGCAGGTTAGGCAAAGTCTACTGGGGAGCAAGGAAGTTCAAATGGCAGGCCCACTCTTAGAGAGAGCAAGCGAAATGTGTCCAGGATCACACAGTGGGGTTATGCCCAAATAGTCTTTGTAGATAGTTCCCAAAAGATTGAGATCAAGTCAGGAAAAATTAGTTAACGGGCCCCAGGCTAACCCAGGTTAGCAAGTCGAGGATTTACTGTCACCCTGAACGATCTGTCGCAAGGGAAGCCAGGCGGGATACAGTACCTGAAATGGGAAGAATGCTCCAGCGGGGGCAGTTGTTCCTGGCAGCGGGTGCAAGTCAGTGTTTCGTCCAGAGGAAGAGGAGGTCTCGACGTGGAGGAAAGATGAAGGTCATTGCACTGCCAGGGAAGAAACTAGCCGCGGAGTTTCCCGGTTACAAGGTACTACCCTTTTCTTCGCGGTAGTGGTAAACTGTGGTATTCCAGTTGCAGAGGTGCTTGGCACGGGCAAGGCGGCCACGAGATGGTCCAGGAAGACGAAAAGATGGGCAAACTGGTTATCCCCACCAGTCAAAGGAAGAAGACTCTCCGGACTGGAGATCTCCTCTGTCGTCGGGAGAAGTGGTGAGACGGTTCAGCAGGGCTCCACCGGTGGTGTCATTGCAGGTCAGCTCAGCTTCTCCCTCCTCGGATTCTTTAGGTCCTGTGGCGACTTCTGAAGTTCCAGTCCCCAAAGCCCTGCTTTTATGCAGAAAACCCCTATTTATTCAGCCTAGCTGTCACTCAAACATGCTAAGTGGTGAGCCCGGCGGCTCACCACTTGGGCCAATCACACAAGAGTGCGACTTGAGTTGCCGAGGCAACTCAGTCCAGGGTGCCTAAGCCCCTCCTACACCCCCTGTGGTACCCAGACAGAATGGCACCACTTTTGGAGGCTTCTGTGGAGAAGCCCGCCAAAAAATGGAACAAAGGGCTCGACTTGGGTTGGAGTCACAGAAGCGAACACAAACGCCATTTTGGAACCAGGTTTCGGCAAAAAATACCAACCGGTGAATTTATATTAATTTAATAAACCGGCGATATGTTCGAGGCTATTTTAAAAAGTGGTAGCCTCGAACAATGGGAAAATCCCATAGGAATATATTTGCGGTCGAATATAAAAAGTAGTATCCACTGCCACTAGCCAAAACTCGGTCAGGGGGGACTGACAGTGCCCCCTCGAACAACAGACCCCAGGGCAATCGAATTGCCCCGACCAGTACGTCCACAATATGATGGTTTGTACTGGTTCTGTTCACAATTTTAAGACTCGTGAAGTCAATGGTGACTTTACATGCCCTGGGAGACAGTAGTCAGTCCCAGGGTATGGAGTCTGTTTGGGGGTCGCTACGACACCCCTGGGTTACTGCACAGAGGATGCTGTGTAACCCACATATCAAAAACACATGAAACCCTATGGGGTAAAGGAGCCCATAGCCCACATACAAAGTCAAAGGAACACCTCAAATCATGTCTAAGAGTGGGAGAAAAAAGAGTCTCACTCTTTGCTGGATTTTCTGGGGTTTATTTTGTTCTCCTGCTAAGCTGCTGGGGGACTCACTAGGTTTGGGAAATTTGCCTTTACAGAGAATTCTCCCTAACAATGTGTGATATTTGGAAACCTGGATTGTTCCCAATGCTGTGCAACTTCAAATTGCATGTGGGTTCTTCTCAAGTACATTGTGGCCTTCCCTGATGGACATTGGCGTACATCTGTATGTCCATTTGTCCTATGGACGGCTGTCTACACCCAGTTGGAGTATGTATCCCCCCCCCCCCAATCACACCCAGTTGAGTATGTATCTCCCCCCCCCTCCCATCACACTGCCATGTGCTTGCCCTGCTACTCACCAAGTAGCCACAAACGTTGTCCCGCTTGTCGCTCCATGTAGCGTGGTATGGTTGAGTTCCGCAGGACCATTGAATCATGGGTTGATCCGGGAAATCGGGCACAACAATGTGTGATTATCTTGTTTGCGTCACATACCATTTGGACATTGATAGAGTTGAATTGCTTTCTGTTTCGGTAGACTACTTCATTGTGATGTGGGACCACCAATTCCACATGTGTACAGCCGATGGCCCCGATGCAACTTGGGATGCCTGTCAGTGAATAGAAGCCAACTTTGGTGTTTGCGATCTCCTGGTGTCCGTGGCAGGAATATATGTTCACGTGCATGCTTCAGGAGGGCATCGAGTACCTGGTTCAGCGTGTGTGAGAATACTGGTTATGAGATGCCATGCATCTGCCCCACTGTATGCTGGTAGGTGCCTGTGGCCAGGAAGTGGAGCACGGTCACCACCTTCAGGAGAGGGGGGGGGGAGGATGGCAGTTCTGATGTCTGAGGCTCACAATGTCGTCATGTATCATGTCCACAATGCTTGTGATGGTATACCGGTCTAGACGGTACAGTGTGTGTATCTGCTCAGCGGTTAGGTTAAATGGACTGGCTCGGATCCTGGGGATTGGTGGCTGCCTCTGGTATTACTAGGTGCCCTGGTGGTGCTTGCTGCACCTGTCTTGCCTTCCTCCTCCTGCATCTCCTCTGTGCTGCCTGTTATTGCTGCTGCACTGCAATCATGTCCTCCAGCCCATGTAATGCTGCTAGTATTGGAACCATCTTGGTGTGGGAAGGTGTGTGGTGTGCTCCTTTTGTGCTGGCACAGTCTCCATTGCCTCAACCTGTGCTGATTGTGCCCACCTGTGGCAGGTGGGAACACTGCTCAGTTCTCTTAACGGGTGGTTCGCGATGCCGGTATTAGCGCCATGCCGGTAAGGGGTTTTTGGGGCTTTACCATGCCGCTATTTGCATGCACGCATGGCTTGTGATGGTGTGCTATTAGCGACATGCTGCTATTTACGAGATAAAGGGTCGCATGCCCGCGAACTAGCCGCTATTAGTGGCACCGTACTTGGCGGTGCCGCTAATAGCGGTAACCCGGGTCGTAATTGGGGTTGGGATTTAACGATACTGGTATTCCATTACCGGTAACGTTAATCCCTTAATGCACAACGTGTAATGAGGCCCTTAGAGTCTATATTGTTAAAGAAAAAGGCTAGACCTGCAGCATTTCATGTATTGCAGAAATGGAAGAAAGAGAAGCTATGCAGCAACTTAAAAGTAGAGAAAAACATGCGCACCGTCACATGTCCAACGCTGAAAAAGGGTTGTTGTGTGATCAAAATAAACCGTCTGAGTCAGTTAGGAATATGGATAGGGCTTTTTCACTTGGTATTCAGAAACTGTATCTGTCTAAAGACTTTCATGTATCTGATGAGTTAATTGACAAACTTCTCAATGAACGAAGGCCTGGGTCCACTGCGCCACCTCCGGCCACCTGCTGTCGTTCCACCTCCTGTAGTAATTCCTGCTCCTATCGTTCTTCCTAATGTTCCTCTTCCTCCGACTGTTGTTCCTCCTCTTATCGTTGCTCCTCCACTTGCTCCTCCGCCTTTGCCTACTGTTACGGTTTGGTAGATTTGTCTTCTGCACCAGTGATAGCACCTTTGTTACCGAATGTACAAGATTTGTCTACTCTTTCTCTTCCGAGTGGTTCCCTACCGCTTGTAGTTGATAAAGGAGTGGAATCAAAGATTGTAACTCGTAATACTGTGTCTAAAGAGGGAAAGCGCGATTTGACTGCATGGGCCAAACATTGCATGGAGAGGGGTGAACAAGCTGATGTTTTTGCCACACTCTCTAATCTAGACAGCTTAATGTAAGAACAGTGTAATGTGGAACAGATTGGATGATATAGATCTCCCACAAGGGTTGAGGGATCTGAATGTTTTAGCATATTCAAGAGATACTGCAGAGAAAGTACATGAGCATGTCGAGAGGGTTTTTGGGTATAGAAGGGAGTTGGAAAGGTTACAGAATGAAGAAATTGATGGTGATAGTTTGGGCGCTATGTTTGTACAGAAACGGTTCCTTCCTTGTTGTAAGTCGATAAATGAGGAAACACGAACTTGCACAAAGGATGCGATTAGGTGGATTTCAGATATGTCGATATCTCCCGTAGAAGTATGATACGTACAGTCAGTATACGCCAGAAATGCAGAGGAAAGTGATACAGGTAATGGTAGAATACCTGCAGGATGAATGCATAAAAAGAAAGATTTGTTGTCCCGCAGAATTATTGAATATATATATAAGAAAGCTTTTTCGCCTAACACTCCAACTGCTTTAGCACTCGATTTAGCTCTGTTGCTCAGTACGCTTTCGGAGTTTCCTCTGTTGCCTATGAGAGAGGTTCCTCCGACATTTGTCCCAAAAGTTGAGGTTCCAGCTAATGTCGCAACAGGTACTGCTGCTCATGACATTCTTGCACATTGTGTCGCAGTTTGTTCAGGTCCCGTTCTCAAGACAGGAAGTGAACACCATTAAACAATCCGTTCCCGATATTAGAAAGAATCCGACAGGGTTCTATAAAGAGAGAGAATCTATCTTGCTGTCGTCAGTATTTACTCTGAGCGATATTGATTTATTTCCCGTGCTCCTACCTATTGATTTGTGGCAACAGATTAGGACTGTAGATGATGTACCAGGGCTAGGGGACACATAGGATAATATGGTTAGACTAGATAGAGAAAGGCCAGCTGGCGAGAGACCGCCAGAGGTAATACTGACTTTGCCTGATAGAATAGTCACAAAACTAAAAGCCATAATTCCTGAAAGAAGGATTATTTGGGACAAACTTACTGCTTGTGTCCAAGGGAAGTCTGAGGATGCTACCGAATTCTTCAATCGGTTCGAACAAGTGTTTTCGAATTTCAGTGGACAGGATTTAAGCACAGAGTCTGGAAAACGACTATTTGTAGACAAATTTGTGCATGGATGGTTACCTGACATCCAATCACAAATTGTCTTTTGAAAGCGCTTGGCAAACTAAGTCTCAGTCTGAAGTATTGCATATGGCTCAGTACTATGAGAACCGAGTCAATAATGAGGGAGAACGAATTGAAAAGAGAAAGGGAGACTTGAAAACTCAAGTTTTATTGCAACAAATTAGAGGCCCTAGAGGGGGTAATTCGCAATTTAGAAGACAGTATGCTCCTAACATGGAGGGAAGAATAGGCCGTGCGGCTACTTTTCTTCCGCCCTTGATCCTGTTGCATGCGCTTTGCCAAGATGTTTGAGAGCTGTCGCTGCTGCTGCTGCGTCTGTAAAACAGAGCAAAGGTATTGTCCTAGGCCATGCTTTAACCCTGATGGTACCTCACTCTGTAGATGTTCTATTAAACAGAACACAAACATAACACCTCACCTCCGCACGATTAACGAGATACGAATTGATCTTGTTTGCACCGCACATTAAAATTCAGAGGTGTTGCATATTGAATCCGGCTGAACTTTTACCTTTCCCGCAAGGTACTGCTTGCAGTGGCGAAGCGTCACATGACTGCCTCTACACCACAGAGCAAGAGACTAAAGGCAGAATCGATTTGAAAGATACTCCTTTGAACAATCCACAAGGGGAGCTGTTTTGTGATGGCTCCTGTTTCAAACTTCGGGATGGTACATCCACAGCTGCTTATGCAATCACCACATTGAGCATGATTGTGGAGACCAAGAGAATCACGCATAACTCCACGCAGGCCGCAGAGATTATAGCATTAACTTGAGCTTGTGAACTTTCCGAAGGGCTTAGAGTAAACATATACTGATAGTCAGTATGATTTTGGGGTGGTTCACAACTTCGGTAGACTTTGGGCAGAACAAGGTTTCTTGACCTCACATGGCACTAAGATCCAATATGGCTCCTTGATAGTATGGTTACTCTCAGCGCTTGCACTCCCCACTCAGCAATCATGAAATGCGCAGTGCATCAGAAAATCGTAGATGATGTGGGAAAAGGGAACACTTTCGCTGACCAGATAGCCAAACAAACTGCCACTGATCTCTATTTGGAAATGTATACTTCAAGGGAAGCCACTAATGTTTGTACTATGGATGAGGGTATCGAATCTGTAAAGAGTATTCAAGCTGATGCCACATTAGAGGAATCTAAACAATGGGCTGAGGGTTTGGCAAAATTGGATGATGACGGGTGTTGGGTGGACAAGTTAGAAGGCAGATGCATACATTACAATGATGGTCGCAATGGCTCATGGCCGCACCCACATTTGTGCGCGGAAGGATCCAAAATGTTACAAAATGTCTGGGTGAATTATAAAATCTCCAAAATAGCTGAATGTTTTGTTCAGAGTTGTATGATCTGTCTACAGCATAATATGGGAAAGGGCACATCGACACCTAGGGGTAGCTTTGGTCCACCTCCTGTCCCCTTTGATTCCATTGAAATGGAGTGTTGTAATAATTACAAGTATGTACTAGTTGTTATCTGTGCCTTTAGTAAATGGGTTGAAGCCTTTCCTGTTAAAGATGCCACAGCAATGACAACGGCGAAAACCATGCTTAAGGAATATTTTCCTACGTTTGGTTTGCCAAGGGTCCTCTGGTCGGACAATGGTCCACATTTTATCGCTGCTGTAATTCTGCAGATATGCGCGGGATTACAGATCGATAAATGGATCCATTTGGCTAAACATGCTCAAAGTGCTGGTTTGGTAGAGAGACACAACGGCATCATAAAGAACAAGCTCGCTAAGATGTGTGCCGGCACCAAACTGAAATGGTCAGATGCCTTACCGATCGTGTTATTATCAACGAGAACAACCCCACAGACTAAGACTAGACTCTGCCCTTTTGAGGTGATTATAGGTAGGCCAGCTAACATTTGGAACCTGCCTAAGCCTAAATCCTTGCGGGACATTGAACATGTACTTCTTTCCGATTACTGTGAGCGGTTAACTAAAAATGTGTATTTGATTTATCAACAGGTGCGAGAAGCCCTCCTAGTAAAATATGAGGGTCCAGGTCACAGTATTCGGTCTGGTAGCTGGGTGCTGATCAAATCATTCTAAAGAGCATCCTGTCTGGCACCACGTTGGAGGGGCCCTCATCAGGCCCTCTTGGCCACGCAGACAGCCGTATGAGTGTCGGGACGAAAGCATTGGATCCACGCATCGCATGTTAAGAGGATTCCCTTCCCTTTGCCACACGATACAGAAGATACAAAAAGTCCTACCTGCACTGCTCCCAGCGATCACGCAGCATTGAGCAGCATCGAGAGTGCTTCGGAGACTCTCCCTGAGCCTGTGGGGCCTGGGGAAACAGCCGCTTTATCTCCACACCCTCCTACAGATCGTTTTCACCATTGTTAAATTCTGTCACAAATCCACCACTTCCTTCAGGAAGCAACGACACGTTTGTTAGGCAGAATCCTGTGCAGTGCCCTTAGGGACCACTACACACAATTAAGACTACAGGTGGCAATACAAGTTTTACCTTTGGTACAAGCCTGTACTACTATGTCAGAGTGGTAGCAGTGGCGGAGCAGCCAGGCTTATCTCAAGAGTATATGAGCAGTAGCAGAGATTACACAAAGGGACCACAATTACTGTGACTCAAGCAAACACTGACTCAAGGTTTCAGGTAAAAAATATAAGTACATTTATTTTTAAACCATTCGTTATAAACACAACACTTCTATTAAACTCAAATAAAAACCACACGTTAAATATACTACAACTAACCAATTCACTTTGTACAGTAAGTCTCAAGGTAAGTACCCTGTGTTGAATGAACCGGTTTTACGAACAAAACACGTTACCGTGAATACAATTGCGATCACTTAGTGACAAAAATCACAGGCAATATTTTGGTTAGGCAGGCAGAATCAAGAAACACTCAGTCAGGAGTTCAAAAGTCAAAGGGCCGGAGCCAGGGTCTAAAGACACCGGGGCCTGTTGCCGAAGATCACACAGACAGTTCATGATTCAACGTAGCCAAAAGTACTTCGATATTGTCAATGTTCGGAAGCAAAAGTTATAAGGAGGAGGGAAGACCAGGGCAAGCCTTGGAAATGAAGAAAAGGGATTCACCCAGTTTCCTCAAGTAGAACACTACCTTGTTCCTATGGTGCAGCTGGTGCCCTGGCAGTTGTTCCTGTTGGTTTCCCGCAGACCCACGATTCCTGGAGCTTCGTTGTGACAGAGGACATCTGAATGGGGTCTGCACCACACAGGAATGAAGCTGGCAGCAGCGACAAGGAATAAAAGGTGCGCTCCTTAAAAACAGGAGAGGCTCTTCAGGTGGCTATCCGGATCACTAAAGCAGCGTGCAGCGATCTTGACCAAGGAAGAGGATCCTCTGGCTGTGGAAGATGAGCTGGTTATGCCCACCAAGCTCAAGGGAAGAAGACTCCGGACTGGATCTTCTCTTGAGTCGTTGAAGCGAAGATAGCTCAGGACTGCAGCAGGGTTTCATCGGGACGGGGTAGTTGCAGCAGCCGTCGTTCTCTCTGCTTCTCTTCAGTTCCTTGTAGTTCCAGTGGTGACTCTCTGACTTCTAGCCCAGGAGACCTGCCTTTTATGCGGAAAACCCCATTGTTAGGGAGAATTCTCTGTTTAGGCTGAATTTCCTAACCTAGTGAGTCCCCCAGCAGCTTTGCTGGATTTTTGGGGTTTATTTTTTTCTCCTGCCAAGAGTGAGACTCTCTTACCCTCACTCTTGGGCATGATTTGAGTGTTTCTTTGAATCTAGATGTGTTTAATGGGCTATGGGGTCTTTTACTCCATAGGGCTTCATGTGTTTTTGTGATGTTACACAGCACCCTCAGTGCAGTGACACAGGGGTGTCATAGTGACCCCCTAGTATAGACTCCATACCCTGGGACTGACTACTGTCTCCCAGGGCATGTAAAGTCACCATTGACTTTACTAGTCTTAAATTCTGAACAGAACCAGTACAAACCATCATATTGTGGACGTACTGGCTGGGGCAATTCATTTGCCCCGGGGTCTGTTAGTCGAGGGGGCACGTCTCCGTCCCCCCTGATCGAGTTTTGGCTGGTGGCAGTGGATACTACTTTTTATATTCTACCGCGAATATTTTCCTATTGGATTTCCCATTGTTTTAGGCTACTACCTTTATTTAATTATTTACGGTAGCCTAGAACATACCGCCGGTTTATTTAATTAATATTAATTCTCTGGTTGGTATTTTTTGCCAAAACTTGATTCTAAAATGGCGTTTGTGTTCTCTTCTGTGACTCCAACCCAAGTCGAGCCCTTTGTTCCACTTTTTGGCGGGCTTCTCCACAGAAGCCCACCAAAGTGGTGCCACTCTGTCTGGGGTACTTAGGAGGGGTGGAGGGAAATTTAGGCACCCTGGACTGAGTTGCCTAGGCAACTCAAGTCGCACTCCATCCTGATTGGCCCAAGTGGTGAGCCGGCCAGCTCACCACTTAGCATGTTTGAGTGACAGCTAGGCTGAGTGAATGGGGATTTGCTGCATAAAAGCAGGGCTTTGGGGACTGGAACTTCAGAAGTCGCCACAGGACCTAAGAATCAGACGAGGGAGAATCTGAGCCGACCTGCCACGACACCACCACCGGTGGGGCCCTGCTGCACTGCCTCACCACTTTTCCCAACGACAGAGGAGATCTCCCACCGGAGAGTTTTCTTCCTTTGACTGGTGGGGATAACCAGTTTCACCTTCTTTTCGCTTTCCCGACATACCTCGTGGCCGCCTTGCCTGTGCCAAGCACCCCGGCAACCAGGATACCACGTTTTACCACGACCGCGAAACAAAGGTACCACCTTTAACCGGAAAACTCCGCGGCTGGTTTCTTCCCTGGTAGTGCAACAACCTTCATCTTTCCTCCAAGTCGAGATCTTCTCTTTCCCTGGATGACGACGCAACTTGCACCCACTACCAGGAACAACCGCCACCGCTGGAGGATCCTTCCCACTTAAGGTACTGTGTCCCGCCTGGCTTCCCTTGCTACCGACTGTACGGGGTAGATTTAGCCCCCGGCTTTCAAACCTGGGTTAGTCTGGGACACCCTGGCTAAACTTTCTTAAGCCTCTCTAAACTCTTTTTGAACCCTCTGCAAGACTTTCAAAGCCTAGTGTAACTGTGTGATCTTAGGCGCATTTGTGCTCTGCTCTCTCCAAGAGGGTGCCCAGCCTTTGGACTTTGGATCACCAGTGACTTTTTGCTCTTCTGCTTGCTAACAGTGTTCCTGAATCTTAGAGTGGTGTACCTTTCCATATTCTGTCTTTTTCCCTCCCTTTCTCACAAACTTATTGGAGAGCAATCTCGTTAAGCGCTCACCTCTGTATGAAAATAAGTGGGGTTTTACTGTGACTTATCTGATAAGGAAAAAGGGGTGTATATATTACAATAGAAACTGTTTAGAATATTTTACAATAAGAGTGCTGGAGTGTTTCAACTGTGTGTTTTTAAATAAATAATTATATACTTTGATACCAAAGCTCTGGCCAGTGGTTGCTTGTATTATTGTATCTGAGTGCCTAGTGTGTATACTTTGCATACTGCCTAACTCTTCTTGAGGGAAGTCTGACTGCTCAGCCACAGCTACCAGGTAAATCTGGGTGGTGCGGACTGCTACCAAGTGGGTTTACTGCCAACACCTGTAGTGTTAAATCTTTTGCAGTGTTCCCTAAGGGAACTGCACAGGTTTCTGCCTAACACCCATTCACACAGCCTGGCTGTCAATCACCTAGCAGGGGGGTTGTCCAGCCCGGACAACTACCCTGGCCAATCATGACAAAGTGCGACTTGGGTTTCTTAGGATACCCTGTGCAGGGGGTGACTTCACCCCTCCCTCACATTCAGCCCACCTAGACACTCGGGTGCCTTGAGGAGGGCTGAGCTGAAGCCTGCCAAAAGACAGTGAACAAAGAAGGCGAACCTAGTTTGTCGCGCAAAGTAAAACACAAGAAGGACTTTAACAAAAAGAAATGGCGACTAAACCCAACCAGAGCCAAAAGAAAGACAATTTGGTCAAGCCGGTTTATGTTCGAGGCTAATATAATAGCCAAGACAAGTACCACGTTTATCTAATATAATCGCGGTAGAAAAGTTAGGGTGGATACCACTGCCACCAGCCAAGTCTAAATGTTAAAAGAGCGAAACAATGCTCTAGGAGGTACAGATATAACGGGAAGCAAATTAATCCTTTGCAGTCCTCCATGGAAGATGGGTGGACTGGATCTGTGGTAGATTGACTAAGTAAAGTTAATGGTAACTTTACCCTTTTCTGGGGGATGGTAGTGGCCTCAGAAGTGGAGTCGAGGGAAGTCTCAAAGACAACCCTGTGTCACGGCACTGAAGGTGCTGGGTGACACACAAAAAGAAGAGGACTACTGAAGTGGTGTACTTCAGAGTCCACAATCACAAAAACAGGTGGAAACACATAGCAAAACACAGGTAGGAGGGGGGGGAGCTCTCCCACTTACCAAGTGGAAAAAATAGACTCCAGAAGTACAGCAAAGCTGCTGGGGGACTGACTAGGTGAGGGGAAATTAGCCATAGATGAGAATTCGCCCTAACAATGGTGTTCGCAGATCGCGCAGTACCAGGAGTCACAAGGTACGATCTGCATCCACAGAGTTTGACTTACTGCACGGTTCGGCTCTGCCACCAGGAAAAATCATCATTTCTACTTCTTTAAGGGCACTATTCTTTGGCCGATGGAACGATAGCATCTCGGGGAACTTCGATGGAACAAATTTGAATGATTTTGAGAAACAAGTTCTAACGCCCCTGGGATGCTCACTGTTTGCAAATAGGACCAAGCTTAATATTGCTTCTATTAGGTCTTCTGATAGACTGTCTCGTCCTTTTCAATCTTTGATCTCTTTCAAGATGGCTCCTATAGGCAATAGGGATGCCACGCCACCTTCCTATACTGTTAACCACAGCCCTGATTCAGTTTCTTTCTGCATACAGAAGAATGGTACTCAGTCAATGGGTGATTTCAAGGGCTGCACCAACGTTGTGTACTTGACCAGTGAGGACAGACCTTTGTACGTAGGCGAACCTGTCTACTTTGTTTGCGGTAATGAAGCTTTTCCATGGTTACCTAGGGATTGGCAGGGAACCTGTTATTTAGGAATTTTGTTACCCGGGGAATTCATAGCAAGTACCATAGAAATCTCTTAAGGCTCGTCCAAGGCAGGACGAGAATGGCGATACTTCATCACAAGTTCTGGGTGACGTAGCTAAATCCTTTGTACCATTCTGGGGGCAATTATTAAACTCTGAAGATATCAAAAGACTAGCGAGAGTACTGGAGAAGACCATCAACCGGACCACTGACATACTCTATAACATGACTTTAGAACAGAAAGCAATAAGGTAAGTGGCACTTCAGAACCTGATGGCATTAGACGTCATCCTGGCTGAGCGTGGTGGAGTATATAAATTAGTGGGGCCCGCTTGTTGCGGTTTTTTTGTGCCAGATTCCTCCCCAACCATCTTTAAGGCTATACATAATCTGCATGTCCTTCGTTCAGAAGTGCATGTTCCCGAGGGAAACTGGGATGTTAGCGCTTGGTTCTGGGACGACTTACGATCTTGGGGGTGGAAACTACTTTCAGTCTTGCTGATTATTTTGGGTATTCTGTTTTTCTGTTGCTGTATACAGTGTCTTCCTGGCATATGTTCGGTGTTAGGAGGATGTTGTGCACAGACGATGGGAACATTAGGACAAAAGGTGCGCGCCCCAGAGAAAATGACAAACGAATTTGTGTTGAAGGAAATTTCTGTTTCTGACCTTATGGCGATCGATATCTCTGATTGTGATTCAGGGTGTATGGACATTGTGACGTGGGGTTACTCGTAAAGCGACTAGAAGTAGTTTAGCGCTTGGCTTAGGCCAAAAGGAGGGTTTGTTAAACGGGAAATCATGTTGTGCCTCCTTTCTGATATATATTGACCTAAGCCCAGTCGCTCTGCGAAGAAAACCGTGTTGCAAAGTTCCGATTTTAGTTCGACTTCGTCGCCATTTTTGGATCATCCGCCATTTTAATTTCTGTTCAAATGTAACTGTGTTCTAAAATGGTGGACTGTTTCCATGGTGGACTGTTTCCAACTTGTAACCAAGCCTTCCCAAAGCTTGCACCTAGTTAATGTTTAGACTATAGGCGGGGTGGATGTTTAGACTGGATAAAGAGACCTTGTCCTATACTTGACTTGTGGTTTTAGGATTGTCTGCACCAATAAGCCTCATCCACGAACATGCATCGAAAACAATATAATGCAAATGTTGAGCGTGAACACTGGCTGAACTGCATTGTGAAGGGATATAGACAAAGGCTTACTAAAGGACTCAAGAACATACATTGCCATTGTAACTTCATGGACGTACAAACATGTATAATCCTTCTGTATATTTGATGTATGAGCCATATGCTAACTCGGCACAAACTACTAGACCACAGATCATTAACTTGTAGAGGGGCTGGACATTATCTCTGAAATGTATAAAAAGACGAATGTCCAGTAACTCTCACTCCTCACACTGACGGGCTGGTACTCATTGTGATGTATTGAGCACCAGATAGCTATCTGAATTTCTGTTCTTTTTAACTGCGCAGTAGAATAAAGATCTGTGAATCTTTATAAGCCTGTGTTTGGTGTATTTCCTTTGTGGTTCTTGTTTTTACACCCGCTTGTTCACGCTAGGTTGCACTGGTCCATCACTTTTCAATGGTAGCACCGGGAAACTGCGTGTCGGAGCTTTCAATTTGATGCAGCTTGATACAGCTCATACGCTCCTTTTCCCTAGGCCTCCGTTCCCACTTCATCCATGCTGGGAACAAAGGCAAAACAAAACACTGATCATTTCCGATTTTGTGAATGTAGATTGTACCTTATGGCTCCAGGTACAATATGATCGATGAACAATGCACTCTTATTTCCAGATGCAGGATCAGTGCCAGCCTGCGATGCAATGCAAGATGATAAGGCAGTGGTCGGACAAGGTTGAGGCACTTTTGGCCTTTCGATCTTTGTTGCAATCTCCCCAGGCCCTTTCTCGGACTTGGGAAGCACTTCCGACAGAGAACTGGCGATGGTATCTTTGTGATCAAGTGCAGCTGTCTTTCTTTTGATGTCAGGATCAAGCTCTTTCTCATGTGGCAAAGGAAACGGAATTCTTTTCGTGTGTTTTGCGTGGATCCAGTGCTTGTGGCCACCCATTCGGACTGCAGTCTGCGTAGCCAGTAATACCTGGTAGGGCCCCTTCCATCATGTTGCGAGTGAAGATTTTCTTTCAAAATCTTTAATTAATGTCCAGTCTCCAGGCTGCAGACAATGTCCTGGACCGGTATATCTGACAGGAAAATCCTCCTGCACCTGCTGATGAATTAAACTCAAGTTTTGAGTCAACTGTTTGCAATAATTAATAAGCAAAGGCTATTCTATGTCCCTCAGCCGTTTCGGCTGTGGAGCATTCCAAACATTCGCTGGTCTCCCCATCACGATTTCGTAAGGGGAGAGACCAGTCCTCGCCTGTACAGCTGTTCTCATACATAGCAAAGCCAGCGGTAATGCATCATGCCATTTGAAAGTGCTCCCCTCACAGACATTACTTAATTTATTTTTCAAGATGCCGTTCTGACGTTCCACTAAACCGGCACTCATCGGGTGTCTGGCCGAATGGAATCGTTTGTAAATTTGGAGGCCTGCACAAATTTGCAATATCACAGCTGCAATAAAGTGCAGACCGTTATCTGACCATATGACACGGGGTAGGCCAAAACGTGAAAGTATTCTTTTAGCATGACTTTAGCTGTGGACATAGCTGTACAATCTTTCAGGGTATAGGCCTCTACCCATTTGCTGAATGCGCAGACCACCACGAGGACATACTGTTAAGACGGATTTCTGAACTCTGTCCTGGTGGCGCAGAAGTTCAACCTAATTACTTGGAACAGGGTAACCTCTGGACGAGCCAGACCAATCAAGGTAGCGATCGCGGCGGTCAAGACTAGGTCTCAAGAGGGGTGAGGGTGACTGAAAGCCCGCAATGAGCACACAAAGCAAGATCACTTACAAACTACTCCAAACAGGTGTTATATAAAAAAATATATACACATTTATTTTAAGGCCTTTAAAACAATGACCGTAGCGATAAAATCACAATATAACGATAGTAAACCAACACATACCATATCAACACAATATATATACAAATACGACAGTCGCAAGCGTTATATGCACGAAATGTGTAGTCCACCTGCAAGGGAAGGAAAACAGGCAGTGCGATACAATGCTTTAGACTCAGTTTGCCTTCAGAGGCACCTAACTAGATGGAAGTCCGAGCCCTGCGAAGAGTGGAGCCTTGTGCTCAAAAGTACCTGCACACGCTGGTGCCAACGGGCAAAAGGAGAGTCTCTTCTAAGGAAATCAGGCAGTTCAGATCAGTGCACAAATGAAGGAGAACAAGTTCCGCGACTCAAGCGCAGCCTCCACAGTGGGCAGAAGCAGAGCGCGAGTACGGCAAAAGGGTGCTGTTTTAGACAGCGGGGAAAAGCAATGGGCTCCTGCAGGAGGGCGACCAGATCCTAGCTAAACTACTCACCGGTCCCCGATGCAAGCAGACCCAGGCTTCTCTGCGTCAGTTTCAGCAGCTAGCAGGTTCAGAAGAGCAGGGAACGCCTCGTCGTGTTGAGTAAAAAGACGTCCCAATCGAAGAAACCTGCACAGTTTTGTCACCACAGCAGGGCAACGGAGCGGCCGTGTGTATCTGAGCCAAATGTACACTACTCACTTCAGACTTGGGAACGCCAAGTGTACGAAGCGTGTGAGAGTGACAAGGACTCGAAATACTACACAACCTGGCGGCGGTTACAGAGCAAGACTCCCGTGTAAGCTGGTCAGTCAACTGGATGGCCCAGAGACGCTTCCGAAGGCTTACTGGCAGGAGATGATGAAGATGCTGAGAATAGCTGTTCCCGCTATTCCAAAGGGTCGAAGTACCAGTACAGGCCTTCTGGTTCGATCAAAGGTGAAAAGGGTTTCACAAGGCGACAGCAGTGCAGAGGAGAAGTCCTTCAGCGGGTCACCAGCGATTCCTCGGTCCAGCCTCTTGGTTTCAGGATACTTGGCTCCTGTATTCCTTCCTTCGTGAGAACTCAGGAGATCGACATGGTATTGGTGTTTCCAGCCCCCTCTTATCCACGGTTCCCTTCGCGCCAAAACGGAGGGGACCCAATGGGAGATCCGCTCATCAACACTCACACCATACGTGGACCAATCACAGACCACGGTGGTCCCAGGCATTCACACCACTCTAGACTCTCTGGCACCCAGGATGTGTATTGGGACCAGACATCCCAGCCCACATCCTGGAGGCACACAAAAGACATGTAGAAGCCCACGAAAGCATCCGTGTTTCGCGGGAAAGTACATGCCCAAATAAGGAAGGCCCCGGGTCGGCTCGACCTGGGGAAGGTGAAGGGAGCAAGACGGTCAGCGGACAGGACAAAGGAGCCTCGTGGTCTGGCCATTTTGGGAGCCAGGCCACCATTTTGGGTTAAGCGCAGAAAACGCGCTTAGAACGCCAAAAGGAGCTCAAAATACAAAGAAACGATCGCTGCCACCATTCCCGTCCCTGAATTACTTGCACCGATCAAATACAATCCTAAACGAGTATCTAGGGCCCGTAGAAGGCTAGAGACCCAAGAGAGCTGTAACTTGGCTTACAGTGCCCTCTTGTGTCATGTTGCACGAAAGCCGCAACATGATAAGAGAAACTACGGGAAACAGCGTTCCCCGGTACTGACTGTCTTAAGGGCATGTCAGTTTCCCCGTAAGAAAAGGAGCGAAAGCCCAGAGGAGTGCAGCAGAAGGCTGCACTTCTCTGGCAAAGTCAAGAACAAGGTGAAAAACAACAGCAAAAAGTTTAGGGATTGCCACATGGAAGGAAACTTACCTACAATTACGAAATCTTTCCTAACACATACTTATAGTTTTGACACCTTTCCATTTCTATGAAATCAAAATGGATGACTTCAACGGCATAGAGGGGAGGCTGAAACTTCCTACTGGCGTCGCTGTTCCTTTTCCAATGTTATGTTGTAAACAAGTCATACAATTCTGAACCAAACTTTCAGCAGTTTTTCTAATGTGTGGATTCTGCCATACAGAATCTAGATGTTGAATCATTTTTCTAGCACATGTGTGTTGGACTGTGGGCCATGGTGACCATTACATAGGCGTTTGGCAACATCCATCTATTGTTCTGTTTGTCCACGCAACAACCTTCAGAGTCTAATTGTGCTGGACCCTCAGACCAGTTTTTTATTTCATCTATAGTAGCTTCTGCTTGCATTTCCTTAACTGTGGCAATCCCATTTTCTATCATGCAGGGTACTTTTGTTTTTTCAACATACATTTTTGTGTGTAAATCAGTGGCAGTTTGTTTCGCAATTCGGTCTGCAAATGCGTTTCCCTCTCCAACATTACATTTTACTTTTTTATGTGCTTCACATTTCATTATTGCTAATCATTTGGGAAGCGCAAGTGCTGACAACAGTCTCACTATCAAAGTGCCATGTTTGATTTTGGTTCCATGTGATGTCAGGAAACCCCTTTCAGCCCATAATCGCCAAAATTGTGTACCACCCCAAAGGCATACTGACTGTCAGTGTATATGTTTACATTGAAGTTTGCAGAAATGTCACATTCTCTTGTTAACACTATCTCTGCAGTTTGTGTTGAGTTATATGGGATTCTTTTGCTTTCTACAATACATTTCAGTGTAGTGATGGCATATGCAGCAGTTGATGTACCACCGGGTGATTTAAAACAAGAACCGTCACAAAACAGTTCTCCATCTGTCTCTTTTTGTGGGGTATCAGTCAGATCAATTCTTCCTTTTGTCTCTTGTTCAGTAACCATTAAGCAATCATGGGGGAATTCTTTTTCACCCCCTTTTTCATTGGGAGGGGGTATTAACTCGGCTGGATTTAAAGCGCAACACCTCATAATTTGGATATGTGGTGCAAATAGAATTATTTCATACCTTGTTAATCTGGCTGATGTAAGGTGTTGCGTCTGCGTTCTATTCAAAAGAACGTCCACCGAATGTGGTACCACAACAGTTAAAGCGTGACCTAAAACCATTCCCTCGGTTTGTTTTACTGACGCGGCGGCTGCAGCAACAGCTCACAAGCAGCGCGGCAAAGCACATGCAACAGGATCCAACGTGGAAGAGAAGTAGCTGCATGGTCTATTTCTCCCTCCTTGTTCCTAAGTCAAAACAGCCAAAGCACATCCATTATTTTCATGCACAAATAACTTAAAATTCTTGTCATAATTTGGCGTGCCCAAAACTGGAGCTGATCACAATGCAGCTTTGAGCAGGTGAAATGCTTCTTGACATTCCATGTTCCATGGCAGAGATAAGGTAACATCCTTCCTTGTTAATCCCACTATGGGTTTCACAATCATAGAAAAGTTAGTGATCCACTGCCTACAATACGAAGCCATGCCAATTAAAGACCTGACTTCTTTCTGCGTATTTGGAATAGGCATATCAAAGATGCTTTCTATTCTTTCTGGTGTCAATCTTCTTCCCTCCTTCGAAAGGAGGTAGCCCAAGTAGGCCACTTCCTTTCGACAATACTGGAATTTCTTTAGTGAAGCTTTGTGTCCATGTGCTGCTAAATGAGTCAATAGTGCAACTGTACTTACTTTGCAAATATCTTCTGTGTCTGCTGCTATCAATAAATCGTCTGTATTGTAATAAAACACAACCTGTCGGTAATGCTAGCATATCTAGTTCTTTCAATGCTCTACTGTAAATACTCAGACTTTCAGTGTAGCTCCGTGGAATTTATGTGAATGTAAATGAATGTCGTCCTAGAGTAAAAGCAAATAAATATCTGCTATCTGGATGTACTGGAATACTGAAAAATGAATTTTTCAAATCGACAACACAAAAATACGATGCAGATGCTGGAATCTTAGTCAAAATCGTAGTCACATCCGGGACTAATGGAAATTGCGGAGCAACAACTTTATTTACTCTGTACAAATCAATTATGAAAAGGTACGGTATGTCATTACCTCCTTTCTTGTAAACCGGAAGAATCGGACTATTACAAGTACTACCAGAAATTTCTTCAATTACGTTTCTTTTAATCAAATCTGATACAATGCATTTCAACGCTTTCTCTCCTTCGGCCGAAATTTTATATTGGTATTGCACTGTCGGAGGCGGCTTCAGCCTAGGCTATGGTGCGGCTTGACGGTGCTGACGCTTTCAGGACCTTAAAGGGTCCTTTACTCTAACTCTTCCACTTGGCATGGCGTGAGGGTCGAGGGCTGCCATCGGCGCCCAGTTAGCTGCGATAAGGAAGTGTCCTCTCCTCCGAGGGATACTGCTGCTACACCCCCGTCAGGCTGCTAGGAGTGACAATCTTCTACACAGCAATTGCAACCGTCGTACGAACCTTCATGCAGAGCTGGTTCGTGTAGCAGACGGTCACCATGTTACACGTTACATCGTATGGCTCGGCATTAACCACTATGGGGGTAAGATTAGCCCCTCTCCATATGTATGGTGTTGTAGTATTTAATATAGCATAGTCTGCTGCATACTCAAACTTTTCTTGTGCCTGTTTTTTTCTGTTAATAATCCGGCATGAGGAAAAAGCACATGAGTAAACGTACATGAGCAAACTCAGCAGTTTGAGCTACCTTTGATTGAAGTGTGTTTTCTTTATCGCACGCTTCTTTAAAACTTCTGAGCCTCACTATGGAGGATGGCAATAAGCATGGTCTTAAGCCCAACGCCTGGTGCTCAGGCATTATATAATTTTACAGAACCGCGGGACACGGCCGCCTGGTCCGGACTGGGAGTGGCTGCCGCCTCGCCTTTGTTCAACAGGGACCGTTTTTCTGAGATCCGTGCGCTTAATTCTTGTAGGAGACAGAGGTTGCATGGTGGTAATCTCAGCATGGTTCCGATCACTAATGCACAAGATTCTATATGTAAGAATCTTAACAGCAATTTGGGCAATACGCCATTAAAATCTAATATGGCAGTCACTTTCACCCCGGAACCTTTACTGGATAGGGACTTGACTGAACTTAATTCATCCGACTTCTCACCAGCAGTTTCTTCCTTACTGGGTGGGATAAAGAAATAGGCCAAGAGGGACCCTGGTCATATGACTTCATCATCATTTACTCCTGAAAAGGACCCCACGCTTACTCTCATTCAAACTGATTATACCGCCACTCAGTTTGCGGCTCTTAAAGCAAGTATCTTGAAAGAGCTTAATCTATGTCAAAGATTTCAAGATTTGTGTGCACTTATGCTCATCTTGAAAGAGCTTGTCTCAACCATCTGTCCCCCAAGAGAAAGTACCGCAACACAGACCATCGTACAGCAACCAACAGCTTTACAGAACCAGACGAACAAAAAGGACTCTTTTTTTGTCAAGTCAACTGTTCAACTGAGATCCTGGATCAGGCCAGCCAAACTAATACAATACTGGAGTTTGGGCCAAGCTTTACCATCTAACCCTATTAGTGACATTTCCCTCGCTTCCTCTATGCCCCCTTCGCATATCAATGAGCAGGCTATCTGCACCAGCATCACTGTAGAGGCTTTAGATGTAGAATCACCCTATGTAACCCCTGCATTTGATCATAATCACGAGCATAAGACCAACATTCGAGAGTCAAAAGGATATGTTATTCCAAGGCAGATATACATGCAGAATGTGAGACTAAAAAAATCCCAAATGCCAAGAGTTAAGGATACTAGCATCCGGGACTTTATCATGGATAATCGAAACTTTGTTATTTCTAACATCAGTAAGGCAGCTGGCATTGAGACCAGAGAGTCTTTACGCAATAAAGTATTAGCATGGTTGTGATTACGTACAGGCCCAGGGGTTGTTAGATCATTTGATTTTAAATTCATACGTCAAACTAATTTAAGTGAGTGGTGCACCTCCTCAAACAGTGACTGTATCATTGTGGGCTGCGGTTCGAGCATGTTACCACTCTTTCTCCGCAGATGTAATTATTTCCCAAGAGGGATTACCAATTGTAATATAATACTCTAATCTTGCATCGCTTATCTGTAAAATGTATTCCCTTATTAGTTAGCGTTCTCCCACTTCTTCAGTTGGTATAGCATAACTTCTTTTGGGTTCATCTGGTTTTTAGGTCGTATTTTTATATCATGCTTTATGTTTATGTATGTACTCTTTATCTTGTTTGTTTTGTATGCGCCATTATGCCTGAGGGTCAATTGTGCGCGATATAAATTAAATAAATGTAAATGTAAATTGCAGAATATGTGACAATGTAATTCCTTCTTTCAAAACAATTTTCATTGGCTCTACTTTCAAACAACCAACATCATTGTCGTTCACTCCCCATATACAAGTCGGTACTTTACTTAATTCAGTCGGTAAAGGCTTAGATAAAAACTGCGATACAGGAGTCTTTTGTGGCGATATCGTCAAATACACTCCATCAGGAGAACAATAAATAACGGCATTCAATTTCCTCAACAAATTTAATCCCAACAAATTTTCACCTCAATTTATCATCAAAAGAAATGGGCATGATTCAGTGAATGGACCTAGCGTTATAGGTACTGGTTGTGATACTGGACTAATTACTGGTGTACCTGAGAACCCTACTGAGACATTCTTATGCCCTGACAGTGGTATATCTGGAACCCGATGATGGTCAATCGAACATATTTGTGCACCTGTGTCCACTAAAAAAATGTGTTCGCTATTCCCAACCTTCATTTCTACATAGGGCCCTTTCTGGTCTACGGGAATAGATACCGGTTCCAAACTCTGTCTCGGGCTGTCTTAGTAGAACAGTACATCGTCAGATGTAAAGTCGCCAGAGTAATATGCATTGGACTGATTGTCAAAAATATTCCCACCATTTGTATTATTTCTCTGTTGATTCTGATTCTGATTACCCTGGTTATCCTGAAATGGTGGCGCTCTTTGGTTCCTATTCTGTCCTTGTATTCCCAGGCAACCTCTATTCTGACTTCTCAGGAAAGTCCCATTTCGATTCTGTATATGCGGGCACTGTGCTCGCCAATGGCCTTCTTGTCTACAATAGGCACATTGATTAATCCCTATTGTACCACCTTGCATGTTGGACGCTAATGGAAATTGGACTCTGGATGGTGCGTTCCCACAATCTCTATTATTGTTTGCTACTTGCTGCAACAATACTCTTGTTTTCAAATTCCTTTTGTCCCTCAGTTATTTGTCCTTCTCTGAATTTACTCTATTTTCATAATACTGGGCCATGTGTAATACTTCACTTTGTGTTTTTGCTTGCCATGCACTTTCAGATGTTATTATTAAACTTTGAATTTTCGGCAACAACCCTCGCACAAACTTATCAACAAACAATTTCTTCCCGGGTTCAGTACTTAAATCTTGACCACTAAAATCTGCAAATACTTCTTCAAATCGATTAAAATAATCCGTCGCTCCTTCTTTTTTGCCCTGTAAAAAAGCAGTCAATTTATCCCAAACTATTCTCTTTTCGGGTACCAATGTTTTCAATTTCTCTACTATTCGCAATGGCAAAGCCAACATAACTTGCAACGGCTTTTCTCCAGCCTTTCTTTCACTATCAATTCTAGTCAAATTCTCCCATGGTTCACCTAATATTGGCGCGTCATTTATATTTCTAACCTGTTTCCATATGTCTACAGGAAGAATCACGCGAAACAAATCAATGTCACTCAATGTAAAAACAGATGAATTCAAAACAGATTCAATTTCTTTATAGAATCCTGACGGGTTTTTCCTAATATCCGGGATTGTCTGCTTGATAGTATTTACCTCTTGCTTAGAAAAAAGGGACATGTACAAACTGTGCAATATAATGAGCTTCCATCGTTCGCGCTGGAGTGCCTCCAGAGGCAGCAACTTCTACTTTCGGGACAAACGTGGGAGGCACTTCCCTCATGGGTAATTGCAAACTAGGTGATTCTACATTTGTTTGTCTATTAGGCAACAAAGCTAAATCAAGAGAAAAAGCAGTCGTTCCCGTTTCAGGCGAAAATGCTCTTTTGTAAATTGTTATTAAATCAGCGGGACAACATATCTTATTCTTCATACATTCATCTTGTAAATACTCTATCATGACCTGTAATACCTTTCTCTGCATTTCTGGTGTATACTGACTAAACGTATCATGCACTTCCATTGGGAAATGGCGGCATCTGTAATCCATCAATGCGCATCTCGCGTAGAAATTCTCATCTCTTCACTAACAGGTTTCAACAGCAGAAACAATTGTTGCTGGACATACGACATATGCTGTTTACCTTTTATCATTAATTATCTATGCAATCGATCAAGTTTGTGCTTAAACACATATTCGGCCTACATGTTCTCGTATTTTCGCATTATCTCGCAAATTCGAAAGGACAACCAAATCACACAACTCTTACGGTGCCACTGTATCGGTCAAATCACTCCATATTTTCACAAGATAATTCCCCATGCATTCTAACAATACCTGTTGTTCACCAAGGCTTCTATGATCAGATATGGAACTTTGCACAGCTACTTCATCATCACCGTCAACATATGTTTCTGCCCAATCTCTCAGTTCTTCTTTCCTGTTTTTGCTGATCGTACTAAGAGTCTGTCTACTGCTTCCTTGCGCAGGCCCCATCTCTGTAGAACTGCCTACTAAAGCGGCTAACTCATGCTCTGGCGGCGGTAGAAGAAATGATGTCCCATGCACAGGGGGAGAGGAACTTACTGCTGGTGCAGATGGCAGATGGAATAACGGAAATGGGAGGTACATAAGGAGGAGGTGCAACTGGGTCAGTGCTTTGATGTTCATTTCTTTGCCCATTCAATATTTTGTTTATTAGCTCATCTGATGTGTGCAAATCTTGCTGAGGATATATTTTCTGTACATCTAATTGGAAAGCCCTATCCATGTTCCTAATGGCTTCTGTCTGCTGATGCTGATCATGCTCTAGCACTTTCTCTACATTTGTTTTATGTCTGTGCACGTGTTTCTCTCTACTTCTCAAACGGAGATTAGCTTCCTTCCTCCAGTCTCTCACTACGTAGAATGCTGCTGGTCTGGCCTTCTTGAGTAGCAATACTGATTCTAGGTGTTCTATATGTGCTAATTCAAAGCTCCCATTATGAGGCCACTGCAGGTCTGATACATGTCTGGTCTGCTGTGCCAAATCGCATTAAATACTATTGCCCCTATACTGTATTTTACGTACATTTCATGTGCCGGCGACCCTTAGGGTGGTGCGACCTGGCCAAAGAGTGTCTACCGCAGTGGAAAAATCTCACTAGACAGGAAGACAATTTCCCAGGCATGGTTAATCCTTACCCTTTTCTTACCCTGGGCGTTTGATCTTGCAAGAGCAACACTCGACCAATATCAGGACGTTTAAGAATCGGGGCACAACTCACCTGATCAACCAATTCGTCTGTATACAGACGCAGCCAAGAATCGTCGTGACTGCGTGTCTGGCTCAATCTGCCTTGTTCCAGGACCCTCACCTCGATGTTCTTTGGTAGATCAGGGAACAGCTGTGTACAGATCTGCAGTGGAGTCTCATCACTTCTACAGGGGCGCACCGAACACCTTTCGATAAAGGCTCGACAGCTTCATCCTCGACTCGTTTTTGCCTTCATCAAACTCCACGTATACGATGGAGCATAAGTGGGAGGGTCCCTATTCGGGCGCCATATTTGCTAGGCCATAAAGACCGCATATGGAAACTAAGGCACAATAACAATTCGATTTACAAACTAGTCTGGTTTATTTCAAAGTTTCTCAGTCGGCCGACTGGGTCTCAACGTCTCGCAACGTGTGTTCCCAGACCTCGTGAGACGAAAGACAGCGAGCAACGCTGAAGCAGCAATATATACATTACATAGTCTTTACGAAGGCAATTCGATCCGCCCATAAACGTGTCATTCAGGCTAGGGTTCGGTAATTGACAGTCATGACAATTATGACATGTTATGACAAATCTTCATTCAGTCTAAACAGTTATTCTAGTAATGGTAGCAGAGACAGCTTTCTGTTATGGGGAACATTGAGCTCTTGGCTCGGCAAACATCATGTTCGTAGCAGAGAAACAATCCTTAGTATGTTATCTGTGTCTCGGTTCATGAGCTAAGGGTCAGACAGTTCTGAAGCAGAAAATACCACTCTCTGTGAAGGAGCACCGCTAGAAGAATATAATTCATGCTTGAACTGCCTTTTAGTTTGCAAGACAGGCCAGCACCTGGACTACTGATTAGGTGTGGCTTCTGCTCGACTTCAAGGACTTAGTGAGAGAGAAAAACAATGTATTTCTGCACAGTTTGACATTCCTGCCTGTTAGTATTTCAGCATTCAGGCGGTGGCCTCGCATCGTGTGTGAGTTTGAAGCATAGAATACATTTTGCAAAGCATTTTGACAGAAAAGAAAAAAGCAAATGGCCGACATTTTCCAAAATGGACGCTCTCTGGTTACATTGACGATTCTAAGATTGCGATGTTTGTCACATGATGCGATTGGTTTCTGGCCAACATACTTTACATACTATACATACTATAGGGTCGTTTCTGGTCTAACGCCCTCACTTCATTCCTGGGTAAGACACTAGTTCTTTTGCTTCCCCTTGCTCTCTTGCTGCTTCCTGCCTGCTCCCTGTGCTTCCACGCTACCGACCATTGCCTCTCTCTCTCCGCTCTCCCACGAGCACCTGCTCTCTGATTTTCCTCCTTCCTGCTTTGCATCCCGTTTTCTCCTCATTCAGTGCTTGGCTCTCTGCTGTTTCCTGGCTGGATTTGACACAGTTCTCCATTAACACCAAGCAATCTACTCGCTCTTCCCTGAGAGCCACTCTACTTATCACAGACTGCTACAAGTTCAAGCTGGGACCAGCCCTGTTTTTTTCTTTCTGCATCTGGCTTTTTCCCTGTGGCTTGGTCAGTCCCCCTGGGGTTCCACATATCTGGCTCGCCTCCCTACTCAGACGCGGTGGCCACCAACGGGGACAGACCCTATCTTCACTCAGGACGTACCACTATAAAGGGAAAAGAAAAAGAACAAGACGGCAGCTGACTCCTCGGAATCCAAAGGTGAGAAGGTTGACCCACAAAAGGTGACCCAATCTGAGAGCAAGGGAGGAGGGGGAAGTGGAATATTAAAAGTCCTGAGATGGAGATAACCCATATCCTCACGGGGGTACATGGCCACACCCATTGATAAGCTACCACCTATAGGGTTATTGGGTATAAAACCTACATTAATGAAAAGGCATAACCTGCTATCAGTTAACTCTACTTCCCTGAGTTCACAGTTACCTGATGAATCCGAGGAAGAGAAGGAAATAGAATATAGACAATATAATAGCGAAAGGTCAGCCAATTGGAGGAAGCTGAGAGTGAAGACTCCCAATGTTCGATAGCTGAAGACAAAACTGAGATCAGCATGAATACATTAAAAACCTTCCTGGATCGTCTGATAAACCATCAGATACTGGCAGACCAGCGTCACCAGGAACGGTTGACCAAGTAAGAGCAGAACCACGACATCGTAATAGTGCCACATTATATTTTGCACCCCTTTCAAGAAGGGGAAGATTTACGAGCCTTCTTTATTAATTTCAAAAGGCTTGCTACACAGTTTAATTGGGATGAAGGAGTAAAAACTACTCATTGTTCAATGGGGGCCTAAAGGTTTACTATCAGACTATTAATCCACTAGGAACTACCCCATTTGCGAAACAAAGATCTCTTTTAAAAAGGGTAGGGCAAACATGTAAGGGCTGACCTCAGATCTCTGCACTCTAAAATAGCCCACCTCTCAAGAAGTGAATGCCCATTGTCATTAAACCAAGTGTATTTCACACAGCCGCTGAGAGAGAGGCTAGACATCTCCTTGGAGATTGAACTAAACTGACTATCCCTGAACCAAAGAACAGATACAGTATAAATTAATTTTCAGAACAGTTAACATACTCCCACATCTCCAACATGTTCCCCTACAAAGCCATCACCCAAAATACCAATGGGCTGTCCCTATACAAGGAAATCTAATCCCCACAATCTCATTGGCTGCCTTCACTGTGGCACAATCACCTAAGACATAGCATTTTCAGAACATTGCAAATAGAAGCCCAAATCCTCTTCTTGGGTTTATTTCTGCAAGACACACAACCCTAACATGGGATTTCACTTGGTCACAGACTTGCAACGCCAAATTTGACATGCATGGTTTATGTATGGGCACTTTATGAGGCTTTAGAGAGCTGCCAAAATGCTCCTTTGATCAGGCACTAACCTGTTTCTCGGAGCACACTGATACTGTGGATATTTATCCTTGGCATCCTCTCGTACCCTTCCATTATGCGACCACCATTTCAATCCATCTGGTCTCCTCCCATTATACTCTTTTCCTTGCTAATACATGCCCTTTTTCCTAATCTATTTGACCTTCTCATAGGCCCGTGGACATTTCTGCTAACAGTCACCCTTTTACAGTTTTAGCCACTAACCCTAGATTGACACTGCCAGGTGGCAGAGGCTTCTTCGGCCACTCAAACAATAATTTTCCAAGCTGAAAACCCTGGGTCTATCGCTCTGCATTCTATTTCAGCTCCAAATAGCCTCTCCCATGTGGTTGCACCTGTCACTCTGCCAATTGATACCTTTTCCCTTAGCCAGTCAGTGTTCTAAACAAGCTAGAAATCTATTTCACAAACCTAGGCCTCAGCTTGTGTGCTCATAATGACCACATTCCTTTATAATGGGTTTCCCATTCAAGAGACATTTTCCACTTTGTATGAAGCGCTGTGCTTTAAATCCAATTGCGCTAAATTGCACAATGTGTTCCCATATTATGTTCATACAAACTTCATTATGTTGCTACATGTATGCAAATCTAAACATAGCATACTAGACACAAAGTAACACTAAAAGTAACCTTCTATAAACCTTAATTAACTACATGCAAAGCTGCAACATTGTAACAATAGCACACCCATTCTTGTCCCATTGTAACATTAATATGGTGCACGTAATGTGAACCTCCCCTTCTCATTGAGATATAATCCATCTACCCCAACAAACAGAAAGCTTCTATTGGTTGAAGTTCTGGGAAATGTGTCTTTTGATTAATGAGACACCACTAGAGTTAGCAGCAACAGTCCAAAATATACTTTCTCTGTGGTTAGGGAGAAAGACATTACCCGAAGTACTAGAAGCTTAGGCCCTAGAACAGTTAATTAGTGCTCTCCCTCCAAGTCTGCAATGAGGTATTTTACAGCAACACAAACCCTTGTTTGAAACAGCTATTCAAACTGCCCAAGCTCATTCAGAATCCGCTAAGTATTTAAGATACATAACAAAACCGGTAGAGGGGACGAAAGAAGTAAAAGCCCCAACCCAAGATGATAAACCCCTTCAGATAATTGGGTAAGAGCAGAACAAATCACTACCCGAGAAACTAGAGGTAAAGATCATCCTAAAAATAGAGCTAGTCCTCCAGTAAATATCAAATTCCACCCATCCAGTAAGGAGGAAGTAGGAAAAGTAGAAAAAACCTTTTCCCACAGTTCACAAGTGTTTTCATGCTTTGAAAAAGGACATATTGGCGGATTTTGTCCTAGGAATAAGTCAGAGGAACTGATGGTAATCGGTTGGGTGTCAGCAGAACCATGGAAAGAGGAGAAGGAGAAATCGGGGACAGAACTAGATAACTCTGAAATGTATTATTGCGGATTACAACCCTTTAGGACCGACAAGAAGATCCTTGTAAATGGAGTTTTTGCCAAGGCCCCTTTAGACTCGGGAAGTAAACAAACAGCAGTCCGGCAGATCTTCTTTACCAGGAAGTCCTACAAGAGTGTCCATCATTAAAAATAACGTGCATTCATGGGGATGTAGAAACCTATCCAAAAATACCCTTGACTTTAGAGGTAAGAGCTCAATCCATAAGTATACCAACTGCTGTATAACCAGATCTACTTGAAGAGGTTACAATCGGCACAGAATTCACAATATTTGCTGAATTATTGAAACCTCTTGAAAACTACTAAGGGTCCCTATTCTCCTTTACACTCATGGGAACCGTCTATTGAATTACCTCATGAAATAGTACTATTTCCAAATCAAAATAAAATAAATCTTTCCACATACACTACCATAACAAAGAGGAATCGGTTCAATGGAAGGGGAAGCCACCAAATTAAGGTGAACGGTATGTGAGGAATCTCAGGAATTTGTCCCTTCTCCCCAAGGGAGAGCCACACCCCCCAACATCCAGTGAGGCTAGGGAGGTGAGCCAGCTCTGCAATATCCTCCTTAAGAGTAGAGGCAAGCGGGACCTCACCAAGGCGAGACTCCCTCTGTGGGGACACAGACTCCTGTTTCTGTGAAGAACTCTCAAAAATGTCTCCTATTTTACCTCTCCTATCATGTCCACAAGGACTCGTACAAAGAAGGAACCTATGTGTTATTGCAATACTGAAAGCATAAATATTCCTTTAAAAGAAGGACTTAACAATACTCGATGAAAAAGATGAATAACGATTACAGAAGGCTTCAAGAAGCCACGCGAGAGTAGAGGAGAAGCTAAGCCGGGGAAGGCCCACCGCGACATAACCTCTGCGAGGAGAGTTGGAGACTCCGAAAGTTTCAAACATGCTGGAAAGCTGAAATCAAGGAAGTAGTCATACCACGTCTTGACTGCAGGAGACAAGCTAAGCCGGGGAAGGCCCAATGTAGTGTCACCTCTGTGATGGGAGGAGACTGGAAACTCGAGGAATCCCAGGGATTTTGAACTGGCTGTGAAGCCAGAGTCGAAGCAGACGCTCAGCATCTGAGTTACATGGAAAAGACTTAAGCAGTAAGTGGTGGACCGGGGGTCCTGTCAAGCATGCTTATACTGCTGTTTGTAGGAAACCTTGAAGCAAACTAGACCCAAAGATACCAAGCACTCCTCAAAGTACTAGCAAAGCCAAAAACGCGAGGACGCCAGAGAGAGAGAGAGAGAGAGAGAGACTGCAGATGAGTTGAGGGGGAACCAGAACCAAGCAGAAACCCAGTGACGCTATCCCTGATAGAACAGGTAACAGGTAAAGCGGGAGGCCCGGAGAGGAAAAGGAAAGTTATTGTATGAACACATACTCATCCCAGTAAGTATAATGAAAGTATACCATGGAAAAGATGAGAAGTAATGTGTAAGGGTTCAGAAGTACGACTCTGATACAGTGGTGGCATAGTGGTTTGCAGAATCTTGTATTGAGTGTAAAATCATACGAAAACTCTATCTTGCTCTAAGTCTAAGAGGGGTTTCCCTGCTTCAACAAAACTAAGGGGTCTGTCAGAATGTCCAAGAACTAAAAAAGAGTCCACCGTCCTGTGTCAAAAGCCCATTTCCAACCCTTACAACTAAAGAGGTTTGCAGACGTCTTGGTCCAGAAGAATGACTAGATTCTTTTATACACAAGCATAGTTCAATATATGAGAGAACTGGTTTCGCGGGGAATGGCTTCATTCCCCAGGTCGCAATCTATTTCCAAATAGTTCCAATTCGGGGGAAAACAAAGTTCCAAGTTGGCTTATTGTAGTGCCAAGAGAATGCCTCCCTTCTCTTGGCTTTTCGCAATGTTCAAATACACACGAGAGGGTATGATTCACTTCCCCTGGGTCTCTCTCGGGTTCTTGCACTCACTTCTTTTCGCCTTTCACAATGTTTAAAAACACACCAGAGGGTATGAATCTCTTCCCCTGGTTCTCAGTTAGGTTTCACAATGCCAAGAGGATGCCTCTCCTCTCTTGGCCTTTCACAATGTTCTCAATATAACACCAGGGGGAATGACTCCCTTCCCCTGGCCTTTCTCACAGTGCTGTGGCAAACCACTGGTTCACTATCCTGCTAGGTTTTGCCCTGCATGTTCCAACTTCAGGTGAACAGGTGTGGGTCCCAAACCTGAGGTTACCCTTTCTGAGAATCTGGCAATCCTGGTGCACTAATCTTCCAGGTACTGCCACAAGGAAGATACCTCTGGATGCAACTTAATTTCATATGTGGGTCCTAGACACTTATTTCCCTTCCTTGGGAATGTGGCAGACCTGGCGCACTAACCTCCCAGGTACTGTCAGAAGGAAAATGGCTCTGGATTAACTCTTCACCTGGGTGCAGGTCCCAGACCCGCTCTGTTCGCTTTCTATCTTTTGAGAAACGACCTTCCCTTTTCCACACTTTATTTCCTTGTTTGTTTCTTTCCTAGTTGTTTGACTTAGGATTCACCACTGCTTCTCTTTGCTCCTGCCAGTCTTCCTAGTTATCTCAGTACCGTGAGGGTCTCTCCCGGTGGCTGCCCCTTGGCTTTGGGTTCTTGGCGTCTCTATTTCAGCTCATAGAGAATGAAATGTCTAACACGTGTCTATGTACTTCTTCTGACCTGCCTCACCTGTTACAATCACTACCTATTATTAAGGTTCCATATTCAAGGATAGTGATGGACATAGAGGGACCCTTAGAAATGTCCAAGCTCAGGAATCGCTACATCCTCATCATTATGGAGTACGCCACTCGTTATTCAGAAGCCTTTTGCCTATGTATGACTACAACCCAGCAAATACTAAAACACCATTTGCCATTTTTTTCAAGGGAAGTATTTTCTAAAGAGATCCTTACAGACTGGGCTACTACCTTTATGTCAAGACTCATGCAAGAAGTAAAAGAAAGGTCAATATTAAGACCTTAAAAACCCCTTTATACCATCGACAAACCAACACTCCCGTGTAGCATTTCAATCAAACTCTTAAGCAAATATTACGAACGTTGGTTGAGTCCTAACAGAAGGAACTGGGATGTAATGATACCCTGCGCCCTATTCCAAGCGTCCCTGGAGTATTCCCCATTCTAATTACTCTATTGGAGGGGGCCTCGGGATGTCCTAGACATGTTGAGGGAAACTTGAGAGGAACGAGAAGAGGCTATTTTACCCATTTTTCAGACCGCACAGAAACTAAAAGCCCATATAGCGTCAGTACGAGAAATCATGAGTAAACGGGCACAAGAACAACAGCAGGTCACACATAACAAATGGGCCATGCCCCGTACCTTTTTAGTGGGCCAATCAGTCTTGGTACTCCTGCCTACTTCAGAAAAGATTCTTTTCTAAATGGTACGCTCCAACTTAAAACCCCAATTGGATCCTTGAGATTCGAAATAAAATAAAGAAGAGGTAGAGGAAATGCTCAAAGCAGATATAATCAAGCCTTCTGAGAGTCCTTAGTCCTCACACATTGTCCTGGTGTCGAGATTGACCCAATCATGGCGGTTTTGCATCGACTTTAGAAAGTTAAATTCCATATCAGTATTCAAAAATTATCCTGTTCCCAGAATAGATTATCTCAATGAAAAGCTAGGCTTGGCCAAATAAATCTCTGTTAGATCTAACAAAGGGCTATTGGCAAGTCCCATTAGCCCCTTAACTGCTGGGCTACTATGCAAGTCTATCCAAATAGAACAAGCGTACTCATCCTCCGCATTTAAGGGGTTAAACCCATTGAATCGAGAAAACACGGCTGTGTCCACCCCCTGAAGGTTTATTCCAGTTTAAAGTTTTGCCCTTTGGGAGACACAGGCCCCAGCCAGAGACTAATGTATACATTATTAAGACCATACACAAGTTTCTGTGGGGTATATTTGGATGACATTGTCATTCGTAGCAATAGTTGGCCAGACCACATGCATCGCTTATATGAAATCCCCAGTGCTCTGAGAAAAGCTGGCTTTATAGTCAACCCTCAAATTTGTAATCCCGCTCAATCTGCTGTGAAGTACTTAGGATTTGTGCGTAGGGAATGGTCTGATACAACCCCAAAATGAAAAAGTAAAGGCAGTCCAATGAACACCAGTTCGCAAAACCAAAAGAGATCTTCATGCCTTTTTGGGGTTGACTGGATATTATCGGAGATTAATTCCCATGTACTCCACAATTGCAACTAATTTAATGGACAAGCTAAAAAATGCCCAACCTCAAAAACTACTTTGAGGTTGGGTACTTTCAATTTGTTTAACCTGGCCAGCATGAAAATCCTTCTAAGCACAGGTAAAAGAAATTGCTTCAAATAATTTTGATGTTTCCAATATGTAAAATGCAATCTAGAAAACATGGAGAGAGATTTCAACTTCCCAACATGTTTGCGGCTCATGGCCAGGTCCCACAATCCTACTTGTTTTCTGAAAGAATGTAGAAGGGAACAGAGTCCTTCTTGCCAATTCAGGGTCCATGCTAGAGTTTAGAAAAGGTTGTATTGATGTCCCTGAATTCCAACAGAGGACGGTAGGACCCTGCCTCAATTGCTTTCTTAAGGACCGATAGAATCGAGGTTCCCTCCTAGGTCATAGTTTTAATGAATACATTCCCTCTGTTTAACTTAATAATCGGGGCCAATGAATTTAGCCCCAGCTCTAGTCTTGATGCCTTGATGGGAGTGTATAAATCAGTTGTTGATGTTTCAATGTCCAAGTCACGTTTTGTTAACCAAAGTTCCAACAATAGCAAATCTTTTATCCTTGGTGAAATATGGACTTTCCACTTCCTCAGAATAGCACCAATGGTAATCCCAGCTACGATGCTTTATCGCCACTTCCAGCAATCCAAGAAGACTTGCCACAGTTGACAAGAAATGCTACTTCTATCACAGTCAGTGAAACATAGTTTTTGGTTAACAGTTAGAATGTCTTTAGTTACAGAACTAAGATTCACAATAGGTATATTTGTCAGGATGATGTCATGATCCCTGCCACTAGCCCTCTGGGACACCATGCTGGAGCCAGGCCACGATCCGCGAGATGGGCCTTAAGGGCCTCTCCATCTTACCAGAGACCCACTTGGAGTCAGACCTGGTGCCTATGGCGCCAGGCTCACACATAACTTTGAGGACAACTTGGCATTGGACTTGTAATGCATTGTGGGCAATATGGATGCTCCCACATAACCCGGTTCCATAGGCTCAGTATGCGGTCTAGTCTTTTGGGTGTGGTTCCACCCTGGGATACCTGGGATACCTGGAAGCTATTTAAACCACGCCCGGGCAGAGAAATACGCTTTGGGTTTTCCGCACCCGCAGCGTGACACTGTTCGGATCGGTCTCCAGAAGGCCTTCGCCTTTCCTCCGCATCCCGTGCACCTACAAGAACAGCATTAATATTCTTACTTACCTTGAGGAGTATCGTGGCTTCCATCCTTCGCTCCTCCAGTCTAGTGGGCAGCTTTACGGCGGTGTCACCTCCATCTCGGCACGCCGCATCCTGGGAAAAGATAACGAAAGCATTCTTCATATCCCAGCTTACCCGAAAACTGCAAGAAGAGTCAAGCGCTTACTTGAACTCGTGCCGCTCCGGAGCATCCCGTCGACCTGCAAAGGGAAAAGACAGTACAGGTTAGCACGGAAAGCATAAGAAGTCTCCGAACATCGCGCTTACTCACCACACCTTATTCTCTCAGCCGGCAGCCACGCTGGGACATTGCAGCGCCTGTAAGGGACGCAGAGAGGAGAGACATTGGTCAATACAAGAAAAAGTGAACAGCGCTGCGCATATCGCTTTCACTCACCGCTTACTGCTCGGCTTCCATAAGCAGCACAACGCCATCTCTGACCCCTTCAACACCTAAGGGAGAAGAGACAAGTTATAAAGGGGACAATAGACAAGAAAGGAACAGTTCATTAAGAATCATCCAACCTACCGGTCGGGCTGGAGTTACAACAAGCCCAGTCCGTTGAGCCCGCGCCAGTGAAGCAACTAGGCTGCACGGAGCCCACATCAATCGATGCGCCCCTGTACCGAAGGGCAGGACGGAGAGCACACCACACAAGAAAACAATGTGAGGAGAGGACATCAGGGAAGGTTTGGTCCCCAAGGGAAGAGGGGGGTCTAGCAACCAGAGGCAATAGAGTTAAACTCTGGAATCCTGTGTTTCAGGCCCAGTCTCCAGTCGAACAGATTCCAGGGAAGGGTTTGAGGTCGTAGGAGGTCCAAGCAGGCTGAGTGGCATCCCCACTAGTTCTTTTGCTTCCCCTTGCTCTCTTGCTGCTTCCTGCCTGCTCTCTGCGCTTCCACGCTACCGACCATTGCCTCTCTCTCTGCTCTCCCTCGAGCACCTGCTCTCCCGCGAGCACCTGCTCTCTGATTTTCCTCCTTCCTGCTTTGCATCCTGTTTTCTCCTCATTCAGTGCTTGGCTCTCTGCTGTTTCCTGGCTGGATTTGACACAGTTCTCCATTAACACCAAGCAATCTACTCGCTCTTCCCTGAGAGCGTTACAGAACGCAAAGCCTCACACCATAATCCACCTGGACGTCATGGAAACGTCAGAAACCGACCAGTTAGCCCAAATGTTTGGGCAGCTACGTGCCGAAGTACATGCAGCCAGGCAGGAGACCAACACCCTGAGGAGAGAGTTGATAGTCGCTAAAGAACGCACTGACGATTTAAGCCGGCAACTCCTCCAGTCACAGGCGGGACATGCACCGTTACCGGGTAACGTGTCTTCAATGCCATTACCATCAGCCAACCCTGTTCAGATCACCCTTCCTGGGGCAGTTCCTTTGGCCCCGCCCGAGCGATTCACGGGGGATCCCAAGAAGTATGCAACATTTATGAACCAATGTCGTCTGCATTTCCTTTGTAGGCCAGGGGCCTTTCCAAATGACCAATCACGGGTCGCTTTTGTGCTATCCTATCTGAGCGGAAGTGCTGCAGACTGGTCTGTACCCTTTGTCAGTCAAGATGATCCTTTGCTACATGACTTCAGGGGTTTCCAGCAGGAGATGGAGAAACCTTTTGCCCGTCGTACTCATGGACAGTCTTTAGACAACAACTTTTGTCCCTTCGTCAAGGTAACCAAGACCTATTAACATACATAGCCACCTTCAATAGACTTGTGATAGAAGCAGAATGGCCGGAGGAGAAGAGAACCACGTTATTTCATCGGGGTCTGCGGGGAGAGCTAAAAGATGTTCTCGCACAAGTAGTGGACCCCCGAAAGACTGTGCAGAATTTATTAACCTTGTTGTCCAATTAGATCAAAGGTTGCAAGACTGAAGAGCAGATCGAACCAGACCGGACCCTTGCCCTATGTATGTGCGTTCAAAGGACAATGTTTATTGAACACCAGAGATCTCAGGGGAACCAATGCAGATTAGAGGGGTCAGGTCTCCCTTGACTAAGGCTGAAACGGATAAAAGGAGACAGCAGCAGTTATGGTTGTACTGTGGAAGGTCAGGCCATTTCCTTAAAGAGTGTCCAGTGAAACCACCAAAGAGAACAGTAGGGGCCACGGACAAGGAAGATACTAACAAGGAATCGGAAAACTACCAAGCCCGGCAAGTGTAGGGGTCCACTTGTCGAGCGAAGAAAGTGAACTACAGACCTCCCATTTTGCATTGTCTGTGATCTTGATCAATCACCAACAACCCTCTCGGATGCACGCAGTAAGAGCGTACATAGACAGTGGAGCCGTTGGGAACTATATGGACCAAGATCTTGCAGTGAAGATGGGGCTTCCTTTATGCCCTAAGTCAACCACAGACACTGTCACTACTGTTGATGGCACGGAAATAGCTTCTGGTCCAGTATCCCAATGCACTGCAGCCTTAACCCTTCTATGCCAGGATGGACACCAGGAATCTATCACCTTCGACCTCATCAAGGCGCCTCAATTCTGGTTGATTTTAGGAATGCCGTGGTTGGTAGCTCACAATCCTCGAATAGATTGGCGAACAAAGGAGTTGGCCTTTTCCGAAAGCTGTGCTCACACTTGTTATCGCCAAGGGAAACAGCCAATTGATACCAGAACTTCTGCACTTGGAACCGTGGCAACCGGTACCTTACCAAGTGAATACCAGGATTTTCAAGATGTTTTTCAGAAAGAACAAGCCAATACCCTACCTCTGCACAGAGCATACGATTGTCAGATCGACCTGATACCCGGTGCACAGATCCCTTGTGGGCGAATCTACGCACTCACTGAACCAGAAAACCAGCACCTGAAGTCCTACTTAGACACATACCTGGCAAACGGATTTATCCGTCCCTTGAAGTCACCAGCAGCCTCTCCCCCATTCGTCCTGCCGAAGAAGGAAGGGGACTTAAGAACGTGCATCGACTATCGCGCACTGAACCAGATCACCGTAAAAAATCGTTACCCTCTGCCACTTATTCCCGAACTGCTTCATCAAGTCAAAGACGCCTCAATCTACACAAAGTTAGATCTTAGAGGAGCGTATCACCTCGTTCGAGTGAAAAAGGGTGACGAATGGAAAACGGCCTTTCATACCAAGTATGGCCTGTACGAATATCAAGTAATGCCCTTTGGCCTTTGCAACACTCCCACTGCATTTCAATACTTCATGAATGATGTTTTAAGGGAATTAATTGATGTCTGTGCTCTAGTATATGTTGACAATATCCTGGTATATTCCGCATCAAAGCAGGACCACGTCAAGCATGTTCGATCCGTACTGGCAAAACTCCACCAGCTCTATGCCAAACCTGAAAAGTGCTCATTTCATGTCTTCGAGGTGGAATTCCTTGGCTTTGTTCTCACCCCAAATGGAATTCAAATGGATGTACACAAGGTAGATGCTATCCTAAACTGGCCATCGCCAAATTTATTCAAGGGAGTCCAGAGCATGTTGGGTTTCGCAAACTTCTACTGCCGATTCATTCCGGGGTTCTCACAAATAGTGCATCCCATCCCATCCCATCATTGCTAAGAAAATGCAATAAAAAGTCTCACTGGACAAAAGAAGCAGAAAAGGCCTTCCAAGAACTCAAGGTGAGATTCACTTCTGCCCCGATTCTACATCATCCTCGCCCCAAACCTCCCATACGTGGTAGAGACGGACGCCTCAAGTATGGCTATGGGAGCCGTCCTCTCACAAAAGGTCCCAGAAACGGGTCAATTACACCCTGTTGCCTTCTGGTCGCGTAAATCCAGACCACCCAAGCTCAATTACGCTATCACGGCCAAAGAACCTCTTGCCATCAAGTCAGCCTTTAAGGCCTGGTGGCATTATCTCCTAGGTGCCAGACACACAATCACCGTAATAACTGACCATCGAAATCTCCAGTACCTAAAAATAGCAAAAGCTCAATCTTCACTACAACAACGCTGGGCCCTTTTCTTCACTGAATATGATTACGTGATCACGTTTCGACCAGGAGTTAAAAACGGAAAAGCCGATGCTCTTTCCCGTATGGGTGTTGATGAACAAGGATACAAGACCCCAGACCCAATAGCCATCATTCCAAGTGACAAACTCCTTGGAATCACAGCAACCATGACGCAGAACAAGTTACATGAGAAAATCCAAAGCTTAATGAGTCCCAAGCAATTGCAAGAGTGGAGTATGCAAGGCGAACATCACACGATAAAGGACCAGTTGCCCTATTTCAGGAACCGTTTATTTTTGCCAAACAAAGAACTACAAGAATCACGATTCTTTAATCGAGGGCCATCTTGGAATTGCAAAAACCCTAGCCAAGGTAAAACGGAGTTACTGGTGGCCCAAATGGCGTAAAGACATTGGGCCTCATTACGAGCATGGAGGTAATGAAAATAGGAAGGCGGAATGGTAATGCCGGCATCGTTAACGGGTCCGGGCCATTTCGACCCGACAACCCGCCACTACCGCCCCCGCCCGTATTGTGCACCTTCATTACCGGCATGCGCGCCTACACGCGCCCCTTTCCGGCGGAAATACCGGGATGCCGGTAATAGGAGGACATAACAAGTTGCACTTACCGGCATCCCGAAGGCGGTAATTAGGGCCTGCACGACAGCACCAATACAGGCATCGCGGACCACCCGGAAATAGCAACCTGCAGTGTAGGCAACTGCCACAGGTGCACACAATCACCACAGGTGGAGTCAATGGAGCCTGTCCCAGTACAAAAGGACTACACCCACACACCACACCCCTTCCCACACCAAAATGATACCACTAGCTCTTGCAATTATGGGGCTGGAGGACATGCCTGTACTGCTTCAACTACAGCAACAACAACTACAGCTACAACAACCGGCAGCACAGAGGAGATGCAGGAGGAGAAGGAGGGTGACACAGGCCCAGCAATTACCACCACTGCAGCCAGTGGTACCTCAAAGGCAGCCACCAATCCCTCGCATCAGACCCAGTCCATTCAATCTAACCCCTGAGCAGATCCACACCCTGTACCGGTTGGACCGGGAGACCATCACCACCATAGTGGACATGATACACAACGACATTGTCAGCCTCATAGAAATATGCACTGCCTTCCCCCCCCGCTACTAAAGGTGGTGTATGTGCTCCACTTCATGGCCACAGGCACCTACCAGCACACAGTGGGCCAACTGCATGGCGTATCACAACCACTCTTTTCACGCATGCTGACCCAATTGCTGGATGCCCTACTGAAGCACGCTAGCACCCACATATCCCTACCACGGACTGCCCAGGAGCTTGCCAATACTAAAGTAGGCTTCCATGCACTGGCAGGCATGACCAATTGCATCGGTGCCCTAGACTGCACCCATGTAGAATTGGTCACCCCTCATGCAACAGAGGCAGTGTATCGCAATCGCAAGCAATACCACTCCATCAATGTGCAGATGGTATGTGACTCCAGCAAGATCATCACACAATGTTGCGCCCAATATCCCGGATCTACACATGATGCCATGGTGCTGCATAACTCCATGCTACCCCGCCACATGGAGCGACATGCTGGACGACGTGCCTGGCTGCTTGGTGAGTTGCCAGATTGGCCCATGGCAGTGCATTGGGGTTGTGAGGTGGGGGGATGCATACTCCACATGGGGGGATGCATACTCCACCTGGGTGGGAATGGGGGGCGGATGCATACTCCACCTGGGTGGGAATGGGCGGTGAGTGGACAATGCACTCAGAGCTAAACACTTCAGACCTGAACCTCTAAACTCGAACATGACACATCAATGCCACACATTATATCAATGGCGTCCATCAATGACAACATGCAAGACACACAACCAGGCCACCATGGGTATGTCAAGCGATGCATGACTAAACATGACAACAACTGTGCCAATGTTGCCAGTGTGATTAGGCACAGAGTAGTGTAGGGGAGGACTGGCCACGAGGCCCTCCTCACCTGCAGCCTTCTCCCCAGGTGAGGACCATGACTCGGTGGGCGTCCCCTCATGCCACCCGGGCCCAGGTGGAGGAGGGTTCACCCGCCGACGACATTGCCCACACGTATCCGTTCCCTGCATATACCAAAATTCAGTTAGGCCTAGAAGCCATCTTGTCTAGCAAACATGGCGTGAGTTCAGCACACTGTAACGCGGCCCCCACCTTTGGAGGGCCTTTCATGCATCTCTGCCGCCGCAGTAGCCCTGGTAGATCCGCTGCGAGCGCGTTCCCATGAGAAAGTCGGGTATGAGCTAAACCCGAGATGCCAACACTGTAACATTTTATCATTCACAATGTAATATTGCACCCCGCACGACCTGGTCCGCGAGGCCGGGGTGACGGGGAAAAAGCTGAAGCATCACTATCTGAAGAAAGTAGAAAACAATTCAAGTATTGGTATTAACGAACTACCTCTGTTTAAACAGATCCTGTAAACTGTGAATAAACCATAAAGATGTAACGTTATATGATATCACCCCAGGTCTGGACTAGTGCTGCTATAACCACAGAGAAAGATGTCGACCAAACGTGTAGCCTTTATCTGTATAAGTGTTCTTTCAATTTTATGTAGAAACCTGAACTCATATATGTTTTCTTAATCACCCAAAGCGGCGAGCATCAATCTCTGTAGGCCATAACCTAGAACTACCTCGTGTAACGTCTAATGTACATAAAATACGCACACAATGTAGTGAATATAATGTTAGGTAATGAAAAGGTACTCGGACCGACTGTATTAAAGAAATGTGTAACGAAATTGAAATATATATATGTGTGTTTAAATAACATCAAAATAAGGCAGAACATTATAAAAGTTCTGCATTTAAAAGTCAGCAACGCACGAGGAAAAAACCTTTGTGAATATATGCAAGGCCATTCTCCCTCCCACCCTACCAAGCCTGCCAGATAAAAAAGCTAAGACATGTGCCGCGCTCCCTCACCTCCCCCAACCAAGCTGGAGCCGCTTCAGAGAGTCAGAGGCCCCGGTACCGCACCCAAGGCCACAGCCCGCCACCTGTGTTATTTACAGCACGGTAATAAACCCACGTTTGAATCCACTGATCTACCAGCACCCTCTCGTAAATCCCACAACCCCCCCTAGACCCCCCAAGAATCATGACCCCGTGCAAAGACGACCCCCATCACTGGGACAAGACACAGAGACCCATTTATATAATAACTTCTAACGCGGCAGACAGACATGTATCATTCGGCTCAGGCCCCAGAGCCCAGCCCCTCGACCTAAAATACCGGTCAATAGGACACAGGTAAATCTCACCCCAACCGACAACCACCAGACCTCTCACGAGGTGCATTCCTCATGTGTTGCGTTTATTTTATAAGATAAACTGCTGAGCGATTTATTGATGAACTTAAATGTCGTTTCTTGAATAACTGCAGTGTGCATGGCCTAGGGCAAACAAGTCAGGAAAGGTATTCATCTTTGTCACAGGCTGCCCCAGCATACCAACACCGCGCGGATGACCTCAAGCTGGCCTGCCAGGCCCAACCCAACCCACGAGGCTGACCAGTGACGTCCTCACGCCAAGACCAACCACGCTGCAGCAACACCTATAGTTAGTCGACGCCACCCAATCCCAATTAACTTGTGCCCCCTATAGTGTGTAGGTGCTGATGACGTTTTTTGTATTAGAAATACGCCTGTCTTTGCTATTGTCAGACAGAGCGCTCTCGGAGGTTGCAGAGTTCTTTGCATGCCCTATTCTTTGGATAAACTCCCACTTACGCTCACCCGCACTCTGTCTTGGCCTTATTCCCACTACGGGAGAGTCCCTTATTGTCTCTCATTGCGGGGAGGATCGTGCTGAAATTGGGGGCGCTTCCCTTCAGTGGTGACCCCGATAGCGTGATATCTCCAAATTATTTTTCCTAACTCCTTTTTAACGACCCCCTTGTGGCACGAGAATCTCCGGTCGAGAAGGGATACGCACGGTGAGCCGGCTCCGGGAGGCTGCCCGCCAACGGCGACCGGCACAATAAGAAGTGCGCACTCAATGAGAAAGGGTACGGGATTCCGATTGGAAAAAAATCCCCTTTGAGTGCCGCTCGCCGGAGCCAGGGGCTGACCGTTGAGTTGCCGGTGACACTGCCTGGACGGACCCAGTTTCGGAGACTATCGGTTCAAGACGGGCACGTGAGTACCGAGTGCGAGCGATCGTAAAGGGGAAGGGAGGGGAAATTGTGAACAGAAGAACGGGGACAGGTAGAGGAGAAGAATAACGGGGGTCTACTAAAGACGGGTCTTGAAACTTTCTTTATCTTTTCTTTGCATATGGCCATTAGGAGTAAGAAATAAGTGAAGTGGTAGAAGTGACGGAAACCTAGCTCCGAAAGGGGGTGGAAGGCGGCGCCGCATAGTGCTATCTAAACTAGTACTGGGAATATATGAAGAAGTAAGAAATAAGTTATTGGTGTCTGGCAAAGGGAGACACCGGGAATATTTTTTAGTGATTGCTACTCTCTCTATTTCTTTTTTCCATTCCACGGGGCAGGGGGTGAAAGCGAAAAGGGTATAAGATAAATATACTTGTAGAAGAACTATAAAATAGGGAGCACATTTTGAGGAGTGGGGACTAAGTAGTGGCACGTACAGACGTGAACACAGTAACCTTAGCAGAAAAACAGGGACAGCTGGCCAGGGAGGAAAGGGAGGAAAAAAGACGAGGTGTGAGTGGAAAAGCATTGTGAAGGGTGCGCGCACCGTGTGAGTATTGGAGACGAACGGTTGACCGCGAGGTGGTGCCAGAGAGTGTTGGCCATAACTAGTAATTGATCAGTTGCAAGTGAAATCACATGAGAGTGTATGGGAATGGGAAGGAGATGAGCTCTGGTGAGTGAGAAAGGATTTGCGCAGTGAATAAAATTGGGTGATAATCTTTGAGACGTCCGCTCTTGTCTGTGCCATAAAGGTATACATACACATATCTACACCTAACTAAAAGTAAAGAAGGTGGACACGGCTGTGTTAGTGATTTAGAGTATGGGGGCAGAAACTCCCTTGTCACATATTTGTAAGAGCTTACCGGGATACGCTGAACGAATAAATAAATATCACGATCAATGGGTAACAGAATTGAAAGGGGAGGGTCTGCCCCAGATTTGGCCCGAGGGAGGGTCTTTTGACAAAAGCGTTCTTGATATGGTACGCGCATGCATTAGCCTCAAGTATAAGGGGAAACAATGGCAAAATAGGAAGGAGATATTAGACCTCTGGAGATTGTTTGAGGAAGTACCCCCACCCAAAGCTCCGGCACCAAATATTGATCTACCTTCCACCACAGACAATCCACTGATGATTCCAAGAGAGGAAAAGGAACAGCTAAGTACAGAACAACCTGCGGAGGTGATTAGTTTGTACCCGATATTACATAAACCAGCCCCCGCAGCAGGATATAGCGACCCTACTTATGTGCCTCCCCCCACAACTGGTACACCACAAAGACCAACAGCCCCCCCGCCATACGAAAGCACCAGAGAGCGCGCCCAGGGAAGCACACAGAGGGTGGATATAGAGAAGCTAACGAGTGACTTAGAGTCGAGGCTTACTGTGGCAAGGGATGAACTCTCAAGAATAAAAGACATATGTGAGCGCACAGCGTGCGCCCCAACACAATCAGGACGCACGTCTAGAGCGTCGAGCGAAAGTAGACAAATTGAGGAAGGATGGAAAAAGGGGGAAATACTGTTCAGAATTGAGGAAGAGCCGACACGAATAATAGAGGTAGGAGCAGTAGAAGGGAGCATTGGTGATGTATCACGAGAGAGAGGGATCAGAGAGGACTTGTTATGTGATGTCAGAGGAGGGTTGGATGAGAGTGATAGGTTGAGTATGGCAGTAGGAGGGGAAAGCGAGGAGGTGGACGGTGCATGTTCGCTAGGGACTATAGACGACGAATGGATGGGACGACTAAGAAATAGGGTGGGGAAGATGGCGTCATTGGAGTCAGCAGCGACTAAGGAAAGGGAGGGTGCAACTGCAAAAGGGAAGTTACAACTTCCATTGATACACAGAGGGGGGGGGGGGAGACCAAACTATATACCATGGGCTCAGATGGATAAGGCTAATTTAATGAAATTATTGCCCCAGCTGTCAGGAGGGGCGAGCAAGTGGATATATGCATTTGAGAAACATACCGCCGGCATACCGTTGGCAGTAGGCGATGTGAAAAGCCTACTAGTATCCGCAGTAGGAGATCAAGCGGACAGAGTATGGGCTAAGGCTGGTTTCCCGGCCGTGACGTTAGAGTGTGATCGCCATGATGGGGCTTCCTTTAATACAGTACGAGCAAGGGTGTGGGACGCACTGCGGGAGACATTCCCAGATACCCCTGATTTACAGTCAGTAATGCAATGTACAATGAATGACGGGGAGGATGCTATGGATTACATTCTCTGGGTGCAGGAGATGTGGAGAGCGGAAACGGGCACGCCCTGGCACCAATCCACATCTCTATTTTATTTTATCATTAAGAGAGGGCTCCCAAAAGAGGTGCAGAAGGCACTCGATAAAATAGCGGGCGTTGAGGCAAAGGGGTGGCCAGAGATCCAAAGTATAATAGTGCACCATTGCAAAAGGATCAAAGAGAGAGAGAGGGAAGTAGCACAGAAAAGGTTGGCAGACGAGGCCAAGTTGGTACAATCAAAACTGGTGAAGGTTGCAGCAGCGGTAGCAGGGCTCCCACTCATGAGGGAGGGAGAAGAAGGAGAGGAGGGGCAAATAGCAATACAAGGAAGAATAGCAGCAAATTGGGCAGGACAAGGACAACGACAGTGGACTGAGCAGGAGCAGAACGGAGGTCCAACGTGGCAAGAGTAAATGGGTGGCAGGGTCCCAGAGGTCCACAGGGGAGCTGCTGGAATTGTGGGAGATGGGGGCACTACTCAAGAGAGTGCAGGAGCAGACAAAACAACGGGTTCCAGGAGACAGAGCAGTACGGTCACCCCCACCCAGGAAGCCCCTACGGCCTCCCCATGGGACAATACCAGCAACCAGAAAATGTAGGACAAAGAAGTAACGCACAACTACACGGACATCAGTACAGAACACAAAACCACCCACAGAATAATGACAATATGCAATACACGCCAGGTAACACTTTCGCCACAGTAGCTAATGGAGCGCCTGCCCCCGCACCTTACAGCGGGGTGTCAGTAGTTTCGGGGAACATTTTTGATCAAGGGGGGGGCAATGAGACACCCCGCATAGGACGGCCCACAGAGAGCACTTGCGTGTCCAGTACTATCTACGACCCACAATGCATCAGAGGAACCATTGATAGGAGCGCAGATAGGAGACAAGCAGTTCATATTCATGGTGGATTCGGGAGCGGAGAAATCATGCATTAGAGAGGGCCGGTTCCCGTTATCTAATAGAACGGGGTTCTCTGGGGCTGTAATTGAAGTTCCTTACACAGAGGCATTGGATGTGACAGTGGGGGGTAAAACAGTGAAAGCACCCTTACTGTACTATGAACACTCTCCCATTAATTTGCTGGGGAGAGATCTCTTAAGCAAACTAAATATGACAATATCATTCACAGGGAGCGGTATCGTATGTTCGACGCCAGGCATATGCCCCCTCCGCATATTAGCAGTAATACACGGCCACACAATCATGCAAGAGATCAGAGGGTTACCAAGAAACGAGGAGATGTTTGTTGAGGGCATGAGAACATTGGCTCTCATAGTACCAGAACTAAAAAGGATGGATTGGAGGATTCCAGCCGAATTCCTTTTCCGCCCCATAGCAAGCCCCGACACTGCTCCCGGGTCAGTGCTATCGTTGGATTTACACGCAGTACACGTGTCAGCAAACAGAATATGTGTGATTGGCGTTGACATGGAAGGATGTGAGTGGCGGACAGTACTGTGTACAAATGCAAATATCCCACTGAGGGAGCTCTCGGACGAGGAGCTATTTTCTGACACTGAGACAGATGGCAAAATAGTGATGGAACTAGCAATGCCGTGCGACATTGTAGTTACAGCCAGAAAAACTAAAGTTGAATTAATGGCAGTAGTAGGAGCACCACATACATTTTTTGATGACGACATGAGGTTAGTACCCACTAACCTATGGACAAATGGCCCCCACGATGTGGGGTTACTACATGGGGTTCAGCCTGTGGTAATAAAACTTAAACAGGGAGCAATCCTACCCCGGGTAAAACAATATCCATTGTCACGCGAAGCAGAAGAAGGGATCAGAGAGACAATAGATGCACTGCTAGCACAAGGAATAATAGTGCCCTCAAACTCCCCATGCAACACATGCATTTACCCGATTAAAAAGGCGAAGGGAGGTTCATGGAGGATGATACAAGATTTACGCCCACTCAATGATGTGATTCAGAAGGAGTTCCCTTTAGTCCCGAACCCGGCGACAATACTGTGCAACATTCCGAAAACGGCATCCCACTTCACAGTTATTGACTTGAAAAATGCATTTTTCTCGATTCCCTTAGCAGAAGAGAGCAGGTACTTAACAGCGTTTACACTAGGGGGGAGGAGGTTCGAACACTGCAGACTACCACAAGGATATTGCGAGAGCCCAAGCATATTCAACAGGGTACTACATGAAGATCTGGGGAATTTGTCTGTAGAAAGCACAGTGATTCAGTACGTTGATGATTTATTGGTTTGTGCACAAACTGAGGAGGAGTGTAGAAAGGACTCAATAACACTCCTGACATTATTGGCCAATAAAGGGTACAAGGTGGACAAGGGGAAGTTACAATACTGTCTGACAGAGGTCCTATACTTGGGACAGCTGATATCAAAGGATGGCAAGCGGATCATACCAGACAGGGCACAGGCGATTAGAACAGTTGGGGAGCCCAAAACAGTAAAAGAAATGCAGAAATTTCTGGGTATGTGCAACTATTGCCGAGCATGGATATTGGATTATGCAGCGTACACAAGGCCCTTGTTACAGGCACTAAAAGAAGCACAGCAGGAAAACAAACACATAGAATGGACAGAAGAGATGAACACAGCATTTAACTCACTAAAAGAGCTGATATCAAGCGCTCCAGTACTGGCAAATCCAGATTATGGGCGCGAATTCTTCTTATTTTCACACTGCAAAGGAACACTGATGACAGCAGTACTGACACAAAAGACATCGTTAGGGCACAAACCACTGGCTTACACTAGTGGCACCCTAGACGCAGTAATGCAAGGTCATTTCGCGTGCGAGCAATCCCTAGCTGCAGCCGCGTTCGCGATTGAAAAAAGTGCCACGATAGTGATGGGCTGTCCTGTGACACTGTTTGTGGAACACTCACTCTTTGCAATATTAGAGCGATCAAAGAGCACATTGACGACACAACGCGCCACAGCATATGAAATAATACTGTCCAGCGCAAACATCCATATAGTAAGATGTAAAACAGTGAACCCGGCCACATTCATCACAGAGGCGTGCACCGTAGAGGACATGCAGAACCACAACTGCGCTACGTACACAGGTGACGAAGGTCAGGATCAAGTGATTTTTGAGAATGCCCTGAACGAGGGAGAGGTGTATTTCGTGGACGGGTCAGCATCAATAGACATGGAGACAGGAGAGAAACATGTGGGTATGGCAGTTGTACGATTAGAGGAAGATGAATACGAGACACTAGTGCAACACCGCCTCCCATCACACTATTCAGCCCAAGCAGCAGAACTAATAGCGCTAATAGAAGCATTGCATGCCGCCAAGGGGTGCGCAGTGACAATATATACAGACTCAGCATACATGACAACAACAGTACACGGCGGGTTGGCACGGTGGGGGCGGAGAGGGTTTCGACGAGCAGATGGAACACCGGTTCAGCATGCAGAATTATTGAAAGAACTGATTGAGGCCCTGCAAGACCCCACGGCAGTGGCCATCGTAAAATGCCAAGCCCACACCACAAATACAGATTTTATATCTTTGGGGAACGCGGCAGCAGACGCCGCTGCCAAAGAAGCTTCGTATTTACAGAAAGGTGAAGTAGGAGAGTACATGTTGCACCACACAGCAAGCCAAGAGGTCCCCACAGGATACAACATGATGCCCACACAGGAAATAATAGAGCTGCAAGAGGGAGCTAGTGCAGAAGAAAAATTGCTGTGGACTAAGCGGGGATGCAGCAAATCGCCGACTGATTTATTGTGGCGACAAGAAAGTTCAGGAAAAGCGGTAATGCCAGTTACATTGTTAGAAATAGCATTTCAACAACTACACTTTCCCGCACATAACGCAAAGCAACACATAAAGGCGGAGATACAAGAAGATTGGTTTGCACCTTGCCTCCAGGAACACATCACAAGGCTGGCTTTAGAATGCACGACATGTCAGATTTACAACTCAGGTATGACATTGCGCACACTAAGAGGAACGATACCAAAACCAAATGGCCCATTCAGAGAGCTCCACATTGATTATGTAGACATGGGAGAAAGGTGTAACGGGGCTCGCTACATGATTGTGGTTGTATGTCCATTTTCGAGGTGGGTGGAGGCAGGCCCTTGTGCGCGCCCTGATGCGAAGGGCGCCGCGAAGTTCCTAGTGCGGGAAGTATTCCCGCGCTGGGGAATTTGCGAAGTTATTCGCTCAGACAACGGCACGCATTTTGTTAATGAACTATTCAAGGAAGTGACTACGCTATTGGGAATAAAGCACAAATTATGTTCGATTTATCATCCTCAAAGTAATGGCGTAGTGGAAAAGATGAACGGTCTGTTAAAAAGCAGATTGTCAAAACTGTGTTTTTCCCTTAAAAAGACCTGGATGTACTGCCTGCCTTTGGCCCTGTTTGAGTTACGAAATCAGCCAAGTAAAGACCACCATTTGTCCCCGCATGAGATCGTCACTGGAAGGAGAATGCACACAGCGCATTCGCCTCTCCGTGAACGTTCTGATGCACACAGAAGCGCAGCGATATTGGGAGAGGAGTTCACAGAGTACTTGAAAAAACTGACACGGGCAGCGCGCGTAATTGCGAAGCAACTAGCCCCCCCCTCTACAAGAGAGGAGGGGAACACAACAGAAACAGAGACACTGCCTGAAAAACCATTACAACTAATGCCTGGTGACCTTATATATGTCAGAAGTTTTGTGCGAAGGTGGAATGCGCCACGTTTCCATGGCCCTTATGAGGTAGTGTTTTGCACGCCCACGGCAGTAAAGGTGAAGGGCCTACGATACTGGGTGCATTTGACAGACGTACGCAGAGCTTATAGCGCCGTGGAAGGTGAGGTGCAGGACGAGGCACAGGCAACAGCGGACAATGAAGTTGTGCAGAATGAATGATGGGAATTTTGTGTGCATTAAGTGATGAACATTGAACGCGACTGGCGCACGACAAGTGTACTGAAATAAATATGTATATATATATATGATTTTTTTTTTTTTTTTTTACAACTTTTGAAGGTTTTTGTGGGGTTTTTTGGTTTTGGAGAAGTTTTTGTCTCTCAACTTTCCTTTTTTATATATGAAATAATGTACGGATAGTAATGATTGTAAAGTTACCTTGTCTGTGGACACACCCCCTCCCTCACCCACTCCCATACTTTGTCGAAGCAACGTCACAACGTTAGAAATGTTTACATGCTTGTACTTAATGCACTTTTGTGTTTCAAACAGGATTTACCATGGCATCCAATGGGCAGCCTGCAACTAATAGATTTGTTAGATTTAGAGAAATGTTAGTAGATAGATTGACATATTCATACGAATGTGGTTTATCAATGTGTGTTATTGTGTTCTTCATCTCAATATTTTGCCTGGTAACATATTGGTTCATAGCGTTCATCTCTATCGAGATGAACGAGGGGGGGAGGGGGGAATAACACCACCCTTGCCCCTGGCACGAATTCAATTACAAGTATGAATATTAAAGAAGGTGATTTTTTGGTCTGGGATGGATCACACTTTGTATGGGGTTACTATACTGCACCACCCACTGCTGCCCTGTCACAATCAAGAAATAAAGAAATGGAAAATGACACAATGTCCCTACCTGAAATATATAACAGCCCCACGACCCTTCCCGCCCCGATACAAAACAGCGATTTGTTGTTTATTGAGGAAAATGGAAAAGTAATTACGATGACAGAACACAAGTTCCTATATGAGGAATTGGAAAAGGGGGGTGGGAAGGAGAAAGGGGGGCCTATTCTTTCACCTATCGAAACTAAAAGGTATAGGAGGAGGGAGAAAAGTAGGCGAAGAAGAGAGACAAGTAGGAGGGGGTATGATGAGTATTATGGGTTAGGATTAGACAAGATGGAAGACCCACGACACCCCCACCAAGCAAATAAATGGTATGCAGATATGAGTACAACAGCTAAACAGACAACCAATGAAAGCTGTTATGTCTGTTCGCTCATCCCCCATGCATCAGGCACACCCAAAGTGTTGTTGCCAAGAGAATTGCCCATTGTGGATGCCCAATGTCTCCTTCATCTCACACTGTGTAGAATAAAGAACACCTTCCAAGCACACGATGTCTCTTTCAAAATGATACAGAACAACAAAACGTGCTATTCAAAAGCGTCTGGAGTGGTCTGTCTTAAAGAACCTTTCTTTGCAATACAAGGGACGCTGTTTTCCGAAAACAAATGGAAAGATGAAGAAGTACTGTGCAAAGCGGAAGCACTGAGAGGTGTCCAACCAGACAAGCTGCGGTGGATGGAAAAAACGTGCTTACCAATATGGAAAGAACACATCTCTAAACTAACATGGGTAACAGCGATGGAGAAACCCTTCAAGCTACAAAGTGAAATACAAAACGAACTATGTTTCAAGGGAGAAGGAAAAGTGGCAATGGGAACGAATAAAAACTGTAACAAAACTCTCACCATCCCAGACATGAAAAAAGGAACAGCAGCACTAATGGACACATACTGGGTATGCGGGAATCAGGCTTACTTGCACCTTCCCCAGGCATGGAGTGGCAGCTGCTCAATGGCCACTTTGCATTCGGCCCTAATGGTGATTCCAGAAAGTCACGTCGACGAAAATAAAAGGACGCAAGGAAACGTGAACCAGGATGTGACTTCCCCCACTGCAAAAGCGCACCTCTATGTCCTGTCCTCCGGAGGGAAAGAAGAGGAGCTATCACGGAACAAGCGAGCATCGAACTACATATCACAAGCATCATCCGATTTATTGGCACAGATCCCAGACAGGTATCGCCTGTTCAGCTCCGTGGAAACATTTTTTGCCTCACTAGTTTCAAGTGTCCAAGCAAGAGCAAATGCAAAATGGCTCCAGATCACACGGTGGGAACTGATTCAGCTGGCCAATGACACTGAAGAAGGGTTCAACATAATAAAGGTGGAACTACGAGCTCTGCGACTAATGACCATGCAGAACAGGTATGTTCTGGACCTGTTAACAGCGATCGATGGAGGTGTTTGCCGAAAAATAGGAAGTGCGTGCTGCACGTTCGTACCTTCTGAAGACGCAGAAAATGGGTCCCTGTCCCACGTCATTGAAGCAGTACATAACCTGGGAGAGAAGATGAAAATGGAAGGTGGGGCTAAAGATAGCTCATGGTTCGACAATATCTTCTCCTGGGTTCCCTCATGGCTTGGAATGGCAATGAAGTTCTTGATACCAGTTGTGGTGGTCCTCCTCGTGGTGTTCTGCCTGTGCCAGGTGGGCCTCCGATGTTGTGCTAACGCAGTCCCTAACGGTGCAATGATGATGGTGACAATGGGCAACTCTGGTGGTACAATTAGGGCGACACAAGAAGTACATGTACAGACAGGAACAGATAACACTCCCAGGTACCAGTTAGTGCCTATGTACCATGATAAGTACATAGTAGACAAACTATGGCACACCACTATCAAAGAACCACGAGACGTGGAACTGGAATGGTATGAGGAGGTCTGGGTAGACTTGGAAGAAACTGGTGACTGTATATATTTAACATGTACACCAGACGAGTATGCTAGAAGAGGTGAGAGCTTGAGGGGGGTATGCAGAGCCTGGATGCCTAGAAAAGGAACACCTGCATGGGATGACGCAGTGATAGAGGAACAAGAATGTAGAAGATTAGAAGAGCTAAAGAATTCGTTACTTTAGTAACGAAAGGGGGGAAATGTAGGGGAGGACTGGCCACGAGGCCCTCCTCACCTGCAGCCTTCTCCCCAGGTGAGGACCATGACTCGGTGGGCGTCCCCTCATGCCACCCGGGCCCAGGTGGAGGAGGGTTCACCCGCCGACGACATTGCCCACACGTATCCGTTCCCTGCATATACCAAAATTCAGTTAGGCCTAGAAGCCATCTTGTCTAGCAAACATGGCGTGAGTTCAGCACACTGTAACGCGGCCCCCACCTTTGGAGGGCCTTTCATGCATCTCTGCCGCCGCAGTAGCCCTGGTAGATCCGCTGCGAGCGCGTTCCCATGAGAAAGTCGGGTATGAGCTAAACCCGAGATGCCAACACTGTAACATTTTATCATTCACAATGTAATATTGCACCCCGCACGACCTGGTCCGCGAGGCCGGGGTGACGGGGAAAAAGCTGAAGCATCACTATCTGAAGAAAGTAGAAAACAATTCAAGTATTGGTATTAACGAACTACCTCTGTTTAAACAGATCCTGTAAACTGTGAATAAACCATAAAGATGTAACGTTATATGATATCACCCCAGGTCTGGACTAGTGCTGCTATAACCACAGAGAAAGATGTCGACCAAACGTGTAGCCTTTATCTGTATAAGTGTTCTTTCAATTTTATGTAGAAACCTGAACTCATATATGTTTTCTTAATCACCCAAAGCGGCGAGCATCAATCTCTGTAGGCCATAACCTAGAACTACCTCGTGTAACGTCTAATGTACATAAAATACGCACACAATGTAGTGAATATAATGTTAGGTAATGAAAAGGTACTCGGAACGACTGTATTAAAGAAATGTGTAACGAAATTGAAATATATATATGTGTGTTTAAATAACATCAAAATAAGGCAGAACATTATAAAAGTTCTGCATTTAAAAGTCAGCAACGCACGAGGAAAAAACCTTTGTGAATATATGCAAGGCCATTCTCCCTCCCACCCTACCAAGCCTGCCAGATAAAAAAGCTAAGACATGTGCCGCGCTCCCTCACCTCCCCCAACCAAGCTGGAGCCGCTTCAGAGGGTCAGAGGCCCCGGTACCGCACCCAAGGCCACAGCCCGCCACCTGTGTTATTTACAGCACGGTAATAAACCCACGTTTGAATCCACTGATCTACCAGCACCCTCTCGTAAATCCCACAACCCCCCCTAGACCCCCCAAGAATCATGACCCCGTGCAAAGACGACCCCCATCACTGGGACAAGACACAGAGACCCATTTATATAATAACTTCTAACGCGGCAGACAGACATGTATCATTCGGCTCAGGCCCCAGAGCCCAGCCCCTCGACCTAAAATACCGGTCAATAGGACACAGGTAAATCTCACCCCAACCGACAACCACCAGACCTCTCACGAGGTGCATTCCTCATGTGTTGCGTTTATTTTATAAGATAAACTGCTGAGCGATTTATTGATGAACTTAAATGTCGTTTCTTGAATAACTGCAGTGTGCATGGCCTAGGGCAAACAAGTCAGGAAAGGTATTCATCTTTGTCACAGGCTGCCCCAGCATACCAACACCGCGCGGATGACCTCAAGCTGGCCTGCCAGGCCCAACCCAACCCACGAGGCTGACCAGTGACGTCCTCACGCCAAGACCAACCACGCTGCAGCAACACCTATAGTTAGTCGACGCCACCCAATCCCAATTAACTTGTGCCCCCCTATAGTGTGTAGGTGCTGATGACGTTTTTTGTATTAGAAATACGCCTGTCTTTGCTATTGTCAGACAGAGCGCTCTCGGAGGTTGCAGAGTTCTTTGCATGCCCTATTCTTTGGATAAACTCCCACTTACGCTCACCCGCACCCTGTCTTGGCCTTATTCCCACTACGGGAGAGTCCCTTATTGTCTCTCATTGCGGGGAGGATCGTGCTGAAATTGGGGGCGCTTCCCTTCAGTAGCATACACTGCAATTATGGGAGCCAAGACATCGTTCCACAGTCCATCCGCATGCAAGTGTACACCCTGCATCATCTGAACAATGCAATCCACACTAGCAGACCATATTGCAGTACACAATGCATCTGTGTGCATACGTACAGGGACATGTGCATGTCAACACCAAATAGCTGCGGCCATGGCTGTGAATCCTAAAGGTGGCAGCTCAGAATGACTCACACAGACCTCTTTGTGCTCCCATGCAGGTAATGGAGGCTATCCCTTGAAGCCGTGGCTACTTACCCCTGTGCGCAACCCGCGTAACAGACATGAATAAGAGTACAATCGGGTTCATACCCGTACCCGTGTCGTGATTGAGCAGACCTTTGGCCTGTTGAAGGCGCGGTTCCGCTGCCTAAGCAGGTCTGGTGGCACACTCCTTTACGGGCCTCAGAATGTGGCAAAGATCACCATGGTCTGTCATGCTGCACAACATGTGCATCCGGAGAAATGTACCACTGCCCCCTGACATTGACATGCATGCACCGGGAGATGAGGATGATGATGATGGAGGAGAAGCAGCACCCCTGCCAGTACGAGATGCACAAGATGGCCGTGCTGTATGCCAATCACTGATTGACAAATACTTCTGAACGACAGGGACGTTGATGGATATGTGAGTGCTGCACTGAGCACTGGGTCGATGTGGACATGCACATAGGGGTATGTGGGGTGTTGGGCACTGTGCACTGTCATGAATAAAATGCACACACGAAATGAACAATGTCCAGGCATTAAATGATTTTGCACACAACGGGTGTATTAATGAAAACAACAGAAAAGTGTGTCCTCCCTCCACCACTCACACGCCCTCCCGCCTCCCCCCTCCAACACCTAATGAACGCCCCATTCCCCCCAATGAACTCCCCATTCCCCCAATGAACACCCCATTCCCCCCAATGAACACCCCATTCCCCCAATGAACACCACCTTAATCCCCTATACACCACCAACACCACCTCCCCCCACACCCATTGTCATCCCACACTACTTGCGGACTTTCTTTGTGTCCGGGGGCAGCATTTCGGTCTGCCTCGCACTCCGCCTTGTCAGCCGCACAGGGCTGGAGGGTGCTGAGGATGCAGGTGTGGAGGATGGGTTGGATGATGTTTGAATTGGCAAGGCCGGCGCAGGTTGCTGGTGCTGCATATGTTGCAGGATGCTGGTCAGGACCTGCGTGAAGGCCCCCAAACTGTCACGCATCATGACCGCAGAGGCATTAATGGCGGCAGTGTTCCCAGAAATGGCCTGAGCGATCTCTCGCCTTGTGTCCTCTCCGTCAGCTTCATATTGGCGAACAAGGTCAAGCATGGAGTCCTGCCTTGCCTTCACCCTTGACAGCTGTGCCTCCAAGTCAGTGGGAGCAGCAGAGGTTGAGGGTGTTGCGGCTGGGCGGGCAATGGCAGGGCTGGCCTCGGGGGTGGTACTGAGGTTGGAACTGTGCAGTGCAGGATCCGCCATGGGGCTGGAGAGTGTGGCCTGAGTGTGGGGTTGGGGGGGGGGGTTGACAGGGGCTAGGGGTGTGTGGACATTCCACATGGATTGTTCCATCTTGGTCCACGTACTCTTCTGCTCCTAGATCAACGTCACTGAGTGGGGCTGTGACTGCTGCCTCACCCACTGAGCTTGTGGCAGCGGACTGGGTGCCGTCAGCCTCCCCTTCGGCTGTTGATGGCAGCTCTGTGGTAGCAGTCACGTCCACTGCTGCAATGTCCTCGTGTGCCTGCATGGCCTGTGCACCTGCCCTGGATTGGCCAGTGGCTGGCGGTCTGGCCCTGGACGTGGAAGGCCTTGTGAATGGGTCATGACTCCCGCCTTCTCCATCAGTGCCTGTGTGGGAGGAAGAGATGCAGGGCATCAGTGACGCTGTTACATGCAAGAAGCATGAGATGGTGCAGTACGGTATTTCATTTCTCATGCATTCCAATCTTATAGTTGTATCACACAGGGTAGTTTCAAGGGGGGGGCATATTGGCATTAGCCGTGGCATCTCCATTTGGCACTGATACGTACCAGGTAGTATGCCATTGTATTGGGCTTTGTGTGATGTGTTACATGCAAATTGTCCCTGTGTATTGGGTGTCTGTTGGTAATGGGATTGGCACACAGCATGCATTTCAGTGTGGCAGGGTTTGGGCCTCCATCTGGACATGGATCTGTAAATGTGTGTACGATGGGACATGCATTGCCTTGCCTTGGCTCACATTCACATCAGTTGTGCTACATCATGGTTTGGCCTACTGGGGTTTGCAGGGTCACTCACCTCCTTCCCAGATGTCGCGGCAGCCGTCTCCATCTCCCCAAAGCCCTCGATCGACTCCATCTGGATGCTAGTGCTGCATGTCTTCTCCCAGCACATGAGTTTGACCGGGGAGTGGGCACCCCCGCTTGTGGCCACGGCCTCCCGACGATTGCTGGCCAGGATGTTGCGGACCCTGAGGCGGAGGTCATCCCACCTTTTCTTGCAGTCTTTGACTGTGCGTGGGGTGGTGCTGACTGCAGACACCTTGCGGGCTACCTCCTCCCATATCTCCTTCTTCCTCTGCTGCACCTCCTTTTTGAGGTTATGGGTGAAGACCTCATCGGCATGGCCAGGAAGGGTATCTACCAACATGTTCAATTCCTCATCTGAGAAATGCTTATTGAGCAGGCGGGGGTTGGTTTTTCGGGTTGCCTTAGACATGATCTTTTCAAAGGCCCAGGTCTCTCCTATGCAACACTTGTGGTTTGGGAGGATTGCAACGGATTGTGTTTTTAAAGATGGCCGCCGGCACATTTCCCGTTCCGACGTGATGATGTTACTTCCGGGTCCGGTATTATGAGCCCGGTATTTACATGGTGTTATTACCGGGTCGGTATTAAGAGGTGCCTGCTAGGAGGAGGGGGTATCGGCGGGTCCCGTGATGCTGCTATCGGGGGGTTGGAGGGCCTTTAGCGGCATGGCAGTATGGCCATTACCGGCATGGGGGTTCGCGCGTGCTTGCACACTCGTAATCAGCCGCTATTAGCGGCGTCAAACGAGCACAAACCCGCTACTTCCTCCATGCCGGTAATGACCCCGTTTTTTTGGCACACTTCTCGTAATGAGGCCCATTATCTACTTCATCCTATCCTGTGGAGTGTGTGCACAAAAAAATCATCCAAGCAGAAACCAGCTGGACTCTTACAACCATTGGATATTCCACCAGCGCCCTGGCATACACTATCCCTTGACTTCATTACCGACTTACCAACCCATCAAGGGTTTAACACCATTCTAGTGGTTGTGGACCCGTTTTCAAAAATGGCACACTTCAAACCTCTTAAGGGTCTCCCAAACGCATCCACTCTGGCAAAGGTGTTTCTCGAACGCATTGTACGGCTCCACGGGTTTCCTTCGGTACTGGTCTCAGATCGAGGTACTCAATTTGTGTCCAACTTCTGGAGGAAGTGCTGTTCTATGGCCCAAATCGACATCCGACTATCCACCAGTCACCACCCCAAACGGATGGTCAAACAGAGAGAACTAATCAAACGCTCGAGCAGTACCTACGTTGTATGCTACATCAAGCAGAAGGAGGCTGGTCAGACCTGTTATAGATAGCTGAATATGCCTGTAATAATTCCCTACACACCAGCACTGGGCAGACGCCCTTTTACACCACATATGGCAGGCACCCACGCACTTCCGAGCTAGACACCCCTGCGACCCTGGAAATGCCAGCAATTAAAACCTTGCACACGACCATTTCTCAAACCTTTAAAAGGGCAGATGAACGCTTACTCCAATCTAAGAACCGCCAGAAGAAATTTGCTGACCAACGCTGAGTAAAGGCCCCCAATTACCAAGTTGGGGATGATGTCTGGTCGGCATCTAAACATGTGCCCATTAAAGGAACCCGGACCTTCCGCCCAAGATACCTGGGTCCATTCACCATCGACTCTGTGATAAATCTAGTAGCAGTCAAATTAGCCTTACCATCTAACATGCAAATTCATCCTGTATTTCACGTATCTCTCCTAAAACCTGTTCAACCTGGAACCTGTGTTACAACACCACCGAAGCCAGTAGTAATCAATGGGGAGCCAGAGTTTGAGGTCAAGGACATTTTGGATTCAAAGTATGTCAGATCTAATCTATACTATCTAGTGGACTGGAAAGGGTATTGCCCGCAAGACAGAACATGGGAACCTTGCGAAAACATCCATGAACCTCGCTTGCTCAAAAGGTTCCAACAAAACCATCCAACCAAACCAGGGCCAGACAGAACTACTATGAGAGGGGCCTTAGGGTGGAGCTAGGGGGGAGTGCTGTCATGATCCCTGCCCCTAGCCCTCTGGGACACCATGCTGGAGCCAGGCCAAGATCCCCCACATGGACCTTAAGGGCCTCTCCATCTTACCAGAGACCCACTTGGAGTCAGACCTGACGCCTATAGTGCCAGGCTCACACGTAACTTTGATGACAACTTGGCATTGGACTTGTAATGCATTGTGGGCAAATAGATGCCCACACATAACCCAGTTCCATAAACTGAGTATGTGGTCTAGCCTTTTGGATGTGGTTCGACCCAGGGATACCTGGAAGCTATTTAAACCACGCCCGGGCAGAGAAACACGTTTTGCGTTTTTCTGCACCCGCAGTGTGACACTCACCATGTTCAGATCGGTCTCCTGAAGGCCTTCGCCTTTCCTCCGCATCCCACGCACCTCCAAGAACAAGAACAGCATTAATATTCTTACCTTGAGGAGTATCCTGGCTTCCATCCTTCGCTCCTCCAGTCCAGTGGGCAGCTTTATGGCGGTGTCGCCTCCAACTCGGCACGCAGCATCCTGGGAAAAGATAACGAACAAAAGGAAAGACATTAGTAAGCATTCTTTATATCCCAGCTTACCCGAAAAATGCAAGAAGAGTCAAGCGCTTACCTGAACTTGAGCCGCTCAGGGCAACTTCAGCTCCGGAGCATCCCGTCAACCTGCAAAGGGAAAAGACAGTACAGGTTAGCACGGAAAGCATAAGAAGGGCCACACATCGCGCTTACTCACCGCACCTTATTCTTTCAGCCGGCAGCCACGCTGGGACATTGTAGCGCCTGTAAGGGACTCAGAGAGAGACATTGGTCAATACAAGAAAAAGTGAACAGCGCCGCACATAGCGCTTTCACTCACCGCTTAGTGCTCGGCTTCCATAAGCAACACAATGTCATCTCCCACCCCTTCAACACCTAAGGGAGAAGAAACAAGTTTTAAAGGGGACAATAGACAAGAAAGGAACAGTTCATTAAGAATCATCCAACCTACCGGTCGGGCTGGAGTTACAACAAGCCCAGTCCGTTGGGCCCGCGCCTGTGAAGCAACTAGGCTGCACAGAGCCCACATCAATCGATGCGCCCCTGCACCGAAGGGCAGGATGGAGAGCACGCCACAAAAGAAAACAAGGTGAGGAGAGGACATCGGGGAAGGTTTGGTCCCCAAGGGAAGAGGGGGTCAAGCAACCAGAGGCAATAGAGTTAAACTCCAGAATCCTGTGTTTCAGGCCCAGTCTCCAGTCAAACAGATTCCAGGGAAGGGTTTGAGGTTGTAGGAGGTCCAAGCAGGCTGAGTGGCGTCCCCGTGGATACCAGGTGAGCGTTACAGATGACTTCACAGTGCTGCTACTTCCACTTCAACAACTACACTTCTACTCAAGTTTACCATGATACCAGTCTTCTTTGCCTCATTGTACTCATTTTTGTTTAGGTTACTGCAATGTTGCATCTACTGACAACCAGATATACCACCACAGCTTCAGTAATCTGGGCTTCAAGACAGTTTTTGACAAGATTCACTTTCAAGTACTTCAATACCTTCAAGTTATTGTTATTGTTATTGTTATTTTGCACTTATATAGCGCCTTATATACCATTGGTATGGTCTGAAGGCGCTGGTAGGTTGAACGCCCTTGGGAACCGAAGTTCAGATCAGTAGAGAGAGTAGGGAGAGTCAAAAGGTGCGTGTGTGCACCGGATATGTGTGCAGCTCGTGCGGTACACAAAGTATTAGCTGATTCTTATTGGTAGGTGTGGTGGTTGAGAGATCAGGAGAATGTGTTCGTTCTGGCAGGATTTATCCGGAACGGATGTGGCTGCGTTAGGCCTGAGGAGAACGCCTGGCTGGGGGTGTGAGACCAGCAGTGTTTACATAGAATGATGTGGAGTAAGCGGTGGATGTTCGTATGGGAACAGTTATACCGAATGGTGTCATAGTATCTCTGTGTTCTAGTTGAGTGGTGATGTAAAGGAGAGAGTAAGCGTGGGGTGTGGTAAGAATGGTTATATGCTCTTTCAATGTGCAAACTTCTAAAATCACTTTCACAGAGAGGCTACCGGGCGAACTTCTAAGTATAATTTTCCATACAGAGGCTATTGGGAACGTTTCTAAATTCAGTTTATCAGCGAGGCTACTAGGCACACTTCTAAGTGTAACACTCGCGGAGGCTATTGGGTACACTTCTAAATGCAAATTTTCACAGAGCGTCTACTGGGCTACATTTCTAAGTTCAATTTTTCAGAGAGGTTATTGGGTAAACTTCTACTTGAGACTTTCCAGGGTGTCTATTGGATACACTTCTATAATCAACTTTCACGGATGCTATTGGTAGCACTTCTAAATGCAGCTTTCACAGTGTGGCTAATGGGCACACTTCTAGATGCAGCTTTCACAGAGGATATTGGGCCCATATCTAAATTCAATTTTCCACAGAGAGGCTACTGGGCGCACTATTAACTTCATTTTCCAGCGAGGCTATTGGGGATACTTCCAAATTCAGTTTTCCAGCGAGGCTATTAGGAACATTTCTAAATTCAATTTACCAGGGAGGCTATTGGGCACACCTCTAAATGTAACTCATTGCGGCTAATGGGTACACCTCTAAATTTCACAGAGGGGTTGTTGGGCACACTTCTGAAAGCAACTTTCACAGAGTGGTTATTGGGAACACTACTAAATTCACAGCGAGGTTATTGGGCACACTTCTAATGGAACTTTCCAGAGTGTCTATTGGGTTCATTTCTAAATGCGGCTTTCCAGAGTGTCTATTGGGCACACTACTGAATGCAATTTTCATAGAGTGGCTATTGGGCTAATTTCTAAATGCATCTTTCACAGAGGATCTTGGGCACACATCTAAATTCAATTTACCAGAGAGGCTATTGGGCACATTTCTAAGCTTGACGGAGAGGCTGTAGGGCACACTTTCTAAATGCAACTTTTACATGCTAACTTTCACAATTCCGCCAAGGAGTGGACATGCCAACTTTCACAGTTTTGGAGTGGACATGCTAACTTTCACAATTCCGTCTAGGAGTGGACATGCTAACTTTCACAGTTCTAGAGTGGACATGCTAACTTTCACAGTTCTAGAGTGGACATGCTAACTTTCACAAATTCCGTCTAGGAGTGGACATGCTAACTTTCACAGTTCTAGAGTGGACATCCTAACTTTCACAATTCCGTCTAGGAGTGGACATGCTAACTTTCACAGTTCTAGAGTGGACATGCTAACTTTCACAGTTCTAGAGTGGACATGCTAACTTTCACAAATTCCGTCTAAGAGTGGATATGCTAACTTTCACAGTTCTAGAGTGGACATGCTAACTTTCACAATTCCATCTAGGAGTGGGCATGCCAACTTTCACAATTCCGTCTAGGAGTGGACATGCTAACTTTCACAGTTTTAGAGTGGACATGCTAACTTTCACAATTCCATCTAGGGGTGGACATGCCAACTTTCACAGTTTTAGAGTGGACATGTTAACTTTCACAATTCCGTCTAGGAGTGGACATGCCAACTTTCACAGTTTTAGAGTGGACATGCTAACTTTCACAATTCAGTCTAGAGTGGACATGCCAACTTTCACAATTCCGTTTAGGAGTGGACATGCCAACTTTCACAATTCCGTCTAGAAGTGGACATGCCAACTTTCACAATTCCGTCTAGGAGTGGACATGCTAACTTTCACAATTCCATCTAGGAGTGGACATGCCAACTTTCACAATTCCGTCTAGGAGTGGACATGCTAACTTTCACAATTCCGTCTAGGAGTGGACATGCTAACTTTCACAGTTCTAGAGTGGACATGCTAACTTTCACAATTCCGTCTAGGAGTGGACATGCTAACTTTCACAATTCCGTCTAGGAGTGGACATGCTAACTTTCACAGTTCTAGAGTGGACATGCTAACTTTCACAATTCCGTCTAGGAGTGGACATGCTAACTTTCACAATTCCGTCTAGGAGTGGACATGCTAACTTTCACAGTTCTAGAGTGGACATGCTAACTTTCACAATTCCGTCTAGGAGTGGACATGCTAACTTTCACAATTCCGTCTAGGAGTGGACATGCTAACTTTCACAGTTCTAGAGTGGACATGCTAACTTTCACAATTCCGTCTAGGAGTGGACATGCTAACTTTCACAAATTCTGTCTAGGAGTGGACATCTAACTTTCACAAATTCTGTCTAGGAGTGGACATGCTAACATTATGGCAATCTATGTTATTTGGTGGTAAGATAGAGTGGCGTGGGCTTTCTGGAGTGGAGTGATTGCTCTACTCCCCTACCCATTCCACACTCACGGTTTTGGTGGTGTCTGTTGGTTGCTGGCTTCCTTGGCGTCCCCTGCGTCCCCTGCGGACACCTGCTGACACTTCCTGGAGCCGCCTCTGTTGGAGCCGCCCTTGGCCATGGGCCCTTAGCCGCTGGGGCTGCCGGGCAGAGGGCTGCCCTGGGAGAACCAGTGATGAAGGGTTCACGGCCCAATCAGAGTGGGGATGGGCGGGTTGGGAGGCGGGAGGGGAGCGGGAATCCGGAAGAGGGTGCGGGGTGGGAGAGGGATGCGCCGGGGGTCTGGGGGCCTAGTTGCCACCAATAGAGGTGTGCAGGGCCCGGATGGGCTTTCTTACCTCGCGTCGGCTGCCTGCAGTGAATGCAGGGGCCGGCGCGAGGAGGGTCGCTAGACCCTTTGGGCCAGGGCTCACGGCCCAATCAGAGCGGGGATGGGCGGGTTCGGAGGCGGGAGGGGAGCGGGAATCCGGAAGAGGGTGCGGGGTGGGAGAGGGATGCGCCGGGGGTCTGGGGGCCTAGTTGCCACCAATAGAGGTGTGCAGGGCCCGGATGGGCTTTCTTACCTCGCGTCGGCTGCCTGCAGTGAATGCAGGGGCCGGCGCGAGGAGGGTCGCTAGACCCTTTGGGCCAGGGCTCACGGCCCAATCAGAGCGGGGATGGGCGGGTTGGGAGGCGGGAGGGGAGCGGGAATCCGGAAGAGGGTGCGGGGTGGGAGAGGGATGCGCCGGGGGTCTGGGGGCCTAGTTGCCACCAATAGAGGTGTGCAGGGCCCGGATGGGCTTTCTTACCTCGCGTCGGCTGCCTGCAGTGAATGCAGGGGCCGGCGCGAGGAGGGTCGCTAGACCCTTTGGGCCAGGGCTCACGGCCCAATCAGAGCGGGGATGGGCGGGTTGGGAGGCGGGAGGGGAGCGGGAATCCGGAAGAGGGTGCGGGGTGGGAGAGGGATGCGCCGGGGGTCTGGGGGCCTAGTTGCCACCAATAGAGGTGTGCAGGGCCCGGATGGGCTTTCTTACCTCGCGTCGGCTGCCTGCAGTGAATGCAGGGGCCGGCGCGAGGAGGGTCGCTAGACCCTTTGGGCCAGGGCTCACGGCCCAATCAGAGCGGGGATGGGCGGGTTGGGAGGCGGGAGGGGAGCGGGAATCCGGAAGAGGGTGCGGGGTGGGAGAGGGATGCGCCGGGGGTCTGGGGGCCTAGTTGCCACCAATAGAGGTGTGCAGGGCCCGGATGGGCTTTCTTACCTCGCGTCGGCTGCCTGCAGTGAATGCAGGGGCCGGCGCGAGGAGGGTCGCTAGACCCTTTGGGCCAGGGCTCACGGCCCAATCAGAGCGGGGATGGGCGGGTTGGGAGGCGGGAGGGGAGCGGGAATCCGGAAGAGGGTGCGGGGTGGGAGAGGGATGCGCCGGGGGTCTGGGGGCCTAGTTGCCACCAATAGAGGTGTGCAGGGCCCGGATGGGCTTTCTTACCTCGCGTCGGCTGCCTGCAGTGAATGCAGGGGCCGGCGCGAGGAGGGTCGCTAGACCCTTTGGGCCAGGGCTCACGGCCCAATCAGAGTGGGGATGGGCGGGTTGGGAGGCGGGAGGGGAGCGGGAATCCGGAAGAGGGTGCGGGGTGGGAGAGGGATGCGCCGGGGGTCTGGGGGCCTAGTTGCCACCAATAGAGGTGTGCAGGGCCCGGATGGGCTTTCTTATCTCGCGTCGGCTGCCTGCAGTACGCAAGGCAATCTTCCGCTGAATATTTCTCTTCATAAGGGGCAGCCTCTTTGCCTTTCCTCTCTGTCTGCCACAGTAAGAAGCTAGGCTTGCCTTTATGACCCACTTCTCTCTTCCTTTCACAGTCTTTGGCCATATAATTTGTGTCAATTTAAAAATAATCTTCAGAAGCAGCAGTTTCCCTTCCCCAACTTTGCCTTCACCTCTCTGCCAACTGTTAGCCTAGTAATTACCAAGAAGCCTTACTTGGAGAGAATGACTCTCTTGGCTTCAGGTAATGTTTGTACACTTGTACCTTAGGCCAGGTTGAACTGTTATTGGGTTCACAATAATAGTAAGATTGTATTTTGGGTCTGAGAAAGGTTGATTTCACTCTTAGTATGGGTAGACTCATGGCTTGAGCAATGCTTGCTCTTCTCATCAATTGTAGATACACTGTATACTGCTTAACTTCTTTTATATGAAAGGTATGCCCGCTTGAAAGTAAAGGATAGAGTTCAGCGCCACTCGCTCCCGAGACCCACGTCTTGACAACAGCTTCTCGCCTCGGTTTCCGACACATTCTCTGCACGGCAACCACGTTAATCAGGCTCACATGGGGAAAGACCGCTTTCCTGCACGCCATCCGCTGCGCAGCCTCTGCACTTCAGAGTTTGGGGGAACAGGACCCTCTCAGAACAAGCAGATGAAATCTGCTGTTTTCACATTCCGGCGTCCCTCTGGTCCTCCCGCTTCTGCTTGGTTTGCCAGCTTTGTGCCTTGATTTGATTTGAAAGGCACTTATTAAGCGTGACAATCGCCCAAAGGCATCTTCGCGCTACTAGCAGGAAAAGGGAGAAACTAGAAGAGAAGGGTTTTCAAGGCTGTACGAAAAGCCAGATGATTGACACAAGCTCTAAGAGGATGTGGGAGGGGATTTCAAAGGCCAGCCACTACCACAGAAAAGGAGCAGCCCCAGATGCGGCTGTATTTCACTGTAGGGATGGCCAGAAGCAAGCGTCAGTTGAACGCAGGGCCCATCCCGGGACATAGGGGTAAAACCTAGCCTGCAGATATTCTGCCCCTAGTCCATAGAAGGCACAATGAAACAGGCACAATGCTTTGAAGTGGATACGCTTAGCCACAGGAAGCCAATGCAACTTAAGGAAAATAGGGGAGATATGGGAACACCGGGGGGTAGACGTAGCCTGCTGAGTGGCCGAATGTTGTAGAATCTGAAGGCGTTGTATCAAGTAGATGGTTGGGCAAGAAAAAGGGAGTTACAATAATCAATAGAAGAAGAGATGAGAGCAGATACCACCGGGGCGTGAAGGTAAGAAGAGATATAGGGAAGGACACGGCTGAGAAGTTTGAGCTAGAAATAGCCCCACTGACAGACTGCACTGACCCGAGGTTCCATAGAGAGTGAAGAAGAAAATTTCACTCCCAGATCTTTCACTATAAGAACCGGTAAGGGAAAAGGGTCCGACGAAGGAGGCCAGTAATCTGTAGTTCAAAAAGAAGAAGCTGACAGGGGGCCCACCACTAATACCTCTGTCTTTTCGCATTCAACTTGAGTCAGTTGATCTTGATCCATTCCCCCACAGGCTCTAAACATCTAGAGCTGCCGCCTCTGGAATGGAGAGGTCAAGATGTACCAGGATCTGCGTGTCGTCTGCAAAGGGAATAACAAAGGAAGCTGTAAGAGAAGATCAGTTTGGTCAGAGGTTGAATGTAGGTGTTAAATAAGACCAGGAAGATGGCGGACCCTTGAGGGACATGACAAGTGAGATCCATTGCCTGAGAGAGGAAAGGAGGAAGAGAAAAAGTTTGACGCTGGTTAATGAGAAAGGAAGAAAACCAGGTCAGGACAGTACCTGAGAGGCCTGCCCCCACCAGGCGATCCAGCAGGAACCCATGATAGATGCTGTCAAAGGTGGCTAAAAGATCAAGCATCAGCAAGGCACTGATGCCGCCCTTGTCAAGGATCCACGCCAGATCGTCCATGACTCTCGGTACCACGCCCCAGGCGAAATCTAGACTGGGAGGAGTGAAAAAAGAGGAACCTTCAAGGAAAGCAGTAAGCATAGGACGAGATAAAGATTCCAGAATCTTCATAGAGAGGGGGAGAAGCGAGATGGGCCGAAAATGAGCTGGGATTAAAGGATCCTGCGAAGGTTTTTTTAACAAAGGAATTACAGTATCGTGCTTCAGAGGGCTGGGAAAATTCCTGTGGCGAGACAGATGTTAACAGCTTTGGTCAGAAGATGAATGAGATGCAGTGCTATGGTTTTCATGATGCTAAATGAGATAGGGTGTTGTGGAGAGGACTTAAGCTTGGCAACTGTAGCAGAGACATCACAGGACCAAAAAGAAGGAAAGGTAGACCAAGAAGCAGCAGCATGCAAGACCATGGAATGCAAAGAAGGAGCAGACACAGCAGGGAGTGTGGAGATAATATTTGACCTGATCGTGCTAATTTGCTCCACGAAAAAAGAGCGACAAGGAATCACACAGGTCCTGGGAAGATTGGACAGGATCCGGTGCTGTATAGGAAAGACCACAAGCAACTTTAAATAATAATACGACTCGGGGAACTTTTTTGTATAGTCACTCTTAGACCTCCACGACTTGATGCAACATAATAGTATTGCAGTTTCGCACTGATGCGTGCAGAGAACGAAAACACAGAGTTCCCCTACTCCGTTTGTAGTAAGTGACAAAAGTGGTTTCTGCACTCATCTATTACTGCGCCACAGGGAGTTCAGTGTCAACCAACACCAATTTCTCTTAGTTCATCATATATTTATTTATTGATCGCCCATAAGGATGACACGTGTTTCGGTACCCTATGTGTCCCTTTTTCAAATCTGGGCATAGACTATTTGATATACTATATACAAGATTGCAAAAAATTAATAGAAATAATTGTAAGCCAATTTTTGTGATATGTCAATAGAACAGATTCCCACGAGTTCCCAAAAACCAATATTCATATCAATCATATTATGAACCATATGACCCGAATGAATTAGCAATTTTTTCAAGAAAAAAAAAATCACAGGTTAGTTTCCACGCAATAACGATTAAAACAAATCGAGTGTAAACAGAATCACAGATTTGTATCCACATAGTAGCAATTAAAACAAATCAAGTGTAAATCCATTATGACATTTTTTTTTTTAACATACCATCATGGCGCCCAGTTGGGGTGACCGGGCACAAGAGAATACCGTGGAGGGAGGAGGAAGGGAGGGGAAACATCGTGATAAAACAGGAAAAGAAAAAAGATATAATAGACATAAGCTCAAATTAGGTTAATTTTCCCATCAGACTCACAAGAGCGCTGCAAGCACTTATCAGTGAGCTATTTGTACTCCGACGATAGGTAAGCCCTATCTTAAGCCCTATCTTAAGGCGGATGTAAATTAAGTCAAACTGTTACGCTCAACATAGATATGGCCTGGGCCTGCCTGTTGGGAGGGTTTCCCAGACCACGGAATACTAAACACGTTGGGAAACTGAGGGACCTGGCATATGTGCTTGCTAAAAGAAGGATTGCTATCGGCTGGAAGCAGGGCCACAAGCCACGGGTTGAGGTATGGTGGCGGGATTTGCAAAAATGGGCGGAGGCTGAAACGGTAGTGTGGCAGGAGGAATGTAGCAAGTGTGGGGAAGAAGATGTGGGTAACCTGATGGCTTGAGAGTGTTAATAACAGGACTGTTTGGCGCAATAATGGATTCTGAAGCTTTGGAAGGAAGCGATACCTGGCCACACGCAGCAAATACAGAAACGCAAACAAGCTCTTGAGGGGGGAGGAATTTGGGGAGCAGTAATGTGCGTTAATTGATGTTCACGAGTCTGTTGTAAATAATGCTGCAAGTTTGGTTTGTATTGTTTATTTGTTTTCAAAATAATAAACTTTTTTTAAAAAAACGCATAAGGGCGTAGCAACAGCCACCATAGTGAGATGGGTCAAAGAGATCATGAGCCTTGCAGGAATAGATATGACTAAATTTGGAGCACATTCGGTTAGGGGCGCAATGGCTTCAAAGGCATTGGGGCAAGGCGTGACTTTGCAAGATATTCTGAAAGCAGGTGATTGGGCTAGTGATACCACCTTTAGAACGTTTTATTTTAGACCAGTTAATACTATTACAGAAGCTGTGGTAAGAACCCTAAGTCTAAACAGTACCTCTAGTTTGAAGAAGAGTTACAGACCCCGTGTTCCTGAGCCTCAGTTGTGGGGACAAGAGGGAGGAGATCTGTAGGGCTCCTGCGGTGGTACTTTGGAGGTCATTGGCAGCTACGGGTTCTTTTCGGTTTCAGCGCTTTGTAAACAGCACTGTTGCTGATCTCTGGTACCGGTTGGGCTTCCTTCACTCCTTGGGTCTGGTGAGGGGACTCTAGCTCTGGTCGTCCTGCTTCTGGAGGGTCCTTAGGAGACTCCTGGAGCTTCTAGCCGGATTTCAGACATTTCACTCGACTACGGATTACTCGACCCATGGCACTTGGTTCTTGCAGCAATGAAGTACAGCCAGACAGGGAAGATGGTCCAGTGGAGTTGGTCCCACTAACCCAAGGGGAGAAGTCGTCCATTCCGAAGCTTCTCTGTCTGAAAAGGGAGTTTCAGCACAGCAGCAGGGCTTCACCCCAGACAACTCAAAGGTCCAGGAGGATGCAGCAAGCTTCGTTCACGGTTTCTTCGTCGGGTGTTTCTCCCAGTGGTCGACTCTGCCTCTAGTCCTAAAACCCTCGCTTTTTAAGCAGGTTTCTCCCATTCATGCACAGCCTAGGCTGTCAATGACACATCAGGGTTGCTGTCCTCAAAGGACAACCAGCCAGCCAGCCAGCCAGCCATTCAGGACTGGTTGCATTCAGGCATTCCTAGAGACAAAGGACAGGGGTGTTTCGTGACCCTCCCTCACATCGTGTCCTTCCAGACACACTGGAAACAGAGGCGGGCCTCAGGGCTGAAGTGCGCCAAAGGCAAGACAAACAAAGGGCTCCAATCTGTTTGACGCACAGAGTAAAACCCAAGAAAGAGCTCACAAACAGAAAATTGCAAAAAAAGAAGACAGGGGCCGTTTTCATAAAATGGTCACCCCTGGGTGCTATACTGCAGCTGGGGGTTCAGCCTGCTGTAGAAAAGCACAATGGTAGGAAACATTAAACCACTGCCACTAGCCATTTAAAAGTAGGGAGGGCAACATATAAATGTTACATGAGAATGTAGGATAAGGAGCTACTAGGTAACCCCCCAGCACTCCACTTAAGATTGTTTGTGCTGGACCCACAAAGAGAAAAGGTAAGTGAAGTCAATTTCACTTTACTTTTCTTGGGAACAGTAGTTTACACAAGAAAAGGAAGGTATTTTAAACCTTATGAGAAATATAAAGGATTTCTCAGTGACACTGCACTGAAGGTGCTGCATGTCACCATACAAAAAGTAGATGCATATGGAGTTTGTCAGACTCCCAAAACAGTGAAAACACATAATTCAAAGGTCAAAACACATGAGGCAGTGGGAAAAGGGTCTCACTCACTCCAGGGTTAAAATTAAAAAAGTCTTACAGTCCAGAAATAGAGCTGGGGGTCTCTAAGGTTGAAGGGAATTAGCACAGAAATGAAAATTCTCCCCAACATCACTGCACCAGTATATGGCAGTATTCACATGCACTCCTTCACACATTATTCATGTTTGCTTTGCGCAAAATCCAATAATCAACAACCATAACGAAAAGTACCTCCAGGATTAAAAAAAACAAAAGAAATGGATCCAAAAAAGAAAGAAGCAATAAACAAACGGAACCACAAAGTCCCATCAACCGAGGTCTCAACTACCCACAACCTACCAAATACAAGCAACAAGAAACCACAAACAGCAAAGACTAAACCCAAAAGACCATGAAAAACACCAAGCGAAAGAGGACACCCAATAAGGAACACAACCCACGCATCATGCCTCGCCACAAGAAAGACAAACAAGTCACAAAAGACAACAGAAATAAGAAATCCCAAACCACTCAGGAAGGCACGGACCAGCATGATCCCACAACCCCAAAAAACTCGACAAACATCTGAGAAGGCCCATGGAGACATACAAATAACAGAGCAAAGACAGACTACAATGCTCGCTACCTGTCCACATACGCCAACGTGGTAAACAAAAACAGCACAGCAACAACGAACTGCCAGCCAACAAGCTTCACGAATACAGACCCAACCAGGACACAAACGGATGACAACTAATAAACCATCACAACCAGGTCCCCACCATGGACAATACCCCAACCAGAACAACAAACAAATTGGAAACCATCACACTCACTCTACACCCCTATATAACCAAGGCTGGAACAACAGAGGGGTAGCTACCCTATTTACCACCCGGAAACGAACCAACCCCACCATAAACCTTATCGGTCTACTCAACAAAGAGACTGACCAACAAAGAACCACCCCACCCAAAAGACTCAACCGGGAAAAACCCACCTGGAATGGAAACCCAACCAACAACACACCGGTCAGAACAAACAATACTAACAACAACAACACAAAAGGTAAATCCAGCAGACTACACTGCAGCCTCCTCAACATTAGATCCATGGCAAACCACTCAACAGAAATCAATTACCTCCTAAGCGAAGGAGGCACAGACATGCTATTCCTTACTGAAACCTGGCTATCAGATAACTATAAAGCCATCTGGAGCTAAGCAATACACGACAATTATAAATTAACACACACCAACAGAGAAAACCGAAGAGGAGGTAGAATCGCATTTATACACAAAAAACACGCCTGAGCATCTCGAATCATCACAACCAACGCGGAAGACTATGAATCCCTCCAAATCAAGATATAACTCAACTACCAATCCAACATAGTATTCCTACTGATCTACAAAACATCTTCTTACAACCCCAACTTTGCAACAAAACTAGCGGACAAGGCCGCCATGCTATCAACCCACCACGACAACCTAGGTGAAAGAGATCCCACCGATACAAACATAGATACAACAGAAGACACACTCAACAATTGGATCACCAAGGTCATTAACCAATTAGCACCAGCTAAAACATTCAAAGCAACACCAAACAAATGGTTCACAGAAGAACTGAAAAAACTCCCCAAAAAAACAACTGCAAAATGGAGAGAACAATACACCAGACAACACTAAATAAAATACCAAAAACAACTCAAACTGCACAAAGCAACAGTCCTCAAAGCAAATAATAAATAATAAACTACTACACCACAGAATCGGCAAACAATTCACAGAAAGAACTCCATCACCCCTACACATTTTGTGACAGACACTTACACCACAGCACGGTCTGTGTAGTAGCTGCACAGCGGTTACTGCCTCTGCGGGCATTATCCTGCACAGGTATAATTATATATGTAGTCACTTACACCAGAGCAGGGTCTGTGTAGTAGCAGCACGGCAGTTACTGCGTCTGCGGGCATTAGTCTGCGCAGGTATTATTATATATGTAGTCACTTACACCAGAGCAGGGTCTGTGTAGCAGCTGCAAAGCAGTTGCTGTCTCTGCAAGCATTAGCCGGCGCAGGTATAGATATATTTCTGAGGCTTGTGGAATCTGCTTAGATCACATGCTGTGCATAGGCCGACATCTAGTGGAAGCTGCGGAGTATTAGTTTGTTTTTCGAAACTCGAAAATGGGCGTCGACACAGGGCGTGCCAGTAATACTATCCCTAATGTGACGTCCACTGTACCCAAGATCCCTCACGCGTCTAGGATCCTCAGATTGTTTTTTTCCGCCATACTGGTCGGAAGCATTTTGCGGAGTCCCCTGGCCTTAGCCATACTTTTGCTAAAAATTTAAAATAATAATCTATTGACATCCTTCCCCACCCCAACGTCAAACTTCGACACTCGACGCTGGCTGGAGAAGAAATCGACCGTCGGCTGCTGCACGACGGATTTGGGCCTCGGAAGGCCGCTGGCCTTGGAAGGCCTCTGGCCTCGGCCCTGCAAGTAGGGAGAGTGGGGGTGGTACATACTCTACACTCTTGGTATATAGGTACACCTTATACATTTCCTACATTTAACAGCCCGCTGCCTCAAGGTGCGTATGGAGGGTACCCCTTTTCAATTCTGCCCCAAGTGCAATCGCAAATACCCTTGGGTCGACAGGCACGCCATGTGCAATCTCTGCTTGCCGAGGGACCACCCCGAAGCAAACTGCAGAGCGTGTAGTAGGTGTAAACCTAAGACACTTAAGGACCGTTCGACGAAGCGTTGGGCCCACCACGCCAGGCAGGCGGCCATGGCAGCGGAGGGCGCCTTCAGCGACGGCAGCAACGCCGTACTTTCGGACGGCGAGGGCATTACGGCGTTGAAAGACAGCCGAGCGCAGGTCCCCTCGGAAGGTCGTCCGGCAGGGCGGCTATGGGGAAGACCCCCGGCGACACAAGTGCTTCACATACTACACACACTAAACACACTAAGTCCAACCGAGACTCGACGAAGTCGAGTTCTCGGAAAGAGGCATAAACAGAACGGTCCGATTCGGTGTCCTCTGGGCGCTCTCGATCAAGATCGCTGCATGACTCCAGGCAATCATCCACTCTTGCCAAGTGTGCCTCGCTCCCTAGGCTAACAGAAGTTCGATCGTCGGAAGACGAAGACGACTTCCACCCCCAGGCCGCGCTCCAGGAGTCGGAGCCCGCAGTTAAAACCAGCGAGGCCCCACGCTCGAAGGACAGGGACACCACCCCCGATCCTCTACGCCAGGCGTAGAAAACCTCCGGAGCCACTAAAGGACAGGGAAAACATTTTTCCACTCACGGGGAGGGGGGAAAACAGCAGAAGAAACAACCCTTGCACTCTTCCACACCTGTGAAACACACCACTCCCCCTAAACAGACAGACAAAACCAGGTCTGCTGATATGTCTAAAACCAGCAAAGCTACTCAAGATAAATCCCATAGACTTGCTGAGAGGGTCATCCCCAGTTCCAAAAAATGGTCCAGTGAAGACCTAGATAGGTCATGTCAAGAATGTCTTCTTTGGCAGATTTTTATGATAAAAATCCAGAACATTTCCTCTCGTATGATCCACAGGGGGCGACACCCTCAGGCTCTACTGATCCTATCCCCCCGGCTAAGGAGCCCCGGTTTGAAACTCTGATGAGATCAGCACCCTTCGAGGTACAACCATACGCAAGACCATACTCACTGTATCAAGGAGAGGCTTCCTTTTGTGAGGACCAAGAATTTGGTATGATAGAAGAGCAAACCGGGACGGGCTACTATGGGGATGATGAGGACCAGGAAGAGGAAGAGGAGGACCCGGAAACATACAGGGTAGATTCCCCGGTAGAGAACAAAGCCCCGGTTACCGACTCCCCGGTCGATAACCAACCCCTCCTAAACGAGGTTCTCGCACGCGCAGCAGAACATTTCCACATTGACACCCACGGTGTCCAGGAGGAAAGGGACTTTGCAGAAGAGTTAGTGGGAGAAAGGAGGCATGTTGCCCAGACCATCCCTATCCTTAAGTCCATTCAGCGAAGAATAGATCCGTCCCTGGTGAACCCAAACCTCACCAGAGCAGTCAATCCCAGGGTTGAAAAACTTTTCAGGGCGGCCCAGTCTGACCCTCTCTATATAAGAGGACATCTGAAGCCAGACTCCCTAGTTATCACCAACACTCGTAAGAGGGCTGGAACACCCTTGTCATCGTCCGAAGCTCCTCCCGACAAGGAGAGCAAAAAACTATACCGTTTCGGCAGGAAAGTAGCCTCAACGTCCGCCTATCAAGCAAGGATTGCAAACTCCACCACCCTGTTGGCCAGCTACAACTGCCATCAGTGGGAAGAAGTCGCGGCACTCATAGCCTCTGCTCCTGAACCTTTAAAGGGCCAGCTAGCTCGGATTTCCGCAGAGGGTAGAGCCGTGTCTGGTTGCATTTTGAAAGCAACATTCGACGCCGCGGACAACGCTGGCAGATTGATAGCGGAAGGCACTGTTATCAAAAGACATGCGTGGTTACGGCAGTCTGGTTTTAAGGCAGAAACCCAGGCATCAATGTTGGACAAACCGGTGGAAACCGATCTGTTGTTTGGTAAGGCGGTCGAAGACGCACTGAAGAATGCCAAGGAAGAATACGAGCCACTCAAGTCCCTTGGCCAGTTAACCAATAAACCCCCTAACCAGAGGGGGAATAGTAATTTTCATCGCCCACGCGGCCAAAATTCCCAGAGAGGATCTACCTATTCCCAGGGGCAGGGTACACAGTGGAACAACAACCAACAGTCTACCCAGGGTTACGGCAGGGGTAATAGGAGAGGTCGTGGTAAAGGCAGAGGCAGCCCCAACAAGGGAGGCGGCACGCCTCCACCAAAGCAGTGACGCTCAGTTCAGGGTCCCTTCTCACGCAACCTCAGTAGGGGGGGACGCATTACCAACTTCACCCAGGCTTGGGAAGGGATCACATCAGACAGATGGGTGCTGTCAACAGTATCCACAGGATATTGTATAGAACTACTGAAGCGTCCCCGGAACCATCCTCCACGACAAAGAGTACACTCTTTAGCACATCAGAAGATTCTCCTCGAGGAGATCGCCATTCTGCTAGAAAAGGACGCGATAGAACTCGTCCCGGGACACCAGGTAAACAAGGGTATTTATTCAACTTACTTCCTTGTGCCAAAGAAAGATTTGACAATGTGCCCAGTATTGGACTTGCGGCCTGCCAACAAGTATGTCAAGCCCCAAAAATTTTGTATGACCACGCTACAAGAGGTAATCCCCCGCCTAAAAAAGGGGGATTACATGGCAACCTTGGATATGAAAGATGCTTATTTTCATATTTCCATGTTCCCACCGCACAGAAAGTATTTGCGCTTCAAGGTGGACAGTCGACACTACCAATTCAAGGTACTGCCCTTCGGGATAGCTTCAGCACCAAGGGTATTCACCAAGGTACTGGCGGTGGCGGCTGCACACCTACGCAGGGAGGCAATCCCAGTGTACCCTTATCTGGACAACTGGATCATAACGGGGGAAACCCCAGGAATTTGCAGGACAAACATTCAAAGGACTATCGACCTCCTTCACGAGTTAGGCTTCTCAATCAACGAGAAAAAGTCAAGCCTAGTGCCAAGCACCTCAAAACAATTCCTAGGAGCAATCCTAGATATCCAAGAGGGGTTGACCTTTCCTTCAGAAGAAAGAATTCGGAATATACAACTGCAAATTCCGCATTATCAGTCCGGTCAACAAATAACAGTACGCAAAGCAATGCGTTTACTGGGCATGATGGCGTCATGTATTTACCTGGTCCCCCACGCGCGCCTGCACATGCGTCCCATGCAGGAATGGTTGGCGAAACAGTGGTCTCAGGCAAGTGGTCAGTGGGACGATCTAGTGGTCGTTTCACCAACACTGGTACAAAGCCTTCACTGGTGGACAAGAGAGAATCTCGCACATGGGAAACCCTTTTACGATCCCGAGGTACAGGCAATAGTCACTACAGATGCATGCCTGACGGGGTGGGGAGCTCACCATCTCCACCACACAGCTCAGGGTCTCTGGTCTCACTCAGTGGCCAAGAACCACATCAACCTGCTAGAGCTTCTGGCAGTATTCAGAGCGCTTCAGGCGTTCGAGCCCCACCTACTAAACCTGTCAGTGCAAATCCGGACGGACAGCACAACAGCCATGTTCTATCTGAACAAGCAAGGAGGGACTCGCTCGCCAAATCTGTCCAAGCTTGCCCAGAAAATCTGGATATGGGCACTCAGACGGAACATCTTCCTGTCATCACAACATGTTCCAGGGGAGCTCAATTCCCTAGCGGATGCTCTGAGCAGAGACTCCCTCCCAGAGGAACACAAATGGGTTCTACACAGAGAGGTCGTAGAAGATATCTTCTCTCAGTGGGGTTTCCCCACTATAAACCTATTCGCCACAAGCGAAAACAGACAATGCCCAGGATTTGCATCCAGGTTCCCCCAACCAGACTCCCAGGGGGAACGCCCTGTGGATGAACTGGTCAGGGATGTTTGCGTACGCTTTTCCACCAACTCCTCTCATCAGGAAGGTGGTCAACAAGATGAACAGAGAGTTGATGACGCTCGTCATAGTTGCTCCCATGTGGGCAAGACAACGTGGTTCCCACACCTATGCAGGATGGCGGTGTGCAAGCCCATCAAACTTCCAGCCTGGTACCACCTATTGTCCCAGCACCAAGGTCAAACAGTGCACCAGCAACCCAACTCAATGAACCTGGCAGCATGGCTCCTGAGGTCATAGAGTTTGGACATCTCAATTTGCCACAGTGGTGTATGGACATCCTAAAGGAATCTAGGAAACCAAACACAAGGCACTGTTACTTTGACAAGTGGAAGAGGTTTGTTATCTGGTGCCAGAGTAGATCAATCAACCCCGTTGGTTGCACTCCTTCCACTATTGTTACATACATGCTCCACCTGCTGGATGCAGGATTGGTTTTTAACTCACTGAAAGTACACCTGGCAGCCCTGTCGGCTTACACCACTTCCCGTAGCAAGGTTTCGTGGTGGAAAGTACCAGTAGTTAAAGCCTTCCTGGAAGGAGTAAAGAGACTTCACCCTCCTATTTCAAACCCACCACCAAGGTGGCACCTTAATGTGGTGCTAGCCAAGCTCATGGGCCCCCCTTTCGAACCCATGCATAAAAGCAGTCTCAAACACCTGACTTATAAAACGGCCTTCTTATTAGCTATTACTTCTATAAGAAGGGTCAGTGAAATTCAGGCTCTGTCAGTGCAGGATCCCTTCTTTACTGTCCATAAAGACAAACTGGTTTTACGCACACACCCTAGGTTCTCACCTAAATGTATATCTAAATTCCATGTAAACCAGTCCATCGAGCTTCCGGCTTTCTTCCAGGACCCGCAAAACTCGGCTGAGGTGAAACTACACACCCTAGATGTGCGTAGGGCGGTCCTCTACTATGTAAATAAGACCAGACCGCTAAGAAAAACAGATCAACTGTTTGTCTCCGTAGCTACAGGCAGAGAGAGGGATCGCGTCTCTAAAGGTGCCATCTCGAAGTGGATTATTAACTGTATCCAGCTGTGTTACTCACTTTCTGAAAGAACTCTGCCTTTCACGCCAAGAGCCCACTCTACTAGAGGCATTGGGGCCACTCTGGCTTTCATTGCAAATGTACCCCTTGCCACCATTTGCAAAGCAGCTACTTGGAGCTCTATTCACACTTTTAATCAGCATTACTGCATTGACACCCATTCCAAGGCAGATAAACAAGTGGGACAAGCGGTTCTAAGACACTTATTTGCTCATGACCCTTCTCACATCCCACCTCCTTCTTCAGGTACTGCTCGCTAATCTATGCACAGCATGTGATCTAAGCAGATTCCACAAGCCTCAGAAGGGATACATTACTCACCGTAATCGTATTTCTGATGCTTGTATCTGCTTAGATTCACATGCGACCCACCCTTCCTCCCCTCTGAGAGAAGGCGCATGATGGCTTGTAGTCTTACCTTTCTGTGTATCTGCTTGGATTATCTGTACTCGCGCTACTCCTCATGCTACCTCATGTCAGAAAAAATACAATCTGAGGATCCTAGACGCGTGAGGGATCTTGTGTACAGTGGACGTCACACTAGGGATAGTATTACTGGCACGCCCTGTGTCGACGCCCATTTTCAAGTTTCGAAAAACAAACTAATACTCCGCAGCTTCCACTAGATGTCGGCCTATGCACAGCATGTGAATCTAAGCAGATACAAGCATCAGAAATACGATTACGGTGAGTAATGTATCCCATATATAGTCACTTACACCAGAGCAGGGTCTGTGTAGTAGCTACATAGCAGTTACTGCATCTGCAAGCATTAGCCAGCGCAGGTATTATATATATAGTCACTTACACCAGAGCAGGGTCTGTGTAGCAGCTGAACAGCAGTTACTGCCTCTGCGAGCATTATCCGGCACAGGTATTATATATATATATATATATATATATATATGTCACTTACACCAGAGCACGGTCTGTGTAGTAGCTGCACAGCAGTTACTGTGTCTGTGAGCATTGCAGAGCCTGAACCCTATCGTAAATGAACTTCGGAGCAGCTATTGTGTCTATAATACCAACAGGCTGCCCCGTGTAATTTCAAAACCAGATGTTTAGAAAATCACGTACTTACAATATTTAATTTCAACAAGTGGTAAGTATAATACAAGGAATTACAGCTTCAACGCTTCAACGTGTATTCCTAGCGTGGCAAAAGGGCTCCTCTTAACAATATAACAACAAAGGGGTGTGAACAGGACTCATTTTGTTCAGAGGGGAGAGACTGCTGTTTCAAAATACAGGTTTTATTCATTTGAAACGATTGTAATCTCCCAGTTTGATATGTGCTGTTTATACCATGGTTGGTGGCCCACTACTATGGACACTGGGATACTTTCATTTAACTTATTTTGACCAAATATTGTGTGGACCTTTGTAACATGGAACCATTAAGTCTTCCACAGACCCTGGCAGTGATGGTTGACAGCTTATGCTGACCTGAAAGTGGTTTCCAGGACATATCCTTCATGGTGTGGTTGGAAAAGACCTCAACAATCTATTGTTTTAATTTTAACTACTTTGTACAATTCCCTTGAATTCCATTTATTGAATCTCCCATTATGTCTTTTATTTTGTCTAAGTGTATGCCTTAATCTATTTTCTTGTAGCCTTCATTGTTTTAATAAACTTGCCAACTGATTAAAAAAAAAACAACAAAGGGGTGAGAACGTCTAAGTTGAAAGATGCTAAAAGAAATGCCTATAAAATTCACTAAAAGTGCTAGTAGTAGAGGGTAGTTTGCTAGTTCCCATTAGAAAAACGGACCCTAGCAACGCTCGCCTCCACTTCATCACGTGGGCTGCTCCGTATCACGTGGGTTTCAACGTCCGCTTCATCACGTGGGTTTAAGCGTTCATTTCGTCATCTGTTCTGCAGGAGAGAGAAGGCAAGGGGTTGCGAGCGAGTCCTCCGCTGCAAAGCACATTTCCCATAGTTGATTGTTAACTTGGTTTCGTGTAAGTCTTAAAGTTATTTCTTGTTGATAGTTACTTTAATGCACAGCGGCAATATTGGGAAGGGGGGGTGTTTCTGTTTATTTTGCTGGTTTGAAATGTGCATCAGGGGTGAGGTTTACTTAAAGTGCAGGCGGATTCAGTTTTGTTTTTTTCGTTATTTCAGTGTTTTTTGAGGATATGTAATGTGCATCAAAGGGGTGAGGCGATATTGGGGAGGGGGTATTTCTGTATATTTTGGGGTTTGTAATGTGCATCGGTTGACAGGTGGATTCAGTTCGTTTTGGGCTTTTCTCATGCAGATGTGCACGGGGGAGATGTGTTTTATGGAGTGGGGATGGGCACAGTGCGTTCCTCCCTTCCCAATGGGACTTCCACTGCACCAGTGAACAGTACAGTCAACAGTTATCCTCCCCGGGGGAGGGGTTGGAGGATTTGGTATGTGCAGCAGATCATGTAGGGTGACCAAAGTTTCAAAACAAAAAACTGGAACGGCCAACAACATAAGAGGGACAACCCCAACCATATTTCCAGCACTTCTCCTTTCTATAAACTGTATATGATCTCATTTGTGAAGTTTTTGTCTGAATCGTAGCATGTTCATTCAAAAGGAGCGTTAGCTCTAATTGATATTCCATGGCTTGCTGTACAATAACTTCCAAGCCAGTCTCTGTGGCACAGTCAGTAAGTGTTCTGACTTATACCTGAGAGGTTGGGGGTTTGAGCCAAACCTCCAACTTCAAAATTCTGAAAGTGTTGTGACCAATAATTACGGTTTAATTACCGTAGCCCCCCCCCCCTCACCCCCCAAAACATGCAAACCCCGGATGGGGTTTCAAAAATGAAAAAACTCCTGGGACAGAGGGTGATTCCCCGGACTGTCCCGGGAAAACCCGGACGTCTGGTCACCCTAAGCAGATGGGGATATGTGTCTTGTGCAGACAGACGCATATGGGTACGAATTACCAGCATTTCAGTTCTTTATTTCTCCTGCATGGGGGGGCGAGTTGGCATTCCCCGGGGAGGGGGGATTTTTCATTCACCCCTTTGCAATGTGTGCAAGAGAAGGCTAAACGGAGGCCTTGTATTGCTTTCATTATCAATCACACCTTAGTCCCTATGAGACCCGATGGCATTGTGTAGTAGTTGCTCGTGCTTCCGCGAGCCTTTATCAAAGGTTCTAAAGATAGAATGTTGATGTGTTCCACGCTCGGGGTGGCGGTTGGGGTTTTGAAAGGAAGGAGATGGTGTTACGGTGTTCGGGCTTGAAGAATAAACATATCTTCAACTTACCTGATGTTCTACGTTATTACACTGGCGACGAGGATCTTCAAGCCTGACCCACGCGCCTTGCCAAGCCGTATACATCATCGGGTGCCTCAGCTGTTTTCCGGGCTGCGCTCCCGGACGTGGTCGAGCGCGGCCCCCGGCGTGATTGGCGTCAGCTGGGCCAGCGCTACCTTTGCCTTCAACTACCGGACGAGCCGCGCTCCCGGAGGAGGTCGAGCGCGGCACACGGCAGGGAGTGCCGCCGTGCATACGGCTGAGCGGCCGCTGTCCCTACGCAGAGGATCCTGCCGAGCCGCGCTCCCGGAAGAGGTCGAGTGCGGCTTGAGGGAGGGTGCGGCTTACGCCGTGCAGTGAAAAGGGAGTGAAGACTAGTGCAGGTGAGAGGTGGACCCTGGGAGGGGGGACAGCCCTGCGCTCTTCATAGCCAGGAAGGCGCTGAGAGTCCACGGAAGTCGCGCTGTTCGGCTCCGCCCACTACATGAGGAAGGGAGCCGGAGGCTTCCTATTCATTGGTGGGTGTGTCTGCACTGATTGAACTGCAAGGAGAGGAAGATTAACTCCTTGTGTGCGGCCGTTAAAGGAACTGCAAATTTCTGTTGACCACAATCGTCAAAGAGGAGGGAAGTGACTAGAACCTGCCTGTTTGACCATATTGTGTAACCCATTCTACATATTTTCTGCCAAAAGGATTTGGTGTGGAGTAATTCATCTTACTAGTCTGCCGTGTAGGACAAGGTGTACGTTATCGCACATTATTATTCAAGGAAGTGCGCAGAGATTTTCACCTGTTTCATTCCATTGACCTCAGTCAGTGGCTATGTCGGTTCCAGTGACCATGCAGCACAGCAATGCTTGCCCTCCCCCAGCCTTCCTCCCCAATCCGGGTGAGCCCCCCATTGCATGGGAGCTTTGGGTGGACACTTTCAAGGTATACCTGATAGCGTCAGGTGGTTCCAGAATGTCTGATGATGACAAGGAAGCGACTCTACTCAATTGCCTTGGTACGGAGGGTTTGAGGGTGTTCAGGCACCTTCCTGGCCAGGATGTTTTGGCTGTGTCTTCAGGCGAAGGAGATGGAGAAGGGGGGGGGCAGTGATTTTGGCATTTGAGACTGCTCTTAAGAAGCTTGAGACACGCTTTGGCAAAAGAGCTAACATTGTGCTTGAGAGGTATCATTTCTTCTCAAGGGCACAAGGTCCTGGCGAGAACATTGATTCGTATGTGACGGCACTGCGCACTCTCATTTCTACGTGTAAGTTCACGGGCATGGCAGAAGAATACATTCGTGACCAGATCATGATGAGGACTAGTGACTCAAAAGTTAGGGAGAGATTATGGACAGAGAAGGATCCTCCGTTGGAGAAAGTGATAGAAATAGCTCGCGCCCTGGAGGAGTCAAGGAAGAGCGTCAAGGAAGTGACGGAAAAGGCGGAAATTGTACACATGGTTCAGCCACGCAAGAATGAAGAGAATCGGGCCAGGGACAAGGATCAAAGAGTGACGCCGAATAGCAGAGATTTCTGCAAGAAATGTGGTTGGAGGGGTCATGTTGCTGGAGCTAGGGAGTGTCCTGCTTCTGCCGTTGTGTGCAGAAAATGCAAGGGAAGAGGACATTTTGCCCGGATGTGTAAGGCTATTCCACAGAAGGAAGTAGTGCGGATGGTGGACCCTGGAGAAGATGATAGTAATGTAACGGTTGTAGGATATGTTGGTCCCTCTGTTGTGGCAGATGTGCTTCCAAAAGAAGGTGCGCTGTTGAGTGTGGGACCGTCGAGAAAAAGTGCGTGGGCCACCCTTAATGTGAATGGAGTTCCCCTCAGTGTGTTGGTTGACACGGGTTCTCCTTACACTATGATTTCCCCTGAGATGTACGAATCTAAGTTCCATAAGGAGGTGTCAAGTTTGAATCCGTCTGATATTAATCCTTGTGCGTATGGCCGTGTTCCGATTAAAGTATTGGGATATGAGTGGGTTGATATTGAGTTTCATGGCCGGAAAACCAGAGGAAAGCTGTATATAGCTTGTAAGGGTGATCCAGTTATTGGGTGGGATGAGCAGGCTGCCCTGGAGATGGAGGTTCACCCTGGCAAAGCTGTCCCTGTTTTGTGTGTGAGCAAGGGAAGAGAAGGTGGTTTGAGTGAAGGGAGCGCGTTGACGGCCGATACTCTCCAAGAGAGGTTTCCGTCAGTTTTCTCCTCTGTCCTGGGCAAGTTGCGGGGTTTCTCACACAAGATCGTGCTCAAGAGGAGTGCTGTTCCTGTTGTGCACAGAGTTAGGCGTGTACCCCTCATGGCACGTGAAAGTCTCCAGACAGAACTTAAAAAGCTGATGGAAGCTGGGGTAATAGAGGAATCTTCAGAGTGGTTAGCCCCGGTTGTATTGGCACGTAAATCCGATGGTGGTATGAGGATGTGCGTTGATCTAAGAGATTTAAATTCAAGCATCTGGATAGACAGGCATCCCTTACCGAATATACACGAAATGCTTTCGCTTGTAGGAGGGGCATCTTGTTTCTCCACCTTAGATTTGTCCTCTGCCTATCACCAGGTGGATTTACACACCGAATCAAGACCTCTTATTTCGTTCATTACGCCATTTGGAGCTTTTCGTTTCCGGCGTATGCCATTTGGTTTGGCGTCTGCATCCGCTGTTTTCCAGCGAGTGATGCAAAAGTTGTTTTGTGGAGTGGAAGGTGTGGAGTATTTCCAGGACGATTCTTGGTGTGGGGCAGGTCACGTGAGGAACATAATGAGAGGATTCTACGAGTTTTGGGCATTTTGGAGAAGAGTGGTCTGACGGTCAAAATGAGTAAGTGTAAGATAGGGGTGGAGAGTGTGACTTATTTAGGAGACACACTGGATGCCAAGGGGATACATCCCAAGGCTGAATTGGTGAAGGCGTTATGTGAAGTATCTCCACCCACCAGTAAAGACCAATTACGGTCGTTTTTGGGATTGGCTGAATATTATAGCAGGTTTATTCCCACGTACTCCAACAAGACAGTGGCCATGAGAGCGTTGCTCAAAAAGGGCGTACGTTTTGAGTGGTCAGAGTCGTGCCAACTTGAATTTGAAGGCTCAGGTGGACCAGGCTCCATCGTTAGCTTCCTTTTCTCCATCTAGGAAGACGGTTTTGACAGTGGATGCTAGTGAGTATGGGGTAGGGGCGGTTCTTGAACAGTGTTTTGATGGATCGTACCGCCCCATTGCTTTTGCGTCTAGGGTTCTAAGTGAGGCAGAACGTAGATATGCTGTCATAGAGAGGGAGGCCTTGGCTGCTATCTGGGCATCCAAACATTTTAGAATATTCTTGTGGGGAGTAGAATACACTATACGCACCGATCATAAACCCCTAGTGTATGTATTGACATCTAAGGGTTTGTTCCAGGCATCCTCTAGAGTGATGCGCTGAATGGCAGACATGAGTGAGTATAATTTCAAGGTGGAGAATTTACCTGGCACTAAAAATATGGTTGCAGATGGTCTCTCTCGTTTTCCCCGCCATGATGTAAGTGTGGAAAACTCAACACAGGCTGTGACGAGTGATGAATACGTGTTGGTGGCCAAGGTGTTTCCGGCTGTCAATGAGCAGGAATGGGGTAGAGAGTGTGCAATGGACCCCATGTTGAACAACATCAAGGCTGCTCTGACTACCGGTGCTGGCATGGATGAATTGGACAAATCGTTCGGACAAGTATGGTCTGAGCTGTCTGTGGGTCCGTGGGGCATTGCCAGGGGTACCAGGTTAATACCACCTGAATCTCTTAAAGCCAAGTTGGTGGAGTTGGCTCATGAAGGGCACATCGGTAGATCTATGACGAAAAGAAGGCTAAGAGAGGGGTATTGGTGGCCCAAGATGGATGAGGAGGTTGAGAAAGTAGTTAAGGATTGTGTGGCTTGTTCTGTCAGTGATAAGAGTAGAACAACGTCTCCCCAACCCATACAGCCTGTGGAAGTGCCGCAAGACGTGTGGTCAAAGGTGGCCGTAGACATTATGGGTCCCATGGACACTTTGGGTGGAGGTTTCAGATATTTTGTAGTGTTAGTTGATTATACATCTAGGTGGGTGGAGGCCACGGCTTTGTCCTCGATCACCACTGAAAAAGTGATTGACTTCTTGTCAGCAGTGTTTGACAGGGAGGGGGTTCCTGCTGGAGTAGTCACCGATAATGGTCCCCAATTTGTGTCAGTCGCCATGCAAGAGTTTTTCTCCAAACTAGGAATTCGTCACCATAGGGTGGCTTTGTACAATCCAGAGGCCAATGGATTAGTTGAGCGGATGAACCGGTTTGTGAAAGGGGCGGTGCAGTTGGCCCTGGCAAATGGTTTGCCGTGGTGCAGTGTAGTGACTGAGGCCCTAAAGGCTTGTAGGGTTACCCCTTCATCATTTACTGGTGTGTCTCCATTTGAATTAATGAGGGGTAGAAAACCAGGATCTAAACTCCGGGTGGCCGCTCTTGGGGGTGGTGTACAAAGTTGCATCAACATGCAGGAAGTTCTTGACAAGGTGCGCATTAAACAGTCCCGTTTTTGGGAATCTCAGCTTGCCAAAAAGAAACCCTTGCGTGTGCAAGTAGGTGATCTTGTAGTTGTGAAAAATCCAAGATTTGTAGCAAAGGGTTTTTCCAAATTTATGAAGCCTTGTGTTGTGACCAAAGTAGGTCATGGATATGTTAAACTGCAAGATGGTACCAGATGGAGTTTGAGGAGGGTGGTCCTTGTTAAGGGAAAGCTGGCGGATACTAAGGACCAGTGTTGTGAGGGAGGCGGTGCTACAGTTAGAATTGGTCCAGAGTGTGCGTCTGAGAGTGAGGTTCCGCTACAGAGTGATAGGGCTGTAACTGTTCACGGGCAGGCTACTCGGGTGGGGCATGGAAGTATGGAGGTGCCTGCCTTGGGAAGTGATGATACTGCGTCATTAGATGGAGCACCTTGTGCAAAAGGGGTGGATGAATCTTCTGAGTGTGATTCTGATAAAAGTGCTCTTGGCCCGACTGGTGGTTTGGAAACAAGGGTTGCAGAGGAGTCTTCAGTGTTTGTGTCAGATTATTCGGTCTTGGTTCCACACGGAAGGGGAATAGGTGAGGACTCTGTCTTAGCGGAAGCCTCCAACAGGGTGAATGATCGGCCGACCAGAATAAAGAAGATTCCAGCAAAGTATAAGGATTTTGTTTTAGAATTTGCAGATGATTAATTTTGGACTGTAGATAATTAGCAATATATATATGTCTCTTACTGCATATTACTGTTTCTTCCTTACTTCCCAATTTCCTTATTTTATGTTCATATTAATGAATCGTCATTTGTGAGGTTTACAGGGGGAGATGTGTAGTAGTTGCTCGTGCTTCCGCGAGCCTTTATCAAAGGTTCTAAAGATAGAATGTTGATGTGTTCCACGCTCGGGGTGGCGGTTGGGGTTTTGAAAGGAAGGAGCTGGAAGGAGATGGTGTTACGGTGTTCGGGCTTGAAGAATAAACATATCTTCAACTTACCTGATGTTCTACGTTATTACACATTGTGTTGGTTTTAAAGTTTGCTGATGGTTTCTGAAATGCTTTTAAGGCGTAACGACTTGTTTGTTACGTCGTCGTGACGTGTTCAGGTGGGACGTGTATGTGCTTAAGGAAGAGGATTACGGAGGAAGGAGTGGTCCACCCCGTGCACGGGCAGGCATTTATTTTTTATTGCGCATTTATAATGCGCTTATTCATCTCGGCAAAGCGCCTGGTATATTTGATTTTTTTATTTACAATGAGCTCATACACGGGTGTTTCACAGCGCGGCAAAGGGGGCAGGGGGGACAAAACGCCGTTGGATTTGTTTTTTTCTATTTTGATTTTAGTTGCAACAACGGCAGATCTTTGTGTCTTCTTGGCTAGTGTCCTCATCCCCGGCTCCACCCACCCCCAAACAGAAGTGGTTTATGGCCGTACCCTGTTCTGTAATATTTGGTACCCCATACCGATCTGGTATCCACTGGCTTCGGCTGTCTTTGTGGATCGCAGAGCAAAGTAGGAGAGTTCGGCTTCGGCTGTCTTAGTGGATCGCAGAGCAAAGTAGGAGAGTTCCGAGCCTCGGTATGGGGTAACGCCCACGTTCCCTATTGTCCAGTCAGTGGAGTATCCAACATTGCAAGAGGGGCTGGGGGGACAGCCACGGTGAAACTCCTGCTACTTTCCCCTCAAATGCAGTGCACGCAATTCCAGGTTGTCGCATTCCCGCCCACCCCGCCCCAATCTATTTTTTAGGTAACATTACAAGTGGCATCTCACATTGTATCACAACAACAAAAAACGGCAGAATCATTACAGATGCAGGGAACTCGTCTATTAGAGCTCTGTCCAGGTGCTCTGGGGCAAAATACATGCAAACCTCCTAATTTGCATATGGATTGCACCAACAGACATTACTTCACAGAAAGCACATTGCAAGGAGCATCATCAGTCTTTGATACTTGGAGGCACCATGCAAGTGACTTTAGAATAAGTTGTCATAAGTAAGCCAAGTGGAAAATAAATTGCTCAGTTATATATGGAGCAAGGCAGGTTTATTTATTTTTAAATAACAGCATCAAAGATTAACACATAAGCTTTGAAGTGAATCACTTGCAGAGCTGCAGATAAAACAGCCTGATTTCATGTTCTGCCCAGGAACACACACTTTGGTTAAATAGTGAACTGGGATGTGGACAATTTAAGCAACTGAGCATATCTTCAGTTTTAGTTCATATAGATATTTATTAAGGTTTCCCTTTGCATTTCATGTGCTTAAATAATACTTTATTTATATCAATGCCGTGGAAGCAAAGCACATTACATAACAAACTTCCCTTTCATTATTAACTTTACACTATACATCATTATAGAAATATGTTGATCAATAGGAGGATGGATTTGGTTTTATTCTCCCCATCCTGCATGCAAAGTCACAATAGCATCATGCAGATTGATGTCAGCCTAACAAATCCCCCTTGGCTAAAGCCATAGTCATTATTTCTTAAGGCCTGCAACATTTTGCAACCTTCTCACACCTGATCACTCCCTGCCATGCACATTTCTAAAGGGACAAAAGTCCCTGCTAATGGTACCCCTCCCTCTCAGCAGTGCCTAATGGCTCACATTGAAATGCTCTGTTGACACAGCAAATTGCAAGCCCCTCTGCTGCTGTCTTGAGCTCCTGGGGACATTGTCCTGCCAGAGGTTTTGGAAAGGGTAAGGTGTCCTGCTGCCAGGAAAATTACTGTGCTGAGCAGGAATTACTGGGCACACATTGTCCTGCCAGCGGGACACCTTGCTCGTTGGGCACCCTCATTGAGGTGCCGAACGGGAGGGGTGGCCCACTGACGAAAGTCCAGGTCAGGCTCTAAAAAGAGCCTGTGGGGTGGCATCGTGCCCCCCCCCCCCCTCTGGCTGGGTGTGCCACTGTTACTTAATCAGCTGAACTGCATTGAGTTAAATTAAACTTGGTTGATTATATGGTTATTTGTAGCTTAAAAAATCACAGCTGCCAACAGTGATGGAAATGGGTACACAAACTACGCTTGGAAATTGAAAAAATACTCCTGAATACTACCTCCTTAGGGAAATTGACCCGATAGATGGGTTCACTGTAGAGGGTGTGGTGTAGTGGTGCAGTCATCATGGCAGGCACGTAAAACGCATACAAATAATATTTCATTTTACAGGGTTGACATGAAACGCAGATGAATCGCACAATAAATGAGACTGACAATATATATATATATATATTACACATTTCATAGCATTCAGAGTATTTGCGGTGTTTCCCTTTTGTATTGCCCCTCTAAGGATGTGTCGTGACAGCCTCATACCTGATTGGAAGAAGGAGCCTCTGCACGCACGTGCAATACCACGGTGGTAGGCTAAATGTAATGGCACTCTCTCTCTGTGTCTCATTGTGTAGGGCCTGCAGGCCTACCCCTTGTGATCACAGGCCTGCGGCCCTGCTAGTCTGGGTGCTCCAGACCAGCATGTGTAACAGGGTGCCTCCAGGCCACTGGCCCTCTGTGTGATCGCAGAGCAGCTGCTTGTCCGGGAGCCCACGATAGCTGCGGTCTTGTCGTGTGACCATGACGATCAGGATGATCCCTGCCACATTAATTGTGTGTTGGTGCCCCGAGCACCCGTTGGGCTGGCCCGGAGTCACAGTGCACAGAAATTATGTATTCCCCTCCCCGATGCAAGGGATAGTTCAAGCAGTGCGTTGTTAAATGTTACCCCTCAACATCAAGCGGATACCAAATATTACAACCCTATATTAGCCATTATATTTGGTATCCCCTTCAAAAAAAGGATGAGATTGTTTCCAGAAGTCATTGCCTCCATTTGGCAGTGCTTCCATCTCCTGTTGTGGGTGCTCAGGTGGTGCTCTCTCTGGTCGTGGGCGACTCCTGTCGGTTTTGCCTCCAGTCACCCTCTAGGTTTCTTTCCGCCCAGCTCCTCTGGGATCCGTGAAATGCACTGTCGTACCATTGTGGTATATTTTCAGTTGTGCTGGGAACAGAAGTCCGTATTTTATGTTAAGAGCTTGAAGGCGTTTCTTGAGTGGGTCGAAGGACTGCCTCGCTTTCTGAACCTCCACCTCTTTGATCCGGCTCAACACTTCTGTCCAATATGTGCGCACTTTGTGACATGTCCACCACATATGCCAATAATTGGCTTTTTCCCTGCATCCGTGCCAGCAATGGGGAATCACAGCTGGAAACATCTTGGAGAGTACTACCGGGTCATATTTCCACCTGTGAAGTAGTTTTATGGCATGCATCTTATATTGACACGAGAGGTCTTAAATGCCCTACTACAGAGTCGCAACCATAAACCGTCCCCAATTTCACAGCCCAAGTCCCTCTCCCATCTCGTTCTTAGACCCCTGATTGCTCCTTCACGGGGGACAAAAGCGCCCTATACAGGAGGGGAAAAAGTTCCCTATACAGGAGGGAGATGAGACCTTTCATATCTACATGCATGTCCAAGACCTTCTCTACTGGGGTGGGTGGCCTCTGTATATGCTGCTTTCATTTCCTTGCCATGAATACCCCCTTCAATCTTAGATAGAGGAGTGGGGACAGCCTCCAAATGCTTCCTCCAGTTCCTGGATGCTTATGAATGTATTTTCTTTCACCAACTGACTCGCCCTGCTTCAAACCAGGACTGATAATGTTCGTGGCCAGGGATCGCGTCCCTCACCGGTGGGGACCAAATGTGCCCACATTCATCTTGAATCCTGAAAAATGTTCCTCTATCACCCGCAAGGCGGCTGGGACAGATTGGGCTGGCTGCCTCACGTGGAGCATTATATCATCTGCATAGAGACCGAGTTTAAAGGTTCTGTCTCCCACATCTATACCCATCACATCAGGGAACCCCCTCAGATATTCCGCCAAAATGTCCATGGTCCTTGCAAACAATAGGGACGAGAGGGGGCAGCCCTGTCGGGTCCCTCGCTGAAGATTAAATCTACGTGATAGCCGCCCATTTACCGTAACTCTGGCTGACGGGTCTGCGTACAAAGCCTTGATCGCTCGTTGGACAACCCTCACCGAAACCAAATTTCTCTAGTTGTACCCCATGTAGAAACCCTCAGTTGACTCGGCATCTATGGGCACCAAGACTGGGTTGCCCCCTCTTGGTGAAGCCTCCCTCACTCATGAGATGGAGAGTCTTCCTGAGGGTGTCTGCTCCCGGCCTCCCCTGTATGAAGCCCATCTGATCAGAATGGATGAGCCTTTGAAGGAGGCCCTCTAGTCTTGTTGCAATTATTCTGGTGAACATCTTTGCATCCACGTTCAGGGGGGAGATTGGTCTATAGGATCGGCAGTCGGCAGGGTCTTTTCCTTCTTTGGGGATGACCGTGATTAATGCTTTCCCAAACGACGGAGGGGCCCTCCCTGTGGACATAATATTCGTGAACAGATCTGCCAGGAATCCCGCCTGTTGGCCTGCAAATGCTGTATGGAAGCCTGCTGTGAACCCGGGGCCTTCCCCAGCTACAAACCTGATATTGCCCGGAGGACTTCCTTATCTGTTATTGGGGGAGACTTCTCCATGTCTGAGGGTCACTCCCTGCAATAGGATTCTAATGTTTCCCCTCCTATAACTCCTTCCTTCTCGTACAATATCTCATAGAAACTGGCGAATTCTCCCGCTATCGCCTCTGGGTCCGATCTTTCCCATTCTTGATCTTTGCCACCCATCTATCTGGCCGCTGGGCACAGAGCTTCGCCGCCAGCCTGGCACCCGCCTTATCCCCTTTTACGTAATATTTCTGTCTCGGGTGTTGGAGGCCTGCTACAATTTTACCCATCTCCATTTCTCTAAGTTCCTGTCTCTTGGTTCTGGTAATCCCCAGGTCTCTCTCCTCTTTCTTCCCCTCGACTCTCTCCAATAGGCTTATCTCAGATCTTAGTTTGTGGGCCAAGAGCGTTCTAGTTCTCTTCTTGGCTGCCCCTTCACTAATCAATCTACCCCGCCATGTAGCTTTAGCCGCCTCCCATACTGTCTCCAAGTGAACCTCACCAGTGTTTAACTCAAAGTACTCTCTAATGGCTGCCATCATCTCCTCTCTAAAAGCCGCATCCCTCAATAGGAGGTCGTTGCACCTCCACAATGATTCCCTTGGTTTTAAATAATGTCTGCCCAAACCAGGTCATGATCTGACCAGCTAACCCGGTGATGGTTACAAGCATCGGTTCTGCTCATATGCTGGTGTTCCAGAAATATATAATCCATCCTGGTTCTGGAGCCATGGACTGCGGAGTAAAATGTATAGCCTTTCATAATTGGGTAAGTCTCCCTCCAAAGATCTATCAACCTGTGGTTCCACATTAAGTCCAAGGACCTCTGAACGGCCCCCTTCCCTGCCCCCCCCACTACATGTGGGGATCGGCTTCCCACTATGATCCAATCCCTGGTCCGCCCACACGTCCCAAGCTGAGGATTCCCTCTACCCTATCCAATACCTCCCTCAGTACCTCCTTGATGAATTGCATCTGACCAATATTTGGGCCATAAATGGCTGCTATGATAATTCTGGTGTTTTCTAGGTTTCCCGAGACAACCACCACCGCTCTCCCATCTGCTCTGCCCCAAACTGACTACTCAGTGAGCCTAGGGTTTCTGCAGAGTATTATCCCAACGCCTCCCTTTTTGGTGGGGCCCGATGCCTAGAATATCATGTGAACCTGGAATGCGCCTTTCTTCCCCTTTCACTGTTCTAGTTTCTTGTACTAGGAGTACACCCAGACCTGCATTCTTCATTTCCCTCCCCAGGAGTGAGCGCTTTGTTGGTGAGTTAAGGCCCTTTACATTAAGCGATCCTAGCCTTAAAGTTTCGACCCGGCCCCTTTTCTCATTGTCTGTCATCGAATGACATTTTTGGATTCACACCTCTTCCGGCCATATGGAAGCCGCTCAGCTCACTTGTGCCTGACCCCATACATTCCCATCCTTGTCTGCGACTCTTGCCAGTTGGCAAGACCCTCGGGGAAGAGGTCCGTCTGTCCCTCGCTGTCCTTCTTATCTCCTCGCCACCCCTGGCTGGGGTCCTTGAACTTTTCCCGACTCCTGCACCTCTGATGCAGCCCTGATCTTTTAATCCTCCTCTAGATCATGCGTTGCAGTGTTTTTTTTTTTTTTTTAATAAAATGTTCTCTTGCCCTCCATCTTTTTGGCCCAGGGGCCTTGTGGTTCTAGTCTATGCTCCTGGGACGTCGGGCTCCCTTCGTAAAGCCTCCTCCCCCTCCCCCCCGTGACTCGATAATCCACTCCATCCCATTCAAATACGAGGGCAAATGGGTAGGACCATCTATATTGTATATCCTGTCCAGTGAGCCATTGTGTGAGGGGACGGCATTCCCTTCTGCAGGTTAGTGTGAGGGCGGAGAGATCTTGATAAATCTTGATTGTGTCCCCCTGAAAGGAGAAGCTCCCCAGTCTCTTTGCCTTTTCTAGGACCTCCATCTTTTCTCTGTAGTGGAGGAAACGCACCCCAATGGATCTTGGGCCTTCACCCCTATGAGCTCTTTCCAGCTGGACTTCCTTGCCCACCTCCAGGGTGAAGAGTTGCTTTATTAAGCCTAGGACTATCCTCCCAACGTCCACCACTGCCTCCCCCATTTTGTTGGGTCACCCCTAGAATGCGCAGGTTATATCGGCGTTCCCTGTGTTCAAGTTCGTCCATCTTCAAAAGCATGTCCTCTTCTCTCATTTCTAGGTTTGTCAGCCTCGCTTCATATTTCATGTCCAGCAGATCAGTCTGGAGGTGGTTATTCTCCATACCTTCCATTTTCTCTTCAAGAGTGTCAACTCTCCCTTTAAGATCCACTATCGAGGCCTGTATATCTGTCCTTATGGCCTTGATTTCCTGTAGAATGTCTTTAAGATCATCCCTGGTAAGTGGTGCGGGTTGGAGGGGGGCACTTCCTGTGGCCATATTGTAGTGCGTGTCGCCAGGCCCAGCTCCTAGTGTTGCTTGAGGCCTAAACACTGGAGGGATAGGATTGCGTGGGTAAGTGCTTGTTGCTCCGCGGCGCCTATCAATGGTTGCTCCAGGTTTCCGGTCCCCTGGGTTCCAATAGTTCGGTGTAGACTTTCAGGCTTCCCTGTCTGTAACCCTGGGACCTCGTTCCAGACTCCTTTTGTTTTGTATGCCTTGAGCCCAGATCTGGTTTTGCCCTGGATGGGCCCCGCTGCAAGGCCAGAGTTCTTATGAGATTCCTCAGATGAGGTCTGGGGCCCAGTTTCTGGCGGGGCCTCCCGTGTTGAGCCTTCTCCTTCTGGCCTTAGGCTCCCCCCCGTGTTCTGTCCCTCCCTGGCGTGGGTGGGCTGGTTTGTGTGGCTCGGAGCTCCACCGAGGACTGGGATGGTGGGGCACCTGCTGCCTGCTTATTTTCTGCGCCTGCTTCGGTCTCCAAAGAGGTTCCCGGGCTCTGCACTGGAGCGGGTCGGGGTCCCGTTTGTTGGCACCCCGGGGTTCGTTGTGGAAGACCCCGAGGGCCGCTGTTTTATCCCCCTCCATGTTCCCGGAGTCCCCGAGCCGCCCTCCCCTCCAACGTTGGGGCCCATGCACACTGAAAAAGATGGTCTGGGAGAGTTCTTGGGGCCCGCTCCCGCCCGGGGTGTCTCAGAGCGTTTATATATGCCAGGTGTGGGGATGGAGGGGGGCTGGCTCGTGATATGGCTCCCCCTGGGCCTCCTCACCACCCCCCACGACCTCCTCACCTCTTCTGGATCCTTCCGAGGCGGCATTGGGCCGTGTGCTGCGAGGCCCCTGTGTGCTTTGAGGCCCCCGGCCAACGCCCGTCTGTCTCCCCTCTCTGCGACAAGCTGGTTCCAAGGCCTCTCTGTCCCTCGGCTCCGAGGGGTCCCCCGGGAAGGCCTCTCTCACTAACGAAGCATGGGGGGGCACCTTCGCCTCTGTTCAGGGGGAACTCTTTCTCCTGTGGTCAAGTCGCGCTCTCGTGGTTTACTTCTCCTCCTGGCACCGGGCTATGTACGTCCGCGGAACGCCTCTGGGCCACGATGGAGCCCGCGGGGTACCCTGTTCCACTCTTGGATCTTCTAATTGTGGGTTTTTTAAATCTCCACAGTGGCTTCCCTTTTGAATTTTCCCCTGGCTGGCTATATTCCAGCTACCGAAGGGGCTGCTTTAGATAACATGTGTACCCCCCCCCCCCAATCTCAGGACCCGCCCCCCCCCCTCACAAAGCTCCTGGTCGGCTGGGCCGGTCAGCCGTACGTCAGTCCAGATCTAGATCTTCACAGGAGGTTAGGGCCTCATACCGATTAGCTACCTCAACCCCAATAGTATGCGCCCCTCCCTTCTGTGGGGTCAATCTTTCTAAATTAGGGTTGGACCTCCAACCCAAGGGTAATCTGTGGCCAAGAGGTGGATACAAAAGCCCCTGTGCGTGGGTCACCTGTGCCCAGGAAGGAAAACCACGTCCCACAGCTACTTCTGGAGGTACGAGCAATGCTGAAAAAAGGGCGCAATAGAACTCGTCCCGAAGAGGATCCGGGACTCCGGAGTGTACTTGCGGTACTGCCTCGTCCAAAAGAAGACCAGCGGTTGGCGACCCATCCTGGACCTTTGTCGTCTAAACAAATGGTCACCCTCCAGCATGTGCTGGGACAGCTGGAGGAAGGAGACTTCTATCGTCGCTGGACTTGGAGGATGCCTACTTCCACATCCCCATTCTCAAAGGACATCGAAAGTTCCTACGATTTGTCAGTTCAAGGCCCTTCCCTTCAGATTGAAGTCGGCGCCCAGGGTCTTCACCAAGTGCCTGGCACCAGTGGCGGCGCGGCTGCACCTGCAGGGGATCCACGTTTACCCCTACCTGGACGATTGGCTCATCCGAGGAAAGTCAAGGGAACTTGTCGATCACACAGCAAAGACCGTCCAACTGCTCGCGGATCCGGGATTCTCGATCAACTTTGCTAAATCCCACTTGGTACCGTCGCAAGACGCCCTGTTCCAGGAGCCAGATTCGACACAGTGGCGCGATTGGCTTCGCCGTTGGAGTAAAGGACGAAGGCCATCCTGGGCAAGGTACAACGGCTGTTAACAATGGACGTGGTCAGGGTGAGGTCCATCAAGTCCCTACTCGGCATGATGTCATCGTGCATCTACCTCGTGCGCCTATGCAGGTTGCGGATGCGACCACTGCAGGAGTTCGACACCCGTTGGATGCAAGCGGCGGGCAGCTTCGAAGACAGGATCTCACTCAGCGAGACTTTCCGCCAAGCAATCCGGTGGTGGGGCACCCGCGCGCATTTAACGGCACATCAGGAAACGGTGACGACTGACGCCTCCCTTGAAGGATGTGGAGCGCACACCGGAGATCTCCACGCAAGAGGCCTTTGGCTCCCGGAGGAGAGGTCACTACACAAACGTCCTGGAGCTCCGAGCCGTGTTCTGGGCCCTCAGGTCGTTTCTTCTGTCCCTCAAGGGCAAGGTGGTAAGGGTCTTCACCGACAACACCACCACAATGTTCTACATCAGGAAGCAGGGGGCACCAGATCCCCAGCCCTATCCAAGGAAGCACAGGATCTGTGGCACTGGGCCGTTGGCCAAGGGATGTTCCTGGTACCCTTCCATCTGGCAGGAATAAAGAACACCATAGTCGACTCACTCAGCAGGGAGTTGCGTTCGTGCCACGAGTGGGAGCTTTGGCAGGATCAAGTGGATCTCCTATTCCGACGATGGGGCAATATCGACCTAGTCGCGGTGTCGACGAACGCTAAGTGCCGCAGGTTCGCCAGCAGGTTTCCCCATCCGGGGAGCATGGGCGATGCCTTCTCATTACCCTGGGATGGCCTGTTCCTGTATGCGTTCCCGCCGTTGCTGCTGCGACTCAAGCCGTTCCGGGTGCAGGATGATCCTTGTCGCACCGGCGTGGCCGAGGCAGATCTGGTTCCCGGAACTTCTAGACATGTCAGCACCCCCGGTCAAACTACCGACTGACGTGGATCTTCTCACCAGGGAAGAAGGCACCATCCTCCATCACGACCCAGGATCGCTGAACCTACAGGCCTGGCTCCTCCAGCACTTGAGTTCGGAGGGTACGATATCCCAGCAGACTGCAAGGAGGTGCTTGCAAAGGCCAGGGCGTCTTCGAGTGTTATAGACACAAATGGAAGAGGTTCTCTGTCTGGTGCCGTGCGCAGAAGATTTAACCCTCTGTGGATTACGGTCCCTCAAATGCTGCCGTACTTGCTGTCGCTGGACAAGGTGGGGCTGGCACATGCCTCCATCTGGCGGCTATCTCCCGCTACACCAGAATTCTGGGGCGGTCATCTCTGTGGTCTCATTGCCTGGTGAAGGAGTTCATGAAAGGACTGTTCCGGTTGTTCCCGTCGGTGAAGGCCCCAGTGTGGGAGCTCAACCTGGTGCTGACCAGGCTCATGGGGCCACCATTCGAGCCTCTGCATTTGGCACTGTTCAAGTTCCTGTCGTGGAAGACTGCTTTTCTTGTGGCCATCACCTCCGCACGACGAGTGGGAGAGATCCAGGCCCTCTCCTGTAAACCTCCATACCACGAACGAGGGTAGTGCTGAGGACGCACCCCTCCTTCATGCCCAGGGTGCCGTTGGACTTCCATCTCAATGAGCCTTTGGTGTTACCTGTTTTCTTCCCGTCGTCGGCTGAAATGATTTTGCACTTGCTGGATGTGGCTAGAGCGCTGAAGTTCTACGTGGACCGCACGAAGAGTCTTCGGAAGACATCACAGCTGTTTGTGAACTTTGGACCTGTGGACCAAGGGAAGGCCCTCTCGAAGGCTTCCATTTCCAGATGGCTCTCCGGCTGCATCATGCACTGTCACCGGTTGGCAAACCGGCCGTCCGAGAGCCCATTCAACCAGAGCGATCGGTGCTACCAGGGCATTCGTGTCTGGTGTGCCCCTGCTGGACATCTGCAGGGCTGCTATGTGGAGGTCGACACACACCTTCCCGAATTTCTACTGCGTCGACCGGGATTCCAGGGAGGCTTCCAGAGTCGGCCATGCAGTGCTGCGCAACCTGTTCGCCTGAAGGTGAGCCTGGTGAGGAGGTAAGAGATGCTTAATGTTGAGTTGTTGAAATGCTTAATGTTGAGCCTTGCCATCTCCCGTGGTTGTGCGTGTGTGTACTGCTATGTATTCTTGTATTCATGAGCATGTGAATCCATGCCAGACCCCATGCTGGAGAAGGAACAAGTTACTTAGTAACTGTTGTTCTCTAGCATGGGTCTTGCATGGCTTCACATGCGAACCCTCTCTCCAACCCCTCTGCAGCTCTTCTCTTGGTCCTATTGCCACTTTACGTGCTACCAAATCTGCAAGAGGAGGTGCTTAGATAGAGGGCAGTCATTGGTTGGGGGCAGTATGACCCAGAGACCAGTGATTGGTTACTAGTTGAAAGACAGTTCAGAAATGAAACTGATTTTTTTTTTTTTCTTTACCGAGGATTCCCTGCCTGATGACGGGGAATATTCATGAGCATGTGAATCCATGCCAGACCCATGCTGGAGAACAACAGTTACAGGTAAGTAACTTGTTCCTTACTTCCCTTGCTTTCTTATAGTTCTTGGGTCAAAGGCTTTCGACTGTACAGGGATTTTGCTTGACCTCCTGTATGACGGCTCTCCTACGGCCTTCTGGTATCTGTAGTTGCACTCAGATGATCAATCAGAGTCGACCAGAGTTTCCCGAAGCGGCACCCATGTGGTGCTGGTCCCCTTGTGCAGCTGGTCTCCCCTTTACAATTTTTCTTTGAACTTCTTTTACTTTGCCACTTTGCACTGTCATTCCCCACAGCCCGGCTCTTATCAGTTTTCCCTTCGACTCACTGGCTGTAATGAACCGTGTTAGGAAGAATTCTCTGTATAGGCTGAATTTCCTAACCTATTGAGTCCCCCAGCAGCTTTGCTGGATTTTTGGGGTTTATTTTTTTCTCCTGCCAAGAGTGAGACTCTTTTACCCTCACTCTTGGACATGACTTGAGAGTGTTTCTGTGACTTGCTATGTGCTTATGGGTTAGGGGGTAATTTTCCCCATAGGCCATCATTGGTTTTTGAATGTGTGTTACACAGCACCCTCAGTGCAGTAGCACAGGGGTGTCCTAGAGACCCCCAAACATAGACTCCACACCCTGGGACTGACTACTGTCTCCCTGGGTCTGTAAAGTTACCATTGACTTTACTAGTCTTAACTTAGGAACTTAACCAGTACAAACCATCTTACTGTGGAAGTACTGGTCCCTGGGTCTGTTGTCGAGGGGGTACTGTCCCGTCCCCCCTCGCCGAGTTCTGGCTGGTGGCAGTGGATACCACGGAAATATTCCACCAGAATATTTCCCATTGGATTTCCCATTGTTTTTAATGCACCACTTTTTGGTGCAATGTTAAAGATACCGCCGGTTTATTTATTTAATATAAATTCACCGGTTGGGATTTTTTGCCAGAACTCGCCGCCAAAATGGCGTCTAGGTTCACTTCAGTAACCCTGAACCCGAGTCGAGCCTTTGTTCCACTTTTGGCGGGCTTCTGCACAGAAGCCCTCCACAGTGGTGCCATTCTGTCTGGGTACCACAGGGGGTGTGGGAGGGGGTTTAGGCACCCTGGACTGAGTTGCCTTGCCAACTCATGTCGCACTCTAGTGTGATTGGCCCAAGTGGTGAGCCACCCCGCTCACCACTTAGCATGTTTGAGTGACAGCTAGGCTGTATGAATGGGGGTTTGCTGCATAAAAGCAGGGTTTTTGGGACTGGTTCTTGAGAAGTCGCCACAGGACCAAGAAGCCGAAGAGGGAGAAGCCGGGCCGACCTGCCAAGACGACACCACCGGTGAAGCCCTGCAGCACCGTCTCACCACTTTTCCCGACGACAGAGGAGATCTCCCGCCGGAGAGTCTTCTTTCCTTAACTGGTGGGGACAACCAGTTGCTGCCTTCTTTTCGCCGTTCCGAAGCATCTCGTGGCCGCCTTGCTTGTGCCAGGCACCCTGGCAACCGGGATACCACGTTTTGCCTCAACCGCGAAAGAGGGGTAAAAATCCTTTGTGACCGGAAAACTCCACGGCTGGTCTCTTCCCTGGTAGTGCAACGACCTGCAGCTTTCCTCCACGTCGGGATCACCTCTTCCCCTGGACGACGCCGCGACTTACACCCACTACCAGGAACAACTACCACCGCTGGAGGATCCTTTCCACTTTTAAAGGTACTGTGTTCCGCCCGGCCTCCCTTGCCACCGATTGTACGGGGTAGATTTAGTCCTCGGCTCTCGAACCTGGGTAGGCCTGGGACACCCTGACTAAACTTTTCAGAACCATAGTAAAACCTTTTTCTCTCACCTGCAAAGACTGATGACATTGTGTGATCTTGGGCACATTTTTCGCCTGGCTCCCTCTAAAGCGGGCCCCAAACTAATTCTCCTTGTTCCACCATTGACTGTCTTTGCTAACCTTATGTGAAAAGTGTTTTACCTTACTGCTCTCTTTAGTTCTGCCTTTTCCCTCCCTTTTGGTAATACTTATTGGAGTGTCATCTAATGTTAAGCGCTCACCTCTGTTTGGAAATACGTGGGGTTAACTTAGAATTGTCCAACAAAGGATTAGGGATGTACATATGAGTAATAGTGACTGTGTTTGACTTTCTTATCTTTTCTATTGTGCTAGTGTAATTTATGAGTGTACCTTTAATAAATAAGTTTATACTTTTACACATAGCTCTGTACCTATTATGTATTCTCTGTATACTGCCTAACTCTTCTTGAGGGAAGTCTGACTGCTCAGCCACAGCTACCACAGTGAATCTGTGTGGTACAGACTGCTACCAAGTGGGTTTACTGCCAACACCTGTAGACTTAAATCTTTTGCAGTGGTCCCAGAGGGAACTGCACAGGTTTCTGGCTAACAAACGGCTTGGTTATCTTCGCTACTGCAGTCAAGGCCGGTACCATGGTAGCAGGATTCTCCCTCGATCCATTTGATCAGCGTCAATACGCTCGGTGCACCTTTGACATCTGCTGCAGGACACTTGGGCTATTGTCCTCGGTCTTACGATTCCTTTTGCAGAGGTTTCGCTGGGTTTTGTCAAGAAGGGCGAGGTTGTGTCTTTCCTCGTCTGCCTCTCGATGTATGTCGCCTTTTTCCTCTAGAACTGCCTGGTCTTGATAGCTGTCTCATTGTGCGGTCTGCCTCGCTCGTACTGTGCTCTCTTGCTCCCCTTTTTATCCCTCTGGGGAAGGGAAAGGGCCGTCAGGTGTGTGTGATTCTGATAAATTGCCTGACATTTGCCTGTATTGGGACAAGTCCGGTAAACGGCTCTGGTGTTAGTCCATTCTCTTTCATGTTGTGCGAAAGTGTTCGTGTTGGAAAGGGGGAGGAGGCGGTGTTTTTGAATGTCCTATGGAAGAGGAAGGAGGGGTAAAAGGTGTTGAAAAAGGGGATACCACGTCTCACCTGTCGGTGTCCCACTCCCCGAGGACACCCCATCCAGGTGATCCTCCCTCACTAGTCCACCCACAGGAACTGGATCCAATAGCTACGGCCATGTCCTGGCCACCTGGACGACAGATCTCCAGGATTTAGCCAGGGTGACACCTTCAGGTTTCTCACAGCGGTTAAACGGGCATAGGGTGCAAGCTTTAATCGGCCACTGAGTGACTACTGTATGTTTTTTATGTTGATGGGGAAGTGTGAAAGGGATTTGTATCTGGGCAATCGCAAACAATGGAGGCTCTGCCAAAACTAGGGTGAGTTGGCAGTTAGTTGACAAGTTGTCCCACTGAGCTTGATCATAACCCTGGGTAGTGGCTTCCTCTGAGGGTTTGACAGCTGCGCACATAGGTCTGCCTCCCATCAGTCTTCAGCTACAACCCAAACAAACTCGTTTTTGGGACACTGAGAATGCTAGGATCCCTTGCTGATTGTTTCAATGTGTCCCTCCTCAGCATACGTGTGAAGTGGCTACATCCCCCATGCACAGCCCCCACCTACTCGCAAAAATATTAGAGCAGCATCTTCTGATTCTAGAATAGGTCTCTGAAGTACAGGCAAGTCCCAGTTCGGTCCCGAACCTTGCTACGTCCCACCTCAGCAAGCTCTACCCCATGAGGCAGATGGGCAGCTGTAAGCCCAGTATGCCGCAGGGCATCCCTCTGTATATGGTGGGTGATAGGGCACCGCTGCCACACCAGCTCAGGGAAGCCTTCCAGAAGCTACCCTGTACTGGTGTAGCAGCAACATCCTACTTAAATGAAAAGTTCCAAGCTGCTGTGTAGTAGCGCAGAGCTCATCACTTAAATAGTGCGCTGCTGCCACACCAGCATGTGCAGTCTTTCAAAGGCTGTCCCATTCTGGTGTAGCAGCAGTGCCCTATTTAAATGAAAAAAGTCCCGCTCCCGTGCTGGAGCACCCAGAAGAAGGGACATTTGTTTTTATGAGGAGCAAATTGTAATATATTTTTCAGTTTTTCAGGGGTGGGCTGCAGGGGCCACAGCTCTTCCATTGTTTAGAATGGTAGGTATGTGCAGTGCATGTAACGGACACATCAGAGCAGGCATATTAACCCTTTGTGCAATCTAACTGGGAAATTCGGACCGTAGGATACAAGTATATCTCTGCAACAGAGACATTAACACCCCTGGCTATATTACAGGGACTCAAACTTTTATCTCTTATTTGGTTCATTTTTTATTTGACTTTTTATTTTAGTAGAATTATTTGAGTACTGATTACATTGGTTCAATGGGGTGGTGGTTTAGTTCCCCTCTGCATGTGGCCAAAATGAATGCCCTAAATGATGACTAGGAGATAAGGTGTCAGGTTCAGTCCTTACCTCTTTGCTTCTGGACTCCTTTGCTGGGAAGAGGTAAGGCCTGTCCTTTCCGGTAACCACTATGCAACCCGATTACAGGATAACGGGTAAGCGCTACGGCTACCACGAGAGCCAGGTCCCCGGGTGGGAAAAAAATCCTGAGAGGGTTGGGGGGGAAACAAAGTGCTGAGAAGACGTTCCAGGTAAGTTTGTTATTCCGGGAATTTGTCTTTACAGGAACAAGTAGAAAACACGAGGTCGCAAGGCAAACTAGCGTTCCGCAATACAAAACAATTGCAATGTGAGAAGCCTTCTGAATTACCTCTATTTATTTCCGGGTATCAGATGTTGCCGTGAATGCGACGTCACCGCGTGGCAAGAGCGTCTGGGCGCCATCTTGGATCGGGACGAAATTTGAGTGTCTCCAAAATGAAACCTGATCAGATAAGCGCCAAGTAGGCGAAAGCATGAAGTAAGGGTTGGTAGAGGCAGATATAGAGTCTGGCTTTTGTTTGGCTGAACTGTCTTTTGTCTTGGTTATCTGCAGTTAAAAGGTTTTGCATTTTGCATTATTCATATTACCAAACGTTTTTTAGGATCAGACAGCAGGCGACCATTGCCAAACACAGCTGGCCATTGCTGACTTTCGCCAGCATCCAAACCAACCACGGTTGCCTATCCCCAAGTCGATCATTGCCAACCATGGCCCACCATCCCCAATCATAGCTAACCATTGCCAAGCATCGCCAATCATGGTCAAGTCTTGCCGATCATGGACAGCGATTGTGGACCATGGCCGACTATTGCCATCTATTGAGCCAGTAAGGTTGTTCTGTGGGTTGAGTCCCCACCACAGATCTGAGCATCACCTCTAGACTGCACCTTTTATACTGTCAGGGTCTATCAAAGACCTTGAAATTATGAGGTTAATGGTCAAGGTGTATTATTGAAGTGGCAAGAGTACATTTAGTTTATGGAGGGTGTTTTGTCAAAGATTGTGGGAGAGAGACAGGTAGAGAGAGATAAAGACAAACACCATTCTAGCACCCAATATGGCATCCTGAAAATCCTCATGGAAGGGATAAACGCATGTTATATAATCCCCACCTGTGGAACACAAACTAGGGCACCCTTGAACGGCTTTAATATGCATGCCAATTAATCTGTTTTTACATACTGTCTGCGCCTGCTGTATGCATCTCCTTCTTAACAAATGTATGATATACGCAGCCTATAAGAATGCTAGACTGGTAATATTGGTGTGGTGATGATTAATACACTTGCTACTGTGATCTCCATGTGAGCAGGAGTAGGTACAATTTTTATTTTATTGAAAATATTTTATCGTAAAACATATTCTAATGAGGCCTCACAGCGTTGACAACATTGGCAGCATTGGCAGCTTCCACGGCCGCAAGGTTGATGAAATAGTAACACTTCCACTGGCTTGGCAGACTTTGCTAAACCAGGGGATTACACCAAGAACTGCACTAGAAGCAGCAAACATGCTTTAACAAGCTTGTGGCAGTGGGGTTTGAAAGGGAAGGCTGTATCAATCCTATTCACTGACCAATAATTCGGCAGGGCTTCTGTATTGAGTGGGGTTTGAAAGGGAAGGCTGTATCAATCCTATTCACTGACCAATAATCCGGCAGGGCTTCTGTATTGATCTGCCCAAACGAGGAATACATCAGTACAGTACTCCACTCATGCACATCTTCTGAACTAAGGACGTGAGACCAAAGGACATGCAGGAGAGAAGAGGTGGCACTTTGCAGCAGCACAACATCTCACTTATCTCCTGACTCGGGGTCTGAGCCCAGGCCATTGTAAAAGGGAGGCAACATAATGCGTGTCTGCTGCACCCATGCACCAAAGCAGTATCCCACTTGTGTTTGGAATTGAGGGCTTCTTACCTGCAGATGCTGTAAGGGGTGAGAAGCACAACATGTGTGCCTACTGTGTTGATGTTTCTGCACAGCATACTGTGTTGCCCACATCACTGACCCATGCCACAAGGGCACACCGCTTGTGGTCGAGGCATGTAAGGGTGTCTCAGGGCGCTGCACAGAGCGGCGGGCAGAGAGGTGGCTCCCATGGGGCTGTCCTGCTTGTGGAGCAAACTACACTATGCACACCAGCCGGGTGTGATAGCAGCATAGGTACTTTATGAAGAATAATACTGTATCTTGTTAACCATAACAAGACTATGGGCCTCATTGGTCTGGCGGTAACCCTGCCGGTAAAACCGGCGGCTTGCCGCCAGACCCGACAAAAATTACCAGCACCTGATTTCCCGGTAACACCAAGGTATTACAACCCCGGTGGTAATTCTGTTCGTTCCCATTGAGTCAACTCAATGGGAATGGGGACCACGGAAGCAATGTCACCGTTAACGGTTTTGGTGCTTCTTTGAAACTCGGCGGGCGGGACGGCACCTGCCCGCAGAGTCGTACTGTGCCGGTCCGGTAACAACAGTGCGGGTAGGCTTACCGGCACCTCTGTTACCGGGCCGGCACAGGCGTAAGTCAACTTTATATGTAGAAATGCTAATTTCTACACATATCTCAGGCATATTACCTCCATGTTCCTCTTACTTTTCCCAGTACCAAAAGTATCAGCCTCTGTCAGAAACCCTTCAGGTGTCGGCATATGTGGAGGGCCACACAGCTTGTAGATGTTGTTTGACACATAGCTTGCAGACTTAATTGTTGCTGTAAACACGCTACTGGTGTAATAAAATGCTGAAGCCAGGTCTGCATTCAGCTACTTGATTTATGAGCACTCTGTGTTTATTTCATTGAAATCCTGTTAAGCATAAGCATCAGCAAAACCAACATTTTTGTCTTGTGTATAATATTAGGAACTTGCCAAGCACTGGTTAGATGCCCAGGTACTGCCACCATGTTGTACCTGCAACTACCAATGGGCAATACCAATATGACTGTGCCTGACAAGTGCCTTTGCCATGCCTACAAAAAAGCCCAAACTGTTCGCATTGCTAATGCTTGTTGTATCAGTGTGCTGTCTTGTCGATGTTGCGGTCTGTCAGACACACCCTGTACCCACTGACTATGTTTTGCTGTTTGTTGTTTTTATTAGTGCCTCTTTGATCGAAAATTGTATTTGAAAGGTTGCATTTCTTGATTTATGTAAGTAATCTGTGGCGATATATGATGAGGATATATCACTTTGTTGAAATTACTGTTCACGCTCTTTCTTGAAAATAACATTGTGACAAAAAAACTGTAGAACCCGAGGAAGTCTTATGTGGTGTGTTAAAGCCCTTAAGTCAGGAGGATGGGTGAAATGCACAAGGGTGGTTCATGAAACATAGATGTGGCACCAGGGACTGTAAAGCTTCATATCTTGATCGGCTGGATAACACCTGGACACAGTGGCTTTGTGGGGGGGGGGGGGAGGTGGCACGCTGCTACCCCACAGGCTCTTTTGAGAGCCTGACCGGGACTGTTGTCAGTGGGCCACCTCTCCTGTTCGGCACCTCAATGAGGGTGCCCAACGGGAAAGGTATCCCCCTGGTAGGACAATATGTGCTGAGTAATTCCTGCTCAGCACAGTAATTGCCATGGCAGCAGGACACCTTACCCTTTCCGAAACCTCTGCCAGGACAATGTCCCAAGGCGCTCCAGGCAGCAGCAGAGGGGCTCGCACGTTGCTCTGTGTCAATAGAGCATTTCAATGTGAGCCATTAGGCACTGATGGGAGGGAGGGTGGACTATTAGCAGGGACCTTAGTCCCTTTAGAAATGTGCATGGGAGGGAGTGATCAGGTGTGAGACGGTTGCATAATGCTGCAGGCTTTATGAAATGATGAGTATGGCTTTAACCAAGGGGGATTTGTTAGGCTCACATTAATCTGCATGACGCTATTGTGAGTTTGCATGCAGGATGGGGAGAATAAAACTAAATCCAACAGATTTCTATAATGATGTATAGTTAAAGTAAATAATGAAAGGGTAGTTTCTTATGTAATGTGCTCTGCTTCCAAGGCATTGATATAAAGTATTATTTAAGCACATGAAATGCAAAGGGAAACCTTAATAAATATCTATATGAACTTAAACTGTGAAGATGTGCTCAGTTGCTTAAATTGTCCACATCCCGGTTTCACTATTTAACGAAAGTGTGTGATCCTGGGCAGATCATGAAATCGGACTGTGTCTTATCTGCAGCTCTGTAAGTGATTCCCTTCAAAGCTTATGTGTTAATATATGATGCTGTTATTTTAATTAAAAGAAGCCTGACTTGCTCCATATATATAACAGTGCAATTTAGGTATTTTGCACCACAAAATTATTTGCCACTTGCCTTACTTAAAACAACTTATTCTAAAGTCACTTGCACTTGCATGGTGCCTCCAAGTATCAAAGACTGATGATGCTCCTTGCAATGTGCTTTCGGTGAAGTAAGTCTGTTGATGCAATCCATATGCAAATTAGGAGATCTGCATGTATTTTGCCCCAGAGTGCCTGGACAGAGCTCTAATAGATGAGTGCCCTGCATCTGTAATGATAGCAGTTTTTTTTTTGTTGTGTTGAAATGTGAGATGCCACTGGTAATGTTACCAAAAGAATAGATTGGGGCAGGGGTGGCCGGTTTGTGGGCGCGAATGAGACTATCTGGAATTGCGTGCACTGCATTTGAGGGGAAAGTAGCAGGAGTTTCACCATGGCTGTTCCCGCCCCCCCCCCCCACCACATCTTGCAATGTTGGATACTCCACTGACAGGAAATATATATATATAGAGAGAGAGAGGCTTTTCTTAAGATGTAACTGTCTTGTTATTACCACAAAGCGCAGCTCGACATTTCATGAACTGTAACAAGTCATTAATGGCTTCAGTCGAAGCCTCGTATTTTAATGACAAGTTAAAGTTTATGTAATGCTGAGCTTCGTTCCGTTGTGGGTATAGATTAATTACTGTTTATTATTCTGAGAGGGAGCTTTACATCAGCGGCTTCCTCAAAGACAGCCTCGCGTTTTAATGCAAAGCTTTCTCTCAGAATGAACAGTGTTTATCTATTACAGCAACAGAGGCCGCTCGCGCGGTGCTCTGCTGCTTATGTCTGTGACAGCTCGTAAGAGGGGCCGGTGCTCAGGCTTCAGTCAATCGGCGATGAGCCGAACACACCCGAAGACCAGGGGATACCAGATCGGTATGGGATACCAAATATTACATAACACCGTGCCGTACACGCCGAGGGAATTTCATGGCAGATTCGGCTGCCGCCATCTACCACCTTATCCAGTGGTGGAAATTAGAACAATTTGGTGGGGGGTTCCCACAAGGGCAGTTTTAAACAGGGCATTTTCTTTCATGCGGCTTCTTTTCCAAACTATAGATCAATTCCACTTCCATGGCACTGATGATGTTACTTCTCTGTTAATGATAGTTTTGACCAGTGTTGCTGAGTAAATATTCTTTAAAATGCACAATTGCATCCCATTTTATATAAAAAAAAAAACTAACCCCCCCACCCCCCTGGGTACTATTCAAATAGGGTTAGCAAAAGGAATGAATTGCCATCTGCAACTATGGGCGATTTTTTTTTTCATTGCTGTCCGACCCGCACATGTACACGGGAGCAAACCGTACCAGCCATCCGTGCACCTAAACTACCAACAGCAATGTTGGTCTACACTGTGATCTTAGCTCGTGCAGAGCAGTTTTTTAAGCAGACTGTGAAAGAACCTTTAAGAGCAATTACTCTAGCTAATGGTGCAAGAGCAGCTAGTCTGTGGGGAAACCATTTTATATGATTTAATTGTGTGAACAATTTTTTTTGTTTAAAAAAAACAAGCAATTCAAGTTCTCCAGTGCATTTGCTTATGAAGTTCATTAGCTATGTAGTCGCGTCTTTACTCTCATCAGCTTAGACGAACAAGTGAATATTTCTTTATCGGTCAGATCCTTTTTGTCACTTATGCGACCAGGCCAATCATTTTGAAGAAACCCACCACTGCAATGACCCAGTTCGTCTTTTCACTGCTTATTAAGCGGCCCACCATTCCTGTTCTTCATATACGTTATTAAGCAGGTGGCCTAGCCATGTGGATCTTTCTTTTGAGAGGCCTGTACAGGATAGGAGATGCCTTCTTGTCTCGATTTGATTATCATGGGTGCAGAAGCCGCATTTGTTTGAGTCCACCTGATCGCTAAGATCTCGTTTGTGCTGATTAAGTTCAGGTGAATTCTCATGAAACTTGCTCTTAGAGCTTTGTCTGGGATTTTCACGAGGTATGATAGAATCTTGTTTACTTTTTTTGGATTATATGGCAGATCATTTGTCAGGCTGCATTCAGAGTCTCTATCCTATCCAATCCATTTCTAGGATCTTTTTATTGACTTTCCTTGGATTGGCAAGGAGGTCCTCTTCTGAACTTCCTCTTTATTTTCTTTAATAAGGCGCCTGTTTGATCTCCATTTTGTGAATTTGGCTTTCATCGCTCAACATTACTCTGTTGATTATCTCCCGAATAGATTTCGCAGCCAGTTGAATGATCTTCCTGTATAGCATCAGACCGCTTCTTTCGACGGTTGCTTTCAAACTCGGTTCACGTTGAATCGACACCATTGGAGTCGACTGTGGCAATGACAGCACTTGGTGGCAAAATAGTCCCTCAAGCTTAATCCATATGGAGTCCGGAAGTGATGGCATTGCTTCACCTCCAAAAACTATACTTGGATCACCTTTTGATCTAAGGAACGTCCCAACTTTATGTTCATGATTTTTGTTTGGACTATTAAGGTTCTCTTCTTTGCTCGTAGATGGTCTTGCATTGGTGTTTCAGCTCTACTGTTGTTCAGTATTATCCCCAAGTATTTGAAACTGGTGACGTTTTCCAGCCTTTTAAACCCTCTCCCCCAGTGAACAGTTTGAGACTGTGGTGTGTTTTTAACATTACCATCTTTTTTTTGTATCGTTGAGTTCCAAGTTGCCGTCTCAGGTAGACCTTCAAGTTACCCATCTGTCTTTGTAACCCGACAGAGGTTTGGTCAAGCAGTATTATGTCGTCCGCATAGAGGATTCTTGGGATTTTTGTATTTCCCAATGATGGCTGGAAGGCTCGCAATCATTTCTTGGAGTCCCTATAGTCGGCGATGTAAGAGTTGCATAAAGCTGGCGCTAGAGGGCATCCTTGCTTCACTCCACGCGCCGTTACGATCTTATCTGATAACGGGCCAGCTTTGTTTAGCGTTAACTCTCATTGAGGTCTGGGAGTACAAGCCTGGATAGGCTGTATAATTGAGCTTGGGCACCTTCGATGGATCAGTTTTTGCCACAAGATTTCTTTCACCATGTCGAAAGCTTGCACCAAGTCCACGAAGATTATACCTAATCGTGTTTTGGCTTGTAGTGCTTTTGCCTTCATAACACTTATTAGTAGAATGTTTGTTTGCTGAAGTTCCGAGTCCACGAGCGAAGCCCGACTGTAGTGGATCATAATTATCGGAGGCAAGGGCCCACTCTTGGAGGCCCTCCAGAACTAAGGAACCAAACATTTTGATGGTATCCAGTAGAGCGATTGGGCGATATTGCCTTGGATCATTCTTGTCTCTTTTATTTTAATTTTATTTATTTTTTTTAATAAAGATTGGCACTACGATGGCATTTTTCCATGTTGAGGGAATTGCACTGCAGTCTAAGCAGTGCTGGAATATCTGGCTTATCAGCGATGCCCAGGCTTCTGGGTGCTGTTTCAGGTTATAATTAGTTAACCCATCTGGGCCCGGTGCTCGAGTATTTAATTTTCTGATTTCGTCTTGTCACTGGCCATGTTCCAGCACACTCTAACAGATGGCGTGTCAAGGGGGCATTTGTTTCCCAATGATTTATAGAATTCCTTGTGTGAAATCCAAGCTTGTTCATCGACTTTGTTATCAAGTGTTGATTCATTTGCGCCTGGCTCAATCAGGGTCCAGAAGACCCTGGAGTTTTTGCCACTCGGAATGCGCTGCATTGCTTCCGAGTCTGCTTGGTATAAATTTACTCTTTGCTGCCGTATCCAGGCTTTGTAGGTTTCTTTTCTTTTTCCTCATCTTTTGCTTTGGCTATTAATGGATTTTTGTTTTGTTTTTGTTTTTCACCAAGCGTTTGCTTTGTTTTACCATTCGTCTTTTAGGTACTTTGTTGTATACATGGAGCTTTTGTTTTAAGGTGTCAGAGCTCTGCAGTTTGTTAACTTTGTGTACTTTGAGGAAGGGCTGATGGGCAAGAGCTTCTATGACTCTTTTTCCCCACTGTTCCTTTGCTTGGCGATAGTCAGATGTCAAGGAGACAATTTATTTTTCTTTTAGTCTAGGCGTGTATTCCCCTTAGAAGGTTCCGGGTTATTAAACATGCTTTCCCTGTTCAGGTGTGTGATGGTCGCTGTTTAAGGTTCTCACGACTTCAAAGACTTCAATTTGCTCCATGTGTAATCTATCATGAGACCCACCCCCTTTTCCTTCCCATGTTGGTACTGATGGTATTTGGTGGTTTTTTTTATTTTGTGGAGGTTATGCAGATCATATGCATCCATTAGCAGGTTCCATTTTCTGCCCCAAGAAATGCACTCTCGAATGAAGGTGTGCCTCCTTTCCCCGCCTCTGTTACGCACACTGCACTTAAGTCACCCGAAATTATTGTGTGTTTTTGTGGGTGGCGTTGGCTTCTTCAAGGGTGTCTTCTATGGCGTGTAAGTATTTGTCGGCATCAGTTTTGGCCGGGTTCCAGTAAGTGTTGATTAGGAGAATCTCTTCAAATTTATTTGGATCTTCTTGGGGCTCTTGTCTATTCCACAAAACTAAGACTGCTTGAATTGGTTCTGTGGCTTGAAGGGTAGAATCTAGCGTTAACCTGCTTCCTGCTCTTTTGGCGGTTAGGAGCCTGGAAATGGGCCTACCAACCTTCTCCTTAATTGATGGTGAGAGTTCCAGGTCATATCCATCGAGGTAAGGCTTTGTAGTTAACCATGTCTCTTGGAGGCAGACCATATCAGTCGTCCAGGTTAACATCTGAGATCGTAGTTAAATGTCTGAAACCTTGGGTATTCCATGAGTACATTGAGTTTTTCCTTGGTGCAACTCTTCTTCTGGCTTCCCCCTAGGTCAAGCCGCGAAGCCTCCCTGCATTTCAATGTTGGTGGCTAGAAGAATTTATAGTTTTTCTGGACTCTTGATGTCCAGATGCTCTGCTTTGGGGGTGGTTGTTGCTCATTTTCCTCTCTACGCCTGTGCTAGTGGTGTCTCGGAATCTCATGCTCTTCTTTGTTTGCCACTTTCTTGTCTTTGTTTCTCCCGAAGGCAGGGCCTCGTGGGAATCACTTTGTTAGCTTTTTCGGAGAGTCTGCTGTCTCGCCTTGTTGGCGAAGATTCATTAAGGGTCCATTCATATGATGGACGGCGTTCACAATTTCGAAGATAACCCCCCTCGACTGTGGTTAGGCGTCCTTATGTAGGTTCTTGTGCATCTATAGTCTATGTCCTTCAATTACTTGGGCTTTCTTGTTGAGCTTTTCTGCCCATGTATCTTTCTCTCTTGATTCATATCAAACTTGTCTATTTGGTACGTGAATCTCCTTAATTTCATAACCAATCCTTTTGAAGTCCCCTATAGAGTTTCTGAAGAGGCTCCTTATGTTAGTTGCTTCAATATGGCGCTAAGAGCACTCTTTATTATCTTCCTCCCTTGGTTCAACAATCAGGATGTCCCCCTTTTCAGGCTTGCAGTTTGTTCGCAGTTGTATAACCTTTCTACATTATTTGTTCTGTTGGAGATCCATTCAAGTCTAAAGACACTTTATTTGAGGGTCGGCTTTGGTTTTCACAACGTCCTGAGCCGCTACCCCGTAACCTGTTCCCTTTGTGCTTTCTTTATTCCCTCTAAATACCAACACATTCTTCGCTATTCCTAGCCCATTTTGTCCAAAGATCCCGCAGGATGCCTTAGGCCCTACGTTTGAATCCCGCAATGGTTTCCGCAAAGGATTTTGCCGGGTTAATGGCTCAAACGGCCCTAGATCTCTTGCAATGGCCCCATTCTCCCTTGGTTTCTTTTGTGCAGGTTCCATCTCTTGTGACTTCAGATCTGGGGTAATGCCTTCTGATACGTAAGCTGCTCTACCCTTGGCTTGGGTTAGTGCCAGTACTTCCTTTTGGGTGCCGGCTGATGTGGCTACTTCGGAACTCTGTTCAGAGGAATCTCGTACTGGTGTTTGAGTTGAACTTGCTGCTGTAACTAGTTCTGTGTGTCTGGTGTTCTCCTGATGTTTGGCTTCAATATAACCCTCCAGATGGGTTTGTTTTGTTTTCTTTTGTTTTCAGCACTTTGGCTGGGCTGGGCTGAGCTGGGCTGAGCTGGGCTGGGCTTTATCCCTCAGGGGCCCGTCTCCTCTCGGCAAGTGTCTTCGGTAGGGAGGGTTGAGGTAGTGGCTTGCGTAGCTCTTACATTTTTGTTGGCTTTTTGCCTTCTTAGTCATTTGCGAGATCTCCAAGCCTACTTCCCGGGATTGTGTGGTCCTTTGTCTTCAGATGTTAATTGGGCTAATAAGTTTCATTCCACGTTATCCATCTCCCTCTGTGCCCCCACCTTGCTTGGCCAGGGGGGATGAGGCGTGCAGTGACTGAAGCACAATACCCCCATGCATTATTCCTTGTCAGCGTATCTGGAGGAGTTGTTAAATCCTCTCTGACCACAATATCGTGGACTTCGATATTTACTTTCATGTTCATTTTCTTAACCGCAAGCGAGCAGCAGGTAGGAGGGGCTGGGGGAGAGCTGCTTCCTGACCTTAGAGCGTCGGCCGTGGGCTTACCCCGGGGGTGATGGTGTTTATAGCAATGGAAACAATATCTCCAGCTTCAGATAGTCTTCGAGTTGCTTTCTTTGTATTCATGTGGGCACGCTGGCTGCGTTGCCTCAGCGGTCTGTTTTTGTTTATCGCCCACCCCTCCAGTGTGTGTCACACTAGGTTCTCCCGGGAGTCGCAGCTCTTACCTTCAATCTTCTCGCTGCCCCCCCCTTCCTGATGGGAGTTGCTGCTTGAAGTTGGCGGGCACGATTCTTCCTCCATAATCCTATGGCGCCCGCTGCGCAGACTTCTGTTTTCGTCCATTGGCGCCCCGACAGCCACGGACTGCAACAGACTGCGTCCGTCTCGGTGTCCACGACACTGTTTAATGCGCTTCTCTGGATGAATGGAGCGTGTAGAAAGACTGCAAACCAAAGGGAACGTCTGACTGCAACAGACTGCGTCCCACTCAACATCCACACTACGCCATAAGCAACGTTTTCTTTTACTTGACCCTCACCTGGCACAGCTCCTGCAGCTCACCTCTGAAAGCAGTTGGGTGGCTGCATCGTGTGGGATAGTTTAAATGATAATGGGGGTATTGTATCCGACAAACATTGCATGAATAAACCGGGTCGTGACTGAGGACTTTAACTTCCTCTAGTGACCCTGCGCACCCTGCACACGGTCACCAGAGGAAGTTAGTTTGCTTTTCCTGCAGCTGTGACCTGTCTCAAAGTCTGCTGTGTTCACGTAGGGGGGGCGGAGCCATCAGAGTGCTCATGGCGGCAATGAGCTGCTCCGCCCCCCTACTCCGTGTCGCACCCGTTTCTTTTTTTTTTTCAAAGTAACCCAGCGCAGAGCATGGGTTTGGGGTTTGCAGCGGCTGACTCTGGCCGGATCTGGCTACACACCTGGTGGGGGATCTCGGATCTGGCGAGAGCCGGCCCAATGACCAGCGCTGCCTTTATCTGCGCTACACAGCTTTCAATGTTAAAACAGCAATGGGCACACTACGACGGCATGCAGTTCCCTTGGTATGATTTCTGTAACTTTACTGCCTTTACGAGGTGAGGGGTTCTGAACATTGCAGGGAGATGTGCCCGACTTTACCGCTCAGTGCTGCATTGCATTGACCCCCCCCCCCCCCAATATTTAGTTCTCTCTGTACAAGACCGACTTCCTTGATTTACATGCGTTGTCTCACTGACTAGGTGCCTGCCCGTTGCTTTGCTAGTATACAGTGAAAATGCAAACACCTATGTAGTCTTGCGATCAAGATAACCATGAGTATTTAGCCCTAAAAAATAGCCATACTGTAGGCAGAGGTCTTCTATCTGTGGGGAGTGTGATCCAGGACCGCGAGAAAAGAGAAAATACATGCTCAGTCAGTGCAATGTGATGTGGGTTAGGGGGAATAAAAGCAGCCTGGACGTGCACTTTTCTGCATTTGGATTGCGTGTCCACACTGCGTTGTTGCTTCCTGCTGGTGCCGCCAGCGTCTTATTGCCTGGTAAGGGATGCCGCTTCTCAGCTCAGGCCGCCGCACCACAGTTGGAGGGAGTGCCGGGAAGCAAGCGTTTCAGGACTTTGTCGGTCCCTCTGCTTCCCTCTCTTCTGTCCCTTTGGACCCACAAAGACTAACGCGTGGGGAAAGGTGAGCAGGGGGGCCGGATCACTGCAATGCTGGTCCCCCCCCCCTGCACCCTTCTCCCTCTGTGCCCCCACCTTGCTTGGCCATGGGGGATGAGGCAAGCAGTGACGGAAGCACGCACTTCCAGTGATGTATGATATCTGGCTCCCCCCACAGCAGATCTCAAGACCCGGCCTACCTCAGCCATGACCAGGCTTTACCAAGTCCCCAGTTTTGCAGAGGGAAGCTGGGGGCTGGGTGACCTAATGCTCCTTTCCCCAGCAGTCACTCACGCATTTCCTGGCTGTTTGTTCATCCCGTTTGTTTTTTCTGTCCTGAAAGGGACACCACGGAAATCGATGGGCCTACTGCTAAGAAGCAGCTATTACACAAATACGACACCAGCTGCACACACATCCAGTGCTCACAAGCAACTTTGACTCTCTTTACTGACCTGAACTCCGGTTCCCAAGGGCTGTCAACCTACCAGCGCCTTCAGACCATACCAATGGTACATGAAGCGCTATATAAATGCAGTAACATAACATGAACATCACTGTGGCGGGGGTGGTCGGGTGATCAATGTTGAAAGCAGGCATTCTACATGTTGGACACATTATTGTTCAAATGTGCGGTTTACACAAAGGAAAAAAGTAATTTCCAATCTCAAACGCTGCTGAAACTTGCGTTCACTAGTTTTCTTTGAGATGTTTTTTTTCTTTTTTTCCTTTTTCTTTTGAACACCACACCAATACTCTAAACTTGTGTCCCCCTTGCTTTGTGTTTTATCACAGGTTATATTTATAAAGGTGTTATGTTTACAAATAAATGCTTCCGTTGTGCTGACAGCAGTTATTAGGAAATTAAACTGGGTTCATGGGTGCCAAACGGAGGCAGAAATACCCCAACCCATCCCTTGGCCACATTTTATAGCACTTCCTTTTTTATAAGTAATTGCAAAAAGTCATTTGATTAACAAGTTTTGCATATTTTTTTAGTTTTTATTGTTTTGGTTAAATCCAACCTTAAACACAGTCTACGCAATGGTCTGTCAACCTGCTGAGCTACCCCGGGAGCCATCTACTATAGAGAAAGTCTATGCATCTCTTGATGTACTAAAATCACTGCATTACCAACAGTACTTTGGGTGCACCGCTGCCATAGAAGTGATTTAAAGTGGAATTCATGTATATCATCCAGCTGCATGTGGCACCATATGTTGCGGAGAAGCCAGGGGCCCTCATGTCTGGCATGGCAGCTGCGTGTCTGCTGCTACGTCAGCACTGTCACCTAACTGCAGTATAAGCTACATGGTTATTACTCGATTGTTTCCGAACTACCGTGTCGTGTTCTATGAAAGATATGTAGATGAATGATTCGAATGCCAGCAGGCTGAACTTCTCAACTGTTAAGGGTAAAATATAACAAGCTGATGCGCTTTCTCTCGCTCGCTCTATTATTTTTCTCTGTTACTGAGTACGAGTCACATTTTCAGGTATGTGTTCTGACTGCTCCCTCTGCCAGCTGGGGTGGACTGGCCTATAGCGAACTTTGGAGATTTCCTGGTTGGACCCTGCACTCTAGGTCCCTTTTGTGTGCGGGGGAGGATGTGTGCCAACTGGCAGAGTGTAGTGCGCAAATGTTGGTATGGTCAATCTGGTACATCTTTTTATTTTTTTATTGTACTTTTTCAATTGCAGGAACACAAATTGGCTCAATCATCCCATTTTGGACAGCAAAGTCCGCAGCAGCAATGGCACCATGAGAAATTCTGACATCTGTATTAGGACTTGCCGACGGTAAGAATGTAAAAACTACGGTGTTTTGCTGTGGGTGATGGTGGGGTAATTTTAAAGGTGTAGTAGGAGTCACAATCGGGGATTTCCAACCTATTTTTGAGGCTGTTCTTTCTCATGTTCAGTTTGGGGGTAGTACTGAAAGTTCACGTTTCATGTGGGAGTTGCATTTACAGTGCACTGTACTCTCTCTTGGTTTCCCAGCGTTACGTCCTCCTTACTAGTTGATGCCTAACACCCAAGAGCTGGTTTTAAGTGTTAGGCAGAATCATATGCAGTACCCTTTGGGAACACCACACACAATTTGTGTAAGTACAATTTCCCCTTTGGTACAAGCCTGTACTACACAGTAAAGTGGTAGCGATGGCTGTGCAGCCAGACTTATCTCAAGAGTAAAGTGAGCAGTATCAGAAGTTACACAAAGGACAGCAATTACTATGGTTAAAAAAAACAGATTCAAGGTTTCTGAGTAAAAGAATACACATTGATTTACACCATCAGTTATAAAACAGTTCACTGTTATAAAGCAGCAGAAAATCGTAATCTTAATACACTACAGCAACAGCAATCAATTCTGGACAAGTTAAGCTCAAAAATGAAGTGTGAGCAAAATGGCACTCCAGCAATTTAAAAGGGGAGGAAAGACCAGGTTATTCAAAATCAACAACACCAACAAGTGATAGGCAGGGCAATCTAGAAAAAGCTTACTACAACTAGGGTTCAAGTCAATAGGCCTGGGCCAATGTTAATGGTTCAGAGTCTTTGCAGAGTATCACAAAGTTCAGAGTAGGTCGCGGTTAAGACTTTGCCAAGAGTTCAAAATGAAGTTGGTCAGAGGAAAAGTTACTAAAGAGTAGATGAGGACAAGCCTTCGGAGAGGCGAAAGATTTCAAACACTCGACCGCGGTCGGAACCCACGAACGACCGGATTTGTACAGTACCTTAAATGAAGAAGAATGCTGTAGCTGAGGCGGTTGTTCTTGGCACTTCCTGCAGGCTCACGGTTCCTGAAGCGATTTTCATGGTGACAAGGAGGAAGACTGGAGGGTCCTGCACTGCCTAGGGAAGAAGCCAGCAGCAGAGCAAAGCGTCGGATAAAAGGTGCGCTCCTTAAAACCCAAACGGGTTCCGTTCCTCCTGGCTATCCGGTTCACTGCAGCGATGCACCGCAAATTCGACCAGGCCAGCGTTTGGTGAGCTGGTTGGTCCCACCAAGCTCAAGGAAAGAAGATTCCTTGCAGATCTTCTCTGTCAGAGTTTCAGCCGATTTGGAACTGCAGCAGGGCTTCACTGGGATGTCCAGTAGTTGCAGCAGTCCTGTTCCTTCGGCTCCTTGTTGGTTCTCTCGTTCCAGTGGCGACTCTGCCTTCCAAGTCCCAGAGACCTGCTTTTAAGCAGTTTTGACACCCTGGCTGTGTGGGGGGCAATCACACAGCAGGATGGCTGTCCTGCAGGACAGTCACCTAGCCAATCAAGCAAGAGTGCGACTTGGGTCTCCAAGGAGACTCTGTGCAGGGGGCCTCAAACCCCTCCCTCACATCCTGTCCACTCAGGTGCCTAAGGAGGGCTTCTGTGCAGAAGTCTGCCGAAGGACAGCAAACCAAGGAACCAAACCTCATTTGGCGCGCAGTAAAACACGAGAAAGACCTTTTACAAAAAGAAATGGCGAATAAACCAGACCGGAACCAAATCAAAATCAGTGGGGTCCAGCGGGTTAGAGTTTGTGGCTACCACCATAGCCTCTAACTGTACCAAGGCTATTGTCATAGCTCGCAGTAGAATAAAAATGTTAGCTACCACTGCCACCAGCCAAATCTTAGAGAACGGTGAACTAAATATTGTTCCATGAGAAACAGACCTAAAGGGATAACCATTAACTCTTCCAGGACTCTATTGGAAGATGGGTTGTACTGGGTCTGTAAATTTAAAAAGACAAGTAAAGGCAATGGCAACTTTAGATATTCTGGGAGACAGTAGTCAGTCCCAGAAAATGGAGTTTAAAGTGGGAAGTCTAAAAAGACAACCCTGTGTCACTGCACTAAAGGTGCTATGTGACGCACAGTAAAAAGATGATGCCTATGGAGTAGGTGAGACTCCATAGTCCATGAGCAAAAAATGTACAACACACAGCAAAAACGCATGTAAGAGTGGTGGGAAAAAAGGCTCGCACTCTTACCAGGTGAAAAAATAAATCCTAGAAATCCAGCAAAGCTGCCGAGAGACTCCTCAGGTAAGGGAAATTAGTCAGTCTGGAGAATTCTCCCTAACATTAACCCCTGCTCATTTTGGAGTATCCTTGACTGTTTTCATTGCTCCAAGCGTCGGTGTGTCAACCTAACCACCTGTGTCCCAGCAAGAAAAATCCAGTGAAGCACTTGATCCAGTCATGCAGGCAAGTAAGGATTTCTTTTCCCTGTGTAACATTGGTTGAGTAGAAGTGCTGAAGATTTACATTGGCCCTGTGCGTTCAGGCATGGTTTTCGCGCCATTCTGTGGCCTAGTCCAGTGTTAAGCAGAATTGCATGCGGTACCCTCTGGGACCACCACATACAATTAGGAATACAGGTGTAAGCAAAACCAACCGAGTCTGTACTCCGTTTTTGGTAGCAGGACTGAGCAGTCAGGCTTATCTCAAGAGGGAATGTGAGCTGTAAGGGCTGTTGCACAGAGGTCTACAATCACAAGTATTCAAATAGACACTTGCACTCAACGTTTCTTGGTAAAACACTTATTAATTTATTACACAAACCTTTATAAAGCATTCACTAAAAGGAGGCAAGTTATATCACACATATATACTACAGTAATGATTACTTAAGCAGTTGCACTCCCCTGAGGTAAGGGCAAAATAGCAGTAAAGTAGTAGTAAACAGGCATAGGTTAATCCAACGAATATCACAGCGATTCTGAAACCTGGCAAATAGTTCACCAGAGTAGTCAATTCAGTTCAATGCAATAGGTTAGGCCAAGTCGATGTTCTCAGAAGTAGTTTGTGGAAGAAAGTATGCTGGGTCACAAGATGATCGGGCCTGAAAGTTGCCAACGTTATACGCACTTTTGCAGTGCGAGGTAAGTTCTCTCGTTTTCACAGTACCTTCCAATGAAGAAAAAGATGCAGCTGAAGACTTCTGTTCCTGGCATTTCCTGCAGATCTTGCTGTTCCTGAGCCTCAGTCGTGGGGACAAGAGGGAGAATGTCAGGGGGGTGGGGGGGAACTCCTGCACGGCGACTTGTCACAAAGCTGGAAGACTTGTCAAATCTTCAGTTCCAGTAGCTGTCCTTCTCCCTGGTTAATTGTAACCAGCTCCGAGAATGGTATCCAGGTGGCTTACGAGTTGATTGGTCCTACCAACTCAAAGGAAGAAGTCGTCCTTGAAGGGGTTTCTCTGTCAAGCTGAACTGGGCGTTTTGGACCTGTAGCAGGGCTTCAGGGCTTCACCGGGCAAACCAACGGTCCAGGAGTAGCAGCAGCCATCCTCTTCCAGCTTGTCTTCGTTTCTTTCGTTCCAGTGATCGACTGTGCCTTCCAAGACGAGAGACTCTCCTTTTATTCAGTTCTCTCCTGTTCATTCCAGCCTAGCTGTCACTCGCCCAGCAGGTTGTCCTTGCCAGACAGTCGGCCAATCACGCCGGAGTGCATTTGGGTCTCCTAGGAGACTAAGCACAGAGTTTCGGGCACCTCCCTCACTTCCTGCCCACCCCAGACACTCAGGCGGCAGAGGCGGTCTTAAGTCCTGAAGCCTGCCAAAGGCGTAGGAACAAAGGGACCAAAACTGGTTTGGCGCACAGAGACACATTCTAGAAGGACCTGTCCAAAAAGAAACGGCGAAAAAAGAAGACCGGGACCTGTTTAAACAAAGGCGGCTCAGACGCCATCTTGAAAAAACATGGCTCCTGTGATTTTTAGCTGCCGGTGTTTGTGGTCGGGGGAAAAATCATGGTAGTTCGTTGTAAAACCACTGCCACCAGCCATTTCGATAGAAAAGGGTAGCATTTGACTGCTACATGAGTTTCTAGACACAGGATTACTAGGTAACCCTTCCAGCACTCTATTGGAAGGTAGTGTGTGCTAGGTCTAGGAATTTAAAGACTAGCAAAGTCAATTTAACTTTACTGTCTCTGGGAAACGGTAGTTTATCCCAGAGAAGGTATTTAAACCTTGGGACATCCTGAAAGGCTTCCTTCCCTGTGTCACTGCACTGAGGGTGCTGTGTGACACAAAAATAGAGGCTTATGGAGTTGTTTACGCTCCATAATCAAAGAACACAAGCATGAAGCGCACATCAAAATACATGAGAGAGTGAGAAGAAAGGCTCACGCTCTCCAGGTAAAAAAAATCCAGCAAAGTGGGTTAAAAGCAAAAGTGTTGGTAGTAGCTCCACATATATTGTGGACACACGATCCCCCGGGAAGCTTTGCCTGTGCGCAATATGGGGAATGGACTCTCGAAGGTGCTGACTTCTGTTAGAGCCTGTCTGTTTGCCACATTATGTGCAGAAATGGGAGCAGAAGATGCTTTGTTTCACACGGAGGTCAGGTTTCTCTCCAGGGGGAAAGGTTTTAAATTGTGTTTAGGAACTCAGGAACAAAGTGAGATGCCTTATCCTGGGTTTAGACCAGACAAAAGAGCCTCTGCGTGATTCACACTGGCCTGTACTGTTAGCTTACTATGGCGACCTCTGAAAAGCTAAATTTTCTAAACCACTCCCTGCAAGGCACTGAAAAGAAACCACATCAATGGCTATGAACGCAAAAATGTCAGCATTCAAGAAGAAGTTGGAGCTTTTCAGGAGGAGGAGGGTTAATGTCTGCATTCCAAATGAGTTTGCATTATTAGCAGATCCTCTTGAGGAGGCTGAGTACGATCTTTTCATGTGTTGCTGAACTAATGGGAAACCATCTCGGAACCACTCTCAAAAGTACTTTCCAGAGGGCAATTGTAGCATCAATGACTGCGTGATTCAGCCTTTCCTAGCAGATGTAGGGGCCCACCCACCTCCCAATACACCGCCAGGAGGAACTAATGGAACTTCAAAGTGGCTGCCTACTGGAGAGCCAATTCAAAAAATTGTCCTTGGGTGGATTTTGGCAAAATGCAGTTTCCTACTCTATCCAAATGCAGTCAATATACTGTTACCTTTCAGCACCTCTTACCTTTGCAAGATTGGATTTTCAACACTTGCAGCCCTAAATACTAATTATCGGTCAAAGCTTGAAGAAAACCTGTGGTTGGCTATTGCAAAATTGTAACCCAATAGTGATGACTGGCTGCTGAAAGGCAGGCCCACCCTTCACACTAGTTCTCCAGTATGCCACTGTCCAACTTGCAAGTGACTGCATTGATAGTAATGAAGTTGTACTTGAGTATGTCCTACGTTACAGTATGCAATAAATATCCAACTACTTTTAGTCAAGTCCCCTGTAGCAAAACATTCTGAATGCTGCGTTTACAAATATTTGCCCTCTAATTAGTTATTGCAAGCAATGATTTTGAAAGAATGTTTGGCACTCTCACCTCCATTTGGCACCATTCTACACCAGATAGACATTTTGGAGTCCATGTGTATACAGAGGCCCAAGCCAGGTACCTTTTTCTTATGGAGGGCTCAGGGGTCAAAAAAGTTTAGACCACTGCCTGTAGAGTGACTATCTTGTTATCAAGAATGTGTTTTTTTTTTTAAAAAAAAGGCCAAAAAAACCTAATTGGTATCTTGCTGGCACTGCTATATGTTAACATACATTTTGATTGCTAGTTTGGATGAGCACTTATCCTCCCTGGTCCCTAGGGGACAGTGCACATGTGGGCTTAAACGGCAGAAGCTTAATGTATTAAACCTTTGCAACATCCCTGGTTGCTTTAAAGTGGTCCATTATCCACATGCTTGCTGTGCCCTTGTGTGCGACGTTGCTATGTGTCTGGTACGGTGCATATACAACTTGTACACATGACCGTACCTTCAGTGGGTATGAGCAAAATCATTGCAGTGCTTTAGAAAAGAGTTGCACGGACCCACCGATATTCAAGATTTGACTCTATCGTCTGCTTAAGAACATTGCAGTGTCCCATAGCCGCTGTGAGAATGTGTCTATTGCACTGGTCTCCCAACAGTCGATCGCGAGCTACGAGTAGCTCGCCAGAGCCTTTGAAGTAGCTCGCGCTCGAGTTTCAGGGGGAAAAAAAGAATGATGCCAGGAAGTGCTCTGACCAATCACAGGCCTGCAATTCTCTATAACATATAGATTGCACCTTGTGATTGGCCAGAGCACGTGCCTTGCTGAGAGCTGTGTTCTTATTGCCAAACTGTGAGGAAATGTTCAAAATAGAAGCTTTAAAATGAGGCAACTTCTTTCATGCTGATTCTTTCCAAACACCACACTGCATCAGTTCCACTTTAAATCACTTTCCTGGCTGGGGTGCACCAAAAATACAGTTTGTAATACAGCAATTTTGAGTACATTAAGGGATTCTAGACACTCAACAGTATAAGCTTACCAGGGTAGCTCAGCTTATGAATTTTGCAATTCCTATAAAATGTGTTTAGCCAGGGCATGGTTTGGGCTGGTTGCTTGCTTATATTCAGAGCAGAGGTTGGGGTATTTCTACCCCTGTAGTGAATATCAAACGTTGACACCCATGAACCCACAGTTTAAATTTCCTGATAACTGCTGTCAGCACAACAGAAGCATTTATATGTGATTAAGCAGTTTGTCAAGCATATAACATCTTTATAAATGACTTGGCATAGGTGCATGCCACAAAGTTAATAATTTTCGGAATTGCGAATGTGCTAAAATGGCATTGTTTTTTTATTTTTTGACTAAGCAGAATTTTGTGTGCTGCAATTATTTTTAAAACCATAATACATTGAAATCCCCCTCAGATTACATTGCACGTGCAGTCCCAAAAGAAACGTACAAACGAAACGACACTTGTTGAAATCCTGGCTGCTGAAGTAGGCGGATCATCCAACAAAAGGCAGAAGACGTATAATTTTCATCAATAGTGGGAGACAGATTTCTTTTTCGCAAGCGTAAAAAGGAAGTGTGTGTTTAATCTGCAGTGCCAAGTTGCAGTGGGAAAGAGTAATGCATACAAATTATGAAAAGAACTTTCCTAAAGGAAGCTGTCTGCGATCCCAAAAAGTAGATGGACTAAAAGCTGCCCTGTAGATGCAACCAGCAAATAAAGCAAATGCTGCAACAGAGGCATCCTTCGAAGTTGCACATTATTTGGCAAAACACAAATACACTTTTACAGATGGTGCAGTTGTGAAAGGTGCGATGGCTCTTGTGGCTGAGTCAGTTTTAAAAGAATTTAAAAACTGCCCTGAAATTATGTCTGCCATTTCAGATGTGCAGTTGGGTGAAAACACAACGGCAAGGAGGGTATCTGCACTATCGGCCAATGTGATGGGGCAATTGAAAAAAGATTTGAGCATATGCAATTTTTTTATTTTTTTTCTCCCTTCAGTGTGATGAATCAGTTGATGCAAGTGATACTGCTCAGCTGGCACTGTTTGCTCGCATGTTGTTTGAAGACTTCACCAACAAAGAGGAATTCTTGACCTTGTTGCCTCTGAAATCCACAACCAGAGGTGTTGATATCTACAATGAGGTCAAGAATGATTTTGTCAAAACAAAATTTCCATTGAACAAGTTGGTGGCAATAACGACTGATGCACCAGGGCGTCATTCTGGTTTTTGTTGCGTGCTGTAAAGCAGACCCTGAGTTCCCTCCATTATTGCACTACCACTGTAAACATCCACCAGCAGGCAATTTGTGCCAACGTGATGGGGATTGATCACGTAATGGCCCCTGTTGTGTGAATTATGAATTCAATTTGTGCAAAGGCCAAATCTGCCGCACATAGTGATCTGTTGCTACACACGGGAATCCGATGGCTTAGCAGGGGGAAAATACTACGTCGCTTTCTTTCACTTTTGCCAGAAATCAAAGACTTCATGAGGTCAAGAAATGAATGGCCAATTATGCAGCATTTCTTGGCTACTTGATTTGGTATTTCTGGCAGAATGTACTGAGAAATGAAATACCCTGAACTGTGAACTACAAGGAAAGGGTAAAACCATTGCTGACGTAAGTGCGGTAAAGACGTTTAAGTCCAAACGTAACCTTTTCAGTGAACAAGTGGAGAAAAGGAAAATGCATCATTTCCCTTCTGTAATGCAAATGCTGACAGAGCATACAGCTAGTCCCGAACATAGACAAATACAGCAGTCTCCTGAGCAGGCTTAAGGAAGAGTTCAGTGACCGGTTCAGGGATTTCGAAAGGATTGAACCGTGTGTGATGTACATCGCAAACCCCTTCATGGAAGTCAATGTTTGAACTTGCAGAACAAATGAGTGACCTGTTTTACTCTGAATAGTTTTGCTATGGAACTGGAGATTGTCCGCATGTAAGTGGACTTTTCAGTTGAAAAGCAGACCTTCTCACATCAATTTCTGGACCCTTGTTGATTCCAAGGAGTACAGTAACATTTGCACAGCAGCATTAAAAGTGACTTCTCGGTTTGGTTCCTCCTATCTCTGTGAATCTGCATTTTCAGATATGGACTTCATCAAATCGAAATTTCGAACCCGCCTGACAGATGAGCATCTGAGTGACTCCATTCGAGTTGCTGTATCAAGTTATACACCAGACTAAAGACCACTGGTGGATGGCATGCAGTGTGAACCTTCACACTGAATGTCCCAATCATTTTCCTACATTGTGAAAGTCTTTTTATGAGAACTTCTAATAAATATGAATGCAATTCTGCACTGAGAGCTAACCTACCCTATTCTAACTTCAGATGCAAGGTAAAAAACTGGCTCTGATCCAACGACAACTAATTCTCGTGGCACCCAACGGCCTTGATACCCTTGTAACCCAGTCTAAGATGATTCTGCTCACACTTTTACCTGTGCACTCTCGCAATACGGTAACATGTAGTTTCTCACTCCATGAATATGTATATATGTATTGATATGTATGTACCGCACTGTTATGTTTTTTTTATACCCTGTATGCAACCCAAGCTTAAGTAACCTTGTACCTGCTGCGCCCGGCTACCCCTGGGTTTTGTGCGCATTATCAAATAATAAACATAATAAAGAGATTTTTGAACTTATTAACATCGTGAAGGGATGGTATTCCTTGTATTTATAAAGGGAAAATTACAGCTAAAAAAAAGTTCCAATGTTTAAACCCCTGATCTAGCCTGCAAGTAGCTCTTGCTGTTGGCCCCCTACTGAAAGTAGCTCACGCCAACATAAAGGTTGGAGACCCCTGGTCTATTGTTTATAGAGGGCACAATGCTTGTCATTTTCAACAGCTGCATGCCAGTGCACAGATAGCCCCTGGCATAGATTTCCCTTGTGTGGGGACTGTTGATGTGTGGCTTGTGGGAAGCGTTTGTGACTTTCGCAGCATTTTTAATATTGCTTAATTCGGAAGCAGTATACTAAGTGGCAAAGTTTTGTTTGGCTAGCATGAAGGCTGGCTAAATTTTGAAGTGTGTGGCAGACTGTTTGAGCCGCTGTGTGGTACGGGGTGTGCTGCACACACTGCCAGGTGTAGTCTCAGGCTGGGGATGGCTGTAACGCCCTGATGAATGAGTTCTTCGATTCCTCCTTCTGGTGGCACAGGGTGCTTTGGGCTTAGATTTGTTGTTGTGATTCTACGCACAGAGAATGGTTGCAAATATTGGCCATCCAAACTCCCATGAAGAAGGGAGAGAAAGACTCCTCTAACCAACAGTGGGCAGATGCCCCAACCCCCCCCCCCCCCAATCTATTTTTCTTAACAATGCTTGCAACCTGATCATTGCTTTCACTTAAGCCATTGAACACCAGCCAACAACAAAAAAGTGGCATGTCCAGCAACTGAATTTGCATTAAAGGAGAGTCTCCACGCCCCCCACCCCCTTTCAAGCTCGGGAATATTGACATTTGTGTAATGTGAAGTTCAAGGTCAAATCACCCCTAAAGAGGTTCTGTAAAACAACCCCGCATGAAAAGCCAACTGTCTGGCATTCAAAGACTCCTTTTGTATTGTAATGCTTTTGAGTGTATTTTTCACTGCTGGAAGTTACGGATGCTATAGCCATGAGGCAGAGCTTTTTACGGCATTTATTTTAAAGAACACACCGATGGCTTGTTTACCCCAGTTTTCCATTGCCTTGTTGGTTCACAGTAGGGCTAGTTGTGCCAGTCTTTATGTGCAGGGGATGGTGTTCTAATTTCAAGCCCTCGCACCCCTCCTCCCATGACTCCTGCTCTACTCGATCTACGTTTAGTTTGTTCAACACTTTGGGGATTGGGGAAATCGCTACATGATTTAATATATACAAATGTAAGTTTCAGGGGCTCTGGATTGCTGCATGTTCTAGTTATACTTGTGTCTCATTATCTATATAGGTTGATGAGGTTCCCAGAGGGATTGTATTGCCACTTAAATGCCCTTTTTTTTTTTTTTTTTTTTTCCCCAACCACTTGACCTCAGCAGTTAATTGAAGATAGTTTGCCTGTAAACTTTATTGAATGTTTGCTAGGGATAGTGATCCATGTCATTAATTTTGAAAATATCTTTTTTGATCATTGTTTATTATGATCTGGGCTGAATGATTTTTATGTTTTTTTCTTCTCTAATGATGGGACCAGTTCATTCTCATTAGATGATGTTGAGCTATTTTCATGCTTGTCTGGATTTTTAAGCAGCCTTGTGTATCAGAGGACTGGTGCGGTAGCGGGAGTTTTCTGACATGGGCGTGAAAGAGTGCTATTAATTGCTTTGCTATTTGAAAGTGGGAGGTCACTTTATTCCCTTAAGGCAGTGGTTTTCAAGCCTTTCTATTCTGACTCCCCCACCTCCCTTGAGTAAAATAATTTCTAACCCCTACCACACACCCCCAGGGGCCGGGGGGGGGGGGGGGGGGTGGTTTAGGTGGGAGGAGACATCTGACACTTCTGGAGGATAGTGCCTGGTCATATTAGCAAAGGCCTGCTTGCTAAGGTGTAATATTGACCCTCCAGTAAAGATCACTTTGGTAATGGGTTCTGTCCCTGCATACCCTCTTATTTCCTGTACATGTTGCTGTCTGCAAGCTGGGGCTCTCTATGGTTGATATGTCCGATTAAAAAAACTGAAACGGGTGCTTTGTCTTTTAAAAGACACACACACACACACACACACACACACACACACACACACACACACACACACACACACACACACACACACACACACACACACACACACACACACACACACACACACACACACACACACACACACACCACACACACCACACACACCACACACACCACACACACCACACACACCACACACACCACACACACACACCTGCAGTTAAGAACGTATTGCCTCTTTGGAACAAACAGATGCAACTAGTTAAAGCCACAATGGGTGGAAGTCTTGGGGGAAGTGACCAAGCACCAATCACTCATAAATCTGGACACATCGGGCAGGAACATCCATAGTAAGCCCACTATAAATTAATGGTTTTGGGTACAGACCTGGTTCACAAATACTTGCTGCATACTAAATTTACTTTTTTTAAATTTCTTCTTTTAGACAATAACTCAAATCACGGCACTCTTTTTGATTCCGACAATTCTCTGCATTTGAAAGGATGGGGAATTTGAGCCTTTGCAATTCCTGGTGAAGTTAATTGTAAATTGCTGATAGAGGGTATCGAAAGTAGAAGAAAAGGATTTGAAGGCAGTCAGGCTTTTGTAGTTAGGGAAGCAATTTTTATTTTTTTTGGGGTTTTGGGTCATCTATTTGATGTTTGGGGGAGGAGGGTACATCCGACGTCCCTATTAGGCGGCGTTCCCTTTTTTCCACACAGAGATGAATGCTGCACAATGCCCACCTCATTTTACAGCATCTCTTTCCTTTAGAGTAACACTCTAAAGTATAGAGTGCTATGGGTTGAATGCCCTCGGGGACCATAGTCGAGGTCAGAGTATGTGTTCAGCTAGGACAGAGAATGGATTGGTATTGGCAAATTGCACTTAGGTATGCAGTCTTTTAGAATGAAAGTAAAATAATCTGGTCATCTGTAGGTGAATTTATTCCCATAAAGTCAGCCGACACATGTTTCGACCTTAGCCGTCTTCAAGGCCTTGAAATTGAACACTTGGTATGGTGACCAGGTTTGAAGTTGATTGTGAAAATATCTTGAAACAATTTTCTGATGGTACTTGATGATAAAGGGTTGAGTCCCGAGAGACCTGTCAATGGCTGGCACGTTCTGCTAAAAGTCTTTAGTGGTGCTTGGACATCCTGGATTGGTTCCCCAAATCGAAATGCCTATACTATCTTCAGATTTTCTTTTAACCTTCGATGCAATCCTGAAGTTTAGTCCACAGGTTGGGGAACCAATCTAGGATGTCCAAGGTAGAGCGCGATTCGCAAATAGCAATCCGTTTTTCTGTCCTATTCATGCATGGTCTTTATAAGTAGACCATGCAGAATTGGTGACGCAGCTCGCCGCTATTTATAAATTATAGTGGTCACAGCACACTCTCAAAGGTATGTACCCATACACACTTTAATGTGAACGTTGTGGGGTAGCTGCATGGGGAGGGAGGGAAAGCGCCAAGGGGAGCAAGAATAAGCAAAACCCCCAAGGGGGCGGATAGGATTGTGCTTAAGGGGAGTCACTCCAGTGTACAGCTCAGGCAAAATGATTGTTGTATTGGTAGTCACATTATAAAGTTTCAACTTGCCTTTTTCATACCTGCAGCCAAGAAACAGTATTAAGACACAGGAAACATTTGATGAAATAACAAAAAGCTATAATTGAGGCTTTAAAAAGAAAGGAAGAGGAGAAAAAGCAGCTACTGGTGGAATCCGGAAAAAGAAGTTTCAGTGAAAAAAAGAGAATTATATTGTAAAAGCTGATGGCTGAAAACGGACTATTCCAAAATGTATTAATGCCTATTCATAAAAGCTGGCAAATCTAGTCTTTTGGCAGGGATGGCTAGTGTTCTTCATTCCTCCTACATTCCTTCCTCAGAACCTGCCTCTTACTTCACCTGGACAACTGATAGACACAGCATTAAATCTGCAAATGTCTGTGTGATGTTGCAGTTCCTGCTGATGTAGCTGTGCAACAACTGCAAAATATTGGACTATAAAGTAACCCAGCAATTGTCTGCTACAAATGTTGTCGGACAGATCTAATTTGACAAGCTGAACTCTATCACCTTAACAGTGTGTTTTTGTTACAGTATGACAGTCATGCCTGTTTGGCCATTGAAGTGACACCTACATGTTACCACACACCTGCGCAATCTTTCAGATTACGGTTTTAATAAAAAATGGAATTGTAACATCCCCACAACTGAGTTTGGTTGCTATGTCAGCCCCTGCTACTAATCTACAATGTAATTGTAGCACACATGCTGCTCTGTGAAACTGAAGATGCAAGTGCTCTTGTGTGTAGAACTATTATAGTTGATCTGGTGAATTTGTAGGTTGGTGCCAACTTGTAAATGGTACATGTTTTTGTGCTATTGGATTTCTGTTGGGAGGGGGGCGGGGGTCAGCTAATGTTTTCTTGGGTGTGGTGAATGGTTGAACTAATTTCTAGCTACTCATAGTGATATTGGGTGAAGTGATCAGCAATATTGTCATGCAGGTAGACCTTTATCGTATTCTGTTTAGGTCACTGAAAGTGTTTATTTTAGTGCAGTGATTTGTAATTGTGGGAGTTTGTGTGTGATGCCATGTGAGATATGAAATGAGGGAGTTTAGAGGTTGGTTCCTAACATTGTGGGGTGGATTTGTAGTTTTGTATATTAAATCAGCAAACCTTAGTTAATGAAAGGAGGCAAGTAACGGCTGCAAATTCCATGTTTTCCAGTACACTATTCCGAAGTATAACCCTATAGTAATACCACCCATTTTACACACAAGGAATCAAAACCCTTTTCCTAAATTGTTTGAAAGCAACATCCTCCTGAAATTGTCTGCAATAACCGTTCACAATTTCAAACCCATACTGAAGTTGTCATGAAGTCATCCTGGAGTAATACAAGATCATCACTGGAAGTATTCCGAACTCCTCTTGGAGTAGTTTCTGTGATAACTCTAGAGTCATCTCACTTGAATATTTCGGCCTATACACATACTTCAGGATGGTTTTGGACGATCTCCCTGAACTAGCCATGGATGAATCTAGGATGGAGTCACCTGATGACTCGAGAATGATTCCAGGAAGATCTTCCTTTTTAACTTGGGCAGTGCCAACACGCAGTAAAAGGCAATGCTGCTGTCGTGGTTGCTTTATTCCAATGCGGTTCATGGGCTTGGGCGGCTGACTCTGGCCGGATCCTGAGATCCGGCTCCATATCTGGTGCCGGATCTCGGGATCAGCCGAGAGCCGGCCCAATGCATACATGCCAACCCTCCCGATTTAGGCGGGAGACTCCCGATTTTGTCATTAAAAACATTGCTATTTTTTTTTACTGTCTCCCGCCTAAAATAACAATATCCCCAATGGCATTCCTATGGGGAAAATGCATTCTCCCGATTTCCGTGCTGAAATCTCCCTCTCAGGGGCTTCAGAATGTTGGCATGTCTGGCCCAATGACCAGCAGTGATTGCCATAAACTATTTTCACTACACACAAGCCAACACGTGTGACTTTCTTTATGTGTACACAGAGGTGGCGTCGCGTGCACGGAGGATCTCTTGCCAGTGAATAGTACGCCAGGTCCCCAGCAGCTGCACTAGGAACCCGGTCAGCGCAAAATACAGTGGCGCCTCACGCATTCAGCGGGCGGGAGCCGAAACTGTTCCAAGATGGCCACCGCTCGCCTTCAGAAGGCGGGAAACGAAACTGTTCCAAGGTGGCTGCCGTTCCACCAACTGATCCGTGTTTTTTTTTTAACAATTTTATTTTCTTCTCATGGACTCAAGTTACAAGCATATATGTGGGAGGTAACATACAGAGATTTTCCATTGTACTTTTACCCTCCCCACCCCCCATCCTCTTCAAGTCTGTAGGAAGTCCATGAGTTAACTTTTATAACGCCCCGCGCCCCCACCCCCTGTTCCCCTTTTGGTCTGTAGTAACGTAAATAAAATGTATCCCCTTTCAGTCTCCCCTCCCCTCCACCCTCCCCCCAACTGGGCTGGTTCCGTTTTCCTACACCGTTAGCTTGTGCAGTTGCAGTTCGAGCATTATTTGCCCAAGTCAATGGTTGCTGTGGGTCCCTTTGAGTTTCCGTCTTACCGGGGGCCTTAGTTCAGGATCGTTCTCAACAGGTTAGGTCTGTGGAAGTAGGCTTCCCTGTCCATGACATAATCTATGAATGGGTCCCACACTTCTCTGAATTTCAAGTATTTGTTGTCTTTTATGGCCCCTACCTTTTCCATTGCCAATATGTGCCATATTTTGACCCACCAGCACGCGACCACCGGGCTTTCAGAGTTGTTCTATCCTTGGGTCACGGTTGTTTTTGCCGCCGTTTAGTAGCTGCGTGATTAGGGCTGCGTTGTTAGCGGTCTCTGCGTAGATACCTGCCACTGCGGCACCTAATAGTATTACTTTTGGGTCATAAGGGAGTTGTCTCCCAGTGATTTCTCTTATATGTCCCAATATTTCTTTCCAGTATATTTCAGCTTTAGGGCATGTCCACCACATGTGGTATAGGTCCCCTCTGTTGCCACATTGTCTCCAGCAGTTGGGGCGGTAGGCTGGGTTCATTTTGTTTAGTCTGTGTGGAGTTAGGTACCATCTTGTGTGTAGTTTATACGAGGTCTCTTTTGATTGTGATGCATTTGGATGCTTTCTGGCCCCTCTTCCCAATTTGTCCCCACTCTTCCTCCGTGATAGGGGTTCCCAGGTCTTTCTCCCAATTGTCTCTATATGAGATTCGGTCCTCGATTCGTGCGCTGTCTAGTAGCTTATATATTCTCGTTATTGCTTTGGGGAACTGGCCTTCGTGTAGGGTGAGTTCCAGTCCTATGGGAGCCCTAGAGGCCGCCTTCTTCACCCCTTCCTGTGAGATCCAGTGCCTGATTTGTATATATTTGTATCTCTCCCTTTTCCCCTATGCCGAATTTCTGTTTGCATTCGTCGAATTGTGATGGGGATCCTTCGTGGTAGAATTCTTTTAGGAGGAGCGGGTGTTTGCACCCAGTTTGCCCAGAATCTGTCGCGTTTACCTGAGGTGAAATCCTGGTTGTGTGCCATTGGTGTAAAGGGACCTAGTCCGGGAGCTGTATGATGTTTTCGGAGTGCTGTGTCCCATGCTCTTAGTGAAGTGCGAGTAGATTCTAGTAGGTGCCCCAGGTTATTGGGTGTTGCGCTGCCATTTTTTGGGGGTATCTTCTCTTCTTTGGTTATGTTTAGGGCTTTTGATTTTGCATAGTTAATCGTGAACCCTGATACCTTGGCGAAGTCTTGTAATCTTTCTAGGGCTTTAGGTAGTGATTTGGTGGTGTCCTTTAGGAACAGTAGGATGTCGTCTGCATATTGTGCTATTCTGTGTGCTATCCCTCCTGCTAATACCCCTTTTATTTCTTGGTCCGGTCTTATGGTTTGTGCCACTGGCTCCATTGCCATTGCAAATATAAGGGGGGGGGATAGTGGGCATCCCTGCCGCGTACCTCTATGGATTTGTATTGTTGTAGTGGGTCTGCCGTTGATTATGAATTTTTTAGAGGGGAGTTTGTAATTTGCACCATTTTTATAAAGGTGGGGTCGCAGCCATATTTTTCCAGGGTTCGCTCCAGGTACGGCCAGTCTAGGGCCGCTATCAAGAAGTTCTGTTTTGTTCTATTCCCTCTTTCTATAATGTCTACCGCCTGCCTAATGTTGTCTTGTGTGTGTCCCTGTGATGAATCCCACTTGGTCTTGGTGGATTATTTGGGGTAGGACCTTCGCTAATCTGTTTGCCAGAATTTTTGCGTATAGCTTGGAGTCGCTATTAAGTAGTGCTATTGGCCTGTAACTTGTGCAGTCCGTGGGGTCTTTTCCTGGTTTCAGGATTAGGACTGTGGTCGATTTGCCCATGTCTGGCGTAACTGACCCGGTTTCTCTGATGTGATTGAAAAGGTTTGTTAATGCGCCCAGAAGCTGATTCCTGAAGGTTTTGTAGTACCCGTTCCCGAGCCCATCCGGCCCAGGTGTCTTATTATGTGGGAGGTGCGTTATGGCGTCACTTATTGCTTGGGCCGTTATGGGAGCCTGAAGATTCAGGTTGTCTTCTTCCGTTATCTGGGGAAGGGCTGTTTTGGCCATGTATTCTAACTGGTGTTGTGGGGATAGTTCCTCTCTTTTGCGGAGGTCTAGGTGGAACTTTTCCATAATTTCCAGTTTACCTTCATCTGATTTGCTTATCTCCCCATTTGGATTTTTAAGACTCACTATGTAGTTTTGGGTTTCTAGTTGGGCTCTCACTTTTTGGAGGTTTCTTACTGTTTTGGGTGTTTGTTTAGCCTTATGTTGCGTTTCTGCCTGCTCCAGCTCAGTTTAAGTAACCTTCTCTCACGTGTATATGCTGTGGTTTGAGATATGAATTCCCCACGCATCACTGCTTTGCCCGCGTCTGATATTACCCCCCAGTTTGTTTCTCCGTTGACTTTGTCCTGAAAATAGTTATTCAATGCTGTTTCCATGTGGGCTCTAAGAGCAATGTCTAAGTATGAGCTTGTTCAGTTTCCAGGTTTTGTTAGGGCGGGATGTCTGTTATTGGGATCATTTTTAATATAACTGGGGCGTGGTCAATGAAATATTGTACTCCTATTTGTACGTCTTCGATTTGTGGGATTAGGGAAGACGAGGTCAGGATCAGGTCTATCCTTGAGTAGCCCCTGTGTACAGGTGAGTAATGGGTGAATTATTTTTCTGTGTTGTGGAAGAATCTCCGTGTCTCTATCACCTCTAGATTTCTGAACAGTTTGCCTAGTGCTTGTCTGTTCCTGCCGTCTGTCACAGTGGGAGGGAGGGTCTTGTCGAACATGGGGTCCATTATGCAGTTGAAATCTCCCCCTATTTGTCCCTCGCACCGGCTTCCCAGGTTCCATAGAATTCCACCCAGGAAGATATCTGGTCTATCATTTGGGGCGTATAGTGCTAGTGTATGTTTGTTCGTGCAGGGTCCCTTGAGTAGTAGGAATCTACCATCTATGTCTCTATAAACTGTCTTTTTCTTGAATGGTATTGTTTAGAAGAATTGCGATTTCTCCCATTCCCCTCCCCCACCCCCCCAGCCCCCCTGGTATTTTCCCCCCTTCTCTGGAAGCAAAGTATTGTTTGGGGAAGGCTTTATGGGCTATCCATTTCTCATCTGGCGTGAGCAGGTGTTTCTTGCAGGTAGACTATTGCGGCTTGGAGTTCCGTCAGGCGCGTTAATATACTACGCCGTTTAGGCCCTGTACATTCAGTGTTATGACTGTTGGTTCAGGCATGAGTCTTGTGTGGGGGATTCTTCATCGTCTGTGAGCCCCCTTTTGGCGATAGACGGTGTTCGGTGTGTAGTCGCGAACCATATCACAGACCAATCCCAACCCAACATAAATAAACAAAAAACATTAACTTGTGAACTTGTTTTCACCCTCGTGGTGGTGGGACCGAGGAATCTTTGCGCCTCCTCCGGGTTCCTCCTGGAACGTTGGGCCCCTTGATTTTTCCCCCGTGTCCCAATCGCCAGGGTGTATCCGGGCTTGACGTGGGATCCAAGATCCCCAACTCCCCTCCCCCACCTCTCTCTGCCCAGGCTTAGTTCAATCTCCTCTATGGTTTACCTTTCGTTGTGTTCATTTTGCGGTTATCTGCCCCACCTCCGTTCCATTTCCGGGTTATGTGGCGTTCGTCGTTATCGTGCGGAGCCTGTTCCTTTAGGGTCTATCGTTGTTTGGGCCCTTCTGGTGCAGGTTCTCTTTCGTGTCGTTGCCTTGTGTCGGGGGACCATTCCCATCGTCTGGGTCCTCCCCCTTTCCTCGGTTGGCGTGTTTCCATGTTTTTCTGGGGTACTTCAAGCTGCAGCAGAGTTATCCCTTCTTCGCATGTAGAGATCCGCTGTGGCTTGCCTTCCCATGTGAATTGAAGTCCGAAGGGGTATGCCCATCTGTATATGATGTTTTTGGCTTTCAGTGCCCTCGTGACTGGTTGCATCAGTCTCCTTTTGTGTAGCGTGGATAGGGCTAGGTCCTGAAAGAGTCGGATTTGGTTGCAATTGATCGTGATTGTCTGTTGCTTGCGGGCTGCCTGTAAAATTTCCTCCTTCATTGAGGTCATTGCCATGAGCGCGTCTCTAGGTCTGGCTCCCGGATCATTTTGCTTGGGCCCCACTCTGTGTATCCTGTCGCTGGATATGCTTTCGGGTGGGATGTAATTGAGCATGCTGCTGAAGCATAGTTGGATTGTGTCTGAGGTCTTTGTCCCCAATAGTTTCGGCCAGGCCTTTGACTCGTATATTGGACCTTCGTGAGCGGTTCTCGAGGTCCTCCGCTTGTAGTACATGGTTGTTTGTGGCTCTGGAATTCTGTTCTAGGAGGATGCTCTTCTGTTTTACTTCCGCTGTCTTTGAGAGGCCCCTCTCCGTGCTGTCCACTCTGTCCCCCAGCTCTTCGATGTCCTTCCTCATCTCGTGCAGGGAGGATTTTAGGTCTTCGTGGATAGTGCCCAGTTGGGTCTGGAGGGATTCCATCATTCTGTTCTCCATACCTCTTAGGCATTCCTGTAGGTCATGGGTGCACAACATGCGGGCCAGTTGCGGCCCGCCATGCCCTTTTGACCGGCCCGCGAGGCACAAAGACTTTCCTAATGGAGGGCGGCCCGCGGCCGCCCTCCATTAGGAAAGTGTTTGTTGTCTTCCGGGCCGGTGAAAACACTGGCACTCATTGGCTCAGGACACACACGCATCACGTCGCTCCTACGAGCCACTTAATGCGTGTGTGCTGCACCAATGGAGGGCCAGCACTACGACTGGCGTGGCCCATAAGGCTTGATGCCGGAAGGCATTTCAGCCTTGAACCATGCCAGCCGTAGTGCGATTCCAGCGACTTCCATCTTGCCTGCCTGCCTGCCTTCCAGCACGTCTCCGGTAAGTGGTCTGTTTGTGTGTCGGGTTTGTTTTGCTTTATGTTTGTGTGTATGAATGTTTGTGTTTGAATGTATTTTGAGTGTATGTTGAGATGCGGGGGTGGGGGGGTGTGTCGGATTTGTATGAATGTTTGTGTTTGAATGTATTTGAGTGTATGTTGAGATGCGGGGTTGAGGGGGTGTGTCGGATGTGTATGAATGTTTGTGTTTGAATGTATTTTGTGTGTATGTTGAGATGCGGGGGTCGGGGGGTGTCGGATGTGTATGAATGTTTTGATTTGAATGTTTTTTGTGTGCTGAGTTGGGGGGTGGGGGTTCGGGTCTGTATGGGTGCTTGTTTGAGAGTTTGCTGAGTTGGGGGGGGTGGGGGGGTTCGGGTCTGTATGGGTGCATGCTTGAGTGTGTTTGGGGCATAGTGTTTGGTTGGGGGTGAGGGGGGGCCATGGGGCATAGTGTTTGGTTGGGGGGTGAGGGACAGGGGGCATAGTGTTTGCTTGGGGGGGGGGGTGAGGGACAGGGGGCATAGTGTTTGCTTGGGGGGGTGAGGGACAGGGGGCATAGTGTTTGGTTGGGGTGGGAGCCATGGGGCATAGTGTTTGGTTGGGGGGTGAGGGGGCCATGGGGCATAGTGTTTGGTTGGGGGTGAGGGACAGGGGGCATAGTGTTTGGTTGGGGGTGGGGGCCATGGGGCATAGTGTTTGGTTGGGGGTGGGGGCCATGGGGCATAGTGTTTGGTTGGGGGTGAGGGGGCCATGGGGCATAGTGTTTGCTTGGGGGGGTGAGGGACAGGGGGCATAGTGTTTGGTTGGAGGTGGGAGCCATGGGGCATAGTGTTTGGTTGGAGGTGGGAGCCATGGGGCATAGTGTTTGGTTGGAGGTGGGAGCCATGGGGCATAGTGTTTGGTTGGGGGTGAGGGGGCCATGGGGCATAGTGTTTGGTTGGGAGCCATGGGGCATAGTGTTTGGTTGGCGGTGAGGGACAGGGGGCATAGTGTTTGGTTGGGGGTGAGAGACAGGGGGCATAGTGTTGCTTGGGGGGGTGAGGGACAGGGGGCATAGTGTTTGGTTGGAGGTGGGAGCCATGGGGCATAGTGTTTGGTTGGGGGTTAGGGGGGTGAGGGGGCCATGGGGCATAGTGTTTGTTTGGGGTTGGGAGCCATGGGGCATAGTGTTTGGTTGGCGGTGAGGGACAGGCGGCATAGTGTTTGGTTGGGGGTGGGGGCCATGGGGCATAGTGTTTGGTTGGGGGTGAGGGACAGGGGGCATAGTGTTTGCTTGGGGGGGTGAGGGACAGGGGGCATAGTGTTTGGTTGGGGGTGGGGGCCATGGGGCATAGTGTTTAGTTGGCGGTGAGAGACAGGGGGCATAGTGTTTGCTTGGGGGATGAGGGACAGGGGGCATAGTGTTTGGTTGGAGGTGGGAGCCATGGGGAATAGTGTTTGGGGGTGAGGGGGCCATGGGGCATAGTGTTTGGTTGGGGGTGAGGGGGCCATGGGGCATAGTGTTTGCTTGGGGGTGAGGGACAGGGGGCATAGTGTTTGCTTGGGGGTGAGGGCCATGGGGCATAGTGTTTGCTTGGGGGTGAGGGCCATGGGGCATAGTGTTAGGTTGGGGTGGGAGCCATGGGGCATAGTTTTTGGTTGGGGGTGAGGGGCCCATGGGGCATAGTGTTTGGTTGGGGGTGAAGGGGCCATGGGACATAGTGTTTGGTTGGGGGTGAGGGGGCCATGGGGCATAGTGTTTGGTTGGGAATGGGAGCCATGGGGCATAGTGTTGCACTCCAAGAGTGAACTCAATAATAAAGCTAAAACAGGCACAGTTAGGAGATGTACATCCTTTGCTTTTTTGAGGAAACCTGACTCAACGAAGGCCATACTCCTCTTGGGTAACCCAAACAGCAAACTATAGCAGTCCAAAATAACGGAATGTCCAATCAAGGGTCAATAAAATATATATAATTTAATTAAACAGACGATATACAATAACTAAATGGAAATAAATGATAGCAATGGAAAATGTGTAGTACAAAATGTAAGTTTGAAATGCAATAAAAATCGTTACCCCTCAAAAACATATCTTTTTCCATGTGTTTAATACAAATTGGGGGTTGAAAAAGCCTCCTGACATGTCCCGCCTACCGCCCCGCCCACTTTTACTTTTCGGCCCACTATAGCCCTCATGTAAGGTACTTTCGGCCCTCTGTCAAAATCAGTTGTGCACCCCTGCTGTAGGTCCTCTTTGTTCAGTGCCATGGTGTCCGTTTCCGCTATGTCTGTTTCTGTGTTTGAGTCCTCTTCCTGTTTCCCCTCTTGAGGTTGTTTCCAGAATAGTTCCAATTGTCCGTTTCGCCCCTTCGCTGTGGATCTGGTTCTTGCTGGGGTGCTCTTTGGTTTGGTGCCGGACATCTGTGTTGTGCGACTGGTGTAAGGGTGGTAGTAAGGCTCCTTGTTGTCCCGGGATGGTTGCGGATGGTGTGCGATTCGGTATTGTGGTGTTCCAGGGGGTCTCTCCTCGCAGGTTGGCCCTTCAATACTTTCAGTAGGGCGGCGTTGGTCTGGGGTTGGGTAGGTTTCAAACCCACTTGTTCCTCTTTCCATTCTCCCGCTGAGGTTATTATCTCATTGAAAATAAGAGGGGTGGGGGTGCTGGCGTCACCCCCTCCCAGACACAGATCCTGGTGGTTGGCGGTGGGGAGTGAGGGGTTCCTCCGGGTCCCTGTGCGCAGGTTCTGTCAGTTTTCATTTGGGGATCCGAAATTGCGGGGGTGAGTTCCCTTCCCCAGATGTGGTGATCGCGGAGAGTCAGCGGGTTCGCTTTCTGGTGCAGGAGGCTCAGTGCGCAATGTGTGTCTCCTATCTTTTTGTGTGATGCGGAACCCCCTCCAAGCGCGCGGGTTCTCAACTATTCTGGAGTCATGCTGGTTTTTGTCTCAAGGTGGTCCCCCCTCCTTCCGTGGGCTTAGTGCTTGTTGTAGGGGTATGCTGATTGCCCTTTTCAGGGTTGCTTCTTTCTCTATTGCCCCCTTAGGCACTTGATTAGCTGTACCTGTGCTCGGAGAGCTTCACCGTGGGCTCTTCCTTGACTGTGTGTACTTTGGGTGCTTTTAGCGGTCCTTCATTTGCAGGGTGTTCACTGAGTTGCTCCCAGAGGACCCAGAGCCTTGCCTTCCACTGACTCATCCGCAGCTCCTCTTGTACTGTCCTATTGCACTATCCTGCTGGGAGCACTAAGGCAGGCTCATGTATCGGGTAGACTTCGGGGTGTCCGGGACCCCCACTGGCGTAGATCCTCCTCACGGCTTTCCCACAACGTGTGCGCTGGGAGTGCGTGTGTTACGGCAGCCTCGGGCCGTGCAGCTGTTTGCGCCCTGTGGTGCGGGCCCAGAGTGTGTTGCCCGTGTAGAGTATGCCCTCCCAGGCACAGATCTCGGCGGTTGGGAGTGAGGGGTTCCCCAAGGTCTCCGAGTGCAGGTTCTATCAGCTTTCCTTAAGAGATAGGGCTCCGTTTGGGGATTCGGGGTTGCGGGGATGGATTCCCTCCTCAGATGTGCTGATCGCGGGGAACCAGTCAGTGGGATCGCTTTCTAGTTCGGGGGGGTTCCGTGCGCAATGTATGGCCAATAACTCAAGGGTGTGGGTGTTGTGAGTGGGAGACCGCTGCTGAATGCTAGGGCTATTGATCGGTGCTCTCTTGAGGGTTGGGGAGGGGGGCAGCGGGGGGGGGGGCAGGATCGCTGTGTCCGGATCAGCGTCAGGGGCTTGTTAGAGTGGTGGTTGGCCTCACTCTTGGGTTGGGGACCAGGCCTCAAGGCCGTGCCCCAGTGGGTGGCGGGGGGGGGCTGTTACCTCTGCCTGTCCGGGTGTACCCTCGGTTCTCTTCTGTGCCCCGTTGCGGTCGCTGGAGGTTTCAGTCGCGGTCTGCTTCTCCCCGATCCCGTGTTTATTTCCGCGCTTTCAGCCCTCAGTGGGGAGGGTCCCCCGAGGGGGTGCTGTCCTCGGTTGGGGTTGCTGGTTACGGGTCTGGTGCGTGTCTCCTCGCCCCCGCTTGCAGCAGCTGTGCCCACCTGGTGTGTCAAGTCGAGTCCTTCGGTGTTGCCTGTTGTCGTTGGCTATGGCGGGTTCTCGGCATGGGCCCGCTCAGCTTTTGCCGCGTTGGCAAACAATGGTTATGGGCTACAGGATGCGTTCGGATACGGGTTGCCAGTATTCTTCGGTGGATGGGGCGTCTGAATCTCGTTGCTTTGTTGGAGTTTTGGGTTATTATGCGTTGTTACTCCTTTGTTTCTTCGGCTGGGCGGAGGAGCAGGGATGTGCGTCCTCACAGGGTGGCCATCTTGGAATACCCTGATCCGGTTTTTTTTTTTAGGGTCAGTACAGTTCCGAGGTGGTACTTCCCGGTGCAGTTCCGTGTGTTTTGGTCACTCCCTGTGCTCTTCCGGTCTGTGCTGTATATGGGGGTTTGGCAGTGGCGTGGGAGCTCTAAGAGGTGAGCGGCTGAGCCTGCAGGGTAACAACGGGTGGCCGTGCTCGGGCAAGTGGGTGCGGTTTCTAGAAATGCACCTGGTTACAGGGTCCACTTTAATTACCAGGACAAGTGGAGTGTCATAGTTCGCTTGTGCGGATTTTATGCAGCACACTTCTGCCTGTTTGTTGATGCCACTCGGTATCAAACCAAGATGGAGTTGGAGATCTAATTGGGCGCACCTTGTTATAGGAGTAAGAAACCGAGTACACCCCTCGATTCTAATGCAAAGTGGCTCAGTCTGCAGCGTGATTCCTTCAAACGGTCCTGGCTTTTCATGCAATACACACATTAAATTTAAAGGTCTATAATGTGCAAGAACGGCTGATGCTGCCCGCAGCGTGTTACATATGGTATGGGGGCAGCTAGGCAATGTACGGATTGCCTTGCTCAGAACTCAGTTGCCAAAATAGAGGGGCATTGGGGTGTCGTGCGACTGAGTGCCGCCCACCCCCTGAAATGGTTATTTAGTATCTGGAGTTCCTTTTGTTGGTTATAACGTATGGGCCGCTATGTTGCTGAGCATTTTGGTTTTATTCTCTTATTCTCTGTTTAATGAAAAACTGTTGATACTGCCCACAACCTTGGCTAATCTGGAATAATTGCCCGTTTTCTGTTATTCATCGAAAGTATTGAACGAAATGTAATGTTGGCCTGCCAGCCATAAATGAATTATGCACCTGGAAACCGCTACCGTGTCAGTCGATAGTTTAAATGCTTATTACGTTACACAAGGGCTGACCAAAATGTCATAAGTAGGCCCTACTCCTATTAAGGGAGTTTTAGTGTCGTACAAGCGGATTAAAGGCTATCAAAGTTGTGTGGGTTGTTCTGGATTTTAAAGTATACATGAGGTCAGTGAGGCACACGTTGTACATGTTTAACCTCGGTCATGTTTATGTCGTCGTGGTGCTTGAAATTGTCTCTTACGGTAAAACTGTGTGTGGCGGCAGTTGGCAGTTAGTGGTGAACCGACCAGTATATGGCCGAATACTGAAAAGTGTGTCAAGTATTCAGCCGAATCTTGTTTAATAAATCATTTTCCTAATTTGGGTAAAATACATGTTTGTGTCCACATGGCTCATTTATTATTTTATTTTAATCAGCATCTCATTCTTATTTAACGCACACAAAACAAAAAAGAGAATAACAAAAAGCAGGATCCATATGTATGGAAGGATGTTGCATATTCAAAACTTGTGCTGCTCAAATGAATGCAAAGTATTAGGTTGAAATTAACAAATTTATAACTGCTAGTGTAAATCGCACACAGTGTAAATTGGCTTGCGCTGAAATGTATAAATTGTTTCTGTTCACATAGGACACAAGTCGAAGGGTGCATGTGAGGAAAGTGGACTTCATCTCCCTGCTATCTGGAACCAGAGAATCCTTCTCCTGTTTGCCAAACATGGTGGGCATTCTCTCAGAGAGGCAGCTAGTGTACTGTGCAGGGGAAGCCTTGACATGTGATTGAACCTGCCCAGCCACCACATGCTCTAAGAAAGCATTTGCTTGTTCAGCAGTCCTTCAATTGTACCAAATTTCAATCCATGTTGATTTACAATACCTAGAGGATGCAGCGCTATATAGCCTTTTCTATGTATGTCTTCAACCCGACACACTAGCAGAATCTCTTGATCCCTCTGTCCCCTCTCACGCGTTTCCTGTTGGGATAAACTGGCCTGTATTGTTCAAGAGATCTCCAAATAAGCAAGTTGGGTTTGAGAATGCCAGCTGCATCTTGCACTGTGTGACATGTAACTGACTGGTCTTAAACCTTTGTTGATATTGAAGAGGCAGTCCGACTATTGGGAATACTACTACATATTCCCAGACATAACCTAGCTCTTTGAATATCTCCCATCATCTGGCAGTTTTGCACACAGAGTATCTGGAGATATTTCCCAGCTTTCTCTGAGAAGTCTGTTAGGCTGGGGCATTTAACTCTGCCTGACCTATTAATGACTACGTTAGTCCAATTGGTTTCCAGTACCTGTTATGAATTCAACTTTCTCAAAAAGCATTTCCCATTGGAGCAAACCATGCTCTCTCCTAATAAATCCTATCCAATACACAAACGTATGCACCACAGACCTATTTATTCAAGCATGCTTGCAGTCAATAGTTATTCCATTCCTTTTGGCAATCTGAACTCCATGTTTGCCTCTGATTCTGACATTACATTAAGAAGAGGAAGTATTCAGCTAGAGTCAAAATAGCAAGACTTTATTTGGCTGGAGACGATTAGCGGTTTTCCAGCAGGAATTTGGCAGAACTCTTAATCGATGTCGAAGTTCGGTACACACCTCGTTGCAGTGGGGATTGCTAGCACGCCTTCAAAAAGTACGTTTTTGTCAGAGGGGAGGTGTATTGTGGTCTACCATCCCGAAGTAAGTTAAACATATCAAATTGTAAAATTAAACCTCATAGTTGCTGTCACGTTTGTTTTCTGTGATCTCTCACCTCACAAAGCATTGCTTCCATGTGTATTTGTGGCCTTGGGATGCCCTAAAAGCTAAGCATGAGGTGTGAACCATTGAGCTGGCTGCAGAAAGTTGGCGTCCTCTCTAGAATATTGTAATGACGGCTACCAGTTTTTGGGGTGGAGGTTGTGTGTTTTTTTTGAGGGGGTGGGGGTAAGTCTGTTTTAGGTTCATAGCATTTATAAATTAGATTTGGCAACATTACTGAAATCAGTGTATACATGTTCTTGGACTTTCTATGTGATGGGGAAGCAGTTTCCAATTTAGGGTGGTAGTTGCTTTCTCGCCAACAGCTAGGTACTCGAAAAACCTCAGTGTGATGGGTCCCGAACTTCATTACCCTGCTTGCCTTTTATGTCCTCTTTATGGAGATATCAGTTGCGTTCCAGTTTGAGCTGCACACGTAGGGCTTCTCCAATAGCAGCAGCTCTCCTTGATTTTTGCATCTTTCAGTGCACTATACTGGAATGGAGTAGCCCGGCAGCCTGCTGGGAATTCCAAGCTTGCATGTGAAATAACATGACAAATGTGGTAGAACTAAAATAAAAATGTCAATGAAGTCTACAGATTTTTAACATGAGCTGTGCAAATATTTTGTCTCCATCCAAGATATCATTAGTCAAAGCATAGTTGGAAAACTTGGGGCACCCTTCTCCCACCTACACATCAGGATTAGGAGTAATAAAGATTGCTGTTAAGTACTTGGATTACCTCCACATTCGGTGTCCCTTACAAATGAGAAATACCAACTTCATAGGAATGAACTATAACTACACTGAACAACCATATGTCTTGCGTGCCATTTATTGTGATGGACATCCTGAATGTGGTCCAACACGTGCTAGCACTCCATACCCCCGCACCCTCTGAGTGTAGGTTCAGCCTATAGTGCTTAACAAAAGGGTTTGGATCGGCCCACGTTACAGTGCTGCAACTGTCGGGGATGGTGACTCCGCCCCCAACGTGCCTCCATCCAAAAAAGTTGCCATGGCTCTGTCGACTCCCCCCCCCCCCCCCTCCCCCTTCCCTCCCTACTCCCCTTGGATCCTAGGAAGAGGAGATGGCGTTCCATTTAGAGAATAGGCTATGGAAATGGTCTCTCTAATCCATCTGCTAATGGTCTGAACAGTGGGTTTTCTTACTAATTTGTCAAGATGCAGAAGTATTGCTTGCTTCACAGCCAGATGATTCCAGGCCACTTCCTCGGGAGAGACTGGATGTGGAAAAATGGAAGGAAGAAGTATCTCCTGGGATAAATTAAACTTTGAAAGATTCTTTGGGAATAAAAGATGGAAGACACATGCAGAACAGTGCTTCCTCCTGGACTACCAGACTTTTCTGGACTACCAGACTTGGGGCCTTACAAACTAAGTCCCATTTCCTCCAACCGTCAAGCCGAAGTAATTGTCGCCAAGATCACTGTTTTGCACATGAGCAATTTCAATGATGTGCCTTCAATAGGCTCAAACGGATCCTCCTGTAGTTCCTTCAGGACATAAGGTCCCAAGTGGGTACCACTGCAGACGCTACAGGATCAGAGGTGAAAAATATTTCACAAAATATCCCACTAGGTCAATATCGCCTTTGTTTTTTTTTTTTATCAGATCTGACCTTTACAAAACAGTTTTCCAACATTAAAAATACATGATAAAGACAAATTTGCTTTTATATTCCATAAAAACAAATAAGAAACTAAATTAGTTGGGATAAATACAAAAGATGCTTAGACAAAAAAATACCCAAACTGGGCCATGTCATATTAACCAAAAACGGCCGGCCTTTAATTATCCTCTTTTCTGTTTAAATGTTCAGACAGAGGTGGAGTAATCATGGGTGGCAATCGGTCATTGATACTCCCACGTTACTTCTATTTCTGATTAAGATTAATGTCTACATTCTGTCAGTCTCCCATAGGTCGCAGTCCAACCTTTGCTAGGACCTGTCCAACTGCTATGGTTAGGGCAATGTTGTGCCCCGAGATCAGTAGGTTCCAGTAGGTTTTCCGATAAAAGCCCTTCCACTTTGTCCACAAACTTTTAGAAAAGTAGCTTGTTCTTATATCCCAGGTCCCCTCACAGTCTCGGAGCAGATGGCTTGGGTTTTGCTTGTTTGGATATGCGTAGATGTCACACAGAATGATAGCGTTGTGTTTTTGTCCTCTAGTATTTAAAATTTCTCCTGTGTGAATTAAATTTAGGCGCGCCCTGAGAAATGTATTTCGTAATTCCCAGTTTGGGTGCTTTTTTGTCCACCATAAGGAACCTGCTCTGAGGTTTTATGTGCTGCATTTTCTCCCCTGTTCTGATCCAGTCCATCGTTTGTTTCTTTTTTTTCTTTCAGGGGGTTGGCCTTCAGAACTTCCACCGATGAGTCGGCCTCCGTCAGGACTCCAGGTGTTTACTATCTTTGACTTGCCTGTTTGCAGCTGTAGTTGTATGTCCTCGTATAGATTTTTCTTGTGGTTCTACTATCAACCTATATAGTGAAAGAAGTCTCCAGTCTACTTGTTGCTTCAGGGATTTTAGCCGAGTTCGAACCTTAGGACCGACATGGGAAGGGAATTTGGCAGTCCTAGCAATATTTTCAAAATCTGTCCTTCCACTTTTTGCCAATCTAGGTCCCAGTGTTGGTTTGGACTCCAGGCCATATAATATTACTGGAATTATTTTTGCAACAGAACTTTATCAACGGTTTATTAGCCGGTCAAGTGGCACAGCAAGAAGAGCGCTCGCTTTGACATCCATGCAGAGCCTGCTAACGCAGGTTGGAATCCCGGCGGGGCCAAACTCAGCCTTTCATCCTTCCGAGGTCGATAAATGAGCACCACAAACTGTGGGTAATAATAAGCAGCGCTCAGATACCCGAGGGTTCGTAGCTATATATAAGTGCCAAATTATTATTATTATAGAGAATTTGCAAAGTTCACAAAGAATCTTTCATCTGTGGCACCGCTCTCTCAACCTTTAGCCTTATTTCTTCTTCCATTTTGCTGATTGATGGAGAAGCATGTACCACATAGCCCAGATACACCATCTCTTCTGTTCTCGGGATCACTTCTCCTTCGAGAAACAAGCTTGTATAGTTTATATGCTTATTTGGATGTTTAAGCACTAAGATTTGTGATTTCTTTGGGTTTACTTGGAGTCCATTTACTTTAGTACATTTGCTTAGGCCATTCAGTAGGTGTTGCAACCCTACTGCTGTTCTGTCAATCAAGACTATGTCGTCTGCATAGGCGAGTCAATAAAGCTTAGTTGTATTTAGTTTAGGGCTTGCCATTGCCCAAGATTGCAGAAAGGGCCCTAGGTCTGACAGATGCAGGTTGAAAAAGAATGGTGCTCCCAAGCACCCTTGCCTCACATTAATTGTGTTGGTTAGATGTCCGGCCTCATCTAGTCGTACCATCAGTGAGGTAACTTTATGTAGTTCAATTAATTGACAGCAGTCTTCTCGGTACTCCCCAGTCTCTCATTTTGGCCCACATACGTTCCCCGATAACCAGGTCAAAAGCCCTGGAGAAGTCTGTCCACTCTCCATATATAGGGCCCTCTCCAAACTCTTTTGAATGTTCTGCCAGGAGATTCAACCTTCGACCATTTAATGTTGTAGACACGCCACTTCTGAACCCTGTTTGAAATTTAGATAGTACATTTGTTTTCTTTGCCCAGTCCTCTCTGTCAGGAGAATTCTCATGAAAATGTTACTTTAGATGTCGAGGAGGGCGATTGGTCTACAGTTCTCTGGTCGCGACCGATCTCCCCCCTTATAGAATGGTATGATTACTGCTTGTTTCCACGAGGAGGGAAACATTTGATTCTCTAGTATTTCATTATAGAGATTAAATAGGAGGTTCAAGTTTTAGCGTTTTTTTTTTATAAACCTGATGGGTTAGCCCATTTGGTTCCGCTGCCTTCGAAGATGAAGCATTTAGGATTAAGTCTTCTATTAACTTAATGTCACATTTAAGTTCCCATTGTGCAGCTTCCTTCTCCCCTTCTAGGGTCTCTGATGTATTTTAAAAAATGTTTGTAAGATAGTCTGTCCAGCTCTTTTCGGAGACTAGATTACATTGGTTGCTGTTACTATTTGGTTTCTTGCCCATATTATTTATAATGGACCAAAAGTTCTGTGCATTATTTTCACATAGAACTTTGAGCATCTGTTTGTTATCTTGTAATGACGCAGAATTCTTCTTGCTCATGACCACTGCTTATAGGCTCTTGCAAGTTTCTGTAGCTCTCCACGTAGTTTTGTTTGGTCTAATGAGTTTTTTTCAGCCGTCTGCTTTCTCTCCTTAACATTTTTTTGTACGCCCATGTTTCTTCATCAAATGAATGCTGATGATGAGTTGTTTTCCGAAGTCCACTTGCACTTGGTGGGTGTACAGCTCAAATAAATTTCTTGGAGCATTCAGGCTTACAATTTTCCTTTTGTTCAGTTAAGGAGATGCAGGCGAGTTTATCATTTAGTTTCTTCCCCTCTCTTGTATTTTACCAATGTTGCTTTCCCTTTTCCCAGGGTCAGGTCATGGGTATATTTATCAGTTTGCGCTTTATTAAAGTCTAAGATGTTTATTTTTATGCGTGCACGGTCACTCCCTTCCCCACCAGATGATTTCCATAGATATTTCCTTTGTTTGAATGACTTCGGAAGCAAAGAAATAGTCCAATGTGGAGAAGGAGTTGCCTCGTGACAAAGTTGATCTTGATGGACTATCACCGGGTACCGAGCCATTTAACATGCCCAGTCTCCATGAGCTGAGATAGTTTACCCATTGAGCTCCAGTCTTCGTTTTTATTTTGTTGCCCCTTTTCGGTTGTTCTCGCTGCTCTGCAATGATGTACATTGGGCATTCAGGTCGCCGCCTAGTGTCACATTGGCATCGCCATGAAGTAGTGCTATCTTTTCCATTACTGTAGATGGCAACAGATGGACATTTTGGAGATCAATTCGTGCTGGGTTCCAGTACACATTCACTATTATAAGTTGTGACTGTCCCCCTGTTGAGTGTATTCCCACTTCACATACGAGGATACCATCTTTTTCACTATGTAATAGTGTGATGTCTTAACTTAGCGAATTGTTAACTCCAAGCAGTAATCCTCCTGATGGCCGACCCTTTGCTATTGTGCTGCTATTGTGAAAATTGTAAATCCTTCTATTTGTATTGGATGTGTAAACCTGGTCTCCTGAAGTAATATAACATCAGTGTTACTGAAGAGCACTTTTTTCATTTTATTTGTTGTAAATGAATTTGGGCCACAGATATTCCAGCTTGTGACATTTATTTCATCTTGCCTAAAGGTTCTGAGGACCCAAGCCTAGCTTCTGGACTACAGTGCGGCCAAAGTACTAACTTTCGAGTCCCCGCTATTGTCATGGGAGTTTGAGGATACATTCTGATTTGATGCTCCTGTTACTCTTGGGTTCGGTCCATTGTTGATGTGGGTCTCACTTTCTTTTCCATTTTTCTCTTCCTCTGGTAATTTTTCGAAAATCTGCAGATGGATTTTTTTTTCTAGCTTTTTTGTTTTTTAATAGCCTTCCATGTCTTTGATGTAAATCCCACCTCTACCAGTTTTGAATTACTTCTACTCGGAAACTTTACATATTCCATATCTCCTGTCCCGAAGAGGAAGGGGTTTGGTATCTTGCTAAGGTAGCCAAGGTTTGCCCCCCCCCCCGCCCCTCCTACAAAGCGAGGTATGTTGCGGGATTTTATTTGTTGCCTTAACCCACAGTTTTGGGATTGCATATTCTTGATTTCAGATTTGTCTGCCGAGGGCTGATGCTGGGGGTTTTCCCCATGGAGGGCCCTTTGTGGATGCTTTTGTGCTAGTTCTTTATATTCACCTCTTAGTTTTTTATTTTTATTTTTTATTTCCTTGTCCATTTTTACTCACGGTCTGCATGGGAATGGTTGTGCTTCTTTGTGAAGATCGTTGCAAAAAAATCGGTGCAATTTTTCTAGTTGGTTCAACTGCAGGGCCAACGTTTTTTTGTGATGTGCGCATATTCCCCTTCAAGAACATTGGGGCCCTCGGGGGTCCCTTTGATGAGGGGCAACTCTTTGTTGTGTTCTTCCATCTTCTATTTTCTCGGGAGGGCTTATGGGGTTGTTGATCTCTAGCCCTGAGTTCTGTAGCTCTCCTATTTGATTTTTTTGATGTATCTGTTTGAAGCCCCACACTTGCACCGTTTTCCTCTGTGTAATCCGATGCTCCCTGGTTACGGGCTAGACCTGCCACGTTTTTATCCAACTTTTCTCTTTTCTGCTTGAGCCATTATGACTTTTCCCTTTTGTTTTGTGGCTTCTTTTGCTCTCTTGTCAGATGAGTCACTGTTCTTTATCTTGCAATTATTCCTGTGTTATAGTTGTATTGTCTTTGCTTTTCATTTGCACATCACATTTCAAAGTTTTCCCCTTTTGCTTATTTATTAGATTTTTTTTTCTAAGAGCAATTGGGAATGCGGTTGTGCATTTCCTTCTGGCTTCTCATTTTCCTTGCTTTCCTCCTTCCCTTTGAGAGTTTTCCGGCTTCTGTCCATTCTGGTTTTGTTGCAGGTCACCTTGCTCCAATTATTTGAGGCTCACTTGTTCCGTCCTCTATTTCTTCCACGACGTGCGCCAGTCTTCTGAATTCTTCTAAAACAGATTCCGAAAGGGGGGTGTCGTCAAAGCAGTTTATCTCTTGTTCTGTATGTACTTCTATAACCCAATTTCTTCCTGTTTTCTGGGCCTTGAGTAGGAATAGAATTTCTGAAAGCAAACAGTTTTGCTTGGCTTCTTCTTTGTTGCTTTCAAGGGTCCTTTGAATTGCTGAAAGGTCCAGACCTTGTTTTGCTAATTCAACTCTCAGCTCTTTCAGGAATGGAGTATTAACTGTGTTAATTGATGTAGTTAATCCCACGATAGTTGGTTATATGCAAGCTGTGGCTCTGGTCAGTTCCAGCAAAGTTCCTGCCTGCAATTGTACTTCGGATTTTAGATGCTCAAAAACTGTCACCAGGGAATTTAATACAAAATGTAGTGCTGAATGGGTTGCTGCACTCGCTTGTTTTGTGTCCCCTTCCTCTGGTGTTTGTAAACTATCTTGACTTGCTTCCATAGTTTTATTGTTCAATAGTTTTCCAATATTTTGTGCTTGTGTGGGTGTCACCTCACCAAAAGCTTCCTCCGGTATAATATCCTCTGACACTTGCAGTAGAATTGTCTTTTTGTATAACCACTTGATGTAAAGGGTCATGATTAGGTAGGGACTCATGTTCTCCATTGTTTGGTGTTTCCCGGATCTCACTATGGAGATCATTCAAACTTTTTGTTTGCTTTTCCCCACCAAGTGATCTTCTATTTTCTTTTAGATTTTTTTAGTTGTGGTGTTGTATTCCAGACCACGCTTCCAAAGATGTAAAATATCAGATGTTGTGTTACTTGCATCTGATCGACCTGTATGCACCTGTGCTATTGCTGTTATGGCTGGTGTCATTACTGGGGTGGGAGCACTGCATGGTGTGGATTGTAGGTCTTGTGTTTCCATCTCCTCCGATTATGACGCATCCCATTCTGGGCATCTACGGTAATCTAGAAGAGCCTTGCTGCGCAGCTTCATTTTTCTTAATATTGTTTTTGTGTAATGGCCCTTTTTGCAATCAATAACTGCAACAGCCTATGGCCAATATACACGCACAAATAGATTATTTCTGAACTCGCTGTGATCTTGCAGTGGTGCTTTCAATACAGCAGCGGGGGAGGCCCAATCTGATTTGTTGTTCGCAGTGCGCTGCCACCTGAGTAAATACCTTGTATATGCTCCCGTCAGTCTCCCAGAGTACCTCTATTGCTGCTGATGTCACTCCGTGCTTGTGGTGGTGAAATGCCAATCATGCACCCCAGCAATTCCTAGGTTTGACTCCCTTCTGGAGTCGGGGCTCCTCCCAGCTCCAACAGTCTCACAACACTCCTAGATACTGCACGCCGTCCCTTGTCACTGCCCCGGGCTTCTCGCCGCAAGGGGGACGTGGGCTCTCTTGTAAAGCACTACCTGGTAACGTGATGCGTCACCTGACGTGTTATCAATAGATGAGAAGGGCTTCAATTAAAGGGACAGTGCCCTGTTGAAAGCAGTTCGAATTGCCACAATCCGTCACAGTTCTGTATAGGAGCTGTCCTCGCTCATTCCAAAGAGACAGGGTGTCTCAGTGATGGTAAAACCCAGCTCCACAGTCTCGCAACAATTCAAGATACTGCACGCCGCCCTTGTCACCGCGCCGGGCTTCTTCTTTTTGTTTTACACTGTTTGTTAGGGTTCACATCTCATACAGACATCGTTATAGACAATAAAATGTGGCTTTCCAGTGCGCCATTCAATAATAACGTAACAAATCCCAATACAACTTCCTGTTGTGCACAGTGAAACAATGCAATAGCTATTACAGTAGCCATATGGACACTCCACCATCCCCTCTATTTAGCAGCAATGTGCCCCAGATCCAAATTTTACGTGGCAGATCTGTCTTTGAACTCCTGGGGTATCGCCATCACCACTGCATGGTCCTGTTGTTGAGATGCCAGAGACATAGTAGAAGGAATCCAGATGTCTAGTGGATTATCCACGAGACATCTGGTATGCTGGCTTAGCAACCAGCATATCATACCCATGAGCGGTGTCACAAAGCCAAGTCATGTCTGCCAACGACTCCCTTGTGGTCGGAGAGGTGGGATTTGACAATTTTAACAGAATACACCTCTGTGCCATTATCATACTTGTAGTTGATAGTTTCCGGTACCACTTTGATAGCCCAGGGAGTCAGCCAAACACACAGAATATCAATATCACAAAGAACCTCAGTACCCTAGCAGGCGAAGAACGATTGGTTTGGAGGGTTATCCAGAGCAATGTCAGAGGTTCAGATTAATTCTAAACCTTCCAGCCATCACCTTTTTGTTTTGCGATATATAATCACCACCATATCATATGAATGAAATGTGCTGACCTTGTGCAGCACCTAGGGCATCTATCGTCCTTGGCAGGGTCAAACAAAGTAAGGTGCGAGGGGTCCAGGTACTCCCTATGTAAGGTCTTAAATTGTATGAGCGCAAGTCTAGTATTAACAGCTGTAATGTGCATACACTCGCACGTTGTAGCCTGTTGCTTCTTTGTGAAAGTAATGCCTGCATCAGCCTCCCATTTTGCTTTACACCCCAATTCTGCCTTTGCGGTGCCCTGCAAAACTGCCTACAATTGAAACCTGATGTTTTATCTTGGTTGAGTTAAGTACTGCAATAGGGCGACACTGGGTGCTTCTGCCGAAAAGGATGGGGATTACTATTGAAAGGCCATCCGCTTTCAAAAGTATTGAAATCTGCGGTAGAGACTCCGCCCCACCTTTTCTTCAAATTGATCTTGCGTCACAAAGACCCCACCAGGATATAAATCTAACATGTATCTAATGTTCAAGTCTTCCCACTCCTTCGCTATCTCACCGTCGCAAGTTGGCTGTATGGACTCTATATTCCATATCGGAAGGCATAGGGATGTTGCACCTGCAGTCACTCTTCCACGCATGTATGGTACAAGGAACCAGATCGAATCTACACCCATCTTTCACTTTCCATGACGCCAACGTGCCCCGCAGGGAGTGGGGGCGAACTGAGCACTGCTCTATATGCACTTGGCGATGGGAGACGGAACCAGGAACCCAGTAACCAACCAAGTGGAGTTCTGCCACCAGAAAGTACAGTGTATTCGGAGCCCCAGGCCCCTCATCCACATATGCCTTAGTGACCGTGTTCCATTTAACCCAAGAGTTCTTAGGATGCCATGCTAACCTTCCCATCAGGGACTTCAGTTTTAAAAAAAAAACACCATTCCCGGCCAGACTGAGATTTTGAAAAAAAATATACAATTTTGGCACAACCACCATTTTGGCTATGTAGAAACGGGCAATGAACACCATCGGTCAACTTTGTCCCTAAGCATTTGCAGGTAGGCCAAATGGTTCTCACTCAAGGTTTCATATTGCCTACTGACACGTATCTCCAGAAACTGAACAGACGTCTGCTCCCATCTATAGGATCCTATATCTTGGGTTTCCCACATAGCTTCAAGGGAACAAAATAGATTTGTACCAATTTATTCGAAGGCCCCGTGAATCTCCCGAACACTTCCACTTCATTCGTTATTGGGAGCAAGTTAATACCAAGTCTCTTTAGGTACAAAACCATGTCATCTGCATAGAAGGAGAATTAACTCTTTCACAATACTCCTCAAAAGCCCTCGCTCGCGATGCAATTTCTGAAGATACGCTGCCGGAGGCTTGACTGCAATAGCTAAGAGCAGAGGTGACAGTGGGCAACCCTGCCGAGTTCCACACCCCAACAAGAATGGTGCTGCACGCTTCCTAAACAGTCCTTTGCTGGTGCTAGCCCCTGAATATAAAAGCTGTACTGCATAGAGAAAGTATTTCGCAAGCCCACCATCCTCGGGGACAGAAAACAAATATTCACACGCTAATGAATAAGATGCCTTTTTGGCATCCGTAGGCTGCAACACCTTGCACTGTGGGATCTATTTGTGAGAGGGTGGCAAATGGGTGTCACAGATTCAATGACGTGGATCTACCTGGAATGAATCCTGATTGGTCTGGGTGTACAATAGTCATGTAGGAAAGTAGCTTAACAGCCAGGGTTCTTGCCAAAATCTTGGTATTGAGATTGAGCAGTGAAATCTGCAGTCATGAAGCACAGTCGAGTGGGTCTTTCGCAGGTTTCAAAATCAATGTGACAACTGCCTCTAAGAGAGAAGGGAGGAGCAACACCCCCATCCCCCTCCCACATGCAATGCCACACACTCTGCATATCCTGCAACTTAAGGTCCAAACTTCTAATAAAACTGGGCTGTATTGCCGTCAGACCCTAGTGCTTTAGACAAAGGTAGGGAACTTATAGCCACAAGGATATCCTCTAACGTTAAACGGTGTGTCTAGCATCTCAACTGCATCCTTCCCTAATTTTGCTAATGATGCCTCAGAGGTATTCAGTGAGCGTTGCAACATCAATTTGACCCTGCGATGCATAGACGTTTGTAGAATCTCTTAAAAGTCTCAAGTATTTGCTCAGGGTCAGAAACTACTACCCACCCCCCACCCACCATCTCAGTAGATACCACATCATCAATAATATCTCAATCCTGTTTAATCAACTTGGCCAGGTTTCCCCTCCTCCTCATGCTTCCTAGCCAAAACTGGACATGACAGTTATTTCACTTCCGCTCTGCCTCAGTCCTAAATCAATCCAGTACAGTTTTAATCATTTTAATCAGTCAATGTACCCCCATTATCGCCCCCTCCTAGCCTACCCTCCAAATCTTTCAGCTCTTACTCAACCATGGACAGGCTCTGCCTAATGCACATAAACTTCCCAAATTCCACAGACCTGCATCTTAAAGGCTTCTCAAACAGTGACCATAGATTCAACCGAACCCACGTTGCACTCCAAATAAGACATGGTCACATCCAAAACCTCACTACGAAATACTACATCAGTCAACGCCAACACCTTAAAATGCCAGAAGGGCCTCGCCACCGCTTCCCTACCAAAATCGACTGTCCACTTGATAGGTGACTGGTCGGACATCTTTTGAAGGAGATCACAGCCAGTGGTGAAGCGCACCATCGTTGAGCCGGACACGACTTAATCTGGGACGTCATGTCATAGTACATAGTACGAATACACCCTGTCTTCTTGATGTAGCATTCTCCATACATCCAACGGACCCAAATCTTTCATACAACTCGCAAGTTTACGAGCAGCCTGGTAAATGGTATTGGCGCTACTCCTAGATTTGTCCCTCAACCATCAAAGATGAAGTTCCTGCCCAGATGATTTTGCATTTTAAACCTCTGACATTTGAGTAATGGAGCATAAAAAAATCAGTAGGATCCAAGTTTTGGCTGTAACTATTAACAATCGTGATAGGGTCCGGGCTATTGCACCGGATACAATAAAATACTGGATACAATAACATACCTGTCATCTAGGGACCATAACCCCTCTTGAGTGGTTAGAGAATGATAAATAGTATCTGTTCCCCCAAGATCTGGCTACTTATACAAGATGAGTCTCCTGCAATAGTATTAAGTTGACTCCATGGCGTTTGCGGTAATTCACCATTGCCTGCGCTTTATGCGGGTTGTTAACCCTGCAGATATTCCAACTAATAACAGTGCGAATCGCCATACAAAGCATACAAAAAGGCACATCCGTACTCGTAGCACCAACAGAACACTGCATGTATCTTGACACACACAACCGCATACACATTTCCTGCTCTGTAGAGATGTGAACCATTTTCAACCCCAGCACTCCCACTAACAACCTACCACCCAAACCCGCACCATCTAACATGTTCCCTTCCCACACTGCTCACCCCCAACATGCATTCAACAGCCCCCACCCCTAACCCCCATTATCCCCTTCACCTCCATGTAACAACTCTGGTAATCACCCGGGGACGTCTGACTCGATGGCCTGTCCCATGGCTGGCCCTCACGAGGGGGAGGCCAAACATTTCAAAGTTTGCAGCAGTTAGGCTGTACTGTTACATAGATGACGATAACACCAGGGGCAAACATTCCAATTAACCTCAACAAATCGGGTATCCAGTGATTATAACAAATACCAAAACGGCGAATGCTTTTATTTTTAATGAAAACAATTCAAATGAAAAAACATTGTTTTTGTTCTTTTTTACATATGGGCTGGGGTAAGGGTTAGGGTGGGGGTAAAACATGGGGCAATTGGGATCAGGAGGGGGAAGGGACCAAAATATATATTTTTTAAATTGGATGTCCTTTTTCGTTATAAAAGTTTTGTTAAAGATTTCGAAATAATCACATAGAATCCACAAATCCATACAAGCATCATCAACTGTATATTAAAGAATTGAACAGGGGATGCACATCACACAAGGAGCCAGTCTCCAGATATGTCCCAAACCACTGAAATTCCGAAGACAGCACAGTGTTCTACTTGTTTGAATCGTCACCCCTTAGGCAAGGTTTCCAAGAAGTCCTATACCTCAGCAGGATCTGTGAGAAAGTGACTTTTGTTATTATGGACCACTCTCAACCTGGAGGGATACAGCATGGCGTATTGCAGGCCATGCTCCTGGAGAGAGCGCTTTTCTGCCAAAAAGAGACCAGCTCTGTGTAGGGATGGAGTGAAATCTGGATAAAATGAAATTTTAGCTGCTTTGTACTGGAGATTCGCACGTTCATGGGCTCTGCGTAGGATTGCATCACGGTTTCTGTAATTTAACTAACACGTTATAACTGGATTAGGATTCTGCCCAGGCTTGGGCACTGTTAGGCAGAATCATCTGCAGTACCCTTAGGGAACACTATAGACAATTAAGACTACAATTGATAGTACAATTCCACCTTTGGTACAAGCCTGTACTACACAGTAAAGTGGTAGCGATGGCTGAGCAGCCAGACTTAACTCAAGAGCAAATGAGCAGTAGTAGGGAATGCACAAAGGACTACAATTACTGTGACTCGAGCAAACACTGACTCAATGTTTCTGGTTAAAAAATATAAGTACATTTATTTTTAAACCATCTGTTCACAAAACACTTCACTTCTATTAAATGAAACCACACTCTAAATATACTACACACAACCAATTCCTTTTGTTCAGGTTAATTCTCAAGGTAAGTACTTTAGGATTTGACAGACCGGTGTTGCGAAACAAAGACGTTACTGTGGGTTAATACGCAATCACTTTTTGACAGTAATGACAGTTCGGTGTTACAAAAGAAAAGCGTACCCGCGGGAAGACATGTAACCGTAGTCAAACACACATAGCACAAAGAATTAAAACAAGGGAATAATGGATAAAAAGCATAGGCAATACTTTTGTCAAGGAAATAGAATCAGAGGACGTGTTCTAAGAGGCAGATAAAAGTCAATAGGTCTGCACCAGTGTCAAATGGAGCAGGGCTCTGTTGTCTAGGATCACACGGTGAGAACAGTTCAAGATTAACGTTGCCAGGAGTACTGGATATTGTCAAAGGGAAGCAAAAGTTAGAAGAGGGAAAGGACAAGCCTACAGAAAGGAAAAGGGTTCACCCCGATTCCTCAAGGTCGGACGGAGAGAATGACCAAATGGACACAGTACCTTATTCGGATGAATAAAACTGGTGCTACGGCAGTTGTTCCTGCAGACTCACTGTTCCTGAAGCTTCAGTCATGGGGACAAGGAGGACGCCTGGAGCGATCTACACTACCCAGTGATGAGACCAGCAGCAGCAAAGCAACAATGAATAAAAGGTGCGCTCCTTAAACAGGAAGGGGCTCTTCTGATGGCTATCCGGATCACTACAGCGCAGTGCAGTGATTTCGACCCAGAAGAGGATTCTCTGGCTGTAGAAGGTGAGCTGGTTGATCCCACCAAGCTCAAGGGAAGAAGACTCCGGACTGGATTTTCTGTCGTTGAAGGGTAGATAGCTCAGGACTGCAGCAGGGCTTCACCGGGATCCAGGAGTTGCAGCAGCCGTCTTCTTCTCCACTTCTCTTTGGTTCTTGTAATTCCAGTGGTGACTCTGACTTCCAGCCCAAGAGTCCTGCCTTTTATGCCAAACTCCCCCATTCACACAGCCTGGCTGTCAATCACACAGCAGGGGTTTGTCCAGCCCGGACAACCACCCCAGCCAATGGACACAAAGTGCGACTTTGGTCTCTAAGGAGACCCTGTGCAGGGGGGTTACTAAATCCCTCCCTCACATTCAGCCCACCTAGACACCCAGGCGCCAAAGGAGGGCTTCTTCGCAGAAGCCTGCCAAAGGACGGAGAACAAGGAAACCAGACCTGGTTTGGCGCGAAAAGCAAACAAGAAAGACCTAAATGGTGACAAACGCCGCTAGGACCCAAAATAAAAATGATATGGGGTAGCAGGTTTTATGTTCACGTCTGTCAACACAGCTAGAACACTAACCCAGGAATCCATGTAAAAAATGAGTTACCACTGCCACCAGCCATGTCGAGTCGGGAAGGGGGACACAAAGTGCCCCTTGAGGTACAGAAGGACAGGGGAAAGATATTCCCCTCCAGTACTCCATTGTAAGATGGTTGGTACTGGATCTGTATTTAAAAGGACTAGTAAAGCCAATGGTGACTTTACATGTTTCTGGGTGACAGTAGTGCGAGTTCACAAGGGAAGCCTAGAAGACATGTGTGACACACAAGTAAAAAGATGATGCCTAGGGAGTTGGTGACACGCCATAGCCCATGAGCACAAAAAGTACAACACACACAAAAATACACTGTAAGAGTGGGGAAAAAAAGGCTCACACTCTTACCAGGTGGAAAAATATAAACCCCAGAAATCCAGCAAAGCTGCTGAGGGACTCGGGCACCCGCAGTGATACTTGGTGGGCCCTCCATAACTTCTCATACATTTCTCCATAATGGTCTCCATGTTCTGCAGAGGCACTGACTTTGGGATCCCAACCACCCATATTTTGTTCCTATTCAATTCCTCTCTCTAGTTTTCAAATCTCTCCATGACCTGGCTCCCTTCTATCTCTCTTCGCTCCTCTCATTTTACACTCTCTCCCGTTCTCTCCGCTCTTCTGATCTCCTCTTACTCACTGTACCCCCGTCCCCATGTGCCTCTTCACGTTTCCGTTCCTTTCAGCTCTTGCCCCCCCCCCCCACATTGGAACTCCTTACCTCTCTCCATCCCCACCTACACCTCCTCCCGCACCTCCTTGAAAGCCCTTCTCCACTCCCCCTGACTCTCCTTCTACCATCTCTCCTCCCCATCTCCCCTGTCCCCCCTCCAATCCCCTTCATACCCTCCCCTTCCTTCTCACACCCACTTAAATTTGAATCAGATAACTGAATTGTTCCCGTTTCCCTTAACTACCTCCTCCTCACCCCCTCCATCGAAGTAAATTGTTCTACATATTGTTTCACTGGTTTGTTTCATGATTGTAAATTTGCTTCTTTAATTATTGTACCTCGTTATAATTTTAAAGTGCTTTATAAACCTAATAAACATACATGGGACCTTCCTTCCAGATGGATCTTCATTCTTCTCTCATCTCCCTGACCTCCTGCTGTAATGTTATGGAATGCCTGAGTCACTTACACGCCATTGTCCTCTAGCACCCCTCACTCTGTGATCCGCCTCAGATATACAGTCAACCTTGTATGCCATGCCATCCTGCTTGGTATTAATGCATGTCCAAGCAGTGAGGAGTAATAAAGGTGAACGCAGCAATCTATTAATGTCTGCCACAGGTTGCTCCACGGCAAAACGTTTAAAGGCAATGGCCCATACGTCAGATCTGCCATCCTGTCACATCGCCTGGGAGTGTCCAAAAAAGTAAGGGGTCTGCCCTCACAATGGTTGAACCCTCCACCATGGGTCACAGTTAAGCATGCAGAGCAATAATTCCAAATGGCTGCCCATGCACTGTATTAGCTCCCAGCCGACCTCCAAGGACCCAGTTTGGAAAACCGCAATTTTAGGTGTTTGGCTGCCCCTGCACACAGCCAGAGTTTCACCCCCAAGGCCTAGTTGCCCTCCACACCGACGGCGTCAGTCAGGGGAGCAGCCAAACAGTGAACGGGTTAATTTCTGGGCTGCCATGTTATGTGGGGTTGGGGGGGTGCTACCTCCCAGACTAAAGCCATAACTTCACACAGCCCCCGTTCCCGAACCAAGACCCAGACATGCCAGGGCGGGTGGTCCTCCCCTGTCTGCTCAAACCTGCTCCCGTACCCGATCAGCTCCTTAATGTCGGCTGGCTCTAATACGGCGAAGCAGCGTAAGCACTCTGAGGCACCGCCTGCCGCTTCAACCCACAGCCAGTCGTGCAGGCCGCTGCTGTGTTCCAAAATGCCTCTCCAGCTGGTGTACTCCGGCACCTCGGAACGCAGCTCTCGCCACAGAATCCCCGGGTGATCTGATCCCTAGATCTGCCGACGGATTTTCCATGCACCCTGTGTTGGCAGTAGGTGGCCTCCTCCTCACAGCGTCCCACCAAAGAGCTCAGAGAGCAGTGGCCATCTTGGTTGCCAGCGCCCGCCAATATCTGCTTTGTTTCCCAGAGGTACCTAGGATCTTATCGCTGACCACTGCCGGCAAGGTAGAGCCGGTCAGACCCATGGAAAGCCCCTCCTGTGTAAACTGGAGCGCATTTGGAATCCTATAGCTAGTGCACAGGATCTGCTTCCCCATACACAATCTTTGGAAATTCTTCCAATGCGTGTCCTTTTTCATAGTCGAGTGACGTTTGTCATTCTGGACGGCAATTGCTGATGCCTTTAAACAATCCTAATCGCTGAAATTTCTACCTCTCAATTTCCAGGCCCCCCCCCATGTGCGTCTCCGCAGGTTCCCCTCTACCACTCCCCCTGGAACCCTGGGATGGGATAGGAAGGGACGGAAGTGTGACCCCAGTGCCATATCTAGATCCAAGCTTTGGTGGAACAAGGACCTGTGCGGCCAGATAGGGGTGATGTGGAATCTCCTCGTTGCCGAGTCCCAGATATTGAGGATGACCTTCTGAAGCAGTGGAAGTGCCAACCATTTTATGGCCCTAGCATCCACTGTCAAGTGTCCTTGGCCAGAAAGCGCGACCGAACACTTCCACAGTTTGGCATTTTGTGTGGAAACAAAGATCCCCAGTTTGAGTCCTGAACATCTGGCAGAGTTCAAGGAACACTCCTGGGAGAAGCTCCTAGAATGAGGATGGAAATTTGTGGTTCAGGTGATCCGCTTCTGGATTCTTTTCCCTTTTATATGTACTGCCCTGATTTCCAACAGATTTTGCTTGGCTCAAGCACCTAACTCCAAAGCGAGCCACTGTAGGTGTCTGGAAGCAGCCACCCCCGTGTGTGTTCAGATAAGCCATAGTCGTCATGTAGTTCATTTGCAGGGTGACTGCTTTCCCTTGACGAGTTGGTCCAAGACATTTCAAGGCCATCAGTGCAGCTTCTAGCTCTCTCCAGTTGGAGGATCACCGAGCTTCCTGGAATCTCCACTTCTCTTGGGGTCTCTTCCCTCCACCCCCCCACCACCTTTGCCACTGCTCCCCAACCGACCGTCTGGTATTTTTAGTAACAATGGGTCTGCAAGGGCTGCTTGAGGGGAGACCCCTGGAATAGATGGGGAATTGTGAAACCACCAGTCAAAACCCTTCCTCAGGGTCTCTGAAACCGGAATCATTGCCTAGAAGTACTGAGTTTTCTCCTTCCAGCACTTGTTTGGATGAAATAGCAGAGGGCTTATGTGCCAGCGTGCCCAGGGTACCAGACAAATGCGGTACACCTGTGACCCAATGATTGTACAAAGTCCCTGGCTCGTCCTGCTGACCTCGTAGCAATCCATGAGGGTTGCATGCAGATGTCGGGTCCTGCATTCTGGAAGAAGCACCTACCCCTCTTGCTGTGATAAATCGGGGTCCAATGAACTACAGGTCTCAATGAAAGGATATGTTTATCTGGACACCCGCTGGCTCCAGAGTCCTGCAGGTAATGATCCGGTCCTTCTGTATCTTTTCCTGGGATGATACCTTGAGAGTGCGTCTTCCACGTAAGGAGCACATGAATGCCTTGCTGATGAATCCAACTGACAATTGTTCCTAGCACCTTGGTGAAAACTTGCAGGACTGACTTCTTGCCGAACGCGAGAGCAAATAACTGAAAATGCTCCGTCCCAATGGCAAACTGCAGAAACATCTGGTGGTGTTTACATATTGGAACATAACATGTAAGTAATCATCCCTTCGATCTACAGATGCCAGATAGTCTCCCTCCTGGGTGAGCGGAATGATCCTCTGACGGCATTCCATCTTGAATGATTGTGTGCTCATGGACCGATTTTCAATCTCTTCAGGTCCAGAATGAGAGGACTTCTCCATTTGGCTTGGGTACCATGAAGACAATGGCATACAACCCCATGCCGATCTAGCTCTGGTGCACTTTCTGGCTGTCCCCTTTCTGACAAAGTTCTCGGATTGGCTGTAACATGGCTGCCTTCTTCAGGCACCGGGGTAGGAACAATCCCTGACCAAGGAGGAGGGGCACACAATTCCAGTTGCTACCCTCTCTGCATCCGCTTGTTCACCCAGGTATCCATCGACATCTGAGCCCATCTGCTGTGGAACCGGCGTGGGGAGAACTACTCCTTATCCTTTTGCTGCCATTGCTGCCTTTCTCCCCCTGCGGGCCTCTTGGAGTAGGCGAACATTATAACCTCTACTTGTGGAGAAAAATGGTTTAGCTTGTTTGCTTGCCTGCCTGCGTGCTGATCAGTCTTGCAGCCACGTTGACAAAATACCTGGGGTTTATGGTAGTCAACAGGTGCAACTGGTATCAAATCACAAAAATTGGAGCTATATGCCTACTCTTTACCCAGCTGTAAAAGGGAGGTCAGGGGCTTTGTAGGGTGTTACTGCTGCTGTATGCCCCATGTTTGCCTCCATTGCTGCCTGGCTTGCTGATGCTGTTTAAAAGGAAGATGATTCCAACACCATGGATACTGGGCTGCTGCCAACAGCTATTTTGTGTCCTTTGAAGAAGTCCTCACCACCGATCCCTTACGTTTCTGGACCTCGTTGCACTTTTTATTTTCCTACGAGCAGATGCACATGAACATAACTCTGAGCAGTATTGTCGTAGGAACGAATTGCCCACCCTTGTCATATGGTGTCTATCAGTCATCCCCTATGAGGTGCAAGTCATTGCCATCAAATGGGCCATAGTCTCTCCATGCGAGGGGCAGGAGTGCCAGCTGCAGCATTTTTCAGTGGGAAATAAAATTACCCATGGTCAATGGGAGACCTCCTCAAGGAGTGAGTGCAGATGTGTGCTGTCCCAGGGATGCATGGAACCAGTACCATGTAATCTGCCTAATGTAAAGGAGGAATCGCATGGCGGGACAACCAGATGCGGAACACACTCAACCAAGAACAGGACTGGCGTGTGGAAAGTTCATGTGGACCAGGCCTCCCTTCTAGTATACTGGAAAGGAGAAGTACTTAACCCAGGAAGTCGCTCTCCTTTATTGTGGGTAATAAAGTTAAAATCACGTGTGTGGACTTTAAAGCGATTTTGGTTGCATTGCTAAATCCCACAAAGTGTTCAGTCATGATTCCTAAAGTGGCTGTTGGGTGTGTCTAGTGCAGATCGCCTTGGGAAATCGTGTCTTCAGAAGCATTTTTATTTTGCTAAACATAGTTTTTTTTTCTTGGGTCTCGGAGCCAATTAAATCACCCTACCTAGTTTGTCCCTTTTTTTAATTCATTTTTTTTATTTTTTTGCTCAAGTCCTCTACAAAGAGTTAGTACTGTGAAGAATCCAATGACATTTTCATGGACTCCCCAGTGGTAACCTCCTTCCATGTGGCCTGGGGAAGTCGGCCGCTACCTGATCCTGACCCAGGGGGTGGTAATATATGGGAGGAGACTACTACCGGCGAGATGCCATGACTTCATTGGATGAGACATGGCATCTTCCATTTGCCCATGTAGAAGACCCTTTCATACCCTAAATGACATACTGCCATATATCTGCTTCCCCCCCCCTCCTTTTTGGCAAATAGTTAATTTTCTCAATATCATGAAACTCAGCCTTCCACTTCTGGTCAAAGCAGCACAAGCTCCAACTTCTCTTGGTTGAGAACTGATTTGCCATTTGGAATTGAGAACACGTTTTCCAATGTGAAACATCAAGTACCCACAACCACCCAAGTACTGAGACGAGGCGGATGAGGGAGTTGATGCAGAAGAGCAAGCATAGTGAGTGTGCTAGATTTAGTTATTTTATTTTAATGTTTTTATTTATTAAACAAACACACAAACACAAAATACAGACACGTTTCACCATGTCAATACAGTAATACAGGCACATATCAGTATGGGCATCTCCCTGGGGTGTCAGCCTTTTACATAATCGCCCTTCACATTTATTCCTCCCAGCACTTGTGTCCCTCCTCTTTCTAGGTTTATGTATTCAATGATGATCATCTGCTTCAGGTGCTCCCTGCCGGTTGTTTCAGCTTTGATTCCTTCACTTCTTTCGTGTGTACCCCTCTGCAGCGCTCTGTGCCACACTACTGTCTCTTTGTAAATCCACCCAACAGGCTTCTAGTCTGGGGCCTTCAGCTGATTTTCACGCCATAGCGATTCTGTGCTTTGATAATACACAAGTTGGGTCTTTCATGTTGGTGAGGTGGGCATCATGTCTCCCGCCCCTTGGAAACGGCCCCAGCAGGCAATACTCCGGAGGCCACTGCTGCATTTGAATGCTTCCCTGTGCCAACTTCTGTTATTGCCCCCCAAAACTTCTGGATTACGGGGCACCCCCAAAACATATGAATCAACCATTCTCTCACCCGCTTGCATCTTGGGCAGGTTTGGTCACCCTCTCCCGCTATGAGGGTCAGCTTATGCGGGGTCATGTACGCTCTGTGGGTGACATACAATTGGATACGTTTAAATCTGGCTTTCCTGGTGTAATGTAATGTTTTCCATTCAGCGTTTGTCGGGGCTCTGCCTATGTCTGTCTCCCACTTACTACGCACTTTGAGTTCTGCTGCTCCCAAGCTGGTCAAAAACAAGTTCTACAATCTGGCGACCATGTGCCCTCCCTCTGACACATCGTACATGGTGTTCAGTTCTTCACTGGTTTGTACTTCTTCTTGCAGGCCTAACCATATTTTCCCAATTTTAACCATACCCAGGTGCGTTAGGAACTGGCCTTCGTGGATACTGTGTTCGCTGACTAGGGTCTGGAAGGCTATTTATTTACCATCTCTCAATAAATCTCTGACCGTGGCTATCCCTCTGTCTTCTATACTGCGCCAATGCATTCTTCTCTTCCCCTATAGTCCCTATCGGGGGGGCTCTGTGGGGGGTCGGGGGGGATATGTATTGAACGGGGATCCGGGCTGCCCAGGTGTTTCCAGGTACTGCACCATATATCTTTGCTTAGCTGCAGTGTTAGGAACAATTTCATAATTGTATGTAATTTTCCCTCCATGTGTCAACCCCCAAACTTTTTGCTGCTGTTTTACACCAATGACTAGACTTTGCCAGAGAAGCACAGCCTTCAGCTGCACTCCTCTGGGCTTTCGCTCACTTTTTATGGGGAAACTGACATGCCCTTAAGACAGTCAGTACTGGGAGACTGTTTCCCCTTAGTCCTTTCCTCATGTTGCAACTTTTGTGCAACATGTAACAAGTGTGCAGTGTATCTTACCATGCAGCACACTTGGGTCTCTAGTCATTTTTAAGGCCCTAGAAACTCTCGCTGGAGTTTTTGTGAACTGTGCAGATGTGTCATGGACAGGACTGGTGGCAGCTATCGTGTTCGAGTATTTTTAACCCTTTCTTGCCATATTAACCGCAGTTACTGCGATTGGCACAAATAGGTGGCCTGGTTCCAAAATGGCCATGCCACGAGGTTCTTTGTCCTGTCCTTTGGCCATCTTGCTCCTTCACCTCCCCAGGTTGAGCCCACCCGGGCCAGTCCTTATTTGGTCATGCACTTTCCTGCGAAACCAATGCTTTCGCGGGCTTCTGCATGCCTATGTGTGTGCCTCCAGGATGTGGGCTGGGATGTCTGGTCCCTGTACACATCCTGGGTGCCAGAGAGTCTGGAGTGTCCTGAATGCCTGGGACCACCGTGGTCCGTGATTGGTCCACGTATGGAGTGCGTGTTTGTGAGCAGATCTCCCATTGGATCCTCTCCGTTTTTGGCGCGAAGGGAACTTTGGATAAGAGGAGGCTGGAAACACCACTACCATGTCGATCTCCTGAGTTCACACCGAACAAAGGATAAGGAGCCAAGTATCCTGCAACAAGAAGCCGAGTCGAGGAACCGCTGGAAGGTTTGGCACCCTGTACCCGCTGTCGTCCCGTGGGACCCCTCTGCATCTGACCTAGAAGGTCTGCGAATACGCTTTGATCCATTGGAATAGTGGGATCAACTATTCTCGGCACCTTCATCAAACCCTGCAAGTAAGCCTCTTCGGAAGTGTCCCTGGCACCAACCAGTGGGCTGACCAGCTTACACCGGACGTTTGCTCCGTCACTGCCGCTGTTTCAAGGAGGCCCTCGAAACTTGGCATACTGCTAGCTCTGTGTCCACGGCACCCTCACACCTGGCATTCCCAGGTCTAAAGTGAGACGAGTGCGCCTGGTCCGGAGTAAACGCGGTTGCCCTGTTGCCCTGCCGTGGCAATAACCTGTGCAAGTTCGCTGCATCTGTGACCCCCCCTTGCCCTCAAAGCCTGCTGCAGTGGAATTGGGCTACTTCCTTCACCCAGAGTGGAGAAATCGCCACTGTCCCGTTTGGGAATCCTTTCTGCATCTCGGAATCTAAAGTGTGGAGACGTCCAGATTGTCGCATTCGAACCTGCCAGCGAAGTGGCCTGTACTGGCAAAAGTTGGGTCTGCCTGCATCGGCGACCGGTGAGTAATCCTTACCCCAACCGGTGGCCCCTAGCGCGGGAGCCCTCTTTTATGCACAGAGGCCCCTGAGGGCCCCTTTCCTTTCCACAGCTATTGCAAAATAGCGACTCCATCCCACACTCTCAAACTGCCTCTGCCCTCAAGTGGAGGCCCTGCTTGAATAGTGGGACTTGTTCTTCACCTCATCCACCTTCCTGAGCTGCTACAGACCCTATTTTCTCCATTGGCACAAGCGTGTGCATGTACTATTGAGCATAAGGCTCCTCTCTTCGTAGGGCTTGGACTGCCTCTTAGTTAGGTGTATTCCTGATGATGAACTGGGTCTAAAGATTATTTGCACTGCCTGTTTTCCTCCCCATCTAAGTGGTCTACATATTTCGTGCTCTTAACCCCTTAGACCCCAGTGGTCTTGATATATATATATATATATATAGTGTGTTGGTTTATTCTAGTGTTAATGTGATTCTTTGCTATGGTCGATGTTACAAAGGCCTTGTAATAAATGTGTGTGTATATGTTTCATATAACACCTGTCTGGAGTAATTTGTAAGTGTCCTTGCTTTGTGTGCTCATTGAGGTGTTTCAGTCACCCTCACCCCTCTTGAGACTTAGTCTTGACCGCCTGCCATAGCTACCCTGATTGGTCTGGCTTGTCCAGGGGTTACCCTGTTCCAAGAAACTAGGTTGGCCTTCTGGACCTCTGCCCCTCCAGGTCAGAGTTCAGAAATCCTTCTTAACATGCAGCAGCTGGGAGGGTCTCACCAACTCAAGGTCTTTTGCCCATAATATTTCTTTGCTTCAGCAGTGGCTGCAGCAGCAAGGTATCTAATGAAGTTTCGTCTCCTAGTCATCGTACCACATGATTCAGTTGCCCGCTAAATAGAAATATTCAAAATGGGTACCTTCATCCCTCCTTCAGCATAGTCTCTCTGTAGAGTTGACAGGCGATTCTATTCCTCCCCACTCTCCTCCTTACCACAGAGCGGTAGAAGCCTACAGGTACATTGTACGGCACGCTGGCAAAGCAATATAGGAGGCGGAGGAATACAACAATCTCCAGGAGAGCCAATCGCGCTGCGACTCCAAGGGGCATCTTTGCCCAGAATATCAGAGTTGGCCATGTTATTCATGGCTTCCTGCGTGTTCTTATGTGAGGCCACTGGATCATGCCACACATTGATACCTCAATGGCGGAAGGCTTGTGTTTCCCACTGGAGGCCTAATTGGGACGGGTGTTGCTCATCAAATCCTCTCCTGCTAGCGGGAACAAGCAGGACCTCTCCGGTTCACCGACCTCTGATAGTTTGGCAAACTAGTCAATGTCGTCCAGCAGGTGTGGTAAATTGTTTTATGGATTTACACACAGCAGCATGTCGTCTGCGTACAGAGACCAGGTGTACCACCCTGTCTAATGCTATTCTTGCTGTTTCATACTCCCTAAGGAACACAGTCAGCGGCTCCAATGCCAGGATGTACAACATTGGTGACGGTGGGCAGCCCTTTCTAGTACCCTTCCGCACCTCCCACGCTTCAGAAATCTGTCTGCTTGTTTTCACTCGGGCCACAGGTGCCGTGTAGATCAGTTTCACCCATCGCAAAAATGCTTTACCCTTTCCGAAGTGCATCGGAGCCGCCTGCAGCCATTCCCAACAAACCGAGTAAAAGGCCTCGACTGCGTCTAGTGATGCCACTGTGCACTCCACCGACAGGTGATTAGTGCTGCCTATGATGTGATGTAACCTTCGGAGGTTCCAGGTAGTGTTTCGCTCCGGGACATATCCAGTTTGGCCTGTGTGTACTATATCTCCTATTACCGTCATTAGCCTGTTTGCTAAGACCGTTATCAGGATTTTGCAGTCTTGGTTTACCATTGAGAGAGGCCTATATGATCTGCAATGTTGTGGTGCTTTACCAGGTTTAAGGATCTTCAGTTTAACAGGGTATATTAACATAGTGTAAGTTCGGTCTTCTCAGCCGCTCTTTGGTCTGGCCAAACAGTGTTCTTTGCCTCTGGACCAGACCAGTGTAGTCTGGGTATATTGCTAGTTTTGATGATCCCCCTCGTAATGGTTCCCCTTTCCTGCGTCAGCGATCTGTGCCCTTTCAACTGTAAATCCCTGGCTTAGCGCTCCTGGGCTTACTTCCTGCAGAAGCATGTTCTCTATACATTCTGTAGGATCCCTTCACTCTTCTTCAGGGAGTCAGTTTTCTTATATTATTCCTACGGGCTCTCCCCTCTGTGCAGTGTTCCAGTGTCTTAGCCATGTCTATCAGAGTGCTGGCTATATTTGCCGTGTTGTCCTGCACTTGCTGTTCCGCTGTACCTAGGCGTTCCGCAAGCACCCACGTCTTGTCACAGAAGGCCCAAATCCACTATGACTGCATCAATTTTGTAATCTAGTGCTGTTTTCATCGCTGTTATGGCCTCCAGTATCGGGCCTTCTTGCATGTTCACCTGCTATGTTGCGGCTGTCCCTGCTTGTTCTCATTGTTGTTTTGGGCTGCTGTCTTCTTTCTGTGCGTAGGCCTCCATAACGGTTTGTCGACCATTCCCTTTCTGGCCTTTCTCAGCCATCTAGGAGCTGTGTGCACGACAGGCTATCCTAATTGCTGTAGGTCACTTCTCTCTGAGTCGACCCAGAGCGTATTCCCCTCTGTCTTCCTGCTCTCCGTAGCTGTGGTCTTGGCCTTCCTGAGTGTGCATCAGCTAACCTGCCACTTCGTTCACCGGGCTATCCGTCGACATTCCCCCTCAGTGCCTCCACTCCTTCAGACTTTGCTCTTCTTGCCTTGTGCACAGCCAGCCCACTCACTGTTACACTCACTGCTTCTTCCCGCTGCTCGCGCTAGTGTCTGCTCGGTCATTTACGGCACTGAAATCTTAGTTGGAGGATCTTGCGGGAGCTAACAAGAGGAGCTGTGTTACCCCATGGCTACAGGCCACCCTAGACCCCCACCCCCGGCACCCTCTAGTGAGTGTGCTAGTTGTTGGCGAAAGACACTGGCGCACAGGACCTTTTTTATGTTAACAGAACTAAGGAAAGCAGCTCAGAGGAAGAAGTTACCTCTTTGCGGAAGTTGGTGAGCAGAAGCTGGAGACGTGAGCCAGTGTGGTGGAGCAGAGAAGTTCCCCATTGGAGTGGGACAGAGGCGTGCTGCCAGAGGGACGTGACGTGGAGACGCCGGGAATCGCAAGGGGATCCATTGGTGTTCGGCCGGCAAGAGCAGCAGCGTGTTCCTTACCGGGAGCCGAAGAGCAGCCAGCGTGCAGGAGCGGCACTGCAGAAGAGGCTGGAGAGACATCGGAGCCACCCGGACTGGGGAGGAAGCGGCAGAGAAACGCTGTGTAAGCACGAGGAAGTGCAAAAAGGCTACAGCGAACCGGTGAGTCTGCCAGGGACCCTGGGGTGTTTCGGCTACTGCACCAAAGAACGTTTTGAAGATTAACAAAATCTGAACATTGTGCATTTACGGAAAATGAAATCCAAAGAAGGATGGTTTTTGAAGAAAAGGACAATGCGTCAGATTGAGCCTAGTGAGAATAGAATGTCGAAAGTGGGAAAAGCTTAAACATTGAATGTATCCACTCTCCCCGGGGCAAGACTGGGAGAGTGGTGGCCGCAGTAACTTACGTTGGCTGGCCACCCTTTCCCCGCCTGGATAGATCAATAGCGTACCACCACAGAGGAAAATTAAGGGCCCCACAAAGCACTTTTTAATGAAACTCCAAATCACCACAAGGGAGGGAAAAGGATCAAAGGGCTTGTAAAGCCTTTGGACTGAACTCCTTTTGTGTATGCACCACCAAGGAGGAACCATGGAGTATGGGCTCATAAAGCCTCATCAGGAACCCAGGGCTGCCAGAACCCAACGGAAATTAAAGCTACTTGAAGCCCTACCAAGGAACAGGGCTGCCGGAGCCAAAGCCATAGCTAAGATACCCGTGGCAGCCCCCCTGTGGCAGAACGGGGAAGACATGACGGCTGATAATGGATTTAAGGGGATATCAAGCAGGCAATTATTCAATGGATTGTTGTGAGAAGGGAGGTTGGGGAGGAAAGGATGGTGCTTAAGGGAGGTGTGCAGAGGAACTTGCTTAAAGTTCATCCATCCATTGATTGATTTGTGCAACAGATTAGCTATTACTCTGTTGAACACATTTTTAAACAATGAAGGAAGTGAACATTGAACTGGGGCTAATGCAAAGAAAGGGGATGTGTTTGCCTGTTTAAAAAGTTAGCAAGGTTTCATATAAAATCCCAAAAGGTCATCAAAAATCCCCTCCTGTGTACTGTGCCTTATTTAAGATCTGAAACTCAGTATTGTGGCTCATCTCCTGAAGTAACATTTTTTATTTGCAGGTTGTTCAGCATGCCTCACCAGAGCTGCTGGTTTGCTCGCATTGGGCAAGGGGAAAAAACAGGGGCAACAAGATATATCAAGACTAGAACGGTATATGCTGCTTGCTTATAAAGAGGGACTGTAACTCAAATCGAGGAAGTCCTTGCAAGCAAATACCAGGCAGTTGAAGAAGGAAAGTCCTGGCATACCAGGCAGTTGTGAATACAAGACAAATTTTGACAGGCGAGTACACCAGGCAATTGGAAGTGCATAAAGAGACCTGGCTGGGGAGTATACTGGGCAAAGTGTAAACCTATAAGAAAATACAAGGTAAGACTATGTTTGTTGAATAAAGAAGTAGCTTTTGTTGAAGAACTAATATGATTTATCAGCTTTTGGGATTGTTGTGAGCCGAGAGAAACCTCAAGAACTGTTAGTCCAAGAGACATTGGGCCTCATTACAGGCCTGGCAGTCCGGAAATAAGGGTGCTGGTAGCAACATACGGCACCCTTTCAGGACTGCCAGCCTACAGGTATGCCTGCAGGGGCTATTGCTCCCGGCAGGTCTGAACTGCCGGGGGCACCGGCTCCTGCAGGCATGGTTTTCGTGGAAGCACTGGCACTGTTAGCAACGGTGCTGGTGCTTCTTTGTCCCCATTCCCATAGGACTCCACGGGAATGGGGACTTACACTTTCTGCTGCCTGATGTGGCACTGGGATATCAGGCGGCGGAACAGTGTTACGAGTTCGGTGGCAACCCGCTGGTAGCGCCGGCTGCTTACTGCCGAAACTGTAATGAGGCCCATTGTCCAACCGAATCCAGGGGAAGGAAGCCCTTCTGGAACGAAGGTTCTGGGACAACATTTTGGTTGGAGTTGTGCTATTTTTCTTTATGAACACTTTATTTGAACTTTTAAAGCACACGGTCACCAGAGGAATATTGGCGCTGAGGAGGGGTGGAGAAGGACAACTGGCTATAAACCATAGGGAATTAAAATAGCAGAGTCTTCAGAGATTTTCTAAAGGCTAGATGATTAGATATAGCCTTGATCATAGGTGGAAGGTTATTCCACATTTGAGCCGCCGCTATCGAAAAGGCCCAGCCTCCAATGCATTCACAGTGGTAGGAGGGTACTACCAGCAATTCAGCTGAGGCAGAATGCAGCGTACGAGAGGGGAAGTAACAAACTTAGACTGAAGGTATTCTGCTCCCAGTCCATGGAGTGCTCGGTGGACAATGCACAATGACTTAAACTCAATTCTTCGACTAACTGGAAGCCAGTGCAAAACACGCAGCACTGGGGTAATGAGTGCCATAGAGATCCTTTAGAGAAGCCAGATTTTGAAGCGCTGACGCCGCTGGATTAAGCCTTTAGGCTGCGTGAGTTGCAGTAATCCAGATGACTGAGCACCTTGGCTGCAACAACTGGAGGATGAAGAGCAGCTGGAAGAACCGGAAGAACCCCTTTCAGTATCTTAAGATTGAAATGGCCCATCTTGCACACAGCAGACACCTGGTCGTGCATTGAAGGGGAAGCAGAGAGAATTACACCAAGATTCCTTATCTTTGTCACAGGGACTGGCAGAGAATCAAGGGAAGAGGGCCAGAAAGAAGACACCCAGAGTGAAGGATCAGGGGGGCAGCAACCACCATCACCTCTGTCTTGTCCCCATTCAACTTCCACTCACCTAAAGCAGCCAGGCACTGGTGAAAGCACGATGACACCTCATTGCGAGCTAAATCGAAACGAATTAGGTGTCGTCGGCATAGGAGTAGCACCTGACGCAGAGGGAGCAGATGAGACGGATAAGAGGCCAGATGTGTATATATTGAAGACAATGGGTGACAAGGCAGAGCCCTGTGCCCCACAAGTAAGGTTGAAAGAACGGGACAGAAAAGGGGAGAGGAGCACCTGAGCGCGATGAAGAAAACCAGTAGTACCTGGCCTGAATCCCAATCTGTTACAGGCATGTCAGCAGGATGGGATTGTCCACCATATCAAAGGCTGCTGACAGATCTAACAAAATGAGAGCCCCAACTCCGCCAGCATCAACCAACCTGGCCATGTCATCCGGAACTGACACCAATACGCTTTCCGTACCCCGACCCAGCCTAAAGCTGGATTGGGTGGGATCAAGCAGTGTAGATGACTCTAAAAAGGAGGAGAGAAGAGGGGAGACCAGGGATTCCAACAGTTTCATAGTAAACGGCAGAAGAGAGGGAGGACAGAAATTGGAGAGGAGAGAGGGGTCTAACGATGGCTTCTTTAACAGGGGTATAGCCGTAACGGTATTGAGTTCAGCTGGAATAACTCCAGTCTGGCAGGAAACCTTAACAGATGTGGAAAGTTCTGTAAGGATGTCACTAGAAATTTCTTTCATAGCTACTAACGGAATCACATCGGAAGGAGAGCTTGATTTAATACGTTGTATGGCCCCATAACTGTTTCTTCAGTAAACAGAGGACAAAGAGACCATTCTTTAACCCTCGTAGGGAGCAGTCATTAGAAGTAGAAGGCGGCAAGGATGCTTGAATGGCAGTGCGGATAGTATCAATCTTCGATATAAAGAATCGAGCAAGAGAATCGCAGTGTTCCTGTGTAGGAGGGAGAATAGGTGTAATTTTCTCAGATGGAGAGCGAACCACCGAGAAAAGAGTTTTATGTAGACAGAGGGCTGACTCCACTGTCTGAGTGAAAAAGGCTAGCATTAGTCAGCACTAAATCAAGAGTATTCCTGAATTTGTGTTGGTTCCGTCACAAGATGCTGGATGTTGAGATGATTTCAACTGGTGAAAAAATGGTCAAGCACCAGGGGTCTTGGGCTATTAGATTTTAGATTAACATCGCCCAAGACAATCAAGTTTTGTATATTTTAACAAGTTCAGCCACCAGGTCAACAAATGGGTTAAGAAACCCAGTGTAGTAACTAGGTGGGCGGTAGACGAGAAGGAGATGGCAGGTTATGTGCAAAGTGTTTATACATTTAACCAATAGAGCTTCCATATTTCTTTCATGGTTAAGGATAAGTCTAGAGACCGTATATTCAGATTTAAAAATGACTGCCACCCCACCACCTACTTGTGTTGGCGGCGGCCAATCAAGATTAATTGGCTTATATTCATTTGGGATTGCCTGTATCGATGCAGGGCCGGAACTATCTTGGAGCCATGTCTCCTTGATGCAGAGAAACTCTGGCAAACAATCTGTCAGAAGGTCATAGACCTCAGCTGCGGGGGCAGGTAGAGATCGAGTGTTTAACAGCATCAGCATACATCTTTGGTACCAGTATTCACAGCTTGTAGAGAGGGCAATTGCCCCTCACAGGGTTTAACTGGTTCTAACTCCTCGTTCCATCCCCTGGGGAGGATGGTGTGCGAAGGTGCAAGATCCAATAGGGATCTTCTGCTAAATTGCAGCCTTTCATCCTGCACATCTGCTTGTGGCAAGCATCAGGTTAAAGACTTTTCACTTTTTTATTTTGTTGATGGTGTGAGGGTCAGGTTAGAATGTTTAGACACAAGGGCGGCTTTTGATTTCTGACATCCTTACACAGACACTTAGTGTTTGGTTTTAGGTAGGGAAATTCTTCTTAGTGTAGGGTCAGAGAGGCATTTTCCCCAAACCATTTAATTTAATAAGTCTTTAACCAAAAGCTTGACAACTTTCTGTCTGGCTTACATTTCTGCCCCCTCACAGTACACGCGTCATTTGCATTAGTGTATGCAGTGTACTGGGTTGTGGGTTGTTTTTTTCATGCAGGGAAGATAATCTTTCTATGTCATTCGTCGAGAAAAGATACAGATCTGTAATTCTTTTAGTATGTCATGATATTGCTTCTATTTAAAGCTTTGTTTGTTAGTGTGGTCTATTGTCCTCAACCACACTTTGGGAACTGCAAGTGGTTTCTTTATATCAACAAATGTACTACTAGATTCAGTTGAGGCTGGATCTTGTGATCTTCTGCTCGCCCACTTTTCCCATCGATCATCATCCACCCCGCCCCTCCCCAACTTCCACCCTCTTCCCCCCCCCCACGCACCCCCTTGCTGCAGCTCCGACACCACCCACCCCTACCGAAGTGAATTGCATCCTATTTAATGCTGATCCGTAGCAAAGAACAGACACAGCATCTTTGACCTCCTTGCCTCTGACAAACCAGACCTGGTTTTAATCACCGAAACTTGGTTCTCTGACAACTTCGCCCCAATCGCCAATGGAGCATTTCTCTCCCCCCCCCCCCCACCCCCCCGACTACTTCATCATCCCACTGAACCGTCCCTCTAGAGGAGGGGGAATAGCATTCGTCTTCAAGTCTCACTTCCACGCCTCAATCATCGACCATCAACCTTCCATTCCATCCTGCGAATCACTCCTCGTTAAACTATCCCTCTCCCCGTCGTTCTCACACAGCTTCCTAATAATCTACAGACCCCCTGGCTACGATAGACCATCATTCTCAAACAACCTCTGCGACTCTATTGCCACCCTTCAACTAAACCATCCCAACCTCACCCTTCTTGGAGATTTCAACATATGGCTCGACATCCCCACCAACCCTATGACGCACTCTCTGGTTGACGGTCTAGACGCGATTTACCTCCAACTCCACATAAACGGCCTGACTCACTATAAAGGGCACACTCTTGATGCCATCTTAAGCTCCCACAACCGGATACATGTAGACCCCTCCCACTCCCCCCCCCCCCCCCCCCTTATCATCTGGTCCGATCACTTCATTGTTTCATTCGCCATTCGCTCACCCGACCCGCTTTCCGTACTCGAACCTGAACCTCAGAATCTATGCAAATGCTGGCAAAAACTAATCGTTCCTGACCTAGCCGACGCACTCCTCCAGTCTCCTCCACCTACCTGCCAACTTAATAAACAACTAACGCCCGACACTTTGACTCATGGCTCAACACCTCACTAATACGGCTCACACCCTCCTGCAAACCATCAGCCCGCCGTGGCCTGTTCCCTAGATGGTTCACACCTGATCTGAAGACCACTAAACAACTATATAAATACCTAGAACGCAAGTGGCAGAAAGACAAAACTCAAGAGTGCAGAGCCATCCTGGCCCAGCACCTTCATCAGTACAAGGCCTAAATCCGGAAAGCAAAAAAAGCCCACTACAACTCCCGAATCCTAAACTCCAAAAACCACAGCAAAGAACTTCACAAAAACATCACTGAATTCACCAAACCCGGCATGCACTACCACTGTCCCCTCACAATCACTGTGCGACTCACTCTCTCTCCACTTTTACACACGGCTCTCGAAAGAACAAATGCGCTAACCACCAAACTGGCTCTTACATCCATCAGGCAACCCCCCGCCCCCGTGTACCGGCCAACCCACCGCCTGCAACCACTGCGCAATCAATGTTCGACTCCTTTAGTCCAATATCACCCGACCAATTTCTCAAACTTCTCTCTACCTGCAAACCATCCGGCTCTCCTCTAGACCCTTGCCCGGCCACATCCCTCAAAGAAATGTTCGCATCTACCTGCGCAGGAGAACACGCAAGATCCATCATAAATGACTCCCTTTCCTCGGGTATTTTCCCGACTCATTCAAAACGGTTCATGTCAAACCTCTAATAAAAAAAACCTTCCCTCGACCCTCTTGAGCCTAAAAACTACCACCCCATCTCAAACACCAGGTTCCTTGCCAAACTCACTGACCGAACCGCCTACTATCAACTAAATGCCTTTGTCGAAGCCAACAATCTCCTAGACCCCGCAAAATCAGGTTTCAGAGCCTGAAACGGAACTGAAACCAGCTTAACCTCAATCTGGGATGACCTTAAAATCACGATAGACTCCGCAGGATGTGCCTCATTAATCCTTCTTGACCTATCCGCCGCCTTCGACACAATCAATCGCTCAATCCTCCCTGACCGCCTCCACTCCCTAGGAATTCGTGGAACCGCTCTCAAATGGATAGCTTCATTCCTCAAATATAGGTACCAAATAACACTACTCTCCACCTATTCCTCCCAAGCCCGACCAGTCTACACGGGAGTTCCACAAGGAGCATGCCCATCTGCCCTCCTGTTCAATCTACTTGATCACCCTCCCACCAATAATTCGTTCTCACAACATCCTGTGTTACAACACTCAACTAATTCTAAAACTCTTGAACTCAAAACCAAACCGCGACCTGACCGCCTGTCCTCCTGCCTCCTCGACATAGAGCTCTGGATGAACCAAAGCCACCTCTTGTTAAACCCAGCCAAAACTGAAATCATGGTATGTGGCAACTCCGAACTTCTTCCACACCCACTACCTTGGCCATCTGCCAATGGCAAATCACCAACACCCTCTAACTCAGTCAAAAACCTTGGATGCTCCCTTGACTCTGACCTAACACTCTCGTGCCAAGTCAACAATGTCTCAAAGTCCTACCACTACCACCTTAAAACTCTTAGGCGTATCTTTCCATATCTCTCCTTTCCCAACAGACTCTCTGCAGTCCAATCAATTGTTATATCAAGACTGGACTTCACTAACCGCCTCTACCTCGGAGTCCACGCTTACCAACTGAATAAACTTCAAAGAGCACAAAACGCTGCAGCCAAACTGCTACTAGCACTCGGCCCGAGAGATTGCATCTCCCCAGCCTTTAAAACTCTGCACTGGCTTCCAGTGGCCCGAAGGGTGACTTTCAAAACCTTATGCATTTGTCATCAAGCATTGCATAAAACCGGACCTCAATATCTTCAAGACAAGCTAAAACCCTATCGCCCTACATCCACGTACTCTTAAGATCAAGCTCAGCCGGCCTCCTAGTCATACCTAAAACAAACTCAGTCAGGTTAAGCAGATCATCATTCTCAGCCTTGGCCCCCACGCTGTGGAACGCATTCCCACCCCACATCCGCCTAACTGAAGATCTAATGTCTTTCCACAAACTACTGAAAACTTGGCTCTTCCCCTAAAACCGACCCGTACGCAAACTGACCCAAACTGAATAACTGCATCTCAATGTCACCAACCCAACGAACCACTAGATCTTGAATAACAAGACAAATAACAATACAACATCAAGATCCAGGCGAGAAATCGACAACCAATAACCTCTAATGTAAACTAAAAGACATGGCCTAAAATCGATAATGCATGATGAGTGAACGAAGTGAATGGAGCGGATGAAATCGTTAGAATGGATGAAACGCGTAAACGGAGGAGCGCGCTGAGCGGAATAGTGTATAGAGCGGATGAGTGTGTATGAGGGAACGATTTTGTAGAGCAGATGAGTGCATATAGCAGACGGGCGTGATGGGCGCGCAGAACGGAAGAATGCGAAGGGTGAACAGACTAGTGTTTTGAGCGGATGAATGCATAGAGCGGAGGGGTGCGTGAGAGCGGACGACTGCCTAGAGCGGACGAGTATAGCCGTTGAGTACGTAGAGCGGATGGAATGGGTGAAGTATGTCTGTGGATGGAACGGGCGACGTATGTCTGTGGATGGAGGGGGTGAAATATGTGGATGGAACGGATGAAGTATCGGGAAGGTACTGGTGTAATATGTGAATGGTATGGGAAGTATGTGGACGGTACGGGTGAAATGCGTGGATGGAGTGCATAAAACAACTTAGAAATACACGGAACGGATCAGAGTATATGGAACAGATTCGAGTGCGTGGAGCGGGCTGGAGTGCATGGAATTGCGCAAATTACATGGAATGGTTTGGAATGCAGGGAACGTTTGAAAGTACATGTAACCCATCATTTCACATCACCACGCTTACTCTCTTCTTTACACCACCATTCAACTAGAACACAGATACTATGTCACCATAGCTGTTCTCATACCAACATCTGCCTCCTACTCCCCATCACTCTAACTAAACACTGCTGGTTACACACCCCCTAGCTAGCCGTTCTCCTCAGGCCTGATGCAGCCACAATCGTTCTGGATAAATCCGACCAGAACGAACACATACTCTTGATCCCTCAACCACCACACCTACCGCTAAGAAGCAGCTATTACACAAATGCCACACCAGCTGCACACACATCCGGTGCTTACACGCACCTTTTGACTCGCTCTACTGAGCTGAACTTCGGTTCCCAAGGGCGTTCAACCTACCAGCGCCTTCAGACCATACCAATGGTACTTAAGCAGCTATATAAATGCAAAGTAACATAACATAAAGCAGCTTTTTAAAATGTTATCACATTGTATCCCTGTGCAATCCCCCAACCTTTGACCTTGCCTGGGGTAGATGGAGGGGGCTTTGGTGCTGTAGTGTGCCCACTCCCCCCGCAGCCTCCCCCAAAAGCAATGGCACCCTCCCAACAATCCAGACAGGCCAATTTGGTAGCCAGGTCTGCTGGAACATATTTTCCAGTGAAGTCCCTTAAACAATGGTCTGTGGGTCAGTGGAAAGTCTGAGTAAACCTAGATGTCACTGTTTTTTGGACGGATTTAAATCGAACATCTAGATTTGCACCAATCCACAAAGGTCATGTGAAGTGCCAGATGTTGGGTTCCTATGAAAATTTGGAGAGCATGTGTCCAGACGTTTGGGGTGTAGGTGAGAGCATACATTAATCAGATAAAACTTCCCTTCTGGGAAGGGCAGATATTTGAGAATATTCTTCAAAATGCACCAAATTATTAGTGTTCATTCTATGAGAAGTTCATCGGAAGCATAACTACAGGATCGTTTTTGCTGGCAAGCCCTGATTTTATAGATTGTGTGGGGGCTGGTCTGAATCTAGAATATTCGATATCTCTGCAGAAAGTATTGGTTAGCTTTTATGCCTTATTATTGTGAAATATATTTAAATGCATTGAATCACACAAACGTTTGATGGATGAGCTATAGCTGAGAAGGCTGCTGTTAAAACAGTACAACAAACTCGTGATTTGTTAAAATGTGGAACTTTTTGAACCCTAAATTGCAACCTACCGTTCTCGTGCAAGGCAGGGTTTCCTTTTTGTCCTTTCTTTTCCTCTAGATGTGAACCCCTTTGTCAATCCAATAGAGCCAAATGGTGGCCTGGCTCTATTCCCATGAAGTGTGCGAGATATAATTGTTGCTATAAATGGTTGTGACCACTTCCTGCCTCGGAAAGCCAGGGCTTCAGTTGCCAAACTCGGATATGCCATATTTGTGAGTGGTGTCTGGATTCCAGTAGAGAGCATGGGAAGAAGCCAGTGAACATGAATTGGGCATCCCCCAGTGTGACACGGGCATCCCTCATTATGTGACCACTGCAAGTTGGAAGGAATGATATCCTGTGTTGGGAGCTGAGTTTCCCCCTTAATCCCTTAGCTGCTGTTCAAAAGAGGGTCTCCAGCCTTACCTTTTCAAATAGGGGGACAGGTTCCCAAGTACAAAAGATGCCAGACTAAGAAGAAATTGCAAGAAGCGCTGCTGTTCCTTGCACTCTTTCAAGAGGTATTCTGACTGTGGCCAGGCATGGTTCTGCAGACAATGGCATTCTACTGACCAGAGGGAGCCAAGAAACCAACAATATTTCCCCCTACCACGGCGGTCACAGCAAATCCAAAGCCCCTAGGACATCTTTGCTGCCCAGTCTCCACATGATTTAACGCGATGAGGGGGAAGCACCGGATGCCAAAAGCTTTGACACACGCCTCCAGGCCTGTGATTACTACCCGAGATAGATAATGGAGTTGCAATCTAAAGGAACACGAAAGTAACACTGACTAAGGAACCCATCTCGGGGGCGTGGCTAAGCAGCCATGCAGTAGAGACGCTTCTTTAGCAGCTCCTGCTGATCCCCTATGATCCTGCCCTAGAACAATGGCCTCAGAGTATGTTGACTCATAAAAACGCTTCTCGAAATAGATCAACCAGGAGTAAATAGAACATTGGCGGAGCACAGGTGATGGGAGGCAGACTAGCGGAAAGTGAGACCTGGGCCAGCAGCGACAGGAATAAGATGGTGGATGTGTAACAAAAGATGGAGTGTACATAAGAACAAAGAGATACAAAGTAGCGGTGGATTGATGATAAGGACCCCGTTAGCTGGCTGGTTCTTGCACCTTCCACGGCAGGGCCCGGGCTGTCGGGTGAGGTCGGAGGACAGAGTAGCCACAGTGACGGGAACAGCCATATGGTAGTAAGGAGGGAGGAGAAGCTCTGGAGCCAGGTGCGGAGTGGAACAGCACCAGCAGCCACTGTGGACTGCCGGAGGTACTTCAAAGTGAACGGCAGGTCGGGCTGGGAGGATGGAAGCTGACGATGCAGCCCCGTACACGGCAGTGAGGGCGGTGATCCGTGTGGGGGCTAGGCTGGACAAGCCCCGGTACACAAGTACTACACAAGCAGAAAGACTGAGGCAACAGCTGACGGCCCCGGTACACGGTTCGACGGCTGAGGCTGAAGCCAGCCCACAGTGGGTGTGTTACAAGAGACGCGCTTCCCATTGCAATCGGCATCTATGTAGGCGCAGCCAAGAAGTGGAGTCCACGAATAGGCATACGGATATATGTGAACATTAAGTTTACCAATGACGGAATCAGAACGGACAGCGACGGCCAGGTGGCTCATGTGATGTAATATACAGCGGGAAGCAGAGAGAAATTGCAGGTAAAGACCGGCCACTGAGGCTAAATGGAATACCCAGTGGGGTGTAGTAGCCTGAGACAAAGTGTATAGGTATACAATCTTCCGGTGATGACGCGTGTAAAGGAGACCAGGTCCATTGGTACAATAACCAGCTCCCAGTGGGCATGCTGAGACTCTGTAAGTAGTAACGGGACCAGCCCATGCCTCAGTAAGCAGTCAAGCGAGTGGGAATTGACAGTTGTTAAAGTGTGTAAAATGTACTGCAACAGTCCTCAATAAGCGCACGACATATGTGGGTGCATGAAGTCTCCTCCAGAAGTAGTACATTGGAGCTACCACCGCAACAAATACTAATAACGTCACCTGTTGGCAGAGTAGAGTGGAAGCACTGGAAAGGCGATTTAGCTTCCCGGGAGCATAACAAGCTGCCTCCAAGCCCCGGCCTGCACCATTAGAGCTAACGGGAGGTGAAGTTTTGGCCAGAGGTGGGCTGGAACACTGGCATTGAGGGTACCACCCATGGCTTCTAAATGTGGGGAGCGTCCTTGACCCGAGTGTGAATTTGTTCAGATACTAGCTGTTAAGTATCCGCCAGCCGCACACCAGGCACAGTGACAAGTACCTGGGACAGGGATGAGAAGCAGGGAGGTCTGAGCACATAGTATTGAGCTGGGCTATTGTCGGAGGGAGGGGTGGGAGTTGGGGTTGTTAGTAGGGAGTTAGCCTATAGATCCACACAATTAAAGTATAATATGTACATCGGACTGTTGAAGTATGTAAAAGTTTGTTTAGGATGTGGGAACTTGGAATTGCCTCACTGAACGTCAGGGGGTTCAACAGTTATATTAATAGAAATAGAATGACGTATTTGAAAATGTAGCACTCCTTGAGACACTCCTCACAAAGGAGCACAAGCTACGTTAGCTAGAAAATGGAGTGGTACGACTGTGGGCTCTCCAAACTCAGAGTTTGCAAGAGGGGTCTGATATGGGTGGCGCCATCTGTGCCTTCAGGGTCCTTAAGACGTTTGGAGACGAAGAAGGGAGGATGATCATAATACAAGGACTTGTGGAACATAGAGAGCTTTGTATTATCAATACATAGGCTGCTACATCGTGGTTTGGTGCATATTTCCGTTCACTATACCCCCAGAATAGGCGCAAACGGAGATGGCACAGTGGTGTGGGTAGGGGATTTAAATTGCACATTGAACCCAGAACTTGATAAATCAGATGATCCTTTTGCACACCCAAGTCCTTCAGCCAAAACTTTAAATACACTATTGCAAGCATTCAAATTATCTGACATATGGAATGCTTGGGGATACTCTCACTACACCTCCCCCAAAGATCTATATACTAGACTGGACTATGTCTTTACAGGGGAAGGAGAATTCAAAGCGGCAGAATATCGAGCACAAGTGCTCTCCGATCACGCCCCCCTAGTGGTCATATGGCAGAACAGAGCTCCGTCCCGACTAACATTGTCCTTAAAATATCCTGATTCGGGGCGGCCCGCTGACAATTAAAAGGAGTAGAAAGCGCAACCAACTACCCTTACAATACGTAGAAGAAATCCTGGGTGAAAACGCTAAAGCGGAAAGAAACTACTGCAAGGAGAACTTCGAGCGGTGGAGGGAGGAGGCGCGAGCTGGGTCCCAGTACCGCCCGAGACCAGGAGTGAGCCGCTGACATTCTAGCCGGCTGATCATAGGGAGCTGGAGGCCTAGCGCGACAAATCTCTGCGGCCCGGTCACAACTCCTTGGAGGCGAAGAAGACTAGTTCGGTGGGACCGCACACTGCATTTCTCCTGCGGCAGACTGTGGGGGGGGGACTGCAACGATCGAGGAGAGAAGTACCGGAACGAAAATGCCCGATACATAGTCGGACAGCACCTGAGCTGCCCGTGCCGAGGCCACCACGGAGAAGGCTGTAGAGGGGCCCTGAGCTGCGCCAGAGACAACGGTACCTGATCCTGACGTGTGGCGACTTGTAGCAGGAACCGGGAAGAAGTCGCAGTGAGGTAGGAGCGCTGAGCCTGTGCATGATATCGGGCGTGCTGCCTGTCTCAGCCTGAGGCATGGTGGAGCAGCTGAGAACACGGCGTCCCCCGTGCGACCAACCTCCCCCTCCCTGCCCCTCCCCCAAACCCCCCTCCCCCCCCCGGCCGGGTCATCCGCGGTGAGTGTGGGCAGCAATCCTAAAGCCGGACAAGCACAGTGAGAGTGGGAGAAATAACGGATTGGGAGCGTGGGGCTGCAGCCCACCAACGAGAGGGGTCCAGCAGTGCAATAAGCAACGAACGGCAGCAACACTGGGAACCTAGAATCTTCAGAGACGTTCCGAATACCCGAACAAGTGAACATTAGGAGTTTAATGTACAATTACTATACTACGTGGGAGAGCACAATCGTCCATAAATAAATGGCAGAAGCTGGTGCTGATGCCGGTCCCATATCCCCTGGGCAAAGCAATCGAGACGGAATGTTAAGACTGCTGAAAAACAAGGATCCTGCCTCTGGGGAACCTGCACGAGTAGCCCAAACGCAACAAAAATAGACCTCAAAATAAGTTAAGGTAATGCTACTTGAAGATTGAGGTACACTAGGATCAGCGCAATCGCACGCCACAACAAGTAGGAGAGCGCAGCCCCACTGGTGGCGGAATACGCAAATCCAAAAACCGTGCAAACAAATGCTGCACTAAGCGGGAAAACGAAACACAAAACAAAACCACAAACAGAAGCTTGCACCAAATTGGAAAGTGTACATATGGTCAAAATACAGTAAAGAAAGTGTCACGGCAGGGGGTGGGAGAGCCCAAACACCTCATAGCCGCACACTGAAATACAGAGAATAGCTGCTTAACACAACACCGAACACTGCCAAACCCACACGGGCAAACCTAAGAGTCTGATCCTACATAGGTGAAGGAGACAAAAGGGATAAGCAGTGATAGCGACAGGGAATACCACACTCGCTGGCCTTGAAGAAGCGGCCCTGCTGCGAACCCAAAACGCACCCAAAGGTGCACGCCTAGATCCCGTCTGAAGCACAATACCCCTACACAACTAAAGGTGGCTCTCTGAATGCTCCTCTTCAAGGCTGATTCGGGATTTTTTCAAAGACCAGAAACTCTCTATAAGCTACCACACTTTGCAAACAAGACTGGTGTGAAAACAAGCCAAATCCAGTGAAGACTCCAGACCCGTAGATTGAAAAGGGTCACACAAAAGATCACAAAAACCCGAAAAGATGTCGAAAGGAGCAGGAGCCAGAAAGAAAAGTCCAATGGACTCATTTACTAACAGCCAAACTGCAGCTCCGGTGCCAAGTACGCCGACCACATCTAACAATCTAAATGAGGCGGACAACGATGAAAGTTGACAAACTCATCACCATAGTCCAAAATGGATTCCTTGCGATAAAAGTGAAATTGGACAATATAGTATCAACTATTGGATCACTAAAAGCAAAAGAGTGGACAAAGAAAGCTCCAGAATCGCGGAAGGCGGAATCGGTAGCAACGAGGATACTATTGCTAACCACGACCGGGATATAATACAACTGAAAAACGATTTCATTAAAATACAAACTAAATGTAAGGACCTTGAATCTCGTTCTAGCAGAAACATGAGGATTGTTGGGGTTTCTGAAAAATTTGGTAAAGGAGCAATGGAACAAGTTGAATCCCTCCTCAAGACACTTTTCGGACCCGAGGCCTTCTCTGAGCATTTCCTCGTGGAAAGAGCACACCGCACACTTGTCCCAATGCCAAAACCCAGAGCACCACCCCGGACGATCATAGCGCGCCTCATCAATTACAGAGACAGAGATGCGATACTTGGGAAGGCCCGGGAACAAGGTACGCTGCACTACGAGGAGAACCGCATACATATATACACGGACTTTGCAGCAGGAGTCCAGGCCAACCGACAATCCTATGAACCAGTGAAGAGGCTGCTAAGGGCGCGGCAAATACAATATGCATTGATATTACCAGCCAAAATGAGAATTCAGCATGGGGGAAGAGCGCACTTTTTTGAAACTCCGGCAGCGGCCATGGCCTATGTGGAAGCTCATATACACCTGCCCCCGGAAGGACGTGGACCGGATCAAAACGGCAGACCCCCCCCTTCCCATCACCTTTCCCCCCTGTGGCAGACTGACACGATCTAGATACCTAAAGGAACGGCGCAAATACTCTCCACAACGATGGAATTGAATAAAATATACACACGCAGGGCGCACCGCAAGTGAACATGGAAGACGGGATGTGAACCTGGGCCGACGAACCTGGGTGTTAACATGGCAACCCCAGGAGATTTCCAAAAGTTTGTAAGGTGCAATCATCAAGTTGGGGCAGATGATGGGGGTGGCGGACGGGAAGGATGGGGAAGGGGAGATCTGTTTGTTGAACAGTTAAAAAGTTGCAAAGGTTTGTTCAATTATGGTCTAACAGATAATTGCGCTATGCATACCAATCAGTACTTTCGCCAGAGCACAACGGTGAATAGATATAATGAACAATGTCAACAGGGGTAACGGGTTGAAGATTAAACTCCTACCATGGAATCTTAGAGGCCTGAACAATCCCTCAAAGACCAGAAAGGTTGGAGCATATGTGAACAGACCCTCCCCACAGATGGTTATGCTACAAGAAACACATACACAGGGGCCTAACAATGCAAATATACTTGCCTCCTGGGGCACGCAGAGATACCACACAGAATACTCGACTCAAGCCCGAGGAGTCAAAACGCTCCTACATCCATCGCTGGGATTCCAGACCAAAGGGCACAAAATTGACCCCCCCAGGGTAGATATGTAGTGGTTTCGGGGGAGGAGGCAGAAAAATCAATTGTACTAGTTAACACCTACGGTCCAAACGTAGATGACCCGGACTTTTACCTCAGAGTACTGGAACTACTGGCAACACTGGACACCTCTAGCATAATATGGGGTGGGGACTTCAACCTGGTCCTAGACATAGAATTAGACAGAGCCTCTAAAGTCAGAAGAGCACGAACCAAGGCATCCATTGCGCTAGAACAGATCATGCCACAATTGACATTGAGAGATGCATGAAGGGTGATGCACCCATGCACAAGAGAATATACATATTATTCGAGTGTACACAATTCGGAATCGCGAATAGATTACTAGCTACTGTCTGAGGATGTTCTGGGCGGACTTGAGGACTGCGAGATACATCCTCGGACGCTGTCGGATCACTCCCCAATATCCCTTAAGCTAATATTTCAGGAAGCCCCAAAAACCACAAAAGAAATGGAGAATGCCCACAAACATACTTGAGGATCCTAATGTGACCGAATCACTACATATAGAAATTGAAGAATTCTATAATAACGCAGGGACAGTGGATAGATGCTCAACAATCTGGGAGACGTTCAAGGCCTGGGTGGGGGGGGGGGGGGGCACTGATTTCCAAAGCTACCGGACTACTGAGGTCTGTAAGACGTGAACTAGCCGAGACTGAGACACAACTCCGAAACCTGGACAAGTCCTATAGTGAAACCCGATGTACAGACACCCTAGCAGAGATAAACCAACTCCTCAAAGATTTTGATAGGCTGGCCGCGAGGGAAGTACAATACATGGCAGCTCCAACCAGAGTGCGCAGATACGGGGAAGGGAACAAGGCGGGAAGGGCCCTGGCCAACCTCATAAGAGCTGATCGCCATCATACTCAATCACAAGTATTCAAGACGGGGAGGGTGTGGTTGTAACCGGGGGTCAAGCCATAAACCACGAGTTCTTGAAGTTCTATCAAAGACTATATTCAAATAACGATAAGAAAACAATACCAGATATACTAACATACTTAGATGACCTGGAATTCCCGATACTCCCATTAGAAACTAAAATGGCCCTAGAAAGCCCGATTACTAAGGAGGAAATCACAGAAGCTATAAAAGCACTGAGTTCGGGGAAGGTCCTGGGGTCCGATGGGCTTGGGGTGGAATTATATAAAGAATTTTGAAAAGAACTGGTCACAATTATGCTAAAAGTGTGGGAAGAGGCACGAGTTAGGTGTACTCCCGGAGTCTATGCGCGAAGCAATAATAACAGTATTGCCAAAACCCCGCCGCCCTCTGCAGGACGTGTCATCGTATAGGCCACTGTCACTCATAAATGTGGATGCCAAGGTGTTCGGCAAGGTCCTTGCGAATAGGCTACTACCACACATGCCGACCCTGATCCATCCCGATCAGAATGGATTCATCCCCCACAAGATCCACAGCTTTGCACCTATGTAGGCTGTTTGCAATAATGGCGCAGATGAATCCAGAAACGCAGACTGTGGCGATATACCCAGGACACTGAGTCAAATGCCTTCTCAGCGCCAAGGGATATCTCCTTGAGGTGCTCGGAAGATTTGGAATGGGCCCCAATTTCATCAAATATGTTAAATTACTGTATACAAAGACCGGGGCAAGAGTTCTCACGAACAATACGATCTCTGATCTATTCACGCTGGGTAGGGGTACCAGACAGGGCTGCCCATTCTCACTAATATTATTTGCATTAACCATTGAACCTTTTGCCATAATGGTTAGACTAAAACATGGAGATAGGGGAATACGAATGTCAGGCCCGCCCCAGTCGATCTCGCTATATGCGGATGATACTTTATTGTATGTCCGGGACCCTGAGACCAACATAGCACCACTAATGCAAGACATATATAAATTTGCCGACTACTCGGGATACAAGATAAATGGCGAAAAATCGAAAATATTTCCACTGACTCCACACACCATAAGTCAGACGATAACAGAGAACCTAAAATGGTCAGCCGGACACGCACGGTACTTCGGTATAATGATATCCCGAGACAGGCAGACACTGTATAATTTGTCCATAGTTATACGTGTACAAACGCTCAACGTAAAGTTTCAGACATGGGCTAAACTGCCTATATCCCTAAATGGCCGAGTCGCTATCCTTAAGATGGTGGTGCTCCCCAAATTGCTCTACTTGTTTGTGAACATACCAATATGGCCGGGGGGAACCTTCTTTGAAAAACATAAGAGCAATGGCAGTGACATTTGTGTGGGACGGGAAGACCCATAGAATGGAATTGGGGCGGGGGAGGGGGACTCACCGAACCTTATAGTACGGGAGGGCTTGCGACACCGGATTTTGAATTATACTATCTGGTGGCGCAAGCGCAATTGTGTAAAACACTGGTCTGACCTGGAGGACCGCTCACCCCATATATGGCTTGAGAAATTTGCTGCATCTCCCATAGACTTTCGCTCCATTATGTTTAATCTCCAATACAAAGATTCCTGTCCCTATGACCCAGTGGGGACCACGGTACGTGCATGGATAACATTGTACAGAAAACTGAAAATTGAAACCCCATATGATCCAGATGTCCCACTGTGGAAATACCCCGGTATACCACCCACGCTAGATAAAAATACAAAGGCACTGGGACCCGAACAGGGAAGTCCGAATGCGTGACATGTTCTCGAATGGGAAATTTGTGACCAGTGAGGAATTTGGAGGGGCGATAGGATGAGGACCACTTAAAACACTTCAGTATCACAGGATGAAATCGGCATTTAAAGCGCGCTGGCCACTTTTTCCAGATGAACCACCCTCGCATCTGTGCATACAGGCAGCCATGTCAGGTACGGGACTGGGAGTCTCCAAACTATACTCGTTAGTACAAACACATATCCCCACAATAAACAACACCAAAACTCAATGGGAAGAAGACCTAAATACAAGCATCCCAGAGGAAAAATTGACCAAATATTGCATGCTCACAAATCGGTGTCACTGACCGCAGGCCTTCGTCTGGTTCAGTTCACGATCCTAAATAGGCTCCATTATACCCCAGCTAAAATGACTAAATTCTCAACTGGTCACTTGGGGGGAATGCCCTAAATGCAAAGCAGCCCAGGCAGGGTCATATCATATGTCTTGGGAATGCCCCCTAATTGCCACATTTTGGAAAGATGTAGTGGAAATATTGGAAGAGATCACACAGATCCCAGTAACCCTGTCTCCGCAAAAATACCTATTCGGAGACATAGGCAAACAGGCCAAAAAGACCAGGAGACTGTTCGATGTCTCCTGTACAGTAGCCAAAAGATGTATATTGAAATGTTGGACAAACCCATTCCCTCCAAGGATTGAACACTTTTTCCAAGATTTGACTTACGTAAATGAATGCGAGGAACAATATACGCTGACTGTCACACCAAGCAACTGCCCAAAAGACATATCGGCCTCATTCAGTATGTACCTATGAGAAATGGCCTCAGATGAGAAAACTGCTGTGTGATTTTAAATATAATTGATGTAACATGTATTTAATGATATGAGTAATATATGTACTGTTATGCAATGTGCAATAAGTTGAATCTGTTTTGGCCATCAATAAAAAGTTTTAAAAAAAAAAATCACATTAAAACACATCATGGAAAAAGGGCCTTGTAGGGCTGGCACAAAAAGTGCATAATTAGGCCAACGAGGTCTACTTATCACAGCGTAGTTGTGAGGTTAGTAGGGCCGTGAGGGAAACATTTGAATCAGTTAATGAACCCTCTTGTTATTGTATGCTTATCCTTGACTTCGTTGACACTAAAAGCACAGCCCCCTCCCCCTCCTATTTCTTTAGGGTATTATCCCATTATTACAGTCCAACAAACCTGACACTGACTGTGGATCTTGTAGACCCCGGTCGTTGCTTAACCAGGACAGGAAAATACTTACAACCCGTATGGCTAATAGGCTTAAGCCGGCTATATACACCCGTACCAATCAGGATACGTCTCGGTCAGAAACATCACATGCAACGTAAGGAGGCTACATCATGTCATTGACCACACCCAAGCCATTGACCACACCCAAGCCAGCACACATAATTACGCTGTGGCATCGCTTGATGCAGTCAAGGCATTTGACTCGGTCAGATGGCCACGGCTACTAGCTGTGTTGCAGAGGTTTGGAATGGGACCACAACATACATAAAATGAGTACAGCTACTGTATAATAAGCCAATAGCAAGGGTCACGATTGGTACCTATATTTCAGAGCAATGGCTGTTGGACAAAGGCACCAAGGCTGTCCATGTCTCCCATGCTATTTATTCTAGCTCTAGAGCCATTGGCGGTGTATCTTCGGAAGAAATTTTGAGATGCAGGCGTAATACGGGGCAGTAGTAACTTGATCTCATTATACGCAGATGATATGCTTTTATACTTGCAACACCCAGAAACTAATTTACAGTATATCTTGGATGTGTTTGAGTGCTATGCAGATCTATCTGGTATTACAATTAATGCACGGAAATCATGTTTATTCCCTCTAGCAGGGTACAGGAATAATTCTCCGAACACATTGCATGTGTTACTGATTAGGTGGGAAGGGACTACATTTGATATTTGGGAGTGGGTATTTTCCACAACCCCAAGACAGAACATTTACAGAACACTCTGAAAGCGGTAGATAAAATTGAAAAGTCCATGACTTTCTGGGCCAAACTGCCGCTCTCATTGATGGGAAGGGCAGCGCTGCTGAAGATGGTGGTGCTCCCGAGGCTTCTCCATTTTTTTTTTCCTGTACAGTATACCCAAGTGCTTCTTTAATAGACTCAACACTATATGTCGTAGCTTCTTATAGCACAGCTCGAGGTGCTGGATGGCACTAAGTTTCAGAGGCCGTATGAGCAAGGGGGTATTAAAGTGCCCAATCTTGAACGGTACTTTGTGGCGTTTCGGCTACAATTCGTTACAACTTGGTAATCGGATGAGCAGACCCAAGATACTTGGCTGCTACAGCCAGCATGCACCTCAATCTTTTTGAAGGAGTCAATTTGGACTGTTGCGTGTCCCGATGCCTCTACTGCTGCTGACACTGGGAAGGACAGTATGGCACAGGGCTTGTCGCTTTCTGGAGAGAAAATCTCCATACTCTCACCAGATACCTTTTGGTGACACTAACGGGGGAGGACCCACAATTCAGACTGAACGTAAGGAAGTACTGGGAACCTATGGGGGTAGCAACGGTGTGAGACCTACTACGGGAGGGCAGACCTGTGGACTTCGGTACGCTCACCTCAGTAATAGGGGTACATGAAGGACAACATGTAATACATGTTACACTGGTTACCAGATTAAAACAAATGGTAGGGAACAGACTGGGTACTGCAGGAAGATGGTGTAATAGAAATGCTCTATATTTCAGAGGGTGGGCACACAGTGTCTAGAATATACGAGTTACTGATGTCACAGCTGGGAAGCAGACTTTCAGGAGCAATTAACAGATGTGTTCTGGGGCATAGTGTTGGTTTATCACAAGTGTCAAGAAATGCGAATCTACAGTTGATAAAGTTGTATGTAATGCATAGGGCGTATCTAACCCCAAAGAAGATCGCTAAGTTTAGTAAGGTTCCAGAGCAGATGAACAAGGGGGAGGGAGGGGTCCTGGGAGTCCCGGGAGTCCCTCTGCCAGACATTAGTCCTGTTTACGAGATCCTTACCCAGATTCTTTAGCTCACTATCTTTCAAAGAGGAGAAATATCCAAATCTTATCAGTCTTTGTCCTGCCCTGGGGCAGTCCAGCACCGAAATGCTAGGCAATTCTCCTCTGAAGAAGAGTACCAACAGTAACCCCAGACACGTGTTTCCGTCTGGTTGGACAGTATCAGTAGGGTGGAGCTGTGCCTCTCTACGAATAGTGAGCAAGGGGTCCACGTCTGGATTCCCCTAGTAACTTAGGGTGAGACCCAAAGTTACTTAAATATGCAAATGAACAAGGTGGTTGCGGGGTCTGTCCAAAATGCGCACTGATTAATGCGGATTAGGTGCATATGATCTGGGCTTGTACTAAGATTCGACAATACTGGGAAGAGATAGCCCAGGCCTTGGCTAAAGTAGGTATAAATGTTTGACACAAGTTCTCCCACAGCCTGCATGCTTGGCATTTTAATGCGTCCGAAGCAGGCAAAGCACGTTAGCAAGTTGAAGGACCTGGCGAAACGTAGGATAGCAATGGGTTGGAAAGCGCACAAGTGTCTGGAAGTGCGTCTGTGGTGGAGTGATCTCCAAAAATGGACACAGGCAGAAACCTCAGTGTGGCAAGAGGCGGCCCACTGTGGACAAGGAGAACAAAACACTGATCTAAACTCTTGGAAACATTTGGTGCAGGACTTGATGGCCTCGGCACAGTGATGCCCAGGAAGTAACAAGGGCATGTTAATTTTCACCAACCCCTGTTTAACCTACTTTTGGTTGGTTGTTGCAGTCCCCTCTGCATTTGTGTGTTTCATGTTTCACTGGTGCTTTTGGAGGAAAGGATTTGAGGGGACGAGGGAGTCGATGGGCCCGCTCAACATTGGGTTACATGCAAATGCACATATATTTTGAACAGCACGCTGAGATGGGCTGAAAAATAATGCATTTTTTAAAAAACATAACTATCAAAATAACAATTAACTTTTTAGATCACTGTTCCTAGCACATCCATGCAATTGTCTGCAGTTGGAGGATATTCGAATTTTATTATTTGAAGTGTGGACCTACCTCGAGAGCAGGGGAGCATTTTACAGAGTTTGGTTAGCCAGCGTTTGAGCTGGCATCTTTTAACAGTAGCACAGTACCGTAAGTTGAGGTCTGTGCGTCCATTGGGATTAGTCCTTGGTCGGGTGTTGTTGAAAAAGCCACGTTTTCATAGAGATGCGAAATTGGAGTATTGTCAGGACATTCCGAGCCGATGCTGGGATTGAGTTCCAGAAGGTGGGTGTATGGCAAGAGAAGTTTTGTTTGCAGGTCCTCCTTTGTGGACAAATTGTGATTTCAAGACTGTTGGTCGATTTGCTGCACAAAGAGCGTGGAGCTTTGCCACCACGCTGGTGAGCTAGCTACTTGTGACTACTTTGTAGATAACACATCTTGAGCAGTATCCTGTCCTGGAGTGGAAGCCAATGTAATTTGCATAGGAGAGTGGGGATTTGGTCGAATTTCGTCATACATATAATATGTGCTGAAGCGGGTAGACTGCTTTGAGGAGAGCCAAGTAAGCAGCTGGGAGCTCAGTCAGAAAGGCATTTCCTCCAATGATGTGCCAGACCACATGGGCTTGCACTACAGTCCTGAAGTCCTGCGTTGGGTTGAAGATTTGATTTTGTAAAGGGTGGAGATTTGACGCCAGGCTGTTTGGGCCTTGTTAGCTGTGTTTCTGGAAAGACAGGTCGCGGTCAATGGTAAAGCCTAAGAATTTTGCTGAATCCGAGCGTTGTAGATCGAATCCTTCTAGGCACGTATCATTGAGCCATTGTTGGACAATTGTTTTTTTAGCCGACCGATGAGGATGAATTCAGTCTTGGGTGGGCTTAAGTTTGGGGTAGGCAGTCCACATCCAGGACTGGATGATGGCTAGGTAATTGCGAAGACGACTGATGTCTTGTGGGCTTTTTACTCTCATGTACAGCCGAGTATCATCCGAGTATTGGTGGATGGCTGGAGTGCCCAGAGGCTCCATGTAAAAGTTCAAAAGGATTGGTGAGAGGTTGGAGCCTTGGGGGACTCCACAGGAGACTGGGAGTCGGTTAGAACACAGTAAGTGCATCTGGATGGCTTTGCGTCTGCCTGCGAGGTCGCAATACCCCAATTCTGGACAGTGCCAGAGAGTCCCATCCTGTTGGCAGAGAGGGAGAGGTGGATTTTGTGGTTGACTGTGTCGAATGCAGCCGAGAGGTCAAGGATGATGACGTGCACGTCTCCCATATCCATGATTTGGAGGGCATCATTCACTACTTAGATGATGACTGCCGCAATGCTACACTTGGGGCAGAACCCTGACTGACTGGTCATTTAGGAGGTGAAGTTGTTCAATTCTGGTGAATAGTTGTGTAGCAGATGTGTTGCTTAATATTGGGCAGTGTCCGTGTCACTTAACTTTGGTGAGTGTGGGAGAGGTGCATTGAATTTTAAGGTCAAGTTGGGAGATTTGGTCCTTGGTGCTAAAACTGAGAACTCCTGCATTTGAAAAGAGTAGAAGGATGGCGTCTGCACAAAGCCTATAGAAAATGTACATTATTAGCACTAATCTGTTGCAACGTTTTAGCATGATCAATACTGCAGATGACGTGCAAATAATTGAAAAGCTGAGGTGGTGCATAAATACCCTAAGCAAATGGCAGCTGTTAGCAAATAATTATTTTGGCTGCTTTCTCTACATAGACATCAGTGGGATAGATGCCCCATTCTTCTGCTATTGTGTTGAACCTTTCCTGACTCTTGAAGGTATGTGAAGCCTTTTTGCTTCACTTACATTGCTAAGCCCATCTGTTTTGGTGCCACTGATCAGTCCCGATGGCTACCGGTGCAAGAGAACTTTGTACTCCATAATAAAATTTAAAAATGTGTTTTTCCCCTGCACACATCTTCTGTGAAGTGTGGTAGAGACACTTTGTGTCTGTAACTTTGTTTTTGGTAACTTTGTGGTTGCTTGCTTGATGCATATTGAATGAGCTGGTGGCAGCAAATACTTTACCATTTTCTTTTTTATGGCCTTGTGCACTTGCATTTTACCTCGGAATACCATTTTAGAGTACCATATATTCCAAAATGACTGAGCGATGAGATTCTTGCCTGTCATTTGGACATCTTGTATTTTGACCTTTTTCCTGTCCTGCTAGTGTCAGATTTCCCATGTATGTTAAGCCTGCTCTCAGGGAAAGCTCCTGCTTTTGCGTGCGAAATGGCATTCTGCAGGTCTAGTCGGATGTAGGGGCTTGGTCTGCCTGTACTCTTGTCTACATCCATACCAGTGTGTGTTGCTGGGCAGATGTGGTGGCCAGAGGCTGTCCATGATTGGACAGCCCCTTACACGTTTGAATGGTGCAGATTCTTGCCATTGGTGGCTTGTTCCTGGATAAAGGGTGGATTCCTGCAGCCTTTCAACAGATCATTGTTGGAGCCTGGGCCCTTAGAACGAGAGCAGCCAGCTGAAGACCAAGACCTCCTCTTTGGAAGCTTGCCAGCAACACTAGTCTTTTCTTGCCTGGCAAAGCTGTGCCTCTCTGCAGATCGCCTGAAGATCTTAATCAGTGCTTTTGCCCCTTTGCTGGTGGAAACAACAGTCCCGACCTCTGCTCGCAGATCCAGCTGCTGGAAGTGCTTGGAAGAGTCCCAGATCCATCCTGTCGGTTAGCCAGATGACCTGCTGGGCTACTTCTCTGCAATGGTCACCATCCCAAATTGAACCTTCGGAATCTGCAGATCCTCAGCTTATGGAACAAGAAGCATTTCCCTGAACGTGCAGCTCTCCAGCACGAAGAGGGGCAAGCCCAGGTTCTTTGTTTCCGCCACAAGAATCTTTTTTTCAAGTGGCCATCACTGCCTACATTGTGTCCTGGGAGTCCTGTGGTTGTTGCCGGAGTGGGGGGCCCATAGCCAGTGTGTCCTGGGTGTCCAGCTGTCCACTATCCATAACTGATCCATTGGAGAATGGAACCGAGATCTAGCCGGGCCCCAACACCTGATGGCTGAAATGACCTGTGCACCTGAATCTCCAACAAAATCAAAGCGCGAATCAGAGCAGGTGTATTAAGAACTTTCCTACAGTTCTTTTGGGACACTTACAAACTGTTGGCTCTAGGTAACATTTGTTCAGCTTCGTTAAAGGGACTTGTAGCCTCCTGAACATACTTTAATATGGTACAGTAACTAAGGCACTAGGCACTAGGACTGGTTCTATGTTTGGATTCACTTTGCTATATCCACGGTATTTTACAAACTGATTTTAACATTCAATTAAAATTGAAAGGCTACTGCTCTTAGCACACCGAGGTGTGTGTGTGTGTGTATTTCTGGGGCTTGTGGAATCTGCTTAGATCACATGCTGTGCATAGGCCGACATCTAGTGGAAGCTGCGGAGTATTAGTGTGTTTTTCGAAAATCGGCGTCGACACAGGGCGTGCCAGTAATACTATCCCTAGTGTGACGTCCACTGTACCCAAGATCCCTAACGCGTCTAGGATCCTCAGATTGTTTTTTTCCGCCATACTGGTCGGAAGCATTTTGCGGAGTCCCCTGGCCTTAGCCATACTTTTGCTAAAATATTTAAAATATTAATTTATTGACATCCTTCCCCATCCCAAGGTCGAACTTCGACACTCGACACCGGCTGGAGAAGAAATCGACCGTCGGCTGCTGCATGACGGATTTGGGCCTTGGAAGGCCTCTAGCCTCGGCCCTGCAAGTAGGGAGAGTGGGGGGTTGTACATACTCTACACTCTTGGTATATTGGTACACCCTATACATTTCCTACACTTAACAGCCCGCTGCCTCAAGGTGCGTATGGAGGGTACCCCTTTTCAATTCTGCCCCAAGTGCAATCGCAAATACCCTTGGGTCGACAGGCACGCCACGTGCAATCTCTGCTTGCCGAGGGACCACCCCGAAGCGAACTGCAGAGTGTGTAGTAGGTTGAAACCTAAGACACTTAAGGACCGTTCGACGAAGCGTTGGGCCCACCACGCCAGGCAGGCGGCCATGGCAGCGGAGGGCGCCTTCAGCGACGCCGTACTTTCGGATGGCGAGGGCATTACGGTGTCGAAAGACAGCCGAGCGCAAGTCCCCGACCTCGGAAGGTCGTCCGGCAGGGCGGCTATGGGGAAGACCCCTGGCGACACAAGCGCTTCACACACTACACACACAAAGTCCAACCGAGATTCGACGACGTCGAGTTCTCGGAAAGAGGCACAAACAGAACGGCCCGATTCGGTGTCCTCTGGGTGCTCTCGATCGAGATCGCCGCATGACTCCAGGCAATCATCCACTCTTGCCAAGAGTGCCTCGCTCCCTAGGCTAACAGAAGTTCGATCGTCAGAAGACGAAGACGACTTCCACCCCCAGGCCGCGCTCCAGGAGTCAGAGCCCGCAGTCAAAATCAGCGAGGCCCCACGCTCGAAGGACAGGGACCCCACCCCCGATCCTCGACCCCAGGCGTCGAACACCTCTGGAGCCACTAAAGGACAGGGAAAACATTTTTCCACTGACAGGGAGGGGGGGAAAACAGCACAAGAAGCAGCCTTTGCACTCTTCCACACCTGTGAAACACACCACTCCCCCTAAACAGACAGACAAAACCAGGTCTGCTGATATGTCTAAAACCAGCAAATCTACTCAAGATAAATCCCATAGACTTGCTGAGAGAGTCATTTCCAGTTCCAGAAAATGGTCGAGTGAAGACCTAGATAGGGTCATGTCAAGGATGTCTTCTTTGGCTGATTTTTACGATAAAAATCCAGAACATTTCCACAAGGGGCGACACCCTCAGGGTCTAATGATCCTATCCCCCCGAGTAAGAAGCCCCGGTTTGAAACACCGATGAGGTCTACAGACCCCTTTGAGGTACAACCATACTCAAGACCATACTCACTGTATCAAGGAGAGGCTTCCTTTGGGTGAGGACCAAGATTTTGGCATGGTAGAAGAGCAAACCGGGACGGGCTACTATGGGGATGATGAGGACCAAGAAGAGGAAGACCTGGAAACATACAGAGTAGATTCCCCGGTAGAGAACGAAGCCCCGGTTACCGACTCCCCTGTCGATAACCAACCCCTCCTAAACGAGGTTCTCGCACGCGCAGCAGAACATTTCCATATTGACACCCACGGTGTCCAGGAGGAGAGGGACTTTGCAGAAGAGTTAGTGGGAGAAAGGAGGCCTGTTGCCCAGACCATCCCTATCCTTAAGTCATTCAGCGAAGAATAGACCCGTCCCTGGTGAACCCGAACCTCACCAGAGCAGTCAATCCCAGGGTTGAAAAACTTTTCAGGGCAGCCCAGTCTGACCCTCTCTATATAAGAGGACATCTGAAGCCAGACTCCCTAGTTGTCACTAACCCTCGTAAGAGGGCTGGAACACCCTTGTCATCGTCCGAAGCTCCTCCCGACAAGGAGAGCAAAAAACTATACGGTTTCAGCAGGAAAGTAGCCTCAACGTCTGCCTATCAAGCAAGGATTGCAAACTCCACCACCCTGTTGGCCAGCTACAACTGCCATCAGTGGGAAGAAGTCGCGGCACTCGTAGCCTCTGCTCCTGAACCTTTAAAGGGCCAGTTAGCTCGGATTTCCGCAGAGGGTAGAGCCGTGTCTGGTTGCATTTTGAAAGCAACCTTTGACGCCGCGGACAACGCAGGCAGCTTGATAGCAGAAGGCACTATTATCAAAAGATATGCGTCGTTACGGCAGTCTGGTTTTAAGGCAGAAACACAGGCATCATTGTTGGACAAACCGGTGGAAACCGATCTGTTATTCGGTAAGGCGGTCGAAGACGCACTGAAGAATGCCAAGGACGAATACGAGACACTCAAGTCCCTTGGCCAGTTAACCATTAAACCCCTTGACCAGAGAGGGAATAGTAATTTTCGTCGCCCACGCGGCCAAAATTCCCAGAGAGGATCTAACTATTCCCAGGGGCAGGGTACACAGTGGAACAACAACCAACAGTCTACCCAGGGTTAAGGCAGGGGTAATAGGAGAGGTCGTGGTAAAGGCAGAGGCAGCCCCAGCAAGGAGACGGCACGCCTCCACCAAAGCAGTGACGCTCAGTTCAGGGTCCCTTCTCACGCAACCCCAGTAGGGGGACGCATTTCCAGCTTCACCCAGGCTTGGGAAGGGTTCACATCAGACAGATGGGTGCTGTCAACAGTATCCACAGGATATTGTATAGAACTACTGCAGCGTCCCCGGAACCATCCTCCACGACAAAGAGTACACTCTTTAGAACATCAGAAGATTCTCCTCGAGGAGATCGCCATTCTGCTAGAAAAGGACGCGATAGAACTCGTCCCGGGACACCAGGTAAACAAGGGTATTTATTCAACTTACTTCCTTGTGCCAAAGAAAGATTTGACAATGCGCCCAGTATTGGACTTACGGCCTGCCAACAAGTATGTCAAGCCCCAAAAGTTTCGTATGACCACGCTACAAGAGGTAATCCCCTCCTAAAAAAAGGGATTACATGGCAACCTTGGATATGAAAGATGCTTATTTTCATATTTCCATGTTCCCAGCGCACAGAGTACTTGCGCTTCAAGGTGGACAGTCGACACTACCAATTTGAGGTACTGCCCTTCGGGATAGTTTAGCACCAAGGGTATTCGCCAAGGTACTGGCGGTGGCGGCTGCACACCTACGCAGGGAGGCAATCCCAGTGTAGCCTTATCTGGACGACTGGCTCATAACGGGGGAAACCACAGGAATTTGCAGGACAAACATTCAAAGGACTATCGACCTCCTCCACGAGTTAGGCTTCTCAATCAACGAGAAAAAGTCAAGCCTGGTGCCAAGCACCTCAAAACAATTCCTAGGAGCAATCCTAGGTACTCAAGAGGGGTTGACCTTTCCTTCAGAAGAAAGAATTCGGAATATACTACTGCAAATTCCGCATTATCAGTCCGGTCAACAAATAGCGGTACGCAAAGCAATGCATTTACTGGGCATGATGGCGTCATGTATTTACCTGGTCCCACACGCGCGCCTGCATCCCATGCAGGAATGGTTGGTGAAACAGTGGTCTCAGGCAAGTGGTCAGTGGGACGATCTAGTGGTGGTTTCGCCAACACTAGTACAAAGCCTTCACTGGTGGACAAGAGAGAATCTCGCACAGGGGGAAAACCTTTTACGATCCCGAAGTACAGGCAGTAGTCCACTACCGATGCATGTCTGACGGGGTGGGGAGCTCACCATCTCCACCACACAGCTCAGGGTCTCTGGTCTCCCTCAGTGGCCAAGTACCATATCAATCTGCTAGAGCTTCTGGCAGTATTCAGAGCGCGTCGAGCGTTCGAACCGCACCTATTAAACCTGTCAGTGCAGATCCGAACGGACAGCACAACAGCCATGTTCTACCTGAACAAGCAAGGAGGGACTTGTTCGCCAAATCTGTCCAAGCTTGCCCAGAAAGCATGGATATGGGCACTCAGACGGAACATCTTCCTCTCATCACAACATGTTCCAAGGGAGCTCAATTCCCTAGCGGATGCTCTGAGCAGAGACTCCCTCCCAGAGGAACACGAATGGGTTCTACACAGAGAGGTCGTAGAAGACATCTTCTCTCAGTGGGGTTTCCCCACTATAGACTTATTCGCCACAAGCGAAAACGGACAATGCCCAGGATTTGCATCCAGGTTCCCCCAACCAGACTCCCAGGGGAACGCCCTGTGGATGAACTGGTCAGGGATGTTTGCGTACGCTTTTCCACCAACTCCTCTCCAGGAAAGTGGTGAACAAGATGAACAGAGAGTCGATGACGCTCGTCCTAGTTGCTCCCATGTGGGCAAGACAACCGTGGTTCCCACACCTACGCAGGATGGCGGTGTGCGAGCCCATCAAACTTCCAGCCTGGTACAACCTACTGTCCCAGCAACAAGGTCAAACAGTGCACCAGCAACCCAACTCAATGAACCTGGCAGCATGGCTCCTGAGGTCATAGAGTTTGGACATCTCAATTTACCTCAGAGGTGTATGGACATCCTAAAGGAATCTAGGAAACCAAACACAAGGCACTGTTACTTTGACAAGTGGAAAAGGTTCGTTATCTGGTGCCAGAGTAGACAAATCAACCCTGTTGATTGCACTCCTTCCACTATTGTTACATACATGCTCCACCTGCTAGATGCAGGACTGGTTTTTACCTCACTGAAAGTACACCTGCCAGCCCTGTTGGCATACACCACTTCCCATAGCAAGATATCGTGGTGGAAAGTACCAGTAGTTAAAGCCTTCATGGAAGGAGTAAAGAGACTTCACCCTCCTATTTCAAACCCACCACCAGAGTGGGATCTTAATGTGGTGCTAGCCAAGCTCATGGGACCCCCTTTCGAACCCATGCATAAAAGCAGTCTCAAACACCTGACTTATAAAACGGCCTTCTTATTAGCTATTACTTCTATAAGAAGGGCCAGTGAAATTCAGGCTCTGTCAGTGCAGGACCCCTTCTTTACTGTCCATAAAGACAAACTGGTTTTACGCACACACCCTAGGTTCTCACCTAAATTTATATCAAAATTCCATGTAAACCAGTCCATCGAGCTTCCGGCTTTCTTCCAAGACCCACCCGCAAAGCTCGGCTGAGGTGAAACTACACACCCTAGATGTGCGTAGTGTGGTCCTCTACTATGTAAATAAAACCAGACCGCTAAGAAAAACAGATCAACTGTTTGTCTCCGTAGCTACAGGCAGAGAGGGGATCGCGTCTCTAAAGGTGCCATCTCGAAGTGGATTATTAACTGTAGCCAGCTGTGTTACTCACTCTCTGAAAGAACTCTGCCTTTCACGCCAAGAGCCCACTCTACTAGAGGCATTGGGGCCACTGGCTTTCATTGCAAATGTACCCCTTGACACCATTTGCAAAGCAGCTACTTGGAGCTCTATTCACACTTTTACTCAGCATTACTGCATTGACACCCATTCCAAAGCAGATACACAAGTGGGACAAGCGGTTCTAAGACACTTATTTGCTCATGACCCTTCTCACATCCCACCTCCTTCTTCAGGTACTGCTCGGTAATCTATGCCCAGCATGTGATCTAAGCAGATTCCACAAGCCTCAGAAGGGATACATTACTCACCGTAATCGTTTTTCTGATGCTTGTACCTGCTTAGATTCACATGCGACCCACCCTTCCTCCCCTCTGAGAGAAGGCGCATGGTTGCTTGTAGTCTTACCTTTCTGTGTATCTGCTTGGATTATCTGTACTCGCGCTACTCCTCATGTCAGAAAAAATACAATCTGAGGATCCTAGACGCGTGAGGGATCTTGGGTACAGTGGACGTCACACTAGGGATAGTATTACTGGCACGCCCTGTGTCGACACCCATTTTCGAGGTTCGAAAAACAAACTGTAATACTTCGCAGCTTCCACTAGATGTCGGCTTATGCACAGCATGTGAATCTAAGCAGATACAAGCATCAGAAATACGATTACGGTGAGTAATGTATTATATATAATTTTTCTTGTGTGTTACATGCCTGTTTTTTTCAATGCCAAGAGTTTGTCTAAGGCCTTAATAAATAACTGTTTTCATACATTCTTTTTAACTTGTATTAAGAGTGCTATGTGTGAGCATAATTCAACTGAACCCTTCATCACTGTCGAGCCCTTCTAAGTCTTGCTGTTCAGTCTCACTACCCAGATCGAGTTTAGCCAGACCTTCGTGTTTGTTGCTGGTCATCAGAATGGGTGGCCTCTCAGAATATGTCTGGTATCCAGTTATGTCGAAAAAAAGTCGAATGCAAAAATGTCTAAAAAAAAAAAAAAATGTTGTATGTTTTTTTATTTGTATGTTTTTTGGGTTTAGCTAATATAGTAAAAATAAACAGGGGGCTGGGGGAGGAACCCCTCATGAATTAATTTTTTTTGTTTTAAAAACACATTGGAATTTTTTTTTCTACATTTTTTTTTCGAAATATTCACTATAAACCATATACCAAATGTCTATAGGGCTGATTCTGCAAATCCCTCTTCGCATCTGCAAATCCATTGGCACATAAACATAATTGCTTAATTGTCGACACCTGAATAAACCTACGTTTATGCTCACGTTCGCCCATGAGCTAAAACCACTTCTCCCAGTATTAAAAACAGCCGAACTAAAAGTTTGTTACACTGACCAGAACTTTAGTCGTTCGTAATCCAAAAACTGGTTTTTTTAATGCTTTTGCCGTCCAACATCGGATTTCAGTTAGTACATTTTAATTCAATTTTCTTTGTATTGTATTTAAATCTCTTTATGGTGTTGACACCTATGTATCTTTCATCCCTTGTCTCTTTTTATGTTCCTTCTCATGTTTTACATTCCCAGACTCAGGTCTTGTTTTCAGTTCCTCACGCCCTTGCGCTCAGTCACGGTTTAGTTTTTTCGTTGCTTGTCCAGATCACTGGAACTCTCCCTCTTTGCTCTGTTATTTCTTATTCTTTATTTCATACTTCTCTTAAAAACTACATTCTCCAGTCTTAAGATCATTTTATATAGCTTATGGTTTTACTTCGTACTGTAAGTGTATCTTGTTCAGCGCTTTGGTGTAAAGCGCGATATGAATTACAAATAAAATAGAAAATACAGTGGCAGCTGCTGTTGGACCAGCATTTCAACATTAAAGTAGACTGACTGAAATTTTGAAACGTGGCGATCATTGATAATCCTCTTCACTCTGACACTAGCATTCTCGCACCACAATACAACTAACACACAGTTGCTGCAGCGATGCAGCCAAGTGAGCAGCACCCAGTTGATGGCCATGATGCTCCAGAGAGACATTAGTTCAAAGTGTGTATTTTGAAAGTCCCAAAAAACGAATGCAGACTTTACATACTGTCTACTTGCCTAGGGGACAATATGTTTATTAAATCGTTTTTGTCAGGAAGAAAAACAACTTGTCCAGGGGAAGGCGCTATAGGAATTCCACCCCCTTGCTCTGAAAACAGGACCCACCACTGACTAAGACTTTTCACTTTGCAAGTGTCCAAGTAGTGACGGCTAGTGGTCTGTGATTGCCGAAGATGAAACATTTTGCCCTATTTTTAACATTAGATCCTATACTTCACATTGTGTGGTGGTCTGCATCAGGAGACTTATTGCGCTCAACCAACAAGAAGCTGGTCTTAGTCTTCCATAGATTTCTAAGACTCTATCCTAGTTGAGCCTATACATGTCCAGAGTAGGACCTTTCAATCTTGGTACCCTAAGGTCTCGTTTGACCTTCGACTTTTTGGATGACTCTTAAAAGTAGTGTTCCGTCTTAGGAACGCTCCTAGTGACTTTCTAAACCAAAATGATTTATCCATAACCTTCCTCAGAACCTTACTTTTTAAAATGTGAGATGAAGTATATTTTCATAATTGGTCTGCGCGGACAGTTCTTGGCTCAGCCTAAATACTGTGTTCCTTGTATTCTTGTCTGACACATCTTCCCTTGTCTTTCACTACTAAGAATATGCTTGGTTTTGGAAGTTGATTCCACACCCTACGAACATGGTGTGCACATTACCCCTGAGCTGATTATAGTAGAAAGTGCCTCAGAGTCTGTACAAGGTAGATAACCTGGTGCCAAACAAATGCAGTGATGGCAAATGTGTGCAAAACAGCTTCTACGAAGCAAAACTCATTCTGCAAGAGTCTCCAGTGGAGCAAGTGTAGGGTGGGTGCTGAGAGTAGCCCAACATATTTAGAATTAATGAAGCAAAGTATGAACATGGGGACAGGCCAAGCAGGCTAAAGAAAGCTGATGTGAGTCCAATGTTTTTGGAGGCAGGTTTCCTGTCCCTGATTTCCCGGTTTATCACAGCCGATGATGGCAACACTGAATCTTGAGCTCTGGATCTCAAATGCTTTTTGTATTTATTCTATACCTCTCGTGTTTTGTGTTTAATACAAAACTCAGTAAAACTGTGTGAACACTTAGGTGGATTCTTAAAGGGAATCTAGAATGGATCCATCCAAGGATGCACACAGCACCAGACATTGTTCATAACACGTTTCTTGCACAATGATTACCCTTTCAGGAACTGCTGTTTTATTGGTCAGTATGCTATTGTCCCTTCTGGCAACATTGGGATAGAACTCGGATTCACTGTCTGTCTGGGTTTCTAAGGGTTTGGTGTAGGCTAAAAATGTTTTGCTGTTTGTTTTCCAATTCTATTTCCTAACCATTTCTTTTTTTCATCCTATTAGGAACTGAAACACTTTTGAAATTGTCATTTAACTCCACATAGTGCGTGCCTTTTTCACTTCGTTTGCGGGACAAACTGTGTTCTAAGAATCCCCATGGAACTACCTGGAAGAAAACATTTCTGAGGAATTACTGTAGTTGCCTGTACCTGGTGGGGAGATTGAAGCTGCAAGATGTGCCAGATATTGCTTTGAAACCCACAGAGGACCAAATGCATGTTGGGAGATGTGTGGCCTCATCAAGTCCTCTGGGAGGAACACTTTTTGTGGTCGTTCAGCTGTAGTGGGCGTGGATTGGATGGTTTCAACAGAACTGACCTATCTCCTCAGCAGTCATGCTGCAAATCGTTTGAGGGATTTCAAAGAATCCCAGAGGCTTTTACAATCCAAATGGCTAATACAAGGGAGGTAAGTGTGTTTTAGTACATGCACATGTCATCATACAGTGCATGTCAATAGTTGATAAAAACCACTAAGTGCAAATGAAAGGTGCGAAGGGGTGGAGTCCAAGCTAAAAAAACAAAGGCCCTGTCATCGCCCTGTTCTGGTTTTGGTGTAAGTTGTACACTTCTCTTATTTTTACCATTTCATCTACATACTCTGGCATGTGTGCAAACAAGATTGTCAGCAAGCTGCTCTAGACATTGGAGTGCAAAAATTATCTGTGTAGTACCACACCGTTAATGTGAACTGACTCCAGAAGGGTGGAGTTCGTTTTTGAAGTTCCAAAACATAATGTTGGCATGTGTAACCAGAGAGGACGCATGTATTTCAGTAGCCTTCAAGGATTGAGCATTCATGGCTGTACCATTCTCACCGTACCATTGCCCAGTCCAGATGAGTTTCCCAACTTCAAAACTAACAAAGGGGATATTTGGGTTTCCATATAAATGTGAAGCATGGGAAACAAACGGCCTACTAGACTTCTTGGTTTGAGCATGTCGGGACTTGATTACTCAAAGACCCCCTCGCTCTTGCAGCTATTGCTCAAGGTTGTTTACTGACTGTAGGCTTGTAATGGAAGGTCCTCATTTTAAGCATTTGCATTACAGGTGGCAGTCACGTTTGATGACATTGCTGTCTATTTCTCAGAGGAGGAGTGGAGCTCCCTTGAAGAATGGCAGAAGGCGCTGTACATGAATGTGACAAAGGAAAATTACCTAACTCTGCAGTCACTGGGTAAATGCACATGCCCCCCATTTTCTATTTTGTAATTCCTGTTGGATAGAAGTTTTTATTTGGAGAACTTACTTGAGAAATGTCATGGGATGATTGGAGCCGCACGATGTATACCCCAGATATACTTGGCTGGAAAAAGTACTGTTTGGTTCTGCACCTGTTAAGTTCCAGCCTAAGAGTACTATTTTTATATCAGTTTGTATTTTCTTTTACCTGAGGCAAGCACTGTATTTTTTTTTCTTTTTTTTTTACTGCTGTTCGGAAACAAAAATGTATGACTTGACAAAGTAAACTTGCTTTTTATAATATTTAGTTCAGTTGAGCAAATACCATTGTGATGAAGATCCCTTCCTGGAACTCAGCCTGGAGACCACGAGCCAGGCGACTCACAGAGATGGGTTCTTAGCCAAATCATTAGCAAGAAATGCATTTCCCATAATGCCCCTCAGGAACTGAAAACAAAATTGGGATCCAGGAAGAGGAATTGCGGCAGGCAAATCTCGCAAATACTCTGTCTGGTCACTTAATCCAGGGTTGACATCAGGATACCTGTCTCTGGGCCGCTCGGCAATTGTACAGGCCAACTACCCTAAGATCGACATCTCCCTCAATGCCCTCCTATCCCACCTAGAAAACCCAGAATGGATCAGGGAAATTAAATGATCCCTTTAAGGACAGACCATGGGAAAACCCTTCAAAGACAGAAAGACTATCCATAGAGCCCACTAACACTTTTATCTTCCAACAGCTGTACAGCAGATATCCTCCACACAAGCAGCTTTCCCAGCCTCTCCGTGCACAGTGTCTCAATCCTGAAGCCTAACCAATCCTCACACCCTTTAGGCTCAAACCTGAAGACCATCAACTCTAGTTCAAATCAGGGGCAGGGCTTGTTATTATATAAGCCAGGCAGCCCAGCCCAGTCCATGGTAGTCTGCTCCTAATGTGGGGAAGGCTGGAGAGGAGAGTTGCTGCAGAGACAGTGGAGAAAACTGGAGATCCAGGAGAGTGTTGTAAAGGAGAGCTGGAGAGGTTGCAGCAGGACAGAGGATAAGGTAATCTCCACAGGAAGACGAAGAAAGTGGTGAGAGTTAAAAGGGAGGGAGAAAGTTAACCGTGGAGTGGAAAGTAAGAACAGGGTAGAGGAGGGAGGAGGCAAAACCTGACGTGGAGTAAAAATGGAAGGCGGGATGGAGGAAGTAGGACTTGGAGTGGAAGGTGGCGACAGTAACTAAGGAAGTGGAGGTGGTGGGCAATAAGGAGAATATGGTTGAGGAGGTGGTTGGAATAGAGGGAAAGAAGGCTGTAAACTGCAGGGAAAATGAAGAGACTTTGCAAACAGTCCAAGGTGGTACTAAGGAGACAGCGATGGATGAGCAGGAGGGGAAGGTAAGTTGAGATGAGGAGCCTGAGGAAGATGCATCGTCGGATGAGAGTAGAGAAGAATACACTAAGGTATTGGAAAGGGAGGCGAAGAGCCAGAAGCAGGTTAGTCAGCTAGAGTAGGAGGATCCAGATGGCCCAGTTAGACCCTAAGCAGATCTGACAGGTGGAAGGGGGTTCCAGCGGGGGTCAGGGAGTCGAGTGATAGCTTAGACAGGGGGTTGGGAGAGCAGAGTGAGGAAGGAAGGCTAGTAGGGATTTCTGCTTCTCACCTAGCTGATCCCAACTCCATTTTCAGCACGGGCCACCGTGGTGGCCCAGGAGGCTGAATGCTCAAGTTCATGTCCGGGACCCAGTGCTGCAGTCTCATTTGGAGGGGTGTCTATCCCTTCTATTAGTCCCTGTTGGTGTAGTAATTCTGTCAGTGGGTTAGTGCACTTGCCGTGGCTGTATGGGGGCACAGCGGCTTCCCAGTCTGCCCTATACTAGTGGTGCTGTGTTCACTTCTCCCTGTCGGTCACTCTCCTGCGTGGGCAGATTACAGAATCCAGTTGGGCTGATTGATTATTGGTTGTCGGGTAACAGTCTCCCAGCAGGTGGTGTGGAATCACTGTTCTCCCTTAGATGCTTCTTGTGGGTTTCCTATGGGGGTGCAATGTCACTAGGAAAAATACGAAACACCGGCAATAGTCTTGGGAAGGTATGCCCTGAGGCAAAGATGGACTAGTCAGAAATAGACTGGCACGGGGCAGATGGGTGCAAGAATTGGGGGCCGCCCTCTACTGCCACCATCGTCCTTAAGGTTTGAATTGGTTCTGGATTGCTACCCCTTCCAGTCCTTTCAGAGGGCGCCCCAACCCCCACTTGAGTTCTTCACTGATAAAAGGTCTAGTGTGAAGCCCTGCTGGAGGTGGATTGTATGGTTGTAAAAATCTTTTATGCTCTCCATACTACCTTTCTGCACACATTGATCAGTGACCTTTTACTTCACAGATCACGTATCTGTCCATTTCCTTGGCTGTTACGTTCATCACAGTTATCTTTCCATATTTCATAACATTTCAAACAAGGGACTAGGTGACTAACACCTCTGGACTCGCTGAGGGTCAGTCATGTTCAAATGTAGTGCATATGTTTAGACGGCCCTTAAAATCACCCGTTGTATACATCGTCTTGCTAGGAGGGAGACATTGATGTATAAGCTTCCGCGTACTGGGAGGACTTCAACTTTCCAAATCTCAGTATTCGAGGAACCTGTAAGTGTTTGTTGGTATCAGGAGAGGTGACGTATATCTTGACCGGTTTCCCTAATTCTTTTCATCCTACACTGGCTACTGAGACAACATCTTGGTATTTTAAAAAAAAAAACATTTTTTCCGGAGACAGAACGTCCTGCATGTGTACTTTCGAGCCCCTACATTTCCACATTTTAGAACTCTTGGACCACTAGGACCATGGAAAGTATAAGGTAGAGGTCTAAACAGAGATTTAATGTTGGAATTATGATTATTAAGATGGCCAATTGATGAAATATACATCTATAAAAATCAGGTGATTTGTATAAACATTCTGAATTATAACCACATAAGATAATCTCTTTTGATTGCTTGTCGACATATAAACTGGTCAAGACCCCTGATGAAGAGATGAACTCTTGAAACGTGCTGGTCACACTAATAAATTTACTTTTTTGAGTATACATCTTTACTTGAGTGTATGTCTGCACTTTACTGAAATGCTCTTCATTAACACAATTTATCTAAATGATCTATAACAACAAGTTACAAAATCATCCTTAAGATTATGTGTTAAAAACGTGGCTAATTGTTTGGCCTGTGATGAACGTGTGCTGGGGATGGGAGTTCACTTTTGCGAGCTTGCCTCTTTTGCCACATTGCTCAGCAAAGCATGACTCGCAGCATGAGAAGAAAGGCTTTCCAGTGTGTAAAACGTATACACGTAGGAGATAATTCTTTTGTGTGTACACATCTGTAAAAATGCCTAGTGTGGGCCTCCAGTATAAAGCCTTGATCAAACATAAAGTAAATGTATCTGCTGTAACCACTAAAGTAAACACGACTTTCCTTGGCTTTATAAAGTACAAAACTGGGCTCCAGTGCAGTCTTCGCTGCTGGATCTTCTCTCTAGGTCCCACTATGTTCACTATGTTGCAGGACTTTGTTGTTGCTTCAGTGGAGAGCACATTCATGTGCTCCAGGAGCGGGAGGTGTCCTGTGAACACAGACGTGAGGTTAGCAGTCGCCATGATGGTGACTGAGACCCTCCAGCAGCACTCCGTAATTTCTGATGGCCCGAATTGCAGAGTCAAAGCCCATACAAAAGGCAATGTGGGATACTGGGAGCTGCCTTCCCTCACATCCTTTCGTTCCCTCACATCCTTTCTATCCAGATGCACTGGAGCCAGGGGCGGGCCTCAGGGCTGAAGCCCACCAAAGGCAAAACACACAAAGGGCTCAAACTTGTCTCAACGCACAGAGGAAAAGCCCAGAAAGACCTCACAAACAGAAAATGGTTGAAAAAAGAACACCGGGGCATTTTTGACAAAATGGACACCCATTGGTGCTGTACTGCAGCTGAGGGTTCAGCCTGCGGTAGAAAAACACAATGGTAGTAAAAATTAAACCATTGCCACCAGCCATTTAAAGTAGTGAGGGTAAAAGAAAATGTTACATGAGGAAGTAGGATAAGTAACCCCAAAGCACTCCACATAAGATTGTGTGTGCTGGACCTACCAAAAGAAAAAGTAAGTTCAATTCAACCTTACTATTCTTGGGAACTGTAGTTCACCCAAGAAAAGGTATTTAAACCGTAAGAGGAATCCAAAGGATTTATCGGTGACACTGCACTGAAGGTGATGTGTCACCCTACACAAAGCAGATGCCTTTTGGAGTTTGTCAGACTCTTTAAACAGTGAACGCATAAAATCCAAATCAGGGAAAAACATATGAGAGAGTGAGGAAAAAAGGTCCCACTCACTCAAGAGTTAAAATTAAAAAGTCCTAAGCCCAGCAAAAGAGCTGGGGGTCTCTAAGGTTGGAATGATTTAGCCCAGAAATGTAAGTTCTCCCTCACAGGGTGTGATTGTAGAGATGAATAGAGTACGGTTTGATTCTGAGGTGGTATATTGGGTATGGTTGGAAAGGTTGTGGGAATACGTGTACAGAGGTGTGATGTATTGACTTAGTGAGCTAGGCAGTGGTAGAGCGATGGCATCTGTATAGTGATTGTGCTGTTTTGAGGAACAGAGTGGGTGTTGCAATGGTGGTGTGTAAATGGGGAATAGTAGGAGTGTGCATGTTGGAATATAATGGACTAGAGTGAAAAATGTTGGTTGGAAAAAAAAAGTCTGGAGTAAAATGTATAGAGGCACTGTTGCTATAATAACATATATATAACATATATATCCCCATTAATGTACTTTGTCAGATGCCAAGGGTATTTGTTTTTCGGTTCTTGATTGCAGTGGGGTTTCTTTCCTGTAATTGTAAAAGAAAGTTAATGGGCATATGTGGTAATGTTGAAGTACTTTTAGGAAGGAAGGGTTATATTTGGAACAGAAGGCATAGTGGTGGGGGAAAAAGTTAATAAAATTGGACGGTTACAAATGCTTACATGTAGGAGCATTTTTTTGAAATGTAAGTAATGTGTATGTGCATTTGCAGAAGATTTTATAACAATTTGTAAAAGCGAACACAAGTTGATGGAAAAGGTTTGTAGTACACGTTAAATGGCAGTTGGTGTGTATGAATTGAATGTGTTAGGAGTGTATGAATACTTGCCAACATATGAGGCATTATAATCTGTAGGCGTTTATGTAGTCATTGTTTGCATTATGAGTAGTTCCACTTTACCATTCTAAACGTTAAGTACAAGTCACAGAATGTATAGAAAAAAGTAGGACTGCATAAGCAGCTGAAGATTGGAATGGGTTTTGTTACAAGTGTGCATGTACTGTTAATATATTAAACTGGCACACACTGAGCGCTAATTACAAATGGTGTACAAATCAATTTTTCATGCTTTTGCTTTGTTTTATGAAAATGTGACACACTGCTGCTGGAAATGCAGATATGCATTTTTTACTTTCTTAAAAAGGCTTCCAAAAAAATATTTAGAAAAGCACAGCATTCCATATGTTTGTTTGGAATACATGTCTGTTTCGAATTGTGAAGGTTAGTAGTGTTTTTTCCTTTCCATTCTTGGGACTTGTAGTTTCAATTTTATAATGGGAAAAGTGAATTGGAACTGACAGAATGCAAAGGAAAAACCTTTTAAAAATGTTTTTATTAATTTCTTCACATAAACAATACAAACCAAACTTGCAGTGTATATGGGAACATTTCAATTCTGCATCACTTAATTATATTCACTGGACCTCTTATCTCCCCCTCCCCCCCCAGCACTACTAGATTCTTGCCAAACTGTGGTTTCTGCCTCCACCCATTTCTGCAAATCTTTCCACCACACCTCTAGTCGTGGTCTATGGCATGTCTTCCACCCCATATCGATTCGCCTTTTTGCTAGCATATATGCAAGGTCCTTTAGTTTGCTCACATGCTTGAGTTTTTGTGGTCTAGTGAACCCCCCCTAATAAGCAGGCCCACACTGTATCTACTACAATCATAACCCCTCCTTCTGCTAGTCTGTGTGACCCTTCACCCCAAAAACGCTCAATAACCGGGCATGACCAAAACATATGTACCATACCAGCATTCTCTTTGTCACATTTGGGGCATGCCTGTCCCACATTCTTGAACCTAGCTATCTTCTGGGGCGTCATATACGCCCTATGCGTGATGTACAGCTGTATCTGCTTTAGTCTCGCATTCCTCGACACCTTCTTGGGGTACCCCTGGGCTCGTTCCCACATCCCATCATCCATCGCGGCTCCCACTTCCGCCTCCCAGTCTTGTTTCAATTGTACTACCTCTTTTCCCACTTTAGACGTCATCTTGTATATTCTGGATATCTCATGCCCCCCTTCTGCTATGTCGTAGATTATATCTATGGTGCCATCTGGTTCTTCATCTAATATCACTTCGGGCCATGTCCTCTTGATTCTCTGCCCCATTCCATGATGCGTGATATACTGGCCAGTGTGTAACCCTGTTTCCTCTCTCAAAGCCTCAAAATTTATTATAGTCCCTTCTCGCCAGACATTACCCATCGTCACTATCCCAACCGGTTCCCAGTGGTTCCTGATTGTCATCCTTAGCTGCTTTTCTACCCCTGCTAGGGCTACCAATGGCACCTATAGAGAACACGGGGATGGACTCCCAATCATCTGGCTTGGCCTGAGCCACATCTTCCACCCAAGTATCAGCATCTTGGGGCGCACTTTCATTACTGTCTTGGGAAGCCACATGATCTCCCTTAAATAGAATGGGGCACAATCCTGTCCAAACAACCTGGACTGTGAGGTCACCTTCTCTGAGAGCCATTTAGCCACATATTGCAGCTGGCTCGCTATGTAATATACGTCATAGTTGGGCAATTTTATACTCCCTTTCTCATAATAATTATGTAGCTTCCAGAGGGCCACCCTGTTTCGTGTGCCATGCCAGAGGAAATCCCTACACTTACTATCCTATCTGGCAAATAACTTTTTGGGTATTAAGTGCGGTATGTTCCCAAAGTAGTGCAGCAGCCTAGGTAGAACCACCATCTTCAACATCGCCCCCCCGTCCCATCATCGCTAAAGGCAGCTTTACCCAAAACCTCATACAATTCTCAATTTTCTTAATGGCTACCTCAGTATTACACTTATGCTCTTCTTCCACCGTGTGACATAGATCTGTCCCTAAATAGCGAAATGTGCTAACATCCCATGGTATCTGTAACACCGGTAGTCATTTCAATGGGATCCCTTTGTATCCTCCCAATGGGAACATGCTAGATTTCTGAGGGTTCACCGCTATACCAGACAGCCTAGCGTATCTTTCCATCACTTCCAGGATGTACAGAAGGTTCTCCTCAGGATGTCGCAAATACAACAGCACATCGTCCGCATACAGGGAGATAAGGTGTCGTTCCCCTCCCACAGCAATACCTATTGTATCATATTGTTGCCTCAAATATATCGCTAGGGGTTCCAAAGCCAATAAATAGAGAATGGGGGACCATGGACATCCTTGTCTGGTACCCCTACGGAGTTGCCACCTTTCGGATATCACTGCCCCAGTTTTGACTCTGGCCAATGGTTCACTGTATAACATTTTCGCCCACTGCAAATATCCAGGCCCCATTCCATAGCCCGCGAAGGCCGCCAGTAACCATGGCCATTCGACCGAGTCGAAGGCCTTTATTGCGTCTAGTGGTACAATTGCCAGTTCGCCGTCATTCTCGTTACCATGCTCAATAACCCGGTAGAGTGGTCTGAGGTTATTAGGTATGTTTCTATTCGGACGTAGCCCATTTGGTCGGGATGTATCAATTTGCCAATAACTCTCCTCAATCTACTTGCCAAAACGGCCGTCAATATTTTACTATCTTGATTTAGCATTGATGGGGGTCTATACGAACCACAGCTGTGCCCAGGTTTGTTAGGTTTAGGAAGCGGTATTATAATCGCCTTCCTAAGGGACTCCGTCAGTCTGCCCAACTCGTATGCCTCATTCAACAACAGAGGAAGCACCTCTCCTTTAAATGTTTTTATAAAATTCACTTGGGAGTCCATCAGCTCCATCAGCTCCCGGAGTCTTGCTAGTGGGCAACTGTCTTACCACCTCTTCTAACTCTTCCAAAGTAATGGGTGCATCTAGCTCCTCCCTCTGCACTGATCTGCGGCAATCCTATATCTTCCAATGTTTCTGCTATCATCTCGTAATTACTCTCCCCCTCATCTCCATATAGGAGCCTGTAATAGTCTGCAAACTCCTGGTTAACTCCCTCTTGGGTATCGACCACACTACCATCTTCCCTCGTTATTGTTCTGATCGTAGGTCTGGGAGTTTCACTCTTATATAGCCATGCCAATATCCTGCCTGGTTTATCCCCTCCCGCATGCTGTCTCTCTATGTATTTATTATAGTTAAGATTACTCAGTCTTTCCCAATGCCCAACAGATTTCTGCTGAAGCTTAAGTATCAATTTGGTGTCTTCTTTATTTTCCCCTTTCAGCGCCCTTTCCAATTCTCCTTCCGTTTCCTGCAATCCCTCCCTGTAATCCTTTGGATTTTGCTATGGCAACCCCTCTCATCACAACTTTGAAGGCCTCCCACAACGTGCCTGCCAAGTCCACGCTATCAGTATTTATCTCGAAGTAGTTTACAATTTCTTCCCTCATATCCTCCCTAAAGAAGGGGTCCCTTAGCGCCTCTGCTCTGAGGCGCCACGTCTGGATCCTCTCTCTCGGGGGTCGCCGCTGCCATCCGATAATCGGAGGCGAGTGATCCGAGAGGACCCTCGCTTTATAGTCTGCTTGCATGATTTCACTCATTATCCCTTGTGTGACAAAGACCTAGTCCAATCTTGTGTATAACCGAATAGTGCGAATACTGCCTATCTTGGGGATGTCACAACCTCCACACATCAAGCCCAAGTCATCCAACAATGTCTGCAACGCTCTAGCAGCTGGAGCGGGTCTATCCATTTTCTCATCTGATCTGTCAATCTTAGGGTTCAGTACACAATTGAAATCTCAACCCCCCCCTCCCCCGGATCACCGCACTCCCCATACACATGCTAAGGTTGTTAAATAGGGTTCTAAAATATGCCGCCGTATTTTGATTCGGGGCATACGTATTTATGATACTTAACTCTCTATTTTCAAGCAATCCCCACATGATGACCATCCTCCGATCCGACTTGGCCAACATCTGCAAAAGCTGAAACGGGACATGTGGCGCCACCCAAATAATCACTCCCCTGCCATAATCAGAATAGGCTAAGCCCACCACTTCCCCCTTCCATTTCTTCCCAATCATTTCCATCTTATCCTACGTCCGGTGCGTCTCCTGCAGCAGGGCTATGTCTACTTTCTGCCTGCGCATGTATAGCATAACCTTATTCCTTTTTAAATGGCTATTGAGCCCCCTGACATTCCAAGTGATTATTTTAAGGTCTCCCATGATGTGCCAGAGTCCCCACTCCTCCCCCCACTCGTGCAGCTCAGATTCGATTGTCTCACTTCTAAATAGGCTCGTTTCCCAACTCAACCTCCCCTGAACTAAAAACACAAACACCCCAACCTCCCACCCTCCCGTCTCCCTACCCCATCCCAACAACACCCTCCCCAACTGTTGCCCAGCTCCATCCCTGGATCTCGGGCACCCCCGCATCTAGCCCTTTCTGGCAATAGTCTGTACTCGCGGCTCAGCAGGGTAAAGCCGCCCTAGTGGCTGTCTTACTACTAACTCCTGGGGGGGTAGATTGTCTTCGCTCCGCTGCTCCTGTTTAATGCACATACACTACGCCTAATGCTTCCCAGTCAGCTTATGCATTTTATTCTCTATATTCCAGTCCAAGAGGATCAATAAGTCCAAAAGTGACGTAATACCATACAAATGTTCTACTGTCTCTTGCTGGGGATCCCTCCCCCCTTACTTCTCACCCCAGTATTCGTGATGCATCTTCCTCACTTATCATGCTTCTCTCGGTCCTGCTCTTCACCTCGCTCCGGACAGCCCTGCAGGTCCAGCCATGCCGCCGCTTCCTCTGGGGTATCGAAAAGGAACGCTTTACCTTTATGCAATACTTTTACTTTTGTCGGGTACAAAAGCATGTACTTGAACTCAGCCGTGCGCCGTCTCCTCTTGACCGCCACATTGCTGTATCGCTGTCTCTGCACCAACATTGTATAATCCGGATACGCCATGATGTTAGATGCCCTTTCTATCGTTCCACCTCTACGAAAGAACTCCAGAATCTTCTCCCTATCTCTATAATTTAGAACCTTTGCAATGATTGCTCTAGGGGAGGGGGGACAGGACCTGGGCCTCGGTTTCCTCATCAGGGCCGGGGTGTGCGCATTCAACAGTAAATCCTTGAGAGCTTGTCTGCTCCTTTCTCCTGCAGAATCATATTTTCCACATAGTCTGTGGGGTCCATGCCTCCTTCTCCCTCTGGCAGGCCGACCACATGGATGTTCCGTCTTGCCCTTCCTACCGCTTCTTCTGCACGATTCTCAAGATTAGCCACCTGCTGTGTTAATATGTGGACTTCCTTCGCATTATTTGTGCTGGTTTCTGTGTTGGTTTTCACCACACTCTCCAGACCACTCGTTCTTTCCGCCAGTGCTCTGACATCTTGCCGCAGCAGGGTGACTTCTAGTCCCACTGCATCTATTTTATTCTCCAGAGCCGTTCGTAGGTCCGCCATTGCTGTCACCCATGTTTTGCCCAGCTCTGCTATAGCTGCCGGGACCTGGTGGTTTTCTCCCTCTGGAGTACCGTCTGCAGAAGCTGTTGCTGAGCTTTGCACAGGGGCAGTAGGAGTCTGCTGGGTCTTGGCGAAGACCTCCATTGTGGGTTGTTTGCTCTTGGTCCTAAGTCCTTTCACTGACATCATGCAACTCCGTTTGCGTGCTCAGTTCCGGTCCCTCAGTATCGTGCAAATTCTATCCCCCTGTGTTTCTTTGGCAATACTAGGTCGGTTCGGACCCGGGGGCGTCCCCTCTGAGAGCTGTTGTGTGTAACAACATGCACTGTGCTACAATTTAGAGTAGACTGTATCCTCCCACGCACCTGCTCCGGCCATTGCAGGCAATACCCACTTTCCTTGCTCCGTTGATCTCTGGGTGCACCTTCACCACCACCACCACTGTACTATGGGTTCGTGTAGCACTTGGTGTTAGCGCGTCTCACTCAGTGTTTGTCGCCGTATTTCTTGTCCTGCTATCATTCTACCATCCTCGGCATGTTGGTGTGGGTCTCCTTGTATAGCGTGGGTCTCAGCTGCTCCTAGGAGTGCTGATGTCAAATTAGATCAGGACCCCAGGTGCTTATTCCCCTGCAGAGAGGCAGAGCTGACTCACTTTGCTCTTCGAGCACCAGCATGGACTCTGTCATGTGGGGCACTTGGATTGTCCGATGTGATGTCAAGACAACGTCTTAGTTGGTGCCTTCCATGCCCCACTGTGTTTAGAACGTATGCCTTGTCAGCCCCACTATCTTATTCGCAGCTTGGCTCCGCCCCATCTCATTCAGCAGATCAGGATGGCACTTCCCTCCTATCCGGTTGCACATGCGAGGCAACAATCCGCTCGGATACAATGGCAGGGAAGCGGGCCGTGCACGTTATTAGATATGGTGTTCAAGTGCAACATAATTGTGCCGCTTCCCGTCGATGCATCCACCGTCCTTTGTCTGTGCAGGCAACTTTACTACAGCAGCAGCTCAGTTACGGTGGACGCTACAATGTATCCGCTACCGGCCAACCCGGCGCCTTCATACACTATGTCCGTTAACATGTGGCAAGACCCACGCTGTCTCTCTGTTTACCTCAGGTCTTTCGCAAACCTCACGCGGCGGCTCGAGGTGAACCAAGTGGCTCACGCTGGCCTCCCCTGAGCCGCACGGGGCTCCGATACTTTGTCTCCGTCGGCGAAAATCAATGCTACAATTGTTGCCCCCTCCACTGCCTTCCAGAGCTCGGCTCGCCGCCAACTCTGCCTTCACGGTGCAGAGCGCTCCTGCTCCAAGCAGTGCCGTGAGCCTGACAAGGCAGACGCAGCATCCAGCAGCACAAGCGGGCCCCGCACGCCGGTCCTCCACTCCAGCTGCCTCCGCCCAGGTTTATACCATGGCTTTCACGACCTCTGCCACATCTCCTTTGTTGTCCACCATTTGGCTCGCAGCATTTCGGCACGGTCACTTCCCCAAAAAAAGGTACTATCTCATCTTCTCCAACGTCCGCTTCTGTTACAATGTCCAAATAGTATGGATTATGGAGTATCCGACATCTATGCCTCCATTTATAAGGACCTTGAGTCGTTTTTTCACGTGTTTTCCTGTGTTTCAATTCCAGATCTGCAGGAGCAGCTCCACAGGACACGTCCTACTTCATGGCCAGTTAGCCACGCCCCCAGGAACAAAAGAAAGACTTGAGCACCTATACATTGGAATGGGCGATGTTGGGGATGTATGCATATGCTGCCAAGATATTTAAACTGTGAGATACAAAGTAGCAGTTCAAAATGGTGTCCAGGTCTATTTTATTTGGTGTTCCTTTTATTTTATGGAAAAGTGACAGTGCTGCTGTACGTGCCTATATGGATGTTTGTTTCATCAAAATGCTTGTAAAAAATCCTTTTTGAAACGCAGAGCATTGTAATTGTTTGCGGCTTTATGTGAGCAGGTGATGAATGCTGCACTGCATGGCATTTGCCAGAGTGGTTAAAAAAGAGCATATGCCTTTTGCGAATCTTATTACAGGGTAAGTAGCAAGAACCGTGTGTGTGTGTGTATGTAATATATATTTTTATATATTATTTTAAATATAAGCATATCTGTACTATATTTTCTTGGATGCAGATCTTGCTGAATCTGAAAATTGCACAGTAGTTTTGATGCAGATGGCTTTTATTAACAGGAGATATGTACTCAGAGTTCAGTGTACAAGTGAAGTGTTGAAGAGAGATGACTGGGTTAGGTGTAGAGGTTTGGATGTGATTGGTAGATGGATGTGTGACTCTTTGAAAGCAGCCAATGAGGGAGTGTTGAGAACATGGAAGTGGAAAGGGTAGAAGGGCTGCCCTCTGCAAGCGGGTCCGCGGATGACACGTGCCACATATGGGTGTTTTGTAGATGCCTGGCATGGAAAAGGGACTGTGGGCAGAAGCCAATCGGGTTTGTTGGGTTTGGTGTACAGGAAGCGAGCGTAGTAGGTGTTTTGTTTGCAGAGGTTGTGAGAGCAGTAATAAAAGGGTATGGCAATGTGTTTCAGACGACGGATTGTGGGGGACTCTTCAATTCAGTCATTGAAGGTATATGCTGATAATCGGGGCATCCTTGGAAATATTGGATTGTCAGAAGTGGAAGCTTCCAGGCATGCAATTTATGGCTCAAACTGGGCAAGCTTGCTTACATTTTGTGATGCTATGGCTCACTTCAAATATCCAGATATTGTGATTGTACATTGTGGAGGGGACAGTTTGGGGTTTGTGACTCCAGTGTCTTTGCAAGTTGCTCTAAGGATTATTTAAAAAAGCCTAATGCAACTGTTTCCTGCTGCTCAGATAATTTCTTCGGAAATAAAGTGGACGCACGTGTCCAACAAACCTTTTCAGTCCTCAAATTGAACCATCAAGACTGATAATAAATAAAGGTGCATCTTCTTTTTTGTAAGGTTCAGGGATGTCCTCTTTTGAAAATGTGATATCAATTCTCAGGGTGTGAATTTTTTTGTTCAGATGCAAATCACTTCACAGATGTTGGAAATGCAATTTTTATTTATAATGTAAGGAATGCATTGAAGAGGTTCCTGTAAGGAAAATAAAAATGAGGGAACCCACTGCCTCCCCCCCAAAAAAAAGGTTAGTTTTAGAGCCACTACTAAAGATTTAATAACTTGCATTATGTTTTAATTTCCCTCCCTTTTCAATCGGACGATATGTCTTCGCATACCGCGGTAGTCTGTGGACGGCACATGCCACAGGGTCTTTTGGTGCTGCCTGGCATGGAGAGGGGACTGTGGAGTCCGCGGACATCAGGGGGATAAGCCAATCAGGTTTCCTGGGTGTGGTGTACAGGAAGAGAGGGTAGCAGGAGTTTTGTTATAGTTGTGAGAGGATTTGAAAATGACCATGGTAGTGTATTTCAGCAGGCAGTGTGTTTGGATTTTGGGGGACTCTTGGGTCCTCTAGGAGAAGGTGTGTGCTGAGCATTGTGGAATAGCCAGAAATCTTGGATTTCCTGAATTGGAATTGTTCTGGTACGGAGTGCATGGCATGAAGTGGGTGGACTTGCTCCCAGTTTGTGCAAATATGGGTCAATTGAAGCATCCTGATTGTGGTTGGAACAGTTTGGGGAATGTGACTGAAATCTCATTGCAGTTTGCAATGAAGGAGACATTGGGAAAGTTGAAGGAAATGTTCCATAATTCCAAAATATTTTTTTCTCGAATCGCCCAGAGACAGTATGTGGATGTGTTCCAGTTCATTTTGTCCGCAAATGGAAAAAGCAAGGCACAACATTAATAGAGCTGTGTGTGCGCTTTTGTTTGCGATGTTGGCATGATATTGTTCCATAATGATAACATTAAATTTGATAGAGCCAACATGTATAGGCGAGATGGAGTCCATCTACTGAAGTGGGTAATTGGAAAACATTCAGAGAAACTGCTTCAAAGCATTTTGAAAGTGAGAAGAAATAATGAAAATCAGTTAAATGTTTTGTTCAGTTTTTAAAAGCAAAAATCAAAAAAAGAATATAAAAGCCAAAGAAAACACACAAACCGTTCTTTTAACAGCCAGCTTTTTTGAGCAGAAAACAATTGCAATGATCACAATTGTCCCACGCCTGGAATTTTGTACATGTCCGCAGTCTACCGTGCTGTTCAGACTATGCAGGCTGCACAGAGGCCTATTACTTTTTTTTGCCCTTTTATTTTTGAACTGTGGCTCCCTTTTTTGGTGGTTTTTTTTTCTTCTTTCTTTTGTTTTCTTGTGTGTTGGTTTGCAATTGTTGTATTTATTTTTGGGCTTTGTTTTGTTTTTGGAGAGGCAGGGTATGGGAGGGAATGGAGGAAAGGGGCACCAACCACAGGGATGAATGGGCAGATGGAGAGACGAATATGTTGGGCGGGCCTTAATCGGGTAGGTGGCAGTGTTTCTCGTGCTCCTTGACCGCAGCCTCAAACGCTCCGAAACTGCTCTCCCTACCGATCAGTGCTTCTCAGTACATGTATCGCACTGTGACCCTCAAAAGGTAAGGGTCAACAGCATTTTGTATGGCCTGTGAAGCCTCCGTTGCGATCCTCTGCCGTAAAGGAGTATCCTTTGTGGTGACTGGAGCAGATGATTCTAGGGACTCTAAATGATGAAACTGGGGTGTTCTTTCGTCATGAACACCATGTACTGTAAGAGAAATCGAAATAACTATTTTAGTACGGTGTGTGCAAAGTACATTCTTTGACCGTAAAATATGTATTGCACACCATTGAAGATGTTACAGTCGCTCATTTCATCTCTTGGGAAGTTCTCTGCCCAGTATGTACTGAAGTGATTATATGAAGTGTACAGTTATGGTTTGTGATTGGTGCATTCCATTGCAATGTGTCTTACATAAAAATAAATTAGTATTTTTAAACGTATTTGTACAAAAAGGTATACTTGCATGTTGTGAGTTTTAGGTACATCTGTTTGTTGGTTTATGGGTATATCATTTTTGTGTCGCCCCTATGCTTTTGAGCCTTGCAAATGCGCCCGATGCCTGCGGACTACCACTCTGTCCGTGGACTCCATATCTGCCACATTTGGGGGCAGGCAGGGCGGGGGGGGGGACAATATAAGGGACTTTTGTCGCAGAGTAAAGGTGCACTAACAAAAACCCATGAAATTCAGTGAAAACACTTTGTTAAAGGGACGTTATGGTTACAAGTAAAACCGAGGCAATCATAACTCGAATACCACTGTGCACTGCTAAGACTAACACCCAGAACATCAATGATGACATCATGTCATTGATGACATCACATAGGAAATTAATTTTGATCAAAGTCCCTACAAGGATTGTGTTTATAGTATTGGTAACCAGATTCCAGGCGTGATCGGGAGACCTATTATCATGAACTACTGAATCCATTAAAGAATGACTCCTCTAAACAAAACATTATATTGGAGTGGTGCTGTTAATACAGGAACCTAATCATACATAAACGTAGGCAATGGCTGCAGCATGCACCATAGAAGTACAATATTTTTAATCTTGTATTTTTGAATACTAAAATAATGAATGCTACTTTATCAGAGTTCTGAGTAATGTTAAACATGTATTAATAAATGGCTAACAATTCAAGACTTACTACACACTTGTGCTCGCACAACCAATACAAATGAAGACCACAATTCATACAAATCGGAGACACATACAGGGAAAGTAAGGAAGAAAGAAACTGCAACACCAAAACATTTTAACATTAAACTTTATCTTCATGTATACAAATAAATTGTGTGTTTAAGGCCTGCTTATTGCCCCATGTATGTGCACCATGAGCTGAGAGCAAACCCTCAGGGAAGTACTTCAAACATCCAACAAGGTTAACGTATAGATATATAGCACCTTTTGCATTTTAATATTCTGACTATTGGTGAGCAAAAACAAGTGGCCCAGACATTTGATGTCGTCCAAGACATTTGTGATGTCACCTTTGATGTCTTGGGTGTTAAAACTAACAGTGCACAGTGGTGGTGCGAGTTATGGTTACTTAGCTTACCATAACTGGTGAATTTCTGAGGCTTTTCTGTTTTTACTTGTAACCATATGGTTGCTTTAACAAAGGTTTTTCACTGAATTTCATGGGTTTTTGTTAGTGCAAATTAACCATAATGTCCCTTTTAACAGTTTTTTTTTCAGTGAAAAATATGTTTATATAAGGTTTGAAAGATCTCTGAAATAAGCGAGTGTATTTGTTCACAACTCATACATGCTGGATCTATGTGAAATATAGGTCTCATGTTTTTTTTGTCTGAAAATTACATTAGATGTCAATGTTTGTTACATAAATATGTCTAAAGGTCTAAATGTGGTTTGTAAAATGTGTGTATAAGAATGTTTTTACTTTTTGATGTAAAGTCTTCCACCATTGGAAATAGATTAAAGCATGTGTCATGTGACATAAAGGCCTTGACCATTTTGCTTAGTACATGTGGTTACGTAGAAAGAAAGGTGAGGGATTGTGGTGCGTGTTTGGCGAGTGATGAGAGCAAGGTAGTTCAGGAGACTTTGCTTATTCCTGTGAGGGTTCTGGCACAGCCTTGGCAAAAGTTGTCAGTGGATGTGATGGGTCCTATTCAAGGACTGAGCAGTGTTTTCAAGTTTATATTTGTGACTTCCATTCCATGTGGGTAGAGTGGAAGGTTGAGAGATGCTACGATAAGTGGAGTTAACGTTTTTTGAGGTTTTCTTTTTCTGCATAGGTTTTCCTATGGAGATTGTTACTGACAATGGGGTTCAGTATTGTTCTGAGACCATGAGTTTTTGGGGGAGTACTCTATCAAACGTGTGTACTGCTCTCTATCATCCTATGGCCAGTGGGCTGATTGAGCGTGTCAACAGGTTCCTAAAAGAGGGTATTCAGTTAGCTTTGAGGTCCAGTTTGCCGTGGCAAGTGGTACCGAGACAAATGGTGTGGGATTATTGCACCACTCCACATTCCGTTAAAAAGGTGTCTCCTTTTGTTTCGCTCAAGGGGCGTGGCTGGCACCAAGTTATGCCCTTGTTGGATGGGAATGGCTGGTAGTGTGTTGGTTGACCATGAGAAAATCATCAGGGCTATAAGGCCAAGCCCCTAGGATAGGGTGGTTAGTGATCTGGTTTTTATTCAAAGTCCCAGGTTGTATCTCAAGTGTTCGGAAAGCAATTTCCTTGGTCCTGAAAGTGTCACTGCTGTGAGAAATTGAGTGGTTGTGGTGGAGGCAGGTGAAGTGTGGTTGAAGGGCAGGTTAGCTAGCGCCTTGCAAAGGTATGGCCTGTGCTGGTGTGGGGAAGGCTTTTGGGCAAGGTTCCAGAGCAAGTGAGGGAGTGAGGAGGATTCCAACTCGCTTTAAGGATTTGATTTGTGAGAGTGTTTAGTTGTTCAGGGTTTTTTTTTAATTAGGAATTCTTTTCTCCAGTTTATTCGCGTGGTTTTCCTCTTCTCTTTTTTTTTTATTTCTTTCATTTCACTTTTCTTACTTGGGTTTTTGTTTGTTAAGGGGCCAGAGATATGTTCTCATTGCAGTGTTGTTTATAGTTGGTTGTATGTCCTTTAGCAGTTTGTTGGACTGCTCCTTCAATGCAGCACTCTGCTGCAATCCATAGGTCCTTAATAATAAATGCCTAATCTGTACTCGCCTCCTGGAATCCTGTCACTGCTTTTGACCTGAATGATTAAACCTCTGGTGTAAGTCATACTAATGGGTGGAATGTCCTCTTTAACTATAAAAAACCCTGAGTAAACTGCACAGACACTTGGGTGCAGGTACAGCTTCTCATCTCCTCCAGTGCATGCACATCTACAATAAGCGCTGAAATTGAAGGCTGTTCCTGCCTTCTCGAGATGCATGGCAGTGGAAATCGCCTTCCTGTGTGATTCCTGAAAGTAACATTCAAAGAGCATCTTCTCATGGTTCAAAAACTGCATCACAGAAATTCTTGGGCACTGCAAATCTTATATTTATCATTAATAAACATTGAATATCTGTGCCCTTGTGTTGGAGCTCAGAATATGTTTGTTTTTTTATTAAAATTGGTTAACATTTTCTTTTCAATGTATGCACTTGTCTGCATGGCTTATTATTTGATTTCCTAGCAGGCAATTGCAGCCCCCATCGTGCACCTCGCTGGCAGTTGGCACTCAGTACTTTTTATTTTTTTACATGTCCAGTCAGGATCCTGGAACCGTTTAAGAAGATTGACAGCCTTTTCTACTTTTATAATAAAAGTGTTTGAAACAGTGTTTTGTCTTAACTTTTTTGTTTCTCTTTACTAAGCGTGCTCTTCTGTCACTGCCTTATAGTTTGAATGTCATCATTGCTTTTTTTAACTTCTCTTTTCACTAGAATACTATTACAAAAAGTAAATCAGCCGAGTGGGGCCTAAAATGCCTCTCTCCCCACCTTCTTGCACCGCAATCAAAGATAAAGAAAAAACTCTTAACACCACACACCCCACATCTGGGTGTTTTACAATAAGCAAGAGCTTGCTTCACTTTGTCTCACAGAACAGGGAAAATGTAGCTGCCGCTGAATCTTTCACCTCTTCTATATGTTTGCAGCGTGGTCATGTGCTCCACCTTTTGTAAATCCGACCCAACTTAAAAGCAGCCTCGTTCAATCTGTCCAGCTTAGCATCTGTTTTAGACAAAGTCCTTCCTATTTGACAGAGCATCTGCATGAATGCCTGCCCTGAAGTGTATGTTTATAACTGGACTCCCTGTTCCTCTTGTAGCCCAAAAGTCTACATTTCTATTGACCATCCTGCTTGAAACGCCAAATGACTGCCTTACTTGGCTTCTTCGCAATCGCTGGAAAGGCACTTTGTGGTGGCCACCTGAGAGGGAGTGCTGCTGTTAGCTGTGGCAGAACTGTGGCCTCAACCTCAGGTTGGCTCCTAATGTGGGCTCGCTCTAAGATGAGGGTGCTGTGGTTAGCCCTCAAGGATTCACCGGTCTACTTCCTCCGCCAGCATCTGAGGGACACCTGATACTTCAGTGTTCTCGGTGAGCAAACTGGGCCATGGCTTTGCAGGGACCTCCGAGATCTGTTCCGCTCATCCAGGAGTGACAGGAACTGCATTCCGCTTATGACTGTGGAAGATGACTCCCAGTGCCACTCCTCTAGGAGCCTCCACCATGGCCCTGTCACCTGACGCCCTGGGGAACAGAGCAGCAGCAACATTGAATGCCTTGGCACAGAGCTCTGAGGAAGTGTCTACCTTGGCTCTTGGATCCCTCATCATTATTCAGCAGCAGTCGTTCTGGTGGAAAAAAGATAACAAAATCATGTCATGATAAGCCATTTATAACGCACCTGTACACAAGAGTTTCTAGGCTCAAGACCAGGGAGGGAAGACGGAGAGAGGATAAGCCAGAGGGAGGATAAGACAAAAACCTTACTAGGCCCTGTCTCATAAAGATTGTGCGAAAATGAGAAGTGCAAGGGGAAAGGGAGGGGTTGTGTGCAAGGGAGAAGGGAGGGGAAAACGGGGCAGCAATGCTCTGAGTAAGTGCAGCCAGGGCAGCATGGTTCTGGGTAGCGCAAGGAGAACAAGGGACTGTAGGGTTACAGTTACAGCCCCTAAGTGTGTGGTAGGCCCGGAGGCAGTGAAAGGGTGACTAATCAAGAAAGAGCCTGGTACCCAGCAAGACACTGAGGGTATCCAAGCAACCAGTCGGTACAGCAGACAGGTCAGCAGGAGAGGGAGAGAGAGAAAGCAGAGGCGAAGAGTAACTATTTGAGCTGTTTCCAGAACTTCAGGTGTTCCGGCTCAAGTTTGAGAGGGAGGCAGCTGCAGTGGAGAGAGATCTACCTCCCGCCCTCTGCCTAGAGAAGCGTCTAACACTAAAAGTTGCCGGTAGCTGAGCAAAGGGCTTGAGAAGGAAGGTATTCTGGAGTAGAGCTTTGGATGTAGTGCGGGTCTTGGACACAGAAAGCCTTGTGGACAATGCAAAGGGTCTTGAACTTGATCCTTGCAGCCACCGGGAGCCGGTGGCGAGATTTCAGTGCTGGAGAGATATGGTCCCTGGACTTGAGGCCAAGGATAAGTCTTGCAGTCCTGTTCTGGATTAGTTGCAGAGGGTGTAGAGTAGAGTAAGGCAGATTGAGAAGGAGATAGCAGCAGTAGTCCAGCCTAGAGAGAAACAGGTCTCTGGAGACAGTGTGCTTCTGGGGTAAAGTGAGAAAGGGAAGAGTCTCTTCGAAGAGGTGCAGCTGGTAGTGGGACGTCTTGGCGACGTCTGAGATGTGAGGAGAGAAAAAGAGTGGAGTTGAAACCACCGTCTTTTGCTTCGCAGGAAGGCGAAGGAAGAGGGCCGAAGGTGGATGGCCAGAGTGAGAGGGAAAGTAGGGGCAGGGGCAGCAATGAGAAGGCTCTCAGCCTTACTGGCATTAAGGCAGAGATCGTTGGAGGCACACCGATCCTGAATCGTGGATGGACAGTCAGGAATGAGCGACGGAGGTGGCCAAGGGGAGAATGAAGGAAAGCGGAGTGTCATCCACATAACACTTAAAGTTAGAGGAGAAGGTAGAGATCGGGTGGGCCAAGTAGAGGTTGAAAAACCAGGGTGAGGGGATAGACCCCTGGGGAACGCCACATGTAGAGAGAGGTGGCCGAGAGAAAGGGGCCTAGTTGGATCTGGGTGGGGCGGTCCAAGAGGAAGGAGATCAGTCACTCCAGGGCCTGACCCGTGATGCCCAGGTTCTCAGAGTCGATTAATCAGGATGGCGTGGGTGACCGTGTCAAAAGCAGAGGAAAGATCAAGGAGGATGAGGACAGAAGGAATGCTGGAATCCAGGTTAGAGAGCAGATCTTCACAGGTGTTCAAGAGAGCAGTTTCCGTGCCTCTGGCAGCTCTGAAGCCAGATTGATGGTCATGAAGACAACCAACAGATTCAGTGTGGAGAGTAAGCTGGGAGATGGCCATCCTTTCCAAGAGTTTGCCCAGGAAAGGGTTGATGAATATTGGGCGGTACTTTGCTGGGCAGGTAGGATCGGCAGCCAGCTTCTTGAGGAGCGGGGTGCACAAGGGAGTGCTTAAGGGGAGAGGGGCAGTTCCAGTGGCGACAGATTGATTACAGAAATCTGCCAAGGCTGGAGGGAGGTTGCCAAGATGGTCCTTGATGGTCCTGGAGGAGCAGGGGATCACCTCTTTGGGTATTAAGCGTGTTATAAATAACCTATCATATAATATATCATAGATCGGAGTTGTCGAGAAACCTTGTTAGGTGTTGTGAGAAAGAAAGATGAGAAAGGAGGAAGAGGGGGAGAGATGGCCAAAGGGGGGGGGGGGCAAAAGAGGAAGAGGAGATTGAGGACAGGATGTCCTGAGTTTTAGCATACAAGGGAGAGGGAACAGGAAAGGTAGACTGCAACAGGATTGGCCAGTTCCCTGCAGATGAGTTCGGCGGCCGTGTTGTTGGAGGACGCAGAGACGCAGGCTTGAATGTTTGCTCTCTTCTTGGACAGGACTGAGTCTGTATTGTCTTTGGAGCAGGTGGCAGGCAGGTTTGTCAGAGGATGCGCCTGAAGCCCTCCACTTCCCCCTCAGCTACCCAGCACTTGTGTTTCAGGATGGTGAGGTCGGAATCATACCAAGAGTTGCACTTGGAGGTAGGATTCAGCCGGATTCTCATGACTGGGGCAAGGATGTTGGAAACCGAAAGATGCAGATTAGAAAGGGCTGCGTCAGGGTCAGAGTAGGAATAGGAGGAGCAGGGGCAGTAGAGGTGACGGCATCCACTGACGCACGCTTCATAAGCTGAATGGCCGAGAAGGTAGGTGGCAGTGCTGGGAGGGGGAGGAGGGTGGCATTGAGAGAGAGAGAGAGATAGATAGAGAGAGAGAGAAAAAAAAAAAGACTTTTGTTTTTTGTTTGTACTGTCTTGAGCGCTCTGAGGCCTGCGGGCAAGTTGGCGCCTAATAAAAATTCAATAGAATAGAGTGGGAACAAGTCAGAGGAAGCCGATGTCCTCATCTGATGCTGAATTTGTGTTCATTCTCCAGATCCTAGTCTTCAAAAGGGTAGAGATTATTCAGTCACCCATCTCCCTATGAGTTCTTATGCCTGAACCACAAGTATTACCTTTTCATGAGAATAATATCCCCAACAGGCTCTTCTGCACTATCGGCAGAACATTTTTCAGCTGCAGCCTGTCCCTCGCCATCAGGGTTCACAAGTCTGAGGAAGCATATACCCCAGATTGCTAGTATGGCAGGTCGTCCCAAAAGTAGTTGGTTGGCCAACATAATATGGAATGGCTATTCTACAGTTTGTGTTCTCTCCCCTGAGCATTCTGGCAAGATCTGGTATGGTGCAGCCCCACGTGTCTAGGTGGTCCAAATTCTCTTGACAAGGTGCTGTAGGGAAAGTTCCAAAGCACCATAGAGGAGGAATGTATTCACTGTTTTCAAATGGAGCGAATGCACTCTGACCAAATGACGCAGTGGAAATCAAGACAGCTGTTAGGCTTGCCGGAAGTCCTTTGAGGGATCAGCAAGACCAACCATTTATGTGCTCCACCAAGGTGGGCCACACTGTGATAAATGTGACTTAGCAGTCTGGATTGACTGTATTTTAGTGGGAGGGAGAAATGGTACAAAAGTACAGCTAGTTATTGATATCATATTTGTACCACGCTCGTACACAAGTGTTTCAGAGCGCAATGACGCAAGGGAGTGGAACAGGGGAGAACAAAAACAACAATCTTATTGGGCCCAGTGACATTGAGAATGCGCAAGTGCATGGGGAAAGGAAAAAGGTGAGCGTGCATGGGGTGGGGAATCGTGGAAAGTGTGGAGCAAGGGGAATAATAATAAATACATTTGTGAAAGCTGCAAACAGAGGTAGTGCAGCCAGTAAGTGGCAAGTGCTAGGTTTAATGCAACACACTGGGTTGTCAGATAAGTGTGGAAGGGGACTATAGAGTTACAGATACAGACCCAAGTGCAAGGGATTGCCCGAGGCAGTGCCGGTGGGTCGTAGGGTAAGCAGATAAGCAGGTACCTGGGCTAGAAAGTCAGTGGGTAACCAGGTGCACGATGCCGAGACAGAGCAGGGCAGCAGGGGAGAGGAGGAGTGAAGGCAGAAGCAAAGAGGAAGGTTTGGAGGTGCTTTGGAACCTGAGATGGTTCTCAAGTTTCAGAGTGACAGGGTGGCTGTTCCAGAGGGAGGCCCCAGCCAAAGACTGAGATCTACCCCCAGCTCGTTTCTTTTGAGAAACAACTGACCCTGGGGGAGTTAGAGGTGGAGGAGCGAACAGCTCTGGAGGGAAGGTATTTACGGAGGGACAGCTGAAGTTATTTTGGACCCAGGCCCCAGAAAGCCTTGTGGACCATGCAAAGGGTCTTAAATTTAATCCTTGCAGTTACTGGGAACCAATGAAGAGATTTTAGGGCTGGAGAGATACGATCCCAGGGCTTGAGGCCCAGGACAAGTCTTGCAGTCCTGTTCTGGATAGGTTGCAAAGGGCAGAGAGTAGAAGCAGGTAGATTTAGAAAGAGGCTGTTGCAATAATCCAACCTAGAGGGAACCAGGGCTCGGGAGACAGTGAGCTTCTGGGGGAAGGAGAGGAAATCGATAATACATCCTTTCACATCACAAGAAAATCGATAATAACTGAAATATATACTGGTAAGTAGAAATCCCAATGATTGCTAGATGCGCTCCTTTTTTTCTGGCTTTTTCATGGGTTTAGACCTTTTTAAAGCCTGATTGAGGGAGTACCTGTTTTGGTGCTTTTCCGTTAAGAGGCCTTTATAACTCCTAAACAGGGGTACCACATAAATAGGCCATAGTGTCAGAGGGTACCCCTCTGTTAGTTATGTGACTCAGCAGGCTTGTGGCAGCTTTTTCTTTGTGCATGTTATGTCAGAGCTCCATTATTTTGGGGTATTCAGCTGTTCCATGAGAGGCCTTTCCCCTTGTTTCTCTTTTTTTTTTTTTTTTTTAAAGCCTTTTTAATTTATTTATTGAGCGCAGACCTAGCTTCAGGAAGCAACAGAGTGTTTTACAATCATGGGGGGCAGACACCAGTGAGGGAAGCAGAGCAACAAGGGAGCAGGGGACTAATAGAGGAGCGGGGACGATGGCCAATTAGGCAGCAAGGGATCTATAAGCAACTTGGCAAGGAAACAGTGGGGAGCAGATCACCCAGTCACAGGTAGTGATATGGTATGGTAATGTTTATTTGTAAAGCAATTATACACAAGGTAAGTGTTTCAAGACGCTCAAGAGTGGAGGGAACATGGGAGAAAGTCATTCAGACCCCTAGTCTGCCAGGCAGAGTAAGTGCCTATAATACAATTAACAGTGTAGATAAATACAAATGGGTCTAATGACGATTCTGATGTTTTTCCAAGAGCGTAGAGGTACCACTATGCGGGAGGGGAAACGGGGAGGAATGGATAGACGATCGTTAAGGCATGGTACGTTCAGATTGTGCAAGTGCAAGGGGGGGCGGAATCCGGAGGCGCCCAGTTTTTCAGAAACTGGGTAAGTGCTGAGAGATGCCATTCTCAACGGGTAATTGACCGAGTGCAGAAGCATGAGGCAGGTGCAGGCCCTGAGGCAAGTGCTGGAGGATTGGCGAGGGTGCCTGGGACTTGTCACTCTGAGGTACTCCCAGGTGGCCAGTCGGCATGCTGTGTGGAAAAAGGAGGGAGATGGGGGGGGGGGTTAGAGTGGAGAGAGAGAGAGGTTAGCAGGGTAAAGGGAGGGAGAAGGAAGAGAAGAGTGTGGGGGAGTGTATGGTGCGTCGACTGTGATGAACCTAAAGGTATCGCCACCTTTGATCGGCCGGCCAACATTACTCCTGTCTTGAGGAGAAGAAAGGTATCGATAATTTTTCAAAATATTTCTATTCTAAATCCTGACAGAATACATCGAAGAGAAACCACCAACTGCACTGGTGCATGTACTGCAACGAGGAGGTCTAGTGTGGAGGTGCTGGGAAATAGCCAACGTGCTTGTGGTTATTTAGTTCGCAGAGACATTCCCTTAAAAAGAGGAGTAGAGACTAGGAACAGTAGTAGTAGTGTACCAGCAGCAGAGGTCGTAGTTGTAGTGGCAATAGTAGTGAACGTGAAGGAAGTAGCAACCTTGAAACACCATGTTCTGGGTAGGCGTATTATAACTACCCAATAAATTAATAAATGCAAGTGGTTTCGCAAACTGAATGCGACCAGAGGTTCACTGCATGGTGCAACAGAAGGTTGCAGAGAGTCAATGTATCGCGAGGGATAACCGAAGCTGCCGTCAAGTTAGGATCCAGTGGAATCCGCACGGATACACTGTGACACACGACAAAATGTAACGAAGAACACTTTGGTAGTGGAGTTTTATATGCGGCGACAGTCGTTAAAGGAAAGGAGAGAAACCACAGTGACATATGCTGTAATGAATTGTGAAAAGACCCAACATGATTTACAACAGCGGAGACGTGCAGAAAACCAATCCGTGTGTCTGAGATTCGGCAGAAACCAGGACTGCACTAAACGGGACTGCCTTTGCCTTTACAAGACAAACATTACTGAATATAAGCAGCGTTCCAGTTTGACGCCACTCCCTGAAAAACACTGAACTGCAGGGAACCGTGAAGCAACAGAGGCTCAACCTCAAGGCAGTGATTTAACTTGTGACGGAGCTGTGAAGGTGGTAGCCTGCGTAAGGAGTGTCAATTGGTACTCTCAGCCACCCTCTCTGACACTGCGAGGAGGACGTGGAGTGTCCTGTAAAGGAGAAAAAGAGCAACGTGATATGATGGCGCCGACCTGAGGAGGATTGCCAGGACCCTGCGGCGTGCAAGGTCTGCAAAACCACAAGGGGAAGAAAGATCCTTCCTTAAATAGTGGGTAAAAGAGTAGAATATTTTATAACGCTGGGTTCAAAGATGGCAAAAGGGCAGGAAAGACCAGGAATGTGGATTGTTCCCTTGGCATTATAGAAGGGGGTTGCTACCTTGAATTACCTATGGAAGTAGTTTATTTGAGAATACCGAAAGGCCGAAAGAAAGCAGCCAAGTACATTGTTTCCCTGTAATCGTTTTTGGATATTTGAGTGCGAGTGTCAGAATAGGTTTTTTGGACACAGGGCGGCGATTTTTCATTTTTGACATCCTGACGACTGACTCATCAGTTAGTGCTGTTGTGGCGTGAAAAACCCTCATAGAGATGGGGCTAGTGAGCATTATTCCCACCCTTTTCATTATTTAAATAAAAAGTATTGTGGACCAAGCCAACTGCGAAGTTTAAGTCTGCACATGTCCTTACTTCTGGTGGATCATAGGCCTCTGTAATGCTGAGTTTCCTAGTGAGGGAACATCATGGTCGCAGCCTTGTAGATTATGCAGAACGATTTGACGATGATATGGGCTTGCAGCGGGAGCCAATGCGGACACATCGCGGGGGTGCCAGGGTAGTCACCAGAAGGCCTTCAGAAAAGACATTGCCACCATCCAGGTGGAACAGGACTATGGCTTGGACAGCAGATCTGAAGTTGTTTTCTGGGATGACTGATTTGATTTTCCACAGGAGAGAAAGTTGATACTAGCCATTTGCGCCTTCTTTTCTATGTGCTGTTTGAAGGAAAGGTGTTTGCTGATGTCGAACCCAAGGGACATAGCGCAGGTGGTCAGCTGCAGTGTGAAACCCTCGAGGTTCCTGGCAGAGAGCCAGGTCTGGATGTCGGAGTGTTCATTGTTGTTGGTTAGGAGTAGGAATTCAGTCTTGCCGTTTCCTGTAAGCACTGGACATCATGATTGGTCATTGTGAGGCAGGTCTTGAGTCTGTAGAGATCTTCAATGGAGGATTGTAGGAGGTACAGCTTTGTGCTGCATATTGGTGGCTGTTGTGTGGCGTGAGGAGGGTTCTGAGTGGTTCCTTAGGTTTGTGGTCAGAGGGACCTCTAATGGAGTCCCATCTGCCACTGCAAACCTTTAGGTTGTAGTCCTTTGGTAGACCACAGGGCTGCTTGCTGAGCACCCCATTTTTGGCCCTGGGGGATGATCACTGTAACTGTTTTGTAGAGTAGAGTATTACCTCAAGGACTGCTTTTAGGTTTGTATAAAGCAGATCAAGGAAGGCAACACCCTATGGTGCACTTTGAGAAGAACACAATGATATTAAGGTAGGTAAACCCTATTGGTAAGCTTATGCACTCATTCAGTAAAGCAATGATAAAACAGTACCAATCACTTTTCAGAAGGGGTAACCACCATTCAAAGTAAAGCAACGTACACACTTTTTTAGAGGGGCAGAATGCAAATCAAAGGCAAGCACAAACTTAAGGATACTGTGTAACTTCTTCTTTCACAGAGATACAGTTACCACACTAATTCTGTAAGCAAGTAAGTACGTTTAAAGTTGTTATACTTTTCAAGACAGCAGCATTTTCGTATCCAGTCCTTCCCTAGTCTATTGCATGATTTTTCTCAGAGGAAGGATGATGGACCCTAGTGGTTTAGGTGCCAGCATTAGGCAGGGTGAGATAGGTTTCAATTGCAGGAAAGTCAAAGTTCTTAACCAGTACGTCTTAATTTCAGAGTTAGTTAAGTGTTAAGGCTCCCTATGTGTTCCAGCAATAGGCCTGGTCAAGCTCCCAACCACACAAATCACCCACTCAGCCTCACAGGATGTATACCAAACTGAAGGTAAGCAATACCCAAGCCCAAACAGTACCTTTAGAAGAATAGAAAAGCTTCAGAGTGGATGCCTTCAGGATGCAGCAGCACAGGACCTGCTCCTTGGATTCTTGGTCTGGTGATGAAAAAACTGGAAACTAGATGGTAACTTGCAGCAGCAGTCGTCCGAGGAAGCTTCCAGCAACGTGTACTTCACTGATTCTTGCAGCTCTGTGTATTTGGTGCCTTTTTACAGCAGCCAGATGAAGAACGAATATCGCTGGTCTGATTCGCTTCAGTCTCTCGGTCCTGCACTCTGGTGAGGGGACTTCAGGGATTTGAATTGTGTCTCTGAGAGCCAGGAGGAGGCCAACAAGTTTTGGACGGCTCTGGCCTTCGGAAGACCATGCACAGCACAATGGCTTGCGGTCCCAGGTTATAGCAACCCAGCAAGGTTGCAGCACGTTCTGGGATGTCTCAAAGTGCAAGTCTTCTTGAGACTAGTGGATCTCACCAGCCTCTTGGCAGGAGTCATCGAAACGGGACCACCAGGTCGATTTGAGGGAAGGGTTACAGCAGGACCGGTTACACAGCAGGCTTTCCGGTCACTGTAAATCACTTTAGCCATCCTTCCTTCATCTTCCTCTTCGGTTTCAGCTCTAGTGGTCGATTTGTCAGCAGCTTCTAGGTCCGGAGTATTTATCAGGAACTACAGCACAACATCTACAATCTCTCCCTGCAGAAAGGGGCGGTCTGGCTGTCCAGTCAGGGCAGCCAGCCCCCCATTGAGACTGGGTTCCTTTCAGGCAAGGTGGAAGACAAAGGGCTGCAGAGGTTTGGACTCCTCCCTCGCTTCATGCCTTCTCAGACACTGTGGAGCCTGGGCAGTAAATGCAAAGGATTCCTGCTGAAGACAAAACTTCCACGGATGTCTTTCCCACCTAGGATCATAGGGGGAAGATCTCAAACTACAAGAAAACCAGAAATGGGGAAAAATGAGCCCACCATTTTAGAAAAATTGTGGTCATCTGTGCATTACCAAGGCTGATTTAACAGCCTGCAAGTAATAAGACTAAACAGTCACTAAGGTAAAACCTCTGCCACCAGCCATTCAAGAAAACTTGCAATTGTAACAAAAACGCTACAGGTAAGTAAGCAAGGGGATACATTGTATCCCCCAAGTACTCCACATAAGGTGGGGTGTGCTAGCTCACGATGTAAAATGTAAAGGGGGATGAAAATCCCTCTTTACTACTTGGGAACAGTAGTTCATCCAAGTACATGGAAGAGAAATTAACAGGGGAGCCCAAAGGGGTAACCCAGCCTATGCCCAAAAGTTATAGGAAACTATGGGCCTCATAAGTTTGGTAGTCTGGAAATAAATGTGCCGGTAACAATGAACCGGCACCCTTTCACGGACTGCCATAACTATTGGAATGCCGGTATGGGACCGAACTTCCGGCAGGCCTGACCTGCCGGGAATTAAGGCCCGTACCGGCATACTTTTCAATGAAGCACCAGCACCGTTATTTGGTGCCGGTGCGTCAGTGTCCCCATTCCCATGGAGTCCTTGGGAATGGGGATTTACCTTAGTGCTGCTGTTTCTGATATCCCGGTAGCACCGGGATGTCTGGCGGCAGTAACAGTGTTACAGGGTTGGCGGCAACATCATAATGAGGGTCTATAACTCCAACCAAACACTATGGAGAGACATAAAAAGGTCACCCATGAAAAGTGTAAAAGACTAGGTAAGAGAGGAAAAAGATTCTAGCTCACCTAGGGACAAGGTAAAATAATTACCAAGTCCAAGTAAAACGTTCTGGGGTTGACGCAGATCAGGAAGATTTTTCATAAATACGAACATCTTTCCTAACACTTGTCCCTCCCAGAGTAAGGGACAGGAGGATCTAATCCTGTCCTTGATGGATCTTATGTCGCTGTCGGTTAAACCTACTGTGGAATACATCAGAAATAATTTTGTAACTTTTTTAGATTAATTGGAACAAACTATAGGACCTGCCATCACTACTAAGCAATTTGCTCTTTTTAAGAGCAGGGGTCTGAGTTAACAGTCCCTCAGGAGAGGTTGCAGCTCCTGAACCTGCAATAGGCTTTTTAAATGGGTTCTTATAAAGAAATCCCCTGGACCTAGAGGGATCTCAATGATTGCTCACCACCTCACCCTCTGGAGCAGGTTGGGTCTCCGGTATCTTAGTTTGAGGAGTAGTGGCTAAGCGTTGTGCATGCTTCCACTCCCTCTTAGATCTCCCTTTACCTTGGTTAGTGTACTCCCTCCCAACACTAGGATGTATTATTGAGTCTCCAGTAGAAGGTCCGACAGTCTCCATGTATTTAGCCTTAGATGTACATTTTCTGGTTTTTCACCAGCTTTGAGAACTACCAGTCCTCAAAGGCCCAGATAGGTTTTGAATTAATTTTCCTATCCACCTCTTCCTCTGAAGCACTGTAGGTCAAAGACTTTATATTTGGAACTGAAATGGTAGAGCATGGTTTAGGCCCCCATTTCCCTATAATTCAAGTTTTTGATTTGCCTTCGTTAGAGGTTGCCCTACTAACATGAGAACTTACAATGAGGTCCTCTATAGAGGATCCCACAAGTCTCTTGAAACACAGACCCTAGCCCTATCAGAACACCTATCCAGCTCTCCTGTAGGAGAAGTTGGAATCACAGGCTTTGTATTAGCAGCCCTAGTAAGAAAACTATGTTTAGACTTCTTATAACTCTTTGGTTTTCAGCTTTTCAGGCCTGGAAGTTTCCCTTTAGGCACTCTGAACCAATAAAGGACAAAAACTGAATTCCTATATTTTTCAGTTGGCCAAGGACACCGGAGTTCTGTACACCCTTCTGAATCACCTCCACTGTAAGTGGATTTTCAGGAGATCCTATGGGATGTGTGACAGGAACACACAGGTTATCAGCCCTAGGAATTGCCTCCACCGCATGTGGTCGAGAATCCAGGTTTTGAGATTCAAGGACTACCTACACTGCCTGTGAGATTTTAGAGGGACTTGCTACCTCAGTCTCAGCTGAAGGCAGAATCGCATCAGTGTCTGGAACAGTGTCTTTACACCCTGTTATTTGTTTGATGGAAACACTGAGGTTTTTATCAAGATTATGAACCATCTCCACAGGTTGTGGGTTTTCAGAGGGTTCAATCACCGTAGTGTTAACTAAAGGTGGGGACACCTCAGTGACCTATTAGTCAATGTTATGGGTTGAACAGGAACACTAAGTTATTGGCAACATTGTGAACCACTTGCACTGTATGTGGGTTTTCAAGGGATTCTTTCACCTCAGTGTTAACTGAAAGTGGGGGTCACGCCAGTGACCTGTGTAATGACATTACACCATATTAGGGGTGGGCCAGAAACATTAAAGTTTTAGTCTACATTATGAACCACCTCCAACGTATGCAGATTTTCAAGAGGCTCAGCCACCTTAGTGTTGGCTAGAGGTGGGGGTCACACCATTAGCCTCCAGCTTTGTGGGCCTAGGTGCTTGATTTGGATGTACTCGGTCTGACTGAGACTTGGTTCACGGCCAACTCGGTCAAGTTTTGACACTCTCCTCCCTGATGGCTACAAGATCCTCCCCGAACCCAGAACCAATCGTCCTGGATCTGTAGCCCTGATCTTCTCGGAGCGGATCCCTGCTTCTGTCATTCCTATGCAGGCCTACTCTTCCTTTGAATGCCTGGTCTGCAGGCTCTCTATCTCTCCTGGCCTCTCATTCACTGTGGCCAACATCTACACACAGCCTGGCCTGGTTGCCCTCTTCCTCCTGAGAGTGGGCTGACCTCTCCTCCTCCCTCCTTGCCACTATCTCTCAATTTCTCCTCCTCAGATCTTAACATCCACTTGGATGCCACTACGTGACCTCTGCGTTTCTCTCTCTCTCTCTCTCTCTCTCTCTCTCTCTCTCTCTCTCTCTCTCTCTCTCTCTCTCTCTCTCTCTCTCTCTCTCTCTCTCTCTCTCTCTCTCTCTCTCTCTCTCCCTCCCTCCCCTCATCCCCCCGGACCAACTCAATCTGCAGGGCACACACACCCTTGATGTTCTGATCTCTTCGTACCTCACCCCCTCACTACTCCTCTCTCTTGGACTGACTACTTTCTTCTCTCCGCTCACCTGTCGCTTTCTGCCCCTCAGGCTAAGCCGTGCCCAGCACTGCCACCCACCTTCTCGGTCATCCGACCCATGAAGTGTGTGTCAGTGGAGGCTTTCACCGCTACTTTCTCTCCTTCTCCTACTCTTTTGGCTGACTCACACTCGGACACAGCCCTTTCCAACCTTCATCTCTCTATCACAAACACTCTTGATGTCCTTGCCCCTGTCATGAGGATCCGTTTGAAGCCTGAATCCTAGTGCAGCTCTTGGTACGATTATGACCTTGCCATCCTTAAGCACAAATGTACAAGTGTAGGGTGGCAGAGAGCAAGTGGAGAGCATCAGGCACACCCTCTGACAAATTGGTCTGCCGCCTGCTCCAAAGGCAATAGACTCTCTGTCCTCTTTAAGAAGAGACCCTACATCCAAACCTTAGTCTCGGCGGCCCCTAACAACTTGGCCTACCTTTTCAAAATCTACAAGGAGCTGGCCAGTCCTGCTGCAGCCTCTACCTCTCCTGTTGCCTCCCAGGCCCTCTGCACAGCCTTGGCATCTCATTTTACCACTAAAACTCAGGACATCATGTTCACGCTCTCTTCCTCTACCTCCTCTCCCTCTACGTCTTCAGGCCCTTCTTCGGGCGGTTCTCCTCTTCCTTTCTCCTCCTTCCCTCGGTTTACTCCCAAAGATGTTTCTAGACGAGTCTGATCTATGAAAGTCTTGTCAAAGCAGGTGCCTCCCTGCTCTTCAAAGCCATCAAGGATCACATCGACAGCCTTGTTCCAGCCTTGGCCGATTTCTTCATTCACTCATTTGCCACTGGAACCTTCTGATCCCCCCCTTAAGCACTCCCTTGTGCACCCCCTTCTTATGAAGCCTTCTGCCGATCCTTCCTCTCCGTCAAACTAGTGTGCAATCTGCATCACTCCTTTCCTGGGCAAACATCTAGAAAAGTTGGCCATCTCCCAGCTTAATCTACATATTGATTCTGTTGGTTGTCTCCATGACCACCAGTCTGGCTTCAGAGCAGTCTTGGGAGATTAGCTCAGGGGCAGCACACTCGCCTTGGAAGCAAGATGAAGCAGAGCAACACAGGTTGGATCCCTGGGTCCATGCTTAGAAACCTCTGGTTAAGCTTGTTATAAATAACCAATTATAATAATTAATTAGAAGCACAGAAACTGCACTCCTGAATACCGGTGAAGACTTGATGTCCAATCTTGACTCTAACCTTCTGCCCTCATTCTCCTTGACCTATCCTCTGCTTTTGACATGGTGAACCACGCCATCCTGCTCAGTAGTCTCAGAAACAACCTGGGTATCTCTGGTCAGGCCCTTGCATGGTTGACCTCCTTTCTCACTGATTGACCCTCCCTGGTACAACTTTGGTCTTTCCTCTCTTCTATCTGTCTCTCTACTTGTGGTGTTCCCCAGGGGTTGAACTTCTCTACCTGACTAGTTAACCCCTACCTGGCACCTCTGGCCTGCTGCATCTCTATTTTCTGCTATAGCTTTTAGTGTTATGCGACACCCAGCTCTCCTTCAGGCTCCCCTCAGCCTCTACTGCTCCTTCTCTCATACCAGACTGTCTGCTATTCAGGAATGCCATTAGGACTGAGATCCTCCTCATTGGACTAATGCTCCCTCCTTCCCTCTCACTCTGGCTGCCCAGGCTGGGCCCTCTACCTGCTCCTTCCAGTGAGGCTAAGAACCTTGGGGTCATAATCGACTACATCCTCTCCTTCTCTCCTCACATCTCTGACGTATCTAAGAAGTCACACTATCAGCTGCACCTACTCTGAGGTATTCTTCCTTTTCTCACTTTCCCCCAGAAGCTGGACTACTGCAAATACCTATTTATAAATCTGCCCGCCTCTACTCTTCACCCTCTACAAATTATCCAGAACAGGACTGCAAGACTTGTCCTTGGCCTCAAGCCCAGGGATCTATCTTTCCAGCCCTGAAATCTCTCCACTGGCTCCCTGTGTCTGTGAGGATCAAGTTAAGATACTCTGGATCGTCCACAAAGCTTTCTGTGGCCCGGGGACCACACTATATCCAACTTTCTCTTCCTAAGCATCTTACTTCACGAGCTCTCCGCTCATCCATATCCAACTCCTGAGTGTCAGACGCTTCTCCAAGCAGAGAGTGGAGGGTAGATCTGTCCTCGGCTGGAGCTTTCCTCTGGGACAGCCTCCCTGCCTCTCAAACTGAGCAGAACCACCTAAGGTTCCGGAAGCACCTCGAGGCCTTCTGTTTCGCTTCCGCCTTCTCTCTCCCTCTCCCTTACTGATATCCCTTTCTGCTGCACATACTGGTTATCTGGCCACCCACTGAACTTACGGGACCAGGCTCCTGCACGACCGGTTGCCCTTGCACTGCCTCCGGGCCTCCCAACCTGCAACCCTACAGTCCCCTGATTTTCTGCCCTTATAAGCCACCTCCCGGGCTGCACTTAATAGTTACTTGCACTTTTCCCACCCTTTCTCCCTGGCACTTCTCTGCCCCCTGCTCCCGTACATGCACGATCTGAATGACACAAGGCCTAGTAAGATTGTTTATTTTGTCCTCCTTCTGTCCTCCCTTACTTGTCTTGTCGCGCCTAGAAACACTTGTGTACAGTCGTGTTATAAATTACTTCTCATATCGAGAGCCTCAACCTTTTTACAAGGTGGCTCAGCTGAGTCTACGACAACAGCTGGTAACGGGCCCTACAGGGTACACAGAGATGGGACTTTATCGTTTGTCTCAGGTGTTTAGATATGGAGAATGTTTCTTCTCATATCTAGTTATGCGTGTTTGTCTCACCCTACTATAGTAAACTCCTTCATCCTCATTCATATCCAAGATCACATGATAATCACTCTTGTGAAGCCTAAAAAGAACCCAGGGTATCTGATCACTCTCACACAAACCAAACATCTTAAAAGTAAGGTCAAATGTTTTCAGCTATACAACAATGTCACCCTTCCTGTCATAGACTCGCCAGCTCTGGGATCTTCTAAGCTTCAGACTCACCAGACCCGGCAAAATAAGCACAGTCCACCAAATCCTTTTCCATAGATAAGTTGGACACTCTTTCAGTTTTTCTGACCTTCCGGTTATAGTCCATTAGAAGTTTCGTTTGGTTCAATTCCATGAACACTCTAACAGTTATGGTATGGGGCAAGGTAGGGACAGGAGAAGGAGAGGGGTTGAGGGGACTACTGGGATTTGACTCATGTCTCTGGAGAGCCAGGAGGAAGCCACCAAAGTTTCGGATGGATTCGGACTTTGGAAGACCATGCACCAGAGTGCAGGACCGAGAGAGGGAAGATAATCCGACCAGCAATATTCGTTCTTCATCTGGCTGTTGTAAAAATGCGCCAAATCTACAGACGTCAGAATCCTTGAAGAAACCTTTACTGGAAGCCTTGTTGGATTACTGCTGCAAGTTCCCATCCAGTGTCCAATTCTTCCATCTCCATACCAAGAATCCAGGGTTTGGGTCCTGTGCTGCTGCATCCTGAAGGCATCCACTCAGCTCTTCCTTTCTCCTAGGGTACTGTGTGGGCTTGGGTAATACTTACCTTAAATCCTGTGTGAATCCTGGGAGGATGAGTGGGTCATTTGTGTGGTTGGGAGTTTGCCCATACCACTTACCCAGGTCTAATGCTGGAAGGCATACAGGGAGCCTTCTCAGAAGTCCCTGAACATTTTAACTTTGAAAGTGACCACTTACTTGTTTAAAGAACATCTCCTATGGAACTTTGACTTTCCTGCAACTGAAACCTATCTCACCCTGCCTACACCTGGCACCCAAACCACTAGGATCCCACTTCTGCCTCTGGGAAAACTCATGCAATAGACTAGGGAAGGACTGGATAAGAAAAGGCTTCTGTCTGTAAAGGTATAACAAGTGTAAAGAACTTACTTGTTGAAAGATTTTATTCTATTTCTGTGAAAGAAATTACAAAGTGTCCTTAAGTTATACTTACCTTTTGCATTGTGCCCTCTGAAAAGTATACAAGTTGCATTACTTTGAATGGTGTTTCCCCCTTCTGAAAAGTAATGTGTTGGTACTGTTTATCATTGCTTAGCTGAATGCGTGTAAAAGCTTACAATAGGGTTTACCTCCCTTGAATAACATTGTTTTGTTTTCAAAATTAATTTTTATTAGGATTTGTAGCAGAAGGAAACATGTAAAACACAATGAACAATAAATCAGTGAGTTGACGTTCAGTCTCAACCCCCCCCTTTACCCTCTCCCGCCTTCCTAACAAACAAGGGGACCCCAGAAAATCAAATCGTAGAACTTTCTCGTGCTATGGTCATCTCTAAACAAACTTACCTTTACCCTGCTGGTTAGTAAGACTAGCAACCAGATCTCTCAGAATCCCCCACCCCCTCCTCTCCCTCCATCCCTCCCCCCCAACTTCAACCCAAGTTCCATTTATATTAGTTTCCTAAATGTTATGGGCAGATTTAATTTGATGTCTCAATTTGAGCTCCTGGAGCATTCAATCAATTCCCGGTATCTCGGCTCCCTTCACAGTTTGATGACCCTCAAGTATCTTCTTGCATATCTATAGGGCTCGGGAGATCCCTCACTTCTTTCTCCCAGCTGTACAACAGAGCACCCCATTCTTCGCTAAATGACCCCCACTGGTTGTTCGCAAACCGCTGTCAATTTATCCATCACCATCATAGTATGCACCTTTCGTTACCCAGGCAGCCGCCGTAGGAAGCTTGTTGTCTTTCCATCCCTGAGCTATGGCTAATCGTCCTGCTCTAACCATTGCTTCCCACATTCTGGGCAACCTATGCTCATTGCTATCCTTTGCTGGGACCCTCAAGAGCATCTGCAACGGACCTAAACCTAATTGAATCCCTGTTACTCTTTATTTAATCCCTTGCTATACAGATCCACAACTCTTAGTATAAATCGGTACTACCCAAAGGATATGGTAGAAGGGCAGAGCAGAATAAGAAAAGAAAAAGATGTTAAGTTACTTCTAGATTCTTCAAAGGACACTCTTATCCTCCTTCCCATCATTCACTCTCTATCATTCATACTTAAAAAATGGGAGAGAGGGCAATTGTGACATCTTTCAATTGTCTATTTGTGGTATAATACAATTTTAATGACCTATAGACAATATGAACATCTCCCTTGAAACCCTAAACAAAAAAAATTAAAGCATAAGTTATTTACTGTAACACCCATGTTATGTAGTTACGAAGACAAAAAGGCATCTGATCTCTTATGCAGACCCGTATAATCTAGATTGGTCTACATAAAGATCAGAGCAATACTGTGTGCTTGGGTAGAGACAGCAGAAATAAGGTTGAACTCTCTCTGAAAGTTGTAATAAAATATACATTTATTTTATATACACATGGCAGGTAAGTACTCTTTTTAGATAACCAAAACACATAGGAAATATCAACAATACTTTTCAATGGTGACTGCTTCAATTGTATTTGCTTGCGGTTACAATTGTTAGACAATGACACTAATGACAGTTCTTCCGTATTACTAGCAGTGCCGCGCACTTGCATAGATTACCGATAAACGATAATGACATTCAGCTAATAAGGTCACAGCAGGCAGTCTGTGGGAAGGAAAAGAATGGTTATACACACTTGAGAAATACATTCATTATAACACTTTTCAAGGCTCCTAGTGCTATGTAATTTCAATCCCTAACTAGCCGAAAGTCAAGTGTAGGAGTGGAACAAAATTCTTATGCAGCACCTAGAAAGGCAAAGTTCCTCAGGATACTTTATTCTCTAGAATAAAAATGCTTCGCATATAACAGAGGTTATACGGTACCTGTGAAGAACACCCTAAATGACACAAGCTGTTAAGCCTGGGCCAGAGGTATTGATGGATGCTAACTCACTCTAGTCGCACTGGAGCGACTCTTCGGCCTAAGTTAAGTTTGACCTTTAGCCCCACAGTACCTTAGGTTAGAAAAAGCAAACGTAGCTGGATTCTCTCCTGTGCACCAGTGACAAACCCATTCTCCTGATTCTGTGGCCTGGTGACAAAAGGAAGGACTCTGAATGGGATGTCACAGCAGCAGTTGCGAGAGAGGACCCTTATCATGGATTTCTTCGGTCTCCCACATTGGTCTGCAGTTTTGGCTCCTTTTTATCAGCTCCAACAAAGGAAGGTTATCGGCCGGTTGATCTTCTTCGATTCTGTAGTCCTGCACTTTGGGGGGGGAATTAGATGAGTGGGATCCTGCCTCCGGAACTCACTGAAGTTCTCGGTGGATTTGTCCATGCAAAGACGTTGCACTGCAAATAAGTCGGTTGTGCCCTGGTATTCACGGTTTGCAGCCCTGGAAAGTCACATTACCTTAGATGGCTCGATCTGCAGTTCGTCTCCGGTTGGTCCCACCAGCCAAAGGCAAGGAGACCTCTTTGGAGCTCCTCTGTCAGTATGAAAACAGTGTCAGAACAGCAGTGGTTGCTTCACCGTTACTGGAAGGATCTGCAGGTGTCTCTGGTGTTGTGCTGGTAACCCGCGCTCAGCTAATAGTAAGTTGCTTGCTTGAGTATAGTAACAAATGATCGCAAATGTTCATACTTATGCTTGAAGGTTTAATTTCCATATGATCAGCCGACACGTGTTTAGACAATTGGGTCATTCTCAAGGCAATTGATTTTGTTTTCACGACCCTTGCATTTGCATTGCTAATTCATATGGATCCAAATAGTGCTAACATTTTTCTTGTCTGTTCTTTTTCGAAAATGTCCTTATTAATGAGTTATGGATATATAATCCTCTAAAGGCCATGGCCATCCATTGGGTCAATTCCCAGGCTCCATAGAATAAGGTAATATGAAAAGAACAGAGTTCCCATAAAGTCAGAGCAAATAAGAATGAATGAGGGGGGGAAAAGACACCCCTTGTTCAGGATGGAAAGAAAAAGGTCCAGAAGGGATTACGCAGAACACTGATAAGTCTCCCTAAAAGAAGGTAATTTCCTAGACATTTTTCCCAGGAGCTTCTTGGCTTCCTAGTGTTTTAGGCCAGAGTTTTGGGTATTGGTGCATGTACCCTTGATTTTAAATATCTGTTTGAAGGTGTACGTTACTCTCCTGCATCGGAAACACGTTACTACTGTATTTGACTATCGGTTACCGTTTTATTGCTGTATTTCTAGTGGTGTAATGAGACCTTATGGGTTTGATAGTCTTGTTGTGTTCCTATATTTTGGTGTACCTCTGGGTCTGCTTTAAAAGGTATTCACCCATTTCCTCCATCTCTGAGCTAGATCACTGTAGTGTACATTTGTCATTTATGCTGTCATTTTCTAGAGGTGGGGGAATCCTTGACCGTGTGGCATTTCATATCTTGATCATCAAGCAATAGATATATGCTTCTGTTGCTTAGGGTTCCCCTTTCTTACTATCCCTTTGCCTTTGTTGTGCCTAACCTCATAAAACCCAGCAAGAGACACCCCTTGGCTGGAATGTGGGTTTAGAGATGACATTCCTGTCCCCCACATCCACCCAGATTACCTTTACTTTCAATTTTGCTTGGAGTACAAGCTGGATTCTGCCAAAGTGAATGCCTTAAATGGCAAATGCTGACCTTTAAAGGCTGGAAGAAGGTCAAAGAAGATGATGTCTAAAGGACAGGGTGAAAACTACAGAACACTGCCATTTGAGCGTATGGTACTCAAAAAGGCATGTGGTAAAAAATACATGTGCATGCAAGTAAATTGGAAAAAAGCAGGGCTTAATCCGCTGCCTTAAGCCTGTCCTGGAAACATCAAAAAGAAAATGCAAATGTTACTGCTAAAAACAAAGGGATACATAGTACCCCTGCAGAACTTCACTGTAAGGTCATGTGAGCTGCATTAAAACCATACAGGAATCTCACACGGGGCAGTTACCCTCCCCCAATCCCTCCTGCACTGGCAACCATATGGGTTGACCTGTACCCTCACCAAAGTCAGTACAGGGTTTAAGCCAAAGCAAATATATGGGGGTTCCATTGAATCAAACCAATGAAGTTTCAAAAATAAATATTTTCTAACACACACCATAAACCTGCATATGGCTCCTGACTGGTAATGAGATAAGGCTGGGCAGAGTCTGAACATGGCGATGAAAAGATGTGTACCATGGGAATCTGCTTAACCCTAGAAGGATGGCATTGTTTGACACCTCCCACAATTTGAGGTTCACTAGAAAACTGCAGTTCTCAATATCCGTCACTAGATGACCTTCAATCTACTCATCCAATAACTTTCTTTTTCTTGATCAGGCCTCAACACTATCAAGCCTGAGATTGTGCAGAAGATTGAAAGAGGGGAAGATCCATGTTTTGGAAAGGGCTGTAAAACTGATGCCATTGCTTATGACATTCTAGAAGGTAAGTGAGAATATTCCTCTTCAATGTTTTCTGGTGCATTGGACTGATTATCTTTTTGGTGTTATCTGCAAGGGCTCAATCTGGTCTTTCAATGTGCATTTCCTTTCTCAGTCTCCCAGGTGTAGCCCTCTTAGAATCTCATTCTTTTTGTATGTGAGGTCTAGGATACCACAGCCTTGGAGGAGAGATGTGCTAGGAATCTTATTTTTTGGACCCCAGTGCATATGATAATTGTAAGGAGAAGTCACTGAACCTCTGCAATGGACTCCCATGCTCTATGATCCCATGTTTGTAAGTCTCATACTACTCTTGTTATGTGGCTGGTTTAATTTACCACAAGCCATTGAGCTATGCTGAGGTTATCTCTTCTGTTATGGATCAAATCCAACTGAAATCTATGCATCTACAGTAAAACCTTTGACATGTAGCTTTAACAACACTTACTTACAATGCAGACCTAAAGTTTGCAATACTGCAAAGATGATGTATTACAGATAGCGGCAAGCTTCTCATCGTCTAATCCTACAACTCTCCTAGTTACATTTTAGCAGAGTTGATGGCACATTTTAATTTCCAGGCATTAATCATGTGCCAATATCTCTGCCCACACAGCCTTTTACTCCCAACAGTCTTGAGAAGTGTTTGACTTGTATCACACTTTGATTGTCTCCCTTCCCAAACACACAATTCTCCAGTAGCTTACCTACTATCCTGCCCCTAGGTCTTTCCACCCCATCATGGCATGTATGTTCATGGGGCTGGGGCAGCTTGTTATGACAGTTTTCTAAGGTCCACTTAAGTAAGAGACTCTTGGGCAATACAGAAACTCCAACTCTTAATATAGGCCTGTACCGCTCAAGGTACTGGTAAGTAGCAGAGCGGCCAGGCTATATTAGGAGGGAGAGAGGGCTATAGGAAGGTACAAAGAATATGTTGCAGTCATATGGTCCACAGAAACACCTCTACACTGATGTGCTGTAAAAATAATGGTTTAATTTAAATATACACAGGCAAATATAATTCTTTAGAAAGGTAAGTACTATTATAAGTCATAAACACAATATAAAAACCAACACAATACGTCTGGTAAGTAAACCAAAGTATATAACACATTTTCTTTTGTTTCAATCTGTTTATTAAGAAGAAAAACACATAACACAACATGTCCCTTTTCTCCCATTCCCCCTCCAACTCAGAAAATACCTTAATATAGTCACATATCTTGTTGACAGGGTTCCCACTTCTGTGTCTCTAGGCCGTCTGGCCAATAGGCATGCAGCTAATGCATCAATTTTGCCTCTTTTGGGGATGGTCCTGTGGGTTCGCAGGGGGGAAGATCGGGTGATGTTTGCAGGTCATTAAGGAGCATGTTCACCCACCTCCTCGGAGTCCTCCTCTGTATTTTGTTCCCTCACTATATCCTTCTCTGCTGCAGCCCATTTTAATACATCTCGCAGCCATTGTTGTATGAGAGGTCCTTTGGGTTCCCTCCATGCTATAGCCATACAGCGTTTTGCTAAAATTAATAAAAAGGCTGACCCTTTGTTCAAACGTTCCGTTCCACTTTCTTCCCACTCGGGAATAGTCCCAGCAGGCAGACACTGGAGGTGCACTCTAGTTCCCTCCCCAGGGATCCCGCTATCTGGGGACCGTTCCAGACCATGTGCCAAAAGTCTGCAGATTCTACATTACATCTAGGGCACCTTTGTATTGAACATAGGCAACTTCTGCGGTGTGATGTAAACCCGTTGCACCACATTAAAGTGAATTAGTTTGAGTCGGGCGTTACGTGAAACTTTGGAAGTGGTGGCACAGACCTTAGACCATTTTTTCTCATCTAATGGTTCTCCCATATCCCTTTCCCATTTTTCCAGAACCATTTAAGGGGGCAATGTGTTGCTTTCCTGCAACGCTGTGCATAGTTGTGTGATTGCATGGCGTTCTGTCCCTAGTGCAAGAATTGTGAAGTACTGGTGTAGTCTGAGGTTCTCCCGGGATAGAGTCCCAGTTCTCAGCTAAGGCCCTAACTACTCTTGTAAAGTTCAAGAACTGCCCTTCTGGCATACTACATTTTTGTGCCCATGCAGGGAAGGTAACAGGGTCATATCCCCCAGTGTATTCAATCCCGCAACGACACATCTATACAGTAACATGTCCCCTAGGATTCCCTCGATTACGAGGTCCGCCCTCAGTGGGATGTCAGGGCTGTACCCCTTTCCCAGTTTTAGCTTTACACATGCTCATTTCCACGCCTGTTGGACTACCGTCACAATGCCTGTCGCCTGGGGTTTTTCGTGAGCTCCCCATAAGAGTTCCATTCCTGTTTATAGCCTTGGGGGTATGCCCAGCAATTGTCTGCCTTGCTCGTGTGGGAAGTCCATTTAGTTGCATGTTGAAGTTGGGAAGCTAGATGATAAAGTTCATAGTCCGGGAAAGCGAGATCTCACCCTTGCCCCCCTCTCTGAGTACCTTCACTGTAATGTGCCAAGGGATACTCTGCAACTGGCCCCCCCTGCCCATAAGAATCCGGAAAGTAAACTGTCCAACTTCTTGAAGAAGGGGAGGTCTAATCTGGAAGGGGATGTTGGTAAAGAAATCTAAGAACCGTGGCAGAATTATTATTTTACAAAACGCTATTCTCCCCATGAGTGAGGGGTAGCCTGCCCCAGAACTTCATGCTGTTTTCTAAATTGGACGTCGTCCTCCCCACATTATATTGAAACGTGTCTGCGGTGTTGTGATGTACTTATATGCCCAGGTACGTAAACAACTCTCTTCATTGTACCACTATCTCTGGCAAGTTGGCTCGTTCCTTTCCCCTTGCGGATCCCAACAGAAATGCCAACGACTTGTCCTTGTTGACTGCAAACCCCCGACAACCGCCCAATGTTGGCCATTACTTCTAATAATTATGGGATATGTAACTCCGGGTAATGAACATGGAGAAGAACGTCTTCTGCATACAAAGAAATTACATGTGTTTGGACATCTACTGTGATACCTGCCTTTGCATGGTCGGTCCTAACCGCAGTCTGGGCAATAGTTGAAAGAGCCACTCCCATTCCACTGAATCAAATGCTTTAATCGCGTCTCTGGCCACCACTGCAAATTCAGTATCTGCTGCCTCTCTCGACCTCTCTATTATATGATGTAAGTGCCGTAAATTTTTTGTGGTGGTCCTTCTATAAAGCAGCATTGGTCGTGATGGACTAGTCCTGCTACTCACCCTGCCGTTCTATTAGATAAAACCTTGTCCATGAATTTGTCACCCACATTCAGTAAGATAATGGGGCGGTAGGATCCACATCTGCACGGATCCTTCCCAGGTTTTACTAATGTCACTGTTATGACCTCCCGCATGGATCCTGGTAATATGCCTCTCTGGAAGGCCATTTCGTATAGTATCTTCGGCTTGGGAACTAAGCGAGCCGAATGGCCCTATTATTTATCTTGTATTCTACTAACCATGTACTGCACTTCCCCTCTCCCCTGCACTTTTCCCAGTCCCCCTACCCTTGCGCGATCTGAATGACACCTGGCCTAGTAGGATCGTTGTCCGTCTCCCCTTGTCCCCCCCCCCGCCTCGTCGCACCTTGAAACACTTGTGTATAGGCGCGTTACAAAAATCATATCATATGTCAAGTAGAATCCCTCTGGGAGACCATCCCCTCGCGGCGACTTTCCCGTAACCAAGGAGCTCGTTGCTCTCCTCATTTGCCCTTCTCTGATCGGGCCTTCCAATTCCTCTATCTACGGCCATCAGTTTCTGCAAATAGGCCTGATATAGTACCTCCCTCAGATCCTCAATGTCTGCTGGCCCTCTGCTTTTTTCCAGGTCAGTATAAACGACCCGGAAGGCTGCATTAATATCCTTCTGTGTTATGCCCCCTTCCGTGATAATCCCTGGCAGAGTCTCCCTTTTCAGCAACCAGGCTAATTATCTCCTTCCCCATGAATCTGTTTGATATATTGAGTGTAGTCATGGTTGCTGAGCTTTTCCTGAGCTACCGCCCTAGTCTTTTGTTACCATAGAAGCTCTGCGCCACACAATCCCTTGGCCATGTTTCTCTCCAGTTGCCGTATACAGGTTTCGGAGTCGCTTAAGTGGGCCAGTAGTTCCGCTCTCAGTCCATGGGTGGTGGCAGGGCATTTGCCCCTGATGGTAACTTTTAAATGCGTCCTACAGGACCCCATAATCTCCCACTGACCCCTCATTAAAGGTGAAATTGCCTGCCCTATGTCTTCCCTGAAAGATGTGTCCTTGAGTGATTCTGCCCTCAACCTCCATGTGGGCCCCGCTCCTCTCTCCAACCCTACGACTTTGTGGCACGTAAGGGTGCGTGATCCAATAGTGTCCTCCCCAAATAAGTGGCCCCATGGTACTCCAGGAAGTGATACAAGCGTAACTTGTTATATGCTAACAAGTGGCCCAGTAATGCACTCCCAAAGGGATGAAACAATCCCAAACTTCAATTTTACAAGTGTAGTGAGCTAGGCCGAGATGTTCGGGTTATCTCAAGTCACGTGTTAACTTTGCTGTTTCTAAATTCAAAAAATTCATAGTCCGTATAAGGCTTACAATGGCCATAAATGCAGTCGTTTTTTTTTTTTTTTTAATCCAAGAATTCAATCTTGGAAACATTCAAACAAATAACAATTAATACAACAATGTTTTTTTTTTGTAATCATAATTAGGAAGACATAATTCATCAAACACAATGGTCTAAATGTCCATATGTATGTGCAACAATTATGTATGTACAAAAAGTTGTTTACATGAGTTGGTCACATACCAGTCATAGGTTGTTATAAGTCCCACACAACTATATCAAAAGTAAGCATCAAAATAATTTTTTAGTATGTGCGTTTTCCATTTGCATCTAATAGGCTCCTTCGATGGTGTAATGATTGCCGACGCGTTTCGCATTTCTCTTGAATCCTTTTTCAAGGCTTGGGTGCCTACTATTCCTTAATGGTATATGTCCACGTGCTTGCCTGGATGTGTACCTGCAAGGTAACACACAGGCTCAATGTGGAGGAGATAATGGGTGACAGGTATATTAATAAAGACATGTGTACATAATGTAAGGAACTTCCCTTTGGTCTTCTTTATCGATATATGTAATCTTCGTTATCTGTATTATGTCCTCATACAAATCAGAAAAAAATGTTTTCTTCGGCTGCTGTAGGGCTGTCCGCTTAGGCGATTAAAAATACAAATGTTGCGGTGGCCGCTGTAATTTTAGTCGTGAACCGTCACGCCGGGCGACATGCGCTTGTCAAGCTAGAGATTAGTGGAGCCCGATCGTCTTGATCGGGGGACAGGAGGAAAAGGTACAAGGATATAATTTACTTCAGCATGAGCTGCTGGGAGCTAGGGCCAGTTGCGCCCAGTGTGTAAAAAGAACAGAACAGAGCACCCCACTCACGAAATAACCCTTAGGGAGACTGCGCGTGATTCGCAATGTATTCAAATGGTTGTATTACAATCTCGCAGCTACGTGTACACAGAAGGGGTCTACATGCCTATCGCGTCAACGCATGGTGTCGAGTTAATCATATTGCCCTTTATCAGAGCTCAAGTTATATAGGGTGTAAAGCTCATCTATAGTTTCGTGTATCCAGACGACCGCCAGTCCTCGCTAGAGGCGTCCATCCGCCGGTCTGAATGTTAATGTGGTTGCAATGCAACACAAACGCATGCGTGTTGGGTCTCGAAGTGGCCATCTTGGTGTGAGTTTATACATTGCTATGGCAACGTTTGTGTCCATCTTGGTGTGGGAGTGTGAGCTTTAATGTGGCAGCCTAAGTGTCCTGCATCTGCCCTTCGTACCAACCCATACGGGTTAAGATGACACCAAGCAGCAGATCCTTATATGTTCATGATCCTTAACCAAAAACGTTTAACAGTTGGTAACACATTGCAATCTATGTAACCTGGACTTTCATGGTTTCTCATACCCTTAGGTGGCTAAATAGTGTCTTGTTGCTGCTTCTGGCGCTAACATTGTTTCATTGATCCATTCATATGTTAATGTCCATCGTCACCCATAGGAAAGTGTATCTGGATTTTAGATGGGACCCAGTGTTCAGACAAAGCACATAAAGTCTGATTCCGGATTCATCCCTCTGGGATGTATACAGTCCAGGAGGTCAATCCAAAGCATCTCCCTTTGCAGTAATTTTCTATTCAAGTCCCTGCCTCGGTTCCCCAATGTGACTTTCTCCAAAATCACACATTTAAGTTGGGCAACTGTATGTCTTGCCTCGGAGAAGTGCATTGCTACTGGTGATTTGGGGTTCTTCGTCCGTATATTGGACTTGTGCTCCGTCCAGCGGATTTTAGCTTTCCTTGTGGTGATCCCGACGTAATAGTATCCACAGGGGCATTTCAATGCATAAACTACATTTCTCGAATCAAAGGTGCAGGAGTGTTTCAGTAGGATGGCTTTGTCTGAGTGAGGGTACGTAATGGTATTCCCTGTTATGTTGCCACAATGCTGACAATTGTGACACGGTTGTGTTCCTTTGTGTTTATTGTTACTTGTTCTAGGTGATCGCATCTCTGCTTTAATCAAATTGTTCCGCAGGGCTTTGCTATTCCGATAACCAAACGTGGGTGGTTCCCTTAAAAGGGGTTGTAGTGTCGGGTCCATCTGAAGCATTGGGCAATTTTTCTTGATGATACCTTTTTGATCTTGCGACTCTGGAGGGAGTGTATTGTTACATAGACCAGTGTCTGTCCCCGTTTCTGAGGTTTTGGTGTCAAGAGTATCCCTTTCAATGGTGTCAACAATGGTAGCAATGTCGTAGATGAGTGTAGGGTTGTAGCCTCTCTTGAATTTTGTCCGTAATGCATTTGATTGTGCCCTATATTAATCAGCTTCGGAAATGTTCCTTCTATATCGGAGGAATTGGCTTAAGGGCACACTTCCGATGGTATGTTTTGGATGGAAATTTATTGGCAATAATAAGCTGTTCCAATCGGTGGTTTTGGTGTAAATCCTGGTTGCCAGGGTGTTTGTTGTAGACCTCCACGTCCAGAAAATTGATCCCTCCAGTAAGTGATCCCTACTGACAAATAAGAAATCTATTTGTGAATAAGACCTGTGGGGTAGGAAAAAAAGAATATCCCTGTTCTTCCCCCACCCCCCCCTCTCTGCTCACGCCACAACCAGGTAGAGCTCCGACACCATCCTTTGCAAAGACCTAATTGCCTATGGCTTGCATACTGTGCCAGAGCCCGACCTGTCTCCTCCCAACCCCCCACACCACCTCCATATATACTTGACCTCCCAGTAGCCGTATCACACCCGGAAAGTACGAATCGTTGTCTGTCTGGGGCATTTGAGTTAACAATGCAGATTTCCCTTCCGTCCAAAATCCCCATGAGAATCAAAGTTTTACCTTCCTCATCCCTTATGGCTTTAGTGATCTGCAGGGGAGACACCTCGCTACCCATGTTAAGGCCCCTCTGGAATATGTGGAGAAGTGCGATATGATATGGATGGCATTTGTAACGTGCCTATACACAAGTGTTTCAGGTGGGATCTTATATAATGCCTATATTTAGTGCGCTCGTCTATCTGCGCTTATCGGGGGGGGGGGACAACAGTCAACCCCCACTGTGGTAGGCCCCTCCCGCTCCCCTATGTCACACGGTAGAGAGGGGAAGGTCAGCAGGGAGCTGGCCAGTTCTTGGAGTAAAGGTGTTGGTGGTTGTAGCTCCATTGCTCCCTTTCTCCCTTATGCCGCACTTAGTTCAGTCTGGAAGGATCTCCTGTGGTTCCAGAGCTTAATCGCTGTCCAAAATCAAAGGTTCAAGTATCCAGGTTATGTGAGTCCTCTAATTGACCAGAAGAATCTTTTCCATAAATCAATTCATCTTCTGTGGTTGCTTGCCCCCGGTTCTTCGCCAGCATCTACGGCCGTCATCTGTAGGGTACGATCCTCTGCCCCGGTCACTTTGCCTCCTTTGGAATGCTTCGACATGTGTTCATTATTTCTGAGTTATCTTTTCTGTGGGCAGACTGGGAGGTCATGTTTTGCGGTGCCCTGGACCCGAGGCCGGCCAGCTTCCCTCCTTCTCCCACCAGTGGCAGGCTTACTCATGTGAATTGCAGAACCACTGTTTCCCCTTATGATCTTCAGACGGTCTGGATACAGGAGCATATTTCGGATCCCATTATCTCTCTGGGTCCACTTGATTTCATCAAAGTGCTGCCACTGGTTCTGGACTTGCTTCGTATATTGGCAATATGAGGACTGACCCATGGTCTGTGGGAATGGGGCCACGTTGCCTTGCCAACTGAAGTATAGCATCTCGGTCCCTGTAGTTAAATATGCGTGCTATCACAGGCCAGGGGCAGGCTCCTGGTGGCGGTTTGTGTGCAGGGACCCTATGGGCTCGTTCCACTGTGAACCAGCTCGAGAGGCCCTTTGTACCCAGTTTGTGTTGCAGCTAGTCCTCCAGAAATTGTTCCATTGATTCGTCTTCTGTATTTTCCACCAAACCTATAGTGCGGACGTTGTTTCTGCGGGACAGTCCACCACGTCCCCCGCCCTTGCTTCCAGCATTTTTGTTGTCTGCAACAATTGGGAGACCTGCAATCTAAATGTTTGTATGTCTGATTCCGCTGATGTAACTTTAGTGTCCGTCTCCTGCTGTTTCTCAGTGACTTTGTGAACATCTGCTCTTAATGGGTTCAGGTCCTCCCCTATAGGCCCGATCTGTAGCTCCAGTGCCGTCGAGAGGCACCTCTGCTATCCGTGCCTCCAAAGTTGTGGCCTGGTCCCATTTGTCCCCAGCAAATGTCGCGGTCGCCAGTGTGTGTGGACGTGCTGCTGATGTCCATCCGTGGTTGTCTTTCTTTGCCTCCCATTATCTGCTCCGTCTTGCCTTGGGGGAGGGAGATGAGCCAGCAGGGAATCGGTTTGCGTGATCCGGGTTATTGAGTTAGGATTTTACCAGTTTGCTGCTTCTTCAGTGGTTTTTGAGCGATCTGGCACAGCCTTCTGTGGCTTGCTTGCCCACTCTGGCGGTCAGGAAGTGGCGGGGTTCCACTGAAGGTTAGTGGGGAGCCACTCTCGTCAGCTCTCAAGTATAAAGTGTACACCTCCCCTTGCCCTCTACTTGTTTCCACACCCCCAGGTGTTGCAAATCATTCTGAGGTTTTTTTCCCCTCTTTATAGTCGTTCAGGGGTACAAGCTCCCGCTCCAGTTGCCCTACCGTAAGTCAGTGCTCTGATGTGAGAGCTATTGTTCAGGGTCACCTTGGGCGGGATATCTCCCCCAGCTGCCTTCAAGAGTGACGCAACCTGTGTGTTTGTCGGTCTGACCGTCGCTTCCCACTTGCAGCACTTTCCCACTCGGGCATTCTCTTCCAGACTCATAATAGATGTCTCGCGAGTCCCTGCTCCTTAATGCTTTCTCTGTATTTCAACCTGCATGTCTGGGCCAGTTTGCCTTTCTTCAAGGTGTTCTCCGGTTTAGATTGCACCGTAAGTAGTCATACCAGATTAGACCGCTTCTCCCCCATCAGTCCGTCTTTCTGACCTTTCTGCCCCGGAGCTCGCTGTGCAAGTTTTGGCCGTTATCGGGGCTCTCCTCCCAGCGGGCCCTTGCCACAGCATAAGCGAGATTTCAACTAGAGGCCAAGAGGCTTACCGGTTGCTGGGGAAGGCAATCCCTGGGGGTTATGGCAATGCGTCTCTTCCCACTCTGTGGCCACCTGCAGCTGCCGTACGCTGCTGTCTGAGACTTGTTTTTTAAGTGCCTCTGGTTGCATCCGTCACCCGCATCTCGCTTATCCCGTAGGTTGGGTAGTCCTTTCCGCCACCCTTTCCACAGAGGCGGTGCAGCAGTTGAGTTGTTGGAGTCCCGCTGATCGGCGGTACTCTGCAGCTCAGGCAGATCCTGGAAGCAGAGACTGGACACCAGCAAAGAACTGAACTCTAAACCCTCTATGTAATGGGGACCAAGCTGATCGGGTAGACCTGGTGGCTGATGAAGGGATTTCGGGAGGGCCCCTTTCCCAAGGTTGACGGGCCGTTGTATTTGCTCCTCCTCCCAGTTTATTAGCTGGCTGCGGCAGCCATTGTTGTTGCTCTGTTCGCACCTTTCTGGACAGAAGCCGCACTCCAGAGAGACCGGGTCGGTAGATCTCCTCTACCGCCGCTAACTTCACCAGAGCTGCCCCCACCGTTCTGCTGTTCTGGGATCCAACTTTAGTGCTCTCTGCACTACAATTCAGGATGTTGAGCAGGCTATTTACGTGTGGCACAGGAGCACCGAAGGGATCACATCTTCATCCCTTGCCTGCTAGCCACGCCCACATATATAACACATTTAGAATAGCAGTATGCAATTCAAAGTGAGTAAAAACACATTAGACTTTTAGAATGGCACAAGCGTTAATACAGTTATGCTAACAATGTTACTTTCTAGAACAGTGCAACACAATTCAAAGGTAAGCAATAACTTTGTTATACTTTTCAGAATGGCAGTATGCACTTCTAAGGTAAGTAATAACTTTGTAACTTATTCTATTTTAGGAATATACAGTTGCAGCACCAAAATATAGCAAGTAAGTACACTTGTAAGAATTCCTCCACAGATGCCTTATGCTTTAGCAGTCCTACCCTAATTTTGGGCAGGAGTGTTCTCAGAGGCAGAAGGGGAACACTGGTGGTCCTGTGGCCAACCGCAGGCAGACTAGGAACAGGCAAGCTGTAGGAAATCAGAGTTTCACAGGATATCTTCTTAGAACAATTAAGTACAGTGCTTTAGCGTCAGTAAAAGGGTTCAGGGACTTCGTAGAAGGCTTCCTGAATGCGTACCAGCGTTAGGCCTGGGCGAAATGTAGATGTGAACTCCCAACTGCACGAATTACCACCCTAGCCACACAAGAACGGCACAAAGTCTTTAGGTAAGTATTACTGCCAGTCTCAAGGTAACTTGGCAGTGAAGAAGAGCTTGCAAATGGACGCCTTGACAATGCAGCAGCACAGGACCAGGTCTCTGGATTCTTGGTCATGGGGATGAAAGAAAGGACACTGGATGGTAAATTGCAGCGGCAGTCAAGGGGAAAGGCTCCCAGCAAAGGATTCTTCAGTGCATCTCACGCCTCTGGATTTGGTGCCCTTTTCAAGACAGCAGATGAACGGTTTTCTGATCGATTCGCCTCGCTATCTCGGTCCAGCACTCTGGCGAGGGGACTTCAAGGAGTGTAATCTTGCTTCTGGAGGTCCAACAGGGGTCCACTGAAGTTTCAGCGATATTCGATAATGGGAAGATGGTGCACTGCTTTCAGCCTCAAGGTCCCAGGGTATTGGCAGTTTGCAGCCCAGGAAGGCCACAGCTCGTTTTGGGATCGTTCGTAATGCAGGTCGTTTTAAGACCGATTGGTCCCACCAGTCCAAGGGACAGGTCCGTCGTCTTTGGGACTCCTCTGTCTCATGGAAAAAGGGGTCAGCACAGGCAGCGATTACACAGCAGGCATTTCCAGTCGTTGGAAACGGCTACAGCCATCTTCTCTTCTTCCTCATCGGATTCAGGTGCAGTGGTTGTCTTGTCTTCAGCTTCCAGATCCAGGCCATTTATCCAGTTAACCAGCCAATCGGCACACATGCTACATTCAGACTTTGGGGCTGGCTGTCCTTTTAGGACAGTGCGTGTCTCAGTTAAGACTGGTTCCAGGCCATTTCTGCCGGAAGACAGAGGGCTACAGAGTTTCAGACTCCTCCTAGCTTCACACACTCTGGATCTCATCAGGCTTGACAAAGGATTCCGGCTGGAAAAAAAAAATCAAACCAGGACCTCCCCCCTCCCAGGACAGCAAAAGGAGGACAAGGACATGAAAAATGTATACAGCTATCATTCTAGATGAATGGTGACCTTTCTGTGCATTACCGCAGCTGGGTTGATATCCTGTGAGTGAAAATCACAGACCAATCAGGAGAAAACGTCCACTGCCACCAGTCATAAAGGTAAAGGTATGCTTGTCACTGTAACAGAAATCTTACAGGAGCAGTGAGAACGGAGAATACTGTGCATCACCTCAGCACTCCACATAAAGTGGGGTGTTCTGGTCTCACAATGTAAAATGTAGAGAGGATAAAAATATCTCTCTACCCTTGGACATGTGTTTTGCAAGGTAAGTAAAGGACTGAAACAAAGAGAAAGGGGATACTATGTAACCCCTCAGCACTCACATAAGGCGGGTGTATACGTTTCAAAATTAAGTATTGAGAGTCACAAAAATGACTTCCATGTACGAGTAGAAGAAAGAGTGAATGGAGAAAAAGGTTCCCACTCAATCAGGAACATAGAAAAAGAATCCACAAGTCCCTCAAAAAGTGCTGGGGGTCTCACAGATGAGGGAGATTTAGCATAAATATGAAAATCTAACCTAACCAGGGGAAGGTGCTGAGGTTTTGGCAACAGGTCCCTAGGGCTTTCAGGGTAAGATACTACCACCACCCAAATCCCTTTTTATCGAAAGTGATAAAACCACCACTTAAGGGCTAAATGGGACCACTTTATTATGAGACAGATCCGTCCCAAAGACAGCCAGGTTTATGTAATGTGCAAGGTATATTCTAAGTACGGCAGTCACATTTTCCTTGACCTCTTGGTGATGACAGCTGTTTGTGTTGTGGGTTGTGATCTCATATAGGTTATGTTAGATTGTTATTTTTCAGGTCGGCTAAGCTAAATTCCTTTAGAGGGCTAGAGTATTGCAAACTTCAGTGGCACACCATTATCCATTTAAAAACAATAAGCAATTTATAGTTGTGGTTTTTCAGAATGGGATCTGCTGGTGCTCCCTAGGCATGGGTTCCTTGTAAAGGGGGCATGTGCTGCAACTTCTCAAAGCCCATGTTGGATTCCCCAGGATTGGGGTCAGTGACCTTGAATGTGTGAGTAATTCTTCCGTGTGGACGACCTGTCTACAAAGAACCCATCAAAGCTGGTTCATCAACAAAGGCCTTTTCTCAGTTAGGATACCTGCTCGAAGGCTCCACCATCGACTGCCTCAAATTTGCACACGTCTACTAATGCGACCGAGACCTCTGCAAAGCTTTTATCATCAGAGCTGTCAGACTCAAATACCCCCTTGATGTGAGACCTGAAAGCACTGTGCTGAAACGGCACAGGGATCACCAGGACAGGTTTGGGGCACCAGTGGGAGCCGCAGTACAAGCTAAAGCAAGTGCTATCAGTACCATTAAAAACCTACCAGTGCTACCAGACATTATGTCCAAGCACATCCCACCAGATTGGGTTGTAAGGAAGACCCTTGTCATCTTAAGAGGGTAAGGCAGATGACATACTGTTCGTGCCTCCTACATTTCTTGACTCATTGCTTAGAATTGTGGAGCAATGTAGTAACATTCAGAGGCAGGTAAGCTTTCATAGCACCGACCGCAGACAGTCTGGGGTTATTTGGGAGGCGGTGCTTCCTCACAGGGGGACCATATCCCTCCATCAAACCGCCTGGAGAGCCCTCTTCCACGACACATACCTTTGCAACTGGTGGCAAGGGCTTTGAAGGCGCACCCTAGCCCCAAACGGGACATGGAAGGCTCCATTTGATGACTCTCTGGGAAACCCAGGAAGAAGACTTGAGGGATGATCCATATGAAATGCTCGACTGTTGTGCCTCAGAGGTGGGTGAATTGTTCGTTGATCTAGACTATGAATATGATCCTACTTTTCAATGGGAAACTCGGGAGACCCTGCAGAACCTTCTCACCTTTTCTTCTGATGTCATAGCTTTTATCCTCCGCTCATTCAGGACACTTTGCAGCTGTTCACTCTAGAGATGGCTATTTAAGCGAAGCAACGCCTCTTTTATCAAAGAAGTGGGAAAGCCAAGAGGTTGGTGACTATCATTCCCATCGTGGAGGATATTTGGGAGATGGGTAGGAAACATTTAAAGCCACACCTAACATTTACAATTGCTCCAGCAAGCCCAAACAAAAGGTTTAAGGCAAATGAGGCAGCCCATTTGTTCTTGTGGGGTCATTCTAAACTAATCCTTCTGCGGATTTTAACCTCCCAACTGACGAGGGGAGAAAGTTGGAAATGCTGGGAAAAATATTTCCTTTTAGTCATCCGGGCTGCTAACCTGTGTGCTGTTGCAGCCAGATTTGACTGAGATGTGGTTCCAGATGTTGGCCATGGTCCTTCCCGAGGATGAGTAGAAAGACTTGGTGTATTAAGGTGGTGTGAGGGAACTAGCCTCCAATCATGCCATTGAGGATCTGGCAGACACAGGTTTTTGGTAAATTTGGTGCAGTTGTAAGAAGGCAAGGTTGGGGAAATCAATGAATTTTCATCCTGAAGTTCAGTCCAAGATACTGGATATAGAGTATGATGTCCAGGAAGTGTTATGCTAGAACATTGACACCTTTAATACAATGAAGGTAGACTCTGACACAGCTAGGGCAATGCCCAGACTGTGAGACAGACGTCCCTTTTCCTACCTTGGGAGGATTGCAGTTCTTGAATACAGGGGGTTCATGGTGTCAATTCCAACATTGTGGCTTTGGCAGTTCCCCCCGACCCCCTCGAACAAGACTCCACAAAGGCAGACAAAATACCAACCACAGGTGTTGACTAAAGAAGGGGGATCAAGCCATTCTTGGTCCTCAATGAACAATACTGCATGATTTTCCTGCCATGCCCCACGGATAACTTCAGCACCCTTCCTGGAGGTAGAATATGCTTATTTCTAATAAAGTAGGAGGACATCAAGTCAGATTCTTGGGTGCTGCAAACAAGGACAAGCTCACTAGAGTATCCTTTCCTGTGGACAAGCCTCCTTAAAGAGAGCACCCACTTCTATGTTTCTGAGGAAGGTAGTGAAAGCTTTATTGGCAAAGGATGCTATAGAAAAGGTGCTGTTAGGACAGTTTTTCTGAAGTCCAACTAAGGGCTTAGCAAAACCATTCCACTGAGACAGTACAAGACTCCACTCTTAGTATAAGGCTGTACCACCTGAGTATGTGGTAGCGTAGACAGAGCAGCCAGGATTATTTTAGGAGGGCTGAGAGTGTTGTAGGAAAGTACACTGAACCTGTAGTTTACCAAGGATTCAAGAGAAACATTGACAACTGGAAGTATTATAAAAAATAAAGCTTTATTATAAATACAAGTAGGCCAAGTTAAGTTTTGGGTTAAGTACTGGGCATAGGGCCTCATCACTAGTTGTGCGTTGGAGTGGGCGCTAATTCTGCTGAGTGGAATTGGCATTACCACCATGATCCGTGGCGCAAATAGCGCCTCATTAGAACAATGCGAGCAGACGCAGCGGCCCGGCGGAAACGCTAATTGCACCCGGCGGTAATAGTGTCTAAAAAGGGGCTATCACTGAAAAATGTGGCGATAATGGCGCTACCGCCAGTTGGCAGCGCAATGAGCGCTGACGGGAAAATTGTCACTGTCGGAACGGGAAGTACTGCAGTAGCCATTTTGAAAATCTCAATCCATCAAAAATCAGAGCCCTCTGCAGCCATCCTCACAAGCAAACCAGCTAGAATGTCTCAGGATAGGGTCAGGGGCAAGGCAGTCCACGATCGCATCATAAAGCCAATATTTAGTGAGGGTGAGCTGGTGGTGCTTCCCAATGAGGTGGTGGCACACCACGACGAGCTATGCGGGGTGAGGCAGTGGAAAACCTCCATTCAGCATCGCACAGCCGTCTGACACATGGTGAGCCAGAAGGTCACAGCAGTGTCCACATCCCCCAGGGTGGCGAAGATTGCAGGTAATGCTGGAACAACCTCTTGGTCTGGGGACTACTGTCCCAGCACCGGCAGGAGGGCATGGCCACTGGTGGAGGGACTGTGCAGTCACTTGCACTAACAGCATGGGATGACAAGTGCAGGTATGTGTTGGACATGGGGGGCATCAAGGGCGTTGCAGGTACCGGCAGCCAGGAGGCAGGTGAGTCAACCCACTCCCCACAACCCATGTGCATGCAGCAATGACAGCCTAGCACAGCATGCCCCAGTGGACAGACCCATCAGCCGGGCATTGTGACAGTGAGTGGGGGCCACATCAGCCACCTACCAAGCATCCATGTGCCAGTGCACCAAGGCCACCCATGTGAGTCAGAGCAGGATTGAGAGCACCCAAGGGACCCACCCAAGTGCCACGCACCACACACCTATGGCGGGTGCACAGCAGTGCCCCATAGGGACCTGCCAGTGCCATGAACCATGCCATCTCCCACCCCCAACCAAAGAACAAGCGCAGAGGCAATGTGGGCGCATGGGGAACAGAAGCATGCACGCCAGAGAACAGATGCTCCGGCACCGACATCTTGCCATCCCCACCCTGGCCAAAAGCAAAACCGTGATGTGCCCCCCCAACCCCCAAATCTGCACCTGCTACCATTATTGTAAATCCACATGCAAACGCCCCTGGCCAGGCTGGTCCATCCGCTCAATAGCCCGGTGCCCCACTCATCACCATGAATTCAATGCCATGCATGCCAAAACACGTGGTGGAATGAGACCGAACGCCATCACCTATGTCCCCTACAGGCACACAAGCACCCCCCTGACTCCTTCCCAGAAAGGGTCAGACACGCCACACATAGGCGGAAGACCCAGGAAGCTACTCTGCCTCGCAGCCGGAATAGTCCAGCCTTCAAGAGCAGCCCAATTCCATGTGACAACACCTCTGCTGCAGTGGACACCGCCACGGAGGACACAGCAACACGTCCCGTGACATTGGAGGCACAAGGTGACATCAGCAGTGACTGATCATGCAGCAGGGCCAGCAACCCCTGGCCGCAGGCTCTGCCAGCAGGCCACCGCCACAATAGAGCCCACCACACTGCCGGAGCTTGCAAACACCAGAGCCGGACACAGACATACCCTCCATTGGATCACCTGTTGCAAGCCCACACCGTCAATACCCCCACTTACCACCGCAGCCTATGGCTACATTGGGCATGTTGATGCAGAGGCTGGGGGCAATGGAACAGCAGCAACGGGAGATGTAGGCCATCAGCCGCATCCATTCGGGGCATATGCAGGCGATACGTGATGCAATCCTGGGTGCAACACGCAGGATGGCGCTTGACTGTTCCAGGACCCGGAGGGTCACTGCCTCCAGCACTGTTGCACTGACAGCATTTGGCCAAAGGGTGAGGGAAATGATGGAGGGTGCCTCAGACCTTGCAGAGGCCATCTGTCGGAGCAATGAGCTCCAATGGGCAGGCTCAATCCCACTACACCTAGAGGATTCCCAGCAGAGCACCCCTAGGCGCTGGTCCATGCACCAGCTGAGCGCCAGATCCCCAGATGGTGGGAGTTGTGGAAATAGGCCACGGCCACACTGATTGGCATGATGACTTTCGGCCCGAGTGCCCATGCCATGGACTCTTTTGAGGGTGGGTGGGAGGGGGGGATTGTGTGCTGGGTTGTTGGTGGTTAGCCGGCGGGGCTGTGCTGGGGGTATTGGTGGTGGGCGGGGGAGGGGACATAGTTGGTGCAAAATGTTACATAAAAGTTTGTTGAACATTATTAATACGTGGACATTCCCGATTGTGTTCATGTGAAGTTTATTAACAGTGCTGGTAGTGGACTGAGGCATGGTATTGTACTAGAAGGTAATTGTCTATTAGTGTCTGCTGGGCCAGTCTCCCTTCCCTCACATCATCCCTGGGAGTGCTTGCTCTGGGTGTGGCATGTCCGCGTCAGGGAGCAGTGACACATTCCTCCTCAAGCAAATGTTACGTAGCATTGCACACACCAGAACAATTTTCCCAACTTTGTCAGGGGCATACATTAGGACCCGCCAGTGCGATCTAGGCAACAGAATCGTGCCTTGAGGATTCCAAAGGAGCACTCTGTGAATACATGTGTCCGGCTGTGGGCCTGGTTGTCGGCAGTCTCGTGCGGTGTATGTGGGTCACCCACAGGGGTCATCAGCCACGCCAGCTACAGATATCCAGAATCACCTGTATGCGGTGGCATACAGGCATCATTCAGTTGTCTCATACACATAGTATTGTGGCATTGTTAACCGTGTGCATGCATGTGTACATGCCGCCCATGAAATCTGTATGCGTGATGTCTAGCCTTATGTAAATGATGACATGCATACCTTTGCCTGTACATGCACCCTGTGGCAATGTGGCAGGTGTTGTATTGTGTCACAGGTGACTGCACATGGGCACATGGCTGTGGCAAGGGTGGACGTGTTGTTGGGTGCTGCTGTGTGGATCTGTGCAGTGCTGCATTTCTGATGTATTGTGTTACATGTGGTCTTGTGTCGTTGTGATGGCAGCGGTGTGTGTACATCAGCGTGTGTGTCTAGGTGTGTCTGATGTGTGCATGCTGCCTTGGATGCCCCCTGTCTTTGGTGCAGGTGCTGTCAGTGCATCCACTTGTCATGCCATACTTGGTTTCGGTGTTGCCACTCACACCCCTTTTTTGGTCTGGTGCTTCACTTTGCATATGTGGCAGGGATACTACTTGCCCACTATTCAGTCCTCTCTGCCTCTCCATATATCCTGGAAGTGTGCTGTTGCGTAGGACCATGGAGTTGTGGGTGGAGCCTGGGTAGCGGGCAGTGGCAGATGTCATGCTTTCAAATTGCCTGCACGTTGAGGGAGTGGTAGTGCTTCCGGTTCCTGTATATGACCCCATGGACCTGTGGCGCCACCAATGGCTGCTATGACATTAGTCAATTGTGTGGTGGCATAGAACCTTCATGTCGTTGACCTGGGCCTGCGTGGTGGGCAGTGCAGTATGTTGGTTGACATGGTGCAGGAGGGCATCCAGCACCTGGACCAGGACTGCAGAGTATGTGGGCTGTGCCATGGTATGCATCATGGTCAGAGTGCTGGAGGTGCCTGTCCCCAGGAACTGAACTGCAGGACTGCCACCAGCTTCACCAGTGGGGGCACAGCTGTATGTATGTTGACCTGGCTCTGTATGTCTTCCTGGATTGTGGCCAGCAGCTCAGTGATGGTCTCCTTGTTGAGGCGGTACTCAGTAACCAACTGTGTCGCTGAGGGCCTAGGGTGATGGTCTGACCCTGGGGATGGGTGCTTGCCTTGGTTGGACCGGTCTCCTCCTCCTCATTCCACCCTGCCCCATGTGCTCCCTGTGCCCTTGCCTGGTTGGCCTGCATCTCAGGGTCCAGGTGCAGCATGAGCAGCTGCCTGTCCCAGCTTTCAGAAAATAATGGCATCACGGTGTTGGTAACAGTGTTTGGGACCTGGATGTGTCTTATGTAGCCCTCTGGTGCACATTGTGTGCACCTATGGCTTCATTTCGGGCACCTGGATTCATTTATCTCCAGCTGGAGGTATTTCTCGGCTGTATTAACACCTGTTTTCAGAGCTAATACCGCCGTACATGCATTTGTGATATGGCTATATTTGAGTTTTATGTTGTCGGCGCTATTAGCGCCGGTACGTTTTTGTGTTGGGTGGTATTTGTGCCGACTCGTAGTCTGGCAGAGCGGTATTGCCGGCGCAAATTCAGTTACCACAGGGTTTAAGGGCTACCACCCAACCCGTAATGAGGCCCATAGTCCTGAACACATTTATAAAACACAACACAATGCTTGAAGGTACACAGACCAAAGCATATACCTTCTTCAGAATACCTAACAGTAATTCTAGGAAGTCAAGTCAGACCTTATCATACACATTTGGTATAAGCCACACCTATTCATGGGGAGTAAAAAACATGATACATTTTGATTACTTCCAGTAAAACAATTATAGTAGACTGTCAGTTATGCAGTGTCACTCGGCAAACAAATCGCATAATCAACCAACCTTGTTAACGGGATACTTTCTGAATGGTGGAACACAGATTCAAGGACAAATGTTCTCTTTTCTAGGCAACAGGCCCAATCCTTGGAAATTCTTTCCCTTATTCTTAGAGCATGAGCGTTTTCAGTGGCAGGAGGGGGGCACTAGATCCAACAGACAGTTCAGGAAGGCACAGAAGTAGCAAATCTCAGAGTTCCTAAGGAAGACTGGTGAAACAAGTATTTCAATTTAGAGTTAGTTGAGGGTCCAGGGACCTCTGAGAAAACACCCAAGGAGGATTCCAGCAATGGGCCTGGGTGAACTGCATGAGGACTCCCAAACTTTACAGAAATCACTGAGGCTTAAGGTAAGTAAATAGCACAGCCAACCCAGCACCTTAGTACGGAAGAAGAGTTGCAGCAAGAAGACCTTCAGGATCTGCAGCCAAAACCCACTCTTTGAATTCTTTTATCATGACGATAGAAGACAGGACATTGGAAATACTTCTGCAGCAGGGTCAGAGGTAAGGCTCTAGGCAAGAGGAGCTTCACATGGTTTACTCAGCAGAGAAGAAGAGTTTGCAACAGGGGAGACTTCAGGATCTGCAGCCAAAAACCTGGTCGCTGAAATCCTTGTCACGAAGACTGAAGACAGGATACTGAAAGCGCTTCTGCCAGAGGGATCAACAGGGAAGGCTCCAGCCAAGCGTTTCCTGGTGGCTGGATGCGGCTCTGTGGATTTTGACGCATTTTTCAGGAGCCAGAAGAAGACTGAATGTTGCTGATTGGATACTTGTCGTTTGTAAGGTCCAGCACTCTGGTGAGGGGAGTTTTTGGACTCTACGGCGTCTCTGGAGGTTCAGAAGGATGCCCACAAAGTTTAAACAAGATTCGGAATTCGGAAGACCATGCACTGCACGATGGCTCGAGGTCCCAGGGTATTGTGGTATTGCAGCCCTGCAAGGTCACAGCACGACATCGGATGGCGCTAGTTGATCCCATCAGGGTCTGGGTTGGGGTCTCCCTTTTCGGGATTCCCAGGTTGATTGGAAGGACGAGTAACAGAAGGCTCTGGTTACACAGCAGGCTCTCCAGTTGCTCGAAATTACTATGGCCGTAGTTTCTTCCTCTTCGGTTTCAGCTCCAATGGTTAACTTGTCAGCAGCTTCCAGGTTCGGAGTATTTATCAGGAGCTACAGCACAACTTTTGTATTCTCTCCCTGCATTTTACTGCAAGGAGCGATCTGGCTGTCCAATCAGGACAGCCAGCCCCCGACTGGGAGTTGTTCCCTTTCAGGCAAGGTGCAAGACAAAAAAGCTGCAGAGTTTTGGACTACTCCCTTGCTTCCTGCCTTTCCAAACACTCTGGAGCCTGGGCAGGGTATCTACAGGATTCCTGCTGAAAGACAAAACAGCCACTGAGATTATTCCTGCCTAGAATGGCAGGCGAAGACCTCAAACAGCAAGCGCACAAGAAATGGCGAAAAAGAGGAGCCCACCATTTTAGCAACTTGGTGGCCTTTCTGTGCATTCCGGAGGCTGAATTAACTGCGAGTAATGAAGACTAAAAAGTCATAAAAGTAGTTACACTGCCACCAGCCGTTCAAGGGAACTTGAAATTGTAACAATGTTACCAGGTATCTAAGACAGGGGATACATTGTATCCCCTCAATACTCCACATAAGGTGGGGTGTTCTGGCTCTGTATATAAAATGTAAAGGGGGATGAAAATCCATCTTTACTACTTGGGAACTGTAGTTCATCCAAGTACGTTAAAGAGAAATTAACAGGGGAGCCCATTGGGGCAACTCGGCTTAAGCCCAAAAGTTGTAGGAGACTTTAACTTCAACCATACACTATGGAGAGACATGAAAAGGGTAAACAACTAGGTGAGAGGGGAAAAAGATTCCCCTTCACCTAGGGACAAGGTAAAATGGTTGCCTAGTCAAAGCAAAACGTGCTGGGGTTGACACAGGTCGGGAAGATTTATTATTGATATGAAAATCTTAGCTAATAGGTGCCAAAGTGCTTCTATTCAATATCACTTTCTAGTGCGAAAGAAGAATCAGTTCAGTCTGTAGGCAGCAGAGATAGGCTCCCAAGGCACAGAAGTTTGTGTACAGTAGTGCATCGTGCTCTGAGTTGGGCTTCTGTCTCTGCGGCAGGCCTGCAGACAGTTAATGAAGGCAGCTGGGTGCCGCGCAGTAGTGTGAGAGCAGCGACCTTCGGACATCGATCCAAAGATTCTCAAGTTTTGGGTCTAAGGGACCTGAACAAGGTCAAGAAGAACCAATCCTTCAGAATGCTAACTCTGCCGAGATTTTACAGCACCTGAGCAAAGGTGATTTCATGGCCACCAGAGACATGGAATATGCCTATTTTGCTGTCCTAATTCACAGATCCCACCAGAAATGTCCCCAGATTCAACATAGGAGAGGAACATTACCAGTCAAATTGCTGGTAAGAGGTCTTGTAGTTTGTCCAGGGAGGCTCAAGAGGTATGCTAAATGTTAGGGGACCTTTCCCAAAATCTACCAGCAGGTGAGACTCTATAAAACTATCACTTGGTATACAGGCCCAAACTCTTAGTATAAGTCTGTAGTACCTAAAGGTTTGGTAGAATGGCAGAGCAACCAGGCTTATCTTATGAGGAGGATGTGAGCTGGAGGTAAGTGCAATGAACCCAGTAAATAAATTAGCTCAAAGACACTCTCCCACACTTGTAGTGATCGTAAAAAATATACATTTATTTTGTATACACAAAGCAAAGGCCAATAAATACTATTTAGACTAACCAACACAAATGGAAACCCATAAGCAACACTTTTGCTGGCGAATACTTCAATAGTATTGGCTTCCACCAGTTCAATGATAACTCAATTCACTTTGTAAAGTCACTCCTATAATATAAGGAGAAAGGGTTATTCAGCAGTAGCAACAACAATCTATCACTTTGTAATACTTTTCAATGTGCCTAATAGTTAAGCTCCCTAACTAGCTCCCCATTCCCTAACTAGTTAAGAGTTCAAAGTCAGTTGAGGAGGGGTGCAAAGTCTTGTGCAGCAGCAGAAAAGGCAAAGTTACTTTAGCTACTTTTAAGTACAATGCTTTAGTGGAATACAAAAGTTAATGGGGACCTTGGAAAGGACTCCCTATGGATGCACAAGCTGGTAGGCCTGGGCAATGGGTATGAGTGAACACCCAACCTCTGGATACAGCTCTCCAGTGACACGGGAGGGACAAATTGGCTTCAGGTCAGTACTACGTTGAGCCCCACAGTAGTACCTTAGGAGTAGTGAAGAAGATGCAGCTTGATTCCTTCCTGTGCAGCAGCACTGGACCCGGTCTCATGTTCCTTGGTCTTGGTGATGAAAGGAGGGACTCTGGAAGGGATGCTGCAGCAGCAGTTATGAAAAGGACCCTCAGGAACTCCAAAGTTGGTCTGCGGTTTTGGCGCCTTTTTACAAGCGCCAACAGTGAACATTTACTGCCCAGTCAATCCGCATCGCGTCTGCAGTCCTGCATTCTGGCGAGGAGACCTTGAGGAGGGGGGATCTTGCCTCTGGAGGTCCAATTGGGGCTCATCAAAGTTCTTGGAGATGTCGTTCACGGGAAGACGATGCACTGCAATTGGGTCAGAGGTCCCCTGGTATTGGCGGTTTGCAGCCCTGGAGGGTCACAGCACGTTGGGGTGTGGAGGGGGGGGGTTGCCTTGTTCTGCCGTTCGTCTTGTGGCTAGTTGGTCCCACCATCCAAAGGGAAGGAGTCGTCCTCTTCAGAGCTCCTCTGTCGTTTGGAAAACTGGGTCAGGACAGCAGTGGTCTCTTTACGGTTACTGGAAGGGACTGCCGGCGTCTCTGGTCATTCGTTTCGGATCTTCTGTTCCAGTAGTCGACTTGCCTTCTGCCTCAGGAGCCTCACCTTTTTATCGGGATTTCCCATTCATTCCTCTACAAAATCTCCTGCAGTTTACAGAAGGGGGTGGGTGGCTGTCCATCAGGATAGCCAGCCCCCCAGTGGGAACTGGTTCCATTCAAGCACATCAGTAAAGGATAAGGTAGTTTTGACCTCCTCTCCTATGTCCTGTCTTCAGACCGTTATGCAAAGTTTGTATGCCATACCCTTTGGGACCACTACATACAACTAGGACTACAGGTGTAAGCAAAACCAGCCTTTAGTATAAGTCTGTACTACAGTTTCCGTAGCGGAGCTGAGCAGCCAGGCTCATCTCAAGAGGGAATGTGAGCTGTAATGATGTTACACAGAGGTCTACAATCACAAGTGTTCAAATAAACTTTCACACTAAAGGTTTCCTTTGACAAAATACCGTTTAATTTATTTGTCAGTTATAAAACATTCATAAGAAGGAAGCAATTATATATCGCACACAAATACACTTCAACACTATTTCAGAAATACTTTTCAACAGGAGTAAAAGGCGCAAAGATCAATAGAACATGAAAGGTTAGTTATTCTTAGACAGTGCACATATTTAGAGTTCACCAGAAGAGTCAATTCAATTCAATGGGTAGGCTAAAGTCTTGGATCGGACAAAGCAGTTCTGGTAGATAAACTGAAAAGTCTCTGCAAAAGTTCTTAGGAATAGTTTGTAGCAATCGTATGTTGGGTCACAAGCTGATTAGGCCTGTGAGTTGGGAAAGTTTCAAGCACTTTCACAGCGAGAGGTAAGTACTCTCTGTCTGATTTTACAGTACCTTTGCAAATGAAGAAAAAGATGCAGCTGATGACCTCTGTTCCTGGCAGTTCCTGCAGATCTCGCTGTTCCTGGGCCTCAGTCGTGGGGACAAGGACGACGTCGGGGGACTCCTGCACTGAGACTGGTCAAAAAGCTAGCAACTGCAGCACTCTGAGGAAAATACAACCAGCTCCAAGATTAGTATCCAGGTGGCTTAGTGTCGAGTTGATTGGTCCCACCAACTCAAAGGGAGAAGTCGTCCTTGCAGGGCTTCTCTGTTCGAGATGAACTTGGTGATTCGGGCCTGCAGCATGGCTTCACCGGGCAAACCAACGGTCCAGGAGTTGCAGCAGCTGTCCTCTTCAAGCTTGTCTTTGGTTCTATCGTTCCAGTGGTCGACTCTGCCTTCCAAGCCAAGACACTTGCCTTTTATTCAGTTCTCTCCTATTAATTCCAGCCTAGCTGTCACTCACCCAGCAGGGTGGCTGTCCTTGCCGGACAGTCAGCCAGCCAATCACCACAGAGTGCATTTGGGTCTCCTAGGAGACTAATCACAGAGAGTTTCGGGCACCTCCCTCACTTCCTGCCCACCCCAGATACTCGGGCACCAGAGGCGGTCTTCACTCCTGAAGCTCGCCAAAGGCAAAGGAACAAAGAGACCAAACCTAATTTGGCGCGCAGAGACAAAACTCTAGAAGGACCTTTCCAAAAAGAAATGGCGTAAAAAGAAGACCGGGACCTGTTTAAACAAAGGCGGCATAGACGCCATCTTGAAAAACATGGCTCCCGCGATTTAACGCTACCAGTGTTCGCGGTTGGAAAAATCATGGCAGTTTGTTGTAAAACCACTGCCGCTAGCCATTCTGAGAGGAAAGGGTAGCTTTTTACTGCTACATGAGTATCTAGACACAGGGTATACTAAGTAGCCCTGCAGCACTCTATTGTAAGATTGGGTGTGCTTGGTCTAGGAATTTAAAAAGACTAGCAAAGTCAATTTCACTTTACTTACTCTGGGAAACAGTAGTTCATCCCAGAGAAGGTATTTAAACCTTGGGAAAGCCTGAAAAGGTTTCCCTGTGCCACTGCAGGGTGCTGTGTGACACAAGTGAAAAGATGATGCCTATGGAGTTGGTTAGACTCCATAACCAAAGAAAACACAAGGGTAAAACTCATTTCAAAACACATCAGAGAGTGGGGAAAAAAGGGTCACACAGTCTCCAGGTAAAAAAACCAAGTCCTCAAAATCCAGCAAAGTTGCTGGGGGGTCTCTAAGGTGAAGGGAATTGGGGAGAATTCTCATAACTGTGCTAACACAGACACGCTGATCCTTGACGGGCTACACAAAGGGTTCCCGGCAAAGACAAAACTTGCATCTAGACCTCTCCCTCCCAGGATGGTAGAAGAAGGGCTAACAAAGGACAACCACACAACAAATGGCGGAAAAAAAGGGACTGAAGACGTTAGAGAGACTCCCAGAGCACCCTGTTTTACATATTAAAATAACTTTGGGTCTCACCCTATTACTAGGGTAATCCAGACATGGACGCCTTTCTCACTGTTGTTAGAGAGGTACAGCTCCACCTCACTGATGAGGCCCAGCCAGGTTGAAACATGTGTCTGGGGTTTCTGTTGGTCCTCTTGTTCAGAAGAGAATTGCCTGGCATTTCAGTACTGGACTGCCCCAGGGCAGGACAAAGACTGATATGTTGTGGCCATTTCTCTTCTGTGAAAGGTATAGTGAACAAAAAAACTGGTTGACTTCCCTGCGACAGGCCGGTAGGGAGACTCCCAGAATCACCCTGTTTTGCATATGGGAAAAAAAGGGAGCCAACATGTTGGAACATAGGTGACCTTTCTGTGCATAACCGCTGCTGTGAATACAGGCTGCGGTGGAAAATTGCACAAAAGTCGTTAGAATGCGTCCACTGCCACCAGCCATAACAAAAGGGTTGTCGCTGTAACCAAATAGTTGCAGGAGCAGCGGGAAGGGGGATACTGGGTATCCCCTCAGCACGCCACTTAAGTTGGGGTGTGCTGATCTCTCAGAAGTACAGGTTTAGGAAGGATAAAAAGTATCCCTTTTTCCTTAAGAACAGTCGTTTTTAAGGAAAATGAATTTCAAGGAGAGCCTTAAGGGAGAGAACATAGGGTGCTGTGTGCTGCAAAAGTGAAACACAGATGCCATAACATACGATGAAACATAATGAACAGAGGTCTCATGGTTAGAACAAACAAGAATGAATGTGGGGTGGGGGAGAAGGCTCCCTGCATTCAGGAGAACAAGAAAAAGGTCCAGAAGTCCAGCAAAAAGTTCTGGGGGGTCTCACTATGAGAGGGGATTAAGCATAAAACTAATACATCTCCCTAACAGTAACAGGCAATTTGAAAATGTCGTTCAGCGGTTAAATAGAACACCTATCGGGGAATGCGAACCTTCTCCTACTCCTGGAGCTGGTGCAATTTTCTAGACCACAAATAGAAAATGGACTGTCACATGACCCAGCTATTTTGGAAATTGGGAAGACAAATGGACATCTTCATAACGCCTTGGAATGTGAAAGGAAATCAGTTCACAAGCTGAGGCTCTCTTTTGATTTTTCTCCCCATCTCCTCTCTCCGCTGGTTTAGGGAGATAACCAACCCATTCTGCTGATTCCAAGGTTAGGTAACAGGCTAATATGGATATACTGCTGTTTGCTTGTGCGTGGTCTGATCTGCTCTGCAATCAGATTTTTAGATGACTTTTTGATTTTCACCCTACCTCCCCACTAACATGGGCTAGGGGGATATATTTCTGCTTTCTGACCTATTAACACGTAGGCTGCAGGGCTTCTCCCTTATTTGCCTGACTCCCCTAGTGGTACATATGTACAGACAGTCCAAGCTAGACTCTCAACTGGGGGGGGCTGCATGGTAAAAAGGCAGTGTTATGCACAAATGCACAATAAGGGAAGGTATTCTCTTTAGATTACAAAATATATTTGTATAAAAAAAGCAGAGAGGTAAAATGCAGTATGTACGTGTAAGTAATTTTAGGTATGGGGGTTTGCAGGGTGACCTCCCTAGATATAGCTCAATTGTTCAAGGGTGCACATCTCCAGTCCAGCAGCCAGTTACATTTTTCAAACTTGATGGAAACACAATGTTCCACTGTGTAATTTAAAAAAAAAAAAAGCTCCATTCTTTTAGGAAAGGGAAAGACCTCCTCTGCTCCCCCTCTCCCAGCAAATTTTCTAGATGACCACAGGAAGAAGACCCCGTATTTGTGTTACAGTGGATGTAGGTTGGGAGCCAAGGATGCAGTGGCCAAATGATGCGAGTGATATAATCCCAGGAGGTGATGCCTTTTTTTCTTTTTTTTCTTTTTTTCTACAATCTTACCTGTTGACAATACATCTGGTTAGTCTGTGCTCCAGCCACAGGATGATCCTTGTGGGGGTACAGCAGGTAAGGTGCTAGTGAACAAGTAGGTGGTCCCACGTCAGGAACGGGATCCTTGAATTGATTCCTTCTGGTTACTTAAGCAGTCTGTAGAAACCAGCAGCACTTGTCCTTTGTTTTTCAGAGTTCAAGGAATGATGCCACAACAGTTACCTTTCCTCTAGTGAGTCTTCTTCCAGCATCTTGCTGCAGGACGAGCCCCACCTGTTGGAAAAGTTAGATGCAGAATCCCCAGACTTTTTTGTTAATGTAAAAAGAAAAGTGTTTATTAATTTCTCTTGGTTTGGTTCCCCTCACCCCCATGAACTCATAACATTGAACAGCATGTTATCTGCATGACTCATTGTATGTTTCGAGTCCCTCCCCCTACTCAACTTCCCACCCAAACGAAAACAGTAACCTGGATCACAGCTTATGATCTGCTTAGATCTACGGGGATGTTATTTGCAGCTAATCTCACTGTCAATCTCTTGGTGTCCATGGTTCCCCATTACTTGTATCTAGCATTGGTTGAAGTTCAGTGGGGTCTATCATCAGGTGAGCTAAACAAGGCTTGTACCAAAGCTTTCCAGGTCATTATGTTGTCTGAGGCTTCCCCCCCTCCCGAATTAGATGGCCGTATACCACACCGCTGCCTCTGCTATGGACCACCTCCTAAGGTCCTCCCACCATCTATTTATACATCGGCCAGCCTTTGACTTCCACGCCATGGCGATCCTTCTCTTTGCCAGCACCAAGCCAGGTCTATCAGCCTGTTCTCCGGTCTGGTTGATTTTGGATGTGCAAATATGCCAAGAAGGTAAGCTTCCGAAGTCCATGTGTATCTGATTATACGCCCATTCCTTAGTCTTAGTTCCTGCCAGAATACCTGCACCACTGGACAGCCAAGAAACATGAGACCCATCCCTGTCCCGCTTGTTCCACATCTCGGACAACTCCTCGCCCCAGAGCCCGGGAAGTGTGACAGAAGCTGTGGCGTCATGTATGCTCGATGTAATACATAGAATTGGTTTAGTTTCAGTCTAGCGTTTCTTGAGTATTTTTGGGTACAATACTACTCTAGACCATTCATTGTCTGTCAGACATGCCCTTCGACAGGGGTAATTTGTTCGGGAAGACCGTCCTTCAGGCCATCGAGGCGGATACCGAGACGGCTCGTGCCTTGGGCACGCTTCAACAGTGACGCCTGTCCTTTCAGACTCCCAGAGGCAAATCCCAAGGTTCCTTCAAGCGCTTCGGTGGAAGCTCATCATCCAACTGTCCCGCTCTTCGGCCCAGGATGCCTACAGGGGCCACAGCAAGTCCGGCGGAGGTCGTAGCCAAGGCCCCAAGGCGGCGCCTCCGTGGCGAAGCAAGATTGAACCGGCCGTGACGTCGGGCCCCCACCCGCGCTCCCCGGTGGGAGGCCGGCTGGCAAACTTAGTCAGTGTGTTGCAGTCCATCTTCGACCGTTGGGTGGTGGAAACTCTGGCCCACGGACACATCCTGGAATGCCAACAAGTGTCCTCGCATACCACCCGTGGCCAGGCAGGAAAACCACGTCCCTCAGCTTCTGCTGGAGGTGCAGGCCATGCTGAAGAAGGGTGCGAGAGAGCTCATTCCAAAGAGGCTCCAGGGCTCTGGAGTTTACTCTTGGTACTTCTTTGTCAGGAAGAAGACGGGCGGTTGGAGACCCATCCTGGACCTCTGCCGTTTGAACAAGTACATCAGATCCCAGAAGTTTCGAATGGTCATCAGCACATGCTAGGACAGCTGGAAGAAGGGGGATTTCCTATCGTCGCTGGACTTGGAGGATGCCTACTTTCACAGATCTTCCTTCTCTCACCAAGCGCCGAAAACCTGGAATGACCTTCCAAAGTACATGCATAACACAAGAAACCATCTACTATTCTGGAAACTACTCAAAACTTGGATCTTCAAGTCCTAACTAGAAAGACCGACCACAGGGGCGCACACACAACTAAAACATCGATGAATGAAGAGACAGACCCTGATCCACACCAAGCAATCGACAGAAAAACCGTAAGGAAAATACCCCACGACCTACCAAACGACTAACCGAGAGACAGCCGTAATAGGACCAAAGATCCAATACATAGCAAGACGAAGACAGAAGCACCAGGATGACTGATCAATAGGACCCTGACCCTAAACTATAGCCATTCCCAACAGACTTATTCTCGGCAGACAACCATTTGCTCACATCCAGAGGGTGAGAAACGGAATAGGTACCCACATTTCACAATACTCAAGACACAGCGAGAAGCACAATGCACCATCACAAGCAAACTACAACCAAACAGCCCTAAGGAAATAACCCCACGGACACAAAAGAACTAACTGAAAGATAGTCATGATAGAAGGAAACTAACGACTGAATACACAGGCCGACCATGACGGATGCACTAGGACGCCTCCTCAACAGCACCCTGACCTTCTACCACTCAAAGCTTCAAGATATGGGACGTTCACAAAGTGGTATAACAAATGAGCGAGGGCAAACATCTTTAGAAGCTTGACTATGCCTGTTACTGAAAGAGGCACCCTCCCACAGAAACTGGTATGATATGGTTGTCATTTCACCAAACCCATTTTTAGAGTGGTATGTTTTACCGACGGCAAAATACTGGCAAATACTGATTTATTTCTTTTTTTACATTTTTTATTTTACATTGTTTTTTTTTTTTATTTGGGTTGGGGGGGGGGGGGGGTCCCCGCCATCCCCGTTTTTCTATCCATGTAACTCCACCCCAACCCATTTGAACCCCTTCACACATAGGCTTGTGGAATCTGCTTAGACCACATGCTATGCATAGGGCGACATCTAGTGGAAGTTGCAGAGTATTACAGTTTCGAAAAGGGGCGTCGACAGGGCGTGCCAGTAATACTATCCGTAGTGTGACGTCCACTGTACCCATGGTCCTTCACGCGTCGAGGTCCCTAAAATTGTTTTCTTCCGCTATAGTGAGCGGACGCTTATTGCGGAGTTGCGTTTCAGTTAACGCCATTTGCTTATGATAAATTGAAAATTGTTTACTCTTTCTGTCCTTTTCCTTCCGACTTTGACAAATTCATCAACTTGGTGGAAAAGACAGCCGTCGGACGAATTCTTCGACTCCTCGTTTCGGCCTTGGAAGGCAGCACCGGACCTCGGCCCTTACAGTAGGGAGAGTGGAGGGCGGTCATTGTAGAATGCATTTTCCCACCCATTCCCTTTACCTTTCCCAAATAAGGATAGAACACCATTTAAATTCTGCCCCACATGCAACAAAAAATTCCTGTGGATAGACGAACACTGAGTGTGAAACTTGTGTCCGAACCGCGACCACGACGAGGGGCATTGTCGAGCCTGCAAGCTCTTCAAGTCTAAGACTCTTAAAGACCGAAGAACCAAGCGCTGGACCCAGCACGCAATGCAGGCCGAGGCTGCCATTGACGCGGAGGGAGCTTCCAGTGATGGCATCGTCGCCGTCTTTGCGGACGGCGAGGGCGATGGGGAACCGCCAAGTTCCCAAGAGCAGGCCCCTGACCCTAAAAGACGGCCGGCGGCACTGTTACGGGGACGACACCCGGCGGCAAAAGCACTTCCACTCCCCCCACCACTAAACACACATCCCGGGGCGATGAGTCGACGTTGTCGACAAAACGCCCAAGTACAGCGTCAAGGGGGAGTTACAGAATCCCTGTCCTCTGGGCCCTCAAAGTCCCGATAACCCCATGACAGGCCCCAGAAATCGAAAGATTCTGTCCCTAAAACACCATCGACCGAACGTTGTCTGAGGCGGAGGTCCGTCCCACTACCGAAAGTTGACATCATATGGCGAAATCGGTTGTAGGGCCGAAAAACACTGGTTTATCCCACCTAGTCAAAAAACACTTCCGGGGGAGCCTGATAAAGGCTACGAACTCCAAGAAACACTCCTCCAAGAGTCCTAATCATAAGGATAAGTCTCATAACGGCAAATCTACCCCTTCTAGGGAACCACTCTCTGTCCCACAGGAGGATGATTCTCTGGCTGAAGCCTAACAAAACAAGGGCCTATCCACACCTACACCCTTAGGACAAGTCCCTGCCCCTCGGTACCCTGGGGTCATTCCTAGTTCAGCCCAATGGACTGGATCGGGTAATCACGAGAATGACCTTCATGGTCAAGTTCTTCTAAAAAAAAAAACCTTAGGCTTACCAAACCTTCTAGGTTACACCTCCTTCTACTGAGGCTTCCAGGTCTCAACTCCCAGTTCCCAGCCCCCAGCAAAAAGAGCTTCTCCAGAATCACTACCAGTCCAGCCAGTACTAGGTGACCTATATGACGTTCATACAGACACTGACGGTGATAATGAGGACCACTAGCAGTCTGATCATTATTATGATGATGATGAAGAGGCAGAGGTGTATACCCTGCCCTCACCAAATCAACAGGACTCTCCAGTGTCTGATTCGCCAGTGGATAATCAGCCCCTCCATAATGACATGTTATTCAAAGCAGCTTAACACTTTGTTATCCAGACACAAGAAACTCAGCTAGACAGACTTTGTGGAGGATATTTTGGGAGACAAGAAGGTTGCCACCCAATTCATCCCAATTTTGCAATCTGTCCAGAGGAGGATCCTACCTTCACTTGAGACACCTAACCAGACTCGGGCAGTTAACCCGCAAGTGGAGAAACCTTTCCGCCCAGTGCCATCTGACATGCTCTATATCAGGGGCCAGTTTAAGTTGGATTTGCTCGTGGTGACAACCCGTAAAAGGGCAGGGACGCCGCTAGCCTCTTCATTGGCACCCCCAGATAAGGAGAGCAAGAAGCTTTATACTATCGAGAGGAAAGTTCAACTTCGTCCGCTTTTTAGACCAGAATCGCCAAGAATTCAACACCGTTGGCAGGTTATAATTGCCACAAATGGGATGAAATAACTGCCTTAATATCTTCTTCTCGCGAACCATCACAACTAGCCCTGGTGGTGGCTGACGGCAAGGCAACTTCCAGCTGCATCTTAAATAGCCTCAATGCCGCAGATAATGCGGGCAGGATTATTGCTGAGGGGACTAATAATCAAGCGCCATGGTTGGCTATGCCAGTCTGGCTTTAAGCTTGAGACCCAGGCTACGTTACTTAACATGCCAGTGGAACCTTCAGTCTCAATCGGTAAAGCAGTGGAGGATGCCTTAAAGTCCGCCAAAGAGGAATACAACACCTTAAAGTCTCTGGGCCAGTTGACAAATAAACCGCCAGAGGGGTGGAACCAATTTTTGCTGTTTTCGTGGCCAAAATTCCCAATGAGGCTCTGGTTACGGACAGGGTCAAAAGTCTTTGTGGAATAACAACGAAGGTCAAGCCTAACAAGGCTACCAAAGATGCCTGCGCAGATCCCGCGGCCGGGGATGATCCTCCACCTCTAGAGGTGGAGGAACACCCCCCAAGCAATGACGGCCCGCTACAGGTCCCCTCATATGCCTCCCCAGTAGGGGGACGCATTTCACCTTCACCCACGCATGGGAGGGAATAACCACGGACAAGTGGGTGCTATCGACAGTAGCAGGAGGTTATTGTGTGGAGCTCATCCAAAGACAATCAAACCATCCCCTGCGCCAGAGAAAGATAACGAATGAAGAACAGCTCATCCTTCTCGAAGAGGTCAACGCGCTGCTTCGCAAGAACGCTATAGAAATCGTGCCATCCAAAGCAGTAAACAGGGGTATTTATTCAACCTACTTCCTTGTGCCAAAGAAAGATCTAGCTATGCGCCCAATGTTAGACTTACCCCCTGCAAACACTTATGTAAAGCCACAAAAATTCTGCATGATAACGCTACAAGAAGTGATCCCCCCCCTGCTGAAGCAAGGGAGACTACATGGCAACACTCGATATGAAAGATGCTTATTTTTATATTTCAATGTTCCCATTGCACAGAAGTCTCTTGCGTTTAAAGATAGCAAACCAGTGCTACCAATTCAAAGTGCTACCCTTTGGAATAGCGTCAACTCCAAGGGTATTCACCAAGGTACTGGCCGTGGTGGCAGTGCACCTGAGCAGGGAGGCAGTCCCAGTGTACCCCTACCTGGACGACTGGCTGATCACAGGTGAAACACCCCATCTTTGCAAACAAAACACGCAAATAACCATACACCTTCTTTCATTTGGGCTTCTCAATAAACGAGAAAAAAATCAAGCCTTGTGCCAAACACAACAAAACAGTTCCTAGGAGCTGTCTTAGACATAGAAGCAGGCTTAGCCTTTCCTTCCATGGAAAGCTTGCAAAACTTTCGACAGCAAATACCTCAATATGATGGCGTGGTGCATATACCTGGTCCCGCACGCTCGCCTGTGCATTCGACCCATGCAGGAGTGGTTGGTGAAACAATGGTCTCAGGCAAGCGGTCAGTGGGACGATCTAGTGATGGTTTCACCAACTCTAGTTCAAATCCTACGCTGGTGGACAAAGGAAAACCTGTTAAAGGGGATACTCTCCCACGAACCGGAGGCGCAAGCGATCGTGACAACAGACGCATCACTCTCCAGGTGGGGGGGCACATTACCTTCACCACACAGCACATGGTCTGTGGACTCGCATCATGGCACAGAACCACATCAATCTGCTGGAACTATTAGCAGTACTCAAAGCACTTCAAACATTCGAAGCGCAGCTGACTAACGAGAAGGTTCAGATCTTAACAGACAGCACCACTGCAATGTTCTATGTAAACAAACGGGGGCACACACTCTCCAAGTCAGTCCAAGCTGGCACAGGAAATATGGAGTTGGGCACTCAAATGGGGGATGTTTCTATCATCCCAACACGTTCCAGGGGTACTCAACACTCTAGCAGACTCTCTGAACAGAGATCCCCTACCAGAAGAACATGAGTGGCAACTAGACTCAAGTGTAGTAGACCACATCTTCTCCCAGTGGGGTTATCCCATGCTAGACTTGTTCGCTACAGGAGAAAACAAACAATGCCCAGACTTTGCATCCAGGTTCCCCCAAAGAGGATCAAAGGGGAACGCCCTATGGATGAACTGGTCAGGGAAATTTTACAGGCTTTGATTTCAATGTTGTACTCGCTAAGCTCATGGGTCCCCCATTCGAGCCTATGCACAAGTCAAATCTTAAACACCTGACATACAAAACTACCTTACCTTCTTGGTGGCTATTCCTTTTGTAAGAAGAGTTGGTGAATTGCAAGTATTGTCAGTGCAGGACCCTTTCTTTATCATTCATGAAGACAAATTGGTTTTACGTACTCATCCGAGGTTCTCTCCTAAATTAATTTGTGAATTCCATGTAAACCAATCCATTGAGCTCCCGGCATGGTTTCAGAATCCAACTAGCTCAGCTGAGGTAAAAATCCACACATAGGATGTGAGGAGGGCGGTCCTTTACTACGTAAACAAAACCAGACCGCTAAGGAAATCAGACCAGCTGTTTGTCTCCGTAGCACCAGGCTGAGAAGGAGATTGCATTTCTTAGAAATGCAATCTCCAGATGGATAGTCGGATGCATTCAACTGTGCTATTTATTATCGAACAAAACACAGCCTTTCACACCAAGAGCTCACTCCACAAGAAGTCCATGAGCTACCTCGGCCTTTATCGTAAATGTCCCCTTAGACGGCCTTTGCAAAGCAGCTACATGGAGCTCAGTACACACTTTCACTTGACACCCATTCCAAAGCAGATACACAGGTGGGACAAGCGGTTCTAAACTATCTGTTTGCTGCCGCTCCTTCTCACAAGCCACCACCTTCTCCTAACACTGCTCGCTAATCTATGCAATCTATGCAAAGCATGTGATCTAAGCAGATTCCACAAGCCTCAGAAGGAATACGTTACTCACCGTAATAGTATTTCTGATGTTTGTTAATCTGCTTAGAATCACATGCTGTGCATAGGTCCGACATCCAGTGGTCACTGCGGAGTATTGCATTTTGTTTTTCGTAGTCGAAAAGGGGACGTCGACAAGGCGTGTCTGTAACACTATCCCTATAGTGACGTGCGTTGTACCCACAATCCCTCACGCGTCGAGGTCCCTCAGATTGTTTTTTTCCGCCCAGTTTCTGGTCGCCTTTCGCGGAGCTCCTAGAGAGACATTGCTATACTTACCACGGACCTCGGTCCTTTTGTCATAACTTAATATACTGGTAACGATCCCTCCCCCTCGACGTTAGCTGTGAAGCTGTTTCTCCGCCGAACTATTTTCGACGGAGAGGAAGAGCGGAGGAGATCCTTCGGCGCTGCCGAACACGTGGCCTGGCCTCGACGGCCAACTTACAGTAGGGAGAGTGGGGGTTAGAACTTTGTCTCTTCTCTTTGAGAATGTCTTTCTTTCTCCCTTTTCTTTCCCTTGGGGTTGTTATCGCCAGCTATTATTGCCTCAGCTATGGAGAGGACACCATTTAAGTTTTGCCCACGCTGCAGGGGCAAATATACTTGGAAAGATAAGCACAAGCTCTGTAATCGTTGCTTACCCCTCGATCACATAGAGAACAGCTGCGCAGCCTGCAAGCTCTTAAAACCCAGGACTCTTAAAGAACGTAGGGTTAAGAGGTGGGCAGACTACGCGATGTCGAAGTCAGTTTCCTCACCCGCTGCCGCTGTTACTGAAAGTGACGAGGAGTGCGATAACTCGACGTCCGTTACGGAAGTCATGAACCCCCAGAAGGAGCGCTCACGCTCCTCGTCGTCCGTCCCCGGCCCCGACGGGCTCGGCTCACGCCCTGCTTATGGGGATGAACACCCCGGCGACAAGGACGCACACAAACCCCATAAGGCTAAACACACTACCCACGGCTCTTCTTCGTCGAGAACGAAGGATCCATCAGCGCCGAAGGGGACGCAGGGCACTCCGGCGTCTACCGCAGACCGTAAAGGTCACAAGCCCCACCCGCAAACGCAGCCGCGACCAGCGATTGGGCTTCCATCTAACACGGGCGCTACCCCAAAAACATCCGACGCAACGCTCCATAGAGCGACCGTCGAGGTACAACGCGCAACGCACACAACGTCGACACCAAAGCCCTCGACGGACAAAATCGTGGCCGAGAGCCTAGCGAGAATTGTCGCCGAAGACGAACGTACGCGGACGACGAAACAAACGTCGAATACCGCGTCGAAAAAACACAAAAGTAGCCAGGAACTGCCCCTTTCTCCAAAGGACGCTTCCGAACTACCTGAAGGCTTTTCAGAAGGAGACGGGAACCTCTCGTCGACGCTGTGGGAGCGTTCGAAACGATTCGAAGGCGAAAACACTAATTTTCCCCCTCTAGACTATTCAGGGGTACCCCATGAGACCCTTGAAAGACTCCATTCTTGCATGGAGAAAATGGAAAGGTTTCTAGGAAACCAAGACCCACCCACTCACAAAAGACAAAGAGAATGGCCACAGGATGACCCTAGAGTCAAGATTCCTAGGCTCGTTGACCTCACTGAGGAGGAGCAATACCTCCAAGAAGATGAGGAGTGTTTGGGTGGAGAAGAAGAGGTAGAACTTGAGGAAGAGGGCTTCGAAGAAGATCCTTACACCACTCCTACAGGGTTTGAAGAGGATACAGCTACCTCGCAGCCCTGGCATTCACCGTCAGTGCAGCCTTGGCAATCCCCATCAGTACATTCAGACCCTGATGCCTTTCTCCCTTCTCCTCTCAAGGATTCACACGGGAACTCCTCTCCCATAGATGACCAACCTTCCCTCAATGCACTATTGCGCAAGGCAGCAGCGCATTTTGAGATTGATACAGGGGAAACTCTTCCAGACATCGACTTTGTAGAAAAAGTCATCAAAGAAAAAGCCCCTGTTAGCCAATCTATTCCTCTCCTGGCTTCTATTAAAAGAAGAATTTCTCCTTCCCTTACTAACCCAGCTCTAGTAAGAGGGGTCAACCCTAGAATAGAAAAGCTCTTCAGCCCTTCATCCTCTGACCCTTTATACATCAGAGGACACTCTATTCCAGACTCCCTTGTGGTTACCAACACAAGAAAAAGAGCAGGGGTGCCACTATCCACTAGTGAAGCACCTCCAGACAAAGAAGGCAAAAAACTCTACGCACTGGGGAAGAGAATCACGACCTCCGCCGCCTTCTCCACTAGAATTGCTAATAACAACTCACTTCTAGCTAGCTACGCAGATGCACAGTGGAACAAGCTGCGCAGCGAAGCAGAGGAAGCACCTGAACCTCTGCGTTCTCGCCTGCTAGCTATAATATCAGAGGGCACACTGGTAAACCAGGGCATCGTTAAAAACTCCCTAGATGCCGCTGAGACGGCTGGCCGCTCCCTAGTTCAGGGAATACTTCTCAAGCGCCACGTTTGGCTACGCAATTCAGGTTTTAAGCCCGAAACCCAAGCCTCCCTCATAAATAAACCCATTGAACAGACGCATCTGTTTGGGAAAGCAGTAGATGAGGCCCTAGAACATGCTAAAAAAGAGTTTGATACCATCAAAACTCTTGATCAAATTTCTAGGCCCCCTAACAGGCGAGGCTATGGTAATAAACGCTCCTTTCGTGGCCAAAGACAGCAGCAGAACCAACAACAACAATATTACTCTGGCTCCAACTGGCCCACCAACCAGGGTAACACCCAGTTCAGTCAAAGAGGCCAACGCCGTGGCAAAGGGAGAGGTCGTGGCTCCAGCCCCAGAGGTTCCACGCCCAATACCAGCAAATGACCCGAAAATTCGGGTCCCCTCCCATGCATCACCGGTCGGGGGCCGGCTAACATCGTTCCTTTCAGCATGGGAGGGAATCACGTCAGACCGTTGGGTATTATCCACCATAGCCCACGGATACTGCATCGAGTTCAACGGTTCCCCGAAGTACAAACCCCCACGGAACCGGCGCATGACACCGCAACACCTCTCCATTCTTCTTCAAGAAGTGGAAGAACTACTGAAGAAAGAAGCTATAGAGCCCGTCCCCCTATCACAGGTAACAGAAGGTATTTATTCAGTGTACTTCCTTGTACCCAAAAAGGACTTAACCATGCGCCCTGTATTAGATCTGCGCCCAGCGAACATATTTGTCAAACCCCAAAAGTTTCGTATGGTGACCTTACAGGAGGTAATCCCACTGTTATCACAAGGGGATTACATGACAACACTGGACATGAAAGATGCATACTTTCATATTTTAATGTTGCCATCGCACAGAAAATACCTCAGGTTCAAAATAGAGGACAAACACTACCAGTTCAGAGTACTACCCTTCGGGATAGCATCTGCACCAAGGGTATTCACGAAAGTACTGGCAGTGGCAGCGGCCCACCTGCGCAGATTATCCATCCCGGTATACCCTTACCTCGACGACTGGCTCATAACAGGGGATTCTTACGAAACATGCTTCTCCAATACCCAAAAGACCGTAGACCTTTTGTCCCAACTGGGCTTCTCCATCAACGAAAAGAAGTCCAGCTTAGACCCCAGCCAAACCAAACAATTCCTAGGGGCTCTAATTCGAACAAGGGACGGCCTCGTATTCCCCTCCAACGAGAGGGTCCAAAACATGCTGTTTCAAATTCCCCATTATGTAGCAGGCCGAGAGGTGACGGTACGCAAAGCAATGCGCTTGCTAGGGATAATGGCGTCATGTATTTATTTGGTACCTCACGCGCGCCTGCGCATGCGCCCAATGCAAGAGTGGCTCTACAGCCAGTGGTGTCAGGCCAGCGGACAATGGGACGATCTAGTGGTGGTCTCGCAGGCCTTGGTTCTCTCGCTACGGTGGTGGACAAAAGAAAACCTGTTATTAGGGAAAACTTTTGCCACACCCGCAGTGGAAGCCACTCTAACCACAGACGCATCCCTTACAGGATGGGGGGCTCACCTATCCCATCAAACGGCACACGGAGTGTGGACTCCGAGTTTAGCATCCAAGCATATAAACCTGCTGGAACTACTAGCGGTGTTCAAAGCACTGAAAGCCTTTCAGGAACACTTACAAGGAAAGACAGTGATGGTCCTCACAGACAGCACCACAGCCATGTACTACCTCAACAAGCAAGGGGGCACTCACTCTCCAGGACTGTCCAAGCTGTCCCAGAATATATGGAAGTGGGCTCTCAAACACAACATGTTCCTACTAGCACAACATGTACCAGGGGAACTCAATCTGCTAGCAGACAAACTCAGCAGAGACTTCCCCCTGCCCGAAGAGTACGAATGGCAATTGCACGAAGACATCGTCTTAGACATCTTCACGCAATGGGGATTCCCGGAAATAGACCTGTTCGCAACCCTGGAGAACTCACAATGCCAAAGTTACGCCTCCAGGTACCCCCAGAACCAGTCCAAGGGGAACGGTCTGTTGATTCAATGGTCAGGGAAATTTGTTTACGCCTTTCCCCCGACTCCCCTTCTCAACAAAGTGGTGCACAAGATGCACCAGGAGCAGGTTACCATGATACTAGTGGCCCCAATGTGGGCACGGCAACCTTGGTTCGCTCACTTGATGGAGATGTCCCTATCTCCCCCAGTGAAACTTCCCTGCCCGTACAACATGCTGTCACAAGACAAGGGCAGGACACTGCATCCATGCCCTCAGACCATGAACTTAGCAGCCTGGCTCCTGAGATCATAGAATTTGGACATTTACAACTCCCACAGAGATGTATGGACATCCTCAGGGAAGCCAGAAAACCTAATACTCGACACTGCTATTCTAGCAAATGGAAAAGATTCGTTATCTGGTGTAGAGGTACTAGCATCAACCCAGTTGACTGCTCTCCTACTGACATTATTCTATACTTGACCCATTTACTGGATTCAGGTTTAGTATTCAATTCCATTAAAGTCCACCTAGCGGCACTTTCTGCATACACCACTTCCCAACTTAAAGTGTCGTGGTGGAAGATACCAGTTATCAAAGCCTTCATGGAGGGGGTAAAAAGGATACACCCTCCGATAGCTAACCCAGCTCCCGGATGGGACTTAAATGTGGTACTTTCCAGACTCATGGGCCCTCCCTTCGAACCCATGCACAAGGCAACTCTTAAAGATATCACCCTTAAGACTGCTTTCCTAATAGCTATCACCTCCATTAGGAGAGTAAGTGAACTACAGGCTCTTTCTGTACTAGACCCCTTTGTAACAGTTCACAAAAATAAAGTGGTTCTACGCACACACCCAAGGTTTGCACCTAAATTCATCTCGAAATTTCATGTAAACCAAACTATAGAACTACCAACGTTCTTTCAAAACCCTTCCAGCTCGGGAGAAAAAAGTCTGCATACACTAGATGTACGCAGAGCTGTCATGTTCTACATGGAAAGAACCAGACCACTGAGAAAGACTAATCAGTTCTTTGTCTCGGTGGCAGCAGGAAGAGAAGGAGATGCGGTCTCAAAATCCACTATATCTAGATGGATTGTTCAATGCATCACTCTCTGTTACACTCTTGCTAAGAGAGAACTACCCTTCAAGCCAAGAGCACATTCCACTCGAGGCACTGGGGCTTCCATAGCATTCATTGCAAATGTTCCCCTTGAGTCCATCTGCAAAGCGGCTACCTGGAGTTCTGTGCACACCTTTACAAAACACTACTGTCTAGATGCACACTCTAGATCTGACTCCCAGGTGGGACAGGCAGTATTAAGACATCTTTTCTCTACTGTTCCTTCTCATAACCCACCGCCAACTCCGGGTACTGCTCGCTAGTCTATGCACAGCATGTGATTCTAAGCAGATTAACAAACATCAGAAGACAATGCATTACTTACCGTAAAAGCATTTCTGATGGTTGTATCTGCTTAGATTCACATGCGCCCACCCTTCCTCCCCGCTCGGATGGAAGGAACATAGACTTCCTTTATATCTCTCTTTTCTGTACTCACTCACGTCTATAAGGCTCCCTCAGGGCAGAAAAATACAAACAGAGGGACCTCGACGCGTGAGGGATTGTGGGTACAACGCACGTCACTATAGGGATAGTGTTACAGACACGCCTTGTCGACGTCCCCTTTTCGACTACGAAAAACAAAATGCAATACTCCGCAGTGACCACTGGATGTCGGACCTATGCACAGCATGTGAATCTAAGCAGATACAACCATCAGAAATGCCTTTACGGTAAGTAATGCATTGTCATCTGTTGCTTGTATCTGTTTAGATTCACATGCGCCCACCCTTCCACCCCTGAGAGAAGGTGCATAGATGTTTGAGCTTTTCTGATATTTATCTGCTTGGATACACCTGTACTCACGACACACTCCATGCTACTTCATGTCAGAAACAAACCATCTGAGGGACCTCGATGCGTGAAGCAGTGGACGTCGCAATAGGGATAGTATTACTGGCACACCCTGTCGACGTCCCTTTTCGAGTTACGGAAATAACAACTGTAATACTCTGCAGCTTCCACTAGATGTCGGCTTATGCATAGCATGTGATCTAAGCAGATAAAAGCATCAGAAATACGATTACAGAGAGTAATGTTTCATATATATTTGGTATTTTGGTGTCGGTAAAACGTACCACTCGGAAAATGAATTCAGTGAAATGACTGGATACCGTTGCATATGCCCCCTTGTAGGTTCGTTGTAGCTTTGGTGCTACCTCCTCCATGAATTCCCCATGCAATTCTGTCCACCTCTCTTATCACTACCTTGAACGCATCCCAGACACTACCTTGAACACATCCCATAGGGTTTGTTCCCTATCCACCTCACCCTTATTCAGATCAAAATAGTCACTTATTTGATGCTCCATTTCCTCCCTAAACAGTCCATTTTGCAGGGTCCCCCATTCGAGCCTATGCACAAGTCAAATCTTAAACACCTGACATACAAAACTACCTTACCTTCTTGGTGGCTATTCCTTTTGTAAGAAGAGTTGGTGAATTGCAAGTATTGTCAGTGCAGGACCCTTTCTTTATCATTCATGAAGACAAATTGGTTTTACGTACTCATCCGAGGTTCTCTCCTAAATTAATTTGTGAATTCCATGTAAACCAATCCATTGAGCTCCCGGCATGGTTTCAGAATCCAACTAGCTCAGCTGAGGTAAAAATCCACACATAGGATGTGAGGAGGGCGGTCCTTTACTACGTAAACAAAACCAGACCGCTAAGGAAATCAGACCAGCTGTTTGTCTCCGTAGCACCAGGCTGAGAAGGAGATTGCATTTCTTAGAAATGCAATCTCCAGATGGATAGTCGGATGCATTCAACTGTGCTATTTATTATCGAACAAAACACAGCCTTTCACACCAAGAGCTCACTCCACAAGAAGTCCATGAGCTACCTCGGCCTTTATCGTAAATGTCCCCTTAGACGGCCTTTGCAAAGCAGCTACATGGAGCTCAGTACACACTTTCACTTGACACCCATTCCAAAGCAGATACACAGGTGGGACAAGCGGTTCTAAACTATCTGTTTGCTGCCGCTCCTTCTCACAAGCCACCACCTTCTCCTAACACTGCTCGCTAATCTATGCAATCTATGCAAAGCATGTGATCTAAGCAGATTCCACAAGCCTCAGAAGGAATACGTTACTCACCGTAATAGTATTTCTGATGTTTGTTAATCTGCTTAGAATCACATGCTGTGCATAGGTCCGACATCCAGTGGTCACTGCGGAGTATTGCATTTTGTTTTTCGTAGTCGAAAAGGGGACGTCGACAAGGCGTGTCTGTAACACTATCCCTATAGTGACGTGCGTTGTACCCACAATCCCTCACGCGTCGAGGTCCCTCAGATTGTTTTTTTCCGCCCAGTTTCTGGTCGCCTTTCGCGGAGCTCCTAGAGAGACATTGCTATACTTACCACGGACCTCGGTCCTTTTGTCATAACTTAATATACTGGTAACGATCCCTCCCCCTCGACGTTAGCTGTGAAGCTGTTTCTCCGCCGAACTATTTTCGACGGAGAGGAAGAGCGGAGGAGATCCTTCGGCGCTGCCGAACACGTGGCCTGGCCTCGACGGCCAACTTACAGTAGGGAGAGTGGGGGGTTAGAACTTTGTCTCTTCTCTTTGAGAATGTCTTTCTTTCTCCCTTTTCTTTCCCTTGGGGTTGTTATCGCCAGCTATTATTGCCTCAGCTATGGAGAGGACACCATTTAAGTTTTGCCCACGCTGCAGGGGCAAATATACTTGGAAAGATAAGCACAAGCTCTGTAATCGTTGCTTACCCCTCGATCACATAGAGAACAGCTGCGCAGCCTGCAAGCTCTTAAAACCCAGGACTCTTAAAGAACGTAGGGTTAAGAGGTGGGCAGACTACGCGATGTCGAAGTCAGTTTCCTCACCCGCTGCCGCTGTTACTGAAAGTGACGAGGAGTGCGATAACTCGACGTCCGTTACGGAAGTCATGAACCCCCAGAAGGAGCGCTCACGCTCCTCGTCGTCCGTCCCCGGCCCCGACGGGCTCGGCTCACGCCCTGCTTATGGGGATGAACACCCCGGCGACAAGGACGCACACAAACCCCATAAGGCTAAACACACTACCCACGGCTCTTCTTCGTCGAGAACGAAGGATCCATCAGCGCCGAAGGGGACGCAGGGCACTCCGGCGTCTACCGCAGACCGTAAAGGTCACAAGCCCCACCCGCAAACGCAGCCGCGACCAGCGATTGGGCTTCCATCTAACACGGGCGCTACCCCAAAAACATCCGACGCAACGCTCCATAGAGCGACCGTCGAGGTACAACGCGCAACGCACACAACGTCGACACCAAAGCCCTCGACGGACAAAATCGTGGCCGAGAGCCTAGCGAGAATTGTCGCCGAAGACGAACGTACGCGGACGACGAAACAAACGTCGAATACCGCGTCGAAAAAACACAAAAGTAGCCAGGAACTGCCCCTTTCTCCAAAGGACGCTTCCGAACTACCTGAAGGCTTTTCAGAAGGAGACGGGAACCTCTCGTCGACGCTGTGGGAGCGTTCGAAACGATTCGAAGGCGAAAACACTAATTTTCCCCCTCTAGACTATTCAGGGGTACCCCATGAGACCCTTGAAAGACTCCATTCTTGCATGGAGAAAATGGAAAGGTTTCTAGGAAACCAAGACCCACCCACTCACAAAAGACAAAGAGAATGGCCACAGGATGACCCTAGAGTCAAGATTCCTAGGCTCGTTGACCTCACTGAGGAGGAGCAATACCTCCAAGAAGATGAGGAGTGTTTGGGTGGAGAAGAAGAGGTAGAACTTGAGGAAGAGGGCTTCGAAGAAGATCCTTACACCACTCCTACAGGGTTTGAAGAGGATACAGCTACCTCGCAGCCCTGGCATTCACCGTCAGTGCAGCCTTGGCAATCCCCATCAGTACATTCAGACCCTGATGCCTTTCTCCCTTCTCCTCTCAAGGATTCACACGGGAACTCCTCTCCCATAGATGACCAACCTTCCCTCAATGCACTATTGCGCAAGGCAGCAGCGCATTTTGAGATTGATACAGGGGAAACTCTTCCAGACATCGACTTTGTAGAAAAAGTCATCAAAGAAAAAGCCCCTGTTAGCCAATCTATTCCTCTCCTGGCTTCTATTAAAAGAAGAATTTCTCCTTCCCTTACTAACCCAGCTCTAGTAAGAGGGGTCAACCCTAGAATAGAAAAGCTCTTCAGCCCTTCATCCTCTGACCCTTTATACATCAGAGGACACTCTATTCCAGACTCCCTTGTGGTTACCAACACAAGAAAAAGAGCAGGGGTGCCACTATCCACTAGTGAAGCACCTCCAGACAAAGAAGGCAAAAAACTCTACGCACTGGGGAAGAGAATCACGACCTCCGCCGCCTTCTCCACTAGAATTGCTAATAACAACTCACTTCTAGCTAGCTACGCAGATGCACAGTGGAACAAGCTGCGCAGCGAAGCAGAGGAAGCACCTGAACCTCTGCGTTCTCGCCTGCTAGCTATAATATCAGAGGGCACACTGGTAAACCAGGGCATCGTTAAAAACTCCCTAGATGCCGCTGAGACGGCTGGCCGCTCCCTAGTTCAGGGAATACTTCTCAAGCGCCACGTTTGGCTACGCAATTCAGGTTTTAAGCCCGAAACCCAAGCCTCCCTCATAAATAAACCCATTGAACAGACGCATCTGTTTGGGAAAGCAGTAGATGAGGCCCTAGAACATGCTAAAAAAGAGTTTGATACCATCAAAACTCTTGATCAAATTTCTAGGCCCCCTAACAGGCGAGGCTATGGTAATAAACGCTCCTTTCGTGGCCAAAGACAGCAGCAGAACCAACAACAACAATATTACTCTGGCTCCAACTGGCCCACCAACCAGGGTAACACCCAGTTCAGTCAAAGAGGCCAACGCCGTGGCAAAGGGAGAGGTCGTGGCTCCAGCCCCAGAGGTTCCACGCCCAATACCAGCAAATGACCCGAAAATTCGGGTCCCCTCCCATGCATCACCGGTCGGGGGCCGGCTAACATCGTTCCTTTCAGCATGGGAGGGAATCACGTCAGACCGTTGGGTATTATCCACCATAGCCCACGGATACTGCATCGAGTTCAACGGTTCCCCGAAGTACAAACCCCCACGGAACCGGCGCATGACACCGCAACACCTCTCCATTCTTCTTCAAGAAGTGGAAGAACTACTGAAGAAAGAAGCTATAGAGCCCGTCCCCCTATCACAGGTAACAGAAGGTATTTATTCAGTGTACTTCCTTGTACCCAAAAAGGACTTAACCATGCGCCCTGTATTAGATCTGCGCCCAGCGAACATATTTGTCAAACCCCAAAAGTTTCGTATGGTGACCTTACAGGAGGTAATCCCACTGTTATCACAAGGGGATTACATGACAACACTGGACATGAAAGATGCATACTTTCATATTTTAATGTTGCCATCGCACAGAAAATACCTCAGGTTCAAAATAGAGGACAAACACTACCAGTTCAGAGTACTACCCTTCGGGATAGCATCTGCACCAAGGGTATTCACGAAAGTACTGGCAGTGGCAGCGGCCCACCTGCGCAGATTATCCATCCCGGTATACCCTTACCTCGACGACTGGCTCATAACAGGGGATTCTTACGAAACATGCTTCTCCAATACCCAAAAGACCGTAGACCTTTTGTCCCAACTGGGCTTCTCCATCAACGAAAAGAAGTCCAGCTTAGACCCCAGCCAAACCAAACAATTCCTAGGGGCTCTAATTCGAACAAGGGACGGCCTCGTATTCCCCTCCAACGAGAGGGTCCAAAACATGCTGTTTCAAATTCCCCATTATGTAGCAGGCCGAGAGGTGACGGTACGCAAAGCAATGCGCTTGCTAGGGATAATGGCGTCATGTATTTATTTGGTACCTCACGCGCGCCTGCGCATGCGCCCAATGCAAGAGTGGCTCTACAGCCAGTGGTGTCAGGCCAGCGGACAATGGGACGATCTAGTGGTGGTCTCGCAGGCCTTGGTTCTCTCGCTACGGTGGTGGACAAAAGAAAACCTGTTATTAGGGAAAACTTTTGCCACACCCGCAGTGGAAGCCACTCTAACCACAGACGCATCCCTTACAGGATGGGGGGCTCACCTATCCCATCAAACGGCACACGGAGTGTGGACTCCGAGTTTAGCATCCAAGCATATAAACCTGCTGGAACTACTAGCGGTGTTCAAAGCACTGAAAGCCTTTCAGGAACACTTACAAGGAAAGACAGTGATGGTCCTCACAGACAGCACCACAGCCATGTACTACCTCAACAAGCAAGGGGGCACTCACTCTCCAGGACTGTCCAAGCTGTCCCAGAATATATGGAAGTGGGCTCTCAAACACAACATGTTCCTACTAGCACAACATGTACCAGGGGAACTCAATCTGCTAGCAGACAAACTCAGCAGAGACTTCCCCCTGCCCGAAGAGTACGAATGGCAATTGCACGAAGACATCGTCTTAGACATCTTCACGCAATGGGGATTCCCGGAAATAGACCTGTTCGCAACCCTGGAGAACTCACAATGCCAAAGTTACGCCTCCAGGTACCCCCAGAACCAGTCCAAGGGGAACGGTCTGTTGATTCAATGGTCAGGGAAATTTGTTTACGCCTTTCCCCCGACTCCCCTTCTCAACAAAGTGGTGCACAAGATGCACCAGGAGCAGGTTACCATGATACTAGTGGCCCCAATGTGGGCACGGCAACCTTGGTTCGCTCACTTGATGGAGATGTCCCTATCTCCCCCAGTGAAACTTCCCTGCCCGTACAACATGCTGTCACAAGACAAGGGCAGGACACTGCATCCATGCCCTCAGACCATGAACTTAGCAGCCTGGCTCCTGAGATCATAGAATTTGGACATTTACAACTCCCACAGAGATGTATGGACATCCTCAGGGAAGCCAGAAAACCTAATACTCGACACTGCTATTCTAGCAAATGGAAAAGATTCGTTATCTGGTGTAGAGGTACTAGCATCAACCCAGTTGACTGCTCTCCTACTGACATTATTCTATACTTGACCCATTTACTGGATTCAGGTTTAGTATTCAATTCCATTAAAGTCCACCTAGCGGCACTTTCTGCATACACCACTTCCCAACTTAAAGTGTCGTGGTGGAAGATACCAGTTATCAAAGCCTTCATGGAGGGGGTAAAAAGGATACACCCTCCGATAGCTAACCCAGCTCCCGGATGGGACTTAAATGTGGTACTTTCCAGACTCATGGGCCCTCCCTTCGAACCCATGCACAAGGCAACTCTTAAAGATATCACCCTTAAGACTGCTTTCCTAATAGCTATCACCTCCATTAGGAGAGTAAGTGAACTACAGGCTCTTTCTGTACTAGACCCCTTTGTAACAGTTCACAAAAATAAAGTGGTTCTACGCACACACCCAAGGTTTGCACCTAAATTCATCTCGAAATTTCATGTAAACCAAACTATAGAACTACCAACGTTCTTTCAAAACCCTTCCAGCTCGGGAGAAAAAAGTCTGCATACACTAGATGTACGCAGAGCTGTCATGTTCTACATGGAAAGAACCAGACCACTGAGAAAGACTAATCAGTTCTTTGTCTCGGTGGCAGCAGGAAGAGAAGGAGATGCGGTCTCAAAATCCACTATATCTAGATGGATTGTTCAATGCATCACTCTCTGTTACACTCTTGCTAAGAGAGAACTACCCTTCAAGCCAAGAGCACATTCCACTCGAGGCACTGGGGCTTCCATAGCATTCATTGCAAATGTTCCCCTTGAGTCCATCTGCAAAGCGGCTACCTGGAGTTCTGTGCACACCTTTACAAAACACTACTGTCTAGATGCACACTCTAGATCTGACTCCCAGGTGGGACAGGCAGTATTAAGACATCTTTTCTCTACTGTTCCTTCTCATAACCCACCGCCAACTCCGGGTACTGCTCGCTAGTCTATGCACAGCATGTGATTCTAAGCAGATTAACAAACATCAGAAGACAATGCATTACTTACCGTAAAAGCATTTCTGATGGTTGTATCTGCTTAGATTCACATGCGCCCACCCTTCCTCCCCGCTCGGATGGAAGGAACATAGACTTCCTTTATATCTCTCTTTTCTGTACTCACTCACGTCTATAAGGCTCCCTCAGGGCAGAAAAATACAAACAGAGGGACCTCGACGCGTGAGGGATTGTGGGTACAACGCACGTCACTATAGGGATAGTGTTACAGACACGCCTTGTCGACGTCCCCTTTTCGACTACGAAAAACAAAATGCAATACTCCGCAGTGACCACTGGATGTCGGACCTATGCACAGCATGTGAATCTAAGCAGATACAACCATCAGAAATGCCTTTACGGTAAGTAATGCATTGTCATCTGTTGCTTGTATCTGTTTAGATTCACATGCGCCCACCCTTCCACCCCTGAGAGAAGGTGCATAGATGTTTGAGCTTTTCTGATATTTATCTGCTTGGATACACCTGTACTCACGACACACTCCATGCTACTTCATGTCAGAAACAAACCATCTGAGGGACCTCGATGCGTGAAGCAGTGGACGTCGCAATAGGGATAGTATTACTGGCACACCCTGTCGACGTCCCTTTTCGAGTTACGGAAATAACAACTGTAATACTCTGCAGCTTCCACTAGATGTCGGCTTATGCATAGCATGTGATCTAAGCAGATAAAAGCATCAGAAATACGATTACAGAGAGTAATGTTTCATATATATTTGGTATTTTGGTGTCGGTAAAACGTACCACTCGGAAAATGAATTCAGTGAAATGACTGGATACCGTTGCATATGCCCCCTTGTAGGTTCGTTGTAGCTTTGGTGCTACCTCCTCCATGAATTCCCCATGCAATTCTGTCCACCTCTCTTATCACTACCTTGAACGCATCCCAGACACTACCTTGAACACATCCCATAGGGTTTGTTCCCTATCCACCTCACCCTTATTCAGATCAAAATAGTCACTTATTTGATGCTCCATTTCCTCCCTAAACAGTCCATTTTGCAGGGTTTCGGCACAAAGCCGCCACGTGGATATCAGGGCTGGTATATGGCTAATGGTCCAATCTACAAGTAGTGGTGAGTGGCCTGAAAAGGTTCTCCCCTCATATGAAGCACCCACGAATTCCCCCCACTCGTCCACTCCATTGAGGAAGTTATCTACTCATGTATAGACTTTATGTACGCCTGAATAATAAGAAAATATTGTCTTTGGTCCCTCCAACCATCTCCAGATGTCTTGCAGCTCTAGATCTTTCATAAGCTCGAACAGGACCTTTGCGGGGAGTGGAGCGGTTTTGAGGTGCATTTACCGTCAGATCTGTCTAACTGTGGATCATTCTTACAGTTGAAGACACGTCCCCCCCCCCCAAAAAAAAATCCATGTCATGCCTCTAAAAAGGGGCTAGTCTACCGTATAGGGATTGGAAGAAGGTAGCAGCATTGTGGTTGGGTGTGTATTTATTAAGCAGAACTCCTTTTGTTCCAGGTACCCATGCACTACTACCATTCTACCCTCATTATCCCTGTGAGTGCCCATCACCCTAAAGGGCACCGCCGGTGCCACCCAAATAAGTACTCATCTTGCATAGTTGGATTACGCTGTCCCAAATCCCCCCACCCTATTTCTTCCCCACCCGTGCCTGTCTTTCCGCAGTGAAGTGTTTTTCCTGGAGTAGTGCTATTTTGACCCCTTTACGGCGCATGTACGCTGCCACTCTTAGGTGTCTTGCATGGTTGTTTAGGACCCCCACATTCCATGAGGCCCCCCTGAGTACCTTAGCCATGCAATTTGTTACTGCCCCTCCCTCCTTTATTCACTACGTTGGTGTGCCCTGAAGGCCCTGTCCCCCCTCATTACATGCTTCAGGGCCAGCTCCCCTCGACCTGCTCCCCCCACCCCATCCAGAGTCAAGCCATGTGACTGAAACCAACTTACCCCAACAATAACTAACTGCCCATCAGAAAAGTCCTGTAGACGGGTAACCACCATTTGTCCCCTACCTTCTTCGGGTCCTGGTGGCTGGGTACCTCCCGGTACCTAAACTACCCCTTTAAATAAGGGGATGATCAAACCAACAAACCAACTTGGAGATTAGGTCTGCAGATCGTGAATGGTAATGATATTCCGACCACTTGCTCGTTTTCCCCGCCCCCCTCTAAAACTGCCGTCTCTGAAATGTCCATGCATCCCAGGTCTCGATCCTACATTGCATCCGATCTTCAGCCAACTGCTCCTCTGGTGTCCTCGCCTTTGTCTGGCATCTGTTTCATCTGAATAGCATTCATCCATGTGTTCCCGTCTTCCGGGTATCGAAGAAGGTCTTTCTTTTGTATAGCACTTTGTTTTGCAGGGTACAGGAGTATGTATCTTATGCCCTGTTGTCCCAATCTTTTTCCTGGGCACAAATAGACCTCTCCTTCTTTGGACTTGTATGGTGTAGTCTGGGTAGATGGCTAGGGAGGCTGAACCCCGGCGGATTAACCCGACTGTTCTGGAGAAAGGTAGGAATTTTTCATTGTCCTAGTAGTTTAGAATTTTGGCCATGACTGGCCATGGCGGGGCTCCAGGGTAACAGGGGTTCCTAATCCGTGTCCTATGGCCCTCTCCACAGTAACCCCCTGCGACAGCATGCCCGTGCCAATCTCATGAAGGAGCATATTTTGCACATGTATCCCTCTATCCTTAAGAACAGTAGCTTTTAAGGATAGTTAAAGAATATCAAAGGAGAACCCAAAGGGTTGACGACAACACTGCAAAAAGGGTGCTGCATGCTTGAAGATGCCTTTAAGAGATATGGAGGAAAGCAGACTCATAGACTAAGATAACAAAAGAATAGAGCTCCCAAAAGTCAGAGCAAATAAGAACGAATGAGGGGAAATAGTCTCCCCTCATTCAGCAGAGAAAGGAAAAGGGACAGAAGTCCAGCAAAAAGTGCTGTGGATCTCGCTAGGAGAGACAATTAAGCATAACACTAATACATTTCCCTAACACTGGCCATATATGGTCATGACCGCCTCTTGACTTCAGGCTGAGCAAATATATTCATGAAGGGGCTATTACGAACTTTATGAAAAGGAGGCCGAGCAGCTTAGGTACACTACACTAATGAGGTTTCAGAAAATCTGGTCAACCTAGCAGGACTAAATGTTTGCATCAACTAAACATATTCCTTCATGCAGTCCAATTCACATAAACATTACCCACAAGTACATTGTTAGGTCAATAATAAACACTGAGAATTGTGAGGCAGGCATGGTATCACATGTTAGACACAGAGGGTCACAAATGCAGCGCACTTGCAAAGGTTGTTGCTGCAGCAGGGCAACAGGGTAACCGCATATGCTCGTCCTGGCGCACTCATCTCACTTCAGACCTGGGAATGCCAAGTGTATGAAATTTAGTGTGAGTGTGCCATGCACACAGAGCTAGCAGTATGCCAAGTTCCGAGGGCCTCCTCGAAACGGCGGTGACGACAGAGCAAAGCAACTGGATATGCTGGTCAGTCCACTGGTTGGCCCAGGGACACTTCCGAGTAAGGTTACTTAGAGGTTTTGATGAAGGTGCCGAGAATAGTTGGTCCCACTATTCCAGTGGGTCGAAGCGTCTTCGCAGACCTTCTAGGATGACCAGATGCAGAGGGGTTGACATTGAGGTAGTTTGAGTTCATCCAGTTGTATATTTTACTTGAATTGTCTTGTATTTCGTAGACTATTTGTGTATCAGCGTAGGTGTAGCAGGTGAGGCCGTGTCTTTTAATGATCTTGATTAGTTGAGACAGGTAAATGTTGAATAATAACGGGGAGAAGGATGATCCTTGTGGTACTCCACATGTAGATTCTCTTGGGTTGGATTTGAAAGGTTTCATCCATATGTTCTCTGTTCTATTAGTTAGGAAGGATTTCATCTGTAGTAGGGCACAGTCAGTGATTCCAAATTTTTCCAATCTCGTGATGAGGATGTCGTGGTTGACTGTGTTGAAGGCCGCAGAGAGGTCTAGAAGTATCAAGGCGGTACTATTGTCTGAATCTGCGTTTACCTTTAGTTCATCCGATATTGAGAGGAGTGCTGATTTCGTTCCTCTCATTGGTCTAAAGCCTACTTGTGCTTGGTCTAGTAGGCGGTGCTCTTCTATGAATTCTTGGGTTGTTCTGTATATATGTTTTGAGCAGTTTAGATGGGTAAGGGATGTTGGAGAGATCCTATACGTTTCCTGTTGTATCTTTGAGTAGCGGCCTGGTGTATGCTGATTTGAAGGATTGTGGCACTTTTCCTGTTGAGACTGAAAGGTTGTAGACATTCCTATGGTATTCCATGGGTGTTCCTTGTGAGAGGATTGATTTTGTATATCTCCGGGGGCAGGGATACGCTGGGGGAGCCTGTTTTGTTGCTTTGATTTACCAGTTTGACTAATGTCTCTGCTGATATTTGGGGGAAGCTTTGGGGTTTGTTTGGGCGTTCCTCGTAGGGTTAGGAGGGTACCATAGTCTGTTTGCATGGTCTGTTTTGTATGGTCTGTTGGATGTTAATGATTTTGTTTTTGAAATGGTCTGCTAGATCATTGCATAGTTGCTTCGATGGTATAGGCATGTTGTTGCAGCTAAGCGGATTTTTTATTTCATTTATGATTTTTAAAGAGTTCCTTTTTGGGTTTTTGGTGCTTTGAAGATTCGGTTGTCGTAGTATTTCATTTCTTTTTGCTTTATGTATTTCCTTTTTGTATGAGTGGATATGTTGTTGAAGTTAGAATTTTTTTCCGTGGTCGTTTTTTGTTCCTCCATTCTTGTTCCAGTTTGTTTTTTCTTTTCATGGCACTGAGTAGTGGGGTGAATCATTTTGCCGTCACTCTTTTGCGTGAAGGGGTGAACAGTTTTTCTTTAATGATCTTGACGATTGTTGTTGCGATCCAGTTGCGAAGTAGAACTTTTTTTTTTTTGTTTTTTGTCCAGGTCCGCTTCGTCCATAGTTGTTGCCTGTGTTTTGCTGAGCTCCAGAAGTTCATTTAGGTTGGAATTTTTGATGATTCTCCAATTTCTTTTCATGATGGTCGGTGGCTCATCTTGTTGCTTGTATTGGAGTGGTCAGTGTGATTATGAAGCAATGATGAGGTTGTCCCTCGAGAGTATTGGAATTGGTGGAGCAATGGTTAAGATGGATTTCTGAACTCTGACCTGGTGGGCAGAGGTTCAGAAGGCCAGCCTAGTTTCTTGGAACAGGGTAACCTCTGGACAAGCCAGACCAATCAAGGTAGCTATGGCAGGCGGTCAAGACTAAGTCTCAAGAGGGGTGAGGGTGACTGAAAGACCTCAATGAGCACACAGAGTAAGGACACTTACAAATTACTCCCAGACATGTGTTATCAAAAATATAGACACATTTATTACAAGGCCTTTAACTCGGACCATAGCAAAAGAATCACACCAATACTAAGTAAACCAACACAACACTATCAATACAATGTATATACAAACCCATTGGGGTCTAAAGGGTTAAAAGCATAAAATGTGTCGACAACCTAGATGGGAAGGAAACAGGCAGTGCAGCTAGTCTTTAGGCCCCTTTGACATCAGCAACACACCTAAGAGGCAGTCCAAGTCCTAAGTAGAGAGGAGCCTTGTGCTCAATAGTACATGAAAGTGCACCCGGTTGTTCCAATGGGCAAAACAGGGTCTCTTCAGGGGTCTCTAGCAGCTCCGTAAGGTGGTTGAGGCGATGAAGAATACATTCCCACTATTCATGGAGGACCTCCATATGAAGGCAGAGGCAGTTCCACAGTGCGGGATGGAGTTGCTAGTTTGCACAAGCAGTGGAAAGGAGAGGGACCCTCGGGGGCCACTTGTGCGTAAAAAGGGGCCCTTGCGTTAGGGGCCACCGGTTAGTGTTAGAAGTATTCACCGGTCCCAGGTGCTCTCGGACCCAAACTTCGCCAGTTCAGTCCACTTCGCTTGCAGGTTCGAACGCAACAAAAATGACGTCTCTGCGGCTTTCAGTTCCTGAGATACAGGGAGGATTCCCAAACAAGAGTGGCGATTTCTCCGCTCCGGGTGGATGGATCGACCTGGTTTCACTGCAGCAGGCTTCAGGGGCAAGAGGGTCACAAATGCAGCGCACTTGCAAAGGTTGTTGCTGCAGGAGGGCAACACGGTAACCGCATATGCTCCGGTCCTGACGCACTCGTCTCACTTCAGACCTGGGAATGCCAAGTGTACGAAATCTAGTGTGAGGGTGCCGTGGACAAAGAGCTAGCAGTATACCAAGTTTCGAGGCCCTCCTTGAAACGGCTGTGACAACAGAGCAAAGCAACTGGGTAAGCTGGTCAGTCCACTGGTTGGCCCAGGGACACTTCAGAGAAAGCTTACTAACAGGTTTTGCCGAGAATAGTTGGTCACACTATTCCAATGGGTCGAAGCATCTTCGCAGCCTTTCTAGAATGACCAGAGGCAGAGGGGTCCCACGGGACGACAGCGGGCTCAGGGTGCCAAACCTTGCAGCGGGTCACCAGCGGTTCCTCGGCTCAGCTTTGTGGTTTCAGAATACTTGGATCCTATCCTTCGTTCAGTGAGAACTCCAGAGATCGACATGGTATGGGTGTTTTCAGCCTCCTCTTATCCAAAGTTCCCTTTGCGCCAAAACGGAGAGGACCCAATGGGAGATCTGCTCACAAACACACACTCCATATGTTGACCAATCATGGACCACGGGGGTCCCAGTCATTCACAGCACCCCAGACTCTCTGGCACCCGGGATGTGTATTGGGGACAGACACCCCAGCCCACATCCTGGAGGCACACACAAGGCATGCAGAAGCCTGTGAAAGCTTGCCGTTGTGCGGAAAACTGCGTGTCCAAATAAGGACTGACCCCGGTCAACTAGACCTGGGGAGGTGAAGGGGCAAGATGGCCAAAGAACCTTGTGGCATGGCCATTTTTGAGCCAGGCCACCTATTCGTGCCAAACGCGGTTAACATGGCAGGAAAGGGTTAAAAATAACTGCCACCAGCCCTGTCCATGGCACATCTCACAAAAAGTCCATCAGAGTATCTAGGGCCTTTGGACAATGACTACAGACCCAAGTACACTGTACTGGAAGGTACATTGTGTACTTGTTACATGTTAAAGAAAAGTTGCAACATTGGAAAAGGACGGAGGGAAACAAAGTCTCCCAGTACTGACTGTTTTAAGGGCATATCAGTTTCCCCATTAAAAGTGAGCGAAAGCCCAGCGAAGTGCAGCTGAAGGCTGTGCTTCTCTGGCAAAGTCTATCTATGGAGTCTAAACAGCAGCAAAATGTTTGGCGGTGTACCCATGGATGGAAACTTGCATACAATTATGAAATCTTTCCTAACACTCGCCCCTCACTGACTAAGGACAGGGGGAACTAATCCACCCCTAGATGAGTTTCTTGTTCTGGTCGGTTAAACATTCTGGACAACCCATCAGCATTGCGATGTTGGACACCTGGCCTATGCTCAATAGTGAAGTCAAAGCCTTGCAGACTTATGGACCACCTAAGCACTCTTTGGGTGCTCTCTCTTCATGTTCATTAGACACTTTAAGGGCTTATGGTCAGTTTGCACAGTGAAGTGGGTCCCATAGAGGTAGGGCCTCAGCTTCCTTAGGGCCCACACAACAGAGAAACATTCTTTCTCCTCTCTGGACCACATGAGCGCGTGATGGTACAGCTCCTATCCCAGTGTCAGAGGCATCTGTCTGCACAATAAAAGGTCTTTGGTAATCGGGGCCCTGAGGACAGGGGCCTGGCACAAGGAGTCTTTTAAGCAATTGAAGGCCTTCTCACACTCTTCAGACCAAGTTACCTTCTTGGGTTTCTTTGGAGTTGTGAGAGCAGTCAAAGGGGCAGCTATGGTGCCATAGTCTGCCATGACATTTCTGTAGTACCCAGTGAGTCCTAAAAAGGCTCTCACTTGGGTCTGAGTAGTGGGGATAGGCCAGTCTTGTACTGCTTGTACTTTATTGGGGAAGAGGCTGTATCCTCCCACCTACTTCATGTCCAAAGTAGACCACTGATCCTTCTCCAATCTGGCACTTACTGGCCTTTATGGTCAAGTGGGCCTTCTGAAGAGCCTGCAACACAATCCTGAGGTGTTTCACGTGGTCTTCCCAGGTGGCACTGAAAACTGCTATATCATCCAGATATACAAGACAGAATTCATCCAACCCATTCGACACATGATTCACAAGCCTCTGGAAAGTAGCAGGTGCATTCTTCAACCCAAAAGGCATTACCCTGAACTGGTAAAGACCCTCTGGTCTTGAGAAAGCTGTCTTCTCCTTGGCATGTTCTGCAAGAGCTATTTGCCAATAGCCTGCAGTGAGGTCAAATGTGCTGAGGTAATTGGAGGCACCCAAGTATCCACCAGCTCATCTGTTCTAGGCAAGGGGTGTGCATCTGTCTTGGTGACAGCATTTAGAGCCCTGTAATGCACACAGAACCTCAAGTCAGAAGTACCTGCTTTTGGAATCAATACCACTGGGCTGGACCAAGGACTACTAGATAATTCAATCACCCCAAGATCCAACATTTTGTTGACCTCTGTCTTAAGGTAAGACCTTACTTTGTCTGACATTCTGTATTCCCTACTTATGATAGGTACAATGTCTCCTGTGTCGATGTCATGTTTGCACCAACGTGTCAAACCAGGGGACTGTGAGAACAAGGGGGAAAACTGCCTTAGCAAACATTTCACCTCTGCTTGCTGATCAGAAGTCAGGTGAGGGTCCACATGGACACCCTCAATGGAGCGGTCTGAAGGACTACTTTGGAACAGGTCAGGGAGAGGTTCTGACTCCTCTTCCTCAACATCTGAAGCCAGTAGTAGTGCAGCAATTTCAACTCTTGGGATGAAAGCCTTCAGACTATTCACATGGAACACTTTTGGAGCCTTTCCAGCCCTTCCAAGGTCCACTAAATAGTTGACCTCTCCCAATGACTCCACTACTGTATAAGGGCCTGACCATTTGTCCTGCAAAGCTCTAGGCCTTATAGGATTCATGATAGGACTTTCTGACTAGGTGTGAAAGTGATGAGGGAAGCTTTCTGGTCATACCAATGTTTCACCAGTGCTTGCCCTGCCTTCAACTTCTCACTAGCCAGACCCATCAGGAGTACCATCCTTTTTCTGAGCCCTAGCACATAGTCTACTACATTGGTAATAATGGGGGGGGGAGTGGGCATCTCACATCCCTCCTTGACTATGGCCAAGGGTCCCACTACAGGGTGACCAAACAGAAGTTCAAATGGGCTGAAGCCAACACCCTCTTGTGGTACCTCTGTAGGTAAACAGTAAGCATTGTAAAAGAAGATCCCATTTTCTTCTTTCGGGTTCTTCCAGAGCCCCAATCATGCTTTTCAAGGTCCTGTTGAACCTTTCCACAAGACCATTTGTCTGTGGGTGGTATGCAGATGAAAACGTATAATTGACGCCACATTCCTTCCCCATGGCCTGCATATACTTTGACATAAAGTTGCTGCCCCTATCAGACGCAACTTCTTTAGGGAAGCCAACCCTAGTAAATATGCCAAGTAAAGCTTTTGCAACTGACTTGGCAGTCAGTCTTCAATGGGATGACCTCGGGGTACCTGGTGGCATGGTCGACCAGCACCAGGATAAACCTATTGCCTGAGGATGTTTGGGGGTCAAGGGGACCAACTATGTTGATCCCTACCCTCACAAATGGTACACCCACCACAGGGAGGGGTACCAATGGAGTTTGGAATGTTGAGCCACTCTTACCAGATAACTGGCAGGTGGCAGAACTCCTGAAGTGACTTTCTACTTGCACCCCCATCTTGGGCCAGTAGAAGTGCATGGATAACCTTTGCTTGGTTCTCTTGATTCCAAGGAGACCAGCAAGGGGCACTTCATGCACCAGCTGCAGGAGGAAGGGTCTTACAGCAAGGGGAACCGCCAACCCCCTATGGTCTCCTTCTGTAAACTCTGTAGGCTCACTGTACAGGAGTCCACCTTCCCAATAAATCCTATGCTTCCCAGGAGGTTCACCCTCAAGCTGGGAGCAGGCCTGTCTCCTTAGGCCTTCGAGAGATGGGCACTCCATTGGCCTTTACTGAATTCTTCTCTGTCAGGACTACCTTCTACTAACAAGTCATTTAGTTCAGGATGGTCATTCGGATCAAATACTTAAGGCAACACCTCTACCTCGTCAGGTTCTGGTGTTTGACCAACTATCTCCACCTCAGTGGTAGGTGAGTTAGGGGGAATATTCTTTTTCCCTCTTTTAGATTTTCTGACTCCTTTTAGCCTTGGGTTTCCCCTTTGGCTGGGGCATTGCAGTGGTCTTGGCCAGTGCTGCCCTTGTTTGAGACTTTGTGCAGGGTCTTTCAGCTGTATCTCCCACAAGCTCTAAAGCTCTGAGAGCATTTCCCAGCAAGACCTTTCCTGGGACTTTCTCTTGGATGCTCAATGGAATCCTAACTGCTGTACCATTCAAAGTAAGAGTTACAGGTATTACTGGGAACATGAGAGGTGGGCCATGAGCCAACTTAGTGGGTAACAGAGTAGCTCTGGCAACTTCCTCTGGGTCTACCAAGGTAGAACCCACTACAGTTCAACTACACCCACTATCCCTAAGAGCTGGAGTATCTACTCCAATGATCAGCACACTGATGCTGCTTGCTGCTCCCTTTCACCACTTAGCAAGTCCCGTCCATCTGGTGCCTTCCTGCTTGCCGCTCTTTTCCCTACTTAAGGAGCCCTCCAGCCTCCTTTCCTTTGCAGCTGGGGAGCAGGTGCAAGTGGATCTAGGGCGCCTGGCCTAAGCCCCGCCCACCTTCCTAGCCCTGCCTCTTCCTTCCTGCTCTTAACTCTTAGATGAAGGGCGTCTCTCGCCCGGGCGTCCAAAGTGAAGGGCAGTCAAAGAAAAGGGCCATTTCTGTTTGGACCTGTTCGGACAAGGAGGATCCAAGGTCCGACCCCCTGCTAAAACAGCAGGTAAGCATGCACCAACATGTGTTTACACCCTCTTTCCCAACAGGCCATCCCGACCCTCTCTGGTCCCCCCATGTTGTTCCCTTGTGCACCCCCCCCCTTCCTGCACACTGGAGTCTGTCCTGATACATTTGTCTTGTGGCCAATGCTGGATTTTACTTTTATGGACTTCACTGATTCACGGTGCGTCACCCTTTCTCAACTCTCATGCTGGACTTTCAACATTGTGTTACTACTGACTTCTGCATTTGTATTCGCTCTCCTCTCTTGATTCTCCACTCTTTTCGACTGCTTACTCTGTTCTCTCCTCCTCTCCTCCCCTCCCCTCTCCCTTTTCCTATCTCCTCCCTTTACTTTCTTCGATGCACTTACTCTATCAGAATTGTCCCTGGACCTATTATGATAGCAACCTCGTCTGTCGTTCCCCTATCCTCTTACTGTTGCCCCCCTTTCCTCCAGCACTATCTGAAACGTTGTCAGGCCTAGTACGATAGTCACTTGTTTTGTTCCTCCCCTCCGTTTCTGCACCCCTCTCCCTCACCTTTTGTTTTCCTCCGGCTCTAAAAGAAATGTCATCAGCCTAGTACGGTAGTCGCCTGTCTGTTTCTATTTCCTTCCCACTCTCCCCTCTCCCTTCCTTATCTATGTTTTAGCACTTGCACTATCTGAAATGTCGCCAGGCTGAGTACGATGGTTAATTTCACATCCTTACTGTTCATGGCCTGTAAGAATGTCGTATTTTCCCTAGTTCCCTTCCTTACCTTGAAGCGCTTTGAAACACATTGTGTATAGGCGCTATATAAATAAACTATCATATCACTTTCCTTAAAGTAGTGCTTGGTATTATCTGGAATCCTAGCATAAGCCTCAGACTTTAGGCAGCCAGGGAAACTAAAACTACTTCAGAATCTATCCCACTGGGGAAGGAATCTGAGAAGGATGCTCCTGTAATCTCTTCTTCCTCATAGGAGGAGAAGGCCAGATTAGCAGTGGCCCCCTAGGTTTTGACCTTACATCTGGGATCCCCCTTCACATGGTCAGCTGCTCCACAAGCAAAACAAGATCCACTGGGTCTGTTTACATGGGGAGGCTTACTATAACCAGAGTTCTGTCTTGGAGGCTGACCTCCACTACCCTGTGAGTTCTCTTGTGACTTAACCTTATTTTTCTTTTTGTGGCCCTACTGGGAGGAAGTTTTATCAGATCCCCCACCCCCCTTATCTTTGGACTTTCTCCCCTCCTCCTGCTTACCAGGATGAATAATGTCCTTATGGGACACTCTGTGACAACCACAAATCTGCTACAATGGCTAGCCTCTTTGAATCTGCCAAATGCTGCTTAAGCTCTGGGGAACAAGATGCAAAAATATGTTCAAGCATGACAAGACATATCATACCTTCAAAAGTGGATACCCTATAACCTTCAACCCAGCCAGTCAAGTTTTTTAAGGATTCAGTTACATAAAACACCCAAGTACCTCTTTCTTTTTGTACTCTCTGAATCTCTTTAAGTATTGGGCAGGAGTCTTTCCAAACTTTAATTTGAGTTTGCTTCAACATTGCAAAATCTGCTCTCTCAGCTTTTGACATTTCCATAATGGCACTGCAGCCAGAATGGGGAAGTCTAAGCAACCAGGCAATTTTTATCAGCATTGTCAGCCTGTTGAACTTCACATGCATACTCAAAAGTATTCAGCCAGTCCATAATGTAATTCTTTTCATCATACATACTGAGCAGATCTTTAGGAAACCGAGGATGAGAGGAGGACCCAGACCCATGCCCAGGACCCTTAGATCCATTGAAAAGTTGAAGCTTGGCCAGTTCCAACTGGTGATCCCTGTCCTTCTGTTTTTCTGCCTGCTCTATCTTCAGCTTGGCCATGTTAAATTCAGGCTCCTTCTGCCTAAATAGCAGTTCTTGCTTCTTGAATTCAAGGATGGCCTCAGCATCAGCACTGGCAGAGGAAACATTGGACATCACATCATCTACATCCTCATGGGTCCCATAAATAAGTGCAGCAACAGACCTGTCAGTTCTGCCAGTGAGAGCATTGCCACCACCTTCTACACTTCAGGAGCTATGGCACTGAGTTGTGACTCTTGCCATTCCATGATACTTTGACTCATTTCCATTTTTGTGCCTTGAGCAGGTAAACCCCTCTCAGCACACATCTTTCTTAATGTTTCAGATTTCGAGGCATTTAAGGTTAACCAGGTACTTGTTTCCATATTGTTAGATAGGTCTATGGCCTTTTTCAGTTATGCTACATTCACCGTGTCTCCTGGGTAGAAATGCCTTCACTAGTGTGCAACACTGGATACGTTCAGTCCTATCCCACCGCTGTACACCAATTTGTTAAGATGGATTTCTGAAATCTGACCTAGTGGGCAGAGGTTCAGAAGGCCAGCCTAGTTTCTTGGAACAGGGTAACCTCTGGACAAGACGGACCAGTCGAGGTAGCTATGGCAGGTGGTCAAGACTAAGTCTCAAAGGGGTGAGGGTGACTGAAAGACCTCAATGAGCACACAGAGCAAGAACCGTGCAAACTACCATTTGATAGCGAGAGAGTATACAAGTCCCGATACAAGAAAGGGTAGATTGGTTGACACATGCAATGTACCATCTGATAGTGAGAGCGGCTGAACCCTGCAAACTACCATCTGATAGCGTGAGAGTATTCAAGCCCCTATACTATATAAAAGTGAGAGCGGCTGAACAATGCAATGCACCATCTCATAGCGAGAGAGTATACAAGAAAAGGGAGGGTGGCTGAATCATGCATTGTACCATCTGATAGCTAGTGCAGCTGAACCCTGCAAATTACCACCTGATAGCGAGAGAGTATACAAGTCCCTATACAAGAAAAGGGAGAGCGGCTGAACCTTGCAATGTACCACCTAATCGCGAGAGAATATACAAGTCCCTATACAACAAAAGGGAGAGCTGCTGAACAATGCGAACTACCATCTGATAGCGAGAGAGTATACAAGAATAGGGAGGGTGGCTGAATCATGCAGTGTACCATCTGATAGCTAGAGCAGCTGAACCCTGCAAATTACCACCTGATAGCGAGAGAGTATACAAGAAAAGGGAGAGCGGCTGAACCTTGCAATGTACCATCTAATAGCGAGAGAGTATACAAGTCCCTATTCAAGAAAATGGAGAGCGGCTCAACCCTGCAAGCTACCATCTGACAGTGAGAAGTTATACAAGTCCCTGTAAAGTGTGTGTGTGACATCCCAACAGGGTATCGACTTACTGAAACTGAAGGAGTGTATCTTTTTTTTTTTTACTTGTTTATTTTTGAATAGCGCACAGGAAAATCAATTAGCATACTTGTAACACTTTATCACAGCAGTAACATGTGGTTGCATATCTCCATACATCCACCCCCACCCTTCAATTCCGGCAGTCTCCCGAGGACTCTCTCTCTGCCCGTTAAGGCCGTTCCCTGACTCCGCCGTCGTCCCCTACCTCCCTCCGCCTTCTTCCTCTCTCCTTGATCTTACGTCACCAGATCATGACTCTGGCTATCCTCCGGGGCCTGCTCCTCTATTGCTTGGGTCTGTCCTCCTTCTGTCGCCCGCAGGGTACTCGCCACTAGACGAGGCTTGAATGTCAGCGCCGGGAAGCGCAAATCATAGTCTATCACCGGTGAACAAATGTTTGTGAAACGGTGGAGGCGACCTCTATTTGCTGCCATGATTTTCTCAGTGATGAAAATGTCCCAGATTTTCAGCCACCATAGTACTGTTAGGGGGCCTTCCGGGGACTTCCATGTCTGGGCTATTGTTATTTTAGCGGCCAAGAGCAATTGAGTGATGAGGGCCGCATGCGCACCTGCTTTTGGATAAATGTCTGGGATCGGGGTCCCGAGCAGAAGTTGTTCCGGTTCAAGTGGCAGGGAGATCTGGCTGGGATGTCTTTCATAATCGCTATACATTGGGCCCAGAAGATTGACACCACCGGGCACGACCACCACATGTGTAGGTTAGAGCCTGGCGAGCCACAGCGACACCAGCACTGTAGGCCCAGCGAATGACTGAAGTGGTGCAATTGCAGCAGTGGGAAGTACCATCTCAGGAGCAGTTTATGTGCGCATTCTCGGTTGGTGATGCAGAACGAAGATGAGTGCGTGCGAGACCAGATATCAGTCCAGGCCTGATCATGGATCGGATGCCCTAGGTCCTTTTCCCACTGCGACATATATGTTGCTCTAGCTGACAGTAGGTTCACCTGGAATAGCCGGTGTAGCACTGAGATGCGTCCCCGGACTAGAGGGTCGGCCACTGTCAGTTCCAAGGCGTCCAGGTCTCGGGTGGCAGCCTCCCGTGTTTGGGGCTGAGAGCACCAATGTCTGATTTGGCAGTATGAGAACCTGTCTGATTCCGAGAGATTAAACGCTCTTTTGCATTGGATGAATGTCAGCGGCTGGGATCCTTCAAATAGTTGGCCTGGGGAGCTGAGGCCTCCGGCGATCTAGTTTTTGAAGTTCGAGGGGGAAGATCCCGGTGAGAATGCCGGATTGTGGAAGACTGGAGCTGAGGGGCCCTGGTCTCTCGGGATGCCTCTGGACTTGCGGGCCCAATCCCATGCCTTCAGCGTCTGCTTGGTTGAAGCTAAAATAGCTGGTCACGACCGTCGGAGTGCAGGCGGCAGGTGCAGGAGAAAGCGCAAGGGGAGGGGTAATCGGGATTGTTCTATGTCTGTCCATTTGGGGCGGCCCGACGCTATGGTCCAAGCCCGAGTATGAGCTATCTGCGCCGCCATTTGGTATTTTTGGAGGTCCTGGACTCCCAAGCCTCCCTGGTCCGAGGCACACAGCATGGTTCTCCGCAGGATGCAAGCTTCCTTTGAAGTCGCTGTAGTTGGGGGTGGGGGACTATAATGGGGAGGGCCGAGCAAGCGTACAGAAATCGAGTCAATAAGTTCATCTTACAGGCCGTGATGCAACCTATTAGTGATATTTCCTGAGTGAGCCAGGCGTCCAGGTCTTTTTCCAGTGTTTTAATCAGGGACGGAAAGTTAATTCGGTAGATGTCTCCGGGGTTGGCGGGGATCAGTACCCCGAGATAAGGGATGGATGTTTCACTTAGTGGGATCGCGGAGTGTGCACTGAAGGATTCCTTGTCTCTTTGGTCCAATCCTATCCCTAACGCTGTTGATTTCGCGAAGTTGATAGCGAATCCGGACACCTTCCCGAAACTGTGGATTTCCGCTAGGGCGGCTTTTAAGAACTGGGAGGTGTCTGTGATGGTTAGCATCACGTCATCAGCGTAGAGCGCGATCTTATGCTGGGCGGAGCCCACTTGGAGACCTTTGATTCTGGTATTGAGACGGATCCATTGAGCCAGGGGTTCCATCACCATAGCAAAAAGCAGGGGTGAGAGGGGACAGCCCTGTCTCGTGCCACGTGTTAAGGAGATTGGGCTGGTTAGTAGGCCGTTTACTCGAAGCAGGGTAGTCAGGGTTTGGTAGTTCGCAAGGATTAGCTTTACGAGGGTGGGCCCCAGGCGGAACGCTTCAAGGGTAAGGCGTAGGAACGACCAGTCCACTTTGTCAAAAGCCTTGGTCGCGTACAGGGCTAGCAGGGCAAGTTTCTGCGAGCCTTGCCTCGCTATCTCAACCAGGCTGAGGACTCTACGAGTGTTATCTGTGGTGGCTCTATTTAGGATAAATCCCGTCTGGTCCGGGTCTATTATGTCCAGAAGGAGTTTCGCTAGTCGGTTTGCCAAGACCTTCGAATAGATATTCGCATCTTAGTTTAATAAGGAGATGGGACGATACGCTGCGATATCTCTAGGGTCTTTTCCCGGCTTCAGCGCTAGGCCTTTGATCGACTCTTTCATCGATGGGGTAGTTGATCCGGAGGCGGCAAAGGAATTGAAGAGGGTTGTCATTGGCGCTAGCAGCTGGGGCCGGAAGAGTTTAAAAAATCGAGACGAGAAGGCATCTGGGCCTGGGGCTCTAGTTTTCAAGCTTTTAACAGCCTCGTCGATCTCTTCGCTGTTGATCGAGGCCTCCAACTCTTCTCTGCTTGCCTCTGTGAGTTTGGGTAAGGCGGCTTCCCGTAGGTAGGACTGCTGCTCTCCGCTGTGTTTTGGAGTTGCCGTCATGGTCTCCGTTACGTGGGCCTCTGCGATTCTCAATTTATCCCAATCAGCGAACTGGAGTGCACCCTGGGGGTCTCGGAGGCCAATAATAGTATTTCTCCTCTTGATTCTGGCCAATTTGTCCACCAGGAATTTATTCGCCTTATTTCCCTTAGCATAGTAACTTTGCTTCGTTTTGGTTAGAAGCTGGGCTGTCTCTTCCGCATAATGAGCCTCTAGTTTCTTTCGGGCCGTCTGCAAGGCTCGGTAGGTTCTCGGGGACCAGTTTCTGGCCTTGCACGCCGTCTCAGCCTCCTGGATCTTGTCTTCTAGGACGCAGCGTGACTGCTGTTTTTGTTTGTGGTAGGCCGCCCCTCGGAAGATCAGTACTCCTCTCACCACGGCCTTCAGTGCGTCCCATGTATTCGCTGGAGAAGTATCTTCATTTTTGTTTTCCTCAAAGAACTGCTTTATTGTTTTGGCTACTATGTCTCTGGTGGCCATATAATTTAGGATCGGGTCATAAAGCGACCATCTGCGCTTTGGGGACGGGTCTGAGTTATGTGCTCTTATCGTTAACGTTATGGGCGCGTGGTCTGAGTGGATTCTGGGACCTATGAGGACATCATCTGTGAATGCCAGGATCTGTGGGGATGCCAACAGAAGGTCGATGCGTGAGCAAGTTCTATGTACATAGGAATAGCATGAGTAGTCTCGCTCCTCTGGGTGGAGGATCCTCCAGGTGTCCACCACGTCGAAGGTCCGGAACAGTTTAAGTAGAGCAATCGCCAAGCCAACAACCCGCGAGCTGGGGGGTGTGATCTGTCTACTAAGGGGTTGGGGACCCCGTTGAAATCTCCTCCGAAGATGGTCTGGCCCTCCACAAATGGCATGAGGGTGCTTTCCAGGATCGAGTAGAATACCTCCTGCTCTTCGTTCGGGGCATATACGGAGATCAATGTGTATAGTTGGCTGAAAATTCGGCATTTCACTGCTACAAAGCGGCCATCGGGGCCCAGCTTAGAGTCCAGAATTCGTGGCTTCAGGCCTTTGGCGAATAAGATTGCTGTGCCACCCCTCTTTGTTCCATTCGATGCCAGAAACTGTAGCAGGAATTGTTGGTCTCGGAGCCTCGGAAAGTCCGCCGGGATCAGGTGAGTCTCCTGTAAAAAGACAATGGAGGCCTTGTCATTCTGAATGCGTTTTAGGATCGCTTTTCGTTTCTGTGGGGCGTTAAGTCCTCTAACATTCAATGATAGAAACCTTAGTTTCTGATGTGGAGGGGGAGCATCCTGGATGTCCTCTGGGATGGGACTCCGTTCCTCGTGGGGGGGGGCTGGGGGCATTCAGTCTTCATTTCGTGGCTCAGAGTTCACTAGATCTTCCTGCGGCTGAGTTTCCTGTGTCCTCCAACGGGAGGATAAACTTTTGTATGAGCAGGCCAACTGGGCCTTAACTGTCTTCCCAGCCAACGGGGCTGGGATCCAACCACAACAGAGGGCTGGACTCCGAGGGTGAGTTGATGACATACTCCTTGGAGTGGGGTATGGGCCGCTCGGGACCCGCGGCAACATCAGGAGTCAGTTTCATCTTCGGATCGGTCTGTTCACATGTCCTGTGGGGGCGTCTCATTTTATCTTTCAGCGTCTCTGAGGCTTCGCCCAAGGCTGCTGTTGCTGTCCCTGGGGTGGTCGCTCCGTCTCCCCTGGTGAGTGCTGCGGGGACTGAGCCGTCGGGGCCTCCGGGGAGTGTGAGTGTAAGATTGACTCGGCATCTTCTAGGTGGCTGATTCTGCGTTGGGTTCCTTGAAACGTAAATTGGAGAGTGGAGGGGAAAAGCCATCTGTAGCGAATTTGCTGGTTCTGTAAGAACAGTGTTAGGGGTCGAAGTGACCTTCTTTTCTGTAGGGTTGTTAATGAGAGGTCCTGAAAGATTTGCAGTGGGAACTCATAAATGAGAGTTCATCTTTGGTGCGGCTAATGGACGAGATGGCCTCTTTCGTAGCGTAGAAATGGACCCTGGTAATTACGTTGGGGGGGCCGTCTGAATCTACTCCCAGTCTTGGTCGTAGCCTATGAGTACGGTCCAGGATAAGTTGGGTTTTATCCATATTTGGGAGAAGAGCTTGGAAGAAGTTGCTGATGTATTCAGGCAACTCTCTGTCTGGAATGGACGACGGGACTCCGGATGCTCGACGTTATTTCGTCGAGCCCTGTTTTTTAGGTCTTCTTGTTTAAATTCCATTACTTACATCTCCCGTCTCATGTCTAGGATCGTGGCTCTGGGTCAGGTCCTCCACTTCGCCCAGCCTCTGCTCCGCCTCGGTCAGTCTATGATCCGTTTGGTCCATCCGCATGGTAAGCTCCGACATACACGACCGGAACTCCGCCTTGATGTCCTGCATGAAGGCCTGGATGTCCTCTTTAGTAGCTAATTTACCTTGCTCTTCAGGAGTTTTTTGTGGAGTTAATTTAGGGGGAGGGTCCGATTTCTTCGTTCTGTCTGCCGCTAAGAGCATCGAGGAGATGTCCGAGGATTTGTCTGGTTTCGCCGGCTTCGCCATTGTCTGAATTGGGATCTCTGAGCCGCAGGGGCCTCGTTGCTTAGGGCTCTCGGGGTGAGGCTTTAGAGCACGGAGGCCAGAGGTCAGGGCCCCAGGGGGGGTAGGTAGACTCTGATGAAACGGCCGAGGGCCAGATGCAGTAAATATCACTGGGCCTTGTCGTCGTCGTGTTAGCTAGGGGGCTACAGAGATGATGCAGCCAATGCCGGGAGCAATTGGAGGGTGGACGGCCTGTGTCCGGCCAGGGGGGCCTCTGGGCCAGGAGGGGCTCGGGGCCAAGTGCTTGGGAGCAAATATGGGCTGCTGGAGTGGGCCGGGGCACCCCAGGAAGTCGCTGGAATCGGGCGGGTGGAGGAGGGGTTCAGGTGGGGCACCTGGGGGATCTCTGGTGAGGCGGGGAACACCGTCCGGCCCTCTGGGCAATAGCGGGTGACTCTCGCCCTTTTACGGTCCAGGAGGATTCCTTACCTCATCCGGGTTCGCTGGGTTAGGCTCAGGGCTTCGAAGCTGGGGAGCTGTATATTGGCTACTGCTCCCATGTCAGATTCCCCGGGGTATCCGTGGGCTCGGGCTGTGGGGGGCCCAGCGAAGGGGGGGGGCGGGGCGGGTCGCCCCTGGAAGAGCCGGATCGTTTGCTGTAGGGGGGGGGGGCTGTTAATGGGGCCCCCGGGATGACCCCACTTCCGAATCGGGAACCTGGAGCTGAATGGCGGGAAAGCACCTGTGGAATCTCAGAAGGGGCCACTCAGCTGCCACTAATTGCAGGGCTGAAGGCTCTGGAGTCGCAGCCCCCGCATGATGTTCGGGTCCTCCCTCCGGACAAGGAGCGACCGTCTCTCCCTCCGGATTCAGGTGGGGTTGTTTTGGGGGGGGGGGGACCGGACCTCAGTGGGTCCAACTCCTCCGTCCCCGAGTGGACGGGTACTTGTGCTTCATTCCGGGGGCAGCGCCCACGGGCACCACCGCTGTTCTCGCCCGCCTCCTTGGTGCTGTGGGGTGAGCGGGCTCACCGAGACGGGGGAGGAGCGACGGGCTGAGCATTCCCCGTCCGCCATCTTGGGAGCTGGGGCAGGGGGCCTCAGGATCACGGGCCGAATTTGGGGTCCTGGGGCAGTGCTAGCGTCTCGCCGGGCTGCAGTTGATGCCTCTGAGGTTCGCCCAGCCTATGAGCCAGGGCATGGCACCACTCGATCCGTTAGGGTTGCTTAATTACATCATCGCCGCGGGTCTCGTACGGAGGCCATTAGAGGAGCGGCTGCATAGTACGCGCTCTAGGCCACGCCCCCAAGGAGTGTATTTTGAAGTGTATTTTATTGTTACATATTGACCCTTTCTAAAGAAGGCTTATTTTAAAACGGACTGTTAAATTAATAAATAATTATCTCAGTAAGAAACCTTGAGTATAAGTGTTATTTGAATACCTGTCACTGTGAATCTCTATTGTGACCACCTTCAGCTAGTATTTGTTAAACCTAGCTTGCTGCTCTCCATACCTACCGTTAATGCGTAGTTGAACAGGGTTAGCTGGCGACTCTTCTTTGTTACTCTCTATATGTAATTTGCCCTCTTCAGTCAAGCCCCCCTAAAACAAAAGAGGGACCCTTTTCTTGCCCTTTCCCTCCCCTGAAATAGATTGACTCCAGGAGGGGCGCTATCAGACAACAAAGCTGAGGGCTACAGACTCCTGTGTTGGAATGTTGCAGGATTAAGTAGATTATTGGATGCCACAGATTGGTGTATGTCTATAAGCAACTTCCAGATCATCCTATTGCAGGAGACTTGGATCTATGCACCAGCTTTGATTCATGGGTATAAATCCTTTCACGTTCCTGTGTCTAACATTGACAGAGGTAGAAGATGCTTTTTAAGGTCTTCGAAAAGTGGGAAGGCTGCAGCCCCCGATTTACTGCCCATTCACTTATACAAGGACGAGGTAGTTGTGTGGGCCCCTGTTTTCTGCATAATATTTAATGCCATAATAAGATTGGGAACGATTTCCCCCCTCATGGCAACAAGCTGTCATTATACCAATATATAAAAAGGGAGGAAGAGATTCCCTGGGCAATTACCGCCCAATTTTCTTTTTGGACGGCGCAGGGAAAGTGTTTGGTAGAAGTTGTACTCTGGCACTTGCAGGTATGGGTAGATGACAATCACATAAGTAATCACCAGGCAGGATTTAGGCAAAACGGGGGTACGGTGGATCAGTGTTTTTTTATTGATCCAGAAGTACAGTGTATTAAAAAGAATGAAACTTTATGCTGTATTTCTAGATCTAAAGGCCGCCTTCGACTCAGAATTTGCCATTAAAATGGGTCTAGAAACTATCTGCTCCCAATGTTCCATCTGAGTTGATTTCGATATTCGGTTTTATACTCGGATAACCAAGCCACTGTACGTTACATCCTAGGGAGTGACCAAACCTCGATTTGAAGTTAAAAGGGGTGTAAGACAGGGCTGTGCCCTGACACCCCTTCTCTTCAACATATATATCCAGGAGATTGATTGGTTATTTATAACCCGCTTAATACCCAGAGGTTTCTAAGCATGGACCTGGGGATCGAACCTGTGTTGCTCCGTGTAGTTTTGCTTCCAAGGCGAGCGCGTTGCCCCTGAGATATCCTCCCGGGACTCTGCTAGGATTGCCCTAAAATGGCGTCTGAACAACATTTTTATGCAGACGATGTGGTATGTTTGGCAACAACCCCCTCAGGCCTGGAAAAGTCATTATCTATGTCTTTCTCTAAAAGTAAAGAATTGCTTCTTGACTTGAATATTAGTAAATCTATAGTAGGTCTTGAATACTTAATGTAAACAACGTACAACTGCAGCACGTCAAACATTTTGACTACCTTGGGGTCAGGTTCAAAGAGTCTGGGGCTGGACTTCCCAGCTGGATAAGTCTAATACCATCATGGAAAAATATAATGGAGCTATTATCTCCTTGCTGTCTCGCCTGCCCCGGACATGTTCCAAAAACAGTCAGCCCGGTCAACAACATATAGCTCGGAGATCTGGGGATACATTGAGCTCGAGAAGTTGAACATCTGTGAACTTGAGTTCCTCAAGAAATTGGTGTTATTACCCCAAAGTGCTCCTTCATCGCTGATCCACTTGGAATTTGATACATCTGTAGGTTCCCAGGCAGCATACAACCCAGTCTTGTACTTGTTGAGATTATGGGGGCAAGGCTTAGAATCATATTGTGACGCCTTATTCCATCTCTTCAGCCAGAATGGTGGCAAAGGTTCCAAGTGCGTCATGTTCATATCAATGATAAATCATCCTGACCAGTGTCAACCCAGAACATTTTGTTTTAACTAGGTGACTATTTTACCTTGTCCCTTGGTGAAGAGGAATCTTTTTTTCCCCCCTCACGAAGTATTGTATTCGTTTTATGGTGACTTTTTTTTTTAATGTCTCCCCATATTATATGGTTGAAGTTAGTTTCCTACAACTTTTGGGCTTAGGCTGTGTTGCCCCTATGGGGTCCCTCTCTTTCATGTACTTGGGCGAACTACAGTTCCCAAGTAGTAAAGAGGGATTTTAATCCCCTTTTACTTTTTATATGGTGACCCAGCACACCCCACCTTATGTGGAGTGCTGGGGGATACAATGTATTCCCTTTCTTACCGACCTGGTAACATTTGGTTACAATTGCAAGTTTCCTTGAATGGCTGGTGGCAGTGTAACTACTTTTATTACTTTTTAGTCTTCATTACTCTCAGGCTGTTATTTCAGCCTGCATAATGCACATAAGGGCCACCATTTATTTTATTTAGATTTTTTTTAAATTATGTTTGGTTTATTACAAACCTTTCATAAAACAATTCCACAATTCATCTTAAAACATCATATATTACATCAAAATCATAAATCGGTTATCTCATTATTCTTAGAAGAAAAACAAATACTTAGAAGAAAGGTCTGCCTTGTCATAACGAATTACATTTGTTACGCTTCTCCATTTTTCCATCATTTCGCTTTTAGTTCATTGCACTCCGTTACACACTCAACATATCAATTAAGTATTTTGTTACTGCTAAGTTCAAATTCCATTTTACACCCACCAATAATGAATTACAACATTCGTCTGCACTCAGTCATAGCTAGAAACCACTTTGCTCAAATCTCTGCCTTACCAGATGTTTTGTGGTTTACATTTTCTCATTATTTTCCCAGAATCTACATGTATTTATTTATTAATATATGAAGAGCCGAATGGCTTTGTATATACAACAAAGTACAAAACAAATGAACACAGTAACAAAAATACAAGGCAAGGAGCATATATTCCGACATGGGATAACAGCAGGCAAGAGGACATAACATGTAATCAATCGTACACTACTTGGAGGTCAGTAAAATTTCTTGTAAAATCATTAATATCGATCAGCTAAAAACACCATAAGTTTCAAAATGTAAACACATTTCCAATAAAATTACCATATAGAATATCAGATTATGATCATTGCCTTCAATAAAAATAGACCAGAGCCGCAACATATCAGTACAATCATAACAATTCTTATAGGAACGTAAATAGCTTTGCCCAATTAACGTTAAGCTCTCACATTCAATTGAAAGATGGACCAGGGTTTCTAAAGCAGAGGTGCCGCATAGGCGACAGTAGCACTCTGATCTATCAATGCCATAGAGTGCACCTTTAGTTGATAGTGCTTCGCTGATTTAAACTACAGTAACATGTACTGACGCATAATGATATGATGGGTTATTTATAACACGCTTAATACCCAGAGGTTTCAAAGCGCGGAACCGGGGATCGAACCTTTGTTGGTCCGTGTCGGAATTGCTTCCAAGGTGAGCACGTTGCCACTGAGCTATCCTCCCGAGGCTATGGCACTATTTGGGAAGGTACCGATATGTTTTTGACAAGCGGTCAATTCTATATTCGCAGTATGGTCCACTGTGACTTTTGGTTTAAAGATTCATCACGTTTTGTTTGTAGCTAAACCTGATTAACAGTTTTTAGCTGCTAGTTAACCAAATACGGATCGCCCGTGAATGAGGGATTCATACAACCGACTTGCTATTTAAAGTAGAAAAATATAATTGCACCGAACATCCCCAGTGAATTACATTTATCTAGTCGAAGGAAAGCGCAGAAAAAGGTAACCACTGAGGTACCATTGTGAAGGACCTAAAAGTTCTCACAGCACATGACAGCTCTCTGGACGAATTCATGATCTATGCCATTTAGCTCAAAATCTAGTATAGATACTCAATTGACAGATCACGGGGTATTCGAAAGAGGGCACGTAAAAAGCTTCCTTCAAAGCAGTGAAGTTTGGTTAGCTAGTGGTGGCCCCAGACTTCAATGCCATAAGAAAGAATGGGCAAGATCTTTGATCTGTATAATAACAGAATGGTCGAAATGGACGCCCAATAAAATAAGTAATTGCTCTGACCGATTTCATGCACTTGTTTTTAGTTTGAAGCCGGTGGAGGGACCAGTTGAGGGTGTTGCCGACACAGAGACCGAGATATATATATATGTATAACTTTTTTAAAAAAAATCTTTTTTATTGGCATTTTAAACGGTAACTCGTAGCAGTTTATGAATCACAACATATGTTGTATAATATAATATACAAATACTGGTTACCAGTAACAGTTAAACAACAACAAACAGTGACTGTCTTGTAGCCAGTTGAAGTCAAGTCTGTACACTGGTTCGTTGGGGCCAGATTCTGGTTCCGGAAATCATAGTTTGGGTGGGGACCATCTTGGGTTATTGGAGTTCTCTATGCAGTCTGATTCTCTTAAGTGGGTTAATTCCATGCAGTTCATGGGGGCTTGTTGTCTGCCGGAAGGAACATGTTTCTGGTTAATGCTTTCCATGCCTTTGTTACATTCATATCACCCTCATACGCATTCGTCCCAGCGTTCCAAGTTGTAGTCTCTGCTCTCGACCATCTTTCTAGTTCTTTGATCCATTTCCCATATTGCGGGCCACCTGGTGTTTTCCATGCCATTCCAATCGCTCTCTTGGCTAGTATGCACACCACATCCATTAGTTTCACAATGTGCTTGTGCTTACTTGGCCTGGGGTATGTGCCCAAAAGACACTCCTTGGAGTCCATTCGTACCTAGTCATCCCTGCTTTTGCACATAGTTTTTCTACTTTTGCCCCGAATCTCTGCACTTTACAGCACCCACAAAACATGTGTATCAGATCTGCGTCTGCACTGCTGCACCATGGGCATGTAGATTGGGCTTGTTTGTTAAAGCCAGCTACTCTCAGGGGGGTTGGGGGGGGGGATCATGTAAGTCCTATACAGTACATTTAGCTGTATTAACCTGAATCTGGCGTTTCTAGACACCTCTTTCGGAAATATCAGGGCCCTCTCCCATTCCTTGTCAGTGATTGCAACTGCCAGGTCACACTCCCATTTTTCTTTTAATGTACAACTGCGGGGGTTCGGGAGGTCTGACAGTCGGCCATATAGTCTAGAGACAGGTCTCAAGCCATCGCTTAGGTTGTACATCTCTTCAAATAAGTGGTCTGTCGTCGGCTCCTCTGGCCATCCCTACCATTTCTTCCTGGCAGTGTGCCTGATCCTTTGGTACCATAGAAATTGTCCTTTCTCCAGACCCTCTCGCATTTGTAATGGCTCGAAGTCCCTGAAGACCACCCCAGCCCCCTTCAAACATGTCTCCCTGGGTGTATAAGCCCGCCCTTTCCCAATGTCTCGTGGGGAGGTCCGCAGGGCCCCTGCAAACGTCTACCAACATCGGTATTTCCGATGAGATACTTGGCCCTGTTCAACACTTATCTTCCCAGCCGCTCTATCATGGGGGTACTTGTTGAATTAATCAGAATGTTCCACAAAGCCTCCTTTTGGGTGTAGTGGGTAATTAGTCATTGCCGGAGGGCAGTTTCAGCAGTGGGCTCGTCGGAGAGCCACCGGGTTGTGTGGCGAAGTTGCGCCGCCAAGTAGTACTTCTCCAGATCAGGGAGTTGTATCCCTCCTTCACTGTGTGGCAGTGACAGCTCAGTCAGACAGTCTGTGTCGGGTAGCACCCCCATAGAAACTGCCTAATCATGGCTTGCAGCTTTTTGAAGAACGTTGATTTTATGTAGTAGCATATGTTCTGTAAGTAGTATAGGAATCTTGGGTGTATGATCATTTTGGTGATGGCCGCTCTGCCCATCATGGATAGAGGTAGCTTGGACAAAAAATTCATGGAATTACGTAGGCCCTTTACCACTGTAACCATGTTGCTCTCGTGGGTGAGTTCCGGAGTGTTTGATGTGTACCCCCAAGTACTTGAATCGAAGTGGCTGCCACGTGATTCCCACTTCCGGCAGCTCATGTTCTTGTACATCTTTTAATTTCGGTAGCGGGAATGCGCAGGACTTCAGTTTGCTAAACTGGATTCCAGATACCCTTGCATAGTTCTCAAGTATCTCTATTATTACCGTGGCATTAAGGTGTGGGTCTCTTAGGTATAAGAGAACATCATCAGCGTAGTGATATTATGTTGTACTTTTCCCCCGACTCGTATCCCTGCGTCAAAGTGTTATTTCCTAAGATATATTGCCAATGATTCGAGACCTAGGATGTACAGCATGGGTGACAACGGGCAACCATGCCTGGTGCCTCTCTGTATCGACCATGGGCTCGACACTATTTTACCAATCTAACTCTGTCCATTGGGGCATTATATAGGACGTTGACCCATCTCACAGATCCCTCCCCGAACCCAAATTCCCTCAGGTCTTCTGTTAGCCACTCCCAGTATATGGAGTCCAATGTTTTGACTAAATCTAGTGAAAGTATCGGCATGAGGGCCTCACTGTCTATTGTTTGTGCCATGATGTGTTGGAGCCGACGCAGGTTGGCCATGTTTCGGCCAGGGACTAACCAATTTTGGTCCTCATGAACCAGGTCTCCCACCACCCTTGCTGGTCTCTTGGCCAGTATTGTGGTCAATATTTTATTATCATAATTCAGCTTGGCCAGCGGGCGGTTGGAGTCGCAGTCCACTAGGGATTTCCCTGGTTTGAGTATAGGGACAATCGGCGTCTCATTCATGCTTTTCCGGGGGGTGTCACTGTCTCATATGCCTCCATGAAGACTTAATTTAGTAGAGGGGTCAAAGTGGATTCATAGGCTTTGTAGAACTCTGGTGGGAGTCCATCGCTTCATGGGGTCTTGTTAGTGGACAGGGATCTGATAGCATCTGTAATATCATCAATTGTAATAGCCTCATGTAGTGTTTCTCGTTGTGTGATGCTCAATTTTAAATGTTTAAATCTAATCCCTCTATGTGGGCTATAATTCTAGACAATCTTTTCCAACAGATCACGACTTCTCGTATTATTCCCATTCTTGGAAAACTTCCATTATAGTTCCTAGCCACAAGAAGGGTGACCGCACCCTCCCCTGCAACTACAGGCCGATTGAATTACTGGATGTGTCTGGGAAACTTTTTTTCTAAACTCATACTCTGAGATTTCAATCTTTGGACCAAAACCTTTCACATTCGAGACCCCTTTCAGACGGGTTTTCTAGCAGGCATGGGCACGAATATTAACATGCTCTGCCTCAATGCGGTTAAGTTCCAAGCGCAAGCAACTAAACAAGCCATCTATTTTGCTTTCCTAGATTTGCATACAGCATTTGATGCTATTTCTCGGCCCCTACTTTTTGCCAAACTTGTTAGAGACAAATGTCCTCCAACATTTCAACAAATCATCTATTCATTACATTCCGAAACCTCAGTTCGCATTAGACTTACCTTAAGGGGACTACTATCTATACCAATTCCAACTGCCCTGGGTCTAAAGCAGGGTTGACTTTTGGTGTCTGCAATTTTCAACTATTTTTTGCATGACGTCCGGCAGATCTTTGAGTCGATACCATCTGATTCACCAAAAATGTACAATCTGATCCAGAATCTTATGTATGCCGATGATTTGGTATTAATTTCTAAAACCCTGAGTGGCCTTCAAATTCTGTGCGAGGCATTCAACGACTACATAATACAAAATGAATTGCGGGTCAACACTTTAAAAACACAGATTGTAATGTATAGACCTTCCAATTCGACCAGGCATAAATTTCAAATGACCATTAACCATATTAATTTGGTAGTAGTTCCAAATTACATCGATTTGGGAATGGTGTTTGATGGTAGCGGCTCAGTTACTAGCCACTTAGACGCGGTACAGCATAAGTTAAACACAGCTATCTCCCAAACTAAAATTATAATGCATTGTTTTGGTACTTTTATAATGAAACCGGCGCTGATATACTAGAAACAAAAGGCTTCCTCCTGCATACTATATGGTCTGGAATCACAACCACCATGGTCCCCGGCGGTGTTAGACAAAATTGAAGCCAAATTCTGGAAAGCGATTCTCCAACTTCCCCAAAACATTCCAGTGGCTTGGGTGTGCTTTGAATTAGGGCTGACCTCCCTTTACGTACAATACCAGTGGAAAGCCTGTGCTCTCCTTCGTAAATGTTTACTGTCAACCAAGGAGATTAATCTCCTAAAATTCCTGTCCGATTACATTTTTAAGATGGAACATCACATAGTCAAATACTGGCTACGTGCTGTTTATACCACTCTAGTGCAAGCGGACATTACTCTTAATACCCTCCTTAACAATCCTGACAAAGCGAAACAGCTCATCTATCGTTGTGATTGGATTAAGACCAGATCTCAATGTCTTCAATATAAAACTGCCATCCGTGAGAAATTTAGACACAAAAGCTTGGGATCCATGGAACCGTACCTACTTGGGTTTCCTTGTAAAAAAAACACGCTCAGGAATCATCAGGCTGCGCTTCAACTTGTGGCAAACTCAAGAACTATTGTATAAACGTAAGGGCATCAAGTTGAAGTCATCCTTTTGTCGATTCTGTTCAGATACCAAGGTGTTCGAAACTTTAGAACACATTGTGTCCCTATGTCCAGCAGCCTCCATGTACGATTGAAATACTTTTCTGGTCACTGCAATCATTTGAGAATTTTGGAACCAGTTGAGAGATGGTCCACATTGCTGTGTACAACAAATGTTTCATTACAAATTGCAACAGTCAATTTTCTTCATGCAGTGAATCTCACCTGTTGATTTGTTTATGCATTTGTTTTGTTCTTTTGAAAGTTGTAAATGAATTCAATCCCCTCTCAGCAAACTGTGCCAGCCACAATTGAAAAACATTTCCTTTTGTTTGATGTAACCTTTTGTATTAGATTTGTTTTGTAAATGTAAAGTTTGTATTGAAAAGTTGATTAAATTCAACAAAATCAATAAAAAATAAAATAGGGTCATGGGTAGTGTTCTCTGGGGTGAGTAACTTGTTCTTAACTGCATTCTTGCATTTCAGGCACTCTTGTCTTTGTTTTGAGATAGATATATATATATTTTTTTAACCACGCATATGGTACTAATGGTGATCACATATTTCATGTCCCAGATAACAGTCTGACTGATTTTGCTGTGGAAGATCATTCTTGCAAGGAACTTGTGCAGTCCAAAGATGTTTTTCTACATTCATTGGAGCAAGATGTTGATGGCCATCAAAATTCAGCCAAAGTATCCAGAGTTTCTGGAGAAGATGGAGCAGAAGTGGTACAGGTACATAATACTGGAGGGCACCCAACAAACTCTGATCGAACACAAGTTCTTCAAAAAGCCCCAGAGATTGAGGCAATCCCACCTAACACTGCTGCAAACTTCCTGAAAGCCTACAGAAGAGGTGGCAAGTTTATCTGTAATGGGTGTGGTAAGAACTTCCGCCATAAGTCTCATTGCATCGCTCATGAGCGGATTCACACAGGCGAGAAACCGTTTCCCTGCCAGAAATGTGGGAAAGCCTTTCGGTGGATCTCGCAGTGGAAGCGTCACCAGTCTCTCGTTTGTGAGTCTGTTCTCGACGGTCCCAGAGGTGAGTTGGCATTCTCCTAAAATGTAAAATGCTTTTTAAGATGTTTTGTCAGGAAATGTGAAGTTTGAAACTGAAGGTATTACAAAATCTTGATGTTACATTATGGTTCTCTTTCCATCAGTCATGCGAGGATCGCCGAAAATACTCCAAGAGTAGTAGCTTTGCTCAGCACAGCGAGTGAAGACTTTTTGTCGAACTTTTTTGCTACAATTCTTTATGTGCATAGATGAGATTTATAAAAGTCGATTTTCACAAACTCTTTTCCTCCCTTGTTCATACTTACTGGAAAACGTACAAGTGGATACAAAAGATAGACATATACCTGCCTCTAGCTGGTCCTATATCTCTTTGAATATGCAAGGAGGTTTGCATTTATTTTCATTTCCACTTTAATGATAAAAGCATTGACTTTTTCAAGGGGCTCAGACTGCATGACAAGATCACCAGATACAGAAATCTATACTTGCAAAACATGACCCTGCCTGTCATTATAATGGGAAACCACAGTCTTCTCTAATGTTTGATCTTGAAAACGAATTCACAGGTTTTAAATACTACCTCCTGCGCCACACCCCACTTCACTTGTCAGGCTGGGAGTACTTGATACATTTATACAATAGTAATCCAAACATAAAAACTGAAATGTCACCTATACAACCTAATTTTGGCCATTTATTCCCCTAACCAGTGAGGTGGTGCTTCGAGCTCCGACCCTGAGCTCCAATTTATCAACATTTGTTAGGAAACATTTTCCTCGTGGGTAACTTTCCCTCTATATTCTATGAACCCCCAAACCGTTTGCTTTTGTTGTACACCTTGTACTGGTGTTCCGCTTCACTTCACTGGTCTGTTTGCTGATTTTTTTTATGGGGAACTGACTAGTCCTTCAGATTTGTACTGGGAAACTGTTTCCCTTTTGGCATTTCACACCTGTTGGTTAACTTTTTCATATTGCACACAGCATCTTTCGATGCAGTGCAATGGGGATACTTTTTTACCACGCTAGACTTTTACCAAAGGTATTTTTAGTTACTTTTAACTGTGCCTCAAGACAAACTGGTGGCAGCAGTTACATTTGACCTTGTTCACTATATTTGTAGTGTTTGCATTTGTGTTTATGCCGCGAGTTAGGGAGAATTCTCAGAAATGTGCCAGTTCCCTTCTACCTTAGAGACTTGCTGGACTAAAGGACTTTTATCATGTATTTTTTTTTGTGAATTATTCTGTTTCTTTTGACTTTGGGATCTGACAAACTCCATAGGCATCATCTTTATATTGTGACACACAGCACCTTCAGTGCAGTGGCACAGAGAAGTCTCTTAGATTTCCCAAAGGTTTAAATACCTTCTCTTGGTAAAACTACTGTTTCCAAGAGCAGTCAAGTGAAATAGACTTTACTTACATTTTGTAACTTTCTAGACCCAGCACACACTATCTTACCATAGGGTGCTGGAGGGGTTACTTAGTATCCCCTTTTGTCTAGTTTCTCATGTAACATTTTTATGTTACCCTTTCTACAATTAATGGCTGGTGGCAGTGGTTTACTTTTTACAACGGGCTGCATTCACAGCCACAGTAAGGCACCCATGGGTGCCCATTTTGTCAAAATGGCCCTGGTCGTCTTTTTTTTTTTTTTTTTTTTCCCATTTCTTTTCAGAAAGGTCCTTCTTGAGATTTACTCTGCGCGCCAAACCAGGTTTGGTCCTTTTGTTCATTTTGTCTTTGGCAGGATTCACTAGTGAAGCCTGCCTCTCGCTCCAGCGGGTCTGATAGGGCAGGAAGTGAGGGAGGTGCCCGAAACTCCCTGTGCTTAATCCCCTTGGTTACAGGAATCCACCCAAAGGTGATTGTCGTCTGGCTGTCTGGCAAGGACAGCCACCCTGCTGTGTGATTGACAGCTAGGCTGGAATGAATGGGAGAAACCTGCATAAAAAGCTAGGCTTTTTGGCTTGGAAGGCAGAGTCGACCACTGGACGAAGGAATCCAATGAAGAACTTGGAAGAGACGCCTGCTGCAACTCCTGGACCGTTGGTTTGCCCGGTGAAGCCCTGCTGCTGTGCTGAAGCTCTGAATTCGCCTGGACTAGAAATGCCCTGCAAGGACGACTTCTCCCTTTGAGTTGGTGGGACCAATCAACTCCAAAGTAAGCCCGTCTGGACATCCTCTCGAAGCTGGTTGTACTTCTGCTGCGGGAACCGAAGTGCCAGCGAGAGGAACACCAGATTGTGTGCGTTGCTTTTAAGTCAGACCCGAGCGCACAGGAAGATCCTCAGGACTTCCCTGATGCAGGACTGACCAAGCCTGAGCCACCTCAACAGAGTGCTGGACCCCAGATGCGAGGAAAGTCCAGAGTGGTATCCGAGAACCGCGGTGTTGCTATTTGCTGTCGGACGCGAGGAGCTGAAACATTGAAGCACCGCTCAATTGAAGTTTGCCCATTGCTGCCACTGTCCTTCCCATTGCAGAACAGGAGCCCCCAGGTGTCTTCCCTCTTGTCCCCACGACTGAGGCTCAGGCACAACAGAATCTTCAGAGCTGTACAGGAACTGAAGCCAGCTGGAACCATTTCTTCTAACCAGAGGTACTGTAATGTCCAAGAGAACTTGTCTCTTGTTGTGTAGCCTTACTTGCTCTCAGTTGAGACCAGTCTTGGTTACCTTGCAGAGTTGCTATAGCTTTGCCCTCACAAGCATCCCAGCTTGTGGCCCTTCAAGTGTTCTATTTTCTACAAACATTTTTAAAAACATTGTGCAATACTTTTTACCTACCTGCAAAGAAGATCCTTAGCTCCCCTTGACATTGCAATTAACATTAACTCCCCTGGCTCCCAGATAGACTCTTCTTACCTTTTGACTCTGTGCTTTATCTTTTCCCCAGGAAATGGTTAAACTTATTTGGCATTGGAAGGTTTTTTAAAGTACTTACCTGTTTATGAATTATTTGTTAACCTTTGTTTTATTCCTCTCCTATCTTTTACACCAAACTCTATTGCTCTAATTGTACCAGTGATAAATCAATGTCCAGTGTCCTAGCTATTTAAGTCACCTGAGGGTGGTATAAATGTTTATTTGAATAACTGCTACTGTGATACTCTGTGTCACTACATTACTGCTCACATTGACCCCTCTTGCGATAAGCCTGGCTGCTCAGCCACACTACCAACCTGTGTAGTTCAGACTTCTACCAAAGGTTGGGTCCCTATTGCCAGGAGGTCAAGGTTATTGTAGTGCACCCAAAGGGTACTGCATACAATCTTGCCTAACACTGGTGGCGGGCGGTGAGGATCTGTTGTAGAGTTGTTACATAGTGTCTGCTTTACTTTTGTTCAGCTAAAACCCTTCACTAAGCAGCTCCACTAGAATAGCAATTGTAACATGTCTAATATGGATAACTTCAAGCGGGAAGCCCTGATCATTCTAACAGTAGATCAACTGAAAGATATGTGGAGAATCAGGAATCACTCTGTTAAAGGAAAGAAAAATGAATTAGTTGCAAGGTTATTAGATCACCAAAGGTTGAAGGGCAGGCCTGTAACTCCTACTGATTCAAAAAATGTGGTAATTGATAATGAGGATAATTCAGTGTCTAACTCTGTCTTTGAAGAGCCATTGGAAGAAGAGGTGTTCCAGGATAGGAACCGCTCTATGCCTCAGCCTGCCCTTTTGCCGCAACCTTTGCCCACTGGTATCCCACAAGGTCCATCACTTAGTCCAGAATATGTGTCACTTGAAAAACTGAGACTTGAATTGTAATTCAAAAGAATACAGGCTCAAGCTGAAGCCAAACATCAGGACATCAAACTCGGAACTAGAAATGCAACATGCTCTTGAAAAGAAAACATTTCTCTTAAATGGTTCTATCGCAGAGTCCTCTAGGTCTTCCAGTCCAAAGAGGCCTCGCCTGCCCAAAGAAGCAGTGAGTATGTATGATACAAAACTTGGTATTTTGGATTGGTTGAGTGCTTTTGAATACTATCATGGTATTCAGGGTCTCACAGGAAATTAGTTGATTCGTTGGCTTTTGTCTAGGCTCCCCCAGGTTGCAACTGATGCTGTAATGGAGGTGGGGGAACTTGAAAGGACAGAGTATGCGAATGAGAATGTGAATGTGAAGCTGGTTTGGGGTAATTCCTTCCCAGTACCGTAAGTTGTTTAGGGCCCTCAAAAAGATTGATCGTACCCCTTGTGCTACTTGGGTGTGTGAATGTTTCTAACCCTTAACCCAACCATCTACGTTTTTCAGAGTAACTACCTTTGAAGGAATGAGAAATCTGATTTTGTTGGAATCTATGTTTGATGCCTGCACTCCTGAGCTGAGACAGCATTTGGCTGACTCAAGAGATTGATCCCAAAAAGCTAGCAAAGGCTGCTGACTTGTGGGTTGCCAACAGGGCTACTCACATAGATTCTGGGGCCACTCACAAAAAGGATGAGGGGAAACAGCACAAGAAAGTTGACAAAGAGAATTCTAAATCCAACCACCCAAAAGAGGGCCACAAACATAAGAATGGTAAACCATATGGGAAACCAGGTCAGTCTAGTGGTGCCAAACCAGAGGGTGTTCAGCAGAAGCTCCTACTCCATAAAACATTTGGTAAATGTTATGCTTGTGGGTCAACGACCATATGAAAGGGGATCCCAGATGCAAGGGTAAACCTTACGGGGTCCACAGTACTGCCTCCTTAGCCTTCATCCCTGAGGGAGAAGTACATATGGCAAGTGGAAACTCATAGATTGGCTGAATACCCCATTGGAGTCTCAGCCAGTGTTTCTTTAGTGTCCCTGGGTCTGTGGGAACAGCAGAATGTAGATGTGTATAACTAACCCAGATAATACAAAAGAATATTACAAGGACAGTGTACTTGTGAATGGTCAGGAGACTCCTGCCATTAGAGACACTGGGGCTAGCATTACAGTGGTGGATGAATCTTTTTTCAAACCTGAGGATGTTGCTAAGGCACCCAAAGGCCTCACTAAACTTGCTGGAGGCCCTGTTCAAATGTGTCCAATATTACCAGCTCTCATCCAGTGCAACAATATGACTGTAATACTACTTGTCAGTGTACAGAATAAGGTGCCTGGGAGAGTCCTGTTGGGGAATGACTTAAAAGCTCTTGGAGCTGTATCAAGTACTGTAAAGACTGGTAAGGGGTGTCTATACTTCTGCTATCTATATGGTAGAGGAGAGGCACAGAAGACCCCAGCCAAGATTCTCTACAAGGTAGCAATGGACGAGCAATCAAGGCCTAGCTTCTCAGGAGGTGATGCGGGCTGGTTCTTAAATACAGTGTAGTCCCCGAACCCCCACAAAGGAATGTCCACACACCGTATTACTGAGAACAGTGTTTATATAATTAATATTCAAAGGTATGTACACGATCACAATAACGCACTTTGTACTCAGAAGTCAATAATGATAAATATATACAATTCTAAAGTGGTACCACTAATGTTATCGAATCTCATTAAAGTGCATCAACTGTACGGTTAAAATGTCACACAGATCAATAACTAGTAAACCAACAATAGAGATAGGAAGGAACGCAAGATGGTTGAAACAATAGGCAGAATGCTGACCCCTACCACGAGGCACAGTTCTGTGTGGAGATCCCTCCCCCCAACCTGGGCAACCTGTAAATAAAGATATATAGCACAAGCCCAGTCCATATAATGTTCGATAGTCTTACTTCTTCCTACTAAGGTTTTACCCCCCCCCCCCAATGTACCTGTTGGAGTAGAGTTCTCCGACGATGCGTCGACCGATCCTTCTTGAGTTCCTCCCTTTCAGGCGGGAGCCACTGATCGTCGAGAGGTGTCGGGGAACTTGGCGTTCGGTGTCGGGGAATCGACGGCCCTTCTTGGGTGCCCTCCCTTTAAGGTGGGAGTCACGGGTCGTCGAACGTCCGACGGTGAACAGGTTGAACTACGGCCGTGAAGTGGCAGCTTCGTTCCTAGCGGTGCTTATCGACGACAGAGCGTTGGTGTCCTGCAAGGAAGAGGCGTGCGGGGCACCTCGGTGACGATAGTTCTGGACCGCAAAGAGATGAACTGTGGCCCAGCAAGGGCGTCGAGTCGGCGGCGTCTTTGGTCTTTAGGAGGTGGGAAACCCACCGGTGGATGCTCCACGGCGCGTCGACGGTCGGGCCTTCTCCAGCGGGAGACAAGCGGGTGACGATGCTGACGAGAGCGTCCGATGATCAGTTGAAGTTCTTAGGCAAACGGGAGCACAGCGACGGCGGTCGTCGACAGTGGCAGACAACAGAGTGCTTCTCCTTGGAGTTCCGCAGCAGTCCCCGTATCGGGTCGGCAGCCTGTCGAAGGTCTGTCTACCAGGGAGAGTTGGCAAAGATCAGCTGTGCACGATGGTCCCTCGTAGCTCGGGAAGAGGGCGCCTTACCAGGTCCTCTCTGGGTCAGTCCTTGGAGACACAGCAGCTTTCAGATTGCGAAGGAGAGCAACAGCAATTCTTCTCGTCTAGCAGGGCTTCAAGGTCAAGCGTCAGTTACTCGTCGTAGTGGACTTCAGCTTCTGAACACGATTCCTAGCAGTGAGAGGTCCCCAGATATACTGTTGATCTCCCATTAATTCCGCTGGGTCACACTCAAGCATCCAATCACAACTAAGGTCATTCATGCAAGCAGGCAGCCAATCAGGCACACAGTGCATTCAGGCCATTCACTTCTCTCCAGACACAACAAGTTATGTGTATTGGGACAAGTACCGAGCCATTCAACACTCCAAGCTGCATTCATACCGGTTTCGGGCAGGGTTGTCTCAGTCATTGTGTCAACCACCAGATACTAAACACCCACAACACAGAATGCATTTTTGTCACACACTCTATTCACCCAGGTCCCACCCACAGGAGGTACCCACAACCTACATCACCGGGAAGGCTCCAGCTAGTCTAGCCGGGCCTTCACAACAACACCATATATGGCATTTCCACCCAACAGCCAGTCAGGGGGAAGGGACAGTGTCAGGGCTTCCCATGACTTTGGGAAAACAAGGTAATGGGTGATAGAAAGCAAGAGGCCACAGGGGCCATCTTGTTTTCCATCAGGAATCAACGGATCCCAATGGCAGGGCCGGGGTATCCCAAAATGGAGAATACTCCGCGCACCTGTCAAGTTCAGCATGGAGCTGCCACCAGCCCATACCGTGCTCTGCGGGCCACCCACAGGTGCCCAAAAATATACACTAGGGGCACAGGGTTGTACCCCCACCAATGGGTGCCATAAGGGTATCCCACGGGTCCGTTCACTAAACCAAAAGAGAGTTGCACTGCCAGGAGTCCCACATGAACTCCTGGGCGGAAAACACGACAGAACACACAAAAAAAGCAGTAAAGGACAAGGATACGGAGGCCCTGTCCCTCCGATGCATTTCCAGCATCACAAGCACCCCCAGGCCTCCTAGTAAAAGGAAGCAGGAGCAGACTAGGAAAGCCGGAGAGCTCACTTTAGATGACTCTCAATGGGTTGTTACAAAGATATCTATAAAACCCAGTCCCTAGGAAGAACCAACGTCTAATTACAGGAAGTAAGCCAAGGTCACAGGGAAGAAGAAAAGTGGCACCGCTGTGCACAAAACCACGACATCCCTGAGAGGACAGTCCAAGGTCACACATGTGACCCCTCCACCAGCTGAGGCTGAGTGGGAGGACCAACCAGAGGATGGTGAAACAGTTACTGGTGAAACAGAACTGGAAGAAGAACTTCCCCCTGTTGGAGATCTGGATCCTAAAGACCATCCTGATCTGCAGACTTTGCTTGGAGAAGGTGGCCCCTGTAGGGCAGACTTCAAAGAGAGTGACCTACTCTTGAGGCAGCTTCCCAGCTGGAAGGGCAAAAGCCAGGGAAGCACAGGCTGTACTGGGAGGATGGCCTCCTTTACAGTGAGCCTATAGTCTACCCCAGGGGACTACAGAAGATGTGTACTGCCTCTGGAGGCGAGACCCCAGTTTCTACAGTTTAGCCCATGAGATTCCTTTAGCTGGTCACTTAAGTTTATTTCTACTGGCCAAGGATGGGGTCTGATGTAGATACATTCTGTAGAAGCTGTCACACTTGTCAGACTTCTGGCAAGAGTCTGGCACCCTTTGTGTCTATCCCAGTGGTGGGACTACCTTTTCAGAGGGTAGTGGTTGACATTGTTGGTATCTTAGACCCTCCCACATCTTCAGGCAACCGATTTTATATTGGTTGTGGTAGACCATGCTAACAGGTATCATGAAGCAATACCTATGAGAACTTTTACTTCTCAGGCAGTGGCTAAGACCCTCCTTGGTATTTTGTTTTACCAGGGTAGGTTTTCCTAAGGAAGTTATCTCAGACAGGGGGACCAGTGTTATGTCCCACTACATGCAGGCCATGTGTAAAAACTGTGGAGTGACCTACAAATTCTCAACAGCCTACCATCCCCAAACCAATGGGTTGGTAGAGAGTTTTAATAGAACTATAAAGAGCATGAGAGAAAAAAATGGGACCTTCTACTGCCGTGCCTTCTCTTTGCTTATAGAGAAGTCCCTCAGGAAGGGGTTGGCTTCAGCCCCTTTGAGCTTTTCTGTGGTCATCCGGTTACAGGTCCATTTGCCCTAATCAAGGAAGTACTCCTTGTAAATCACCTCAGAAAATGCTGTATATTTAAAACGTATAAAGGGAAGGAACTTTGCAGGCCAGACTACTCAAGATGCCTTTTGTTGGCTTGAGGCTGTTTGGTCTCTCTGAAAGAAGAGACTTTGAATGGCAAAGAGACATTGGCACCAACGGCCATGATGTTGAAGTTTTGAACTGCACCCTCGTACTAGAGGAGCCAGAGACTGTGCTAAGCTTTAGTGTGCCCCCTTGTCCCGTGCTGAAAACGTGGGCAAGGGAAGCCAACGTCTTGAATATCCTGACAAATCATTTCTTTAACACTTTTTTCTTTTGCATAACATTGTCTCCCACACTATTTGTATTCAGAGGTAAGGATTGGCAATAGGTTTATTATTAGAGGCCATTTTATTTTGACCAGACACCACTAAGACTGCATTATTATTTGATGGTCGTAGCTTGCTCCCATCTTTAGTTTTAGGATTAGATGGGTGTTTTCAAACCCAATTGAGGTTCAATAAACACCCTTGAACTGTGGTCACTTGTGTCTGTCTTACTGTTGATGTCTTACTGTTGATGCCATGCCTTCCTTACAACATGGACACAAGCCACTGTCATTTTACAGTGGTATTCTAGACCCTGTGATGCAGGGACACTTCCATTGCAAAAAAGCGATCGCGGCTGCAGTGTTTGCCATAGAAAAGGCAGCAACAATCATGGGGTGCCCCGTAGTACTGTATGTAGAGCACTCACTATTTGCCATCCTCGGAAAAATTAAAAAGCTCATTAACCACACAAAGGTTATCAGGCTACGAGGTAATACAGACTTAGCCAGCCATCGAGGTGGTAAGGTGCTGTGTGGTCAACCCAGCTACCTACCTAACAGAGCCTGTACATTCACGATTGTGCAGCGCACTTGACAGAATGAAAGGGAACATACAGGTAATGGAAGAAGAAATAGTAGGGGCTGACATGGTTTTTGACGGCTCAGTATAGACACAGAGATGGGAATGAGGCATACTGGAGCGGCGGTAGTGTGAAACATAAATGGGGGAATATGTAATAGCATCCCAACAGTGACTACCCTCACACTACTCAGTAAAGTAGCAACATTGCTGATAATGATCAGTGCATTAAAAGTGATGGAAGGACATGCCACAAAAAGAATTTCTGATTCTGCCTATGTTACATCAACGATACATTCAGGCTTAGCACTATGGGAAAGGAGAGGGTTCAGAAGAAGTGATGGGTTCCCAGTGCAACATGCAGAGCTGATAAACAGTTAATTGAGACCCTAAAGGTACCATTCAAAGTGGCAATAATAAAATGTGCTGCTTGCACAGGTAAAACGAGAAGGGATATCATTAGGAAATGAAATGACCGACAGAGCGACGAAGGAAGCAGGCTACTTACCTGAAGGAATTACAAGAAGGTACCCATGGGCAAAAGACAGAGCCCCACTTACGCAGCAGGAAGGAAGGTGGGTGGGGAGGCAGAGAGAGGAGAGTTTCAACACAATACCCATATTCCAAATCATAGAGCTGCAAGGAGAAGCACCAAGAGAGGAAAAAGACTTATGGATACAGCGTGGGTGCTCACTCTCACCCACCGACTTGATCTGGAGGCAGAATATCACGGGAAACTGCTAAGTGTAACACTAGAAAAGCTGCACTTCTTCACCCACGCATCTAAATTAAGTATAGCGGCACATGAGTGTGGTGGAATTTATGGGAAACTTGTTTAACCTGCCTACAATTTCTGTCTGGTAATACTTTAAAAACAATCAGGGGAACAATACCTCTTCCGGCACTTACATATCAACTATGGTGACATGCATGACAGATGTGCCTCCTATAGGTATATGATCACTGTTGTATGTCCATTCTCACATTGGCTTGAGGCGAGACCCTATGCAAAACATGACGTGAGATCCGCTGCCAAATTCTTTGTGAGGGAAGTGTTTCCAAGGTGGGGAGTATGTGAAGAGATAAGGTCGCATAATGGGCAGTATTTCGACCAACAGCCTTTTTGATGAAATTATGCGCCTCTTGGGGGTAAAACACAAGCTTTGCACAGTGTACCGGCCGCAAGTGAATAGGATTGTTGAACGGGTCAATGGCTTACTTCAAGAACGCTTTGAAAAGGTAACCTCTTCTCTGTGCCAAAAGTGGCTTTGTTGCCTCCCCTTGCTCATTTTGCCCTCTGTTACTCGCCCAGTGCGGATCACCACTTGACTCTGCAGGGAATTGTAACGGGTAGGAGGACTTGTGCACCTGTCCGTCCTACACGTTCAATTTCGGAATGCTAATCCTAGCTCAGAGATCCTCTGAGATTAAATGAAAGCATTTTTGACAGAAATTACAAATGTTCTCCGCTACATCTCCCGCCAGGTTCAGCGACCTACATTTTGGCCGACCAGCATTGAAGAGCGCACAAGTGCATAACAGGAGGAGGATTTTCCGCAAGCACAGCCTCTTTATCCTGGAGACAGAGTGGTTGTCCGCAATGTGATAAAGTGGAAGGAGCTCAGGTTTTGCAGCCTGTTTGAAGTCGTCTACACAACCCCAATGGCGGTGAAGATAAGGGAGGGCATGGATTCATATGTCTGACGTCCACAAAGACAACAGCAGCACAACGGAAAGACAAGAGACACGCGTTGCCTAATGGGAAGTATTACCCAACTGTCATTGACAATGTGTACTGCAATAAGACTCTATTGAAGACCCCTTAAATGAGAGAAGAGGGGCAGGAGAATAATTGTTGAGGGAATGGGAGAAGTGCAAAAGTTGATGCAAATATAATAAGGGTTGAATTGTTCTGTTTTTCTGTCTTCTGCTCTTCTGGTATCTAATGCATAGGGGTAGTACGATCACGCCTGCTGATGGAGAAAGGGAGACACGCACTTAAAGAAGTGGATCTAGTATTGAAGAATTTTACCATGCTATTGGGGACGGAGGGGACCGGTATTGCCGGGACTTCAGTCTCATTCACCACAGTTCCACTCTACATGCCGCCCATACTGTAAGCACATTCCTGGAATTTGTGGAGACTAAGACCTACATAGAGTGCTGTAAATGAGCAACCCATTCATGATGACATTTTTGAACTGAATAGGAGGAGATGACGAGGAGGACGCAGTGACCGCCTCAACTCGTTTGGAAACTACCTGTATAAGAATTAGGGGAGGGGGATCCACTAAAGAAGAGATTTCGGGTCCTCGCCAATACTTAACACACAAAATAACTTGGCCTATAAGGATTTGCAAATTGAGAGGGTCTATTTGGGACACTACCCACTACGTCTGTACTTCCTCCAACTATTATGTATTGGAGATGTCTCTCACTCCATCTACTTTGAAGCAAGGCATTTTTGGCACATTGCTTTTGTCCTGATGAAGGTTGGATCAACACGAGGGCTAGAGTTTTGATGCCCGTTATAACCGACCGAAACACGTGTTGACTTGTACATCTTCTGTAATATATACAGATAGAAACACTTGTACTTGGGAAAGGGCACAAAAAACGATGCGTTAGATTATTTTGTTAGATGGTTACATTGATGAAGATACCATGTATCTACTGAGAAATCTGGGGTGTGAATGTATGAATGCGAATGAATGATGGGGTAAGCGAATGAGGGTATCTTTTAGATATGTATACATTTCACTGTAGATCGTAAATTTATGTGATAAAATAATTATTTTAGTAATTGTTGACTGAGAGTATATTGTCATCCTCGATCTACTGATCCATATTATTATTACTGAGGACAACTATATACAACTATATACAACTAGAAAGCATGGCCCAGGAGAAAACTACCAAGCATATGGTACCATAGTATAACACTGAAGGGATGCAGAAGGTAAAACAGGTGGCCATTGCCCACAAGAGAATATTCTGTAAGAATTCGGCAGGACACGATATACCATGGTACCACACCAGACCGTTAATGTGAAAAAAAAGTATGATGTGCAACAACAGAAAATGGGAAATGGGGATTGTACAATCTCGCGCAGAAGGACTGGTGGCGTTCAAAGAGAGGGTGGTGAATAAAATAGATGCCGGGTGCAGGAAAATATGGAATACCAACATACATGCCTTAACCTGTATAGATGAAAAACACTGCCCAGTCTTCATAAAACTGCTCACACAGTAGTATTTGGGTTTCAGAGCAAACAGGACGGTGACGCTGGGGATGAACACCAGCTGTGAGAGGACGATGAGCATTGCAGCGTAGCAGAAAGGGACTGTGGCAGTGATGGACATATGGTGAGCCGGTGAGACAAGAGTGTACACCCAGCTACAACCAGATTGGGGAGGGGTATGTGTCCTGGTCACCCTCGAAAGCCCTACTTTGGTGCCCTGTGCAGATTGGATGCCATTCAATGAGCTATCCACCAATAAATGGAAGAATAAAGGAAAAGAGCCAGCAGAGAGACGAGGAGAACCAATTGTAATTGGTTATTTATAATATGCTTAATACTGGGAGGTTTCTAAGCACGGACCCGGGGATCGAACCTGTGTTGCTCCGCGTCGTCTTGCTTCCAAGGTGTGTACGTTGCCCCTGAGCTATCTTCCTGGGACAAGGAGGAAGAGAGCGAGTAACTATTGACAGAATCCATCCAGAGCTTAGATGCTATCCTGCACCGTGAGACATTGTTCAGCAAAGCTTCTCTGCATTTATGTTCACCTCTCTCCTGCTTCCTGGGGTGCAAACATCAGCTAACGCAAAATGGATTCAAATTACGTGTTACGACCTGCTCCAATTGGCTAATGCAACTGAAAAAGGATTGAATGCAGTACGAGAAGAGCTCTGAGCTTTGAGTTTAATAGCCCTGCAAAATTGTTATGTATTGGACCTTATGACTGCTATCGAAGGCGGTGTGTGCCACAGGATCTGAAGCACATGTTGTACAGCAATACCTTCTAACGAAGTAGCCAACGGGACACTTCCGTAAGCTGTCGAGGAGATGCAAACAGTACGTGAAAGAATGATAAGATAGACCCCCAAAATCACATCAAACACCTGGCCTGACTCAAATGTTCAAAATAACTGTCCATGAACTCATTGAAATGCTTTTCACCATCTGCATCGGTCAGTTGGTCATTGGCCGGTGCAACTGTCACCAGTGAAAAACCTGTTACATAATATCACCGAATAAAATTGAGCTTGGTAAATTGTTAGGTGGGGAGCCTCCAAGCGTGAATAAGAGTGAGGATGATGTAGAGTACATTTTTACAGCACCCACACAAGACTGTGCACACCTGATGGGACAATGATACCAGTATTTGGAAAATGCCTAGAAGGGTATGAAAAGGAAGGGGACATGAACAGGGTCACACAGGTGTGGGTGTGCAGGGAGAAGGGCGAGGAAATTAGCGGCAAGAAGATGCCGATTGAAAGATGTATTATAGGTGCTAATTTAGCGCCAGATAGGGGGGTGAACCTACCCCCTTCGAGAGTAAACGAGGGGGTACAGGGCACTTTCTAGGGGTGAAAACACAGGTACACAAACTGCAGTCACACCATGAAAGAAGGCCTCGCAGAGAATGCAGTGGTAGGGATGCATTGTGTGTACAGCTCAAGGGACCTTAGTATGATTGGCACAAAATGGGAGGGGGGAATATTCCAGGCAAACACATTCAGCACAGATGCCCCCAGGATGGGCCCTGACCAGGAAATCCCACTATGTACACATGATCAACATTCCGTGGGACAAATGGGAGGGAGACTGAGCTCACGCTGCATGTCCCAGGCAGACAGAAGTAGCTAAAACACTGGGTGATGTAATGACAGGGCAGCAAGTCAATCCTGAGGGCACTCGTGGTAGAGGGAAAGTGGACTTGGGCTGGAGACCCGTTCACATGGGCAAGTGGCTATGGGAAGAGGAATCTGAATGTAGTGGTGTTCCTGGGAGGACCAATCAAACAGTAAGTGTTTGTGTCCCTGGGAGGTGGCCATTCTTCAGAGTATCCACTACAAGGTTTGCAAAGGCAGATATCCGTCAGGTACCGTGTGAACGTCTCCCTTCCCACCAGAAGCAGGGTGTCTCTTGTTGTTTTCGCAATGGTGCCGACCAGTGGCAATATAATACATTTCCGGCGGTCAGCACAAATGTTATTTTACTAAACTGTTCTTGGGAGGTGACAATCGATGTGGCGCCACATGGGGAGGTGAAGAGTTGGGATACTGTTGATCTCTTAGCTCCAATCACGTTCTCTTAACATACGTTAGTTCTAAAGATGTGACGTAGTGTAACCAATGAGTTTCTTGGGAACCACAACAAAATATGAAGAGTTTGAGCTACAACTGTTTCTAATTCCTTGACCTTTATATTCATAGTATAAAATTAATGTTCACTGTATGCCCAGATGTCTCATCATTCAGTTCCAGTCCACTGTTCTGTTTGATTTGTGCTCGCCCAGCTGTAATAAACAGTGTTTCTTGCCCGGTGTGTGCTCCTTTTTTTTATTACAATTTTTATATGGTGAAATCAGAGGACCCCTGAATACAGGGGCGTGGCTTACCCCCATGGTCCTGTGTGAGCACACCAGACGTTGCTCTTTAGCGCTAAAGGCAGTAAAGAACAAACATTTTGTCGTAACACAGTAAACCAATTGCCGGGGCAATCCATAATGCATTTTTCAACGCTTCAAAATACTTTAACACCGGTGTCCAAACAATTTCATTTGGGGCGTCCCCTTTGGATGCATTTTGCAAACATTTTGCCGAAATTGCATAGTTTAAAATCCAAGCCCGACAATACCCTATGACACCCAAGAACTATCTCAATTCAGCTTTGGTGTGTGGTGGCGAGATGGGCATTATGACATTTACTCTGGAAGGATCGAAGGCCCGATGACCAGGCATTAAGATGTGTCCCAGGTATTTTTCTTCAGACTGACATAGCTGCATCTTGGATGAAGCCACCTTGTGGCCTGAACTTGCCAATTTAGTTAACAAATAATGAACATCGGTCTGTGCCGCTTTATGATCAGGGGATCAAAAAAACAAATCGTCAACATACTGCGTGAGTTGTGGTATCTCCCGGGAAGCAATGAGATGCTGTGTGAGCATGCAAAATCCTGGAAAAGATGGTAGTGGAGTGTATGAACCTCTTGGGGAGCCCAGTCCAAGTCAATTCTGGTATTTGCAACCCCCCACACCGGCGCAGGTTCGGCAAGCTGAAAGAAGGATCTAGACATACTTTTAAAACCTATAAGTCAATCACACTGTAAACATTGGTGCCCGACCAGATTGCTGAAAGGATTGTATGCAGGTTAAGGACCAACAGAGGTATAGGGGCTACAATCTTGATGAATCTCCCTTAAGTCCTATACTACCCTCATCTTACCTTTGTAGTTGCCCCGCCCTTCAGCTCAGGGAATATCTGCGTAGTGCAGGGAGATGCACTGTAGACAGGGACACCTTGTGTTAATAGGTCATGGATAATCTGTTCACCTGCTTGTATTGCTTGAGAATTAAGGGGGTATTGCTTTCCTTTAGTGAAAGTTACATTCTCTTTTAAAGGTATGATTACTGGTTCACAGGAAGTAATTAGTCCCCCCATAATTTGAGCCTGTGGCCCATATGTGTTGTCAAACATCCAATTGGGCAAAAATGTCTTTGATGTGGAAAGTACTTCAGTATGTGTGGCAGAGTATATGCTTCTACTGCTGTTTGCAGACCTACCGTCAATGCAAGGTCATGAGGTAGATGAATGTATGAGCTGTGTGGTCTGCATTAGATTTTCAACCCCTTGGCGCTGAGGCAGTTCATACCCAAAAGTTCTCTGGGGGTAGTTGGACTGAGTAGGAATGCCTGTGTTGTGGTCAGGGGCCCCAGGTTTAACATGGCTAGGTTGGTTAAAGGTAGGCGTGCAGTGAGGCCTTCCACTCCCATGTTAACTACAGCTTTCCCTGAATGTGGTAGGAACGTTTTGTACGTTTAGGGTGCTTTTTGAAGCTCCCATGTCACCTAGGAGGCTTGTGTGGCATCCCCGTATTCTAGCTCTGAGTGAAGGATTGGATGGAACCAATTTAAATATGGGCATAATAACACGTGCTCCTGTCTGAGTATGCAGTTGGGAAGGGGGTTGCTTGTGGATTTAATTTTCTTTGTTGATATTGTGGTTGCCTTTGCACATTTTTATTATTGGGGAGTCCTTGATGTTTTGCTTAGGATACCAGGGTGTCGGCTGAATCTAACTAGACCATCCAAATATGTGTATAGAGGCTTGCATGTGTGGGGTGTACCAATTAGGACATTTCTACTTTTCAGTGTCCAAACCCCCCTGGCAATAGTGGCCTTGAGAACCCTGTGGGGGCAGAAATTGCAGTCTGGGACTGAATGGGAAAACATTTCTAAGGTCTCTTGCCCGCCCACCCCCATCCATTGCCCCTCGTGCACCTGGTCTCGCAGGGGCTTGTCTTTGTGGTCAGTCAAACTGAGTTAATTGCAGCGTCAACAGATGATCTTCCTTTTCATCCTTCCTATCTAAATGCAAACTATACATGTGCAATACTTTTATTTCTGACATATTTGTACATTTCCAGTCACTGACTGCCTTTTCAAAATCACTTTTGATAGCTGGGAGAAGGCCAGCAACAAAATACTGCGTTACCAACTTTGGAGCTGTGATGGTGACATTTTCTATATTGGAATGATCTTCTAAAGTGGCAATGACCCTTGATAAGAAATCCTCTGGGTGCTCTGCTTTATCCTGCCTTAATGATACCACCTTTAACTAATCTATTGTAGCTTTTGCTAATTCCTTAAATGCTTTTACTATCTCATCCCTATTCTCCCTCACTTCTTCCATGTACCATCCCTATTTCCTTTTAATGGATCGTTGAACCCTTTAGACCATTGTGCTTCTGCTTGTAGTGTGTGCAGTTGCTCTGGTGTGAATACCTGTTTAAGCAAACTGGCCAAATCGGCAGTAGTGGGATTATGGTAATCTATGATGCCTTCTAGTTCCCTAATCAACATCTTGGGGTTGGTGTGGAGTGTGGGAAATGCATCCTTGAACAACTATCTGATCTGGTATCGAAGCTATGTGGTATGGCACAGTATAAAACTCCTTGGGTGCTGGTATTATCCTTACTGGGTACAACTCTGCTATAACGGGTGGTGCACCTAACCCTTTTCTTTTTGTAATTCATTTAAAACATTTTGCAGTAGGGTGGAGGGAAGTGCCTGGTTTTTTGTGGTACGGTGGTTGATAGGTGGAGGATTATCCTCATTGATGGGCAGTGAATTAGTGGGTGCGAGGACCGGATAAAGGGCATGCATATTTTTATAATTTTTATCATGCAACTTTTTCTGTAATGTAACCTTTTCTTCTCTGAGCTTCTGCAAGAGTAATTCCGCCAGTTCTCCAGATAAGATTTGGAAGTTTGAGTACTTTACTCACTATTTTTTTAAAGTTGGTAGTAAAATGATTTTTTAGGGAGTAAAAATGTAAATCCAATTCTCAATGAGAGTATTTTATAAGCGAGTAAAAATGTTTCAACTGAAATACAAATGTTTTTGTAATATTTAATACTTTGCACCTAGTTATTCATGCACATTAAAAGATACTTGTTTACTTCTTACAATGAGGCAGTTAAAATAGTAGTTCTTCCTGTGGTACTAAGTGCACTGGTCCAAACCTATCTCTGAAGCAGTGACGGTGAAAGCAGGGGCGCAAGATTCTACATGTCTTTATCCTATTTTTCTGGGAGTATTTTTACTCCCCGTTTAAATGTTTTGGGAGCATTTGCCATTTTTTAGGGCGTAAAAGTGGCTGATATACCCGTTAGCTGTAGGGCTGAATTCCGCTTTGTCATGCTTCTTTACATAATCCAGTAGGACCAGTACAGAATGTAATTCCCCCTGATCAAATGAACCTGGTTATGGCAATTGGTTTAATCTCTTCTTTGGCAACAATATTTTCATGCCACTTAACATATGTAACTGATTCTGGGTCATAGGCTGTTTCCATTTTGGCTTCATGCTTGTCTGCTAGGTACTTAACATAGCTTCTTTGTGACAGGGTATTACCCTTTCTTCCTTTAAAGGAATAAACTAGCGAAAATTGCTCCAGAGACAAGGCAAAAGGATAGCCACAATGGCCCACAGACAACAAGGGAGAGGCATGCCATCAACACTCTGATACAAGGCAACAAAACTATGAACTTCTAAACTTAAAATAATCATGTAACTGAAAAACTCATCCTTTCAAAATCTGGGTATCCCATTCAGAAGCGAGAACCGTGTTATATTTACGTTAGAGAGGATGGCAGGTTGTAAAAATGGCACGTGCGCCGGCAGCGTGGAAAGCAGCTGAATACTCTTACCACGGTGTATGAACATGGCTCCCGCGCTTCGGCAGCTTGTCGGCTCATCTTTGGAAATATCCCGAGCCCACAAAGCACCACTGTATTGGGTTAATTATTCACATCCCGGTCACTCGCTTTTGAAGAGGCACTTGGGAGAAGGGTGCACGGAGAAATAAATTAACAGCACCCACGGTCTTTTCAAAAATATGCACAAATGTTCTTTGTCCCATCTGTCTTTTTATTACTCCACACTGCAAACACAGTTTATGGCATACGTATACCAGAACAAACAAAGAATGTGTACATATTTCATTGCATGTTCCCTTTTCTTTGATCATTAACAATGTCTAGACACAGCCTCAAGGTTTAAGATAAATAGGTCCTTGCATGCAATTTATTACTTAGTGCGTTTGCATAGCCTTTCTTCTCAGGACACAAATGACCTTTGATTGTTGATGGAGAAAAGCCTCCCTTGGAATGGATTGTGTCCTCCCACGTATTCCTCATCTTATGATACTTGTATCCTGCCAGCTTTGCTGCTTCGGAAAAATATTTGCTCAGCAGAGGGTGCTATACATGAGGTTGTGGCATTGATGTCCCTCGACGGGCTCCGTACCGTGTCGACGTCACCATCAGTATAAATATCTTGTGCCGCGCCCATTGGCTTCAGTTCCGTTTTTCCGATTGCTGCGCTTTCGAACGGCGTGCTTCGAAATTTTCTTCAGAAAATGTTTCCGTCTTCCACCCCTTCTACTCCCAAGACCGGGTTCAAAAAATGTATCGACTACGGATCGAAGATGTCGATTACAGATCCTCACCGCGTTTTGTCTTTGGTGCCTAGGTTCAGACCATCGAACCGGCGACTGTGGCTCCTGTCGGTCAATGGCGGAGAAGGCCCTTCGTGAGAGGAAAGGTAAACTGGCGCTGGGGCGGGAAGCGTCCAAGGCCTCCTCGAAGGCCTTGTCAAAAAGACATAGGAAATCGAGCGATTCAAAGGAATCGGATCGCAGTAAACATTCTAAGAGGTCTCGATCACGCAGTAGATCGAGACGCTCTTAATCTTCCTCTTCAAAAAAGGTTGAGTAGACATAGAACTCCCTCTTCTTCCTCGGATACGTCTGCCGAATTGGTACGATGCCCGACTAAGTCAGATTCCCCAAGAAAATGGGATGAATTTAGAAGGAAGATGATCAAGCTCTTTGAGAATGCGGCCTTGACCCCCTCAAAGAAGCCTCAAAAGGGCCAGACCGCAGTCGCTCCGCCGGACGACACAGGGAAGTCAGGAACTACTGTGGAAAGATCCAGTAGTAAAGGTGAACCTCGAAAGACTCAAGTCGACGTCAAATCGTGGAAGATTCCTCGAGAATTGAGTGTTTCCCCGACATCGTCTAAAAAAACATAAGTCGTTGAAGCCCTCGACTTTGGCAACGCCATCGGCGCCGACGGCTTCGACATTGAAGCCAAAAGCCTTTGTCAAAGACGTCCTCAGCGTCTTCGAAGACTCCTTCGATAGCATCGAAGGTTCCTTCGATTCCTTCGACCCAAACTCATGTACAGGAAAGGAGATTTACTACTTTACCCAAGTCAGACTTCTTTAAGTCTATGGGCCACATTACACGGAAGGCGGTAAGGGTTAACGGTCACTGGTAATGGTACCGGTGACCGTTAACCCTTACCGCCTTACTACGAGGTCCCTTTTCGGGTAGGTACTTGAACACCTGCTGTTTAGCAGGCGTTAAGAACCAACCCGCAAAGGGACCAGGGTGCTAATTACGGTACCGCAATTTGCGGCACCGTAATTGGCGCCTTCTCCATTCCCATAGAGCCCTATGGGGCAAAAATGGGAATGGGGAAGGGCAATAGGGGAAGGGGAATTACCGCCCCGCCAACCTTGGAATAGGGCGGTAATTCCCCTTTCCACCAAGGCGGTGCCGGTATTTTACCGGCATGGACCAAGGTGCCATTACCTACCGTGTAATGAGGCACTAAGTCTTCTATATTTGAAGAAAGTGTCTCTGAAGAATAGGTTTATCCCTTTGGAGTACAATATGGTACTAGAGAGGTCCCAGAGGAATGAATCGATCAGGAATCAAAAATGAGAGACCTGTGTGATACCCTTCTGTTAGGAAAGATTTCACGTGTGTGATTTTCCCTCCCTGTGTCAACCCCCACAACTTTTTGCTGCTGTTTAGACACCTCTGACTGACTTTGCCAGAGAAGCACAGCCTTCAGCTGTACTCCCCTGGGCTTTCCACCACTTTTTATGGGGAAACTGACATGCTCTTAAAACAGTCAGTACTGGGAGACTTTGTTACCCTTAGTCCTTTTCTCATGTTGCAACTTTTGTGCAACATGTAACAAGTGTGCAATGTACCTTACCATACAGCACAGTTGGCTCTATAGTAATTTCCAAATGCTCTATATACTCTCGCTGGACTTTTTATGAACTGTGCGGATGTGTCATGGACAGGACTAGTGGCAGCTATCGTTTCACATTATTTTGAACCCTTTCCTGCCATGTTAACTGCGTTAACCACAAATGGATGGCCTGGCTCTAAAATGGTCATGCCACGAGATTCTTTGTCCTGTCCTTTGGCCATCTTGCCCCTTCACCTTCCCCAGGTCGAGTCGACCCAGGCCAGTCCTTATTTGGTCATGCATTTTCCCACGAATCCCAATGCTTTCACAGGCTTCTGCATGCCTTGTGTGTGCGCATCCAGGATGTGGGTTGGGATGTCTGGTCCCAATACACATCCTGGGTGCCAGAGAGTCTGGAGTGTCCTGAATGCCTGAGACCACCATGGTCTGTGATTGGTCCACGTATGGAGTGTGTGTTTGTGAGCAGATCTCCCATTGGGTCCTCTCCGTTTTGGCGCGAGGGGAACTTTGGATAAGAGGAAGCTGGAAATGCCACTACGAGGACGATCTCCTGAGTTCTCACTGAACAAAGGATAGGATCCAAGTATCCTGCAACTACGAAGGTGAGTCGAGGAACCGCTGGTGACCCGCTGGAAGGTTTGGCACCCTGAGCCCATTGTCGTCCTGTGGGACCCCTCTGCACCTGGTTGTCCTAGAAGGACTGTGAAGACGCTACGACCCATTGGAATAGTGCAACCAACTATTCTCGGCACCTTCACCAAAACCTGCAAGTAAGCTTTCTCGGAAGTGTCCCTGGGCCAACCAGTGGGCTGACCAGCTTACACAGGACCTTTGCTCTGTCTCTGCCGTCGCTTCGAGGAGGCCCTCGAAACTTGGTATGCTGCTAGCTCTGTGTCCACGGCACCCTCACAGCAAATTTCGTACACTTGGCATTTCCAAGTCTGAAGTGAGCTGAGTGCGCCCGGACCGGAGTAAACGCGGTTACCGTGTTGCCCTGCTCCGGCAACGTGCTTTGCAAGTCTGCTGCATTTGTGACCTTCTTGCCCCTGAAGCCTGCTGCAGTGAAACTGGGGCGATTCATCCACCGAAGCGGAGAAATCGCCACTATCCCATTTGGGAATCCTCGCTGGATCTCAGGAACTAAAAGGTGCTGCGATGTCCTTTTTGCCACATTCGAACCTGCAACTGAATTGGACTAACCTACTGAAGTTTGGGTCTCCTGGCCTCAGGGACCAGTGAGTAATCGTTACCCCAACTGGTGGCAAGTAGCGCCAGAGCCCATCTTTACGCACAAGTGGCCCCTGGGGGCCCCCTCTCCTGTCCACTGCTATTGCGAAATAGCGACTCCATCCCGAACTCTCGAACTGCCTCTGCCTTCAAGTGGAGGTCCTTTTTGAATAGTGGGAACTTATTCTTCGTCGCCTTATCCACCTTCCCTAGCTGCTAGAGACCCCTGAAGAGACCCTGTTTTGCCCATTGGAACAACCGCATGCGTTTGCATTATATGTACTATTGAGCACAATGCTCCCCTCTTCTTAGGGCTTGGACTGCCTCTCAGTTAGGTGAATAACTGATGTTGAATTGGGCCTAAAGACGAACTGCACTGCCTGTTTCCTTTCCCTCTAACTTGTCAACATATTTCGTGCAGTCCTCCCTTTAGACCCCCCTGGTCTTGTATATATGTTGTATTGAGTGTGATGTATTGGTTTATTTAGTGTTACTGTGATTCTTTGCTATGGTCTATGTTACAAAGATCTTGTAATAAATGTGTCTATATTTTAATATAACACCTGTCTGGAGTAATTTGTAAGTGTCCTTGGTCTGTGTGCTCATTGAGGTCCTTCAGTCACCCTCACCCCTCCTGAGACTTAGTCTTGACTGCCTGCCATAGTTACCCCGATTGGTCTGGCTTGTCCAGAGGTTACCCTGTTCCAAGAAACTAGGTTGGCCTTCTGAACCTCTGCCCCTCCAGGATAGAGTTCAGAACTCCTTAACACCTTCACTCTGCTAGTGGCATTCATACGTCACCTGAGCTAGAGTTTGCAAAACCTGACCCTGCAGAACATGCAGATTCAGGGTAAAGGAGTCCAATTAATAGGGTGGTTGAATACATGAGCTGGGGTAGAGCCTCACCCACTTATGATCAGGATGATATGACTGATATACTTGATCAGGGCCCCCAGAAGGATCCAGTTCTCCCCTTCCATAGGGCACTTCAAAGAACGGTAGAAAAAACTGGGAAGTTCCTGATACAATTGCTGTAGTCAACAATAATTTTCCGAAGTATAGAGCTTCTAGTTCTGATCCCGATTATTTAAGTGGGCATCCCACTCCAGAAAGTCTGGTTATTCAGGCTGCAACTTCCTCAAGACAAACAGCATATCTATCTATCCCCCAGATAGAGAGGATAAGAAGGTGGATGCTTGGGCCCGTAAGGTCTTTACCTCAGGTAGCATGGCTCTCACGTCAACTAATGTCACCTGTACCCTGGACAGGTTCACCCATACCCTGTGGTACAGCATTTCAGCGGCTGAACATATTTCGGAAGGCGAGGAAAGGGAAGGCTTCCTGAATATTGTCAAAGACAGAAAGGAGGCAATGGGGGAATGTCTCCAGTCTGGACTGGATCCTGCTGATAGTATCAGCAGACCCCTGGCTGCAAGCACAGTGCTACACAGATTTGCTTGGTTGAAGTTGGAGTTTGCACCAGATGTGCAGGCCAGACTACTCAATATGCCTTTTGTTGGCTTGAGGCTGTTTGGTCCTAAAGCTGATGAAGCTTATAAAAACTACAGACCTCAAAAGCGGCATCTAAATCTCTTAGCGCCTCCATGCGACGGCCTCAGAAACCTTATTCCGGCTCAGCTTCCTGGAGAGGTTGTTCTTTTCGTTACTACTCCTCTTTTGGTAGAGGAAGAGGACAGACCATTCAAAGAGGCAAGATAAATGTTGCTCGTGATGGACGAGGAAAGTGCAAAATCAGCCTCAGGAACGGCATCTTTGCCCTCAGCCGTTCCTGCAGCTGCCTCCAAATCACTCTGAGGCCTTATCACACAAAACCCCAGTGGAAGGCAGAATCTCTCAGCATCTGAAAGAATGGCGGGGTATTACTTCAGATGCTTGGGCACTGGAGATAGTAGCTCAAGGTTACTGCCTTCCCTTCCTAAAAAGGCCTCGGGACCATCCACCGGGAACCAACTGTCAAAATGTTAGATCCGCTCCTGTTGCAGGAAATTTTAACCCTGCTAGAGAAAGGTGCAATAGAACATGTACCTGTAGCGGAGAGGAACAAGGGTTGGTACGCCCCTTACTTTCTCATTCCAAAGAAGGAGGGAGGATTGAGACCCATCTTGGACTTAAGAAACTTGAACAAGTTCCTCAGGAAGGACAAGTTCAAGATGGTAACCCTTTCTCCGATCCTTCAGGCTCTCCAATTCCAAGACTGGTTGGTATCATTGGACCTTCAGGATGCTTACTTTCATGTGCCAATCAATCCCAAGCATAGAAAGTACCTGAGGTTTGCGGTTGGCGGTTCTCACTTTCAGTTTCGAGTTCTGCCATTCGGGCTGACCTCCGCCCTGAGGGTTTTCACCAAACTGATGGCGGTTGTGGCAGAAAGTCTCAGGAGAGGGGGGGGGATTCATGTCTACCCCTACCTGGATGATTGGTTGATCAGAGCGTGTTCTCCCGAACAAGCTCAGGAACATCTGTCGATCACCTGTCACTTCCTTCACGAACTGGGCATCTCCCTCAATTTCAAGAAGTCTCTCATGATACCATCCCAAGAGCTCCAGTTTATCGGAGCAGTTTTGAATACTTCCTCGGGCAAAGCCTCGCCTCCCGAGGTGAGAGCTCTCCACATTCTGCAGATGGTAAGAAAATTCCAGAATGCCCAGCATCTGCCGGCCTTCGATTTTCTGAGGTTGCAGCCTGCATTTTTCTGGTGCCACAGGTTCGACTGAGGATGAGATCTCTCCAATGGGCCCTCAGAACCTAGTGGTCCCAATTCTTGGGGAGGATGACCGATCTTCTGAAAGTCCCAGCACAATTGTTCAGGATCTATTATGGTGGGCTTGCAACAACATCCTCAAGGGAGAATCTTTTTGGCAACCATGGCCGGAGATAACCGTAGTAACGGACGCCTCACTCACGGGTTGGAGAGCCCACACCAATGATCTGACAATCAGCGGTCGTTGGTCTCCTTCTTAGTCCAAACTACACATCAACCTATTGGAGCTGAGGGTAATCAGACTAGCGCTGAAGGCCTTCCTGACCTCTGTACAGGGAAAGAACGTCCTGATAATGACGGACAACACGGTAGCCATGTACTACCTCAACAAGAGAGGTGTAGGATCACTACCACTGTGCAGAGGCAATGCAGCTCTGGTTCTGGGCAATATGAGAGGGAATCTCTCTATTGGCAGTTCATCTAGCCGGAGAGCAGAACACAGCGGCAGACGCTCTGAGCAGGCAGAGCGCAGTCTCCCACTAGCTCAGGAAGTCCTTCTGGAGATCTTCACCCTTCAAGTGGAACTCTTCGTGACCCCGGTCAACCGGAAGTGCGAACAGTTCTGTTCTAGGGAATTTCCCCCAAGAGGAGCTCTAGGAGACGCGTTTGTGGTGGATTGGAAGTTCCCACTTCTGTGTGCGTTTACTCCAGTCCCCGTGATTCCTCAAGTAAGCAGCTATTGATCCCGACAATGAGCCAACCCCTAGGATGGGTCTTTGCGGGGCATGCTCACCCAAACGGCACCTTTATACCAGATGACCGTCGGTACTTTTCAGCAGTCTGACCTGCACCCATCAGAACTAACACCGGGAGCTCCCCTAGTGTACATCATCATTCCGTCCATATACAGACCGGGGCCGCCTCTGACCTCCGTCACAGGACAGATGTTGGGAAGGCCAGGCCTGATCTCGATCGAAGTTGCGGGGCGAACAACCCCCTGCCAGTACTTACTTCGGGAGTCCATCCAAAAACCTACTGGCTTCTGCCATGCAAACGAAAAGTGCGCCTTTCCAGCATACTGGATCCTGATCTTGGCCGGGAACATCATTGCATATCTGCTATCACCGTCTCTGAGCCTACGCTTTACTCTTGCAAAGGTTCCCCGGCCACTTGCATTGAAGCCGAGAAATCCGGAAAGATCTGTTTGTGATCTCCATCGTAGGTGAGGTCCCCCTTGTTTCTGGACAGCCGGAGAATTGCATCCTGGCCCCTGTAGTTGAGGAGTTTTGCGATTATAGGACGGGGAGGGGTGCTGCGCTGGAGTTCTGTGGGCACACTCCACTTTGAACAATGGTGAAAGTTCTTCCTTCCAGAAGAGTGATACACATAGCCTTTCCACAAAGTCCTCCATGTGGCCCGTCGCCTGCTGCTCTCAGACCCCCCACCAAGCATATATTATGTCTCGCTTGTCCCTCTAGATCCTCATTCTTAGCCGTGATAACCTTTACAGCCGTTTCCAGGGCCGGCAACCTAGATGGGATTGTTGCTGCTGCATCCTCAAAGCCCGAAATTTGGTTTTCCGCTTGGAGCTGCGCCCCATGCTTACCCAACCGTAACTGTATTGGGTGCACTTTGGTGTCTAGGGCATCCTGCTTGGTGTCCAGCTTTCTGATACCCTCCATTTCCCTCATGTCCAGGTCTACACCTCCCACTGCCCCCTCTGTACCTTTGGACCCTCTTGACGGGGTACTATGCTCCTCCAGTGTCTTAGCTTTCTTCCCAGTCTGCTGGCTATCAAAAGCTAGAGTGCACTGGTTTTTATCCCTCTTCACCATTTCGGTACCACAAGGCCCAGCCAGGCGACTTCAGCTCCCCTTCGAGATACCTTTACACTCCTCTGCAGTGGGCACCACTGTGCACCCTTTACCTGGGCTCCTCCCTAGGTTCTTGCAGACTGTCTATCGCTCAACCCTCAGCCTCCGGACCCTCTGGCGGTCCACCCCTCCTTCAAGCCCCTGTTTCCTCACAGATGTCCCCAGGAGCCATGCCGTGGTCCATGCCACTGTCACTGTATACCAGCTCCCAACTGTTGCCAAGGGCCCAACCAAGCTCTCCAGGGCGGACACTATCCGTCCAGTTTACTGTGGCCTGTCACCTCCAGAGCTGCTTCTGGCTGTAACGCTCACCTGGTCTCTGCAGAGGCGTTGGGGCACGGTTGCAGCCCTCCCGGGAGAGAGGTCGCTCTGGTCCGACTTCGTCCTCTGCGCTTATGTGGTGACTGGTGGTAATAGGTGATGCTGCTCGGGAAAGCTCCTGCATGGAGAATAGGGGGCGCGAGTATGCCAGCTTGTGCGCCTGATCTCCTTCCAGATCTCTTCTCCCAAACCGTGGTACCCGTGGGATGCACTGTCCCTGGAAAGCTCACCTGTTGATTAGTTTTGGCAAGCACTCCGTCCTGCTGCTTCTGGCAGGGGCTCTTGTATGATCTGGACTGAGTTCCTTCATTGGCCCCTTGCACGTGATAGTCCAATCCTGCTGTGACTAAGCCACTATACTTGAGGTAAGTGTTCCTATTTGCCTCGTCTGCTTTTTGTTGTATTATAAAGTTTGTTGTATTGTAGTCCGTTCCACTTTTGATGTTTGCTCTTTTGCTTTCTTCCCTCGCAGGTGATGTTTCCGGTCCGGCAGAAACTGCGGAGCTCAAGGCGGCAGCCGGAGGGAATGAGGAACGAAGCTGCAGCAGTACAGTAGCTGGTAAGTTGTTAACTAGGGGGCGCGCGGGGTCCAAATGCGGCGCGGCCCTAGGACGGATGTTCTCACTTTGTCTTTCTTCTTTTTCACAGGGTCCGAGTTTGTGGATGCGAAGTGCAGTGCTGCGGCATCTGGATCAAGAACACTGGATGTCAGGATATGAGTCTGCAGATGAAGCACCGGTTTCCTGGAGGTGAGTATGCAGGAGAACACCTGGTTTCAAAGGTAAGTTAACTGGTCCAAGCGGCGGTGAGCGTCACGTTGCATGAAAGTGCACAGTAGCGCGAAGCACCAGCCTTAAGGATGGAACAGCTAATATAGCTGAGCTTCTGAAGCCACGCCCACCAGGTTCAGTCTGCCTGCCACACCCTGCTACACCCGATGGGTCAGCGCATGAGGCTGTTCTCTGGAATAAAGGCTTTCAGCTCATGGAATGTTATTGTAAAATAAAAGCACTCCTGCACTGAAATAAAGTGTTCCTGCTCACATCTCTATATGAGCCTGGTGCCAGAGGCGCCAGGACTGAGTCCAGCCAGAATCCCTATGTTTATGGATCCCAAAGGGACATAAGTGAGTCAAGTGACCCATTGCCCCCATCACTAGATGGTGTGGTTTTTGTGTTCTGCGGCCTGTGGCCATGACCGCACTCCTCCTCAAGGCCCCTCTCATGGGTGGTTTCCCCCCCTGTTTTAGTGGGGTTATTGCAGTGAAACGGCATGGACATGCTCACTGGGTTCTGAGGTCTGATCTTGGGGTCCATAACCTTTCCAGTCTATAAGGTAGTATAACTTGGACCATCCTAGAGTCTAGGATCCTTTTAACTTCGTATTCCGGTTCTACTTCAACTATTTCGGGATTCGGTGGAGTATCGATCCGCATACCTGGTCTCAATGGTTTTAGGAGGGAGACATGAAACACTGGGTGGATCCATATGTGGGCCGGTAATTCTAGTTTCATTGCTAGATCTCAGTCTTTATAGTGTAGGGTCCAAGATATCTGGGACGAAACGCCTGTGGTCCTTTCAGGGGAATGTTTTTGGATGCTAACCAAACCTTGTCTCCGACTTGGTAGTTGTGAGCTTCCCTTCGGTGTCGATCCGCAAACTGCTTCTGTTTCTCTTTGGCTCTGGCAAGATGCTCTGCTGCTTCCTTAAAAACCTGGGTGATGGTTTTGTGTAAGGTCGTTACAGCGGGCATTTCTAATGTTAAGTGGGTCGAAAACAGATGTCTGTGGATGTTGACCGTACAGTATGTAGAATGGGCTTTGTCCCATACTGGTATGAATGGAGTTGCTATATGTGTATTCTGCTAACCAAAGAATATCCTTCCAGGTATCCTCGGTTTGTTGCAGCATACACCTTATGTATTACTCAAGGGTCTGGTTAGTCCGTTCGGTCTGGCAGTCTGTTTGGGGGGTGATGGCATGTAGATAACAGGAGGTCAATTTTGGCTATTTTACAACACATTTTACAAAATGCAGAGACAAACTGAGTTTCTAGGTCTGATATCAATATTGCTGGGAACCCGTGTAGCCGGACGATCTGTTACAGGAGGGAAGGTCTGTAATAAAAATCCATTGATCGCATATGCCAAGGTGCTGGGGGGTACATCTAAAGGATGTAGCAGACCTGCAGGGCTTTGTTTTTGGGACTTGTGTTGTGCACAGGTGCCACAGGTTGCGATGAACTGGACAATATCCTTTCGCCAAGTTGGCCACCAGTAATTTTTCTTTATTTTAGCTTGGGTTTTGGCTATTCCCGGATGCCCTTCTACTAATGAATCGTGAAGGTTTGCGATGATTTGATTCTGTAATTTCTTATCCGGGATGTACAATCGTCCTTGGTAGTATGGTAGGTTGTCCACGATCCTATACCGGTCTCCCTCCCCTAGCCATTCCTGTTGCGCTGGTGGACTTATCAAGTGTTGCAGGTCAGATTTTAAGTTGTCTAGAGTGGTGGTTGCAGCAATCATGCCTTGGATTCGTCCTTCAGGGATGATGGCCACAGGGTCTGGTGTAGTGAATGCCTCTTCTCCCTCTCTCATGTGAGACAGGGCGCCTGCTTTTCCATTGCGTACTCCGGCTCTATAGGGGATGACGAAGTCATATTCTGCAAAGAAGAGAGCTCAGCTGAGTTGGCGTGATGATTGTGCTTTAGCGGTCTTCAGATATTGTAGATTGCGATGATCTGTGACGACGGTGACTGTATGTCTAGCTCCAAGAAGATAATGTCTCCAGGCTTTGATCGCTGCCTTAATTGCTAGCAGTTCTTTATCAGTGATTGCATAATTCAATTCAGGGGTTGAAAACTTGCGAGACCAGAATGCCACGGGATGCAACTGACCTGTTTTGGGGTCTCATGACAGGACTGCTCCCATTGCTATGTTGGAAGCATCAGTTTCGACCACGTATGGCAGTTCTGAGGATGCCGTAGAATTGGTGCTGTGGTAAATGCTTGTTTTAGCTCCTAGAAGGATTTCTCTGTCTATGCGGACCAATTAAATTGTTTATTTTTCCGTAGTAAAGAGGTGATTGGGTGGACGATCTGTGAGAACCTGGGACTGAACCTGCGATAAAAGTTGGCGAACCCAAGTACACTCTGTACTCCCTTTATGGATGTCGGTGTGGGCCAGTTACGGATAGTGTATCTTGCGTGTTTCCATGCGTGCGCCCCATGGTGTGAGAATAATGCTGAGGAATTCTACCTCGGTCACATGAAAGAAGCATTTCTCCAATTTGGCATATCGCCGGTGTTGCCGCAATTTCTCCAAAACGGCTCGGACATGGTCCTCCTTGGTGGTCCAATAGATAAGAATGTCATCAATATAGACGAGAGCGCAGACGTGCAACAGTTTGCGGAGCACGTCATTCATGAAAAATTGGAATGCCGCCGGGGCATTACATAGTCCAAAGGGCATAACCTGATATTCATAAAGGCCATATTTTGTGCGAAAGGCCGTCTTCCACTCATCTCCTTTTTTGACTCTTACTAAATGGTAGGCCCCTCGTAAATCTAGTTTTGTATATATCTGAGCGTTTTTGACTTGATCCAAAAGTTTGGGGATAAGCGATAATGGGTCCTGTTTTTTTTACCGTGCTCAGGTCAAGTGCTCTGTAGTCAATGCAAGTTCTCAGGTCTCCCTCCTTTTTAGGCACAAAAAAGAGGGTTGAGGATGCAGGGGACTTGGACGGACGAATGAAGCGATTTGCCAGATACTGATCGAGGTAGGTTTTTAGATGCTGGTTTTCCTGTTCTGTTAAGGCGTAAATCCGACTGCAGGGAACTTGAGCTCCAGGTACCAGATCAATTTGGCAGTCATACGGTCTGTGCAGAGGTAGGGTGTTTGCTTGGTCTTTCTCCAGCATGGAGTCTGGCATGGACCACATGCTCATGAATATTCCCCGTCGTCAGGCTGGGAATCCTCGGTAAAGGAAAAAATCAGTTTCAGTTTAGTTTCTGAAATGTCTGTCTACTAATAACCAATCACTGGTCTCTGAATCATACTGCCCCCAGCCAATGATTGCCCTCTACCTAAGGCCGCCCTCTGGCAGCCATCTTCAGATTTTTACAGCACATTCAAGTGTTGGGAATCCTCGTGCTGTAGCTCACAAGCTTTTACTGCGTTTTGTGTTTTTTTTCCAAAGATTTTACTCTTATTTTTTGGTCTATTCGAGCCTCAAGCTCCACTGATTCTTCTTCCGATCAACGGGGACCTGTTTCAGAATTCTTCTACGCCCCTCAAGGGCGGGTTTTCATCGAATTACACGTCTTGGAGGATTCTGGAAGACCTTTGAGGCCTACCCCGTTCGGACATGGCCCAGGACAAAGGTGATTCGACACCTACTGGATCCATACTGTTCAGGAACTGCCCAGGATGTGGACTACAGAATGTCTTCAAGGAAGATGAGCACTCCCGGTGCCTCTACTGCCCTCATGCCGACAAGTCGCATGTCGAGGAGACTGTGCGTTCTGTAAGAACATGTCGGGCCAGACAATGAAGGACCGTCGTATTCGGCTCACCAACTGGCTGGAGGTAAGAGCCCAGCATCAGGTGAGAAGAAGGCCGAGCGGTCTTCTAAGACCTTTGAGGGCGCTCCAGCGGCGGAGGCCCAACAAAAGGCAAAGCACCGCGACGTCACTGACGCCATCGCTGCGGCCTGTGGAGGAAACGGAGGAACCCGCACCCCAGCCGCCGCTCCCGTGGCAACTGATGCCATATGACAATTCAGGTGCAATCTTGATAGCTTTGCAGACCCTCTGTACGGAGATGAGGACAAGGTTGCCCTTACCCCCAGCGGACGATCCAGCGGCGCCTGGACCGTCGGGACCCAACGAACAAGCGGAGGTGAATCCAGCCCCCCCCTCCCTTCCATCCTTCACCTCCATCCCCTCAGCCGAGGGATGAGATGGCAACGACGGGGACGGATGATGACGGTGGTGACGACGGGATGGATCTCCCATCACCACCTGCCCGGCCCTCCCCTCCCGACGAAATTGGCTCCTTTCATGCCTTGATCGCCAGGGCATCAGAGCTTTTCCAGCTATGCCCTGAAGAGCAGAAGAAGGAAGGTTTGCTCTACCAACAACGGGAGGCCAAGACGAAGACCTTCCTCTCAGTCCCGTTATTTGACGGCATCTGGGACGAAGGACTGGCACTGCTGAAGAACCAGTCCATGGCTCCTGCGAAGGGGTCCAGTACGAGAAGAAGTACCAGGTCCCAGACTCCGCCCCTGTGTGCCTCAGACTCGGGCTTCGGACCACGCCATCACGGTAGCCACGGACGTCGCCAACACCGGCTTTCGCCAGATGGGCAACCTCGTTTGCCTTCGCCGGTGCGGTTGGCTCAAGGCCACCAATTTCCGTCAGGATGTGTAGACCAGGCTACTGGACATGCCCTTCAACAGGAACAACCTGTTCGGCAAGGCAGTGGACGAGTCACTACAGGCCATCAAGGCGGACACCGAAATGGCCCGGGCATTGGGTTCTCTTCATCAATGACGGCAGTCCTTTCGAACCCCCGGAGGCAAGTCTCCAAAGGATTCGGCGGCAGCTCCCCGTAGTACTGCCAAGCGGCACGTTCGTCGCAGGAGGCCTACAGAGGTGGCAGCAAGGCCGGAGGACAGTGTCGTCGCCAAGGAGGCTAAGGCAGCAAGGCCTCAGCAAAGAAAGATTGAATCGCCCGTTACGTCGGGCCCCCACCCAAGCACCCCAGTGGGAGGCCGGCTGGCGAGATTCGTCAGCGTGTGGGAGTCCATCTCCAACGACAGTTGGGTGCTGGATGCTCTGGCCCACAGGCACACTCTGGAATTCCAAAGAAAGTGTGTCCCCGTCTACCACCCGTGGCAAGGAAGGAAAACCACCGGCCACAGCTATTTCTAGAGGTACGAGCAATGCTAAAAAAGGGCGCGATCGAACTCGTCCCGAGGAGGCTCCGGGGCTCCGGAGTATACTCGCGGTACTTCCTCATCCGAAAGAAGACCGGCGGTTGGCGACCTATCCTGGAGGATGCCTACATCCACATCCCCATTCACAAAGGACATTGAAAGTTCCTACGGTTCGTGGTCCAAGGGCGACGCTACCAGTTCAAGGCCCTACCATTTGGTTTGAAGTCGGCGCCAAGGGTCTTCAAGTGCATGGCACAGGTGGAGGCGTGGCGCCTGCAAGGGATCCACGTATACCCCTACTTGGACGATTGGCTCATCCGGGCAAAGTCAAGAGAACTCGCTGTCGATCATACAGCGAAGACCGTCCGACTCCTCACGGATCTGGGATTCTCGATCAACTTCGCGAAATCCCTTTTGGTACCGTCACAAGATGCCCTGTTCCTGGGAGCCAAACTCAAAAAGGTGGCACGATTGGCTTCACCGTCGGAGGCAAGGACGAAGGCATTCTTGGGCAAGGTACAAAGGCTGTTGACCAGGGAAAGGGCCATGGTGAGGTCCATTGAGTCCCTACTCATCAGGATGTCATTGTGCATCTACCACGTGCGCCTATTCAGGTTGCGGATGCGGACACTGCAGGAGTTCCTCGACGCCCGTTGGATGCAAGCAGCGGGCATCTTCGAAGACAAGATCTCCCTCGACGAGATGTTCTGCCAAGCGATCCGGTGGTGAGACAACCGCGCGCATCTAGCCCCGTTTATGGACTTCCAGACCCCGGCACATCCGGAAATGGTGATGGACGCCTCCCTGGAAGGATGTGGAGCGCACACTGGAGATCTCCACGCAAGAGGCCTTTGGCTCCCAGAGGAGAGGTCACTACACATCAACGTCCTGGAGCGCTCCAAGCCGTGTTCTGGGCCCTCGGATCATTCCTCCCGTCCCTCAAGGGCAAGGTGGTGAGGGTCTTTACCAACAACACCACCACGATGTTGGGGCACCAGATCCCGAGCCCTATCCAAGGAAGCGCAGGATCTGTGGCACTGGGCTGTTGCCCAGGGGATGTCCCTGGTACCCTTCCATCTGGCAGAAATAAAGAACACCATCGCTGACTCGCTCAGCAGGGAGTTGCGCTCTTACCACGAGTGGGAGATTCGGCAGGATCAAGTGGATCTCCTATTCTGACGATGGGGCAATCCCCAGATCGATCTATTTGCGACAGCGATGAACACCAAGTGCCAGAGGTTCGCCAGCAGGTTCCCCCAGCCGGGGAGCATGGGTGACGCATTCTCATTCCCCTGGGACAGCCTGCTCCTGTATGCGTTCATGCCGTTGCCGTTGCAGATGTGACCGACATGTCAGCATCCCCCCAGTCAAACTGCCGACAGACGCGGAACTTCTCGTCAGGGAAGGAGGCGCCATCCTCCATCACATCCCGGGATCGCTGAACCTGCAGGCCTGGCTCCGGAAGGTACAATATCCCGGCGGACTGCTTGCAAAGGCAAGGGCGTCCTCGACTCTCAAGTGGTATGGACACAAATGGAATCAGTTCTTTGTCTGGTGCCGTGCACAGAAGATCAACCCTCTGCGGATTGCGGCCCCTCAAGTGCTGCCATACTTGCTGTCGCTGGCCAAGGCGGGGCTGGTGCACGCCTCTATTAAAATCCATCTGGCGGCGATCTCCCGCTACACCAAAATTCCGGGGCGGCCATCTCTGTGGTCTCATCGCCTGGTGAAGGAGTTCATGAAAGGACTGTTCCGATCGTTCCCGCCAGTGAAGGCTCTGGCCCCGGCGTAGGAGCTCAACGTGGTGCTGACCAGGCTCATGGGGCCCCTCATTCGAGCGTCTGCATTCGGCACCGTTGAAGTTCCTGCCGTGGAAGACCGCGTTTCTTGTAGTCATTACCTCCGCACGACGAGTGGGAGAGATCCAGGCCCTTTCCTATAAACCTCCATATCTGACATTCCACGAGAGGAGGGTAGCGCTGAGGAAGCACCCCTCATTCATGCCGAAGGTGCCGTCTGACTTCCGTCTCAACAAGCCCTTGGTGTTACCCATTTTCTTCCCGTCTCCTTTGTCGCTGGCTGAGAGGACTTTGCACTCGCTGGATGTGGCTAGAGCGCTGAAGTTCTATGTGGACCGCACAAAGAGTTTTCAGAAGACATCACAGCTGTTTGTGAACTTTGGTCCTGTGAACCAAGGGAAGGCCCTCTCGAAGGCTTCCATTTTCAGATGGCTCTCCGGCTGCATCATTCACGGTCACCGGTTGGCAAACCGACCGTTGCCCGGCCGTTCGAAGGCCCATTCAGCCAGAGCAATCACTGCTACTACGGCGTTCCTGTCTGGTGTGCCCCTGCTGGACATCTGCAGGGCTGCGACGTGGAGGTCGACGCACACCTTCACAAGATTCTACTGCATCGACCCGGATTCCAGGGAGGAGTCCAGAGTCGCCAGGCAGTGATACTCGACCTGTTCGCTTGAAGGTGAGCCTGGTGAGGAGGTTAGAGATGCTTAATGTTGAGTTGTTGAAATGCTTAATGTTGAGCCTTGCCACCTCCCGTGATTGTGCATGTGTGTACTGCTATGTATTCTTGAACATGTGAATCCATGCCAGACCCCATGCTGGAGAAGGTCAAGTTACTTACCTGTAACTGTTGTTCTCCAGCATGGGTCTGGCATGGATTCACATGCGAACCCTTCCTCCAACCCCTCTGCGGCTCTTCTCTTGGCCCTGCTGCCACTTTACGTGCTACCAAATCTGAAGATGGCTGCCAGAGGAGGGGCTTAGGTAGAGGGCAGTCATTGGCTGGGGGCAGTATGACCCAGAGACCAGTGATTGGTTATTAGTAGAAAGACAGTTCAGAAACAAAACTGAAACTGATTTTTTTCTTTACCGAGGATTCCCAGCGTGACGACGGGGAATGTTAATGAGCATGTGAATCCATGCCAGACCCATGCTGGTAAGTAACTTGTTTCTTTTGTAAGACATCTTGGTAATCCAGGTATTCAGGTGGTAGTGAACTGGTGAGGCCCAGTATGGTTTCTTTATTCGACAAACCTGGGTTGGTAAGACCTTTTAATGAGAATCCCTTGCTATAACAGGTGTCGGCACAGTCTTGGGGAAAGGTCAGAACTCATTTACGCCAGACAATCCTGGGGTTGTGGGTCTCCAGCGATGGCATTCTCAATATCATCTGGAACTGAGGAGCGCCGATGAGATCGAAGGTGATGTCCTCTTGGTGACCGTCCTGACACAGAAGCCTGACCTTCTCAGTGTAATGCGTCACTGGGCAGCATGATAGCTGAGATCCATCAACTGCTGTGATGTTATCTGAAACCTGCTTCTGTCGGAGAGGAAGGTCTATCTGGGTAGCCAGATTTTGGTCCATGTAATTTCCCACTGTCAATGTATGCCTTCAGGGCATGTATTTTCAACAGTTGCTTGTGGTTTACCAGGAGCACAGGGATGACTAGATGTGAGGTCTGTATAGGTTCCTTTTCACCGCTCGACTAGTGAACCCCTACGCTTGCCGGGCGTTGGAGTTTCCCCGAGTCCGTTCTTCTTCACCCTTGTCAGTTGCTCCAACTGCTTTCCTGGGTGGTTTCACCGGGCATTCTTGGAGAGAGTGATTTGCCTTACCACAGTACAAGCAAAGCTGCTTCTGTCTCCTTTTCTCCCTTTGTGCCTTGGTGAGTGGGCTCCGCAAGCCTCCGATTTGCATTGGCTCGGACTGTTCGTGTGATTTGATTCTCAGGTTGTCTCACATAGCAGACCGCTCCTCAGCCTTGGCTCGATCCATCTTCCGATCCTGCAGTCTGTGATCGAGCTGCACTGTCAGATCGATGTATTCAGCACATCTTTCCGGGGATTTACTACTTGGGCTAAAACATCCTTAAGCTCCCCTCCCAAGCCTTGGTAAAAGAGCGTAGTTCTTTTCTCCTCTGGCAAGTTAGTTTGTGCTATCAGACGATTGAAGGAAGTGATATATGTTAGTAAGTCTTGATTATCCTGCCGTAGTGATAACAGTTCATTGTCCAGAGCCCGCCCTTGAGTATGCCGTGCAAATAGTTTCTTCATTTCACGCTGGAAACCTCCGAAGTCTCGAAGCAAAGGATCATTCTGGTTTACCAAGGGTATTGACCAGTCTACTGCACTACCTCCCAAATATGAGAGTACAAATGCCACTCTTGCTTGATCGTTAGGGAATGCTCCAGGTCTGCAAAAGAAATGTAGGCAACATTGATTCATAAAGATGGCGTACTTATTCAGATCACCTGTGAATCATTCAGTTGGGGCCAGGGTACCCTCTCCCTGGAAGAACCATCTCTACTGGCGTGGGCTGTGGAGGCGCGGCAAGAGGGGCATAACCCCGGCAGTGGGACTTGCTCTGCCTGTGCCTGGAGCATTTGCTTTGCTCGTTCATCTGTCCACTCCCCGTTCACAATTCGATCCCTCCTAAGGGCATTGGTTTCCTGTCTTGAGGCATGAACTTCAGCCCGTAACTCTCCCAGTAATTAGGCCAAACGGTCCGTTTCAGAAGTTTCCATAACGCCCAGGCAGAGATTTGAAGAGGCTTTGTGTTTTGTTAAACTCACCTATTCTCTGTGGAGGCGTTGGGGCTTGGTTGCAGCCCTCTTGGGCATGAGGTCGCTCAGGTCCAACTTCGCCCTCTGCGCTTATGTGGTGACTGGTGGTAATAGGTGATGCTGCTGTACTGCTCCTGCATGGAGAATAAGAGTGGGAGTATGCTAGCTTGTGGGCCTGAGACCCCTTCTCCCGAACCGTGGTACCCGTGATATGCACTGTCCCTGGAAAGCTCACCTTTTGATTAGTTTTGGTGAGCACTCCGTCCTGCTGCTTCTGGCAGGGGCGCTTGTATGATCTGGACCGAGTTCCTTCACTGGTCCCTTGCACATGGTAGTCCAGTCCTGCTGCGACTAAGCCACTATACTTCAGCTAAGTGTTCCTATTTGCCTTTGTCTTTCCTCGCCTGTTTTTTGTTGTATTGTAAAGTTTGTTGTCTTGTATTGCAGTCCGTTCCACTTTTGATGTTTCTCTTTTGCTTTCTTCCCTTGCAGGTGATGTTTCTGGCCCAGCAGAAACTGCGGAGCTTGAGGTGGCAGCCGGAGGGAATGAGGAACGAAGCTGCAGCGGTACAGCAACTGGTAAATTGTTAATTAGGGGGCGTGCAGGGTTCAAATGCAGCGCGGCCCTAGGATGGATGTTCTAACCCAGTCTTTCCTCTTCTTCACAGGGTCAGAGTTCGTGGAGTGCAGTGCTGCAGCATCGGGATCAAGATAACTGGATTTCAGAAGATGAGTCTGCAGATGAAGCGATGAAGCACCGGTTTCCTGGAGGGGAGTATGCAGGAGAATGCCTTGTTTCAAAGGTAAGCTAACTGGTCCAAGTGGCGGTGAGCGTCGCGTTGCACGCGAGTGCACAGTAACGCGAAGCACCAGCCTTAAGGATGGAGCAGCTTATATAGCTGAGCTTCTGAAGCCACGCCCACCAGGTTCAGCCTGCCTGCCACACCCGTTGAGTCAGCACATGAAGACCAGGCCTAGGGAGCCACACCCGATGAGTCAGCACATGAGGATGTCCTCTGAAATAGAGGCTTTCAGCTCCTGGAAAGTTCATGTAAAATAAAAGCACTCCTGCACTGAAATAGTGTTCCTGCTCACATCTCTATATGAGCCTGGCGCCAAAGGCGCCAGGGCTGAGTCCAGCCAGGTTCCCTGTGTTTATGGATCCCAAAGGGACATAAGTGAGTCAAGTGACCCATTGCCCCATCACTAGATGGTGTGGTTTTTGTGTTCTGGGGCTGGTGGCCATGACACTGGCCCATAGCCAGCCCCCCTTTGCAGTGCAGGGAGACTTGCGCCGTCCTGACAATCTATTCAATATCAAGGGGGCCCTCCAGCGGCCTGTTGCTTTTTGGGGGCAACAACCCACTCTCTTCTGTACCCCTTTGCTATGCGGGCAGCAGTATGCTGCCTCGGTACACTGACCAATGTGCTCTTGCTGCCCGCACTGGGCTGGGGCTTCCCAAGCTATGTCCTACTCCCCTCTGCCATCCAGGTAGGCGTGCTCGCCCTCCTTTCCTACCCCGGATCTGGAGGTCCTCCTCGGGGGTCCGCAGCAGCTTCAAGCGGAGATCACGGTCCCCACTCATTGCTGTCACAGGAGTGTCTGGCTCTCACTGGGGCCATACGCGCTCTAATCAGTCTTCCACCAACTGTACCTCGCCTCCTACCTCGGAGCGGATCGCGGCCGCCACTCTCAGATGCACCGGGAGCCACCTCCTCATGGGCTCCACCTCGTTTCTGCCATCGCCATGACAGCCCGCCCGCCATCCACTTTCACTCATTGCCGGCCCTTGCTGTCCAGAGTCAGTCTGGCCGTGCACCGCAGCCCCCCACCCGCTACAACGGGTCACCCAGTTCACAGCTACCTCCTGCTGCGCACTGTTAGACCAGGAATACAGGCCGTACCACTGCTCGCCTCCACCACAGCAGCAGGTCCAGACCTTGGAGCCCCAGCGGCCCACAAGTCACCACCGGCCCACTCAGGAGCCGCCATGCTGCTCGGGCTCTCAAGAGCCCCCATTCCATGTCATACTTAACCCATTATGGTGTCTCACAGAAATAACATCAATTCAAAACTGGCTTTAGGTAGACATAGACACTCGGGACAGGAAGTTCTACAACAATCACATATTTTATCCTTATGACAGCATCATAATAATCATAAAAAACATTGTTCTCTCTTGGTTAAACATAAAAACATATACCTAGAAAAAACTCATGTGGAGACACAATATGGAGCATACACTGCAAATTGTACAGTGCAAATTGAGCAATTCAATCTCCACTGGAGAGGAGTCAAAAACATTCAACCTAAATGGGCCCCTCTCCACCTGTATACACCATAAAGTGCTAGAAATGGTGTCTAAATACCTACAATAATTTATCTAATGGATAAAACGTATTTTGATATTTTATTTATATCGCGCTTGTATGTTATGTTATAAAAACTTTGTAAAGCGCACGTACACCCAAAGGCATCTTGGCGCTGGCTACTGAAGAGGAATCCGGGTCCAGAAACGGCTGACAACACCAAAAGAGGGAGACTGCCTAAAACAGAGTGGTTTTCAGCAACCGGGGGAAGGTAAGGTGGTCTTCAGTGGCACAGAGAGCAATAGGCAACTTGTTCCAAGCTATAGCAGCCGCCACCGAAAAGGCACGGCCTCCCATACATCAGACGATAGTGGGAGGCAACGAGAAGACACGCAGACTGAGAGCGCAGCAGGCGGGAAGGAGTGTAATGAACAAACATTGCTTGGAGATACTCCGCGCCCAAGCCATAAAAGGCACGATGCACCAGACTGAACAGGATCCGGCTGGCCACAGGAAGCCAGTGTAGTTTCTTGAGCAGAGGGGAAATAAGGGATCCAAAGGGAGGACGGAGTACAGAGCGAATGGCAGCATTTTGCAGCAGTTGAAGCCTTTGGATCAGATAGCGAGGCTGGGCCAAGTAGAGGGAGTTACAGTAATTGAGTGCTGAGAACCAAGGCAGCCACTACCAGAGCTTGGCATTCAACAGGAATAAAGGGCAAGATTTTCCGCAGAATGCAGAGTTTGAAGTGCCCAGCACTACATACACTAGCCACCTGGTTGTCAAGAGACAGAGGAGGAGATTTTGACACCAAGATTACGGACGGATTGAACCGGAAGAGGGCCAAGGCTCGATGGCCAGAATTGCGAGGTCCAAAAGAGAAGGGGGGACGAAGCACCCACAACCAGGACCTTGGTCTGGCTGCCATTTAATTTTAGCCAATTAGTCATCAGCTAGTGGCCCAGATCCTCTAAGCAGTTCCTGAGACGTGCAGTGGTCTCAGCTTGAGTGAGATCAAGGCGGACGAGAATCTGTGTGTCGTCCGCATAAGAGTAGTAACGGAAACCATGTGAGTGGGTAAGAAGTAGGAGAGATCTAATATAAATATTAAAAAGAATAGGAGAGAGTGCAGAGCCCTGAGGAACGCCACAGAGAAGTGTAGCCAACTTAGATCAGAATGGGGGAAGAGAAATAGACTGAGAGCGATCAGACAGAAACGATGTGAACCAATCAAGGACCCGGCCAGAAAGACCAGCGTTGGAGAGACGAGAGAGCAAGATGGAATGTACACAAGTGTTTCATTGTTTAGTATACAGCAGTTTGACACAAAGACATACAACAGTCATCTGTCCATGGTGTATACAAGGTGGAGTGGGGCATATCTAGGTTCAATTTTATAAGAATAAAATGTGATTTTTGCAGAACTTCCTGTCCCGAGTGTCTGTCTACCTAAGGCCCGTTTTGAATTATTTCCATGAGACACCATGCTTGTAGTTCTTTCTATGATTATTCCCCAGGTGTCTGTGCTAGAGGGGTGAACCCACACATAGTTGAGAGCATACTTAACCCATTAGCCATTGCCTTCACACCACTGCAAGCAGCCACCCAAACCAGCAGCAAACCATATTCCCTGTGTTTCACCAGTCCCACCCAGCACCTGAAGAAGGTTCAGCCAAATCCTGTCGGTTAGAAGAGATCCTGAATAGGCAGTCGAGAAATCCTCATGGTTTTTAAAGTATAGGTTGTGCTGTTGCCAACTTCTAAAACATAACCAACCAAACCACTTCTAAAACATAACCAACCAAACCACCCTATCAATCACCCACCACCCCCAGCAGCAACCCCAATTCGCCAGTTACAACCCACCCCCAATTCCCCACAACTATTCTTGCAAATATGCATGAGGACAACTTGGGACCCCACCAACCAACCAAAGCGATCCCAACCTCGGATCAGCGCAGCTGCCAACTCACAAATATAAGAAGACGACGTAACATTCAACCGAGGTCCCTGTCCAAGTGACTGCCAGGATTATTGCTTTTCCACGAAGACTTAATGGCATTTAACAAAGAATATAGAAACTCACACGCCTACTCTGTAGTCTGAAAAAAAAACCATGCCTTGCCAGCGTGCTCAATGCGGAGTCTCGCAGGGAACAACATTGCATATTTGAGAACGTTCACTCTAAGTCTTTTAATGACCTCCAGAAATGTTCTCAGATTTGCTTGGACTTTGTTAGAGAAGTTTGGGAAAAGACGCACCTGACCCTTGTACACTAGGGTACCCAGTTCTCTGGATCGACATAAAGCAAAGTCCCTATCTATGTATTTGTGCAGTCTAGCGATGAATGGGTGAGGCGATGTGCCAGGTATCGGCGGTCTGCCTCAAGGTACTCCTGGCCCAGAACATCCCACATGATAGCCTCCACTAGCATCTCCATAGAACCCATGTCTGCTGACTCTGGGACCCCGCCAATTCTTAGATTGTTCAGATGGGATCCTCCAGTTTCTCGTGTAGTTCCTTAATCACTTTCCTCCTTTGGGCCAGCTCTCTTGAGGTCCAGGAAGTCCTCAACAGTCGACAGTTTTGGCCTCATCCAGACAGTCTCCATGTTTGTTCAGTCTGACCTGCATGTGCTCGACTTTACAGGTCAGAGTGTTGTTTGCTATCAAGGGACTGAATCTTGATGTCTTGTAATGCCCCCAAAGAGGCCACAGGCTGCATCTCCACGGGTGGCTCCGGTTCAGGCCCCCCTGCCTCTCACAGGCTGGTTGCCATGGGATGAAGCCGAGATAGAGAGTTTGGCCTGATTGCGGTCAAATTTGCCCATTCTGTCACAGTGCACACCCCAGGGAGGCACCATTTGTAAAGTTGATCCGGCCAAAAAGGGCTTGTGCGTGCACACAAGTTATGGCGCCCCACTAAAAAATAGAATAGCCGGTGGAAGTGCCAAATGTTCCCTACAGGGGCTCCCTAGGACCAGATCAATGCACCCCCCTCTGGAAATGCAGCCTCCGACCTGTGTGCCTGCTTCATTTTTTCAAAAAATCACTGTCACTTGCGTTAATTCCACCACAGTAGTTCCAGGGACCTGACGCAGTGTGGCTAACATGGAACGTTGTGTAGGTATTTCAAATCCCCAGCTCTTCAGGTGCTGATTTAAATCACCTCACTGATCCTGGGGGGCCGGGGAGGCTCCCTACCATGACTTCACTATATACGACCCCGTAGCAATCCAGCTCAGTGGGAGACCCGAGATCTCATTAAGATGTGTTGCTCGCTGCTGTGTCAGTGACTAGACCAGCAACAGTGGGGCCCAAAGCAGTCCATACCACTCCAACGTGCAGATTAAACTCCAGTTGCTGTTCCCAGAGTGCATCCACTAGTGCTCCGTGGCAATGTAGCCAAGGACGCGGAACAAGCCTGCTGGCCCTGTGTGGACCACTGCGCACGCCACTCGGCGCACAGGAGGCTGCACTCTCCCCCCACTGGGCCACTCCGGCCAAATAAGCGTGCCGTGAGTAACTGCCCGGGTACTGCCTGTTAGCTGAGATTTTAACAGTTTGAATAATCTTCCTGACCTGTGTCAACCACACAACGTTTTGTTTGGACTTGGTGATTTGTCTTTGTCCCTAGATGAATGGGAATCTTTTTTTCCCTCTCGACTACTATTTTTATGGGTGACCTTTTTATGTCTCTCCATAGTGCATGATTTGAATTATAGTTTCCTTTTAACTTTTGGGCTTAGGCTTGGTTGCCTTCTGTAATTTCTCTTTAATATACTTGGGTGAACTACTGTTCCCAAGGGGTAAAGTGGGATTTACATCCCCTTTACATTTCATGAAGTGAGCCAGCACACCCCACCTTATGTGGAGTGCTGGGGAGATAAACTGTATCCCCTTTCTTACCTACCTGGTAACATTTGTTACAATTACAAGTAAACTTGAATGACTGGTTGCAGTCAACCTACTTTTATGACTATTAGTAATTATTACTTGCAGGCTGTCAAATCAGCCGCGTTAATGCACAGGAGGAATAGTGGGCTCCTTCTTTTGCCCTTTCTCATTTGCTTGTTGTTTCTCAAGTCTTCTTCTGCCATTGTAGGCGGGCACGATCTTGGTTGAAGTTTTGTCTTTGGCGGGAATCCTTTGTATTCTCTGCCATTGCTACAGAGTGTCTGATAAGGCAAGAAGAGAGGGAGGAGTCAAAAACTTTGCAGCCCTTTGTCTTTCACCTTGCCTAAAAGGAATCTGTTCCTACTGGGAGGCTGGCTGTCCTGATTGGACAGCCAGACAGCACCTTTCTGTAAACTGCAGGGAGAGTTTGTAGAAGATGTGCTGCAGTTCCTGATAAATACTCTGATCCTGGAAGATGCTGACAAGTTGACCACTGAAGCTGAATCTGAAGCGGATGATGAAGACACGACGGCTATAACGATTTCCAGTGAACTGAGGGCCTGATGTATTCCTTCCATCCGACCTCGGGGTCCCAAAAATGAGGACTCCTACCCAGAGGCTGGTGAGACCCACTAGTCTCAAGAAGACCTGCAAAACGAGACATCCTCGACGTGCTGTGACCTTCCTGGGCTGAAAACCACAAATACCAGGGTACCTTGATCTTGAATGCAATGCAACGTCTTCCAAAGACCGAATCCTGCTAAAACCGTGGTGGACTCCTGCTGGACCGCCAGAGACCTGATTCGAATCCCTCAAGTCGCCTCGCCAGAGTGCAGGACCGAGAGAGTGAAGAGAATCCGACCAGCGATTATTCATTCTTCATCTGGTTCCTGTAAAAGAGACCCAAATCCAAAGAGCCATGAGAAGCTGCATAGAATCCTTTGTTGGAAGCCTCCCCCATCGATGACTGCTGCCAGTTTTCCATCAGTGTCCATTTCAGTCCCCAGACCAAGAATCCAAGGACCAGATCCTGTGCTGCTGCATCCTGAAGACATCCACCCAGAAGCTCTTCTCTTCTGCTCAGGTACTGCGTTGGCTTGGGTAATACTTATCTTAAGTCTTGTGTGAATCCAGTGAGGCTGAGTCTGTGAATCAGGTGGTTTGGTGTTTTCCCGTACTATTAGGCCCAGGCCTAATGCCGGAACGCATATAGGGAGCCATCTGTGAAGGCCCTGAACACTTTCAACTAACTCTGAAAGCTAATACTTACTTGAATAAAAATATCCTCTGGAACTGTGAATTTCCTGTACCTGAACCCTTTCCTGACCTGCTTCCAGCTGGCCACTAGTCCACTAGGGTGCCTCTTCTGCCTCTGAGAAAGCTCATGCTATAGACTAGGGAAGGACTTTGATAAGGCATCTGTCTTGAAATAATAAGTGTAAAAGGACTTACTTGTAAAGTTGGCGTTGTAACTGTATCTCTACAATAGAATAAGTTACTAAGTGTTTTAAAGTTAATACTTACCTTTAAGTTGCTTGTTGCTTCTTTACAAAGTACTAGCTTTGAATTGTTTCACTCTTCTAAAAAGTAATAGAGTTGGTAGAGCTTTATTATTTCTAAAGTGAATGAGTGTAAAGGCGATTCAATGGGAGTTACCCACCTTGAAATGCATTGTCTTTCTAAATGTGTGTTATTAGGTTTTCCTTTTCCTGATCTGTTTTAGAGCATTTCTAAAACAGTTTTGCAGTTAATACTTATCTTTCAGTTGCTTGTAGCCCCTCTTAAAAGTATGAGTTCTTACTTACCTATGAAATGCTGAATGCCATTCTTAAAAGTATAATGGGTTCCTTACTTAGCTTGAAATACATTGTGCCTTTCTTAAAGTATATAATTGGGTTATGCTTTCCCTGAACTGCTTTAGAGCATTTCTAAAATAGTCATAAAGTTCCTACTGTTGGGAAGAAGACAATCCTTGTCCACCCCCATGTTAGGGAGAATTCTCATTCAATTGCTAATTTCCCTTACCTAGTGAGTCCCCCAGCAGCTTTGCTGGATTTCTGGAATTATTTTTTTTCCATTTGGTAAGAGTGTGAGCTTTTCCCCCACTCTTACCCATGTTTTGCCATGTGTGTTTCATCTGTTTTTGTGATTATGGGCTCTGGAGTACACCACTTCAGTAGCCCCCTTCTTTTGTGTGTTATACCTTCAGTGCAGTGACACAGGGTTGTCTTTTAGACTTTCCACCGACTCCATTTCTGGGGCTGACTACTGTCCCCCAGAAAAGGGTAACGTTGCCATTAACTTTACTTAGTCATTTAACCACAGATCCAGTACACCCCACCTTACATGGAGTACTGGAAAGGGTTAATCCTTAGCCCTTTTTATCTGTACCTCGTAGAGCATTGTTTTGCTCTTTTAACGTTTAGACTTGGCTGGTGGCAGTGGTATCTACCCTAACTTTTCTACCGCGATTATACTCTATAAACGTGGTATTGTTTTAGGCTATTATATTCGCCTCGAACTTAAACCTGCTTGACTAAATACTTTTTCTTTTGGCTCAGGTCGGGTTTATTCGCCATTTCTTTTTGTTAAAGTCCTTCTTGTGTTTTACTTTGCACGGCAAACCAGGTTTGCCTTCTTTGTTCACTGTCTTTTGGCGGGCTTCTGCCAAGAAGCCCTCCTCTAGGCACCTGGGTGTCTAGGTGGACTGAATGTGAGGGAGGGGTGTAGTCAGCCCCTGCACAGGGTATCCTAGGAAACCCAAGTCACACTTTGCCATGATTGGCTGAGGTGGTTGTCTGGCCCGGGCAACCCCCCTGCTGCGTGATCGACACATCCAATAATATGCAATTACAAAAAACACAGGAGAGAAAACATAAAAAGCCATTCGTTCAATTGTTTATATATCCGGTTCTCAAAAACTCTATCTGGTAGAGTTGAGAATCAGATACACAAACAATTGAACTAATGGCTTTTTATGTTTTCTCTCTTGTGTTTTTTGTAATTGCATATTATTGGATGTGTTTTCTCGATCCTTCTCAATCCTCCCCTTTGCCAACCCTCATTTTTCTGTCTTCCGTTTTATTTGTTTCTAATATTGCCATAACATGGGGTATGATTGTACTATGGTTTCTCAATTGATTATTATTCTTATGATTTGTTTTTCCTTTCTCCTATGTGCATCATGGACTATTTTGTCAACTTCTGTTATTATATATTTTTTCATACTAATAGCCCTGATTTGATAAAGGCTCAGGCGAGCCGAAACGCGTGTAATCACCATGAAGAGAGCATTTGTTGTTTGGTTGAGCATTAAAATCAACCTTACATGTACTCAATGGCGCAGAGTCCTGGAGTTATCATTCAATACTAGTTAATTGGTGACGGTTAGGGCCTTATTACCATCTTAATCCAGTGACCTGCGACATCTTAGAAGCATATGGACTAAACATATATATTTTTTGGCCAATATTCACGCACTTCGTATGAGAAGTTACAAGGGATTGTAAGGAGTCGCCTGGCAGAGCAACTTGTAATAAAGCCTATTTTTACACAGTAATCTAAATAAGGTTATACTTTGGTTTGTAAACCAAAGTATTGAGGTGGTTTTTATAATTGTGTTTATATATGTTATAGTACTTTATTTCCCCAAGATTTATCTGGGCCTTCTTGTATTTAAATAGACCTTTTATTTTTACAATGCATAGTGTCTTTCTTTGGACCATTTGTATGCTACAATTTGTTTGTACCAAGCTACAGCCCTCTCCCTCCTAAGATGAGCCTGGCTGCTCTGGCTACGCTACCAAATGCTCTCAGGTGGTACAGCCTTCTACCAAGAGTGGAGTTTTGTACTGCCCCAGATATTGTTTTATTAAGCCCTTAGTTGGACTTCAGAAAAGCTGTTGTAACACTGCCTCAAGCTGAAATCTGTTCCTGCAAATAATGGGGACCTTCCCACAAGTGGGGCTGGTTATGCTGCTGCGCTCCAAGGAGAGTTAGCGTGGATCCTAACCGGATTTTTTCAGGGCGAGCAAGGGGCTCACATGGCGTCGGCGATCTTGTGGGGCTCTCGAGCTCCATCTCCATCCACAACTTGATTTACGGTAATACCTGCATGCTTTGCCTTGCTACCATTCATTGCAATCATCAGGAGTATGGCATTATGGTTATTAGCACTGCTGTGAGGCAGCTCACTGTTAGGACAGTTTTTCTAAAGTACATCTAAAAGCTTACTAAACCAAACAGCTGAGACAGTACAAAACTCCACTCTTACTATAAGGCTGTACCACCCGAGTATATGGTAGCGTAGACCGAACAGCCAGGCCTCTTATGAGGGAGAGAAGGCTGTAGGAAGGTACAAAGAACTTGTAGTATACCAAGGGTTCAACAAACACTTGCAACCAGATGTTTTATACAAAAATAAAGGTTTAATATGAAGTTAGGCCAAGTTAAGTCTTAGTGTAAGTAATTTGTCATAAAGTCATAAACACATTATAACAACATAACACAGTGCTCTTAAGTACACATAGAGCATACACCCTGTTCAGAAAACTAACAGTATTTCTAAGGAAGTCCAACCTTACCAAACACATTTATTATAGGACACAGTTATTCATCAGGAGTAAAACCATCAGTTACTTTTAGATAACTTTACAGTAATTCAAGGGTAGTAGACCCTGTCAGTCATGCAGTGACACTCCGTTAAGGAATCACTTAGTAAACCCTTTTATAAGGATACTTTTCTGAATAGTGAGCACAAATTCATGGAACAGTATAAACCTATGACTACATTCAGGATAACACAAAGTTATACCAGTTGAGTAAGACCTTTTGGTGTAATACACAATTGCAGTTGCTTTTCCGATCAGTGGAACACAGACTAAAGTAAGCAATAACATTCTACAATACTTTAGGATTGTACCTGGCAGACCAAGGTCAGCTACACCTACAGGATACTTTTTAAGAATGGTACACAGCTTTTCCAACACAGTACCTCAGCACAGAAGAACAGTTTTCAGCGTGGGAGAATTCAGAATCTGCAGCCAAAAACCTGGTTGATGAATTCCTTGTCATGAAGAAAGAAAACAGGACACTGGAAGGGATTTTGCAGAAGGGATCAAAGGGGAAGGCTCCAGGCCAGATTTTCTTTGCGGCTGGATGCAGCTCTGTCGTATTGGCACTTTTTTCAGGAGCCATAAGAAGACTGAATATCCCTGGTCGGATTCGCGTTTCGAATCTTGTGAGGGGACTTCAAGGACTCAAATCAGGAGATTGAGCAAGATGCCACCAAAGTTCCAGCTCAATTTGGAAAACACTGCACCGCCCAATGGCTTGGGGGTCCCAGGGTATTGGTCTATTGCAGCCCAGCAAGGTCACAGCACATCGTGGGATGGCTCAAAAGACAGACTTTCATGAGTCTAGTTGATCTCACCAGGATCTGGGTCGGGACTGTCATTTTTTGAGTCCCGGAGTCGCTTGGAAGGAAGGGTAACAGCAGACTCTCCGGTCGCTGGAAATCATCTCAGCCATGGTTTCGTCATCTTCCTCTTCGGATTCAAGTCCAGTGGTGGAACCCAGCCAATCAAACAGGTGTGCAACATTCAAACCGTGGCAGTCCTATCAGGACAGCCAACCTCCCTGTTGGAACTCGCAGGCAGGCTGGAAGACAAAGGGCTGCAGTTTTGGACTCCTTCCTCACTTCCTGCCTTCACATACCCTCTGGAGCATGGGTGGGCTTGACCAAGGTCCCCCGCCAAAGATAAAACTAACACAAAGATTATTCCCTCCCTGGATGCAAGGAGAAGGACCAAGCAAGGACAAGGAACACTAAAATGGCAGAAGAAGACTGCCCCATTTTGGTAAAATGGGTAAACATGGGTGCATTTACTGCAGCTGTGGAAACAGCCCATGGTAGAGGTGCACCAAATTAGTAAAAAGGTTCACTGCCACCAGCCGTTTAGGGAAAGCTTGTCCCTGTAACAGAAATGTTACAGCGAGAATGATAGAGGGGATACACTGTATCCTCCCAGCACTCCACATACGGTGGGGTTTGCTGTGTAAGGAACTCATGGTGACAACAGTAAAGACAGACACACGTAATCACAATTCAAGGGTGTTTAACAATGATTGCAGGGTGGAAAAACGCCTAAATTAAAACCTAAATCTAAGATGGGAGCAAGCATCGACGATCAAATGAAAAATAAGGCAGTCTTAGTGGCGTTGTCAAAATAAAATGACCTATACTAAGAAAAACCTATTGCCAAATCCTTACAACTAATTATAGAAAGGATTAGCAAGATTGGGGTCTTGAAATATCAACTGATGGGTGTCCTGCGCCTTGAGCAATGTTGTCTGCCTTGTAAGGTACGGAGAATACCCCTTGCTCCGTATTGTAAAATCAAAAAGAGAGAACCCTTCTTCACATGGTAGGCAGCGCCATCAATAAGTGGTCAGCACGAGATGAGTTTAAAGAAAACTTATATTATGTATATGTCCTTTTGTGAGACACGTGTTTCGGCAGTTATTTTGCCTTTTTCAATCAGGGCTAGTAGATGTATCTTGTCTATCAAATTTTCAATTCGAGTGTTTGCAGTCACTTTCGCCTCGGTTGCCGAGGCATGGAGACTCTGCCATAATAACACGTTAAATCCCACCTTGAAAGTGACTGCAACCACTCGAATTGAAAATTTGATAGACAAGATACATCTACTAGCCTTGATTGAAAAAGGCAAAGTAACTGCCTAAACACGTGTCTCACAAAAGGGCATAAAAAAATATACATTTTCTTTAAACTCACCTCGTGTTGACCACTTATTAATGGCGCTGCCTAATATGTGAAGAAGAGTTTCTCTCTTTTTGATTTTAATTATAGAAAGGGTGTGGGATAGTGTTTCAATAAAGAAAAGAAGTGTTCCAAATAAGTCCGGATGTGATTTCCAGGGGTCTTCCTTTCCCACATTTTCAGCACGGGACAAAGTGGGACCTTGGAGCACATCACACACTTGAACTTTCTCAGCATGAGCTGACATTTCCGTTTCAGTGATCCGGTTCTTCGATGGTAAAGTCTCTTTGCATTACAAAGTCTCTAGCCTTCGAGGCCTGATGAATCCAACAAACAAATACAAAGTTCCTTTCCACAGTTCACGTTGGGTGATGGCTTCACCACTGGGTCCCCCTCTTCCAGGCGCCGACCCCTCACATATCGTATTCCAGCAATCAATTGAACAGTTCCTTTCTCAATGATATTTTGGGTGATGGTTTTTCACCCCTGGATTTCTCTCGGCCGGGCTCGGATCCCAAATGACAAGGGGGTAGAGGGGTTGCACTTCCTTTCCCCTTGTCTTGCAATACTTCTTGCTTTCAAAAATCTTCTTATACACGTTTTTGGGCTTTGCCCCTCGTTACTGGTTTCCCTCTTCCGGGTACACTCTCGCCACATTTTGGTTGTCAGTTTCCCTCTACCGGGTTCACTCTCACCGACCTTTGGTTGTCTGCTTCACTGTGCCAGTTTCACTCTCGCCGATGGTTATAGACAGTTTATCATGGGACCTTAGACTTTGCTCCCTATCATTAGCAACTCTCCACCAGCTTCACTCTTGCTAATCTTTACGAGATACAGTTCATGTCTTAATGTTCACCATGCAGGATTCACTTCCCTTAGCTTTCTCAATCATCTGCCCGTCAAAGACTCAACGGTACAGAGGATTTTACAAGACACCTGTATGAAATTAAATGAAATATTTTATTTATATCGCGCTCGTACACAAGTGTTTCAGAGCGCGAAACACTTGTGTATGACCACGTTGACCTCTTTTTGCCTCTTCCCAAGGTCTTCTGGTTACGGTAGTGGTGTCTACCCTTGGGTAATCGCCTAGAGATTCCTGCTTGAGCACCCAAGTGGTGCTGGCCTCCTCTGTTTCTGGATTTTTCCCCCTCCTTCCTCAATCGTACCTTTAATTCTTTCAACATTCAAATTAGCCGTTGGCTACTTTTCGTTCAACACAGTTTGGTTTCTCATCGATTCTCCCCTCGACTCACCGGCTGTGGTGAACCGTTTGCCTTTCTCTATCCTGGGAGTCAAGGTAGTTGCCTCCGAGACCAGTGTCCTTCCTTGGCTTGGTTATCAGCGGAGGAGCGTCTCGCGTACCGTAGAAATCTGCTGCAACACATGATGGCTGTTGTTTGCAGTCTTATACTTTCTGCTGAGGTTTCAGGGGACTTGGTTAGAAAGGGCAAGGTTGCTTCTCGCCTGGTCACCCTCTGTCTGCGCCGTCTTTCTCCGCCTTTTGAACTGCTGTGCTGAGTTAGCTCTCATGTTGTGCGGTCTGCCTTGCTCCTCCTGTGCTCCACCTTCTATCCCTGTGGGGAAGGTAAAGGGATGTCGGGTGTGTGCAATTCTGTTCAATTGCCTGACTCTTGTATTTGGACATGTAAGGTAAACGGCTCTGGTGTTAGTCCATTGTCATTAATCTTGTCGGAAAGTGTTCTTGTGGGAAAAGGGGGGGCAGTGTTTTAGAATGTTCTTCGTGGTAGGACGGAATACTGCGTCTTACCCGTCTGGCTCCCACCCCACAAGCACCCTCCCCCCAATCGAGGTGATCCTCTCTCACTAGTCCACCCCAAAGAACTGGATCCAATAGCGATGGCCATGTCATGGCCACCTGGATGACAGATTCCCAGGGACTAGCTAGGGAGACAGCTTCAGGTTTCTCACAGCTGGTCTCATCAAGGATAACATATCATTTCTATCCTTGGGAACTGTATGTAGTTAGCCAGAGAAAATTAAAAGGGGAGCCCAATTGGCAACCCAGCAACAATAGGCTGTATATGCCAAAAGTTGTCAAATAGGATGCAATTAAAAGGACACTATGGAGAGTCTTAAAAATGACACCCATAAAAAGAGTAAAAGAATCTGCGAGTGTGGAAAAAGGTTCCCACTCACTGATGTATATGGAAAAATAATCCCCCAGTCCAGCAAAAAGTTCTGGGAGTCTCACAAGTGGGGATGAGGGGGATTTAGCGCCAACGTTAAAATGTTACCTAACACTCACCAAAGGAAAGGGTCATGGAGAGAGATTACAGTGTAGCAGCTGGGGATAAGCACAGTGTGCTCTGTGTAAGTGGCAGTCGATGAAATGGCATGGCCCGGAAAATATGCCAGTAGCCTTGTCAAGTCCTTCTCTTCACAAGAGGTTACTGGCTGCAAGATAGGACACAGCAGTGGCTACAAGTGGGCATGTACTCGCGCCAAGGAATATGATGATGAGTATAGAAGTGAAAAAGGTACAATGTAGAGGGTGAGTAGGAAGGTGTTTGCTGCAGTTCCAAGATCATGGCCTTGGATCAAAGGAGAAATCACGTGATCTGCATACTGTGCTTGGCTGAAGCCAGAAAGCCGAGTGCTAATAATTCTTCTTTCCCACCAGAAAGAAAAGACCGGGGCACATTTTGCCATTGGACAAGAATGTTTCCTTAGTCTGTTAATTAAAATTACTTTATCGATTTAACAGAGCCTACGAGTGTGAGGTGTTAGATTATCTTGTCATTCAAGTACTAAAGAAGGTGTTCCCATTCTAAGAGCTGCCTTCAAAATATGATATAGCCCTTAGCAAGACTGTTCATTGCTTATGCAGAGTTTGAGACTTTGGACAAAAGCCCTCCTCGAATAGCTGCTGCATGGTGACTGCAAATAGGTTAGAACAACTTTTGGGAAATCACATTTTTGGCCTTTCCAGTGAAGCCAGGGAGATACAACTGGGGCTGCTCAAGTAGCCATACACTTGCCTTCCCCCTCATCCATTCCAGTTCTTAATAAACCTGCGATCGGGGGAATAATTAACAAAGTTGTATGCCCCTGTTTCGACTGTACAATTCCTGGCAGTGAGTTTTTGTGGTTTGCCAGTGGATACATTACTTGATTAGACCCTTATCCAGCTTCCTTACGAAGACCACAAAAGGTGGGAAGTATTGAAGTACCAGCTACAGGGATAGACCTTACATGGCGTACATGTACAAGTATGCTTTCAGGCAGGGACGCAAACAAGGGACCTAATTAAAGCCCATAGTGTGTAAGCAAATTGATGAAAACGAAATCCCCCAAAAACTAATTATATAAAAAAGTAAAAGCTGTCGCCACCATACCAGATTTTTACTCCCCTTGGCTGTAGATATCTGTGCCTTTACTTGGGGTGCTCTTACACAGCCTAAAAGAAGGTGCATACAATGATGAACATTTAAGGAGAGGTGGGGGAGCTGATGGAATTCCTTAATGTTATTGCAGGTAAGTTACTTGACTTCTAATGTGGTAAGATGTTTTTGATCTGCTTCAGAAGTATATTTCCAATCACATTTTGTATTATTAAACTGCCTCTATCGACATTCCAGTTTGTATATTGGATTTGTTCTGTTAACACTTATACTGATAATCTTGTTGAAATTCTGACAGGGGAAGTCTTAAAAGATGCAGTGGTGCATTCCAAGAAAGATCTGAAGTTGACAGAGATGGCAGCTGTAACGTTTGGGGAATCCATACACATTTTAACTCGCTTGGTGGAGGACCGAAACAATCTGCATGATTCTGAAAGCCCTACATTATATGAAACATCCTATGGTAGGAGTGAGTTTCAAAGCCAAATAGCTTCCACTGAGCAGAACACAGTGTCCCACACAGCAATTGCAGGTGCCTATAACCAGTGTGGCTATGAGACAGCTAATCCTGTGATCTATACGGGAAAGACAAATGATGCATCACTCTTTCTCTACAAAGACTCCATAGGGAGCAACCATCGGACTTGGGAGTTAGCAGATTACAAAACTTGCCATGAGGGTTTGCAAGAGTTTACAGACTATGGGGAAAATACCAGCTCGAATGGTCATCTTGAGGTGTACAGGAAGGTTCATGCAAGGGAGCGGCCTCTTACAAGTTCAGATTTTGGGCATGGCTTTGTGACACATCAAGGTTTGAAAGCGCACCAGACTTGCCATGCAGGTAGGAATCTGGTCAGTTTTGGTCATCGCATGTACGCTAAAATGTATCCTCAACTTGGAGGTACTAACCATGTGAGGAGCATGCCTAAGCACAGAGTATATTCCATTAATGCATGGCAAAGTTCCATTTGTGGGAGTTTTTGAAAAAGCACATCTAGAATGAAAATTTGGTTTGTATTCTACATTCTTTTTTTTTTCTTCTTCCCTGCTTGACCTTACGACTTCCAGTATTGACTTTTTCATTGTCAATTGTCCTTCCTCAATAGTACTATGCCAGAATTATATGGATGTGGTAAATTGCTTTGGTCCCTGTTATGCGTTTATGGAATTGGACATTTAGTACATATTTTTCAAACGCTCCTTGTTTTCTTGGCTTATGGTCAGGTCATGAATTGTACATTGTGGTGTATGAAGCTTTGTTATAGGACCATTGAGGGTGTTTTCACTGAAAACGTAGTTTACTTATGCAATGCCATATTCATTTCCTCCATGAATGTTCATATTAGATGTTTCATGGGGCTCCAACTGCCTTACAACAAATTGACATGCTTCATAAAGACATGCTCTACTCGTGAGTTCTGGCTTTAAATGTTTGGTTACAGAGGAGCAACACATGCAAGTTGTGTAGGGGGTTTGGTGCGAGTGTGTGTAAGAAGGCTTCTATGTCCCTAGGATAATGTGTGCCCTTCCAGGTTTCTGTTGCCCAGACTTCCAGCTGTTACTGTACATAGGAATGGGGATGTTCCTGGTGACTTGTCTGTACTTTCTGTTCACCCCAGTTTAGGCGATGGAGGACTGGAATGTGGTGGGTAGAGGAGTATTAGGAAGAGTAGTATTTGCTCCTCGCTTCTGCTTCCCACACATGCCACCTGACCAGGTTGGTGAGGAGAGGGTCAAGAAGGAAATGGGGCTGCATACAGGCAGAGATGTGAGGGACACAGAGGCACATACTTCAGGTATGAGATATAGTAGATTTCACCTGAAAAGCACATACGTGGGAGACTTTTACTGGGTGAAAATAGTTGAAGGATTATGAATAGGATTGGTGATGAATGGACGGATTAGGTATCAGCAGAGGGAATATTTATCCTTAATATCCAAGCCCACAGACACACACAAACACTGTTTGTGTTACTGTGGATAATCTGTATGTGTCGGAGTCAGAGATCACTGCATATGCACACTTGCAAATTCACATCCCCAAAGAGGTTAGTATGCAGAAAAGGAGCAGGGTGCAACGACATGCAATCTACTAGAATGCACTGACCACTTGTTTGAATAGTCGCACCAGACCACCCCTTTCTGCATTCAATAGTTTTGAGTTAATTTTTGTTAAGGATTTCAATCAGGCGACACACACCTTGGTCTCGGCCTAGTATGCAGCGCACAACTGAAATGCTGATCTTTTTATATTAAATGGATTGAATATTGAGATGGTACACCACTCATATTACACCCCCTTTTCAAATACCCCGGGTCACAATGGACCATGAACCAGGCTGGTTGGTAAAATACAATATTTATTTGTTTTAAAATTCAAAAGAAATCACTCTTTTTAATATGGGGCTGCAATCACCAATAGGGTCATAATTACAAAGAGAATGTGTGCAATGCACAGGGTTTAACCTTCTAGTGGAACATATACACACCACAGCAGAATAGGAGCACTTTTTCATTTAGGTAAGATAGCACCCAAGTTAGAATTTCCTCCTGCAATGCTACCTCAGCTCACAAATAATTAATTTTGAGTGGATAAACAGAAGCAGCAGGTAATCGGGAATAAGAAACAGGAAATCGAATCTGACTATCCCTCCCCAAATAAGAGAGAAAAGCAGATTTTAAACCCCTAGAAATGTTATGAAATGACACTCGGAAAATAGACAAATAAAAATTGTGTGTTTTAAAAACCTTGAAGCAAATATAATTCCTCACTAAAGCAACAATGCAAAAACACTAACAATCACAAAGAATGGATTACCAAAACCATAAAGTTCGAAAATGAGTGGAAAGTTTAAAACAGATTGCAGCGAAAGAACATGTTGGAAAATTGCAATTTTGCAATTCCCGCATGAAATTACCCAAACGGTTTTTAATATAAACGGGTGAAATACACCGATTTCGAGTAAAATTAGAGTTATGCAAGATATAAAAAGGCGCGCTTTGAGTACAATGGAGCTATGAAATAGAAAAGGAAATCAGTTGTGACGAGAACAGTTTTACTTTACACTAGAGTGTTCAGGCTAGGCCACCAAAGATGGACACAGTAAGAGCCAGGGTTGATTCGCGACTTCAACCCCGTCACCCCAGCGACCAACCCTGGCCGAAACTAGTCCGATCACTTGAAATATGACTAATGGGTTAGGATTTACACAAGACAAAATTACTAAAGAGATGGCGCTAGCACTAGAAATCAAGAACGAGGTTGCAGGGATCATTCTGACAGTTTTAACAAGTTATCAGGATCAGGATAAGGATAGGATGACTTAGAGAGTGGGATAAGTACAAAGACAATATATGCTATGGGTTTCTATGGGGTGGCGATTATACTCGCAGTCCACTTTTTAGTTTTGGGATTTTTGGACCGTCCGCGATTCTGGTCACTACACGGCAGCGCGCCTGGCAAACAGATGGGCAGTTCTGGTCACCGGATGGCACTTCTGGACTGCCAATTCTGGTCACTGGGTACTAAAGATCAGATGGATGGCAGGATTGCAGCGGGTATGCAGTTAGGAGAATCAGGATGCTTCCAAAAAACACCACAGCTTTCTCCTTTGGTTATTTGGGAATTTTGGTGGGATTTCAGAATTGAGGCCTTGCTGGGACTAGGATCAGCACTGCTTGGGTTTTGCAGTGGTCCCTGGAGTAGGGTCAGCAATGCTTTGGCCTTGTATTTGGGATCTGGAATATGGATAGATGGAACAGTAACGCAGAGCAGGAACGTCAGGAAGAGTGCGTGTCTGGAGTCTTGTCAGGGACTCTTATTTCTAATGCATAGTGACATCATAGACTATTTTGCTAGGCCGGCTTAGCTAAGCCTGCCTCTAGACAACTGGATTGGACAATCAATGTTGGTTACCTCTCCTGGGATGTGACTCAGTTCATGGGTTGCATTTTATGATATAAAAAGACTTCCCACAGACCTTTTGCCAAAAATCGGTCATACCAGAATTTACATATTTGTACAGTTGTGGTACCTTAATAAATGACATTATCAGGTTACATATTTTGTGTAGAGCACTGCTGTCCAAGCCTGCAATCTGTGAGACATTGTTTTGTCCTTTTATACTTTTTTGGTCCTTTTCAGTGTGAAATATTCGGCCTAAAATTCCATAACTTTATACATGGGTGTGGATGATCATAAGGGATGTATGTACAAACATTTGCATTTGCAATATGGATGCTTTTCTTGTAATCCGCAATACTTTGCCATTTCTGTCCCCAAAGTGTCAGTGAATTCTACCATGTCTTCAATGAAAGCCCATAAAATTATATTTGAATTATAACATTTTCAAATTTTTCCTAATTCTTGCTGCAGAGATAAAGTCTTTAAAGTGTATTTATAAAATAGCCTTTGGAAGCAAATGACAGTACTTTGTCTGTCACTGGCCCCATTTTTTTTTTCTTTTTCAGTTGCCATCAACTGTGGGGTGGGGGTTACCAGTTTGATTGAAGGTTTTATGGCCCAGTTCACGTCACAGGTTAGTGCCCCAGGACTTCTATTGTCCCAGCCTGGAGCACAGACGAATGTCTGACGAGCATATGAACTTTCTTTGTCCTGGTCCATACAAGGTTTTTCAAGCTAGCAATTATCACTTTCGTGTCCTGTAAGTTTATGGTGTGGCTCCCTTCCTAGGGGGAAGCTTTAACTCTGCCAACCGGAATAACCTGTTTTTGACAGCTTGCAAATCCAGCCCAGCCGGTTTAAACCTTTTATTTTCTGATATTTGGTCCTGAATTAAAACAAACCTGTGGAATACAATAGCCCATGTATGTATTTTCACCAGCAACAAAACCCCTTCACATTGCTAAATAAGCAGGCTTTCATTCAAGACTTTACTTTAAATGGGCATTTTTCTCCTTTAGTTGTGTAAACATGGGCTTTTGCAAATGTGTTGAAAACTGCTAGCATTTCCTTTCAAATTCGATTTTGCCATCTTCCCAATTTTGCCTCACAGCCATAGTTTTTTTCTTCTAGACAGTAGCTTATATGAAGCACAGATGCGTTGAAAATGACGTGGCTCAGATAGCTGGAGTCTCTTTTGAACTACGCGTTTTCCTGTGCGAGTAAAAGAGGTGTTCCTTGTGTATTTCTCTGAGTTGGTTTGACAGGGCATGTCATTCAGAAATCATGCCTGGATTTTCTGAGGCACAATGAGATACTGGGCATGGCAGGGCCTTGTTAATCACAGTGATTTAAGGGAGAACAGATGGAAATAGCGTCAGCAGCATTATTTTAAAGGTGAAAAGTTTCCTTTATAATGGAGGTCTTGAGCTTTCAGCAAAGTAGTGCTGCCTTTTCACTCCATTTCTTTTGTACAGGTAAGAACACACTGGCACGCTCCCTTATTGTGTCCCCTTGTTCCATCCTGCCCCTGTGTGCCTTGCAAGAAGGTGCAGCCATCTTTTTGTTGCTGCAAAAAGCGCAGTTTTGAGGTCCTGGTGCGCATAGGAGCCAGCACAGCCGTTTTGCGGTTTCTGTGCAAATGCAGCTTGGTGATGTGGGGGAAATACTGTTGAGTGGGTCAATTTATCCCACATTTTCTGTCTGTGTTTATGCACTGCCCAGTGCAGCACATCACTGCAGAATACATGTTTAAAAGAAGAGCCAAGGATGAGTGTGTCTCCAAGATTAGGCTTGCCTATCTGACCTGGCTACCCAAAGGCTGCTGCCTTACTTAGGCTTCAGCCCATTTGACTTTCTCTAGGTGGGGGAGGAAAATACTCGACAGGCTGCCTCATCGGTGATGGCTTATATTTTCTATCACAACTGCCATTCTCTCCAGTGCAAAAGGATGCCACAACAGCTAGGCAGCAGGAGGACTGCCTAAGTCTCACTTTGTAAATAATTGACTCAAGTGAGTTGGGGCAATGTATTTCTGTATCTGCCCTGTGCAAGAAGTGTGCAACACAATATGTGGTCATTATCTGTTTACAGCATGGTCTGTGCCACACAATGCTTGTCTTTCAACAGGAGTTTGTCTCCATTAATTTTAAATGTTTGGGGCTGCATAGGAATGGTTTCAGGCTGCTTTTGGCTCAGACCACAGAGGTTTGGAGTTGCAGTGAATTAAAATATAGAACTATGCATCACTTTTTTACTACAGTGCGTTGTGTGAGATTCCTGCCACAGCTCAGAGGGAGAGTTTGCTCAGAAATGTATTGTCCCAATCAATGTCTCTTTAAGCCTACTGTAATTGAGAGGGGCGTGGCCTGTCTTGAGGCTAATGGAGGTCTAATCCTGCAGCAGCGTTCAGCACCTCCATCTGAGGCAACACTAGACGGATTCCGGCGTCGGAAGATGCCGCCCGTGATATGCTAACCCTGCTAGCACTGTGGAACTGCGTATGTCCTAGATTCTTGTCCCGACCTGTGCGGCGGCTGAGCCTGCTGTAACAAAACAAGATGGCGTCCACAATACAGTGCGGCGGTGGAAGCGGAGAGCCGAGGGTTTTCAAATGAGGGACAGAGCTGTGAGCCTGAACGGACACGGAAGCGACTGAGGAGCGCCCAGATATAGGGGAGGGTCTAGCCACCTAGTGAGCAGTGGAGTAGGAAGCCCAGGAACGAACCGGGGCTATTTAGACCCGTGTGAAAGTAGCAGGTTCCTTGGGTGCACAGTACCCATTTAGCATTGCAGAGCGATGTGAGGCAAAGACGCCTCCCATTTCTCATCCCTCTTTTATGCTGCGGGGCTGTCCTGATGCCGTGTGCTGCAACCGGGCCACTGGGATAACACGAGAGGCATAAATGGCACAGTGGCCTGGGATACCGACATCAGTGGCATAGAAAATGTCTACAGACCACCCTTGAGGGAACCAGAGTGAACAGCAACATCTTAATTGCCCGTGAGTAGACTGCAGCACCCCGGATAGTAGCAGCATTGTCCTTCCATCGATCCAAATATGCCCAGGGGAGTGGTGTGCCTGGCTGCTCGGACACTTTGGTGAACTCTGACTAACAATAAAGGTAATTAGGGAAAGCTTAATTTGAAGCATTGGCAAAACTGTTTGTGCCATGCCCCGTCTTTTGTGGATAAACTGCGTTGAAGGTTGCCCAGTGGGAGCCTGAGGCGCACACTAAGTTGCTTAAAGAGCCCCTATCTGTTGAAGGTCCTCGGGTACTATATGTTAGGGAGAATTTTCAGAAATGTGCCAATTCTCTCCACCTTAGAGACCCCCAGCAACTTTGCGGGATTTTGCGGACTTGATTTTTTTTTAACCTGGAGAGTGTGACCCTTTTTTTCCCCACTCTCTCATGTATTTTAATATGATTTTATGCACTGTTTCTTTTGGTTGTGGAGTCTGATAAACTCCATAGGCATCATGTTTTACATTGTGTCACACAGCACCTTCAGTGCAGTGGCACAGGGAAGTCTTTCAGATTTCCCAAAGTTTTTGGATAAACTACTGTTTCCAAGAGCAGTAAAGTGAAATTAACTTCACTTACCATTGTAACTTTCTAGACCCAGCACACCTTACCTTACAGTAGAGTGCTGCAGGGGTTACCTAGTATCCCCTTTTGTTTAGTTTCTCATGTAACATTTTTTATGTTACCCTTTTCACACTGAATGGCTGGTAGCAGTGGTTTCATTTGAACTACCATGGTGTGCCTTTATCGTGGTTGCCTTCGTAGCTACAGTAAAGCACCACGAGAGCCATCTTTGTCAATATGGACCCCGGTCTTCTTTTTTCGCCATTTCTTTGTGGAAAGGTCCTTCTTTCGATTTGCTCTGCGCGCCAAACCAGGTTTGGTCTCTTTGTTCATTTCGCCTTTGGTGGGATTCACCAGTGAAACCCACCTCTGGCTCCAGAGTGTCTGGGGTAGGCAGGAAGAGAGGGAGGTGCCTGAAACTCCTTGTGCTTAGTCTTCTAGGAGACCCAAATGCACTCTGCGATGATTGTCTGGCTGACTGTCCAGCAAGGAGAGCCACCCTGCTGGGTGACTTACAGCTAGATTGGAATGAATAGGAGAGAACTCAATAAAAGGCAAGTCTTTTGGCTTGGAAGGCAGAGTCGACCACTGGACGAAGGAACTGAAGAAGAACTTGAAGTGGACGCCTGCTGCAACTCCTGGGCCGTTGGTTTTCCCGGTGAAGCCCTGCTGCAGTGCCGAAACGCCAAGTTTGCATCGACAGAGAAGCCCCTGCAAGGACAGCTTCTCCCCTTGAGTTGGTGCGACCAATCAACTCCTAAGTAAGCCACCTGGACATCCATCTCGGAGCTGGTTGAATTTCTACATAGTTGCTGCTGGAAACCGTATCGCCAGGGAGAGTAAAACCAGATTGTGTGTGTCGCTTTTAAGCTGTCCTAGAGCTTTTGCAAGATCCTCCGGACTCCCAAGAAGCAGGACTGACCGAGCCTTAGCCTCCTCAACAGAGTGCGGGACCCCAGAAGCAAGGGAAGTCCATCTAGACAGCCAGTAATCGCGGTGTTGCTATTTGCAGCAGACGCAAGGAGCTGAAATACTGAACAGCCACTGGAAGTGAAGTTTGCCGGTTGCAAGTTTTGACCGTCCCAGTGAATTGCAGCATTCCTTCGACGTCCTCCCTCTTTTCCCCACGACTGAGGCCCAGGAACAGCGAGATCTGCAGAGCTGTACAGCAACAGAGGTAATCGGCTGTATCTTTTTCTTAATTTCTATGGTACTTTAAAAAGTCTGAGGGAACTTGCATCTTACTGTAGAGTGCTTGCAACTTCTACAACTCACAAGCCTAATCAGCTTGTGACCCTACTTTTGATTCTTCTTTTCATCAAAGACTCCTAAGAACTTGTGCAAAGACTTTTCCATTTACTTACCAGAAGTGCTTCATCCTATACAAGACTTTTGCCCATTGACTTTGGCTTAGCCTATTGAATTGTATGACTCTTCTTGGAGGATCCAAAAGTATTTGCCTGCTTAAGAATATTTGTGGTCTCTTGTTGTTCTAATAATCTTTGCCTTTTACCAACTTCTAAAAGTATTCTAAATGCCAACAGTAAGATATTAATGTCCCCCGCACCCTAGTTATTGAAGTCACCTGTGGGTGTAAATTGTGTCTGTGGGCCATACCAAAAGGGTCTTTACTGATTTAGAAACTAAGAGTGTACAGTATTGAAGTGTATTTGTGTGTTACCATTATATTGCTCCCTTCTGAAAAAGGCTTATTCTAACTGACTGATAAATATATTAATAATTGTTTATGCAAGAAAGCTTGAGTGTAACAGTTTATTTGAATACCTGTAACTGTAAATCTCTGTAACTCCACTACAGCTCACATTGACCCCTCTTGAGATAAGCCTGGCTGCTCAACATGCTACCAAAACTGTGTAGTACAAGCTTATACCATAGTTTGGGTTTCCTATACCTGTAGTCAGAGTTGTGTGTAGTGGTCCCAGAGGGTACTGCATACAAAATTTGCCTACCACTATATAATGGGAACTACAAAGCGGCTGGGAAATGCTTCTACTCTACCTCACCCAGGCAGTGCTTCCCCGTGTCCTTTGGTGGGGGAACTCGTATATAGGGGCAGGATGAAGTCAGGAAAAGCTAAAGAAAAACCAGGGGCTTCTATTAGAGACATGCTCCAACATCCGAAGCCAGCGCCAGAGCTGCCACCGGCATTAGAAGGTGAAGCCTAGCCTGCCACTAAAGGTGACATTTTGCACCTATTTCAGTTCTTGCAAAAAAAACAATGCCGAAAGATTTGAAGAGCTCCTTTCAAGAACTGCCTCGCACTGTACAGCAGAATGAGACCAAACTAGAGGACTTGGAATCTGCCTTCTGTGAAAAACACACCGACATGACCAGCTCGAACGAACAGTGGTAGCTTTGGAATCCTACTGACGCACAGCAGAAGAAAAGCAGGAGGATGCTGAAAATCGTTCCCGATGGAAAAATTTACCGAAAGACGTCCACGACCAAGACTTGGAAAAATGTCTGAGCTTTGTTCCAGGAAATATTAGGAGATGAGGGAAACATTAGGAAATGAGGCAGCACATCTCACATTGGACCGTACACATTCAGGGGTATTCTCCAATTTCCAGATGAGACAAAATCTTCTTCCAGATGTTCTGGTGCGTGTTCACTTTTTCAGGACAAAAGACCTCATCCAGAAGGCTAGATCGATGGGGAAACTACTGTTCCAGGGATCAACCCTAAACCTGTTTCAGGACCTCTCCCAGGGGGGCAAGTCAATGGCGTAGACTGATGAGACCGCTGACCGGTTGGCTCTCAGATAAAGGGATCCATTATAAGTGGGGCTACCCATTCTGAATCATGTTCCAGATGGACGGAACACAGTACCAATTTACATTCCTCTGAGCAGCGGTGGAAACCCTGAAGGACCCTGAAGCAGAAATACACTTGCCGGATGAAGTGCTGCTGAGACCTCATCAGCCCAATGGTCACAATCAGAGTCGAGGAAGAGCAGACACAGAGAACGTAGAAGGCCCTCTGTGGACAAAAGGGAAAAGAGCGAGGACACAGAGGCTCCAGTCTGAGCAGCGAGGTGGGTGGTCTAAGTCAATTTTGTATCGCGGAGGATCCCTATGATGAACATGAGCTGTTGAACACTCTAGGACTATGATGTTAAGTAGCTAGGTGCCAGCGACAATGACCGTGGATGCTGCTGCAAGTTGTTTAAATAGCAATTATTCATACGTATATAGGGCGTTAGGAGTACATGCCCCCTTTTCAAGCAGATTGCTTGATGTTTACCCCACATAGGGTTATTTTGATTTTTTGTTTTGCTACACATCCAGTGCAGTTATGAGGTGTGATACATCTGAGAAGGGGAACATTGTAAGATATCCCCCGGAGAAAGGGAGGTATTGCGGAACTGTTCTGTTATATGGTTCTTATCTAAGGGGGAGCATTTAGGGTGGCGACCCAGATTGCAACCTGAGCTTGAAACCTACCTAGGCTACCACGATGGCTGATATGAAATTTGTCTCCATAAATGCCATGGGGCTAAACTCCCCGAGGAAAAGGAAAAGTGTTCTCTCCAAATTAATAGAAATTAAAGGAAGACACTGCCTTGCCCCAGGAGACTCACCTCTTGCAGCAAGACGAGACGAGATTACGTTGGTTTCCACATCAATATTTTGCCTCTTCCACCAAGAAAGCGGGAGTAGCCATCTTAATAGTTTAAACTCTACATTTTCAGCAAGTGAGGGTGGTGATAGATGCCCAGGGCAGATATATAGGGGTAATTTTGCGCATAGCAGGTAGAATTTTCACAGTGATGTCAGTATATGGCACCAATCAACAGCAGGATCAGTTTTGTACCCAATTGTTTCCCCGAATCGCACAATTTCAACAAGGGGAACTCCTAATTGGCGGGGATTTTAACCTTGTGCTAGATGGCAGCATGGATAGGTCTAGCTCTGAGACTTCTACTGAGATGACGAGGGCAGCCCCGCTCAAACAGGCTGTAGTCGATTTGAGTTTGATTGATGTGTGGCGGAACCACATCCCCAGCAAATTTACTATTTTTTGGTATCTCAATCTTTTTTACAGGGGATCTCATCAGCCACTATAGAGGTAGCACTGGTTTCAGATCACTCCCCCGTTACAATACACTTCGATGGTTATGGTCTGGGAGGCTGAAAGTCCATGGGATGGAGGTTGAATGATTTGCTATTAACAGAACCGGCTGTATGCTCTGAAATTGGGGAAAGGATGACATATTTTCAGGAGAATCTCACAGAAGTGTCCATCTCAGGGGCGTGGGAGGTTCACAAACCCACTTTAAAGGAGGAACTGATTCGCATAGCTTCAGCCAAGAAAAGATATTGTCCACCCAAAGAGTCTGGCTGAAGAGAGGGTAGTCAAATGGGAATCCCAATACAAGAGAGACTAGGCAACTTCAAGTAGCCAGGATTGAGTTGAAGGCACTGTGGGTGGGAGATATCTCACACAAATAGCTTTGGACAAAGCACTTCTACTTTAGTATGTCCAATAAAGCTTCTCGGATGCTGGCCTATAAACTCCAAGTGCAGCGGAATAGCACTGCTATGGGGGCTTTACAGGATATTTTTGATATTTTATTTATATTGTGCTCATACACAAGTGTTTCAGAGTGCGACCAAGCAAAGGGAGGGCAACAGGGCAGGACAAAAATAGCGATCTTACTAGGCCCAGTGACATTAATAATGTGCAAGTGAATGGATAAGGGAAAGGGGGAAAGTGCGTGGAAGTGGGAGTAATGGAAAGTGCGGAACAGAGGAGAGAAAAGAATAAATAAGTGAAATAAATAAATGCAATGAGGGGCAATTGCACACCAATGAATCTGAGAAAATGCATTCTATCTCAAAACTATTCTGATCTCTTTGCAGCAGACCCATCCGCTAGCCCACTACAAGATTCGTCCATTCGAGAAGCCCAACTTCCCCAAGTTACAGCAGAACATACGCCATTCGATCCCTCCTGGGCAATAAGCACCAGGCCCTGACGGCTTTGGTGAGATGGGTTTGGTTACACCTTCAATGGGGGAATCGACTTTGACTCTGCTTGCTAAACCGGATAAAGACCCCACCCTGTGCTCATCCTTTTGACCAATCGCAATCCTCAATTGCGACTCTCGAATGTATTCTAAGGTGTTAGACACAAGAAGATTCCAAAACCACGTTCTCCAGCATGGGGTCTGGCATGGATTCACATGCTCATGAATATTCCCCGTCGTCAGGCTGGGAATCCTCGGTAAAGAAAAAATCAGTATCAGTTTCGTTTCTGATCTGTCTTTCGTAGTAGTAACCAATCACTGATCTCTGCGTCATACTGACCACAGCCAATGACTGCCCTCTACCTAAGCCCCGCCTCTGGCAGCCATCTTCAGATTTTTACCGCACGTTCAAGTGTTGGGAGTCCTCGTGCTTAGCTCTCGAGCTTTTACTGCGTGTTTCGCGCTTTTTCAGGTGAATTTTCACTTTTTTTTCGGTTAATCGAGCCTCAAGCTCCACCGTTTCTACTCCCGTTAACGGCTACCCGTTGTGGGATTTTCCTACGCCCCTCAAGGGTGAAGATTTCGTCGAATCAATTTCTCGGAGGATTCCAGAAGATTCGCGGCCTACTTCGAGATGGCCCAGGATGCGAGTTCGTCGCCCGGACCCAAGCTGTTTCGCAGCTGCCCTGGATGCTGGCTGCAGAATGTGTTAAAGGAAGACAAACATTTGCGATGCCTCTACTGTCTTCATGGGGACAAGACTCATGTAGAGAAGGACTGCCAGTTCTGCAAGAACTTTTCGGAGCGGACCATGAGGGACAGTCGATCCCGTCTCGCCAGCTGGTTGGAGAAGGGCTCAACGGGTGAGAAGAAGAAAGGGTCCGAGCGGGCTTCTAAGTCCTGTGCGGGGGCCCCGGCGACGGGGGCCCAACACCAGGCCAAGCCCTGCGAGTCCGCTGGCTCCGGGAGCGCCGAAAGGTCGGGCTCTTCGGTCGCCAGACAGGGCGCACCTTCCCCGGCACTGTCAACCACGAGCCAGCGCTCCGGTTCGAGGAAGAGGAAGTCCGAGACCTCGGGTAAGCTTCGGGAGAAGCACCGTCCGATCTCGGAAGAAGGGGAGCGAGGCGTCGCCCCTCCCCGAAGGAGAAGGCCCGGGACGCACCTAAGGTGGTGAAGGCCCCTCCCAGCAGGCAAAGGCCTCTATCGAGGCAATCGCGGCGACTCTGGCCAAGCCGGCAGAGACCCCGCCAGCGGAGACTGCCTCCGGGACTAGAGTTTCCCTGCCGCCAAGGAGGGAATCCTCTTTTCAGCCCATCGTCGTGGCCGCCATGATGGAAGAAGCGAGGGGGGGGACACGGTAGCCTCCTTGAGCTCGGAGTCAGCCTCGGAGGAGGAACTGACCGAGGCCGTGAGGAACCTCGAAGTCCAATTCGAGAAGGTTCGATCCCGTAAGGAAGATCCTCGGGAGATAACCGAGGAAGACGGCGAGGAAGAGCAGCCTTCCATTCCGGCGCACCCGGAACCTAGGCCTCAGGATGGCTCAGCGGCCATTTTGTCTGCGATCCAGTCCTTATGCTCTGAGATAAGGACGAGATTCCCACGGCGAGATTCCCTCGGCCCAGGCCGGAGGACCCGCAACCTGGCCCGTCGGGAAGTCCTCAGAACAAACGACAGAGGACCCAACCCTCTCCTCCGCTCGCCCCCGTGAGGCCTACAGTTCCCTCCTCATCCTCCCATGAGTCGGGAGATGACGGTGCGTTGGGCTCAACGACTGGTTCTGAGGGCGACGACGACGGAACGGGTCTCCCGTCTCACGGGCCTCGCCGCCCGACGATATTGGCTCATTCCACGCCATGATCGCCAGGGCGTCCGAATTGTTCCAGCTCTGCCCAGAGGAGCAGAAAAAGGAAGGTTTCCTCTATCAGCGCCGGGAGGCCAAGAGGAAGACTGTCATCGCGGTGCCTCTAATCGATGACATCTGGGAGGAGGACCTGTTGGTTCTCAAAAACCCCTGCACGGCACCAGCCAAACGGGACCGGTACTAGAAGAAGTACCGGGTCCCCGAAACGGCTCCCCTGTGCCTTAGGGCCCAGCCAACGCCAGACTCGGTCGTCTCGGCGGCGAAGAAGAAAGCGGCGGGGTCAGGAGCCTCGACGTCGAATTCCCCGCCGGACGGCGAGGGAAAGAAGTTGGACGCCATGGGGCGGCGGGTCATTTCGTTGGCGGCGACGACGATCAAAGCGGCCAACGCCCTGGCGATCGTGGCCCGTTACGACAGGGAGCTCTGGTTTAAGCTGGCCCCCATATTGGACTTCCTGCCGGACGACAAGAGGTCCGAGGCCCTGGAAATACTGCAAGAGTGCGAGGTGGCGTCGGACCACGCCATAACGGTGGCAACCGATATTGGCGATACCGGGTTCCGCCAGCTGGGCAACGGTGTTTGCCTACGACGACGAGGTTGGCTCCGGGCGACCGACTTCCGTCAGGACGTCCAAACCAGGGTGTTGGACATGCCGTTCGACGGCAGCAACTTGTTCGGGAAGGCGGTGGACGAATCCCTCCAAGCCATAAAAATGGACACAGAGACGGCCCGCGCCCTACGAGCCCTTCAGCAACGACAGCCCTTTCGGAGCTCCGGAGGCAGACAGGGTGCATCCAAGGGATCCAGCGGTGGCTCGTCCTACCGCCAGGCGGCACGCTCCTCGTCTCACGAGGCCTACAGGGGTCGCGGCAAGCAGGGAGCGCCTCGCCGCCGTCGGCAAGGTGGCCAGGGCGGCAAGGCCACCACTTCCAAGCAGGACTGAACCGGCCGTGGTCTCGGGCCCGCACCGAAGCCCCCGGTGGGAGGCCGGCTGACGAATTTCGTCGGCGTGTGGAAGTCCATCTCCACTGACCGTTGGGTGCTGGATACCCTGGCAAGAGGACACTCTATCGAATTCCTGAAGAAGTGCCCTCATGTTCCACCTGTGGCCAGGAAGGAAAATCACGTCCCGCAACTGCTGTTGGAAGTACGGGCGATGCTCAGGAAAGGCGCCATCGAGCTTGTCCCGAAGAGGCTCCAGGGCTTCGGGGTGTACTCAATGTACTTCCTCGTCAGGAAGAAGACAGGCGGCTGGTGCCCCATCCTGGACCTTCGTCGTTTGAACAAATACATCAGATCACAAAAGTTCAGGATGGGCACCCTCCAGCACGTACTTGGACAGCTGGAGGAAGGCGACTTTCTATCGTCGTTGGACCTGGAGGATGCATACTTCCACGTTCCCATCCTCAAAAGTCACCGAAAGTTCCTCAGGTTCGTCGTCCAGGGACGCCACTACCAATTCAGAGCACTGCCGTTCGGATTGAAGTCGGCCCCCACGGTCTTTAACAAGTGACTAGCACCAGTGGTAGAGCGACTGCGCCTGCAGGGGATTCACGTCTACACCTACCTGGACGACTGGCTCATCTGCTCAAGGACGAGGGAACTCGCCGTCAAACTGCGAGGACCGTCCAGCTACTCACAGACCTGGGATTCACCATAAACTACCCAAAGTCCCACCTGGTGCCGTCGCAGGTGGCCCTGTTTCTGGGAGCGAAGCTCGATGCAGTGAGCAGCCTGGCGGCCCCGTCGGAAGAACGGACGAAGACCATTCTAGGCAAAGTGCAGCGCCTGCAGACGTTGGATGCAGGCGACGGGCACCTTCGAAGACAGGTTCCCCCTCAAAGAGGTGTTCCGGCTGGCGATTCAGTGGTGGGGCGTTCGAGCGCACCTCACGGTGAGCAAGGACTTTCAGACGCCGGCGTACCAGGAGACGGTGATGACGGACGCCTCCCTGGAAGGTTGGGGCGCCCACACCGGAGATCTCCACGCAAGAGGCCTCTGGCTTCCTGAGGAGAGGCTCTTGCACATCAACGTCCTGGAACTCCGAGCCGTTTTCTGGGCTCTCAAATCGTTCCTCCCGTCGCTCAAGTGCAAGGTGGTTCGGATCTTCACGGACAACACCACGACAATGTTTTACATACGGAAGCAGGGAGGCACCAGATCCCCAGCCCTATCCAAGGAGGCACAGGATCTGTGGCACTGGGCGGTCGCCCAGGGGATGTTCCTGGTTCCCTTCCACCTGGCAGGAGAAAGCAACACCATCGCCGACTCGCTCAGCAGGGAGCTGCGCGCGTGTCACGAGTGGGAACTGCGCCAGGATCAGGTGGATCAACTCTTCCGACGATGGGGCAAACCCCAAATCGACCTGTTCGCAACAGCGACGAACTCGAAGTGCAAGAGGTTCGCCAGCAGGTTTCCCCAGCCGAGAAACATGGGCGATGCGTTCTCGTTCCCTGGGACGGCCTAACCTGTATGCGTTCCCTCCGTTGCCGTTGCTGCTTCGACTCATCAGCCAGCTCAAGAGGTCCCGGTGCAGGATGATCCTCGTCGCACCGGTGTGGCCGAGGCAGATCTGGTTCCCGGACCTTCTGGACTTGTCAACGTCCCCTCCCATCAAGCTGTCGGCGGGCGCGGACCTTCTCTCCAGAGAAGGAGGCGCCATCTTCGACCACGACCTGGCGTCGCTGAACCTGCAGGCTTGGCTCCTGCATCGCTAGAGTTTGGAGGCTACGATATTCCGGCCGATTGCAGAGAGGTTCTTGCAAAGGCCAGGGCGTCCTCGACTCTCAAATGCTACGGTCATAAGTGGAAGAGGTTCTCTATCTGGTGCCGAGCACAGAACATCGACCCCCTACAGATTACGGCCCCTCAAGTGCTGCTGTACCTGCTATCGCTGGCAAAGGCTGGGCTAGCCCATGCCTCCATTAAGATTCATCTGGCAGCGATCTCCAGATATACCAGAACCACAGGACGGACGTCCCTGTGGTCCCATCGACCGGTAAGAGTTTATGAAAGGACTGTTCCGGTCGTTCCCGCCGGTGAAGGCCCCGGCCCCGGTGTGGGAACTTAACGTGGTGTTGACCAGGCTCATGGGGCCCCCGTTCGAGCCGATGCACTACGCACCGATGAAGTTTGTGTCGTGGAAGACTGCATTCCTGGTGGCCATTACCTCCGCACGACGAGTGGGAGAGATCCAGGCCCTATCCTGCAAAGCACCGTACTTGACTTTCCATGCCTCGAGGGTGGTGCTTAGGACGCACCCCTCCTTTATGTCCAAGGTGCCGTCGGACTTCCATCTTAACGAGCCCTTGGTGTTTTCTTCCCGTCTCCTTCGTCGCCGGCCAAGAGAGGACTTTGCACTCGCTGGATGTGGCTAGAGCGCTGAAGTTCTACTTGGACCGCACGAAGAGTTTCCGGAGGACATCACAGCTGTTCGTGAACTTTGGACCTGTGAATCAAGGGAAGGCTCTCTCGAAGTCTTCTATTTCCAGTTGGCTCTCCGGCTGCAACATGCACTGCCACCGGTTGGCTAACCGACCGCTGCCAGGCCGTCCGAGAGCACATTCGCCCAGAGCGATTGCTGCTACTACGGCGTTCTTATCTGGTGTGCCCCTGCTGGACATCTGCAGGGCTGCTACGTGGAGGTCGACGCACACCTTCACGAGATTCTACTGCGTCGATCGGGATTCCAGGGAGGAGTCCAGGGTTGGCCAAGCAGAGCTGGGAAACCTGTTCGCTTAAGGTGAGCCTGGTGAGGAGGTAAGAGATGCTTAATGTTGAGTTTTTGTATTGCTTAATGTTGAGCCTTTTGCCACCTCCCGTGGTTGTGCATGTGTGTACTGCTATGTATTCTTATATTCATGAGCATGTGAATCCATGCCAGACCCCATGCTGGAGAAGGAACAAGTTACTTACCTGTAACTGTTGTTCTCCAGCATGGGTCTGGTATGGATTCACATGCAAACCCTCCCGCCTATCCCTCTGCGGCTCTTCACTTGGTCATACTGCCTCTTCACGTGCTACCAAATCTGAAGATGGCTGCCAGGGCGGGGCTTAGGTAGAGGGCAGTCATTGGCTGTGGTCAGTATGACGCAGAGATCAGTGATTGGTTACTACTACGAAAGACGAATCAGAAACGAAACTGATACTGATTTTTTCTTTACCGAGGATTCCCAGCCTGACGACGGGGAATATTCATGAGCATGTGACTCCATGCCAGACCCATGCTGGAGAACAGTTACAGGTAAGTAACTTGTTCCTTACCACATCTTGTCTCATTATTGGAACGATTCCATGAGGTTTTGGGCTTTAAAATGTACTTAACGAAATCAACTATACTTCATTTCAGAACCACCAGGTATGATTACACGTTTTGAAAGGAGTTTTTCCTTTTCTAATGGGCTTCACGGACCTTGAAATATCTAGGGGTGTTCCTGACAGCAAGATATGCAGATCTCTATATGTCTAATATTCTACTGCTTTTTGCGAAGGCCAAGCAGGATTTAGTACGTTGGGGGGGGGGGAGGGGGGGGGGGGGAGTCCGAAATCTCTTGGTTGGGGAGGATAACGGCTATCAAAATGACACTATTAACTCGCTTGCTATGTGTTCCAGGCGCTGCCAATTTGGATTCCGAGAAAGGCCCAGAAGGAGCTGCAATCGCAGATATTTAGGTTTATATGGTCCCTTAAGAGACTGAGAGTAGCTAGGCGTACATTGATGGCGTCCAAAGGGGCAGGGGGTCTGGCAGTGCCAGATATTGAAAGCTACATATACGCGGCCCAACTGTCCCCGGTTTGGAGAGCCAAAAGGCGTCTCGGGCACAAGAAGTTGAGCACTGGGTAAACATTGAACAAAGCGTCATGGGATCCCCTTACACAAAACATGCTGGGTTTCTCCAAAGATCCGTAAAAGAAGTGTGCAGGGTCTCCTAACCTCTATAGCCACATTAGAATATTTGGACAAAGCTGCATGCAGATATGCAGCGACAACGTTTCCCTCGCCTAGGACGGGTCTCTGGGACAATGGGGAGTTCCCTCTGGGGATGCACAAGGGGTTATTTTATTTGTTGGAAAGAGGGGGGCTTACACACACTGGGCCAGTTGTACAGGGACAATCATCGTCTCACATTTGACGATTGTCAATGGTATGGTAGAGGAAAGGGATAGGTTTGAGTATTTACAACTTCATCACTGGTCGGCTCAACCACCAGTAGCAGTTCAGGGGATGTGTGAGACTGCTCTGTTTGAAGATCTGTTTATAGGAGACCCCCCAGAGAGCCAAGCTAGCAGCACTTTATAAGGTGTTAAATGAATCCAGGTTTAAATCCCATCATACCTATATGTCTATGTGGGAGGAAGATGTAGGGAGGCCAATCGATGATCTCACATGGTACATCTGGAGGAGAGCCAACAAGACCAAGCTGTTCACCTTGGAGAAAATAGCTTTAAATTGATGTTCTGTTGGTACCTTACTCTGGAACGGTTGCATAAAATCACCCCAACCCTTTCCCCATCCTGGTGGAGGTGCAATGCACCTTCCAGATCCTTTTTGAATGTGTGTTGGGAATGTCCGCAAGTTCAAACATTTTGGCAAGCAGTGATCACTCAAATCAGAGAAATATGTGGGTTTGATTTGGAAATGGACCCCTGGTTTTACTCCTGGGGAATGAAGATACTCGAGGGAATTACAAGTTGAATGCCAGAAGCTCCAGACTGATTACCTCTTTTCTGGTAGCGGAACATTTAGTAATTGCACAACACTGAAAATCGCAAGCCACGCCGGGTATAAAGGAATGGTGGACTAAAATGTGGTATGTAGCTGCTATGTCCAAAATAGATGGAGCCATGAGGGGACAAATGTCACAATATCTGGTGGATTGGGCCCCACTGATCGCGTTAACTCCGATAACCCCAACATTCATCATAGGCCTCACGAAATGTCCTCCTTTTCGCTACTGTAATGTAGAAGACTGAGCGGCTCTACATAAGTCCGAGCATGTGATCTAATCGGCAAACCACATCTCACAATATACTCATGCATAATGTCTATGGATGTATTTACGAATTTGTTTTAGTTTTATTCTTTTCTTAATTTGATTTTTGCTTCTGGGCATGATTGTTTTAAAGTGGTAGAAAAACTGACAGTTATGGACCCATTGTACACCAGTGAAATGTTAGTCAGAGGTGATCTTTCAAAAAAGTGGAATTGAAATACTTAAACTCTGACATGTAATGGCTTCAATTTTATGGTACGGAGTACATTGTTTTATATTATATAATTCAATAAACTTTAAATGGTAAAAAACGTATACTGTAATCGATCTTTAAAGAAATGTATCTTACATTAGATTCCCTCACATTTGCACATGCGAAAACGGGTTGGGCGCCGTCATCTTGTGCTAATCTTATCCGTTGATACATCACCCTAAGTTCATGTGCCCTCATGGCAAGAATATAGATTGCCCACCCCTAAAACTGACAGTACTAGAAATGTACGCCCCTTTTCACAACGCCAATGCACGGATCATGTCGACGTCCTCTGTGCACAATCTATTGACGTGTCTCCATAGAAATGCCAAGACACCTCGTTCCTCAAAGTATAAACAAAACCTTTCCAACCACACAACATTGGAGTTTCTTTTTCCTTTGTGTCAGTGTATTTCTTTTCGAGCCACTGTGACGTGTTTTTGCTCTGTGCAGCAATCTTCGTAGTTTGGCGACCTGCAAACAGGTACTTGCACTATCTGAACTGATTGAACTCAGTAGTCGCTTTTTATTTAAACATTTCTTATAACATGTGCAAATGTCTTTGCCAAACCATATTTAAATTGTACTTTTACAAGGCTTATATTGTCCATGTGTGAATGCAACATTTCACTATAGTTTCTGCCTATGTTTGTCTTTGTACTATGGGTTTTTGTAACATGACGGTGTGTTCCCTTCTCCTTCTTTAACAGTAGTTCTTGTATATCAACAAACATTCTTATTTTTCTGATTTTTGATTTTGTACTTATTCAATGATCGGGAGATTTGGCAACAATGCAGCAATACCAGTAGGAGCCCAAATATTCATAGGAGGACTTAATTGAAAGAGAAAGAGGCGGAAACCATGGGGAATGGGACGAGTCGTGATGATCAATAACCAGAGCCTGAACCCGTGCGCATGGAAGACGTTTCCACCTGGTGTACCTGTATTGGTTGCAGGGTTATGCCAACAGAGGTGGAGAACTGCTCCTGCTCAGAAAACTCTTGATGCTTGGCCTACATAGCCGAAGAAGACAAACCACCGCTCTGCATTACTGAGCTGCATGACTTCAGGGAAGCCTGCCTCACAAGATCTGTGTTGCGGATGATGATGGTCCTTATGCACGAACTTCGAGCAACCGTTTACCCTCGTAATCCAAGTAATGAGTACGTTTACACTAGATCTAATGTATGTTTGACAACTGATGTTGTTCTCCTACATCATTGCAACTTCCATCGATCACTGACAAATGTTTCTTTTCTGTAATTTGAATACATTTCTCGTTACTAATGTAAATCCAGTGTATTCATCATTAGATGTAACGTCTGAACAATCACGTTTCTTTCACTTTGAACTTAAAAGCAATATTTCCTGTTCTTGCTTCAATGGGAGTTCACATTTGTAATTTGTCCATGCTTCAGATGGTGTTTCAAACTAAGTACAGTTATCTGGTTCATTTTAGTAAAATATGTCTTTCTCTTTCACAGGTGGTACAGGCTTGTGGCCTATCAAGCGTTTACATGGTGGAGTCATGAAAGGCTTGGATTCTGCATTCGCCGAGTAATACTTGCCTTTGTCGTTTGAGCCATTCACGTGAAATTCCCCACTGACAGCGGAGAGGATTTTTACACACAGTACCGCAAATGCATCAATTGTTTGTGCCATCTACATTACGAAAGTGAATTAAAGAGTTTATATGAATAGTTGTTCGAATTTTTCACCAAGTCAACAACACGTCCAAACATCTAGGAGTTTCATGTAAGAAGTTTGGCGTTTTGCACTCAACTCATACCCATCCATCCCCCTCCAATATCGAAGGTAGTTCGCACCGATGACCGTGCGCTCCAAAGGAGGCTGGGTGGATGGGGACCCTCAAGGTGCCGAACATGTACACCTCACAGGGGTTTACCGATCTGAAACCCTTGTCCACATGACCTCCCCAGACCCGATGTCTACAGACTGCCATTGAAGACCCCCTTCCCTGCAATCAACATATGTATTTATCCCTTGAACATTTTTCCGGTCCATTTGCGCTCACCTCATGCCCATCCACCCCCTCCAGTATCAATGGCAGTTTGCACCTATGACTGCGCTCCCGAGGGGGCTAGGTGATGGGGACGCTCAAGGTGCGGACACCATGTACACCTGAAAGGAATCTTCCGCACTGTGACCACTGTCCACATGGCCTCCCCAGAACCGGTGTCTCCAGACTGCCCTTTGAAGACTGTCGCTGCAATGAACGTATGTATCCCTTGAACATTGTTCCGGGCCTATTGCGCTCGCCTCATGCCTATCCACCCCCACCCCCCCAGTATCAATGGCAGTTCGCACCTATGACCGTGCGCTCCCGTGGAGGCTGGGTGCATGCATATGAGGATGTCAAGCATTGGCATTGAGGCTTGTTGGGTGTTAACTAACATGTTGCACATTGACACACACACCCCCCCAATTACGCACTCACTTTTCTAAGCCTTTAGAAACACTGTGATAGTTCACTAGGGAACATCTCTGAGCAAGCCTGGTAACAAGTAGAGTGATGGCAATATACCTTGTGGATTGTAATCCGCTCATCTGTGCTACCAAGTAAGGGTTGGTCAACTATTTTGTTCTGTAGTTTCATCGATCGCTGCTCGGAAAGTTTGTATTGTCTTATACCCAATGTACACCGGATTCTCATTTTAATTTATCTCAAAGAGTTCACCATTATCAAACGTTTTATGTATTTTTATCTCTGGAATTACCACATTTCATTGCAGTGCATTGTATCAGACTATAATGATTCGTAGTGCATTGTTTCACTGCATGTTTACTTTTGGTGGCTCAGAATTTATTGAATAGACTAGTAATATATTACAATTGGTGGTATAACAATGAATTCTGACCAATTTGATCGCTGTGATAATTAGGCCATGTTACATAGTTTAAAAAAAAATGTAAAACAAAGTTTACAAACAAAGCTATGTGATCGGTGCTTGCTCACAATTATACTTTATTAATTTTAATAATTATTTATATTTCTTTAACAGACCTTTGACATTTCAAGAATGCCTTCATGTATTGTTTTTGATTGCCCTGCTGTGAACCATGTCAAAACTCCTGGCACAGTCCTGCATGTGTTCCCACAGGATTTAGATTTAATAAGAACATGGCTTTCAAATTGGGGATTTCTATTGTCCAATATTGAAAGCAGAGCCAAGGTTGTCTTGGAAGACATGAGGGGCAATCGATTCCACGTCTGCTACTTCCCAATGCAGTTCCAACAAAATGTCAGTACATACTGGCTCCTTGAGGGTTGGGTGTGGTCAAATTTATAGTACTTATGTACCTTTTCAATTTGACTTTTTTCTGATTATATACATGATATAAAGGAGCAAGATTCATCATTGATTACTATTCAGGAGTCAACAGCAACATCGCTCACCTATCAAGTAATTATATTATACTAATCCTTTATATGCGACTGAACAATACATGCATGTGGCCTACTTTGAATTGAAAGATATTGAAGATTATTATGTATAATATTTGTTATTGATAAGTCTTGTAGGAGAGTCTCTCAATATGGACCATCGTCTGAATCTGATGTTTTCTTTTAAATTTTGCTTTAACATCCGTAGTAAAACAATTACATTGTTATAGGGGGATGCTGAAACATTGACGACAATCCCTTCCTCATTTGAAACTGATCCGCAGTATGAGGTATGCGTAGTAAGGATTTGCGTTACATTGGTAGTTGTGGATCTACTTTATTTGGTTTGATATTAACATAAGTGGTTTATTTAAAAAATAAAATGTACATTACTGTTGGAAAAGTGCTAAAAATTCAATCAACAGCCTTGTATTTATCTCCAATAGACGTGCAACAATGAAAGTAAAACCTCCCCAAAACATAGTATGAAACTATAATGCATGTAACCTTGCACTGTATGAAAAGTTTTTTAAAAACATTTTTTATAACATTTAACTACCGAAAGCAGAAAACATTAAAATCAAAACATTACAGCGCAGACTAATTTGGGAGGCAACATTTAAACCACTTTGTTTTGTAGGATATCACACCACATCAACTCCATGTGACATCTCTGAAGTTTCAGGTTAAATATAAAATATATATGTTGAAATGTCACACATACCAAGTGTTCATGATCTTGCTAAGAATTTCAAATTGTTTTTTTATGACTAACCTTATTTCTGGTCGACAATTATTTATAACAACTTTGTCGAGAAGTACTTTGTGAGATCAAAGATTGTTCAATTAAATGTGCTTGACAATTAACTTTTTTGTAATGAATATTTTGTCCAAGGTATGTACCACTGAAGTGGTTGAAATGGAAGAGACATGTAGAACAGGGGTATACATAACATAAGGACTAGGCAAGCCGGCCCAGTCAGCTGCCGTCTACAAACAGAATGTCCATTCTCTATTTGTTTTCAGGCATTTAACCATTCTCAAGATGGAGTCAACGCGGTTCTCCATGCACCCTACTTCATGCCCTGAGAATATCATCCCATGATGTATAAAACTTGGAGATGGGAAGGGATTTTGCTCCTTTTCTCTCTCAGTTGGCCATATCTTCTTTTGACCATAGTTCAGTTCTGGAAACAAAGATTTGTCGCTATCACCCCCCCTGTTGAAAGGTCATGGACCCTAAAGATGCTAAAAATGTAAGGCCCATTACCAACACAAATTTGCTGCTGAAGATCCTAGCTAGATAAGGTGGCTACAAACCAACTACAAGCCCACCTTGAGCTGTCATTCATATTTCACAGCAGACAATCTGGATTCAGAGCTAATCACAGTACAGAGACAGCTTTCCTCGATTTACAGACTAACACCCTGGAGATGTCGGGCCAAGGAAAGAATGGACTCTTGGTCCTTCTCGACTTGTCCGGGGCCTTTGATCTGCTGGACCATGATGCCCTGCTTGACACACTATCAGATACTGGGAATTGTGCCCCTCAGTCAATGAACTGGATTAAATCCTTTCTGTCGGGTAGACCATCCTCAATGCCTTTTCCAACTCGGCTTTGATTCTTTATGGAGTTCCACAGGGAGCTTGCATTTCACTAACACTTTTCAGCTTGTACATTAGATATCTTTGCAGTTTGTTAGAATCCTGTGGAGTCATGTTTACCAATTACGCAGATGATACCGAAAATCAGTGGGGACCATGATAGGGACACCAGGAATCGGAATGCATGTGGCCTACTTTGAATTGAAAGATATTGAAGATTATTATGTATAATATTCGTTATTGATAAGTGTCTTGATAAGTGTCTTGTAGGAGAGTCTCTCAATATGGACCATCGTCTGAACCGACACCAGGAATCGGATTGCAATATACAAGATTATTGAACAGTGGATGACAGACATTTTGGCTCTGTCTCAATGGAGCAAAAACCAAACTTATGCTGTTTGGCAGCCCAGTGTCAAAAGCAAAATTAGGGAACGAATATGGATCTTTTTATGTTAAAGATTGCCCCATAATAGTTACGGGAAAAGTCAAGGCCTTGGAGGTATTTTCCGAAGCGTGCCCGGAGGTCAGCTAATTTGGGAATGATCTGCTCTCTCAGGTTGAAAAGGGCAGCGGGGCTTGGTAGAGCCTTTCCCACGAGAGCAGCAGAGATGTGGAATTTGCTCTCAAGCTCGCTTCGTCTGGAAAACCTTTCTAACATCTTCCGGGCTCATCTGAAAACCTTGTTTTTCAAATCATTCGGGGTTTGAACTGGCATATAGTATTTGGTTGACCTGAACTAGCTATGTGTGTCCCGTTTCCTAATGTCGTCCTGGTGTTTGTGTTGGCACCCCGATCCCTGTGGGTTCCTGGTGCGGTATAAATTAATAAATAATCTGACATATCATTTACAATCACATCTGATTGGCATTGTAATTTTAAATATGTTCCAGTGTTTTACATATGTAAAGTAGGTTCTATTTGTAGATATGTACATATTTGGTTCATTGAGTGGAAAAGGAATTTGCTGGGTTTATACATTTTAAAAATGCTTTTTTTTTCAGCTTAGTCTTGTGGTCGGCACATCGAAGTCCACTGTTTCAAAGAAATTAAAGAAAACCAGGGTAAAGAACAAACCAGTTTGTTTAGGAGAAGTTTTTAAGCAGATATTTTGCTGATATTACTTTTTTTTAATTAAATTGTATCTTCTGTATGTGTGCTATAAATTGCCATGTTTTTATTTCAATCTGTTAGAGACCCAGGACGAAGATGAGCATAAAGACTCGGACAACAACAGAAACTAATGATGTTGCTTACCAAACTGATGTCATTATGCAGCAACTACTTTTTAATGGCACAGCCTGGTCCACTCAAGGTTGAGTCGTGATGCAGATGTCCAGTGGCCGGAATATGAATTTAATGTCACAAGCAAGCCATGGAAAGTAACCACGGATCATTGCTGCATTGCAAAATGTCACCTAGATGAAACTGAAGACATAGAAGATATAAATCGGAAATGTTTGCAGAACCGATGATGCAATCTACACCCTCTAAAAATGTCCACCGACGCAAATGATATCCATGTTTCTCCAATTCATGCAGAAATATCACAGTCCCAAATAACTGAAGCATCTTCGCAATTCATTGACATGATCTCGACTTCAGTATTTCTACTTTGGGGGAGTTGTCCACCACCATCGCATCGCAACCCACAGCACTGCAGGACGATTGGCTTTTAAAGGAGCAAAAATACATTGTATTCAACTGCTGCCTGCTAGAGATTATACAAATGATAACATGTGATCAAATTACATAGGAGGATATGTGAGGAGGCATTGGTGAATTTGACTTGTGTAGTCCAAGGCACCAACTTGAAAATACATGCCAGCTGTCCACCAACATAACACATTTTCATGGTCAGCACAACCTATGCTTGGGAAAGTGCCTGCTGGAAATCTACTTTTGTTCATCTGCTTTGCTGTTCAGTGGATCAATGTTAAGTAAAATGTCAAGTTTCTGTGAATTTTTGGGAATTGAATTCTTTCCTAAATCACAGTACTACAAATATAAGGATGATTTCTTGTTCCCCCGCTATTAGCCAGACCTGGAAACTCAGAACAGATATCAATTGACCGTACACTGGCTGGCAAAAGGGTCATGCTTGCTGGCGACACAGTGCGACAGTCCAGTATTCTCTGCTAAATACTGTACCTATCACTTTCAAGACATGGAAAGTAAATAAATAGTGAGTTCGATGTCTGAATGTACATTGTTGTCATGGAGAAACATGGTTTCATTAAATAATCGAACTTCTGCAATCCAGGGGAATGCAAATAGACCTGGTAGCCACTGACAGGCACGTTGGAATAGCAAAGGCCATGCAAGAGTAGTTCCCACACATACAGCATGAATTTGATGTACGACACGTTGCAAAATCAATTTCTAAAAAAATTACAGTTGCTGGTAAAACAAAGGGTTCAGAAAACATTTTAAAGTGGTCTGCCTATCAGCAACCATCTTTGGTGGAGCTCAAAAACTTGTAATGGATTTGTAGAAATTCTACTTGAAAAGTGGCTTTCATTGGTGCACCACTGTTCCAACATACACTCTTGGAGAGAAAACAAACATTTCCACGAATGTGGACATGGACCTTTGACTAAGGAGCAGGAGCGTTAGAAGTGGTTGGTATCAGGTTCCCCTCCTCGCGCAGCACTGGAGAAAATTGTGTATGACAAAACGCTTTCAAGAGACCTAAAGAGACTTGGCGAATTCAGCCACACTGGAGATTTACATGTGTTCCATAATATGTGCCTAAAGTACAAACCAAAAAGGTTGCATTTCGGCATAGCCGGTATGGAGGCCAGAACAGGATTGGCTGTATTTGTGCACAATGAGAACATTAGGAGGGAACAAGCAAGAACTGCAGGAACTTTCGGGATGCTTCGTTACCAAATGGTGTTTAAAAAGACAAAGCAAACAATGGGTGGCCAAGCCAATATGACAGGAAATGGATGTTTTATTTGTGAAAGATCTCACATTGACTGTGCTGGCCATGCATACGCATGGAATGGCTCCAGAGTTTGTTTCCAGGGCCCATAATATGCCACACAACATCGCAAAAGAGGCTTGTGCTCCAAAACTTGAACTTGTTGAGAGGTTGACTTCCAGATTTAAATGATGTGGCCACATTTGTGAGTTGCCTAATTCCCCATTACTATACTGGGTGTATGCCAGCTGACGATAAGCCATAACAGCCCTTCACCTTCACTTGCTTTACAATGTTAAAAGAAGTGACCACAAGTAAAAGCGCTAGTGCGCCTATTTCATTTAATGCTGCACTGTGATAGAAAAAATGTCTTCACGGTGCTGCTCTCTTCCCGCTAGTGGCATAAAATGCCCTGAAACGAATGTGTGCTGCTACTGCCCTGAAACCACAGTGCCCGCTTCCGTATAGTAAAATAAGCCTTCAAGTGAAAGCCCCCTATATATGCACACTATAAATGCAACATGGCAATACCAGTGTATGGCCATATAAAAACAACAATGGTGTCCGCTACACGGGGCGAGCATCTGTGGTATAGACAGTCTGATTCTCAATGACAAATTAAAACAATATCACGATTGGTGAAAAGTCACCATATCGAACAAAGTGACTAATGCATTAAAATACAATATAAGACAAAAGCTGAAACCTGAGTTCCTATTCAGTGCAAAAGTATGGCTGTAAAACATCCAGATATCCATAAATTTAAATGAGTATCGAAGTGTGTTGATTCATATAATACACACAGCCAATAAGAGGGAGGGTCTACCTAGATCGGTATCATAACTATAGACAATAGTTTGTAAACTTGTGATAATCATATATGCAGAATGGATGGACATATCAAGGTGTGTTGGTTAATATAGATTAGCACCTGGATATCAATGTTTAATTCCTCATTCATATAGGAACACATACATCTCTGAGTCTATATTTAGACCATTGGGTTTCAGAGTATCATATTTGCATATGAGCTTGGCTTCTAGCTGACGTAACTTGAGTTCTCTATTGCCAAGTCTTTTATGTTGTGGTATATGGGCTAGTCCCTGGAAACTCATTTCTTTTACATTATTGCTGTGTTGTTCAGCAAAATGTGTTGCCAGTGGATAGGTTTGATCTCCATTTTTTATAGCCCTATAATGTTGCAAGATGCGCAGTTTGAGCGGGCCTATTGTAGATCCTATATAGTTCAGGCCACAACTACAGGTAATGGCATACACAACGAACTTCGTTTGACATGTTATTCTATGTTTGTGTTTCCATTGTTTGCCTTCACTTGAAGGCTTATTTTACTATACAGAAGCGGGCACTGTGGTTTCAGGGCAGTAGCAGCACACATTCGTTTCAGGGCATTTTATGCCACTAGCGGGAAGAGAGCAGCACCGTGAAGACATTTTTTCTATCACGGTGCAGCATTAAATTAAATAGGCGCACTAGCGCTTTTACTTGTGGTCACTTCTTTTAACATTGTAAATCAAGTGAAGGTGAAGGGCTGTTATGGCTTATCGTCAGCTGGCATACACCCAGGATAGTAATGGGGAATTAGGCAACTCACGATTGTGGCCAACTATGTATTTACACACTGAACAATGGCGGATTTGTTGCAATCAGGACCATAGAGTTCTAAACAATTAACTGTTAAGGTTTTTTTTCATGTTATGTAAATGTCAACTTTTTTTACGTTATGTAAGCTGCACAGCTGTGCAGACCCAATCACCTTCAGTGCAAGGGTATAAAAACACAAGGAAACAAACGTTTGGAATCATACTAGCCTGAGGAAGCTCGCGAGTCGAGCGGAACGCGTGGCGTTTTCCACCCGCTGTGGGTGAGTGCTGTATGACACCTGGTCTGCTTAGGTATTGTTATGTATGCTTTTTATACTATGTTCACTCTTTTTAGATAAATAAAATGAAATTTTGAACACAATTTGAAGTCTTGTGTGCTTGGGCATTTTTTGGTAGGTGTTTGTGGGAGAGCTTTCTCCTCCCCAGCACCTTTACCCTTCTGTTTAACATATATTGAGTGTAGCCTGCTCTAGCCCGGTAGCACCAGCTCAGTAATGAGGCAGAGCGCAATTTGTTGGCTAATCATCTGCTTTACTAACTTTCTATAAATTGCAGCCGCCTCCCGTGACATATTATATGTTCTACATTTTAACATTTTTTGTTTCAATTATGATCACGTTTGAGCGCCCCTTATGTCATTAAAAGAGTAAGTTTATTATAAACGAACTTTTTGACATTTAAGAGGGGGAGACTACCTGAGATAGCCACCACTGAAATTGTGGGTTGAGCTGTGATAAGACATACACATTTCTTTAGTAGTATTTGTCTTACGTCTCAGGGTATCATTGTGTTCTGAGTGAATCCATTCAGCATACAGCTGGGGCAGCAAACAGCCTTTTGCTGCCTCAGACATGGCAGACCAGGTGGAAGCAAAACGAATGGCAGCGGCACTGATTCTCTTTGACCAAGACAAAGCGGCTACTGACTTCACTGGTGATAGTAGCCTACCCGCAAGCCTTACAGTGCAGCAAAAACTTGATAAGTTGGAGAGAGTTAAGAAAAATGAGATTTCCAAGTGGTGGGAAGCCATGACCCTACAAATGTACTTGGAAGCACAACGCATTCCAAGGGGACTAAGAATACTAACAATACCCACATTTGAAGATATGGACCCCCAGCTCATAGAAGAGTGGACTACACACACAAATACCTGTTCATCTCGAATGATTGAGAGCCTTATCAAATATGCCAAATTGGATAGGCTCAAATTGATCAAGGAGATAGAAAACATGGAAGAAACCTTATTCCCCTCAGAAGATGGGGATGAGTGTAAGAAACGGATGATAAGAGTTGAAGAGAACCTTGAGAGATTTGAAGGAGAATTACGGCTGAGGAAACAGCTAAAATTCAAAAGAGACAGGTTGGACTATGAGCAGGGAAGAATATACACCTTTGCGAGAAGGTTTGATGGCCCTATCAAAGCACGATTGGAGCAGAAAATTCCCAACATACCACAAACTGAAATGCAAGCGGAAGATCCGAGTAGTTCTGAAGTGGAGCTATCAGACACTGAAGGAGCATATTCAAAAAAATTGAATTTTTTAGACGAGTTCAAACTACTCCACATGGACAGCAGAATGGACAAAAGAGGACGGGGCCAACAAGCCAGTCGAGGAAGAGAACAAAGAGGAAGAGCAGGAAAAGTACAACCAGGCGAGGTAGTCGTGCCAAATGGGGACGATCAAACTGGAAGGGCAACAAGATCTGGGACCAAACCAAGGGGCAAGAAAATGAACAGTTGAAAATCTATAACATTTCGACAAGGACCCTTACTCAAATTGAAGAGTCAGTCCTGCTACTAGGTCTGTCATACAGCCCCACCCACGCTTATGACTATACATCTGCCAGGATAGATCTTTTCAAATTTACACGCAAACTGAAATTGACCAAATTTTATGCCACACAAGTTGGGGATATCAGACATAAAAAGGATCAAGATAAAGAAACTGCATCAATTCTGTCAGAGAGAGAGATTTGGGTACCCTGCTATGTTTAGATGAACTACAAGGGAATACTGATATATGCACTGGATATACAGATACTGTAGACAATGATACATTGGCCGAACAGTTTGGAATCAACGCTAATGTGAACTGCTTCAGCAACTTTAGACCCAAATCGGTTTTTTGTCCGAACATTGAATGTAGTCTAATTGATATCTTTGAAAAACTGGTAATTAAGGATTCGAAAAAGAATTGTCAACCCTCAATTCTGATGCTATGAAATTTAAGAATCTGAAAACATCACAAGTCAGCGCCTTGGAAACACTGCATAAAGACCATAATATTGTGATTCGACCATCGGATAAAGGGGGTAGCATAGTTATCATGGACAGTATTAACTATAACAAGGAAGCCATCAGACAACTGAGCAATACATCATGCTATGAAAAAGTTGACAGATCTATCCTTAATACCACTAATCAAGAATTCCACACTCTGTTACATATTTGGAAAGAACAGGATTTAATACATGAGGATGAGTATTTCTATTTGAAGAACGTCCATCCCACTACTCCTCATTTATTTTAATCCCAAAATTCACAAGAGTTTTATAGATCCCCCTGGACGTCCTATTGTATCCTCGATAGGCAGCCTTTTGGAGAACACCTTGAGATTTTTAGACCACTTTCTCCAACCTTTTGTATTGAGTTTGAACTCCTATATTTGAGACACTTCTGACTTGCTAACAAAGCTTAATGACGTTAATTGGAATCTAATTTTCTTTTGGTTTCCCTAGATGTAGTCTCTCTTTACACTTCGATACATCATCAGTATGGGTTAAATGCATGTAAGCACTTTTTAGCGAGTAGATCTGTGAGCTATCGCCAACATAATCTCATGCTATTAGACATGTTGAGATTCTGCTTGGAACACAATTACATCCTGTATGATAATGCTATCTATAGACAAATACAAGGCACGGCCATGGGGTCATGCATGGCACCAACCTATGCAAATCTATATATGGGATGGTGGGAAACGACAGTGGCATGGAGTGAGAAGATGGAAGAATTCACCAAACACATAGTGATGTGGTATCGTTTCATTGATGATCTGTTTCTAATATGGGACGGTACTGAAAATGAATTACAAAAATACATCTCTATTTTGAATTGCAACCCATATAATCTGGTATTGACTAGTACTGTCAGCAGAAAATAATTGGTCTTCTTAGATGTGTTGTTTAAAATAGAAGAAAACATGATAAAATCTACACTCTATAGAAGGGAAACTAGTTCCAACTCTACCCTCCATGCCAGCAGTCATCATCCCACATCACTCAAAAAATCCATACCATATGGAGAATTCTTGAGAGCCAAACGTATCTAGTCAGGAGAAAGATTTCCAGGAAGAAGCCAACAATATCGGCAGAAGGTTTGTAAGCAGAGGATACTCTACAAATACAGTGACAGAATGCTTTGAAAAAGCAGACAAACTTTCTAGAAGTATTCTGTTCAAACCCAAAATTAAACCTTAAAATGAGAAAATCAGGTTCATAACAGGCTTCAACCAACAAGCCCAACAAATAAGAGTCATAATGCAAAAACATTGGAACATTCCGACCACCGATAGAGATCTGTGTAGAGTCTTAGAGATAAGACCGAGTGTTACATTCCGCAGAGCCCCCACACTAAAAAACATCTTGGCGCCAAGTATGGTAGTGACTAAGAATGAATCGTCAAGTTGGCTCTTAGGAGAGAACAAAATGGGTTTCAGAAAATGTTGTAAATGTAAAATGTGCAATTTTGTATCTAAGAGACCATTTATTGGTGTTGGTGGCAAACAATGGAAACACAAACATAGAATAACATGTCAAACGAAGTTCGTTGTGTATGCCATTACCTGTAGTTGTGGCCTGAACTATATAGGATCTACAATAGGCCCGCTCAAACTGCGCATCTTGCAACGTTATAGGGCTATAAAAAATGGAGATCAAACCTATCCACTGGCAACACATTTTGCTGAACAACACAGCAATAATGTAAAAGAAATGAGTTTCCAGGGACTAGCCCATATACCACAACATAAAAGACTTGGCAATAGAGAACTCAAGTTACGTCAGCTAGAAGCCAAGCTCATATGCAAATATGATACTCTGAAACCCAATGGTCTAAATATAGACTCAGAGATGTATGTGTTCCTATATGAATGAGGAATTAAACATTGATATCCAGGTGATAATCTATATTAACCAACACACCTTGATATGTCCATCCATTCTGCATATATGATTATCACAAGTTTACAAACTATTGTCTATAGTTATGATACCGATCTAGGTAGACCCTCCCTCTTATTGGCTGTGTGTATTATATGAATCAACACACTTCGATACTCATTTAAATTTATGGATATCTGGATGTTTTACAGCCATACTTTTGCACTGAATAGGAACTCAGGTTTCAGCTTTTGTCTTATATTGTATTTTAATGCATTAGTCACTTTGTTCGATATGGTGACTTTTCACCAATCGTGATATTGTTTTAATTTGTCATTGAGAATCAGACTGTCTATACCACAGATGCTCGCCCCGTGTAGTGAACACCATTGTTGTTTTTATATGGCCATACACTGGTATTGCCATGTTGCATTTATAGTGTGCATATATAGGGGGCTTTCACTTGAAGGCTTATTTTACTATACGGAAGCGGGCACTGTGGTTTCAGGGCAGTAGCAGCACGCATTCGTTTCAGGGCATTTTATGCCACTAGCGGGAAGAGAGCAGCACCGTGAAGACATTTTTTCTATCACAGTGCAGCATTAAATTAAATAGGCGCACTAGCGCTTTTACTTGTGGTCACTTCTTTTAACATTGTAAAGCAAGTGAAGGTGAAGGGCTGTTATGGCTTATCGTCAGCTGGCATACACCCAGTATAGTAATGGGGAATTAGGCAACTCACAAATGTGGGCAACTATGTATTTACACACTGAACAATGGCGGATTTGTTGCAATCAGAACCATAGAGTTCTAAACAATTAACTGTTAAGGTTTTTTTTCATGTTATGTAAATGTCAACTTTTTTTACGTTATGTAAGCTGCACAGCTGTGCAGACCCAATCACCTTCAGTGCAAGGGTATAAAAACACAAGGAAACAAACGTTTGGAATCATACTAGCCTGAGGAAGCTCACGGGTCGAGAGGAACGCGTGGCGTTTTCCACCCGCTGTGGGCGAGTGCTGTATGACACCTGGTCTGCTTAGGTATTGTTATGTATGCTTTTTATACTATGTTCACTCTTTTTGGATAAATAAAATGAAATTTTGAACACAATTTGAAGTCTTGTGTGCTTGGGCATTTTTTGGTAGGTGTTTGTGGGAGAGCTTTCTCCTCCCCAGCACCTTTACCCTTCTGTTTAACATATATATATATATATATATATATATATATATATATATATATATATATATATATTAAAAACTTGGAATGTCATTATTTTAAGTATGTGCCTTTATTTCAAAATCATGAACACATTTTTGTAGATTGACATTTTTCAGACATATGCTTTTCGATTCTCTAAATCTTTCTTTGTCGCTCCCTCTCCAGACATATGGACTACCCACATGGTCTCTGTCCTCTCCCATTTCTCTTCATCGTACATTAATAGTAGCACCAGATGGGAAGTACTCTTGTCTATCAGAATGGGCCCCGCTGGTTGACCCTCGGCCCCTGCAACCCATGCAATCCCTGGCACTTGCTCTCATGGCCTCCCTTTAGCAGTGGCCTTGTTCCTGTTGCTGTCTCCCCTCCCCCTGCCCCACCCTCCCACCCCTTTCAACTGCAAGCTCTCCTCTTTACTCTGCACTTCCCTTCCCACATTAGCACTCTACATTTAGCCAACCGGCACTCACACCCACACCGCTTACTAATGCACTTGCTCTATCCAAATTTCAAATTAATTAGTATCAAATTAATTAGTAGGTAGGACAGCTCTTGTTATCATTATCCCTTGTCCCAAACCGCTCCCCACCACCCCCCACTTGTCGGTCTTGTGGTTCTTTGAAAGTCCATTAGTTGTATAGGCGCATTACAAACATTGAATTAAAATAAATCAAATTCAAACAAGGATCGACGGAACAGTAACCATTAGTTGTGTGGTTGATATTAATCAAGCAATCTTACCAGACAGAAGTGGTAATGGTGCTAATGGTTGTACGTATTAGCCCAACTGCATTAGCCCACATAGCTCGTTGACCATTTGCTTGCAACTGACACTAGTCATTGCCCTGGTTTGGTTGACATGAACATGGTAGATCATATTCATTCACCATTCATGTTACGTGATACACGAGAAGAAGTTGTGGTTGTGCACTTGATGGTAATTGTATCTATGGGGACCACCTATGAACAACTGAGTTAAAGAAACTCTGTGCACTTGACAATTATTGTACAGACATATGGCCCATTGTTCTAAATGTTGATGCATATTTCCAATCATGGAAGCATAGGTAACCGTGTGAAATGTCATTGGTGGATATGGAGATGCAGAGGGAATAAGTATGACTAATAAAGTATGAAGTGGAGGTGCTTTCCTCCTAGAGTAAACGTTTTCTGAAAGGGCCATGGAAAGTGGTGAAAATAATAGCAACATTAGATGCGCACATTCAGATTGTAATCGAAAAAAAAGGCCTATGTTCATAATTGCCTCATTGGGACACCTGTGCCCTCTTCTCCTACTGTAACACAATGGGTATTGATTATTAGACCTATTAGGGTCAATATTGCATTCCTAGCGTGAATCAGAATACATGTTATCACACTATCACGGTCTAGGGAGAAGTAATTCTGCTGAACATATTATGTGTTCTCAGTACATCATATACACATAACAGCCAGTATTTTCTGTATCTCAGCGGACCAGCCCTGACATCAGTATAGTACCGCTTGCTGACAAGAGCTAGAATAGAGGAGACTTTGCCCCTTTCCTCCAAATACAGATAAAAATACAGATATAAGTTTTGAGTGGCAGAAAAATGTGGGCATTTTACATTAGATAATGCCCAGTTCTAGATTTTTCTAGAGCTATCTATGCACAGCAGTGTATTATCTTTATTATCCACTATGGTGCCAGCTACTAGAAAGATCCATCAACTTGTACTGGTATGACACAAAACACATAAGGCTCCTTAACTATAAGATCCTACTAAAACATAGCGAAAAAACCACAGAAAAATCTGTAATAGACCTGATACATGGCTCAGGTCTAGCTAACTTGGTGCAGTCTATGCCAGGTTGCTATATACATAAATCATGAAGGGCATGAGACCAGCTCATGCTATAAAAAGGTCGAACGGTTTCATAACCATAGCTGTTCAGGTCATCTTCATCAGGACGTAGAAGTGGTTCATATCAGAGGGGTCTTGACTCCCTAATGGGTAACTACTTTATCCCATTGGTGTGTTTCTTACTCCTACAAGAGATAACAGAAAAACCAAAGAGGAGATCACTTGGTATACTATGCCTAGTGTTTACTCCTATGCATATAGTGCTGAAAAGTGTATATATTGCTTCATAGAATTTATAAGAATATGACAAGACTACTAGGGTCGTTGAAATCTTTTGTATTTTCAATCTGATGCCTGATGTCATGCAAAACAAAGAAGGGGAAGGGGGTGGAAGATGCTCCAGAGTGCTCATAGTGTATGCTGACCCTCACACTATATGTGTATGGGGGTGCTGATCCTTCTATCCCTCTCATGCATAAAGGGTGCAGTATACTCAGTGTGACCTACCCCCATGATGTAGTATTGGCGCAGTCATGCAATGTCCATGGATATTAACAGGCATATGTTGTCATGTGCTCTTATTAGATTAAAGCAAAACAAGCAAGATACAACGGTTTGAAACACCTTGTCAATTGGTGCTTCTAGGAGTAATATGCATGGACTTTTAGGGCTTACCAGCTAGTGAGTATCATAGAACACACTTGCTTGTAGGTGTTCCTCTGTACGCGAGTATATTGAATGGGACCCGCCGCTTGTTTCTGTGGCGGAGAAGTGGCTCTGAAATGTTTCCTTCCTAGAGGAAAACAAACAAATGCAAAAATACCAGGGTCGCGTTATTGCTGGGTCGCGGTTATAAAAATGCTAATCATTCTCATTTGTCAATGTGGTCTGTGCGCTTACCATGATTCCAGGTAGGTGACAGGACCTGTCTGGGGTGCTGCTGCCGGTGTCTGTGCAGCACCTGTTGTACGTTTCGTGCGGGCATCGCGATGCAATTGAAGCATGTCTGGGGCCAACTGCTTCTCTATGGTCAGGACGCCATGTTAGCACTGGCCGCATAGGTGGCCATCTTGAGTGAGGCTAATGCATGATGTATTGTGTGTGTATATGCGCACACCAGCCTAGAAGCAATAAACGATCTCCAGATGCAGAGGTATATCATAATGCATCAGGGTTGAGTTGGTGACATTAGATTCAATAATTGTAGTTAAATAAAGTAAAAATACAGCAGTGCAATATCTTTGTGTGGTAATGTGCCTAAAAAAGCGATAACAGCTCTGGGTACTACATGATGCCTAAAGATGTAATTGGAGGCAGAACGAAGCGGGGCACACGTACAGATGAAGACTTATAAAGCACACTACAGAATAGAAGCCATTATGTGTGGATTACAATTTCAAGGAAGCTCACTATGATCAAATTAATGTGGGAGAACAGATAGCTCATTCCATTGGATTTGTTCATTTGTGTATTCAATCTAAATATCCAATTTTGTTCTCTCCTAAGTAGAATGTTCTGATAATTCCCACCCTGTTTGGGCATTTGTATTTTTTCAATTACTGTCCATTTAAAGTCTTCGGGGCCATGTCCTTCTGATATGAAATGATTGACCATGGGGGCTGTGAGTTTTTTTGTCCTGAGGCAAGACCGGTGTTCGATCATTCGTTTTTTGGTTGGTGTCATCGTCATACCCACATATTTCAAATTGCATGTACATCCTATCAGATATATTACTCCTGAAGTGTTACAGTTGGTAAGGTGACGTTGTGTCCAAGGAGTTCGTAATCCAAGGTCAATTTCTTTGGTGCGCTCAGTTTGTGGGCACATGGAACAAGCCCCACATGGGGAATGTCCAGTTGGAGAAGTGCTTTGCCAAATGGTTGCAGGGCGTTTTTCTTTATCTTCCCGTAATGTTTTTACTAGTTTGTCTCTAATATTTGTTCTCCTTTTGAGGGCAAATGTAGGTTCTTCCAAGATGTGTTGTCCAGTGTTTAGGATCGGCCATAGGGTCTTTATTTCCTTTTTTAGTTTCTTCACAATTGGTGAGTAACTTAAGACTGCCATGATGTTGTCATGTTTCTGTGGTTTTGGATGCTGTTGCAGAGTCGTACTCCTTGGAATGTTGCGAGCTCTCCTATAGGTGTATCCTCTTTGGGTAGCCTCTGTTGGCCAATTGTTTTTTCAATTTTTTGCCTTGGTCTTCATAGTCGGATGTTTGGGTACCTAGTCTTCTGTATCTAAGAAACTGGCCGAAGGGCAGGTTGTCTTTTAGTGCCTGTATGTAGCTCGAATATGCCAACAAGGAATTCCTATCAGTTGATTTTTTTATACACTTTAGAGCACAGTTTTTCCTTCAACTACAGTGATGTGTAGGTCCAGAAAGTGGATAGTTTTTTTTTTTTTTTTAATCAAATTCCAATGTAAATTTCAAATGTGGATTTTGTAGGTTGAGCCAGGAGTGGAACACCTGAAGATCATGTTCTGTGCCTGTAAAAATCATGAAGACATCTATATACCTTTTCCAGAGTTTAATTTAGTCTAGAAATGGATTAGAAGCAGGTAGATGGCATCATATTCAAAGGCATTGACGTATACATTGGTCAGGCTAGGGGCGAATGTAGCGCCCATAGCTGTCCCTGATATCTGTTGATAAAAGGTATCTTCACATATGAAAAAGTTCCTTGCCAGGGCTATTTCTGCCAGTTGAATTATCAGCCCAGATGGTGTGTTGTATAATTCAATGCCCGATTCCAGGAGATATTTTACCATGGAGAGTGTGGCTTGTTGTGGTATTTTAGTATACAGAGACTCAATGTCCATGGTGACAAGCCATTCTGTTTCTTGATTGATTTGGATGGTATCCAGGAGATTAAGCATGGCTGTAGAGTCCTTCACATAGGCTCGCATTTTGGGTACTTACTCTTTGATGAAACAGTCAACAAACTGTGAGAGAGGTTCAAGAATAGACTGTATCTCAGACACTATGGGTCTGCCAGGAGGCGGGTTGATACCTTTATGTATCTTGGCTGGTATACAGGGATGTGATGTAATGAGGAAAGCTGCCTCTTTTGCACTGATATGTCCTTCAGCCTCTGCTTCTTCAATGATGGTATTGATTTGGTTTTTGAGTTGATTGGTTGGGTTGCCTAGGAGAATACGGTAACTCATAGGATCTTGTAAGAGAGTATTCACCATGACATTGTAGTCTGATTTGTCCATCACGACTGTGGCTCCACCCTTATCTGCTGGTTTTATGATGATGGCTTCATTGTCAGCTAGGGTTTTTAATGCTTCCAGTTGTTGTTTGGGGCAATTCGAGTGTATAAACAGAATATTTTCTTTCATTTTGCTGATAATCTTAAGCAAGGCTTGTTCGAAAGTTGTGGACTCCAGTGTTGGTGCCATATGGTGGATAGAATTGTGACGGTGGCTTCAGACTAAGGATTTTTCTCATGAGTTGATTGACCCCTATTCTGGTTTGAAAAGTCATAGTAGGCAGTGGGAACAAAGGAAAGGCCTTTTTGTAAGATTTCCTCTTCAGATTTTGTAAGTACATATGTTGATAAATTCACAACTAGTGAAGCGTTGGTTCTGAAAGCCTGCGTCCTCTGCTGCGAGTGACTCGCGGGGATTGGCCTTGCCATCGCCGTTTCCCTTTGTTGCCCCCTCGTTGTCCTAAAAAGGGGCATTCGTTGGTGGTACCGGGGCCTGATTCATATTGAACCATACTCTGGGGTTCCCAGAGCTGTTGGATGACCCAGATGAAGAGCTTGATCTGTTTCTGTTCATGCCTCCCTGCATATTTTGAAATCTGAGCTGGGAGGCGTCATGTCTGGGCTGTTTTGCTTCATCTGAGAAATAGTTAACACCCACATAAGGGTATATTTTTTCATGGGAAAATGCTGCCAGATCTTTCTTTAATGTGGTCCATTTTTTATTTAGATTGAAGTCTCTAAATTCTTTCAAAGATGTCTCTAGAGCCAGTAATTTGACATTATAGATGTCCAGCGAGATCTTAAGTTTCAAAGCATCACTCTTATCATTAAGTTCTTTCATAAGTAGTTCTGTAACCTTTTTGGCTGTGTTAATGATAAGAATGAGCCAATCTCTGTTACACTTATTGGATATATATGACCAATCCTTCCTAAATTCTATATTGTCCAAAAAGATCTGTGGTTCAATGCGTATGATTAATCCGTTAGGGGCTGCATGGGCTCGTAAGCATTCAATCATGAGTGCCCCATGTAGTTCTGTTAGAATTATTTTCTTTCTGATAACTTCCATCTCATTCCATTTGTCTGAGTTTGGAATGACTTGGATAGCCAAATCCGCACTCAGCATTGATGGATTCGATAGGATGCCTTCCACCAACTCTTCAGCATATGCAAGGTAATTATTCTCAGCCATGATTGTATTAGGAAGTAATGAAAAATACGAAGTGCATTTTTAGAAGGGGGACTTTTATCTTTATTTGGAGGAAAGGGACAAAGTCTCCTCTATTCTATCTCTTGTCAACAAGTGGTGCTATACCTGATGTCGGGGCTGGTCCGCTGAGATACAGAAAATACTAGCTGTTATGTGTATATGATGTACTGAGAACACATACATAATATGTTCAGCAGAATTACTTTTCCCCAGACGTGATAGCGTGATCACCTATTTTCCTACTGCCCACCATCTTAGTGCCCTCTACCCCAACCATCTTTTGAGGCACAAAAACTTGGGGTAGTATTCGACTCCACTCTCTCCCTCACCCCACACATCAGGGACCCTACCAAGAAGTCCAACTTCTAGCTCCACCTACTCATAGGCATTCTTCCTTTTCTCACCTTCCCCCAGAATCTCAATGTCTCCCGAGCTCTGGTCCTCTCCAGGCTGGACTACTGCAACAGCCTCTTTCTCAATCTCCCTCTTTCCTGCCTTCTCCCCCAAGCCAAGGTACCGCATCTGTCACCCTAAAATTTCTGCACTTTCTCCCGGTGGCTGCAAAGATCAAATTCAAGACCCTCCTCCTCATCCACCAGGCCCTCTTTTGCTTCACTGCTAATCACCCCACTGCCGCTGTGACTGGTGGCCTGATAATCATGAATGTCATAGAATCCCAGGACCATCCTCCCAGTCAATACCAGCACCCCTCCACCACAATTCTCTGCGGTCCCCTACTTGATGGCTCACATACCACCCTTGAGAGCCGTCTGTACTAGCGCTGAGCCTGAGGTTCTCCTCCTTGGCTCCCCTTAGCACTTACCTCCTGGGCCCTCCTCCAGCACTTGTCCACCCTTCTGCTCCGCCTTCCATCCCTTTCACCAGCACCGCTCTACAATGCACTTGCACAGTCAAACGCCACTACGGCCTAGTAGAACAACAACAGTATGTTACTGCTTTGCCATTGTTATTTCCCATGTTCTGTTCCCTTCGATCATTGTAGTACTTTGCATTACAATACTGTTGTGTAAAGCGCCTTACAAATGCTCAATAAAAACAAAACTAAATAAATACACCACATTGAATTCCCGGCTAGCAGAAATGGTCACTTCAAGTGCGATAAAAGGCTACAGACAAAATAGTTATGAGTACACGGGCCTAATTCATGAAATGTTTGCACGGTGCAAAGTGACTTTGCACTGCCAACACGCACCCTGATTGATGGAACAGTGCAAAGTGTCTTTTTGCTGTGCAAAGTCACTTTGGACTGCAAAAATACCCTTTGCACTGCTTCATGAATCAGGGTGGAGCAGTACAAAGTGTCTTTTTGCAGTGCACAGCGACTTTGCACGACAAAAAGACACTCTGCACTGTTCCATGAATCGGGGTGTTTGTTGGCAGTGCAAAGTCACTTTGCACTAGTGAAAAGTAACTTTGCACAGTGCAAAAAATTCAATGAATCAAGCCCACAGTGTTTTAAAGCCTCACCTCGTGGTGCGTGTGGCTACCTGATATGAGAATGAACACACAGTCGACATATATTGTGTGAGCAAACAATCTCACCCAGTATCGCCTGATGGTACACAGGGCTGCTTCAGGTGTGCAAGTGAGCATGAACGGACATGTAGGAATTGACAATATGTGCCAGAAATGTAGGTTGCGAACAAACAAATCAAGGGTGGAACAGGGACTTAGTAATGAAGGTTTGTAGGAGACTAGGCGCAGGGGTATGCTTTGGGCCGTGAAAGAGTGTGGGACGGAAGGGGGGTATGGATCTCCTATTCTTACAGCGCAGGGAAAGCCCTAGAGTAACAGCATTACATAATTTTCTGGTGCGTTACAGCTCCTCTGTTAAGGCACATATTGTCAATCGCTGTTTTTAACTGTCCTTAGTTTTCTAAACCCCGTGTCAGAAGGAAGGTCTTCTGCTGTATCTTTTTTTGTGGCATTCTTTCTCCAAAACGTAACCTACCCCTTGATTGTTTAGATTGCTGAATACAGGCTAGCATTGTTATTTGTTCTTGAATGAAATGAACTAACATTTCAAAGGACACAATGTGTTGTATAGCCACAATGAATTGATAACATTGACTTTGTTGAAAGTGGACATACGAAACTTCAGTTTCTATTTCTGGGATCTGTTGTTCAGAACGGTTGTTCTGCTCCACATCGAGAGAATGCAACACCCTGAAATTATGTAAGCGTAACTTTACATGATATTTGGGTGATTGAAAATGGAATGTGTGCTGTGTGCTTGATGACTAACTGTGACGGACTAATGTTTTTTTTAACAAAAAGAACGAACGTCGTACGTTGTGTTATGTTGAATATTTATTTCACTTGCGGTTTATTGTGCCTTTCACATTCATATATTCTGTGCAGAGTTATGGGTTATGGGTTGCTAGGTGGCCTCTATTGTGGTGATGACTCCTCCAACACCTGCACCCACAATGATGTCTACCCCGCTTTTTCCCGTGGCATATCCCGCTGCCACCATCGCATCCCTGGGCACCGTTCAGGCCGGGGCACACCTTTTCCCTGTGCCGTTGGGTCTCCCTTGCATTCGGTGGTCTGACTACTGCCCTGCACGTCTTGGTGTGACCTACTTGCTTGTCTTGACATCTTTGTTCATTCCGTATGGTGTGGGTGTTGCTCATTTGTTGTCGTCCGGTAATGAATTATATCGTAACTTGTTGGCTAGCATATTTTAATGTGTATATTTGATTATAAAACGGCTACTGAAATATATTTTTATTCTGTTATTTACATAGATATATTCTACTGTTCTGCGCATGCCATAGTTGCCAGCTCCTGTCTGATGGATTCTTCAATTACCATTGGACAATAATAATCAACTTGCCTTCTGTGATTAACATTATGTGGGTCAATTGCCAGGGACCAATATGTTCTTTAGTGGTCTCGGCAATAAGGAGCAACCTGTCAGCGTTTATGATGTGAAAACGAGCTGATGTGAAGGCGTTGTTTGAAAGTGAAACAACTCCTTCTCTTCTGACTAATGGAACGCCATGTGCGTTTGGAAAAACAATCAGTGATGGAACCGAAGGACAAAAGGAAGCGAGAAGAAATGAAAAACTGAGATTTATTGATCGCTGAACGCAATCAGCGTTTCATGAGGAACTTATATAAAGCATTCGAAGCATGCAATGTTCGCTAGTTATAACTTCTATTGGCTAAATATATAAATATCTCCATGGACATACATGCCTGATAGATTGGGAAAGTAACATTTCTGAGCGAACCTCCCCTTTAAGTAGTGTAATAATAGGTGGTATTTACCAATTTAATAGTGCTCCCTTTTTTTTCCTTGAACAGATGAAGGGCTGTCAACCCTGCAGGAATGGAAACCTGCATGCTGCACAGATGTTTCTGGGAAGGTTTTGGCTGAGCCATCGAACTGCTCCTAAAGGCAGTCTCAGCTTATCATGCAGTTAATGCTGCCAGTGTTCCTATGCAATGATACTATCTCTGGGGCTGAGAGCTCTGCTAACACAGCACTTTTCATCATAAGTGCATATTGCAAAGGAGGCCCTAAGACCCATGATTTCCCCTTGCAATGTGGGCTTTCATGTTGTGATGAGCATGTGCGCCATCTACAGGTTGGTGCAAGTGCATAGGGCATGATTGTATGTATGCATGCTTTGTATTACCAGAGCAGGCCTAACTGTATTGGGTTTCCCTCTTTTGCATGGGGCATGCCTATGCAACTGAGGAACAGTTACCTTATAAATTAATGCCTGCAAAGTTTGGGAGGTGGATTGTAATGCCTACATTAACACCATGCGGGGCAGACTGTTCGTATTTATGTGAATAACAAGGATGTATGTTTCTTCATCAGGACATTCTCCAACAGGGTGACTGTACAATAGCATACATTTGAGTACAAGTGAAGAACCAGCTTGTGGTGTAGAAAAAGTGGGACATAGAGCATGGACAAACTAAGCAAAAAGATAAAAAATAGGTGACTGGGTGAACTAAAGTGGAGTACTATACAAAATTACTGATTGCGGTCTCCAGACTGCAGGCCTAAAGCGTAACTCACAAAAAAATATTGCGCTTAGGCTGGTTCCCAGTGCTTCATGCTTCCGGCATACAGGTTGGCATCTGGCAGTAAAGAGATGCGCCGAAGGGAACTAGATAGGGTGAGGGTTTGCTGGGGGAGAGCAAAATGCAGAGGTTTGGGAGGAACTGCTGAAAAGGACAAAGAGAGGGGAAAACCAAGAACAACCTTCAGTGGATGGCCATCCCCTGCATTGGTCTTTTGTATGCAGTCTTTGGACCTACAGCCAAAATTACACCATTATGCATTACTGGAGGGAGTGGTGAGGTCAGGTAGGGAGGATGTGGGAGAGGGTTACGGGGGGACGCTCCCTCTTTGGCATATTAGTGAAGCTTAACCTGAGCTTTGGAGAGATCCACAGTCAGGCTGGCTTTGATTGTGATGGGCAAGTTCCAATGGGGCAGGGTGAGTAGTGAGAAAGAGTGGAAGTGAGAGGTGGCCCAGGGTGGAGGTGAGGAACCTTGGAAAGTGAGGTTGACTTGAAGGGGAGTTGAAGGAACAAGATAGTTAGTGGAGAGAGGTACCTTTAGTCTGATATTGGGGAATATGACCATTGGTAGCTTTGTAGGTGAGAAGAAACTTTAAAAGGGAGCAGGTGTTCATGGAGATACAACCAGCATTGCGTTGGTAAGTAGAAGTGGCGTGAAGATTTGGGTAGGTTGTAGAGAGTGCGAAGTAGTGAATTTCAGGGCTTGTCTAGAGGGAGGAAGAAGTAGACCGGAAAGCGAAGGAGTTGTCCAGTTTGCTGGAGCGTGAGGGTACAGTTTAGAGTTTTCGTAGAGTGGTAAGAAATGGACACATTTTCCAACTGTTGACATTAATAAGGGCAGCAGAAGTGGTAATAGTGTTTAATTGTTGCAGTTGGAAGTCTCTTATCAAAAAAGACCCAAAAGTTGCGCGCCTTGGGCGAAGGAGGTCAGGTGCAAAGGAAATGCGGGTCAGGGTAGGGATGGTGTTGGAAGCAGACAACAAAGCAAGATGGCTTATTTTTTTGAAGAGCTCAACATGAGGCAGCGGAGAGCCATCTATTGAGGGATTGATGTGAGCCAGTTGGTAATCTGGGCCTAGATGCCTGGGGTGAGGGAGTGGAAGGAGAAAAAGATGTGTGTTCTCAGCAAAGGGGCGATGGTGAAAGCCAAAAGGATAAGAATAGTATTTCCAGGACAGAGGTTTAGAGGGAGAAGAGCAGCGGTCCATTGATGTGGTCCTGAGGGATGTTGGGGCACTCGGACAAGGAGATTGGTGGAGTATGAGATTTGTGATTTCCTAAAGATATTAAAGGAGCAACCTTCGATGTAGAAAGCAATCCAAGAGTGAGGGAGAAAGGGGAGCATCCAAGACAAAGGCGTTTGCCCCAAGTTATCTTTCCTAAAAAGAGCACCTGGCTTTTATGTAAAACTATTGCCCTCTTTGTGTAAATTTCGTTTAGATTTCATTTGGCCTTGGTCAGAGATCGAAGGGTATGTCCCGACAGAGCTTCTCTATATTAGTGTTCCAACCACTTGATAGATGTTTCCAATGCCATCAGCTGTGCTCTCTCGCTTCTTAATTCTAGAACGCGTCTCTTTAATCGCACATTGCTAATCAGTGCTTTTGCTGCATCCCATAGTGTTTGGGGTGTAATGGCTCTCATATCGCTGAGATCCATAAAGTCTGTATAGCAGTCTTAAGAGTATCTATTGCAGTGTATCAAGCGTACAGGTTCGGATTTATTTTCCAATTATTGACAGGCTTAGCAACCATAACAAAGTTCTTAAGTCCCACAATAGTCGGGGAACGGTCTACCAGGTCTCCGACAGTATTGAGGCCTGCAGTAAGTCGCCTGAGCATTATACAGAAACAAAAAACTTTTCTTTTATAGAAAAGGGGAAGTAGCTGGAAAGTCGAATCACAAACCACAGAATGTAGGATTGTCTACGCATCTAAGTAGGCAAGGTGAGGTGTCTAGGAATCCCTGAACTTTCCAAAGCAAGGGTCCAAGACTTACCAGTCATCCCGAACTATCATGCAGTAGTGTAAATACAGCTGGAGCTGAGTTTGAATAGTGAGAAAAAAATGAGCTGGCGTCCTCACTAAGGCCATAGACAACAGTCTGTCCAGCCATCACCTGTCATACCATCATCCAACACCCTTTGGTTTCTCTACACTAACTTTTCTTGGAAGGGAACATTATTCCAAATGAGAACCATAACACCATTCTTCTTATGCACCTCAAGGCTAAAGAAGGTCTGACCTTTCAACCTATTTGGGCTTAATGCCATCAACATTCCAGGACAATATTAAAAATGTAGGGTTTGGTGTCATCTTCCCATGGTTTTCACAGCATATATAAAGCGCTAATAAAAGTGAATGCCAAGTTCAGTTGGTTATCCCTTCTCCCTCCATGGATGACTGCTGCTTCTGTAGGTTATGGATTGCGAACATGTCCTGAAGTTTTTGCTCTGCTCTCTGGAATTTAGGATGGAACGTTCAGATGGGCTGCTATTCCCTTCCGTTTCTTACAATGGTCACTTACGGTGGACTTTCGGTAGTGGGTGCTATATACCAAGATATCATCTGCAATGGGGATAGTTTTAAATTCTACCTCCTCACACCTAATACCCTTGATCCCCTGATTGGCTCTGATCGCGATCGCCAGTGGCTCTATCGATCGGGCATATAGCAGCAGCGATAGGGGGCATCCCTGTCTTGGCCCACGCATCCGGCACAATGCCTCAGACATGATTCCATTCACCCTGACTCGTGCTGTCGGCTGTGCCGGACATTGAGACACTTTGATGATCCCTACAGTACTAGGGGAAGGTGGGGGGGGACCTGGGGATAATAGTTATCAGAAATGTTAATGTAACATGTTTTTTCATATTGCTGACATTGGGTGTTATGGTCAAAACCTTATTTCATATTTCATGTTAAGTTTCACTATTATTATTATGTATGTATTGAATACTGAAATATCCCTTTGTAAATCAATAAAATAAATTTGGGGACAAAAAATGCCTGCCCAATGCCCATTCAGTTCAATACCAATTTCATAAAGGGCCATTCCACTCTGTCGACCGCTTTCTCGGAGTCCACAGAGACAAGGCACTCGTTGCTGCCCTGGGTCTGGGCCTGGTGCAGCAGATTAATTGTTTTCCGGATGTTATCGGTGCCCTGTCCACCCTTTATAAAACCCACTTGGTCCCCATGAATCGGGGACGGCATAAAACTCTCCAGCCTAGCACCAAGGATTTTAGCCAGGATCTTCATGTCGCTATTTAGTAGGGAAATCGGGCGGTACGAGGCACACTTTTCCAGGTCTCTTCCTTCTTTGTATATTGCCACGATTACTGCTTCTAGCCTTGAGCGCGGCAAGTGGTCCCCCGCCAACACCGCGTTAAATACCTGCGCCATATATGGGGCCAGCGTGGATCTAAACCGCTTATAAAAATGTACTGAGAAGCTTTTGCTCCCTGCAGCTGTGCCGGACTTGAGCCCCTTAATAGACTGAACAACCTCCTCCTCCGAAATGGGCTCACCCAGCAGGGCCGCTTCCCCCTGTTGTATCCCTGGTAAAGCCAGGACCCCCAGAAACATAGCTATTTGCCCCTCGTCACCTTCAAATTCTCATGCATATAGCCCTCCATAAAACCTGGCAAATTCCTTCCCCACTCCCTCAGGGTCGTGCACTGCCACCCCTTCCTTGCCCCTTGTAGTCCCAATCTGCTTCTTTTTCCTCTCCTCCCTCAGTCTCCACGCTAGCATTTTATCCGCCCTCTCACTTCGCTCATGGTATTTTTGCTTTAGGAACAGTAATTTCTTTTCCGTGTCCTGGACTAGGATCATCTTGAGCTTGGCCCTATGTAGCCTCAGCTCCGCTGCGCTAGTCCACCCGGCTGTAGGTCTCAAATCTTACACCTCAGCTCCCCCTTCTTTCTCCCTTTCTCCCTTTCTTTTTTTTTTGGGAGTTTTTCTAATGAGCACCCCCGAATCGTGACCTTCAAATCCTCCCAAAGAGTTTGCACCCCCACCTCCCTGTTATCATTAAAAGCAAAGTAGTCTGTGATGTCAGTTAATATGGACTGGGAGACCTCTCTATCTTTTAGCAAAAAATAATTACAACGGCACCCACATAAGGGCTTCGGTCTGTGCGGGTGTTCCACCGTGAACACCACCATGTCCGACCGACCACAGGGCTGGGGATACCACCGAAATTCTTTACATGAGCCTTCAACTCAACATCCACTAGTATTAGAGTGATGCGTGAGTAGGAGTTGTGAACTGATGAGAAACATTTGAAAGGTCAGTCTCCCTCCTCCCCCTCGCAGTGAGTGAACACGGCCCATGTCTCGGTTGATGGACCAGGACCATATTGAAATCTCCCCCATTACCAGGTGGCCTTCCACACCTTAACCCCTTGCCAGAAGTCTACCTGCTGCTTGTTGGTGGTGTAATGGAGCACAGGCTATTCCTTTCTCCTTTCAGGCTTCCCTTGATGAACAGATAGCGTCCGCCTGGGTCCCTTTGCATCCCATCCAATTCGAAGTTCAGAGAAAATGGGAATCCCCACCGGTAGTGCACTCCTTTTTCCATCAGTCCCAGGTGTGCTGACACAATCACCACCCCACCTTTTTTCTTCATGCCCGAAGCCATGAGCACCTCCCCTTCCTGTTTCGCCCCATATCTTGGTTCCTTGCCCCTCTGCCAATGTGTCTCCTGAACATGAGGATGCCTAATTTGGCCAGTCTAAATTCCTGTAGGGTCAGTGATCGCTTGCTAGGCGAATGTAGCCCTCTGACATTGAGGGAGCCAATCACCAGTTCATCATCTGCAGGCATATCTCCAGACCCATTCCCTCCATTTGTGCCATCCCTCCCCTTGAGAAACCATACAAATTTGGGATAGAACTGTCCCTGAACCACTGGAAAATCGTCAAACCATGTAAACTCCCTCTGTATGAACCCCAAACTGCCCACTCTCCCCCTCCCCCTTGAGCATCCGACCCCAACACATGTACCACTACGAGTCAGGATAGTATCACCAGACGGTCCTGAGTCAACAGGACCCTCTCAAACCACATCTTAATGTTACTGAGTCCCCCTCCAACGCCCCTGACCCCAGCATTCTTGCAACACAATCACCCCCGAGTTGACACGGGCACGATTTTAACCAATCTTAATCCTCTCTCTAGGCGTCCTCCTCGCAATCCTCAGAAGCAGCCCATCGTCAGCCCTCACTTTCAACAGCAACATTTGCCAGCTCATCGGTTGGGTATTGAGCTTTTTATACTTGTGGGCCTCTGCCATCTTGCATCTATTTCCGGTGCCTCTAGGCAGGGCCCCTGCTACAGTGGTCTCTCCCGAGGCTGATGCCCAGAGCCATGAGTCCCCCATGAGTTAATTCGAAGTTCAGAGAAAATGGGAATCCCCACCGGTAGTGCACTCCTTTTTCCATCAGCCAATTGGTGAAAGGGCTGCACATTCTTCTCCTCGTAAGTGTGAGAGCCGAGAGGTCCTGGAAGATGGTCACCCGGGCTTCCTTGTGGTTGATTGGGCCCTTCCTCAGGGCTCGCTACAAGATCCTTGTTCTTTGTTCATAGTAGTGGAAGCGTGCCAGCACTGAGCGCGCCCCTCTTGAGCCGCCTCCTGCTCTATGCACCCGGTCAATGGTAGGTCGCCCTGATTGCCCTTATGATGTCACCCTCCGTCTCCGGGAAGCCAAAGTAGTGCAGGTTGTTGTGGTATTCCCTATTCTCTACATCGTCCTGTTTGAGTGTGGTCTCTGCCTCCCTCCTCTCCAGCTCTGCCAGCCTCACTCCTGTTTGAAGCTCCGAGGTGTCTAATGAGGCCTGGTTGGCTTCCAGCCCTTGAATCTTATCCTCCACTGAGAGAAGTCTCTGGTCCATTTTGTCTGACCTCTGGCCCAGGGCTGATCTGATGCCCCTGATCTCCTCCATTAGGGCTGCAACATCATATTGTGTGGCCACCGGGTCCCCTTCCATGTCGGCTGCCAGGGGGGCAGGGCCTGCTTCTTCTGGCTCTCCTCCTGTGAATTGGAATCTCTGTAGCGATACCCTCCAGCTCAGGGGACTGGGGGTGGGTTGGGGCTCCAGTGGGGGCAGCCCCCAGTCACCTCTGCCGGGGTATCCCAATGGTTCTACTGTCGGTTCCCGGATTGTTGCTCCAGTCGCCACTCCTGTCCTCTGGCGTTAGCTCTTACCCTCCCACCTCACCCCGGTACCGGGTGTCTCACTCTTGGGTTCAGGCTCGGGGGCCTTCCCCGGGCACAGTCCACTCCTAGACCTCTCCACCAGGCTCCCTTCTCTTCAGTTTACGACCACCTCTTGCCTCCTCCTGTGCTTGCCGGGCGGCTCACCAGAACTGCAAAGCACATTGCCTCCCGCCGCCGGCTCACTCCTCTTGCCCCCTCCACAGCCTTCAACTCGGACGATGTGGTGGTGCACCCTCTGCTCCTAGGGTTCTGAGGTGGTTCTACTGCTTTGCCTTCACTTCCCGCCAGCCTCAGGAACCCCCTGCTCCTTTTCTCTGGCACCCAACAGGTGGGGTGGCTGCTGTACTCCTTGGGGGGCTGACAGCCCGTCACCTGTGAGGGGGGGGTCCCTTCCTCCAGGCTACTCCTCACTCCTCCCACAATGGGTGTCCCACTGTGGGTTAGGGGGCCCCAGTCTGTCACCCCCGGTCTCTCTACTATAGGCCCTTCCACATGCAGGGTCTCCAATCACTCCCCGGGCTGTGTCTCACCTTGCTGTGTGGGGCCGCCCAGCTGAAAGGTTTGAGCTCCTACTCTGGCCCTCTGCCCCCCTCCAGGACTCTTCAGTCACTGCAGTGACAGCTGTGTCCTCGTGGCCGCTCCCGCTCCTCTCTGGCACTCTCCTCCTCGGCAGTCTCGGGGGCCACCGGCCTGGGGGCAGCGTGGTCGGTGTGTGGGGGGCGTGGCACCTCACGACTCCAACAGGCCCTCTGCCCTCTTTCTTGGGGCTACTCCCGCTCCTCTTTGGCACCCTTCCTCCCCGGCAGTCTTGGGAGTCTCCGGGCTGCCAACCTGGGGGGGAGTGCGGTGGGTGTGTGGGAGGGCGTTGCACCTTCCAACTCAGGCAGGCCCCCGGTCCTCGCCCTCCTGCACCGCTGCTGCCCAGGGCTTGCATGTGCCCTTTATGGATCACTGCCGCGGGCCGGGGCACCTTGTCCCCCTCTCCTGTCACCCAATTTTGGGCTCGGTATTGGCCCAAAATTGAGAGGGTTTGCACGGCACCCTCCTGCCACGACGGGCACTTCGGGTTTCGCTTCCAGGGGGCGAAAGATTATGCTTCCTTCATGCGCCCCCTGCTGGCCACACCCTTTTACCCTCATTTTATACACTTGTAACCAGTTAAAAGGTTGCAGGTCTGTGTCCTTATTTAGGTTTTCCTGACTATGATGAAAGGGACATGCCTAACTCTCCGTAGACATTTACTTCTTGCCAGTACCAGAGTGGTAAAATGAAGGTGTAGTGCTTATTACTTTGACTCCTGTTCCTCGTCCAAGTACTTTTAACTGTCAAATGTGGGGAAATTCGGGAAGAGGTCTTGCAGTAACCCTTGAATGTTAGGAGAGGGTTAGGTTGGCCATTAATAAGGAAAGAGGGATACCATGTTCCGCCTGTTGGTACTGTAGGGAAGGCATGGTATCACAGGTATTGACACTGACACAATAGATAGAATTTGTAAAACCTTTATTGAAAATGTTGGGGTTGGAGAAACTCCTATTCGGGCCCATAACTAAGATGGGAGTCGTCTCGACCATCAAACGATAAACAAAACAGTTCTAGTGGATCAAAATGGCCTATACTAACAACAACCTAATGCCTTTCCTATCCCTTTTGCAAAAAGGAGAAAATGTATGCAAAAGGAAAATTCAGTATTCAAATGATAATGTGGCTGAAGCAGCTCCCCTCCCGAGGTTAGGCCTCACGAGGTAAGGCGATCCTTGTAGGCAGGATGACCCTCTCGCTCAGTTTCCAACACAGTACAAAACGGTGGATTGAGGCCCACCGGGCCTTCCACGTTTAAAGTGCCTTTCTCTGACTTTCAAAAATATGTTTCAACCAATACGTTCACAAAGGTCCCCCTCTGGCGGGCTCAGACTTTTCACCAAACAGTTCTCGTAGGTCCCCCTCTGCCGGGCTGAGACCTCTCACGATACAGTTCACACAAAGTTGCAAGGGGGACTAATATACTTCGGATCTTCCTCAATCGGGCTCGGACCACTTTAGGATGTCAAAGTCTTTTGAATGTGCATGACTTTCCTTATGACCACTGCAGGACCACTTCGACTCAACGTTCACTGTTTACTTTCACTCTCACTCTTGCTGTTTGTTCGCCCTTTAGCTTCAAACAATGCACCTTTCACAGAGACTTTCGAATGGGCTACTTCCTTTCACCGGACCACTCCGTTACTTCACGGGTCTGCCTTTCTTCGTGTCTCATCCACACACCTGCAGCCTTCACTTGTGATATGATGTTACTACTTCATTCACTTTAACACACACTGATCTCTCAGGTCGCTTGCCAACTCTCCGGCTGTGCACGCTTCTCCGGCTGTGCACGCTTCTTTCGTGTTTTGTGTTTTCGAGTCAAGGTTAGTACCACAGACTTGACCTCACTCCCCAACCAACTCTGCAGGTCACCCGGGAGGGTCACTGGCATCCTTGAAACACAAAGCAATCTTCACTTGTGGGATCTGGCCTTCTCCATGCGTCTTTTTCAGTCTGTCAGAGCCAACTACCTCCAGTAGGGAAGCCTTGGTGTTTTCGGCCCGCTGCTCCTTGGTCTGTTGCTCTGCTCAAGTAGGTGTGCCTTCGTCCCGGAAGTTCTGCTAGTTCTCGTGTTCTGCCTTGCTCAGTGTGTCTTTAGGTGTTACCTTTTATTTGTGTGAGGAGAGCTAATTGGTATCGGTGTATGCACTTACGGTGAAGTGCCTGACTTTGCCTGATCTGATTAAGGCGACATGGTCGGTACGATGTGAGAGAATTATTCTGGTTACTCTGTCGCACTCTTCCGCGGCCCAGTGTTTGTGTAAAAAGATGGGGGGCAGATGGGACTAGGATGGGGTAGGTGAAAAAAAAAATGGGGGGAGACTGTGTCTCCCCATCAGCTATCTCACCCCCCACTCCCCGAAGACTCATCACCCAGGTGATCCTCCAGCACTAGTCCACCCCCAGGGTCTGGATCCAAAAGCGATGGCTGTGCCCTGGCCACCTCAGAGAGATCCCCAGGGACTAATGGCTGAGATACCCTCTGGTTTCTCACATTACCCCACTCCCAATCTCCGAGAACCCTCCACCCAGGTGATCCTCCCTCGCTTCTCCACCCCTAGGGTTGGGATACAACAACGATGGCCTTTCCTTGGCCACCTGAGAAGAGGATCTAGGGGGTTTAGGAGTGTGAATACCCTCAGGTTTCTCACAGCACCAAGGGAGAGGGGTTGTTGCGCAGAGTCCTGCTCAATTGTTGGGTTGCGGTTTGTCCTGGGTTTGCTGGCTTCGCTGACATTCTGCAATCCATCCGAAGAGCCAATGCTGATTTTTCCATTACACCTCACATGCATGTATGCTTTCTGTCACACAGATTCTATATCCTGCTGCTACCATGCTTTCATGTGGGAATGCATTTTCTCCCACTTTAATAATGGTGAGCAGTTTCTTCACATTACTTGACCATGTGCCCTGTCTTAAATTGCCTACTGGGTTTTCCAGCAACTGAGCCCATGTTTACTTTAAAGGCCACAATCAATCTCATTGACCCTCTGGCGATTCCCTGCCTCCTCCCCATATCACACCAGGCTTGGTATCACATGACAGGCGCAGCACTTGGCGCCTGGCCCCTTGGGCTGTGCCATCACCAAACAAAAATCACTGGCTAGGGACTTCATCACATGGCCCTAACTTGAAACGGTAGCCATACACATGAATCTTCAACTTCACTATTACAATGATTTTTTCAGTAAATGGAAATGTGAAAATGCAGCAATGCAAACTCCAACATAAATGGCTCAGTTGAGCACATGCCTAATGGTAACGTGCAAAACATTTCTCCCAATTTTAATTTCACAGATGTTCTTCCAAAGACATGCCAATTTGCCCTCAGTGTTTCACTCAAATACTGCGGTTGGGGTTACTGCTGTGAGTGCAAACATTTAATATTCTTTAGATAAATCTGTCTCATGTACTATCTATATTGCACACTGCCCCTATGACGAGACTGCTTCCAGCTTTAATACACCTGAATAACAGTTAGTACAACTAAGAAGACACCTGTGCTATCCTTGTTGACATACCCCGGTGCAATTTTATACCACCCAAGTCTTGTCCACAGTGTCCAAGTATTTGATTAATCTCTATGTCAAGATGCTATTTTGCCTAACATGTCTAATGTCCATCTGTTCCCCGCCCCCAACTGGTCCCCCCCTTCCTTCCTTTGCATACTGAGTTCACCATAAATATGACATGGTCGCCACCATATGGGCCTCTCCTAACCATAAATATTGTAGCACTTTGGCCATCGTACTTGCTTTAAAGACATTATTTCCTTCAAGTAGACAACCCCACTCTGATGTTTCAGATGAAGAAGTGGGAGGCAGAGGGCAGAGCTAGCTGGGACAATGTCAGGACTTGATGTCTACAGAAGGATAACCTAGGGGAAAGACGGGGCTGGAGTATTTGGTGAGAGGGGAGGAAAAGGGGTGCCTCTTATCTCTGGTAAAACGTCAGCTGTGAAAGAGGTAGACCCTTCCCCAGCGTGGTTCAAACAAGGTCTCAGAGGAAGAGTGACAAGGGTGCCCCCACTGGGCACAGGTCAAGAATGAGGCCTCGAGGATTGTACGTGCGATCAAACATAGTTAATCTGCCTGCTCATGTAAATGAGATTGAGCAAGAAGGTGGGCCTTAGCGAGCAGTTAAAGATGCACAGCCACCAAAGTTATCGCTCAGAGAAACATTCCCCAGTCACATGTAAAGAAAGCAAAACATAAGTCAATAATTGTGTGTCATGTCAAGGCAACATGTTTTAGGAGAGGGTTTACTGATATGAAGGTGTAAACTTAAACAGTCTTGTCGGAGGAGAGATCCATTGGCTCTTTCATAAAATGGTCAGCCGTTGGAACTTTCATAGATTCTCATGCTGTGTGAATTTTCCCTGCGTCTGGCTGGGAATCCTCGGTAACATAGAGCAGTTTAAATTTCAACTGAAAACTTCAGTCTCTTTAGTGCTCTAGTATAGATTGGGTCCTACTGCCCACAGCCAATTGGAAAGTCGCTTTTAGCTCCACCCTGTGGCGGCCACCTTCTGATTTTTTACTGCACGTTTTGTGTTGGGAGTCCTCCGAAAATATTGCATAATCGTTTAATATACGATATGAAAAAAAATATTTAACTTTACATTTCAGCGACGGATCCATTACTTTTGACCTAGGGACGTTAGTTTGTGGGGTTCGAGCCCGTCTACGGTTCTTTCCTGCCTACAGTAGCCATGTATTTGAGACTCTTCAAAGTTTGGGGCTCCAAAAATGATTGAATCCAGGAAGAAGTATCTTCAAGGCCTGCACTCGATGTGGCCTTAAAGTGTTTGTGGAGTACCTCCACGATAAAGGCCTCTACTGACTGCCTCCATCCACACCTTGTCATCGAAGAGTGTGAAATTTGTCAGCCTTTTTCTAGTAAGTCTCAGAGACCATCACTGCAGGTTAGTAGCATGTCTCGTTGAGGTTGGGGGGTGCCTCTGACTCTGCTTCGTTCAGGCAGGTTAGAACTACCCAGCGAACCACCTCTAGTAAGAGGTCCAGATCGCATGAGGAACTGTCAGGAAGAAGGCGCATAAAGCATCCCCTGCAGGGTTTCTGTCAAACTACGCCATCAAGGATATCTGAGAAATCTCCAGGACCGTCCACCCAGGGTAGGTCATACTCTTCGTCGTCTAAGCATAAGGGGCCAATGATAAAATCGGCACTGCCGAGTTCGCCAATGCCATTGTTGACGACCATAACCCCGTCCACGGCGACAAAGGCCTTACGATCGGCGGCCATGAAAATCTCATTGTCAACGCTACATAAAAAGTAATCGACAGCCACAAAATCCTAGTTGACAGTGACACAACCTACCCCGTTAATTACTGCAAAGATTTTGTCGGAGAATGCAGTTAGCCTCGTCAATGGCCAATAATTCCTTGTTGATTCCAACTCCACCATCGACACCAACCATACAATCATCGGCTTTAATGGCACTCCCACGACCAGTTCCCCCTCTGGCTCTTGGGACCACCCCAGAAAAGGCCCATCAACCTTCTGGCACTTTGGGAGACTGCCATCCGCTGTTACTGTAGCCAGAAGACCCATAGCTGTCTCTTCAGAGGAGGATGTTGTTCCCGACAGCCCAAGGTTGGACAAGCCCCCTCCTAGGGCAGCACCTATACAGGGGCCGACATGTCGGGAGACCCCATTTCCACCACTGTCTCCTAGAGACGTGTCACTGGACATCCATGCCACTCTGAAAGCTCTAGTTTCAGAGCTGCACCATAGATTACCAGACCATTTCACAACACATCCACCTAAGGTGCCTCAGGACCCACAACCAGGGCCCACAACCAGGGCCCAGAACCAGGGCCCAGTGGAATTGCTCCTCTCCCTGCAAGGGAGGATCAGCATCTTCAGAGGCTATTACAGTTGTCTGAAACAGAGTCTGATGATGAACCTCAAGGCCATCAAGATTCCGTCCACACTGCTGACACATCGGACTAGTTCGATGTGATAGTACTGATGGATGGTGACCTGGAAGAGGTCCCCACCCAGGGATTCCCCACCTGATGAAATCGGGTAATTTCACTGCCTGATGGGTAGGGGTACCAAGATGTTCAGCCTGGCACCAACAAAACAAAAGGATAGCCTGCTATATCAGAGACCCAAACAACGCAGGAAATCTGTCCTGCCCATACCGCTTTTGGACAATATATGGGAAGAGAGCCTTCCTACCATGACCAACCCTTCATCAGCACCTCCCAAAAAAGATAGGTTTAATAAGTATAGACTCCCAGACTCGGCACCCACCTGCCTATAAACACAGCCAACCCCAAACTCTGTAGTTTCTGTAGCGACATGCAAACGGAAAAGGAATCCTCACTGCTGCTGCCACTTCCATCCGGCAGCTAATGCCATGGCCATTCTCACAACGTATGACCGAGAATTGTGGTTTAAACTGGAAACCATTCTTGAGTTTTGACCGCAAGATAAAAGGCAGGAGGCATTTGAAATCCTTCATGAAGGAGAAGCAGCGTCCAACCAAGTCATATCAGTTTCTGTAGACACAGCCTACATGAGCTTTCGCCAACTGGGAAATGGCGCTGTCGTCCGTTGATCCGGCTGGTTGAAAGCTACCAACTTCTGGCCGGCGGTCCATACGAAGGTGGTTGACCTGTCCTTCAACAGCATTGATCTGTTGCGGAAAAAGGTCGATGAAACACTGCAGACCATCGGATACGGACACAGCCCACTCCCTAGGTACCTTTCAACAAAGATGCTATTTCTTTTGTTCTGGAAAGTCTTGTTTTGCCAGGACTTCATGGGAATACTGGCCCTCCTACCAATCTATATCCTACAAGACGCGATTCTTACACCACATCAGACCCCTACAGGCGCAAGTCCCAGTCATGCAGGGGTAACCAGCGCCAGCACCGGTCCTGACAAACCAGGGGCCAGCCATCCAAATAGCCCTGACCCGCCCAAGAAGATTGTCAGAATTCATCTAGGAGTGGAAAAACATCACCACCAACAAATAGGTTCTATCCCTTGTGCAGCAGAGCCATAAGAGTTCATCAAACGACCGCATACCATCCCCCAGCTAAAAAAGCATAAAGGTTCACACATCTGCTCCAACAGGAGGTCTGGTCATTGGTGTACAAGGGTGCCGTAGAAATAGTCCCGCCCGTAGAGCAAGGAAAAGGGGTCTACTCCAGATATTTTCCAGTAAGAAAGAAAACAGGGTGTTGGAAACCAATTTTAAATCGCTGGCTGTTAAACAAGTTTCAAACAGCTCAAACCTTCTGGATGATCACATTACAGCAGGTCATATCGCAACTGCAGTAAGGAAACTTCCTGGTGTCTCTAGACTTAAGAGGACGCTTATATTCACGTCCCTATTCACCAGACACGTTGTTGCTACCTGTGTTATGTAGTAGCAGGTTGCCATCATCAGTTCTGGGCGCTACCCTTCGGTTTGCGGTCTTCTCTGAAGTATTTACCAAATGCCTCGCCCCAGTAGTGGCTCATCTGAGCAGAGCATTCACCTATGTCTAACCATATCTCAGCAATGGCTGGTGCTGGCGATATTGTACTCCAGGGCGGCACACAGCATAGCTATGACCATTTGATGCTTGAAATTCCTGGGATTCTCGATCAACTATCCAAAATCGTGTCTTATTCCAGCTCAGAAAGCTCTATATCTGGGTGCACATCTCGGCATGCTATCCTGCACAGCAACTCCATCAAGGGAGAGGATTCAGACCCTTCTCACCAATGTGCAGCAACTCTAGGTATGTTAAATGTTAAAGGCATTTGTACCACGCACCATCACCAACGGAATTGGGCCCCAGGCGCTCAGGCGGATCTGTAAACGATAAAGGTGGGATGGGTTAGTAAGGTGAAGAAGGGAGTAGGATAGTGAGAGGAGTGGTGTTCTGTTGGCAGCTTCAACACCGTATACACCGGGTGCTGAGCTTTGGTGCGGGTATCGGATTGGAGTCAGTCCACGTGTGCTGCTGTCCCGGCTTATGTGTTGTTGCAGTGTTGTGAAGTGCGTGCAGCTTTTTGTGCGAGAGATGGTTGTGTGAGCTTTTTGAGTGAGATAAGTATGCAGAGTTTGAGCTTATATTGGTTAGTGGGTTACCTGCCCGTTACCATGCCAACATTCACAGTTCCGTCTGAGTGCGGCACCCGCTGGCCCCCACACTCCCATCTAGACACGGCGCAGGCCAGTGTCCAGGACCCCATCCAGGTGTGGTCATGCCAACATTCACACTATTATCTAGATGTGGCGCAGGCTAGTGTTTAGAGACTCGTCCAGGTGTGGGCATGCCAACATTCACAGCTCCATCTGAGCGCCACGCAGGCTGGTGTTCACAACTCTAGGTGTGGCACATGTTAGCATTCATGTTTTTCTAGGCGCGGGCATGTTATCCTTCAATCGATCCTATCCAGGTGTGACGCGGGCCAGTGTCCATCTAGATGCGTCTGCCGGTCTGGATATGTTTGTCCAGTACGTACGAGTGGGAGAGTCACTTGAGGTTTTCGTCTGGGTCTAGGTATGTGGTCAGTCTCTGCCGCCTTCCTTTGTGGCTATTTTCCATGTCGACGTATGCTCTGTCGAGTGGTTGGTTCTTTGGTTTGAGAGTTTGTCCAATTTGAGAGTGGTCGAGGTTGGAGTTATTTTCGTCATTGTTTTAATGTCTGGGCATTCTAGTGCGTCTTTGTTGTAGTTACGCTTTGAAGAGCCATGATTTGAGGAGTTTCCTGAATGCTAGGTGGATTGTTGTATTCCGTATATTCTTAGGTATTTCATTCCAGGTTTTGGGTGCTTAGTGAGGGAAAGACGATCCTCCGAGTTTTTTTCTGTTGTAGGGTTTTGGCGCAGGCGTATGTCGGTGCTTGATCTTAGTGTTCTTGTCGGTTGGTGTAGGCGTAGTTTGTCGCTTAGGAATTCTGCGCCTTGTTTGTGTATTGCTCTGTGCGTGATGCACATGGCCTTGAACTTTATTCGTTGTTTCAGTGGTAGCCAGTGTAGTATTTTTAGCGCAGGTGTGATGTGTTCTCTTCTGGGTAGCTTGAGGAGGAGTCTGGCTGCTAACATTTTGTATGCGTTGCAGTTTTTTTAGAAGTCGTTCGGGCATGCCCAGGTATAGGCTATTGGCATAGTCTACTCTGGACATGATCAGAGCGATGATGGTAAGTGTTTTGTTGGTGAACAACAGGAACGGTAGGATCCTTTTTTGCTGCTCGCAGGAGGACAAAACATTTCTTGATTACCGAGTTAACTTGTGGCTCCAGAGTGAGGTTGTTATCCATCAGGACCCCTAGGTTTTTTACAGTTGATGATGGTTCTGGTGTTGTGCCGAGCTCTCTTGGCCAGGGGATGTAGTTGGTGTCTCCTCCCTTTTTTGAAACAATCATTATCTCTGTTTTGCCTGGGTTGATTTTGAGATGGTTGAGGTTCATCCAGTTGAATATGTCACAAAGGCAATTCTCTAGTGTGGTGTTTTCTTCTCGGGTGCCTTGTATGTTGAAGATTATTTGAGTATCGTCGGTGTAGTTGTAGCATGTGAGGCCGTGTTTTTTGATGAGTTTGATTAATAGGTACATGTAGATGTTGAATAGAAGCGGGGAGAAGGATGATCCTTGTGGTACTCTGCACGTGGAGACTGGGTTTGGATTTACAAGGTTTCATCCATATTGTTTCTGTTCTAGTTGTTAGGAAGGATTTGATCCATCGTAGAGCAGTGTCTGTTATCCCTAGTACTTCTAATCTCTTTATGAGGATGGCGTGGTTGACGCTGTCGAAGGCTGCAGACAGATCAAGGCGGTGCTGTTGTCTGAGTCTGCGTTTGTTTTTAGGTTGTCCCATATTGAGAGGAGAGCCGATTCTGTTCCTCTCATACGTCTGAAGCCAACTTGTTCCTGGTCTAGTAGGCAATGCTCTTCTATGAATTCTTGGGTTGTTTGGTAGACCTAAGTTTCTAGTAGTTTGGCTATGTTGGAGATGGGTCTGTAGAAAGTCCTCTGTTTCCTTTTGTGTCTTTGAGTAGCGGCTTGATTTAAGCCGATTTGAAGGCCTGCGGTACTTTACCTGTTGAGATTGAGAGGTTGAGGAGGTTTGAGAATTGTTTTGTATATGTCCGGGGTGCAAGGGTCTTCAGGAGAGACCGATTTGTTGCTTTGGTTTACCAGTTTGACGAAAGCCTCAACTGATATTTCTGGGAAGTTTCGTAGCTTGTTTGCATGTTCCTCGTCTGTGTCAGTGGGGTTTGAGCTGTGAACGCTTGGTCTGTTTTGTATGGTGTGTTGGATGGAGGTTATTTTGTTTTTGAAGTGGTCTCCGAGGTCCTCGCAGTTTTGTCGATTGGATTGGCGTGTTGTTTCAGGCCGGTGGATTTTTTATTTCGTTTATGATTTTGAATAGTTCTTTTTGAGCGTTTGGTGCTCTGAAGATTCGGTTGTCGTAATGTTTCCTCTTTGCTTTTTGTATTTCCTTTTTTTATATGCGCGGATCTGTTGTAGGAATTTCAATTTGTTTGCAGTGGTGTTGTTGTTCCTCCATTCAGATTCTAGTTTTGGGTTTTTTCTTTTCATGGCGTTGAGTAGTGGGGTGAACCATTTTGCTGTAGTTTTCTTGCGTGATGGGGTGACAGGCTTTTCTTTGGCGATGTCGTCAAGGGTTGTTGCGATCCAGGTATGAAGTAGGGCAACTTTTTTGTCTAGGTCTGCTTCTTCCATGGTTGATGCTTCTGGATTGCTGAGTTTTAGGAGCTCGGTTAGGTTGGAGTTTTTAATGGTTCCCCAATTTCTTTTCATTATGATGGGTTGCTTTTCTTGTTGCTTTTTTGTCGGAGCGGCCGTTGTGATTATGAACGGAATAATGAGGTGGTCGCTCCTCCAAAGTATTTGAATTGGGGGTGCCATGGTGATGAGATCCTTGTTGGTGAAGATTGCGTCAAGTGTGTGCCCTGCTGAGTGGGTTGCTCCTTTGACTAGTTATTGTAGGTTCATGGCTGCTAGTTGGGCGGTTAAGGATTTTTGTGTGGTTGTGGTTTCGTCATCGAGCCAGATGTTGAAATCTCCGAGGATGATCAGATGATTATACTTGATGGCTAGGGTAGTGATTGCTTCCGTGAAAGCGTCTACGAAAGTCGCATCGTAGGTTGGTGGTCTGTATATCAGTATGAATTTCAGGTTGGTTTTGGGGTTTACTGAAAGTCGTAGTATTAAGGATGCGCATTTATCGATTTTTAGTGGATCTTCCATTTTGATGGCCAGTTGTTCCTTGTGGATGATCGCTAGTCCCCCTCCCCCCCTTTAGATTTTCTGTTTGTTTGGATGCATTTGAAGTCTTCAGGCAGGCAGTTGTTGAGGGTGATCTTGTAGTTGTCGTCTAGCCATGTTTCGGTTACAAATAGGAGGTCTATTCCTCCTTCTGACAGGAGGTCGTATATTTGCGTTGCGTGTTTGGACATTGACCTTGCGTTTATTAGATTACAGTGGATTCTCTGGGTGAGATTTTGTTTTGAGGTTATTTGTTGTTCGAGTTTGTAATTGTCTGTTTGTGGAGTTTCCGCATTGATGTCGGTAGGATGAAGAACGGCGACAGCTGCTTCTTCATTGAAGCGGTCTAGTAAGTTGATAACGGGGCTGATTAGTCTTGGTGTTTCTGCTGCGATGCTACTCGGAAGAAGATCCGCGGTGGTTTCTTCATTGGGTCCGATTGTTGGGTGGGAGGTGGCGTTGCTGGTTGTTGGTACTTCGCCGTATTGTGCGGGATGTAGTGGAGATCGATGTTGCCCCTCTGTTCTTGTAATGTAAGTGGTGATGGGGTCGGAGCCCTCCCACTCTCTTGTTGAGTGCCCCCGTCTTTTTTCCGCGTGTATCAGGAAATTCTTTGCATGTTTCGAGGTTTCCGTGTTAAGATGTCGGTGTACCGTGGTTGGTGAGGTGTGAGGCATAAGGATTTTTCTCTTGTGGGTTTTGTTCCAGTTGTGGCTGTTTTAGGCGTGTTTTCTTCCAATGGGGTTGTTTCTTGTGGGTTCTGTCGGTGTTGTGTGTTCGCGTCTCTTGTTGCACGATCATGTTCTCTTTCTCGGCGTCCTTTTCTGGTACGGGCCATTTTCCAGTCTAGGTGCAGGCGTTGTATGGTAGTTGGTCCTCTATGCTGTGCTGTGCGGTCGAAGTGAGCTCGGTTTTCCTTCTCTGGATATGCTGGGGTGTTCTCTGGCTCATTGTTGTTTTCTGTCGGTGGGTGGGGTATGTTTCCTACGGGTGCACTGTCGGGGGGGGGGGGGGACACTGTCGTTAGGGAGTTAACGGTCTGCTGGTATGGGATTTAGTTGGGTTAGGTAGTGGTGAGTTTCCGGGATTGGTAGAGTACTGAACCAAGCGCATTTAGATTATTTGAGAGATCTGTATAGTGGGTGAGAGTCCTATCAGTGCAATTTAAGCATAAAACAGTGCTGTTCGGGGACAAGGCCCCTGCTAAGTTTGAGAGACCTGCACAGTGGGAGAGACGTCCACCAGCGCAATCTAATCACCACACAGTGCAGTTTGGAGACGGAGCCCCTGGTGGACTTGAGAGACCCGGGCAGTGGGAGAGAGGCCTATCCGTGCAATCTAAACATCCTACACTGCAATTTGGGGAGAGAACCCGTGCTAAATTTGAGAGACCTGTATAGTGGGAGAGAGGCCCATCAGTGCAACCTAAACATCATACAATGTAGTTTTGGGACGGAGCCCCTGCTACACCTGAGAGACCTGTATAGTGGGAGAGAGGCCTATCAGTGCAACCCAAACATCCTACAATGCAGTTTGGGGACGGGGCCCCTGCTAGATCTGAGAGACCTGTATAGTGGGGGACAGGCCTATCAGTGCAACCTAAACATCATACAATGCAATTACGAGACAGAACCCCTTCTAAATTTTAGAGACCTGTATAGTGGGTGAGAGTCCCATCAGTGCAATCTAAACATCACACAGTGACGTTCGGAGACCAGGCCCCTGCTAAGTTTGAGAGACCTGGACAGTGGGAGAAACGTCCACCAGCGCAATCTAAACACCACACAGTGCAGTTTGGAGACGGAGCCCCTGGTGAACTTGAGAGACCCCCGCAGTGGGAGAAATGTCCACCAGTGCAACCTAAACATCATACAATGCAATTAGGAGACAGAGCCCCTGCTAAATATGAGACCTGTATAGTGGGAGAGAGGCCTATGAGTGCAACCTAAACATCATACACTGCAATTAGGAGGCAGAGCCCCTGCTAAATTTGAGAGACCTGTATAGTGGGAGAGAGGCCTATGAGTGCAACCTAAACAACATACAATGCAATTAGGAGACAGAGCCCCTGCTAAATTTGAGACCTGTATAGTGGGAGAGAGGCCTATCGGTATCTCCGAAAGACTCTGTCCGCAGCTAAATGTCCGCGTTGGGCATGATGTTCTCCTGTTTTTCTCTGCTACTTCACTGCAGGCGCCACATGCGGCACCTGCAGGAGTTCCTCGACGCTCGTTGATAGCAGGTTTTGGGGTTCTGGCAAGACGAGATCACACTAACACAACAGTTCAGAAAGGGACTGCACTGGTGGTCCATCAAGGCTCATCTAGTCCAGGATGCCCCTTTTCGGCCGCGCCTTTCACCATCTCACTGTCACCACGGATGCTTCCCTGGGGCGCTCTGGCACACATTCAAAAGATCTGCATGCCAGAGGCCTTTGGACAGAAGAAGAGACGGTTCTACTTGTCAATCTCCTATAGCTACACACTGTCCTTAGGGTGCTCAAGTGGTTCCTTTCACAAGTCAACAGGAAGGTAGTACAGATCTTTACAGACCGCACCACCACAATGTTCTAAATGTGCAAGCAGAGAGGAACACAATCTTCCTCCCTGACAGCAGAACACAGACCCTGTGGCACTGGGCTTTGCAACATTAAATGTTCCTTGTTCCCTTTCACCTTCCGGGAATTCAGAATACCATGGCAGATTCCCTCAGCAGAGCACTCTGCTCCTGTCACAAGTGGGAGTTACAGAGTGGACAGCTCCAACAAATTTTCCACCGTTGGGGCACCTCAGAGATAGACCCCTTTGCCACCTACGACAACAACAAGAGGTGCAAGGCATTCACCAGCAGGTTTCCTGACGCGGAGAGCCTAGAAGATGCCTTCTGATTCCCACCGATTCTTCTTGTTGTGCGAGTGCTAAATGTCTTCGGACAAAATCAGTGAAGATTGATCTTAGTGGCCTCTGCATGGCCAAGACAGTTCTGGTACTCAAAGCTTCTAGATCTCTCCACGGCGACCCTGATGAGACTCTTTTAAACTCATCACGATCTGCTGTCCAAGAACAAATCGGAAGTTCTCCACCACGCCCAAGCCCCCCTCAACCAGACAGCCTGGCTCCTGTGTTCCTAGAGTTTTGCATGGTCCCGCTACCTCAAGACTTCAGCTACATTTTAGAGGGGGCTCGCGCTTGTTAGGAAGAATTTTCTGTAAAGGCTAATTTCCCAAACCTAGTGAGTCCTCCAGCAGCTTTGCTGGATTTTTGGGGTTTATTTTTTTTCTCCTGCTAAGAGTGAGACACTTTTCCTCCCACTATTAGACATGATTTGAGGTGTTCCTTTGACTTTGTATGTGTTTTATGGGCTATGGGGTCCTTTACCCCATAGGGTTTCATGTTTTTTTGATATGTGGGTTACACAGCACTCTCCGTGCCGTAACCCAGGGGTGTCGTAGCGACCCCCAAACATGGACTCCGTACCCTGGGACTGACTACTGTCTCCCAGGGCATGTAAAGTCACCATTGGCTTTACTAGTCTTAAATTGTGAACAGAACCAGTACAAACCATCATATTGTGGACGTACTGGCCAGGGCAATTCGATTGCCCTGGGGTCTGTTGTTCGAGGGGGCACTGTCCAGTCCCCCCCGACCGAGTTTAGGCTGGTGGCAGTGGATACTACTTTTTATATGCGACTATATTCCTATGGGATTTTCCCATTGTTCGAGGCTACAACTTTTTAATATAGCCTCGAACATACCGCCGGTTTATTAAATTAATATAAATTCACCGGTTGGTAATTTTTGCCGAAACTTGGTTCCAAAATGGCGTTTGTGTTCGCTTCTGTGACTCCAACCCAAGTCGAGCCCTTTGTTCCACTTTTTGGCGGACTTCTCCACAGAAGCCTCCAAAAGTGGTGCCACTCTGTCTGGGTACCACAGGGGGTGCGGGAGGGGGTTTAGGCACCCTGGACTGAGTTGCCTCGGCATCTCAAGTCGCACTCTTGTGTGATTGGCCCAAGTGGTGAGCCGCCCGGCTCACCACTTAGCATGTTTGAGTGACAGCTCGGCTGAATGAATGGGGGTTTTCTGCATAAAAGCAGGGCTTTGGGGACTGGAACTTCAAAATTCGCCACAGGACCTAAAGAATCCGAGGAGGGAGAAGCCGAGCCGACCTGCAACGACGTCACTACCAGTGGAACACTGCTGAACCGTCTCACCACTTTTTCTGACGACAGAGGAGATCTCCAGCCCGGAGAGTCTTCTTCCTTTGACTGGTAGGGATAACCAGTTTGCCTGTCTTTTTGCCTTCCTGGACCATCTTGTGGCCGCCTTGCCCGTGCCAAGCACCCCGGCAACCGGAATACCACGATTTACCACTACCGTGAAGAAAAGGGTGGTACCTTGTAACCGGGAAACTCTGCGGTTGGTTTCTTCCCTGGCAGCACAACAACCTTCAGCTTTCCTCCACGTCAAGACCTTCTCTTCCTCCGGACGAAACACCGACTTGCAACCGCTGCCAGGAACAACTGCCCCCGCTGGAGCGTCCTTCCCACTTTCAGGTACTGTGTCCCGCCTGGCTTCCCTTGCGACAGATCGTTCGGAGTGACAGTAAATCCTTGGCTTTCTAACCTGGGCTAGCCTGGGACCTGTTAACTAACTTTTCCTGACTTGATCTCAATCTTTCGTGAATTTTCTACAAAGACTCTTGGGCATAACCCCGCTGTGTGATCCTGGACACATTTCGCTTGCTCTCTCTAAGAGTGGGCCTGGCATTTGAACTTCCTTGCTCTCCAGTAGACTTTGCCTAACCTGCCTCACTGTGGTTCTTTGAAAAGTATTGAAATTTGTGTGCTTTCATAACCCTGCCTTTTTCCCCTCCCTTTTTAATAACTTATTAGAGTGCCATCTTATGTTAAGCGCTCACCTCTGTCTGAAAATAAGTGGTGTTTCTCATTAAGACTTGTCTAATAAGTAATTAGGGTTGTATATATATATATATAATAGTGACTAGGTGTTGAATTTATTTACCTCTTGTGTGCTAGTGTAATTTACAAGTGTGTCTTTAAATAAATAATTATATACTTTTACACCAAAGCTCTGGTCAGTGTTTGCTTGTGCTACTGTATCTGTGTGCCTATTATGTATACTCTATATACTGCTTACCGCCTCTTGAGAGGAGTCGGACTGCTCAGCCACAGCTACCAGGAGTCCACACGCATAAATCTGAAGAACACCAGGATACACAATCGGTTCATTGAGGTGAAATGTGGATGGCACCTTCGCCCACACGCTGGGCAGAAGTGACGGCCACCGGTAAGGCCGTTTTCCAGCCTCAAACAGTGGTCTCATGAGTCTGGAGAGGACCACGTTGAGCTCTCAAGCTGGCGGTTGCCGTTTGCCTAGTGGAAAGGAAAAAAAAGAGGCCCTTGAGGAACTCCTTGATTAACCTCAGAGACCAAAGTGAAGGGGTGATAGGGGAACGGGTGCACCGTGAGATGGCTGCCAAATGTACTGGAGAAGTGAGCTAAGCCGACGTGCGCAGGATGTCAACAGGTTGAATGGGTACAGGATTCTGCTTTCTTGCACTGCACCATATCTTAAACCGTCTCTATTTGCTGCTGTAGCAGGCAAGTGTAGAGAGCGCTGTTAGGCAGAAACCTGTGCAGTTCCCTTAGGGACCACTGCAAAATATTTAGGACTACAGGTGGTTGGCAGTAAACCCAATTGGTAGCAGTCTGTACCACCCAGATTTACCTGGTAGCTGTGGCTGAGCAGTCCGACTTCTCTCAAGAGGAGGTAGGCAGTATATAGAGTATACACAATAGGCACACAGATACAGTAGCACAAGCAAACACTGACCAGAGCTTTGGTGTAAAAATATATAATTATTTATTTAAAGACACAATTGTAAATTACACTAGCACACAAGAGGTAAATAAATTAAACACCTAGTCACTATTATATATATATAACCCTAATTACTTATTGGACAAGTCTTAATGAGAAACACAACTTATTTTTAGACAGAGGTGAGCGCTTAACATATGATGGCACTCCAATAAGTTATTAAAAAGGGAGGGAAAAAGGCAGGGTTATGAAAGCACACAAATTTCAATACTTTTCAAAGAACCACAGTGAGGCAGGTTAGGCAAAGTCTACTGGAGAGCAAGGAAGTTCAAATGCCAGGCCCACTCTTAGAGAGAGCAAGCAAAATGTGTCCAGGATCACACAGTCAGGTTATGCCCAAAGAGTCTTTGTAGAAAGTTCACAAAAGATTGAGATCAAGTCAAGGAAAATTTAGTTAACGGGTCCCAGGCTAACCCCGGTTAGAAAGTCGAGGATTTACTGTCACCCCGAACGATCTGTCGCAAGGGAAGCCAGGCGGGACACAGTATCTGAAAGTGGGAAGGATGCTCCAGCGGGGGCAGTTGTTCCTGGCAGCGATTGCAAGTCGGTGTTTCGTCCAGAGGAAGAGGAGGTCTCGGCGTGGAGGAAAGCTGAAGGTCGTTGCGCTGCCAGGGAAGAAACCAGCCGCAGAATTTCCCGGTTACAAGGTACCACCCTTTTCTTCGCGGTAGTGGTAAACCGTGGTATTCCGGTTACCGGGGTGCTTGGCACGGGCAAGGCGGCCACGAGATGGTCCAGGAAAACGAAAAGACGGGCAAACTGGTTATCCCCACCAGTCAAAAGAAGAAGACTCTCCGGGCTGGAGATCTCCTCTGTCGTCGGGGAAAGTGGTGAGACGGTACAGCAGGGCTCCACTGGTGGTGTCGTTGTTGCAGGTCGGCTCGGCTTCTCCCTCCTCGGATTCTTTAGGTCCTGTGGCGACTTCTAAAGTTTCAGTCCCCAAAGCCCTGCTTTTATGCAGAAAACCCCCATTCATTCAGCCTAGCTGTCACTCAAACATGCTAAGTGGTGAGCCGGGCGGCTCACCACTTGGGCCAATCACACAAGAGTGTGACTTGAGTTGCAGAGGAAACTCAGTCCAGGGTGCCTAAACCCCCCTCCCGCACCCCCTGTGGTACCCACACAGAGTGGCACCACTTTCGGAAGCTTCTGCGGAGAAGCTCATCAAATTAGTGGAACAAAGGACTCGACTTTGATTGGAGTCACAGAAGCGAACACAAATTCCATTTTGGAACCAAGGCTCGGCAAAAATTACCAACCGGTGAATTTATATGAATTTAATAAACCGGCGGTATGTGCGAGGCTATATTAACAAGTGGTAGCCTCGAACAATGGGAAAATCCCATATGAATATATTTGAGGTCGAATATAAAAAGTAGTATCCACTGCCACCAGCCAAAACTCGGTCAGGGGGGACTGGACAGTGCCCCATCGAACAACAGACCCCGGGGCAATCGAATTGCCCCGGCCAGTACGTCCACAATATGATGGTTTGTACTGGTTCTGTTCACAATTTAAGACTAGTAAAGCCAATGGTGACTTTACATGCCCTGGGGGACAGTAGTCAGTCACAGGGTACGGAGTCTATGTTTGGGGGTCGCTACGACACCCCTGGGTTACGGCACAGAGGGTGCTGTGTAACCCACATATCAAAAACACATGAAACCCTATGGGGTAAAGGACCCCATAGACCATAGAACACATACAAAGTCAAAGGAACACCTCAAATCATGTCTAAGAGTGGGAGGAAAAGAGTCTCACTCTTAGCAGGAGAAAACAAATAAACCCCAAAAATCCAGCAAAGCTGCTGGGGGACTCACTAGGTCTGGGAAATTAGCCTTTACAGAGAATCCTCCCTAACAAAAGGACATGGAAGCTAGAGCAACTGAAGATGCTTAACTTAAAAGACTGTGGTCTGAACATAGATATAGGTTTTATGACACACTCTAGGCAACTTTTAGCCCAGGTCTAGCAATACCATCACATTTACAAAGTCAGAAGACAACCCCCAATTATCATTTCTCACTATCGGCTGAATGACACTACTGTTCAGGACCCCATATCGATGAGGGGCACAGGACACAGACAACATAAATCTTGGGCGTAGAAGCTTAAATGGGTGACGCCCATTACCAAGCATGGGGCACGCTGAGAGAACAGCGGACAATGCACCGTTCAAAAACGGGTAACGTATTTCGCATCTGCCACACTGCAAGCAATGAAACCATTGTAAACCTTGAGGAACACTGAGGTAACCATGGAGACTGAAACAGTTAAACCTTGAGAGCATATTACAAGTTTCACATTGTATACCAGCTAGGCAACCTTAGCAACTGTATTGAAAACACAAATGGCCTCAATACGAGTTTAGTGGCAATTCTGCGGTAAATCTGATGAATTATCGGCACATTTGATTACTTTTGCTGCCACTTGGTCCTGTAGGTTTACCATGGGATTACAGGTGATGGTAAGGCAGTGTTAATCCCCATTTTCAGAGTCCATAGGACTCTATAGAGATTTCGGTGGAATTATTGCCAGCGATAATTCTGATGAAATGTAGCTGTAAAGTGGTGGATTTACCACCAACATGATGCTGGAGGAAAATCCTCCACTTCAAGGACAGACCTGTTGTTCGGCGGTACAGTAAAACAGTAGTAATTCGAATACTTCCAAAAAAAGTGGCGGCATCAGAATTATCATCCGTTCTTTCCTACACCGCCAAAGTTGCAATGGGGTCCAATGTCCTAACACTACAACGAGCCTGCAGAATGCATTTTTAGACTGTGTAAGGAAAATGCAATATTTACGCTGTTTAATTGTGTTTTTAAACATTCTTTCAATATGCCTTTTAAATTAACATTCGTAATGTTTAGGAAACTACTGGGGCCCACTTTAACATTGCCTGGGCTAAATTAACAGTTCCTCAGGCCCGGCTCCAGCAGCGGGTACAGTGGTGCCAGGCCCCCCCAGAGCCAGGCTCTGGCCCTGGCCACCCTAGAAAGGAGGCCATGCCAGTGGTGTTATACACCACTGGTAACCGAGGGAATGGGGGGTGGATGTCACTCTAAACATTCAGCAGCAACCTCAGAAACATCATTCTTAGAGGCTGAATTGCAGTAGGCCTGGCCAGGATTTGTTTTCTTGCCCATGACAATGATTTATGCCCCACAGCCAGGGAAGTATGAATGATCAGGGAGATGGAGGGCCATTCATACCTCTGCCTATAACTATTTTTTCCAACCTAAAATTCACAATTTTGGTTTCTGTAATTTAAAGTATGTTTGTTTCTTGTGGGAATATAATGGCTTTTCAGAATGTGCTTAATAAAATGGTTAACTATATCAAACAATAAATGATGGGTAAAAATGCTTGAACACAGATTTCTTTAGAAGGTGCGTCAACTGACGGGGGGGCCCTTACACATTACATTCCAAGTATATATTCTGCTGCAATAACTACTTGAGTATAAGTGAAAAGATAAGGTTGGTAGTAACACACTTTTTAATTCTAGAGGGACGGAGTGTAGTAAAATCAAAAAGTGATGGATGCAATGCTTTGAATTAAACATAACCACGTTGCTTTGCACAACATTCCATGCCATAATTCTGTTGTATGTCTGTGCTATTAGAGAAGGGGACAGGCTATTAGCAGATGACATTTGGTGCTGCCACCAAAAGGTGCAGTTGAAACTCAATTGCTAGGCCGTGTTCCATCTGCACTGGAACACAAGCAACCATATTAATGTTTGGGCCCTGTGGTCTAGCAGTTTTGGAAGGGGTTCTGACATTAGTGACAGGGCCAAGACTGATATGCAAACAATGGTATAGAAGGCTGGCCAGAGCAATGGCGGTGGTTCTAATTGACTCAGAGACCTTTTACCTATTAGGTACAACCACAATGCATGCTGTAGAACACAAATAGGATGCCAATAAAATGTGAGGAGAAACACACATCACATCCTATGGGTGTGTCTGGTCCTTTACCCAATGACTAACCATGGTTATGATGATGCCTCACCACCAAAACGTAACCTTTCTAGAACTCTTGAGCAAGCTCTATCACAAAGTAACACCAAACGTTTTGCTGTATAGGGCCTACCAGTGTTATATCTAAGCATTCTTTTGAGTGTTTAATTACTTAATTGCCTCGGTAAATGAGCTCCTGGTATATAAATATTCTCTTAATATGTGTATTCAGCCAGTTAGTTTTATAAGCAATATATTTGTCAATGCCTCTGTGGCTTGCATTTAAGCCTGTCTTAAACAAGCAATCACATAGACAGCAGTTTTGGCATGCGCATAGGTATTATGACATTTGCCATGCCATCATATGCCCAGTTACTGACACCATTTTTCAGCTTTTCCAATCTTATGGCCAGGTAGTACCTTTATGGCAGAGCCTGCAAAATGCCTATCCATGCCTAATCAAAAGCCCAAGCTGTTGGCTAGGCCACTGCATGTTGCCTTGAGTTTGTCTCCTTAAGTGAACGTGTACATGCCCAGATTTGGGTGTCCTGCTTGCTATGGTAAGGGAAGCATGCTGCACCTCACTGAGCTGGTCGAACAAAGCCCTACCTTTTAGGGTTCGACCATGATAAGGCTAGGTTGGCAAGTATTAATCAGTTTCATATCTTCTCATGCATACTTACCAGTGGGGCTCTGACCTAAATAGAATGTATCTTTGGTTGGAAGCCTAGTCTACTCTGCTAGAACGTTTTATGATTCAAACTGACTTGATAACCGCATTCTGTTTGAGTAACTTTACACAGTTTGCATGCAAACAGAATATGTCATGTGTATTACGGGATTTGTTTAGAAAGTATGATGTGAATCCTGGGTGCTGGGTGTTTAGGCAGTGCCGGAAATTAAACATGAACACTCGTAAAATAACAAAGAAGAGTGTTTTCTATAATGCTACAGGGAAAGAATAAAAGGTGTACATCTTTTATAACTAAAAAGCAGTATTTAAATATTTTCTAAAGACTGCACTCAAAGGTGGATTTTACATTTGGACAAATGTCAACGCGCTCCTCCACCCCCTGCTCTACCCTCTCACCTCAAATACAAACCGGAGGGCTGAACAGGCCCTCCCAGTGAGGTCGTATATTTTTTTTTATTTTATTGTATTAGCTGAAATTAATCAGCTTTTCAATGTAGTTATTAGAACAGAAATTTGAATAATTTACACATACATATAATAAAAACATTACAATCATTTTTTCAAACATAAGAGCATCAATATGTACATATGGAACATAAATATAAAATTAAAACGATCTTAAATACAGCCATAGACAAGATACAAAGATACAAAGATACAAAGAAGACACAGAAACAAAACAGAACTAGCCAAAGCCACTTTCTTTCCCTACAATTTCTAAAGGAAATTGTTTTGTTTCCTCTGACCCAATACTCACATTTAATTTGTCATTAGACAACTATGCTCACACCATATTTCTTTTATCAATACAGATGTCATTGTCTAAATTCAAAGATTTCAGAAAATGTACAGTCGCCAACTGTATTATGCTTTTGCCAGAGCATATGAGATACGCAATTCCAGCTCCACATGTTCTAAAATCGATACAGCACATGCAAAATGAGTTATTCTTCGGCTGTTTAGAGCTGGGCAGTAGCACAGAAGATGTTAAAGTGGTTCATCTGAGTTATGATTTAAACAGAATCTGCAGAATTTCAATTTATTTATTCACATTTGTTGAGCGCACAGCAGACCGAAGGCATAAGGTGCTTGTTACAGTGTTGCTTATACTTAGTTACATACAATTCAAATCCGTCGAAGTTGCATTGGACGATATTATTGTTTTGTCACATACATACATTGAGGGACAGGGAACTACGAGAGCAAGGTTAGTTGAAGAGGGCAGTTTTGAGTTTTTTGCGGAAGAAGAGAGATGTTTCAGCTCTGAGGTCAGTGGGGTGAGAGTTCCACAGCTTAGGTGCGAGGAAGGGGAAGCCTATACCTTAGTCCTATTGATGCGAGGTATCGTTAGTTAATTGGTGCATTGTAATCTGGTCGGTCTGGTGGATTGAGATCTACATAGGGTGTCAGATAGGTATGAGGGTGCTGAGAGGTTGATGCATTTATGAGTGGTTGTGAGAATTTTGAAAGAGATGCGGTCCTTGACTGGGAGCCAGTGGGCTGTCTTCCTGGCTTGTGTGATGTGGTCTCTTTTCAGTATGCTGAGGGCTGCTCTAAGAGCGTTGTTTTGAGTTGTTTGGCGTCTAGATAGGTTTTTTTTGGAGGTGCCGGCTAGGAGCGCATTACTGTAATCTAGTTTGGCTCCCATGGTTGCTCTAGCGATAGAGAGGCAGTTATCCTTAGTTAGGAATGGTTTTATTGCGTTGATGAGTTTAGTACTCAGTGCGGAGGCTGAGACTATAGCGCTGACTTGTTTGTCCATAGATAGGGTAGCGTCTATGTGAACCCCCAGTGTTTTGACTGAAGATAATACTGGGATATGACAGTTATCTATGTTGAAATTGAGGTACAGCGGGTTGAGGTTGGAGAGAGTGGATTTCTGGCCTACAATGAGGATTTCGGTTTTGTCCCCATTCAGGCAGAGGCCGTTAGTAGCCATCCACGCTTGTATGGTGGAGTAGATTTGCTGTAGGGTAGTGGCGTCTTGATGATCGTGCCCCGTCAGGGGAAGGAGAACCTACATGTCATCAGCGTAATTTGTGTATGTGATCCCAAGTGCGTCCAGTTTATCAAAGAGAGGCTTGGTAAAAAGATTATAGAGAGTGGGGGCAGTACATGAGCCTTGTGGGACACTGCAGTGGATGATGGAGGGTGCTGCATGAGCAGTGTTTGAGAACACTTTCATAGCTCTGCCCTCTATGAATGAGGTCACCCAGGACGCTGCATCCTTAGAGAAGTGCGCTGCATGTGTCAGATGATTGGTAAGTGTGATGTAATCTACCAGATCAAACGCTGCTGAAAGGTCAAGGAGAAGGAGGAGAGCGGGCTTGTCTTAGTCGAGGATGTTAGTGATTTCGTTTTTTAGGTCTACAAGGGCGGTTTCAGTTCTGTGCCCCTTGTGAAACCCAGATTGTCTTTTTCCTAGGATCGCGTTCGATTCAAGGTATAGTTGAATCTGTTTGTGGGCGGCCATGTCTAGTATTTTTAGGAGGAATGGAACTGTTGTTATGGGTCGGTAGATTGGGGTTAGCGGGGCCTAGTGTTGTTTTTTTTAAAAGAGGGTGCACCCAGGCCTCTTTAAGACTGTCTGGGACTATGGCCGTTTTGAATGAAGCATTGATGAATGCCGTGAGAAGAGGGGCGAGCGGTTCTGCGCAGTCCTTGATTTTAGGGGGGCGCACATCACCCTTGCATTGTGAAGGTTTGAGGTGTCTGAGGATGTCAATGACATCAGCTTCGGAGATTTCGGTGAATGTGAATTTAGGCATGTTGCTTGTTTTTACATTTGGTTGTGTCTGTACATGAGTGCTTTGCTTAGGTAGAGTTTTGTAGAGGTGAGATATCTTGTTTTGGAGGAGGTTTATTTTTGCAAGCATGGCTGATTGTATGCCTGTGCACCATGCTTCGTCTTTGACGATCTCATCAGGGCATGTGGGTGGTACAGTTAATTCTTTAAAGATACTGAAGAGTACTTTAGAGTGGGAGTTGGCAGCAGAGATACGGTGGTTGTAGGCTTCAGATTTAGCAATGAAGATGGCATCTTTGTATTTTTTGGCTATGGATTTGAAGTTCTCTTTTGTGGAGTCACAAGGACTGCACTGCCAGTTTTTGAGCACCTGATGTTTGTCTTTGCGCAGTCTCTGGAGTTCCTCTGTGAACCAGGAATTGGAGTGGAAGGATTCTTTCGTTTTTTTTTGTTTTCCAGTGGGGCAACTGTGGTGACAGCCATGGTAATGTTGTCTTTGAATATTTCTTCGAGGATGTTGGGGTCTGAGGAGAATGGGGGCGCTAGGCATGGCAGATTAAGGTGTGCACTGACGTTGTCCGCAGTGAGTTTTTTGGCTCTTCTGGCTAAGGTCGCCGGTGCTGTGGTAGGCACTTTAGTGCATATTGAGACGTCGAATTGGAGAAAGTTGTGTTCTGTCCACGGGAGGCTAGTATTGGAAGTGATGGTAGTGTTACAATTATGGTCTATGATCCAATCTAGGATGCGTCCTTTTGCGTGAGTAGGCGATGTGATTTTTTGTGAGAAGCCTAGGTCGTGGAGGTCTTTGGCTTTAGAGATAGCAGTTTTGTCCTTGGGGTCGTTGAATCCTAGGTTAAGGTCTCCTATAAGTAGTGATTTTGTGAATTTCTTAATATTGTTTCCTAGGAGGTGATTGGCTTGACCTATGAAATTGGTGGTGGGGCCAGGTGGTCGGTATATGATATGATATGAATATTTATTGTACTGTTAGGTGAGGGTGCTAGTTTGACTGATAGAATGTCAACATTCCCTTCCTCTTGGTGGGGGTATGGTTCTGATAGTGTTTCTTTGTGAATAAGGGCTACCCCCACCGCCTCCTGATTTGGCGATCTTGTCTAAGGATGGTATATCCTTGCGGTAAGGCTATGATGGCTGGGCCAGAAGCTTTGTTGAGCCAAGTCTCTGTGAAAGCGAGTATGTCTAAGTCTTGGGTGGTTATTAAGTCATTTACTTCTAGAGTGTGGGCATTGAGAGAGCGTACATTGATTAAAGCGCAGTTGCATAGTGTGGGGCACAGGTTCTTAATAGGTATGGTAGGAGAGTCTGACTTGGGTGTGGCGGTACGTTGAGTGTAGGAGTTGCTGCTAGATGTGGTATGAGTTGGCTTAGTGCTGTGGCATATAGAGGTATTATCGCGGTGGTGGTGTTTATTCACTTTGGTGGTGCGTGAGCTAAATCGGCAGTTTCTGTGTGGAATGAGTTTGGGGGTGGCAAGGTAGTGGATGGGGAGGGTGCGGGCTCTGAGTCTGACCAATCGCATACTGAGGTAAGGCACCAATGTGACTGTTAAGTTATGTGGGGGTGTGTGGAGGCTTGGGCAGGATGCCCATAGTGAGAGGACTACTGGAGGCGTTGTGATAGTGGTGGTTAAGCTCTAAGCTAGGGAGGTGAGGTGTGGTCATTTCAATGAGGAGCGCACTTAATAGACATGCGTAGAGTGGCAGGGAGTACATACTGTAGGTGATTTCGCTGTGCCGTTAGTATGCGGGCTCTAGATATAAGTATATTGCTCATAGGCAGGGAGCATGCATCACAGAATGGGCCAAATGCAATTGGTACAGGATGGCTAAAATCGAATATGCTAGGGCAGTGCAAACAGGCTAAATTGACTATACTAGTAGAATGCAGCAGTAGGTAGGTTCAATTTTGCAGATAGAATACACAAATGGCTAAAATCGAATATGCTAGGGCAATGTAAACAGGCTAAATTGACTATACTAGTAGAATGCAGCAGTTGGTAGGTTCAATTTTGCAGATAGGATACACAAATGGGTAAAATCGAATATGCTAGGGCAATGTAAAAGACCAGATGGTGCAGAGACAACAACCAATAGCAATTCAGACAATCGAGGTGCAACAAAGATAGTGATGAGTGCAAGTGGCAATACAGGTAAGTAATGAGTGTTGCATATGTGTTGGAGGTGGGGCACAGTCTGGTGGAGATGAGGATCATTTAGACGGACGAGGGCATAGGATGCATGCCTCTGTTCCAATAGACCTTGTGGATCCCAGGGGAGCGGTGGTGTAGTGCGTAGAGGCACATGCACTAGGATCTATGTTCCGCCGTCCCAGGCACTAAGACAGTGCAAGTGAGAGAGTGGGTACGGCAAAGCAGGTGATCCGTGCGCTAAGCCGGTGTGCAGGTAGGTCCGGTGGTGGCAGGAGGAGATATGGGTCCCGGTTCTAGGAAGGTGGGCGGGCTTTGTGCGTGGTATGGAATGGGGTAGGGAATAGCAATACCGAGCAAGGTATGTGCGCAGTAGTGGAGGGCTTACCTCTTTGAGCCCTGGATTGGATACGAGAAGTCAGGAGAGCAGCGGGCAGTGGCTCATCAGGCTCACGACAGGGGTCGTAGCCTTAGAGATGTGCCTTTGCTGGTGGGCCGGCATTGCCTGCCGGCGATGTCATAGGCTTAGAAGTAAGTGGTGGAGGCCAATCACATCGCGCTCATGGTGGCATGGGGAAGTTAGGCTTGCAAGGTGCAGGCAGCAACACGAGCGGCCATTTTGAAGTAGCAGAGCCTTGTGGTGATCAATGGCGAAATTCCCAATACTGTTGTAGGAAACTCCTGGTGCTCGCAGGGACAGCTTCTCTCGGCGGGAAGTGCAAATTGGTCAATTTATGAAGGGGAATGCAGATTTTCACAACAAAGCATTGCAGGACTCTAAAATGCTCGCAGAGTCGCTAATGGGCATATTAGCATACCTCAGAGAAGGATGTAGCCCCAGCTGTTCTGCAGGGGGTGGTGGCCACTGCTCCAGCAGTTGGAGGGGGGCTCCTGCTCCCCAGAGGAAAGAGATGGTCTGCAAGGTACAGGCTCACAACACAGGTAGTAGCCTCAGGGGTGTGCCTTTGCTGGTGGGCCCTATGCACTAGATATCCGTTTTCTCCTAACTTGTACTTGTCTAGCAGTCAATAGGTCAAAACGCACTCTTAAAAAAGCCTCTCTAAACTCCACTGAAGGCGATTTCAGAAGATAGGATGCTATCATTTTAACATTTTTAGGCCAAAATCTGAATTTACAATTCTGACGATACTTTAAGCATTGTACTCTCGTAGCTATTCAGTCACAACAATAAATTAAAGTTTTTGCTTTTTCAGGATTTGTGACCAACATGTCAGTTGATGCTAGCGTCTGCAAGAATTGTATAGATTTTGTCAACCGACATCTTTGCAAATTTGTGACATGAAGAGAAGATATAAGTCACAATGACATTCAACATGTTTTTAGACTGGATTGCACAAAGACGCCACAGATAGAGAGCATGAAGGGAAATTAGGCCCAATTCGTATCGCAACCACAAACCCGGAGTACACTGCGGCAAATGTAGAACTGATCTCCAAAATGTGGCTTCTAATCTGTCAAAATTTTGTGATTGGCAAATCGGTAATGTTTTTACTCCATAAAGAATGGCAGGAATTATTTGAAGGTCCCAAAATAGAATTGCAGGTTTTATCGTAAACTTGCCGCCATATCGATTTAGTAAAATCTTCTCCTGTGATATGGCCGTATTTAATTTCTGCTTCATGCTCTCTTCCTGCCCCTGTGGGTAAACCAAGCCTTCAAAGGTCATTCCCAATAAGTATACTTGTTAACTATCTCAAGTTTGGTCTGATTAATGGACCAGGTATACGTATTCCGACTACTCTTATAAGCTCAGTATGTCACTATTTGGTTTTTATTTGTATTCATTTTTAATTGATTCAGCTCCAAGTACGACTTGAATGCGGAAAACAGTTTTTGTAGCCCTACTGGTGTTTTGGAGATAAGCACAATGTCATCTGCATACTTTACATTTGTAATGGGCTTACCATTAAGCATCGGTGAATCAGTCACTATGTTCAAAAAGGAATATTGAAGGTCTTGCATGAAATAATTAAAAATTGCAGAAGCCAATAAGCAGCGTTTTTTAAAGCCACGGGCTGTCCTGTTTGGGGATGATAATAAACCTTCCAATGTAAGACGAATGCGGATGGAGGTATCTGAATGGAAAGAGTAAATGATGTCATGTAGAATGAGTGGACATCCATCTCTCTTTATTTTTGTCACGAGCAGGATTAGTTTGGCGAATAGCTTGCCCGGCGCGTCCAACATGCGATAGGGCGGTAATTCTGCAGATTAATGCGGTCGCCTTTTTTTATATATAGGGACTATAATGGAAGTTTTCAATGAATCTGGTATGGTGCGGGATTTGATTGAAAATTTTAAAAAGGATTTTTGCCCTATACTGCGGATCACCTTTAAACAATGCATTGTGCAGGCCATCAGGGCCAGCAGCTCTTGAAGGGCTTAATATCATGATTAATTCTTCAAGGATCTCTGGGGAACACTCAATTGACCATTTCAATGTAGTTTCTTTTTACATAATAGGCTGGATTAAATTTGCTGTCTTCATATAAAGCAGTATAATGGGCCATCCAATGTTGTTGCTGGACAACACTTGTTTGCGCATTTGCTTGTTTCAAATCGGCTCCAAAGTTAAGGAGCCTCCAGATCGCCGCTGAATTTTTAACAGCAATGGCCTTCAACATTTGTTCGCTATCACGTTGAAAGATCAACGAGCGTCTGCCACGTATCCAATTATGGTATTTGCATTTGGCTGATCGCAGGGCTTGGGAAGAGTTGGTTGCATTTGCCACCATTATCAATCTTTTCTCTTCACGATAAGCGCCTTTCGATGCTTAATTTCAGCCTCAAACACGTGGGTGTGACTTCTGTTACACTGCGAAGAAATGACAGTATTTTTAAAATGTTCGAGGAGGTCAGTACATTGAATCAAGGCGTACGAGTTGGTGTTAAGATTAACTAGCTATGAAATTCCCGCTAATTTAGCTTGTGATTACTTCAATCGTATTTTAGCATTGTTCACAACAACCTGCTGCTTCATCCACTTATGTTTTGGCTCAGCTGCCACCCACTGAATATTCAAAGATAGCAAATGATGGTCACTTTGCGTTTGGGGGATTACTTCGAAAGAACGAGTTTTAGAAAACAAACGCTGGTCAACATACATGTAGTCAATCGTACTTCTAAATGCTTCTTGATGCCAGGTATGTTGTGATGGAATATCCCCTTCCACTGCTACATTGAGCATGCAAAAATGTCTATCCCTCATGAAGTCTGACCAGATTGACACCTGTTTTGCCTTGATTTTTGACTTAGTGGGAATGCAATCAATGTTTAGATCCCCAACTATAATGGTGTCAGTAATCTCCGCAGACATGGTAATCGGGTCCAAAAGTGTTGCCAATCCTATGTAAAAAGCCTTGTCTACCAATCCCACCGGGTTGCGATATATGTTAACAAATGCAATGATGTGTTGTGAGCATGTTGTTTTCATCAGTTGAATGCACAAACTTACATTCCCCCATGTTTCGATTGCCAAACCTTGACTTAGATTGACGGCCACTAATAGACCCGAAGAAGGGCGACCTCTCGGGCCGGCACTTGCTGGCAAAAGGACAACATCATAGTTGTCCCAAACGGGAGACTCAGTATACCAGGTCTCTTGAAGAGCAATTATATCAAACTATTGCGGAAAGATTTTAATAGATGCTTGCAAGTGGGTGTTCCCTCGAGTATTCCAGGTTGCCACTCTAAAAGAGAATGGCTGTGAGGAGTGTATTAGTGGTTATACTGGCGGAGTCAATGCTGCGCCAGGTCTACCCTCAATTCGAGAGCCCAAATAAATCATGTCCCGTGGATTGATTGTGTCTGCTCTTAGTGCTAGCCGCTCAGGGTCCTGATCAATCAAGAACCCCATTTCAAACAGTCTAATTTTCGTTTTCCATATGGCATTTAGGACTACCCCAGAAGGGATCCATAATCTTACAATTGAGGTAACAGTGTCTGAAAGATATTACACCTGTGCAATATCACGGGACACAATGTCCTCAAGTTCGACCAAATCTCCAAAGACATTAAGTATACTTTGTTCAGGTTATAGGTGTGATAGGGCCCCACACAGCGTGGCGAATCCATTAGGTTAACATTTAAATCCTGATTAATAAAACATTGGACATATACCTTGAGTTGGCAATATCTCGTGGTGCACTATTTTGTTGTGGTGTTTGAGGCAAGTTGTCTATTCTGCTGGGAGCTTTAGGACACTCCTCCACAGAGCTCGCCCAAAGAACAGTTTTAGGCAGGTTTTAGGCAGTGTTCCAGCAACAAGCAACCCATGTTCATCATTCTCACACTGCACATGTTCAGCTAAATAAGAATCAACCGCTTTACGCAGTTCAACCAATGTCGCTGGTCTCCCAGATGTCAATTCCTGTGATATTGGAGCGCCATCAACTACCGTGATATCCACGGGAGCTTCCTGGAGGTCCAAAGTAGGAAGAATGCGTGGGTTAGCATCATGCTTCATCTCACACACTAGATCATTCAAGGGTGCATAAGATGGGGGAGGCTTACTGACGTCATTATCCTCATAAACTCTGCCTGTGGAAATTGGTTAGTCGGCTGTTCCGCTGTCAGATCATGAAGAATAGCTATACCTGTGGTTTTCGTTTTAGGCAAAGACAATGTTTTAAAAAAGGCATTTAACAAGGATTTGGATGCCTTATTGAAGGCATGTTTTTTTATTTATTTTTTTTTGCTATTCCTCGCAAGTCTTTCTTTTTCTTTGCTGTCTATTTTAGACCATGAGGGCCATCTCAATTGCCTGTCGGGTGATCAACTGGCGGATGTTGCATAGGGCAAGCATCTGCCTTGCCAGTGTTTGCCGGTGAGTCCAAAATACTTACCCAGGATGCATTTATCGGCTGCGTGGCCGGGGGGTATGGTGGACCCATTGACCAGTCTAATTATGTTTTCAAACACCGGTAAAGAAGTCACGAACACGACCTCAGACAACACCGTAACAGTGTCAAATACTGAAGACTCATTTGCATTACAACTATGAGCACTATCCCCCCACCGGCCTGTCCACTTGGAGTGTTGTTTGATTAAGGTGCTTTAACCTATTTTGTTTTTTCTGAATCCCGGCCGAGAGGAAGTCCACTTGAGTTGCTTGTTCTGAAATGTTGGCGTCTAAAGTTTCAAACAATTTAAAAAGAGTCAATAAGGTGGTATTGATGGCGGTTAACGCCATTTGAATCATCAGTGTATGCATCTCAGGGCTCTCCTCTAGAGGCCGAGACGTGGGACGCCAGGGGGTGGGCTGGACAAAAGATACAGATTGGTCATTAAAGGACGAATCTGTCAAGCAAACACTTTCATGATTGTTCTGAGTACTCCGGATAGAAATGGGGGATTCACACTGACTTGCATAAATTGAAACCTCAGGGTTGTCCACACTTTGCTCTGATAAAGATATTGAGTGAGAACTCAGAGTGGTGCCCCCACCTACGAGCTGGTTTGGGACAAGGTGAGGGCAAGATGGTATCATCTGATAGAACTTGTGGAACCCCTCCCAAACTGCCTGGTGTACACAGTTTACTTGATAAACCAACATCTCTTTGATTGATAGTCAATATGGCCACACTGTCACTTTTATCCCCACATTTGTCAGTAGGTATCGGTGTAGATAGAGCATGTGGTTTAAAAAAAGAAACCCTGCCATGATAAGGTGTTACAGGGGTAAGGTTGAGAGTAATTGATTTACGAGCAACATGCAATTTCTTATCTAGAACATTACTCATCCTGGCAGCAATTGGCATATCACCGGCCGCCGGCTACTTGGCTAAGCGACCAAGCAGTACTTATTGACAGTACTTGCTTACGAGTGTGTGTGCCCGGGTGCGCGAGCAAATTAGTAGTTGGGGACAGGAGGGAATGAGAGCAGGCAGAGGCGGGACCTAAGGAGACACACAAATATCAGTTGGTATCGAGGCCAATGAAACAAAGTTGCAACAAGTTGCACGCTGCCGCCAACGCCACTTTCTTACTTCAGTCTCAGTCCAATTCCTTAAAGGAGAGGCGCTCCTAATCCACACAAAGTTCGCACTGCCACGAAGCCCAGCAAAGTCCAGAGTCCAACAGGAGCTCAGCAGCCAGAACCAGCGGCCAAGCGGTACTTATTGCGAGTACTTGCTTACTTTTAATGTATCTCAGAAGCAGAATATTTACAACAGGAACAGATTAGAGATGAGAAAAGGTAAAAAGGCAGTGACCATTGCTGTGGCACTTTAAAAAAAATTATATAGTCTTTTAAGAAGCAATTTAAGTGTGATTGTTGGCTGATAAGTAATTAAGGGGATACAGAACAAGCTGTGTGCAACAATAACCTTGACATGCATTTCATTTCACTTCACTTGGTGTCCGTATGAGATTATTTGTAAATTCTCATTAATTGCTATGCTGGAGCTTGTAGGCTTCCATTGAGGATGGGGAAAATAAAGCTACAGTAATAGGGGATCATTTTCCTGTTCAAGCGGAGTGGAAGAAGTGGCGCTAAATGCATTTAGCTCCACTTTTTATGAACTGCAGGATTTTGTATGATTTGACATGCGAAGTTGGAGAGCAGATCAAACTTAACAAGGTCCCCCCGCCAAATCAGATTGGTATTCCACCAACATGTATTTTTACGTTGGCAGAAAACCTATGGGATCTGCCTGACTTTTACACCTGGTAAAAGCAGGCACAGTCCAAAGGAATACATTGTGGATGGCTCCCACAATAGTTAATTGTGGAAGTGAGTTCACTTTTCCAGACACTTAGTGGTAAAGTAGAGAGCAAAGGCAATTTTCTTTTGTGTTTTACTCTTTACTTTTCCAGTACTTGGATGAAACTATTAAAATTAATGAGTTGCCCCTTTTGCAAAAAAAGTGCAAACAGAATTCCGCTTTGTGCAATTTAGGATTCAAAACACAATAACCCCCCTTAATCTTTTCATCAGCATGTTTCTACAATGATGAATACATTGTCAGGTTGTTTTATCATGTGACTTATGCATTTTTAAAGTAATCTGTATAACATTTAGTATTATTTTAGGTACTTAAACCAAACTTCGACACATATTTGTACCAACTGGAGCTCGGAAGTCGTGTGGTCAAGTATCTAAATGTCAGGCTAGCCTCAAATTATGGCTTTACCACTTGACAAATGTGTGTGATCCTTGGCATATTTTTTAATTTCTCTATGCCTTACCTGTTAAAATTAGGTGCCCCTAGAAATGATTCAGTTTGCATTATAAGCTATTCCAAAAAGCCTCACTCATGGTCTAATAGTTGGGTAGCCCAGGCATTAGGACACACACACATCCAACTTTGAAAATATCCGGGCCACATTTATTGAACAAAATTGTGTCATTCAATAGCAAATCAAAGTAAACACATCAAACAAAGCGTCATAATGGACAATTGCATATTATAACCAGTATGTAAACAGTATGTACCAGACAATGATGTACAGGGGCATGCCCCACCAGGAGCAAATCCAGGAGGCCGCAAACACCCTCAACGAGCACCGTCTGCCTCCTGATGCAGCTCTTACAGCCCTAGCACTCTCTTGCACTCTCATCTCAATTAAAATGTAACAAAAAATTACATTTTGTATTTAAAATGTACTTTTGAACATGAACCATTGATGGGAGACATTCAGAATGGGACTACAGTAGGGGTTCAGTTGGAAAGGAGGGTGGGGAGATTGTGGAATGGGTGGGTGAAGGGAGGATTGTATACATATGTATGTTATTGGATGATGCGTGCTCGAAATATTGTTAAGGCTACCTGTATTGATTGGACATGGTATGTTCTGTTCTTGAAATTAAAAGAATTTTGGAGAGAGGGCGCTAGAGACCCGAACAAGATGGCCGCTCCTCTGTTAGCTCCCGCGCGGCCTCTCAAAATCCTTACCAATCCTGCACATTCCGGCAGTACAACTGCTTAAAACACACACTAAGGCTCCCACTAGATCGCGGTGAGGAAAAGCAGCCGAGCAGAAATCCGATCCGAAGCCTCTGGCCGCCTGGACACCACCTGGGCACTATAGCGTCCCTAGGCGACTGAAGATCCTCGAGGGCCCACCAGCAACCAATGGCTTTCTCCTGATCGGCTCAGCCGAGCTTGTGGAGAAGGTGAAGAAGCGGGCAGCCCTACCCCCTCCCAAAGACGATTGAAATCAACCCCGACCTCGCTCCCGCCCCCTCCCCAGCAACAGCAGCAGCCGGCTCCGCGCGGGTCGGCTAGTCTCCGCGGACGCCTTGGACCGGCCGCGCGAGCCCCCTCCACGGGAGGTGCTGCCAACTCGGGCCGAGACGACCCTGCAGCTGTCCTGCGGTTGCTTGCTGCGGGCCCGGCTGGGTGCGCTCGGCGCAGGGCGAGGGGAGAGCACAGCGGCCGGGCCGCGCTCCGACGTAGCCCTCTTGCCCCATAGCCGCTCACCACCAGCGGCCTGGACGGCTGCATCCGAAGAACACCCACAGAGGATCAGACGGAGGGCTGGAGCCCAGCAGGTACGGGTCCTCAGCCTTGCAGCGCTTGACACAGGCCCATACTCCCTACCCCCCCCCCCCCAGGGCTGAATGACTGTGCCCCTTAGGGCTGCTCCCACCTAACAATTCACCACCACTCGGCAAAGGGCCCCAACACCTACAATTCAGCATGACCACCGTGGTCAGCCTGCGCTGGCCATAGCACTGCAGTGCATTCCAACTGGGACTCCACAAGCGTGGTGCACGACATTCGCGCCAAGCAGGTCGCATATACCCCACTTGCCCCAAAGCACGCATGGCGGGCTGAAAGCCTAGCCCTGTAGAACGCTGTCAACAGATAATAACATCAGGCGAAGTGCCCACAGGGTCACGAGAATCCTCACGGGCATTACAGACACTAGGTGGTCGGGCACCCCGCCTGGGCTGTCACCCACACTCCATTACTAGGCGACCAGCGAAACCACCCATCCGTACCAGCAATGGGGAAAACCGACAAACAGCAGCGTAAACTGAACTTTGACGCAGGCACTTCTGCAAAAACTCCGAGGCACAACAGTGAACCAGAATCCTCGCCTCCCACGTTGCATCAAGACAACACTGAACCCCAACCACTCGACATCGGAGCGCTCTTTTTAGAACTAAAATCCGGAATCAATAACTTAGACAGCAAGCTAGACGGCCTTTCATCCAAAGTTGATCAAATTCAGCATCGTCTGGAGACTCGCAATGAGCGCCTGGACGAGGCAGAGCAACGGAGCTCTAATCTGGACGACGGGGTATCATCCCTAAACACTAGTGTCATCCCTTGAAGCCCAAATCAAGATAACCAACGTAAAAAACGAAGACCTCGAAGGGCACTCCAGAAGAAATAACATTCGGATAGTAGGGGCAAGAGAGAAACAACTACAAGGCAAGATGGAAGACCACATCGAAGAAATGTGTAAAACTCTTTTTGGTCTCGACGCTCTCTCACCCTTATTCGTCATCGAAAGAGCCCATAGAATACCGACGTCAAGACCTGCCCCTGGAGCGCCATCGCGACCAATAATTGCAAAACTACTTAATTACATAGACAGAGACGCTATACTCCGGTTGGCTAGGGAGAAGGGCGAGCTAAAGTACGACAGCGACACTGTCCACTTCTATCCCGATTTTTCTCCAACTGTCCAGGCACAAAGGAAGTCCTTCACAAACGTCAAACGGCGACTCCGCACAAACCAAATCCCCTACTTGATGCTGTTCCCGGCCCGTCTGAGGATACAACATCAGGGCAGAGCCCAGTTTTTCCAATCCCCCGAAGAGGCAAATGTGTACCTCGATTGGGCGGGCTGTCGGCCACCGGAGAACAACCAAGCACGAGCACAAAGAGAAAGAGCCCAGAGGAATCTACCATAGATAAAAAGACACAATAGCCTAAAGCTCACTGCGATCATCAAGGCTGCCGGAACACGAAATAGAGGGTATGATACCCTCAAGGCCGCGTGACTTGGGAGGATCCAAGCGCCCCTAGCACAGCAATGTTCAAGTTTACAAGTTACACATTAACGGGGGTGGTAACCATGCCGAGCCAGTTGGGGGTTTCTCGCGGAAATTGGGAGGGATACACGCACAAGTTGGGAGTTAACAAGTTTTATGGCACCCCGGACACCCCACGTGCTCCACTTAGGAGAGGAACATGTTGTGAACAAACTCATCACGACAAGATCCAACCCACCCGCCCTTCAGCACCCAAATGCCAAGAATCGCATGCACAAAGAAAAGACACAGCGCCTTCACCCTAGCCACATGGAATATTAAAGGTGGGAACCAGCCAGCAAAGGTTAGGAAAATGACCGAATACCTGCGCTGGCACAAAATCGACATTGCCCTCATCCAGGAAACGCACCTACGCCCGAACTCCGAGCATTCCTGGGCAAAGGAATGGGGATGCCACCGCTACTTCGCCTCCTTCTCGTCTTATGCTAGAGGAGTAGCCATAATTATCAATAAAGCGATCAATTTCAGACTTATCGCCCAAAAAAAGGACACAGAAGGCAGGTCGCTCCTGATACAGGGAACGATAGACTGGGAAGACGTCACCCTAGTGAACTCATACGGCCCTAACACTGATGGTCCTAACAACTTCGAATGGGTGATGGCGCAGCTGAGCACGCTCAAGCAATCCACGATCATCTGGGGTGGTGACCTCAACACGACGCTGAACCCGGTCAAAGACAAATCTCACAACATGACGTCAAATCCATCCAAGGCGTCTTTACAGATTTCTGAAATCTGCAGAGTCTACGACCTGGTCGATACCTGGAGGCACAAGAATCCAAGCACCCGTGACTTTGGGGTCATTCCGAGTAGGGCGGTAAGGGTTAACGGTCACCGGTAACGAGACCGGTGCCGTTAAACCCTTACCGCCCTATTCCGAGTTCCCTTTGCGGGTTGGTACTTAACGCCTGCTTTTTGCAGGCGTTAAAAAACCAACCCGCAAAGGGACCTAGGAGCTAATTACGGCACCGTAATTTACGGTGCCGTAATTAGCGCCTTCCCCATTCCCATTGAGCCCTATGGGCCAAAAATGGGAATGGGGAAGGGCCCATGGTGAATTACCGCCCCGCCAACCTTGGAATGGGGCGGTAATTCCGCCATTCACCATGGCGGAGTTGGAAAAATACCGGCGTCAACCATGGTGCTAATAGCGCTATGGTTAACGCAAGGGTCGGAATGAGGCCCTTTACCTTTCACTCCTGGGTCCACAAGACCATCTCGAGAATAGACTATCTCCTCGTATCCAGCCACAGCCGCTTACAATGGGATGAATGCCACATTCTACCAAGATATGATATGATATGATAGGTTATTTATAACACGCTTAATACCCAGATGTTTCTAAGCGCAGACCCAGGGATCGTACCTGTGTTGCTCTGTGTCATCTTGTTTCCAAGTCGAGCACGCTGCCGCTGAGCTATCCTCCTGGGACATCCCTGTCGGATCATTCCATGGTGTCCCTAGTTTGCAATAACACACAAGCAACTAAACCACGTCCTCATTGGAGATTCAAGCCACGAGCACTGCAAGACACGGTCTTTGCAGAAGAACTCAGAAACGAACTACAACTCTTTCTTGACTCTAACCGTGGCTCAGTACACTCAGCCGGGACTCTGTGGGAAACTTTAAAATGTTTTACCAGAGGGGTCTGCATGATGAAAGAATGTGGAATTTTAAAACTACTGTGGAGAGAGTTGAATACTAGCGAATCAAGGCTCAAAGACCTCGAGGGAGCCCTCCAAACGGACAACACTCCACAAGCACTAGCGGCTATCAAGAATGAGTTGGAGGTGTTCCGACGCACAGCCGAAAGGGAAATAAAATTCCTAGACAGACACCACACGATCCGGCAATATGGCAAAGGTCAACAGCCCGGGGACCTTCTCGCGAGGCTTATAGCTGCTGATAGACATCCCACAGCGATCGACTCAGTGAGAGATCCCACAGGCAGTACTGTCCACTCGACAGTCGACATCGTCGAAAGCTCCCGCAAATTCTACCAAGACTTGTATAACTCAAGCTACTCCGCCGACCCAGCTGAGCTGACACGATACCTAGATGAAATCGAACTATATTGGGTCGCCCCTGAGCTCAGAGAACCACTGAATGCCCCCATCACCGTTGAGGAGATCCTCAAGGCCATCAAGGAACTACCTAACTCCAAAGCACCTGGACCAGATGGCCTATCCGGTGAGTTCTATAAACACTTTGCAAACATCCTCGCCCCACTGCTCCTCCAGGTCTACGACGAGGCCCTTACTAGGGACCAGCTACCACCAACATTATATCGAGCCAACATAATCCTTTTACACAAGAACGGCAAAGATCCAACGGAATGCGGCTCATACAGGCCAATTTCATTAATAATCCTGGACAACAAAATATTCGCAAAAATCATAACTAAAAGGCTACTGCCCCTCATGCCCGCCATGGTGTTGGCTGATCAGGCGGGTTTCGTCCCTGGGAGGAACACATCATATGGGATAAGAAGGATGTTCGGACCAATGGAAGCCCTAGAACCAGACAGTCAGGCAGTGGCAGTGCTGCTAGATGCCGAGAAGGCTTTCGACTCAGTTGAATGGCTCTTTATGTTCACAGTCCTGGAGAGGATGGGTCTGGGCCAACGGTTTCTGCACATGATTTCTCTACTCTACAAAAAACCCATCTCCAATATCCTGCCAGGCGGTCACTGCTCTGCCGATATTCACCTGCGTAGAGGAACAAGACAAGGCTGTCCACTCTCTGCACTTCTGTTCGCTCTGATAATGGAACCCCTGGCCTCCGACATTTGCACGCACCACCTCCACAGAGGTCTCCCCTTTGGCCCACACAAGATGATCATCTCACTCTATGCAGATGACATAGCCTTGTTCCTACAGAACGCTGATGAGAACCTAAACCCGGTAATAAGGGCAGTAATACAGTTTGGACGCTTCTCGGGGCTGAAAATTAATAACAACAAATCCGTAATCTTCCCGCTTACCCTCGCCACTACTGAATTTACCGATGACTTTGGCTTCCAGTGGCAACACACGCAAGTGAGGTACCTCGGCATCTACATGTCCCGCTTGAAAGAAGAAATCATTCACAACAATTACGAAGCCGCCATGGCCACCATCCAAACCAAGATCGACAGGTGGAAATCTCTACCACTCAACCTCTGGGGCAGGGTCTCGATAGTAAAGATGATTGTCTTACCAAAACTACTGTACCTCTTCTCAAACATTCCCTTGTTCCTCACGCAAAAACTTTTCCAACGCCTGAAGAGTATGGTCCTCGACATCATATGGGCCAGTAAAGTGGCAAGGGTTGCGTACTCCACGTTAACCCTACCAACACGGCAGGGTGGACTAGCCCTCCCAGACCTAGAATGCTACTACTGGGCTACCACTGGGCGGCCCAAGCGCAATACCTCAGCCACTGGTACTCAACGCAATTCGTAAGACCACACGCCCAGAGAGAAAGAGCACTGGCAACACCACATCTCCTTTGATCCATTATCTTTGGGCGCTTCCCAATCACCCAATCCGTAATAAACCCAGTTGCTACCACATATTCAGTCTGGAAGAAAATTGCCAAAGAAGATGACGTCGTGTCCAGATATTCTCCACTTTTGCCGATCAAACACATTCCCGGAAAAACCATCACGAGTGAAAAAGTCTTCCTACTTTGGGCAGAAAAGCTACATTTACACTCCATGGACGACCTCTTTCCAGCAGGGACCTTCCTGTACAGGTCAGGTTGCAGCACAGCGAGAGAAAACCCCCTGTACTGACCGCTGTCACTTGGGAAAGTTTCTCTTATGGCACGAACGGCACAGGCGGGTATTGCTCTTCGAACGCGGTGTCCAAGCCACCATGTAAAGGAACGATAGGCCACCAGCCTGTACCACCTGTGAAAAGGAATGAAACAAACTGTTTTTAAATGACCAAGATAAGTTTAATAAACGTTTGTTGTCAATGACAATTCTTGTCACTAATTGCATTCTGCTCGGACAAATGCTATCTAGACACTGCACACTATTGAACGACTTTCATGCGTTACAATGATTTGTATATGTAATTTTGGATATAGTAGAAGACCATGAAATAGGAGTGGCATGACCAGCAGAGTATACTTACTCGTTACTCAGATTATGAGGACGAACAGTTGCGCGAAGTTCGTGCATAAGCACCATCATTATCCTCAACACGGACCGTGTGAGGCAGGCTGCCCTGAAGTCTGGCAGCTCGGTGATGCATTGCGGTCGTGGCTCGCCATCCGAAATGTAGGACACGCATCCCGAGTTTTCACAGCAGCAGCAGTTCTCATCCTCGGTTGGCATCAGCTTGCACCGATTGCATGTGCACCAGGTGGAAACACCGTCCATGCGACTAGGTCCAGGCTCTTCAGCTGTTGAATCGTCCTCCCAACTGCCGTCCGAAGACCCATCGTTTTCGCGTGTTTCCCTTTCCAGTAGTTCCTCCTCGGTATACTCGGGCTCGTAGATGTAGGGCATTATTGTAGCCATTGTGTGTTAAACAAAATAAAATAATTTATAGCGGTGGTACTGGTATCTGTTCACAAGGGCTACAAGCAACGAAGGCAGCTGACCAGAGCACAGAAACGAGTCACAGAATACTCAAAGTAACACAGAGAGAGGAATGGAATCGAAAATCTGCTGCTGTGTGTTGTGAAACGGTCTGTTTATACTTATTGAGGAAAGAGGCGTCCTGCCATTTCCATGGCGACGTCATTAGCTGAAGCGCAGCGAATGTTGACACGAGACATGCTTTGGCTTTGTGAAATGGGCGGTACGCATCTGCTGATGACAGGCTCAGGGGCGGAGGATATGATTTAGTGCCGCAAAAGCAGGTCCGCCAGGCCGATGCGGCAAGTGATAGGATTATCACAAAATGGCAGCGCCCTACTGCCTGTTTTCGCGTGTGTTTAATGGACGAAAACTCGGGTAAGGTCCATAGGAAATATTTCTAAAATCGAGTGACTTAGGCTTAAAAACACATGGCCGTCCCGTAGGGCCAATAAAACATTTTGACCGAACCATTCCTTTAAGTATTGGCGACTAACGCACAAGGAAGTGCAGTGTCACAATGTTCTCAGTGCGAGTACAAGGTCATATCGCCACCATGTGATCATGTGAGGTCTGGGCCAGACCCCTCCCCCCAGGCCCAACCAGGGAGCAGACCGGGCCTTGAGATGTGGACCTTTAGAGACGGTGCCGGCTGAAGCCTGCCGGTCCCCAATAGGCCAATATGTATGTCCCACGGCCAATCGGAAGGCAGGTAAGGTGGGAGAGGAGGACTAGCAAGCCTCCTACTAGCTTGCACGTATGGCGTCGGCCATCTTGGAGTTTCCGCGAGGCACACAGGGCAATTGGGAACTTTCAGGGGGCTCCTCTTTGATTATCTGCACTCCGCACCGCAAAGTGATGGAAAGGCAGCAGAATGCAGCGCGGATGTCGCCATGATCGGCGAGAACGCTGTGATAAAAATATATTTCGCCTTTATAATTTCTCTTTAAAGCGATCTTCAATTTGTTTGCAAGGTGGACATACCTTGTGTGCAGAGTAGCGATTGTTGGGATCACACTCTCGGGCTCAGGAGAGAAAGCAGCAGGACCCTCTAGGTATGAAGAGAGGGACAGACACGTCGTTATGGCTTGGTGAAGGGGGAGAATGTGTACAAAACTATGGGAAAATTGATGAAATAACATATCTACAAAGTATTGCGTTCAATTTAAAATATTAAAAAGTGACCATTACTAGTAGTTACAATATCCAGAAACCACACAAAGACAAAAAATTCAAAATATTAAATTTATCAAACTTCGAGTTGTAAATATCCATCTATGTGTTGCACTGTTTAGAATAGTTAAGATTGTTTCTGTTTTCAACAACAATACACGATCCAAGAACAATGTACACGAAAATCTATTTGAAATCCAAAGAATCCCAAAAGGAAAAATCCAAAGGAGTGATGAAATTTATGGCTTTTAAAATTTTCACCAAGAAATACACCAATTCACGAACCATGTCCCCGAAAATCTGTAGGAAATCGAAGAAATCCCCCCCAAAAAGATCCAAATACATGGTGAAATCCATGACCGTTAAAGTTTAGACTAGGAAATACACCAATCTACAAACCATGTCCCTGAAAATTGAAAGGATATTCAAGAAATCCCAAAGAAAAACATCCAAATGCGTGGTGAAATCCATGGTTTTTAAAGTTCCAAAAATAAAACCAGAGATCCAAAAACCATGTCCGTAAAAAACAATCCAAAATCCAAGGAATCCCCCCACCCAAAAACATCCCAGGGCGTGTTGAGATTCATGGCATTGCCAGTTTTAAAATGGAAATCGGGCGATCTTCAAACAGTATCCTTGAAAAACAATCCAAAAATCAAAGTATTCCCCGCCCAAAGAAAACATGCAAAAGCGTGATGAAATTCAAGTTCCCAACAGTAATCAAGCGATCCAAAAACAGTGTCCAGAAAAAGCATTAAAATATCCTACGAATCCTGTGGAAAACAACCATCTGAAGGCACTCTGAAATCCATGTTCCCAAAAGAAACCTAGCGATGCAAAAAGCATGTCTGTAAAAAGCGTTCGAAAATCCAAAGAATCCCTGAGAAAAAAACATCCCAAACCGTGACGAACCTGCAAACGTTTTCTCCTTGATCCTTCCAAACCCAGAAACAGTGATGATAAAAATGCCGGCCTCTAGTGTCCGGAAACAAAAACTTGCGCATATGCCTCCAGTGGTTGAAGTTGGAACTACATTGGAGTGCCTAATATTGGCGATGAAGTTATTTTTCATTAATACACTTTTACATAGGGTAATTTCAATCGAATAATGCCCCTCTATTTTTCAAAGCTTTATTATCACTGGTAACTGTGTAAACGTCAGAGGGATTTGTCCATCCTACCTGAATAATATAGAAATTGAGGATATACTTGATGACTCTGCAGAATTAAATCTTAATAGATAACATGGCCAGATGGCCTTGCCAATGCGGCAATAATAATAAAAAAAACACTGTTTCTATGGGCCACTTTGCTGCATAAAATCTTTACTAATGTTATTGAAAAGGCTGTATATAAGTAAGTTGGAAAAAATGTATCCTTATCGCAGTCGATAAGAAGGGCCTGTGAGAGCGCCCTTCTTATTATAGATTGTTAGCCATGATTGATTCATCTTGCAAGATCTTCTGCAATCTTCTTCTCGTTAAGCTAAATGTCTGGGCTATAGATAACCATCTTATAAAAAAATAAGAGACAGGATTCTGCAAAGGTTATGGGCACATTGTATAACATCTGGTCTGCAGTGTACCTCATTCGATCGACCATTGCCACTGTGGGTATGAGGTTATATTTTTGCTTTATTGATAATGTGGGTGCTTTCAGCAGTGTTATTCGTCCCAGGCTTTGTTGGAAGATGGAAAAGTGGGGAATTGATCATGTTTTAGTCCACCTTACCAAACAAATATATCAAGAGACCTCAGTTACTATAAGGCTCAATTCTACAAGTCTCCTCTCAGCGTCCATTGAAGCCAATCATGGCCTTAAACAGGGGTGCATTTTAGCACCCCTGTTGTATAACTTATCTGTACCAGATATGCTCTGTCCCTATACTCTAAAGCGAATAACCTTAAATTGAATTTGGGAAAAACAAAAATATTGAGGGGAAAAGTGTGCTAGGAACTTTGTTTGGAAAACTGATGATTTTCCTTTAATAGTAATCCCAGTAAGGCTCACTTGGAAAATAACAAGGCTATTTCTAATTTTTAGAGCCATAAAGAGCTGCATAGTCTCCAAGGGTGGCTTTTTCATTGAGGGCTTCTTAAAGATTGATAAGTCCAGCATAATTTCAGGTATACTTTACGGTATGGGACGCTTCCCCACAATGATGACATCACTCATTCCATCATGTATGATTTCACTGATCACATCACTAATACCATCATATATGATAACAATGATTGTTTAACTGATGGCATCAGACTAGGTATCACTCTAGGTATTTGCACATATGTAGACCACCCTTACGTTACTACATATATGATTTTAGCATTTTAAATAGTTCATAACCATGAGCACATTATGAAAAATAATCAACAGCTACACATATATCCTATCACTACTTGTGATGCTTTAATTTTTTGGAAAAAGATATCTGAATTATACGGAGTGAGAGATAGAGGAGACCCACTGCCCCAGTAGTTGTATCCCACCACCTAGGATGTGATTAAAGGGTGTAGGAGAGTTAAATGGCAATAGAGGACAAAGTGAGTCCGACAGCAGGGACCGAATCCGGGTGCAGCAGCATCTCGGAGAGAAGCATAGAGTCCAGCATCGAGACAGCACAGGAGTCCAAGAACAGGGTCTGCGATTCAAGGACCATCCATAAACTGGAGGAAATCTTTGTCCGTGTGCAGGGTTTCTACTCTGGCCACTGGTGAGTTGAGAGCTGATGCCACCAGTGACATCATCTGTGATGTCATCATTGTGGTCATAGGCTGCGCAACCGGGCATGAGGTTAAGGTGGCTTTAGCTGAATTTCCAGGGTTTTGTTGCGCTACTTTTTTTTTTACCTTAAGTGATTATTAAATGAACTTTTTCATTGAAAAAAAAAAAAGATATATATATATTTCTGAGGCTTGTGGAATCTGCTTAGATCACATGCTGTGCATATGCCGACATCTATTGGAAGCTGCAGAGTATTACAGTTGTTGTTTTCGAAATTCGAAAAGGGACGTCGACAGGGCGTGCCAGTAATACTTTCCCTAGTGTGAGGTCCACTGTACTCATGGTCTTTCATGCGTCGAGGTCCCTCAGATTGTTTTTTCTGCCATCGGAGAAGGATGCAAAAAAGCAGAGTTCTCTTTCGTCTTATGCCTTTGATTATTATTATAATTATTGATGGTCTTTCTTCCTATCCTTTATATTCAAACACCAATTTTTGACATCACTTCATCAACGATGAAGGAAGACAATCGTCGGAGAAAACTCTTCGACAAATCCGTTTGGCCCGGGAGGGCCGCACTGGGCTTCGCCCCACGCAGTAGGGAGAGAGGGGGGAGGACATTAAGAATGTATTTTCCCGTTTTCCTACATTACATTCGCTGAGCTGCCATTACATATTATCATGGATAGAACCCCTTTTAAGTTCTGCCCAAGTTGTAAGAAAAAATTCCTGTGGGTTGACAAGCACCTGGTGTGCAACCTCTGCCTCCCACGAGATCACGTTGAGGAGAACTGTCGAGCCTGCAGGCTCTTCAAACCGAAAACATTGAAGGACCGTAAGACGAAACACTGCGCCCACCAAGCCATGCAGGCCGAGGCCACCATGGACGTGGAGAGGACTTTCAGCGATGTTAGCGACGCCGCCATTTTGGACGGCGAAGGGGTGATGTTAGTTTCCCGAGCGCAAGCCCCCGACCCCACCAGCGGCCCTGTTACGGGGATGACCCCCGGCGGCACCAACACTCACACAACCGCTACTCCTAAACACATACCCAAGGCCCCAGACTCGGCATGCTCGTCGACTAAGGGCCACACAACGTCTAGGGAGAGGTCTGCAAGTTCACTTTCCTCTGGGCATTCGAGGTCCCTTAGCCACATGACAGACCCTGACAGTCGAAAGACAGCAGAGACGTCATGAATAAACCCACACCCGAATGTCGCACGTCGGCTGACGAGGCGTCGGGCCACTCCACTTCCGAGGTTCGACGTTTTTGTCGAAAATGGTTAAAGCCTCAGTACAGTCGGGACTAGCCCACTTAGTCAAAAAACACATCCTGCGGGGTCTTAGCAAGGGAAAGGAGTCTAAGAAGCACTCTTCCAAGACGCCTCATAAACATAGGTCACTTTCCTCGTCGAAGGATATGGATTCCCACAAGGGTTCGCTTCCTTCTGAAGAAGAGTCCTTACCAGGCCCTCCAACTTCCACACCAGGCCCTATTACTTCCACACTTGGCCCTATGTCCATTCTGAGCTCAGTGCAATGGACATGTGAAGATATAGACAGTGTCGTGAGGATGATGACTTTTATTGGCAATTTTTTTGAGAAAAACCCAGCAGCTTTCCAAAGCATGCAAAAGACTCCTCTGGTCTGGAGCAGGTCACGAGAAACAAGCTTACAACCCATTTACCACCGAATGCCCAAAAATTGAACGAACCAATAAACTATCTGGTCAAGTTCCCAAACAAAAAGCTACGATCAATCTTCATGAGAGCCCAGCGAAAGATTCTGAAAACCAACAAAATCTTAGGAATAAGGGATAAAACCAAGAAAAATAAGTATCGATTCTGCGACCAGACAAACGCAGTTGAAACTCTGAGACACCACCTTCTTACGTGCACAGGATTATCTTCAAACAGAAGGACTCACCTTGGGAATTTATTCACACTCTTCTGTAGTCTGGACGAGGACTACTGGTGGACCTACTTAATGAACGGCGCAAACAGGAAACCAGTGATGGCAGTAGGGAATTATTATAAATATTGACTATCTATTGTACTGTTTTGTCCTATGTTATTGACTGTATGTGCAACTTTATGTAACACTGCTGCTCCTAAAATAATGCGCCCAGTTATCTGAGGGATCGGCCACGCTCTACAAATAAACAAACTAAACTAAACTAAACTTGGAGAGTCTTAACTTGGACCAGTAAACAACCAACAACCCAAGCGTTTACACACAAAGATCAAGAGATAAAAAGACAAAACAACACAAATCAGAACCAAATAACTAAATACAAACAATCAAACAACGAAAATAAAGCAATAAAGAAAGTGAGAAAACACAAAGACTGAAAGGAAAGAAAAGAAAGATAAAGGACCCAAGAAATCAAGAGATTAGGAATGAAAGGATTAAAGCAACCAATCTTGTAAAAACTGGTAAAACACAGTTAAATCAAGTATAAGAAAAAAAAAAGAAAAAAAACACTCCTCCAACTACAGCTGCCTCTGGCTATCAGGCCACTGTAAATGCCCCTCCTACTCACTCCCCCTCTAAGAGGTCTTGCCCAGACACCCTGGAGATTCCATCCCAGGTTGACCCCCCATCTCCCTACGTTGATCTCTATGACACAGACTATGAGGATGATGCTGTGGATACTTATACAGCACAAGAGGGCAAAGAAGAGAACTATGGGGACAATGACGAAGAAGCAGATACGTACAATATAGCCTCTCCCATCACCCAAGACCCACCTGTGGCTGATTCGCCAATTGACAACCAGCTCCTTCTAAATGACATGCTCATTAAGGCTGCTGAGCACTTCCAGGATTAAAACACAAGAGACTCAGCAGGACAAGGATTTTGTTAAGGATATCCTGGGGGATAGAAGGGCAGTTCCTCCATTTATTCCGATCCTGCAATCTGTCCAGAGAAGAATTGAGCCTTCTCTCGAGACACCAAACCAAACGCGTGCGGTTAACCCACAAATAGAGAAACTCTTTCACTCAGCGCCCAAAGACCCCCTCTATATCAGAGGCCAACTTGAGCCGGACTCTCTGTTAGTAACAACCACCAGAAAGAGAGCTGCTACTCCATTCGCTTCCTCTGAGGCACCACCTGGCAAAGAAAGTAAACGCCTCTACACCATGGGCAGGAAGGTTTTTTTCAGGCTCGGATAGCTAAAAACACTACTCTCTTGTCTAGCTACAATCGTTGTAAGTGGGATGAGGTGTTCGCACTTCTATCCGCAGCCCTTGAGCCCCTAAACACAACGTTATCCCAGGTAGCAGTAGAGGGCAGAGCAGTCTCTAGCTGAATCCTTAAAAATAATGTAGATGCCGCTGATTATGCGGGAAGAATTATTGCGGAAGGCACTATTATTAAGCGCCACGCTTGACTTCGCCAATCCGGGTTCAAGCAGGAGACTCACGCAACACTGCTAGATAAGCCCAAAGTCCTCTTTGGAAAGTCAGCAGAAGACGTACTCAAGTCTACAAAAGACGAGTACGATACTCTAAAGTCCTTGGGACAACTTACAAATAAACCCTCTGGCCAAAGAGGGAATAGTAATTTTCGTCGCTTTAGATGACTACATTCCCAGAGGGTTCAGGGTATGATGAAAACCAATGGGCATCCTGGGGTAACAATCAAGGCCAAGCCTCACAGGGTTACCAGAGGGGGCAGCACCAATCTCGTGGCCGGGGGAGGTCCTCCACCTCCAAAACAGTGACTATGCGCTCCAGGTGCCCTCCCATGCCTCCCCAGTAGGAGGGTGCATTTCAAACTTCACGCAAGCATGAGAGGGGATCACTTCAGACAAATAGGTGATATCCACCATGGCGGGCAGGTACTGTATGGAACTAATCCAGAACCATCCCCTGCGCCAAAAGACACACTCGGAGGAAGAACAACGCATCCTTCTCGAGGAAATCGCAACGCTGCTCCTAAACGACGCCATAGAGGTCATCCCGGCGAACCAGGTAAACAAGGGTATTTATTCAACCTACTTCCTTGTGCCAAAGAAAGATCTCACAATGCACCCAGTTTTAGACCTACGCCCTGCAAACAAATATGTCAAGCCACAAAAATACTGCATTACTACGCTACAAGAGGTAATCCCTCTGCTAAAACGGGGGGACTACATGGGAACTCTGGATATGAAAGATGCTTATTTTCATATTTCAATGTTCCCAGTACACAGAAAATTCTTGCGATTCAAGATAGCGAACCAGCATTACCAATTCAAGGTGCTACCCTTCGGCATAGCTTCTGCTCCAAGGTTATACACAAAGGCGCTGGCGGTGGTGGCAGCACACCTGCGCAGGGAGTCTATCCAAGTGTACCCTTACCTGGACGACTGGCTGATTACAGGGGAAACCCCCCAAATCTGCAGGAAAAACATTCAAAGACCGATAAATTTCTCTTTCAATTGGGCTTCTCAATAAACGAGAAAAAAATCAAGCTTAGTGCCGAGCACAACCAAACAGTTCATAGGAGCTGTAATAGACACAAGGGAGGCTTTAGTCTTCCCCTCAGAGGGAAGAGCCCAAAACATCTTACTGCAAATACCACATTATCAGGCCGGTCACCAGATAAGCGTTTGCAGAGCTATGCGATTGCAAGGCATGATGGCATCTTGCTTTTACCTAGTGCTGCACGCACGCCTGCGCATGTGTCCCATGCAGGAGTGGTTAGCAAAATATTGGTCTCTGGTTTGCGGTCAGTGGGACGATCTAGTGGTTGTTTCGCCGACACTAGTATTAAACCTTGGCTGGTGGACAAGGGAGAATCTGCTAAGGGGCAAACCCTTCCACAATCCAGAGGTGCAAGCTATAATGACAACAGACGCCTTGCTTGCCGGGTCGGAGGCTCATCAACTCCGTCACACGGCTCAGGGTCTGTGGACTCATGCAGCGGCACAGAACCACCTCAACCTGTTAGAACTGCTGGCAATATTCATGGCCCTTTAGGCATTCAAGATACAGCTAACAAATCTGTGGTTACAAGTCCTCACCGACAGCACAACAGCTACGTTCTACATCAACAAACAGGGGGGCACACATTCTCCAAATCTGTCCACAATAGCACAACAGATTTGGAAATGGGCACTCAAATGGAAGATCTTCCTATCCTCACAACACGTTCCAGGGGAACTCAATACGTTCGCAGACTCTCTAAGCAGAGATCCCCTACCAGAGGAACACGAGTGGCAACTAAACACAGAAGTCGTAGATCACTTAGTCTCTCAATGGAGTTACCCCACGCTAGATTTGTATGTTACAAGCGAAAGCAAGCAATGCCCAGACTTCGTGTCCAGGTTCCACAACCAGACTCTAGGGGGAACGCCCTCTGGATGAATTGGTCAGGGAGGTTTGCGTATGCTTTTCCACCCCCTCCTCTCGTGAACATGGCGGTGAACAAGATTCACAGGGAACAAGTGACGCTCATCCTAGTTGCTCCCATGTGGTTAAGACAGCCATGGTATCCACATCTGCGCAAACTGGCGATGTGCAATCCCATGCCAGACCTATCTACTCACTCAGCACGGGGATACAACAGTGCACCCTCAACCTCAGTCTATGAACTTTGCAGCGTGGCTCCTGAAGTCATAGAATTCGGACATCTTACCCTGCCACAGAGGTGTATGGACATCCTAAAGGGAGCAAGAAAACCTAACACTAGGCACTGTTATTTCAACAAGTGGAGACAATTTGTAGTTTGTTGCCAGTCTAAACTAATAAACCCCATAGAATGTACTCCATCTCACATTCTAAATTATATGCTCCACTTGCTAGATTTGGGGTTAGTCTTCAACTCTATAAAGGTCAACCTGACGGCTTTATCAGCTTACACCACCTCCCACAATAAGGTATTGTGGTGGAAGGTACCAGTCATTAAAGCATTCATAGAGGGAGTGAAACGACTCCACCCTCCCATTTCGAACCCACCGCCAGGATGGGATCTCAATGTAGTACGCGCTAAACTCATGGGGGAACCCTTCGAGCCGATGCTTTAGTCAAGTCTTAAGCACCTGACCTACAACACTGCCTTCTTAGTGGCTATTACTTTGATCAGAAGAGTTAGTGAATTACAAGCATTGTCAGTGCAGGATCCTTTCTTTATCTTACACAAGGACAAACTGGTTTTACGCACTCATCCTAGGTTTTCCCCTAAGTTCATCTCTAAATTTCACGTAAACCAGTCCACTGAGCTACTGGCCTTCTTCCAGAACCCCACCAGTTCAGCTGAGGTTAAACTCCACACACTAGATGTAAGGAGGGCGGTCCTTTACTATGTAAACAAGACCAGACCACTGAGGAAAACAGATTAACTATTTGTCTCCGTAGCACCAGGCAGAGAAGGAGACCGCATTTCCAAGAATGCCATCTCCAGATAGATAGTCAGATGTATACAACTGTGCTATTCTTTATCAAACAAGACACAGCCTTTCACACCTAGAGCTCACTCCACAAGGAGCACAGGAGCCACTCTGGCTTTCATTGCAAATGTCTCCCTGGACAGCATTTGCAAAGAAGCTACATTGAGCTCAGTACAACCCTTCACTCAGCACTACTGCATTGACACACATTCCAAACGAAATACACAGGTCGGACAAGCGGTTCTAAAACATCTCTTTGCCAATGCACCTTCTCACAACCCATCACCTTTTCCTAACACTGCTCTCTAATCTGTGCACAGCATGTGATCTAAGCAGATTCCACAAGCCTCAGAAGGGATACATTACTCACCGTAATCTTATTTCTCATGCTTGTATCTGCTTAGAATCACATGTGCCCATCCTTCCTCCCCTTGGAGAGAAGATGCATGGATGCTTAATGAGCTTGTCTGATACATATCTGCTTGGATACACCTGTACTCACGCTACACTTCATGCTACCTCATGTCAAAAACAAAACAATCTGAGGGACCTCAACAGGTGAAGGACCATGGGTACACTGGACGTCACACTAGGGATAGTATTACTGGCACGCCATGTCGAAGTCCCTTTTTGAATTTTGAAAACAACAACTGTAATACTCTGTCAGTCTATGCACAGCATGTGAATCTAAGCAGATACAAGCATCAGAAATAAGATTATGGTGAGTAATGTATACCATATATATAAAAGTCTTATAATCCATTTGAGCCAAGTCACACATTCCACAACGCCACCTAGTAGCCATCACTGGAAGTTCATAGCCAGTTCTGAGCCACATCAGCAAGGCATATTGTGGTTATGCAACTTAGCCCATGAGCAAATATATTTCTCCAGGAAATGTTCTTTGTCTTTGAGGGCAGTACTACTTTATACATAGCTTAATCAACTCAAGACAGACATTTTGCAAGGCTACCATGACAACTGCATACCTAGTTTCACCCTTTTTAGGGATCACCAGTTTAGTATAGTCCTGGTAGCATTGTTGTTGGAGCATTGGGTCAAGTTTTCAAAACGCCAAGAAAGTTATGGTGGGTTTAAAAAGGCTTAAAAAAAAAAAAACCTTTCATCAGAAATGTGAATGTAGAATAGTCCATTAGAGCCAAGTCACACTGCCACCCAGTAGCCATTGCTCGAAATTTACCTCAATTTCTGAGCCACATCAGCAAGGTGTTGTGGGTATGCAAATTAGCCCAAATGCAAATAAATATATATATTTGTATTTATTGAGCACAGACCTAGCTTTGAGAAACAATGTAGCTGAAGTAGATTGAGACGCTGAGGGCCTGAGAGGTGGAAAGGCTGCAGAAAGTGTGGCGCAGAGCCAGAAGGGGGTCACTTGAGGAAACAAACTCCAAAGAGATATCCTGGCATAGGTGTTTGTTGCTCTGGCCATGCGAGAAGGCCCGGGAGTGTCAGAGGGGCAGCAGAGGAGACACTGCCTCAACACATGGCAAGTGATAAAGAGAAACACAGCCTGTGAGTTCAAAGCAGAATGGCGCCTTGTTTGTAAAAGGCGCAAGTAAAATACAATGTTGCAAAACAAGGAGACACGTATGGCGAGAGACGTGATGAAGATGAAAGCTTCAATTGTCCATTGGTGAAAGAGTGTGATAAGAAACAAAGTGACGGCGAGGAAGCGTGTACGTTTACACGAGTAAAGAGAGACTTTTTGAGATTGTGAATGTTAGGCAGAAACCTGTGCAGTTCCCTCTGGGACCACTGCAAAAGATTAAGGACTACAGGTGTTTGGCAGTAAACCCACTTCGTAGCAGTCTGTACCACACAAATTCACTTGGTAGCTGTGGCTGAGCAGTCGGACCTCCCTCAAGAAGAGTTAGGCAGTATACAGAGTATTCACAATAGGTCGAGAGAACACAATAGAACAAGTAAACACTGACCAGGGCTTGGTAAAACACACAGGCACTAATAGTAAGCAATTAAAAAACATGGTCACTAAAAGATATACACTCCCTTAAAAGAATATTAGACGAGTCTTAAGTAAAGCCCCACTTATTTTCAGACAGCGGTGAGCCCTTAACGTAGATGGCACTCTAATAATTTGTTTTTAAAAAGGGAGAGAAAGCAGAGAATAAATTGAAACAAATCCCAACACTTTTTCACGAACACAACAAGAGAGGAAGGCAAAGTAACACCGTGAATTCAGAGTCAGTAGGCCGGATCCGCTTTAAGAGGATCAAAACGAAATGTGTCCAAGGTCACACGGTTGCAGTGCACAAAAGTCTTGTAACGGTTCAAAAAGGAGTTGGACCAAAGAAAGGGACCAGTTAGAGGGTCAGGGCGGCCAGCCCAGTCCAGGGAAGAAACCAGCCGTGGAGTTTCTCAGGTACAAGTAGCGGTCCGTTGATTTGCGGTTCAGTGCTAAGTGGCTATCTGGCCGCCGGGGTGCTTGGCACGGGCTTTACGACCACAAACCGGTCTGGGATGCGAAGAAAAGAAGGTAAACTGGTTGTGCCCACCAGTCAGGGGAAGAAGCCTCTCCAGCCGGGAGATCTTCTATGTTGTCGGGAAGTGGTGAGTCAGTTCTGCAGGGCTCCACCGGTGGTGTCGTCATGGTAGGTCGGCTCAGCTTCTCCCTCGTCGGATTCTCAGGTCATGTGGCGACTACTGAAGTTCCAGTCCCCAAAGCCCTGCTTTTATGCAGCATACCCCCAGTCACTCAGCCTAGCTGTCAATCAAACATGCTAAGTGGTGAGCCGGCCGGCTCACCACTTGGGCTAATCACACAAGAGTGCGACTTGAGTTACCAAGGTAACTCAGTCCAGGGTGCCTAAACCCCCTCCGACCCCCCCTGTGGTACCCAGACAGAGTGGCACCACTTTTGGAGGCTTCTGGGGAGAAGCCCGCCAAAAAGTGGAACAAAGGGCTCGACTTGGGTTGGAGTCACAGAAGAGAACACAAACACCATTTTAGAATCGAGTCCTGGAAAAAAAATACCAACTGGCAAATTAATATTAAATAAATAAACCAACGGTATGTTTGATGCTATGAGAATTAAATAATTAAAGTTGGTAGCCTCGAACAATGGGAAAATCCCATTGGGATATATTCGCGGTTGAATATAAAAAGTAGTATCCACTGCCTCCAGCCAAAACTCGATCAGGGGGGACGGAGACGTGCCCCCTCGACTAACAGACCCCGGGGCAATCGAATTTCCCCGACCAGTACGTCCACAATATGATGGTTTGTACTGGTTTCTGTTAATAATTTGGGACTAGTAAAGCCAATGGTGACTTTACATGCCCTGGGAGACAGTAGTCAGTCCCAGGGTATGGAGTCTATGGTAGGGTGTCACTATGACACCCCTGTGTTACTGCACGGAGGGTGCTGTGTAACACACATAGTAAAAACACATGAGACCCTATGGAGTAAAGGACCCCAAAGACCAGAAAACACATTAACAGTCAAAGGAACACCATAAATCATGTCCAAGATTGGGAGAAAAAGAGTCTGACTCTTGGCAGGATAAAAAACAAACTCCAGAAATCCAGCAAAGCTGCTGGGGGACTCACTAGGTTAGGAAATTCAGCCTAAAGAGAGAATTACACAGGGCTCGAAGTACGAGCAAAAATGAAATAAGAACTGTTATGTTTATGGAATCATCGAAGAGGGTCTGGGGCCCATAGTGAGATTTGAGAAGATGGTCTGGAACCCACAAATGAGAACTATGAAAGATAGTGCCTGGGGCACGACCTAGTGCCAATTGTGAAAGACAGTGCCGGGGGCACTACCAAGTGAAGATTGTGAGAGACAGTGCCAGGGGGCACGACCAAATGAAGTATAATGCGAGAAGCGCAAACTGTGTAGGCGACCTTAGTAACACAGTGGTCCAGCACAGGGGCGATGATGATACTGTGCATTTGCAAAAGTCTCTGCTACTGTGTTAGGAAGTAAAGAAGTGCCAGATGCACGATTGTATGAAAGCCTCACTGACAGAGCGGTCCTGCACAGGGGTAGCGAATACTGTGCATTTGCGATGGCCTCTGTCACATAACCATTGAAGGATTGTTAAACTGTTGGCAAAGGGTACCCCAGTGTGAAATGAGTATTGAACTGTTGGGGAAGGGGACCCCATTGTGAAACATTTGTGAGTTGATGCCGAACCAGGTGAGGGAAGCCTGAGAAAACTGTGTTTTGAGAAATTGATGCCAAACCAGGCGAGGGAAGCATGTGTGAACTATATGCTGTTGAACTATGTGAATTCCGAGATTAACAAACTCTTATTATTCAAGCTTGGTGAAGGTAGTATTATCCAACTCCATTGCCATCCTGACTTTCCTTTGATGCACTCTTTTGTTTGACCTAACCCCGTACATATTATCATTGTAGAATTAAGTGAGGGCTAGATTAGGTTTGACATGAACACCTTTATTATTTTGACACACTGACTTTGACATATTTTAGTTTAATTTGATGAGCGATACTGCTCCCATTATAGTGTTTGGGCCAGCTAGGAAGTCTCCAACCCCCATTCAAAAGCTTAATAAAGGTGTTTAAATGTGTATATTTGTGTCTGTGTCTACCTTCTGAAACCATGCCTGCCTCATACCTGCCTTTGCATCCAGTTAACCCGAACCAGGGTCTCTAGGTAAAGCACTGTGGATGATATGGTCAGGGATATTTGCTTATACTTTCCCCCCTGACACCACAGTTGCACACAGTAGTACAAAAGGTTCAACACTAAAGTTTAATGCTAATATGAATCGCACCAACATAGGCCGGATAGTTGCAGTGTCCTCCTCTGCTCCGGATAGAGGTACAAATTCCCTCATCATCCTCAAACTATGAATTTGACAGCTTGTCTTCGAAAGTCAGAGATTTTTGTGAGACGGGCATGGTATCAAGAGAGACACAGACTCAAAGGTGTTTGTTTCAAAACGTTCCTGGGTTGGTGTAATGATATGATATGATAGGTTACTTATAACGCGCTTAATACCCAGAGGTTTCTAAGCGCGGACCCAGGGATCGAACCCATGTTGCTCCGTGTCAACTTGTTTCCAAGGCAAGCACGTTGCCGTTGAGCTATCCTCCCGCGACAATGCCTGACTGGCCTTAACCCTAAAGGGATGGTTAACTCTAAATGGATGGTTCCCTTAACTGATGTTTCTAAAAGTCGTTGATGTCTAATAGTCCCAAATAACGATCTGTCTGTATCTTAACCTGTGCTGGTCCCCACTCATTACAAAAATGTACTAGGAAGTCTTTAAAAAGGTAAAATAGTGGTTCAACAGAAAATAGGAAACCAAAGTTGGTTTCAGGTGGTCTTCTCACCAGGTGTAGTTTGGACAATGTTTGGCCATTTGTCACAACAATAAGTTCAATCAAACAGGGATGTCTTTGGGTTCCCTTCCCCAGGTTTCAACTTGTTCAAGTTCCAAACACCACAAAAAATATATAACGCAGTTCCTTTTGAAGCTTCTCGGGGTTCCCTTCCCCAAATGACAATTCTTTCAACACTACAAAACACTAAGTTTCCAATTTGTTTAGGCCTCTCAGGGTTCCCTTACCCAAGCTCAGGCCCCTTTCAATTTCCAACACAAATTCACTTCTGTCAAGATGTACTTTGCTTTCTTTGTTAGTTCCTTTCCCCCAAGCTGAGGCTCCTTTTTGGTTTCAAACGCAAGTTCAACTTGTCAGGATTTACCTTTCCTTTTAAACACAGTTCTTTCCCACACACTATTCACTTGTGGGGTACAATCAGAGACTTTCGAATCCCGCCTGGTTCTTTCCTCCTCCTAGGCATGACCACTCTGATCTGTAACCCCTCTCTTTATTCCTTGCTCTTCTTTTGAAACTTTTCACTTTCAGGTGCTTCCTGCACCCCTTCTTGTTTTCCTTGGCGTCTTGCTCGTGCACACTTGCACCTTCCCCTTTGTGTTTCTTTTGTTCCACTGTGCACTCTTCTATTTTCCTTTACTTTCTTATCTTGCTCTTGCACACCTCACATTCTTTTGTTTTGGCTCCCTAGCCTCCCTGCAGCCCCTCACAAACACAGAGCCAGAGTCTCGCCACACCGTTCTCCTCCAGGGTTTTACTCCTGCTGCTCTCTGATCCTTGGATCCTCGGGTCCTCGGGTCCTGACAGCATTCCCAGCTTGCTCTCTCTCTTGTGAAAAACCACACCTTTTATAAACACAGTCAAGTGGAGTCAGGTGTGAGCGGTCATTATTAAATGCCTGACCCTGCCTGACTATTAGTGGGACAGATTGAGTTATTTCTATAGTAGGAGTAGGTTGCCATTACTTTCCCCATGTTGTTTCTATGGGTAATCTTTACTGTCCTAGTTGCCTTGTCCTCGTCTCAGTATTTTTTGGAAATGGGGAGGGGAGATGGGGTGCGATTGAAAATACCCCATGAAGGCTGAGGGAGAGTGGGTTGGGGTATTATTGGGACTGGGGGAATACCATGTCCCGCCCTTGGGTATCCTCCCAATTCCTCATGACCCTCCACTCTGGTGATCCTCCTTCACTTGTCCACCCCCAGGGTCGGGATTCAAAAGCTATGACCCTTCCCATGCCACCTGAATGGAATATCCAGAGGGAGAAGGTGGGAGAATACCGTCAGGTTTCTCACATTGGTCATTTCAATCTATCGCCATGATGCATGGGCATCCACTTTAATCAGTGGAAGAGTTTTGTCATTTGGTGTGGAAATCATGTGATCAACTCTACAGCAAACATTGTGGTGATTTAGGTACTTTACCTTCTATACCAGGGTGCAGAATTTTCACTCACCACTAGCCCCAGGCGGGTGATATTTGACTTTTGGCAAATAAGAAATGGTGTGCTATGCTTATCTATAGCATTGAGGCGTTGAGTGACTTTTTATGGCTGCCTAGTAGCTTGCAACTTGAATTTTTGCACCCTGTTCTAGGCTCAAGTCTGTTATTCAATTCACTGAAAGTACACCTAGCGGCTCTAGCAGCATACACCGCATCACAGCACAAAGTTTCTTGGTGGAAGATTCCAGGGGTTGAGGCTTTTCATGGAGGAGGAGTTAAATATGTACGCCCGCCAATAACTAATCCAGCACCTACCTGGGTATTAAATATATTCTTACACCGCCTTACTCTACCACTATTTTAACACATTGGAAAAAAGATGTCAGATGAGCATTTGTCAAAGTAGCTTTACATGTTGCAATAACCTCAATAAGGTGCATATGATATTATAGGTTATTTATAACACGATTAACACCCAGAGGTTTCTAAGTGCGGACCCGGGGATTTAACCTGTGGAGTGAGCTACACACTCTGTCAATAGACAACCCATTTATAGCCAAGCACAAGAACAAGGTGGATTGCAGAACACAGCCTAGGTTTTCTACTAAACCCATGCCCAAGTTCCCATGACAACCAGTCTGTTTGAGTTACCAGGTTTTTTCCAAAAGCCTCAGTCAAGGGTGGAGAAGGCTTTACATACTGTGGATGTGCAAAGGACAGCTATGTTCTACATAGACTGCACAAGAGAATACATAAAACATGCCAGTTTTTAATTTCTTTTGCTTCGGCCGAGAAGGCTGTCCCGTCATTATACCTACCATTGCTAGGTGGCTTGTATGCTTCATGCAGGAGTGCTACCCACTAGTGCAAAAACATTGCTTTCTATACCAAGAGCCATTCAACACAGGGATTCAGAGCAACACTTGCTTTCATGATCATTGTTCCTATGAACACTGTTTGCAGTTCTGTTCCTTCATTGTTATGTTGTTTTGGAGTTCTGTTCATAGATTCTGTTCATACATCCACTAAACAATACTGTTCGGATGCACAAACCAGAGGAGATGTGCAAGTTGTCCAGGAAGTATTGCACACTTTGTTTTCTGAAGTCCCAGCTAAACACCTTCCACTGAAGTCACATACTGCACACTAGTCTATGCACAACAAACATGTGAATCTCAGCATATTAACAAGACACAGAAGACATACTTTACTTACCCAGTAATAGCCTTTCTGGGGTTTGTATCTGTTTAGACTCATGTGTTCCCATCTGAGCCTCCTGGTGTGGGGGACAATGTTAAAGTAGCCACTAACATAAGCACAAATGTGTGTGAAGTAGGAGATCTACTTGCTCTAGAAATACATACATATGGAAAATGAACAATCTGAGGGTGTAGGCATTGAGGGGTGTTGTGTGGGTCCCTGCTCACATAGTATAGTGATAGTGTGACAGGCACCCCCTGTCAATGCTTACTGTTACTTTGGGAAAAATCACTTGCAATATATTCCGGACCAACCACTAGATGACCCTCTGCATCATCTTGAAGGCTTTCTGGGGCCTGGGACCACACTATCTCCAACTTTCTCTCCCTAAATACTTCCCTGCTAGAGCCCTCCACTCCTTTAACTCCAATTCTCTGCTTGTCAATCGCTTTTCTAAACAGAGAGTGGGGGCAGGCCTCTCTTTCGAACAACCTACCTGCCCCTCTCAGACTTGAGCCGGATCAACTTCAGTTCCGGAAACTTCTCAAAACTTTGCTTTTCTCTACCTCTTTCCCTCTTTCCCTTCCCTGCTAATCATCCATCAGGGAAGTGAGTCTAGCGGCCTGGTCTTTCATGAACCTCCCAGATTCGTAGGCCCTCTATCTAGTCAACACCAGCACCCTCTCCCCTTCAGCACTGCCACTGCGGGCCCACTGCCTGGCAGTTGTGCTTCCCACACTTGGATTCCTCTACCTTAGCACTTAGCCAGTGGCGTCTTTGAGAAACACCCAAAGGGTGTCTGACCTACTAGTCCCTGTGGATCTCTCTCTCAGGTGGCCAGGGCACGACCATCGCCTTTGGATCCAGACCCTGGGGCTGGACCAGTGCGGGAGGATCACCTGGGTGAGGGTTTTTCAGGGAGTGGGGGTGAGGCAGCCGATTGTGGGACGCAGTATTCCCCCTTTCTTGTACACCTAACCCATCCTATTTTTTTAGGATTCTCTGATGTCCCAATACCCCCCTTTCTATACAAACACTGGGCCGAGGAAGAGGGCGACTGAGAGTAACACGACTAACTCTTATGCATCGAACTGGACATTTCCCGCTAATTGGGTCAGGCAAAGTCAGGTACTTGACTTTAAGTGCATACACCTGATGCCAATTAGCTCTCCTCACACGGATAAAAGGCAGAACATAGAGACACATTCTGAGAAAGGTGGTACAAGAGTAAGAGCAGAACTTCCAGGGCGAAGGCGAACTTACTGGAGTAGAGCGATGGACCAAGGGACGAGAGCAGCGAGTCGAGGACCCCAGGAGTTCCCTACAGTAGGTCGTTGCCTCCAAAAGGCTGCAAAAGACACGTGGAGAAGGCCAAATCCCAAAGCAGATGACTGCATTGTGTTTTAAGGATGCCAGCGATCCTCCCGGGTGAACAACAGAGTTGGGGAGGCGAGTCCAAGCCTGTGGTAGTAACCTTGAATCGTGAATTGGAAAACTGTAAAGACAAGAAAAAAATGCACACAGCCGGTGAGTTGGCAAGCGACCTGAGAGACTGGTGTGGGTTGCGGAAAAGTTGAACTTGCAACATTATATCGCAAGTGAAGGCTGCATGCGTGTGGATGAGATGCGAAGAAAGGCAGAGCTCTGAAGTAAGGATAGCTGTGAAACCAGTGATACTGAGTAGCGGTCTGACGAAAGGAAGTAGCCCACTCGAAGGTCTCTGTGAAAGGTGAATTCTTTGTAGCGATAAAGTGAATGAACTGTAAAAGCGAAGCGATCAAAATTAACCCAGAGAGAAGGGGAGAGTAAAAAGCTGAACGTTGAACTTTGAGTCAGAGTGGTCCTACGGAGGTCTGTACAGAAAGTCACGCACATTTGAAAGTCTTCGACATTCGAAAAGGGTCTGAGCCCGAAGAGGGAGACCCGAAGTGTAATACGTTTGGGGAAGTGAGCCCCCTGCAAGTATTGTTGAACTTTTTTTGTGAAAGTTCTGAGCCTGACAGTGGGGGACCAATGTGAACCTTTGTTTTGAAGAGGTCTGAGCCCGACAGAGGGGGACCGGCATGAACTTTTTATTGAACGTTGCTTGGAAGACTGCAAAGAGAGACTTTAACGTGGAAGGCCAGGCGAGCGTCGATCCATGTTTTGAACTGTTTTTGTGTTAAAAAACGGAGCCAGAGTGTGTCATCCTGCCTACAGGGACTACCTTATTCTGTGCTGTCTGATGTGGGGAGGAGAGCTGATTCAGCCACATTTATTCTTTATATTTGAACACTTATTTTCCTTTTATATACATATCTCCTTTATACACTTTTTGTACAAGAGATAGGACAGGCATTAGGTTGTGTTAGGTAGGCCATTTTGATTTGACAAACTGGGCTGTTTTATAGGGCTGTTTTATTTATTATTTGATGGTCACGACTACTCCCATCCTAGATGTAGGGAAAAGTAGGAGTTTTTCCAAACCCAGAAACTTCAGTAAAAGTTTTACAAATTGTACCTTTAGTGTCAGTGTCATACTTGTGAAACCATGGCTCCCCTACACCTCCCACCTTGACACTCCTTAGCACTTCCCTCACAGGTTCCCACCAGCAATTGCCCCTACCTTGCCCCACACCTCTCTTCCATTACTGCACTGCACTTGCACGTCCGAATGTCACAAGGGCCAGCAGGTCCACGAGTGCATATTTACTGTTTTTGCCACTGTTTTTACTCCCATTGCTCCCTCCCCACTTTTGCCTTGTGGCGCCTGGAAACACATTTTGTTGCTTCGGTGCCTAACAAATGCTCAATTAAATATGCGTAGGATGTGAGTGAAAAACAGATAAACTACAGAAAAGTTATTACTGGGCAAGTAATGTTTGTTCTATATTATTTTTTTTTTAAGAATGTGCTTAAATTGAGATGTGAGGTTTCCTAAGAAACTTTGGAAGGTGGCGTGGGTGTGGGGTACACTAGTGAGGTAGATTAGTGTATGGAGGTTTTGGGTGGCTGAGTAATTATTTTTTTCGAGCAATTTTACTACGTTGCAATGTGACATTGGCATGTTTTACGATTAAAAACTAAATAAAGAGTGAACATTGGGAAATGTTAATAAAGAGAGCTTGGTGGGTGATGACTATTTTAATTATATTCAAAAAATAATCTCTCATCTGGATGAAAATAAGGAATTGCTTCCTAAAATTATAATAATGTGTGGTTTGTGCAAGGGATTGTGGAGACAATGGGCTAGGAAATATTGCCAAGAAAAGGAAAACCACAGTCGTTTGAAATTACACATACGCCACTGAGGCACAGGCGCATCCAGAATCTGTATTTATTATGGGCTATTTGAAATGAGCATTTGTTTGCGTCAAGTTCAGAACTCATCTTGATGTCCAGCTCGTAAACATATCAATGTGACGTTGATATGTTGCCTTGTATGAAAAACACATATAAAGGCTAGTTTTGAGTTCATTGGGCAGAAGGGGAGAAGCAAAAAGGACCAATGATCTTAATTGAAAAGGTTTGGCGTATCTTGGTTGTGTCTCTGCAGAGATGCTTTTGGGCTATTTGGGTAAACATTGAGATGGTTCTGCAAAGAATCACTAAGTATGCAGATAATGAATGCATAAAAAAACACCTAAGATAGCGCATGACTGATCATTGCAATATTTAAGAAAACACTGAGATTTGTATTTCAAAGCTTTTTATACAAAAACATTTTTGTATTGGTTTTCGAAAAACAAATACAAATGCTAAAGATACAACTCCAAAATACCCACCACTCGCCCCTGGGGACTGTGTGGGCGAATTTCCGGTAGGGGCCAAGAACTCAATCAGCCAAGTCAGCATAAATCCAATAATTTCAGGCGTTGGGGGCACCATTGCACTCTAAAATCCTTCTTTAGAATGGTTAGCACCTCCCCTCAGTCTCAGGGGAAGCATGGCGAGATATTATTCATGGCGTACGTTGTCTACTCGAGCACTACAAAATCCCCAACTTTGTGAAACCAGTCTTGGAGTGTGGGGATGGCCTCAGCCTTCCACCTCTGTCCAGTTAGCAGCATAGTGGCCAGGGTTAACATCGTCCTTGCCTTTATGCGACCCCAACTCTCCCCTCCTCGGTGCTGCCATCCAACCCCTGTAGGACCTCCTCCGGGGGTATAGCCTTCTTGTCACCAAAGGCCTGGACCTGAGCCTCCTGTACCTCCCTCCAAAAGCGCTCCAGTTTAGGGCATCTCCACCAAATATGCGACCACGTACCCTCCCCAAAGCACCCCCTCCAACATTCCTGCGAGGTCCCAGGGTATATCTTGTGGAATCAGGCCGTGTGTAATGCCACCTATAGAGCAGATTATACCAGCATATACTCTTATACTCTGCGCCCTGATGCCTGCGGGCTCCGGCGCATTATAAACAAACAATTAAATAAATAAGCATTCCTGTAACTAAGTTGCTTAAACTACCTTTGTTAACCTTTTCAATAATCTCTCCCATTCTCCCCTTGGCAGATCTATCCCCAACGTTCCATATAGGGCTAAACCGCCCAGACCTCCGTAAGACCACTCTGACTCAAAGCCTTGTCCAAGATTTTGTACATAAATGTATAGACATTAGCCCTTTTGATCCGTCCTGTGTCAAAAGGAATTTTTCAAAAAAGGTAAAGTCGCATCAGGCAGCCGCATGACCATTGGATCTAGAAGCAAATACTGCAACTGACAATAACACAGCCTTTCGTTTTCGTCCTCCCCGAAGCACTGTTTGCATTCCGTAAATGACCTAATCATAGTTCCCTGGAACATGTCTCGCAGTTTTCTGCAGCCCGAAACCCTCCTCCCGCCATTTTTTCAATACCCATGCTTCTGTCCCAGGTCAGAATTCTGGATTATTGAATATAGGAATAAATGGGGACGGGAATGTCGTAATCCCGTATTTCCCTTCTAGTTTGTCCCATATTTCCTCCACTAGTCTAGTGATAGTGCTCGTGTACATGTGCTTCGGCCTATGCTGTCACAGCAGCCACAAAACTGCCTCCAGGTCGTGCCTCAGAACTGCCCGATCCATTGCAACCCACTGATTCCCTCCTTTCCCTGCAAACCATTCCGGTATGATCCTCAATTGAGACGCCTTATAGTACAGTCTAAAGTTCAGGTGCGCCATCCCTCCTTCCCCCCAGGGGACGTCAGTAATGCTCGGCTGATCCTTGCTCTCTTAGACTCCCATATAAAATCACGCGTTGCTTTCCTAAACTCCCAACAAAACTGATTCGGGACTGGCATTGGGAGTGCTTGAAATAGGTTCAGCAGTCTAGGGAGTGTCACAATCTTCACTGCCGCCATTCTACCCATCCAGGAGATCTTGGTAATTGGTCGCATACCAACCAGCCAGGTTTGGAGTAATCCTAATTACCAAGTATTTGATCCCCCCTGTGCTCCATATAAATGGCGACTCAGCCTTCAGCTCTGCCACCTCCCTGCCCTTAAGTGTAAGGTTCACTAGTTCTGATTTAGTTATGTTGATCTTGAGGCTCGAGGCCACCCTGAAATCCAGTAGTATTTACCTACTTGCCCTCAACAATTCCCCTGGGTTTGCCAAAATCAAGAGCCCATCCTCAGCGAAGGCTGCAACTTTATGCTGTATTCAACCAAATGGTATCCCATGCACCTCATCTGACTGCCTTATTAATTCCAGCAATGGTTCTAGGTATATGGCGTATAAGAAAGGGGGCAGGGGGCATCCCTGCTTGGCCCCCCTGCTTAGTTGAATTCCGCTGGACATTGATTTGTTAATCTGGAGACGTGCCATTGGGGAGACATCATTTGCATGAACCATTTGCAGAAAGCTCCCTCCCAATCCCATCCTTTCCATCACACTTGAAAGAAAGGGCCACTCAACTCGATCAAAGGCCTTCTCAGCATCGAGGGAGAGTAGGACTGCAGGAACTGAAGTTTTCATTACCCTTTCTACCAGGTGCGCTACCCGTTTTATATTGTCGAACGTCTGCCTCCCCTGTACAAAGCCAGACTGATCTGGATGGATTAGAGTGGTTAGCACTCCCCCCTAATCTATTGGCCAACATTTCTGTATACATTTTTGCGTCCACATTTATTAGCGCTATTGGCCTATATGATGCACACTTTGTATGATCTTTGTTGGGCTTGGGGAGGAGAATGATTTTCACCTCCCCCATTGACGCCGAAATTTTGCCTGACTCCCGGAAGCTGTTAAATAGCCTGGTTAATTTTGTGACCAATAATCCCGCAAACGTCTTACAGTACTTAGCTGTAAAGCCACCCTGTCCTGGTGCTTTATTGGGGGGGAGGTCTCTTATAACCCTCCGGACTTCGTCTTCTGTGATCTCCTGCCCTAGGTGCTTGCTTTCCTCCTCTCCCATTTATCCGTCTGAGCTCTATCCGGCAGGTTCTGAGACGTGTATAGGTCCTTATAATAGTTGACAAAGCACTCCTGGCTCTTCTCTATGTGGGTATGGCGGAACCCTTGATCGTCTATTATAGCAGTGATATTATTTTTACTGCATGCCCCCCTAAGGAGTCTCGCTAGTAACCTGTCGACCTTGTTCGCCTTAGCATAAAATCACTGGCGAACAAACAATAACAACCTTTCTGCCTTCTTGTTCCTTAAAACATTGAGCTGGCCCACTGCTTGACGATATTGCCTCAGTGTTTTCCTAGATGGAGTACCCGTGGCCTAAAAACTTCGATGTCGGCCTCTAGCTGGATCTCGAGGGCCTGCAGTTGTCTATCCCTCTGTGTTTTTAGGGCGATAAACACCCCCCTAATGGTGGCTTTGAACGCATCCCAACAAACACTCTCTCCCATGTCGGTGCTTTATTGAGGTTAGAAAACTCCCTTATCTTCTCCTCCAATTCTCCCCTAAAACTGGGTCCCGCAGAAGCTCTCCTGGTACCCTCCAACCCCACATCCCTGCTTTCCGTCCAGGCAACTGCAAGTCCATTGTGGTTCCCGATCCCTAATGGGCCCACCTCAATACCTGTCACTGCACCCAATAGGGGGGCTGACACTCAAACATAATCAATACTGGATTGTGTCCTGTGTACGTTGGAGAAAAAAGGAAGGTACATTTATTATTATTATTTTTTTTTTTTTTTTTCATTTGTTACACGCCTAGAATCAGGGGTATCACCGCATGGTTACAGACATCTTAGAAAATATTGATATACACAGTCATTGGTTATACATAAGTTGCATAAAAACATTGGTATTACATGGTCAATAAACATCGTTACAATTGTCATGGTTCGGTGCTGAGCTAGTATAGGTTGAACATCCATGTTTTCAATTGTTTTTTTGAACAAGGCAAGGAGGTCTCCTTTTTGATGTGGATGGGGAGGGAGTTCCAGTGTTTAGGGGCTAGGGCATAGAAGCTGCTGCACCCTGCTTTATTGTTGTTGTAGCGCGGTGTCACTAAGCTTTGGCTGTTATTAGATCTTGGGGATCTCACGTTTTCAAAGTCTTCCCTACACCCCTGCACCCTCCTCCATACATCCCGCAGTCCCAAGGTTTCAAACCTGTCCCTCAGTGAGGCAAATGCCACTGCCCCCCATATGCACTCCCCCTTACTCCTATCTAGTTCCTGGGACCATGCTAGATTGAAATCGTACATCGTGTATCATGCTGCCTTGAGCAAACCCTTTTAAGACCTCCAACAATTCCCTCAGAAACCCCTCTAGCCCCCCATTTGGGGCGTAGATGGATGTCAGTGTGTATGTTGCCCCTGTGTATTCCCCCACCACGAGGCATGACAAATACTAGAGTAGCCCCTCAGTTTTAATCGTGACTGATCTTTCCTCTGGAGGTGGGTCTACTGAATCGCAAATTTCCTATTAAAAAGTCCCAGTTTTTCCCTTTTGAGCGGGAAGTTGAGGCCTCTCACATTATGTCTGGACCACTTGAATGGTTACCTTCCAAGGGCACCCTCCCCCCCATGGCTCCCAGTGCTGTCTCTTTCTCCTATTCCCTCCCCTGCTCTGTTCCTCTTCCCTCTCTCTGCTTCTTCCACTCTCTTCCTGTTGCCCCATTCCTATATCCCTCATTTGCCCCTTCCCTCCTGTGTCTGTATCCCAGTCCCCTGGTTTCCCCCACACCCCTGCTCCTTCCCTGCGCCCATCCCCCGCCCGCAATTTAGGGATTTCACCCCCTCCCTTCCCCCCAAAACTCTTCCCCCTTAACCCTTCTTCTCTCCCTTCCCCCTACCCCCCTCAGGCAATACAGCCCTAATTGAAACCAAGATCGAACATCCTCCGAATCTCCCACTGCCCAAAACAAGCCTTTGTTTTCCACCACCACTTTTGAATTTGGTCAGGTTATCATTCTTCCTCCATTGTTGTTACCCATCATTCCTCTTTTCGCCCCAGATTCCCCCATCCCCACCCCTGGCTTGGGCTGTGGGCCCCGTAGGGTGGCTTTTCGCCTGCGTTCTCGCACTGTTGTCCATTCCCATATACAGGGCCTCAACCGATTCTCCGCCTTGGGGATGCAATCTTCTTGGTGTCCTTGTGTCGTATCTAGCTGTAGAAGATCTTCTCCCTCCTGCACCGATGTAATGTGTTTTTGGACCCCTTCCCATTCAAATACCAGGCCAAAGGGGAATGTGCATTTGTAGTGGATTCCTTTACTGATCAACTCCCTTACCACCGGGCCCATCAGCCTCCTCTTGAGCAATGTGCTTCCGGCCCAATCCTGGAAAAGGGCTATTGGGGTGCCTTTGTAATTGACTGGTTCCTGCACCCTGGTCGCTCGCAGGACTGCTTCCTTCTGCGCGTAGCGTGAGAATTCTACCAGAAAGTCCCTCAGCCTGCCATTGGGGCCCCTAACTGTCCTGCCGGATCAGTGTATTCTATCCATTTCATTGTTTTCCCAGGCTTGTATCTCCCAGGAGGTCCACAAATATCCTCTGAGCCTCCCCCTTTAGGTTCAGGTCTATAACGGCTTCGGCAAGGTTTTTGGCTCTTATATTAATTCTCCTTGACCGGTTCTGCATGTCCTTCATCTGCACTTCCAGGTATTGTGTGGCCACCTGGAGCTGCTCTATTGCTTTCCCCTGTGCCGTTGTGTCTTTGTCCACCTCTTGGAGCCCCTTTTCCAGGAGATCTGTCCTTTCCCCTAGCAGGCCAACCTCCTGTCTTATTTACGTTAGGGCCAGGTTAAGGCCCGATCTCATCAGCTGAAATTGTTCCTGGAATGCTTTTGTTAATGTCGTCTGATGGGACATCATGTCATTATGGAGATCCTGCCTTGAGATGGGTCCCATAGGCTCCGTCCCCTTGGGCTCTTTTTGATCTGACATTTCTTGGGGGCCCTTACCAGGACCCTTCCCCTCTGCCGGGCCCCATAAGGAAGAGATGTGCCCGGCATGTCCACTGATGCCGCTGCCTGTTTTGAGGCCTTCGCTTTAGAGGATTTGGACATCTGTCTCATGCCCCTGGCTGTCCTTCCTTCCGGGGCCCTCGTCGACAAACAATTCTCTCGTGCCAGGCCTCTTTATCCCTTCTTTTCTGTTCTTGGGATGGGCAGATAAGTCTCTAAGCCTCCCCTTGTTGTCTGCTCGGTGCCTTATAGTTCCTCCTACTGGGCTCTCACCCTTTGAGTGTCCTTAACTGGGTAAGTTCTTACCATGCGCCCCCGGTCCTCTGGTAGTTTCCTCTCCCTGGGCCTATGGCTAGGGGCCTGCCTGGGTGCTGTGTTTTATGGTTCTTCCCATCCCGGTCTCTCCGTTTCTAATCTATGCTCTGCAAGGGACTATGGCCCTTCCAGTCTTTTCCTCAAGTGAGGTGACTGGGCCAGACCTGGTAGGTAATTGCCCTTATTGTGGGGAAGTACCTCTCCCCACACCCCCAGATTGCCAGCAGAAATGATGATGGGATGGGCGTCTACCTCCTCGCTCCCTCCTCTCCTCCAGTGTTAGGCACTGTTATATTCAGACTCGCATCATTAATGTGTCAGCCTTTTGTAATTCTTTCTTCACATCAAGAGCTTGGTATACTATGTCACTTATAACATTGACAGTGGCTCCTGTAACAATGAGGAATTCTAAATTGTGTCCATTTAGCTGAAGCAATAGTGTGGGGCTGTACTCAGTTGCTGTGTCATTACCAATGGCATGAACGTATGCTCCGTTTTCTCTCTCCGCTGGACAATGATGATTTAGCGTTTCTTCTGTCTTGTGGTGACTCGTCCAGGTATCTGATCCTTTGCCTCGGTTTTCGGTGGGGAGAATGATGTTGGCTGTTGCGATGACTAGATGCGTCTCTCCTTCTTTCCCGCCACCAGGTGGATGAGGTGTGCTCTCTTGATGAACTGGGCGAGCGCTGGCTGTTGGATGTGGCGGAGTGGTTTGTGTATTTGCGCGGACTTTCCTTTTCCCGCCTCGAGCCTCTGCCGTGTTGTCTTCCTGGCTCTCTGTTAACCTCAGTGCTTTGGAAGAATTTAATGTTTTTGCAGACTGACTGGAAGTGGTTCCCCCCCCCACATTTGTCGCAGTGGTGCCCTACAGCAGGACACGGTCCCACATGAGGAAATCGAAAGCCGCATCTGTAGCATTTCTTTTGATCTGACGGGTCATTTGGGGTGCAAATTGGGCAAACAGTCGCTGCATTTGCAGTCTGCGTGATGGTGATGTTTCCTAGTGACTCAGTCTGTAGCGTTAGTGCTGCATCAGCCGTTGCTATTTGAAGTATTTCTTCTAGGGTTCTGCTTTTCTGTAGCAATTTTTTGCGAAATTCAGGGGATCCACAGCCTGCAATGGCTTGAGATTTGAGTGCCTCATCCGTGGAATATTTATCAAAATCGCAATATTTGGCTCTTTTTCTTAGTCTCATGACAAAATTATCCATGGTTTCATTTTTGTCCTGGGTGGTTGTGTGAAATATATGTCTCATAATCAATGTTTCTCAAAGGCGCAAAATATGTGTTCAGTGAGTCAATTATGCCTTGGAATGAGTCAGTGCTGGAATCAGGCATTTCAAAGACAATATCACGTACCGTGGGACCCAGTGAGTGTAGCAGGATGGCTCTCAGGCGGCGTTCCTCTCTCACTCCGGAGGCATCAATGTAAATGTGGAGCTCTTTTAGCCACCTGGCCCACCTGGGCGCCAGACTATTGGTGTCTGTCATGTCAAAATGTGGCACCGCTTGTAGCTGCAGAGATTCAGAGCTGCCTTCTTCTTTGTTGCTGGCAGGTCTGGGAGTGGAGCTGTCCTCTGACGTGGCTGCAGGCACGTGAACTATAATGATTTACTTGGTTGTCAGGCAAGTCTCTCTCTGCGGTGCAGGACGGCGTGGCGTGCTTTTAATAGGAGCTTAGAAAGGTCCACGGGGCTGTTTTTATGGTCCGTGTCACACGCTGTGTTTCCTCCGTAGCGGTGGACTGATTGATGTGCCTGTGCGTGCGGATGAGCACCGTGCTCCGCTTTGCAGCTGCCGCCAGCGTGTGAGCGATCGCTCGTTTTATAATAACGGAATAACGGAATGTTGTGAGGGCAGTAAGTGCGGCTCTCGCACCCTACCGCAGCACGAACGAATGGGCTCAGCCGGGCGCGACAGCCCGGTCAGGAGATCCTCATCGCCATTGTTCTATTCAGACTCGCATCTGAATCAAAGGAATAATGCAATGAGGCAGGCCCAATCAATCTAGCAAATAAGACAAGGGAGCCAGAGCTGTATGCTTCTTATCTCTTTATTCACCGGCGCGAAACTGGCGCCTGAGGCGGTAACCCTGCCTCTTCCCTTCTGCGTGAGACGCAGCCCACGTCAACATCTTAACATAACCAGCAACTGAAATGGGACTTAGTTCCCAACAAACAATAAGTAACAGCAACTGCCCGCTATCCAGTATCTCTCTGGGCACACAGATCAGCGACCCCTTGTCGGCAAGGCTACGCCCACTCCCAGCGGTGTGCTTCTCGCTGCCTTTCCTTCCTGCTGGGATGTCGGGCTCTGCTCCAACACTCCGGTCACAGCAGCGTGTGCAGATAGTGGGGTGCCTGAGGTTCGTCAGGCACCAGCTCTGATATCGCAGGGCACTCCACAGAGGGAAGTCCTTGATGGAGCCTCCTCTCCAGTTGCCGGGCTGAGACGATGCACCCGCCGGGCATCGGCTTCCTCCCCTCGCGCTGTCAGCGACTGTAGCTGGCTTGTGCACGACTTTAACAATGCTGCAGCTGGCACCAACTCGGGCCTCCTGGGGCTCAGTCTTTTTCGGGCTGGGGCTACCTGCGACTGCGCGCCCCCGCCAGCAGCCCACAGCCTCTCCTCCTGTCCGGACCATGGAGCAAGGCCAGGCCATCAGAGTTCCCTTGCCCCGTTTGTGGCGGGCTGTCAGCGGCTTACACACGGCTTATCCCGCTAAATACTCGTGGCTGGTACTCCCCCTCTCATTTTGTGCAGAGATCGGTGGCTTTACGTGGCGGTGGTGGGATAGCTGGAATAAAAAAGGGCCACTGAGCCGCAGACGACACGTCTACCTGGTGTCAGCGGCCATCTTAGATCTCATTCAAATCTTTTAAAAAGGGGTATGTGGTAAATGACTGGTGAGCAGCTTGGAGCTTGGTTCACTACAGACGTGCCAAAAATGAAAGGGAACACTCAGGTGTACAATTTTCAGAAAAGAGTTATATTTGTGATTGGATTGTCCTGCATTAAAATTCAAACCCATTTACAGTGACAAGTTTACATTCTACTGTTATGACTTGCAGGCACAGAGAGCAAAACGCATTGAGTTGTGTAGAGGGGGATAAGACGTGTGTGTAGGCTTATCAGTGACAGTGGTTTAGTGCCTCATAGGACAGAGTAGAGGTGACACAACTTAACTTAATGCAACAAAACCCTTGAAATTTAGTCATGTATTTTAACGATATTTTAAGTGACGCTAGGGTGACTAGTTAACAAACCAAATCCTGGAAATCTGGCAGCTGTTAGACACCAGCCTATGTCTGAGCCCTCGTTGCAAAGCCAATGAGCACAATAATGACACCACAGGCGATATCAAGTATGACGGCATCAAAGACATCATGGAAAGTAGATCGCACTCGTGACATCACACTCTATATCACATGACATCACTTATGTAGAGTGGACGAAATGTGAGCATATGAAACATGTCATTTTTAATGGATAGCGCTGCAGCATGTGATATAATGGAGATAGGAAAGACGCTAAAAAACAGCATTTGCAATAAAAAATATTCTTGTTCATGTATAACTGTCAATCAAAATTAAATTAATTTTTTTGGTTTGGGGTGAACATAATAACACTACAAAGAGTGATACCATACTCTGATGGTTGAACTTATAATTCTAGGTTACATGAGCATGAACTACTATTTCATAATTTTTGATGCTAGGAAAATACTTTTTTTCTATTAAGATTGTATGACATACTGACACAGTGTATTACATCTGCATCCACATGAAGAATATCTACCCATTAAATATGTTTCTCTTATGTCTTACAAGACGACAAGATACTTTTTTCAGTTTGATAATGACTTTCCAGTAATTTCATAAACTATCACATTAGTGATGACTTATGTGTTGTCATCAGAAATGTCATTCTTAAGACTGTCTGAGACCATGTAAATCCCACTAACATAACATATGCCATAATGGATGTCATTGATAGCGTAGTGGCATGATTCATGCTGTAAGTGATGCCATTCGTGAATGCATGTGTGACCTCATTGATGTCATCTAATAAAATGTGTGATGTCATTGTAGTGCATATGGACTGCACAACAGGGGGACTTGGAGTTATAGTAGTGTACCTTCCAACATCTGTCGAATTTCATTTTTTTTTGTGTTAAACTAGTACTTTAACGTCACTTTATCTATAGTCTTTTGAATTTATATATATCTGCTTTTACGCTCTGTAATAATAGCTTTTGTAGTTCTGCAAATGAATGATACTAATTTTACCGATCTTCAAAACTTCAAAAAATAAAGTGCTGAGTCGGCTCTGCTGTAATTCGAATTTGAGAAGTGCAGGATAGTCCCATTTTTAAGACCAGCACTGACTTGTGAATCATCTATCCAGCAGTTATTGTTTACTCCTCTACCATCTAATCACAAAATAAATCCCTGCATCCCATGGTGTGTTCATGTGTTGCGGCGTAAAGTACTCCACTGGTCCTTACCAACTTTGTGGTAATCCCGCCTCAGCGTCAGAAAGGACCTGCCACAGATTGGATGCTAAGAGAGCTTTAATGTTCATTGGATCCTTAGCTGGGGTGGTAGGATTCTTGTCTGCTCCTTCCTTTCCGTTGTATCTTGCAGTCCAGAATGCTGTTACATTAAGGCTTTTTCACCTGTGACAGGAACGTATGCGTACACACTTAGAGCCACAGGAGTGTCTGTGGCTTGGAAGCAGCTTCTCAGGCTTTCCAGAGACACACTCAGTGCTGCTCCTCATGCATTCTGTAAGCAGACTGTTCTTTGTGTAAGCTCTAAACCCTACATTTGGATAATTAATAGTAACCTTATATTACTCACTATGCTTCCTTCGGTGCTCCTTTTCGTAAGTCACACTAACTTCACTTAAAACCTCCCCCATGTCCCAATGATGTCCTTCAATCCCGTTAGACTGTTAGGAGGAGCCAAAAAGAACTAGGATCTGTGCCACCCAGTAGATCAGGGTGGGCAGCGAGGGGGTTCTTTGTGTAAGCTCTAAAAGCTACTTTTGGATAATGAATACCTCATATTACTCACCATGTTTCCTTTGGTGCTCGTATTGATAAGTCACACCAACTTCACGTAAACCCTGCTCCATTTCCCAATTTCGTCCTTCCACCCCATTAGACTGTTAGGGGGAGCCAAAAGAGACCCAGCAGATCAAGGTGGGCAGGGAGGAGTGGGCAAGGGTTAGGTTTAAAATGCACTTAGCGCTCCTTGTTTTGGTCCTTTTAACACCTAGTCCTTTCAGTGGAGCTTAGGAAGACGACTGCTGGAGTTACTGCTTTACGTAACATGTATTTTGGTGCTCTGGGTGATGAAATCTTACCTTTATTTTAAAAGCTGTATTGGATTCTGCCTTAAGACCCTGTGTAATTGAAATTGTCAAATCAACTTTCACTATTGTTAACATGCCTTGAGACCTTCAGCAAACTATGGGATGCTGACTTCGTCCAGTCGCTCCATTACTTCCGTTGGCGCTATTATATTTTGTCAATTTCCCTTGTGACAGGTGGTAATATGGTCTACAAGCAGGACTGGCAGGCTGATGGCCTTCGCACAAGACACCAAATAACCCAAAGGAAAGCGAATCCTTTCAGCTGTAGCACATGTGGGAAGAAATTCAACCAAAGACTAGAGTTTGTGGCCCACGAGATGAGTCATACTGGAGAGAAAACCTTTACTTGCACTGAATGTGGGGAAATCTTCCGCTGGATCACACGCTGGAAAGCGCACATGAGGGACCATGCAGAAAGGATACAGTTTTCTTGTACGGATTGTGGGACAAATTACGGGCAGTACTCTGATCTTGTTGCCCACAGGAAGATCTGTGTAAATCAGAGGTGCAGTCGCACAGAGAAGCACTTTGAATGCTGTGAGTGTGCAGCACAGTTTATCAACGAGGATGGACTTATGTCCCACCTGCAGTTCCATGCAAAAACACACACATGTACAGAATGTGGGGAGAGCTTCGGGGATATATTTGACTTGGAGAAACATCAGGAGACCCACAAAACTCAGGAAAAAGGGCCGAACATAAAGACCATTAACACAGGAGCTTCTTTGCTTCCATTATCTGACTCTGGTGGCCCATCCCCCACGATTGAGAAGTTGGAAACCAGTGTGAGTAAATGCATGTTTGTTACTGTCTTGGGTTTGCTTCTTATAAAGCTCATGGAGTCCTAATCATTATTTTTTTACCTGATTTGTTAAGCACTACATTTTGCCTTGCGGTCACTTTAGAACACCTATGCCAGTTGGACATGGTAAAGATTGATGGTAAAGATGGATGTTGATTCTCTGCTCTGTTAGCTGTGGTGATTATATTTGTTTGAAGGGGTGCTTGTTCAGCAGAATCCCCTCGACTGATGTGTCTCTAAACAGAGGGCATGGCAACCTGTGGTAGGCGCTGTAGAAAACTCAATAGGCTTTAATTGCAGCCCTCAGGAGGATACTTTAAGAAAGGAGGGCATGCATCAAGTCCCAATGGAGGGTGCAATAAGATGTGTCTGGCAAGTGATCCTGTGGAAGTATTCTGCTTGTTTTGAGTTTGAAAATGGTGTCAAGAATGTTAATACCGTCCAAATGATGAACATTTGGGAGGTATGATAGGGTAAAAGTAAATAGACTAAATATCTGGCGGTGCGTTAGTAATTTGTGGGATAGTGAAAGAAATAATAGGGCCTGACTAAGAGAGCCCAGGACAGCAGGTGCACATAGATCTTTCTTACTGTTTATCTCCTTTCCACTCCACCAGAGATACATTTACTTGCAGATCTATGAATTGAAGAGCTAGTCGAAGGTAGGGAGAGCTGGGATGTAGGAATGGGGCAGGGTGCTCAACCAGGCAGTTCCCAAACCTTGGTTGGCCTGGGCTTGGTTGTATTCTAGACTACCAACTATTACCCTGAACTACCTATGGATGCGCTAGTGAGATTACAGTGCTCTTGGTCCAGCAAGTACTTTGCCTGATTAGGACTTTAAGTGATATTTGTTGGGTATTAAGGGCACATATCTGCTTTGCTCCTCCGGGATATTGGAAATCCTCAGGAAGGAGACTGAGACTTGCAAGAGCCGGGTCTAGTAACACATATTGACGGAGAGGCTGGCTTTAACAGACAAATGCCTCCCCTGCACAGCTGCCGGTCACATGTAGTTTGACACCCTTCGGGACAGGGATCTTCCCATCCTCTGTTTTGGGCTTTACGGGGCCAATCTTTTTAGGGTCAGGGATATCAACACTGGTGTTGTGATAAGAGCAGTCCCATTCTCTGTTGTCTTCAGTGACGTGCTCAGTTAACTTTGTTATTTAGTCCTTTTTTGTGACATAATGCAATCTGTGAGGGCAGAATAGAATGAACTTTTTTTGCATGTCTTTCCACTTAAAACTTAATTGGATTTTTGCATTTAGTGTCTGTCTCGGCTTGTCACTCTAATTTCGGACCAATTGTTGCTACCATCATCAAGGCCCAGACCATCATGTTTGGAAACTACCTCCGATGTGTCACACATTAACTGGAAAACTAAAAATGCAAAGTGAGTGTTTCACAGGTTCTATCAACATTGTTAAATACGCATTAAGTATCTCAAATCCATTGGTCTATGGTACTGGGCAAACATTCAAGTTGCAAGCTACTAGCTAGCCAGAAAAAAGTTAATCGCCACCTCAGTTTTGTACATACACACAACACACCATTTCTTACTCGCTAAGAGTCGAATATCACTAGCCAGTGGCTAGTGGCAAGTGCACATTTCACATCTTGGTCTATGGTATATGGCTGAGTTGTTTTTCTGTTGGACAATTTGAATAAAGGGCCTCAAGATTTTTAGATATTGTGGCTGTTATTTTATCCATCACTGCCACATACCATATTCTCTACCACCATTCCTGAGTATCTGGGGCAACTTGTGTTTTCCATTTGTGGACTATTGTATCTTGGGCTGCCACCAAGAAGTGCGTAACATTTTGAACTTTTGTCAGTGATTTTATACTGGTTTTCTGGAGTTTAATTTCCCAAAAGGAGGACTGAGGGATCCAGCGACAGCTCAAAATCTAGGATCATCTTGATATGGAAAATAACTTCTTTCTAAAAGGATTGAATCAAGTTAAAACTCCACCAGATGTGGAATATTGTTACAGAAGCTTGTTCACACCTCCAATAATTGAGAGAGACCGTAGGGACAAGTTTGCTCCGCCTCGTGGGAACGAGATACCGCTGCATTATTATTTCATAACTGTTTTCCTTCATGCAGAGGCTTTTGAAACCCTCTTCCAGATATTCTACCAAGAGACTTAATCTACTGATTTTTAATACAAGATGATGTGAGTAGATGTTTCTCTGGAAGTGAGATCTGCGAATGAGACCCCACTTTCATAATGCTGCATTCTGAAAAGTATACTGCAAACCTATCAGTCTTCTGAGCCTGTCTACTGACACCTCTCAGTAGATGCCTTATAATTTGGCAACATGGCAGTTTTAGAGTGATTTGTGTATTCTTGCCAACAGCCTGATAGAACACAAAGATCCAGTTTCCCGGTACTGCCTTTAACCGTAGGGAGCCCTAATTCAAAATTCGATAATTGTGTGTTCCAAGAGCCAGGTGGCAGATAGAAACCTAAAACATGTCTGGTATTGACATGGTGACATCTGGTAATCTAAAACTATACTGGCCTGAACCTTTGTGGTGTCATTTTATACTGATCTTGGTTGCTAATGCCTCATTTCACTGACAGGGCCTTATGTGTATCAGTGCCTGGGACTAGGTTTTACACAAAAAACAGTTGTGCCCATCCCATGAAGCCCTTTTGATCACCCTGGGAAGGCTTGTCATCGTCACCAGAAGACATGAAATCTCCCTAGAGGTTAGCTTGGAATCACTGCTTCAAAGTCTAGCTCTGCCAGGACAATGGAGAGCTCACACCACGGTGGTAATTACTAAAGGCCCTTTCAACGCAGAGCAGACAAGAGAGAGAGAGTGGAGTTAGAGTACTCAAGCGAGGAGTACCACTTAACAGAAGGGTCCCACAATCTTGGAATCTCACAGCACTTGCATACTCCCTGAGCCCACTTCCTACAAACAAAGCACCCTGTAACTGACATCACCAGGCAAAAGATTCTGAAAACAACTGCCAGTACTGGACTACTTACAGAGGGCTAGAAGGGGACCAATCTGCAATGGGGGATTGCCTTTCTAAGGGGGTGAGACCACCCCCTGTGATGCTTCTTCATTTGTACTACAGAAGAAGCAATGGGATTTCACCTGGAACTTTAGTGGGGGTAAATTCTACCCCAAAGTCCTCTTCCATTGAAGTGTAGCTAAAGATCTCCACTTCCAAGCTAGGGGGACGCCCTTTCCCTCAACCATCCAAGAGGAACATTTGAAGTATTCCACTGATTGCGCTGCAGCAAGCTGAGATGACTGGTATTCAGGAACCTGCTCACTGGAGGTGATGCCCCCTCCAAGTGCTCTTTGGCAACCTTGCAGGGAAGTGCAGAACAAGGATTCACCATGCCCCTGGAGACCCTGTGTGTGGCCCCTCATAGAGCAGATGTCAAGAACCAGCTCTGAGCACTGTTTGCCAGGTTTGATCCATTCTGAGTTGGCTCAACTGCTTAGAGGTACTTTCCAAGACGCTACAAGCACCCAGAGCTGCTTTGGGCACTCACCGCTTTTTCGTTACAATTTCAAGCTGTTGATTTAACCATCGCCAGCTTGCGCTCCAGACGATCGCCACTGAAGACCTGCATCGCCGATCACTGTTACACACGCACAGCATTACTATACTTTGACACTTGCATTCCAATGGGAAAAACTGAATAAAGACATCTCGATGCTGACTAGACCCATTGTAAAGTGCCCAGAAGCCTGGCTCGAAGCTGTTGACCCCCAAGAACAAGCCTAAGGGGTATTTCCTTTGTGTGAATTAAACTTTATTAGCATTTCAAATATTTCAAAAACAGTGTACACTTTTCAACAGAGCCTTTTCCCCTTAAACCATCCAACCCACTGTAGCACCAGGCTCACAAACTGGAACCAATGACTTTGTCACAAAGTATAAACCAGTAACTGCATAACGAGCAACCTATAACATTCTCATTCACTACCCCCACTCTCTCTCCCACTCCCCCTCCCTCCACTCCCCCAAAACCCCAAACCCTCCTCGCTCCCATGCAGCCCATACACCCTGAATATTGTTGGCTCCCCTACCGTAAAAACCTTCCCCCATACTAACAGTCCCGAGGTCCCTTTGCCGGTTGCGCCACCAAACCTCCATCAGGCTATGCTTCACTAAGAGTCGCCAGGCGAGTTGTTCTTGGGGGTAATGCTACCTAGGATTCGAGGACTACCTACCATGAAGCACCAGGCCCCTATCCTCTCGCTTCAACACTCCCCTCCCCCATTTTTCAATGCCCATACTTCTCGAAAAAGGGTACCCTTAGGCCCTCCATGTTGGATCTGGACTCATCAAGGAGATGCATGAGAAACTACATATCATATATGGCTCGTACCTTCGCCACCCAATCTCTCTCCGCTGACATCTTCAGACTTTTCCAAAGCTGGGCGAGGCAGCATATAGCTGCTACCAACATCATCCTTGCCATGTGACCTCCCTCCCATTATCTGTCCCCCGCATCACCCCAATAAGCAGAAGCCACGGAGAGAGTTCCCTATGGATCCCGTCAACCCTTTTAATCCGTGACTAAACTTCCCGCCAATACGTTTGCACCTTTCCACAGCCCCACCACATGTGGCCATAGTCCCCTTCAGCCACCCCACATTTCCAACAGCCCGTACCCCTTGGACATTCTTGCCAATACCGCCGGCTGGTAGTGCCACCTATGCAGGACTTTCAGGGCCTGATGCTGATACTGCAGGGATGCTGTCGAACTTGTAATCCTTCTGCACACCAAAGGGCATTGTCAATCTCTTCCCCTAAATTACGCTCCCATCTCATCCTGGCTGGAGGCGTGTCCCTGGGTTCTGCCATTAATATCACTTTATAGAGTTGAGCAATTAGGCCCCTTGAGCCCTCCCTCGTGAGGAGAATCTTCTCGAAGTATGTCAACCCCCTTCACAGGTTCGCCCCCCATCGACCTTGCAGTAGGACTTTGTTCAACTGCAGTTAGCGAAATATGGACAGTATGCCAATCTGCAGGGAGTCTGCTAACCTCTCTATTGTGATGAAGGCACCCTCTTCCCACATTTGGCCCGCTCTGGAAAGCCCTCCCTCGTACTATAATTAGAATGCCAATGGCTCTTCAATCCCGTCTCGCAGTGGTGGCGCCCAAATGCAGCTCAGTTGGGATGGCCACGTAGACAACCATCTGTTGTCCTCCCCTTCTGCCATAGATTCTACAGAATTTCCAAAATCAGGTGATGCAACACCCTCCTCAGGGTGCTAGCGGGGGGAACCCACAGACACTCCCTCAGGGGAACTGGTGACAGGGCCTCATTGTAATTGTAATTGTTTATTTGTAAAACGCTTATACACAAGTGAAGTGCTTCAAAGTGATTGTTGTCCAGTGGCACCTGTTGCTTCTCCGACGCCTGATATAAATGGTCCACCAGCACACAAAGCGGGCCGCTTTGTAATAGGTTGGGAGATCTGGAAAGCCCACCCCACCCTCCTCTTTGGCAAAACCAGTGTCCTATATGCAATCCTGTGCTTGGCCGCTGCCCATAGGAATTTCCACAGGACCCCCTTAACCTCCTCGAAGAAGGACTTCGGGACCACCACTGGGAGCATTTGGAACAGGAACTTGGGCAATATCACAATTTGTAAGCAATTTAACCACACCATCCTGGTAAGCCCCAGCCTGCCCCAGCGCTCCACATCCTGTCGCGCGGTTTACGCTAACGGCAGGTAATTCACTGCATATAGATCCCCTAATTGTTTGTTTGTATACCTGTATCCCCAAGTATCGGAAGTGTTCTTCCTGGAACGGAAGCCTGCTGATATACTCCTGCTCCACTCCTGACAATCCACCTACCAACAGGGCTACAGACTTAACAAAATTGACCCTAAATTCTGATAATTTCCTGTATTGTTCCAGGCTGTCCAAAAGGTGTGGCACTGAGATGTAAAGCAGAGCATCGTCCACGAAGAGGCTCCTCTTATACATTCGCCTTCCGATCATCACCCCTTTGACCCCCTATGCTTTCTGCACCACTCTAGCCCATGGTTCCATAACCAAAGCGTAGAGCAATGAAGAGAGTGGACAGCCCTGTCTTGTGCCCAGCTGTAGCTGGAACGACTGCGACTCACTCCCGTTCACCACCTCCCTAGCAGTCGGTTTCAAATATAGGGCTGCACTCCACTGCCTCCATCTCCCCCCAGACCTGTCATAGAGAGGACCTCCCCCAAAAAGGCGCAACCTACCCTGACAAGCGTCTTCTCAGCGTCAAGACCAGCAGAAGGGCACCCTCCCTCAACACCCCAGGCGAAATGAGAATGTGAAGCATTTCCCGAATATTATCAGCACCCTGCCTATGCAATATAAACCCTTCCTGATCTGCATGTACGAGCCCTGGGAGATAGGACTCCTCTATCGAGACGCCAGTACCCTTGTAAAGATCTTTGAGTCTACATTTAACGAGATGGGCCTTTACGAAGCACAGCTGGTTTGGTCTGTACCTGGCTTTGGCTTTGGGATTATCGTGATCAAAGCTTGCAGAAATATTGGCGGGATGGATCCCTCCCCCGTTATGCAGTTAAACAATTTGGCCATGGGCCGGTGAGGCAGTCCTGATACAGCTTATCACTTTCAGTTCCCCCCCGGAGCTTGGCTTCAACTGATCCCTCTCTCTTTTCTTCTGTTCCCCTTCCGCAATAAGCAGTCCCCCGAAAGTTGCTTTGGTGACTTCCCACATTGTGGCCATATCTACCTCCCCACTGTTATTGGCCTTGAAGTACTCCCCTCTCTCTTTCCCTAGAAAATCGCAAAACACCCGGTCCCTAATAATTACACCTCCAGTGTGCCTGCCACAGCAGTGTGCGCACTATCCGCCACTCCCCCAGCAGTAGTTCATGATCCAACCACATTGTTACCTCCATTCTAGGCCCTTTTGCTGCTTCCCTGTGCACCCAAGGCACCACAGCTTATCTAGCATAGGATTGGTGTGTGAGGGGGAGAACGTGTATCCACCTGGCCCTGTATGGTGCTCCCCCCAACACATCCGCCCTGTGATAGTCCTGCAACAGGTTCCTAAAGTCGACATTATCTTTAGTTTCAACCCTCTGGCTATCCCTTTTCTCGAAGACCAGCAGTCCACCGCTGGATCGCCCACTAAATAAAGTCGCCCCCACTAAATTAAAGTCGCCCCCCCCAAATTGTGACCCCTTCTGCCCAGTTCTCCAGCATCCCAAATATCCTGCGCAGGAACTTTACCTGCCCTGCATTAGGCACACAAACTGTAGCTAGTGAAAACAGCACCCCCTCATGGAGACCCTTTATCACCAAGGACCAGCCCTCAAACACTTTCTTAATCTCTGTCACCATTAGCTGGAATGTTTTTGCCAAGATAATACCTAGCCCTTCCTTCTTGCAATCTTTATGGGAGGCCCAGTTCGCCTTGCCTATGTATCTACCTTTAATAGTGGACTCTGCCCCCCTGCTTATAGTGGGTCTCCTGCATAAAGGGGGCCGCCAGGTGCTGCTTATGAAACATGTTACCTGTTAGGGACTGTTTGTTTTGGGAATTTAACCCTTTAACATTTAGTGTAGCTATCTGCAACTCAACCATACCCCAATTTCACCTTGCTCACCTTATAGGGACCATTTGTTTTGGGAATTTAACCCTTTACCATTTAGTGTAGCTATCTGCAACTCAACCATACCCCAATTTCACCTTGCTCACCTTATTCCCACATGTGTTCAGGGAGCCGCCCTCCCTTCCAATGCACTGGCTGCATGAGATCTCCCTCCCACCCCTTGCCCCCCTTCCTCCCGCCCCAATCCCTCCCTCTCTCCCACACTACCCCATCCCCTCCCCAATGCCCCACCCTTTTACCCCACCAACGCCAACAGTCCCACATACCCCATACTGTGGTACTGCAGTCCAAACCACCTGGTCAATGACCCTTACCACAGCCCACTTAATACCCCTATGTCTCCCTCCTATGCATGCTGCCTCTCTATCCAAGACATGCTGCATCTCTACACCTCTGACCTCGACCAAGACCTGCCCCTGGGCCCCCCTAATCCCTTCCCCAACAAAACCCCCAACAAAACGCCCCAGCTAGCATCCTCCCTCCTCCGCCCCTCTAGACACAACACACCCTCGAGAAACAACATTCTGTTCTAGCGGTCCCCTGTGTAGACCCCCACCACCTCTGCTCAACGCTCCACCAAGGGGAGTGTGACCAATAAAATCTATTGAATGCAAGTAGCCTCCCATATGCCAAAATGTGACCCTCCGATTAGGCCAAAAACATGAATAGACCCATTCACCTCGCCTCAAGTGATTCCCCCCTGTGTGGGCGGAGTGTTGAGCTCCCGGAACTTCCTGGCACCCTGAATTCTACATCGATCATGAGGCGTCCCCGGCCCTGCAATCTCACCAAACTGAGGGGGACTCACCCCCCATCAGTCGCGCCACCCACTTGTCCATGTCCGTCAGCTCCCCCAGGGTTTGCTGGATGTCCTCTTCCGTTCTCACCCGATGTCTTTCACCTTCCCATTCAAAAATAAGTGCAATGGGGTACCCCATCTGGTCAAGGGGCCACATTTCTTGCGCCGCAAAAGTGTCTGGACAGAAAGGTCCTGGAAAATGGATACTTTCGATTCCTCATAGTTGATGACCCCAATCCACTTGGCCTTCTCCAGCACGTCCACCTTATCTTGATAATAATGCATCCTCGCTAGGACCGAGCTGGTTCCCCTACCTCTGCCGCCCGCTCGATGCACTCTGTCCTGGGGCACCGTCTTCCCCTTCTTGGTTCCCAGGACCCCCATGATCTCCTGTATCGTGCTTTCCGGCACCACTGGGGACTTCACCTCCTTTTCACGCAGACCAAAGAAGCAGAGGTGGTTGCGCTGCTCCCTATTTTCAATGTCCTCCACCTTCAGTCGCAGTTCCTCCTCCCTCCTCTCCACTTCTTGAAGGCGAGCCCCGACCTGTGTCTCCAGGACCACAGTGGAGGTATGGTTTGCTTCCAGTTCCTCCATCCTGTCCTTCAGAGTAACCACTCTTGCTGAAAGATCTGCCACTTTGGCCCCAATGTCCATCCTCATACCCATTAACTCCTCTAGGATAGCTTGAATATCAGCCTTAATGGTGCCAATTTCTTCTGTGCACGGGTGAGGCCCTCCATCTCCTTTCGCCTTCGCCATTTCCCCTTTCTCCTGGTATTGGTATTGCAAGAGTGTCTCTAATCCAGCTCATCAAAGTAGGTCCAGCGAAATCACAGGGCTCAGCTGCTCGAGGGGTTCTTCCCTGCTCTGCTTGCTTCTTCAAGCCCGCTTTCCAGGTTCCCAGTCCGCAGGGGCCCCCGTCAACTTCCAGAGAGGGCCTAGTGCGCCTCTTCCGGCGCTCAGATCCTTACTAGTGGAGCACTGCGCATGCGCCGGGGGCCTGCGTCCCCGGCACCACCCCCTGAAAAGGGTCTCTTGCCTTTGGCACTTGTCCAAGCTGCTTGGGGTGGCACTTCGGGCACTGGGCACATCACCTGCTTCTTCTCCTTGGTACCCACGCCTGCTCACACATAGGTGCCCCCACCAGGGCCTCAAGGTCCACCACACTCCGTGCTGCTCCTGGACTGCAGAACTCTGGAGCCGGCCCCTGTGCCGTCTTCAGGGACTCCCCCAAGAGGTTCCAGGTCCGGGCCCTCCTCAGCACGCTATGTCCCCCGCTTCTCGAGTATTACAGTTGAGCAGCCGGTTCACCCCCCGTGAACCTCAAAAAGTCTTTGTGGGGTGGGGGAGTAACAGCCCCGTGGCCCCGCTCTCCTCCCACCAACAATCTCCTGAGTGGCCGCACCTCCCTATTACTGGTTCTCCAGCCTTGCCGCTGAGCTGCAGGCCACCACTCCTCCTGGGCCACAGCTTTTTACTAGGCCTGCTCCTGTCGGCAGCCTCAGACCACGGGTGTCTGCAATGGCGCACCAGACCTGTTAGGCGTTGAACCTTGGGGTCCCGGTGGGGCTCTGCCGCTCCCCCCCTCCAGGGCCCCAGATAACACTCAACCTCCCTCCACTGGGGCATCCCCTCGGCTCTAGCGATGGGATTTCCACACATGGCCATTCACAGGGCCCAACACCTCACGCCAGTTTGCTGCGGTCCCTCAACTCTTGCCTAATGGAGCTGAGCTCTCTCCCTTCTCTCAGGGCGTCCCCTTTGCAATCTGGGGGCTCGAGGGCTTCACCTCAGCACTGCCCTTAGGGTGCCTTGCTCTCTAGGCCCGTCTCCGGTTCCAGTCCTCTTGATATGATATGATATAATAGTTTATTTATATAGCGCCTATACACAATGTGTTTAAAAGCACTTCAAGGCATGGGAGGGAACAAGGGAAAATACAATGACATTCTTACAGGCCGACTTGTCGTGGCGTACATGCAGTGCTTCCCTCCCCCGCAGGCACGTGGTGCAACTGTCAAGGACACGGGAGGCCACCAAACTGCCCCACCTCACCCCTCTCGCCTGTGGCTGCACTCTTGCTGCTGTGTGGCACTCGCCCCTCACTGCACCAGCTCACAATTCTCATCACAGTTTTTCACTGTATGCAAGCTGCATATACATCCCCATATCCTCTCTTTACATCATGCGGGTCGCGGAGCCAACGCTCAGGCCGCCATTGCTGACCGCCACCAGCAGTCCCCATTCACGGCGGCGGTCGGGGGGGGGGAGCACTCTCCTCCCCAGGCCGTCGCACAACTATGGCGCCAGGGGGAGGAGGCGCTCCTCTCCAGCACCTCGCAGATGCCCCACTGACGTCCCGGTGTCCCCCGGGCCGCACCCGTTCTGTGCCGCTGGCACCCGTCTGCTCCACAGGCCTCACCACCTCAAGCTGTATCTCACCCGGTCACCTGGCCCGGGGCTGATCTCACACTGGACATGGTCGTGGGTCCTTCTAGTCACTCCCACTGCCGCAGCATGCCGTTCATCGACCTGAGAGCCGTTCTGGTGGCTCCCAGGCACTCAACACTGCAACAACACCGCCATACACCGAGGCAGGGTATGGAGCTGATCCGTCAGGCTTCTGTCTTGCCTGTGCCCCCTGGTGGCCTCCCCCTAAGAGGTATTTTAAGTCGTTCAGTCCCTTTGGCTGCTTTTATGGGCCCTAGTGGCTAGTAAGACTACACTCCACATTTCTTTTAAAACGCCTTCAGTCAACTTCACTTTGCTGCTGAAATGATTGCTTGTAACCCCCAGTCCTCTGACCCAGAGTGGCCATTCCATTACATAGTCTGCTTATTCTCTGTTTCTTTTGCAAGGTTGGGTTGTAATGTTTTTGCATTTTTAAGTTTAATTAAATTCTCCTATTCTTATAGAATGTTTGTTGCACACTCCTTTTTTTTTTTATACCCCATTACTATTGCTATTTGGTTGCTTCTATGCTAGCTCACATCACCCCGGAAGATTATAGCGTGCCCTTGGCTCATGTTACTACAAGAGGCAAAGGAGGTATGCTTGTTGGGCTGTGCCTGATTCACCTTTACGATTGGGATCAAGATGGCCATGCTGTACAGAGGAATGAAGTACAAATGTTATGTTGTGTATTACTGTCAATGACAGCAAGGATGCCTTAACATGTTCTTGCAAGACAAAAACACAGCAACAGATCGCAAGAATCTAACCTGCCCTTTAGACCCCTCGCCTTCATAGATCCCTAGCCAGTTTATAGATTTGAACCTTAAGAACATTCTGGAAACTCTAGTTATTCCTTCCAACAAAGGAATACGTTCTATGAATTCAGACCACATATTGGAGGCCGCTCCAAAAACATGCCATGGAGTGGTGCACTGGCCTCTCACTTCATTTCAAAAACTCAGGACATCCTGTCCTTACTCTCCTCCTATCACCTCCCCCTCTATTCCCTGCCCTTCCTCTGGCCCTTCTGCAGCCGCCCCTCCTCTCTCCTTCTCTGCCTTTCCCCTTTTTTCTGCTGACGAGGTTTCGAGACAAGTCCGATCTATAAAAGTCTCGTCAAAACAGGTCCACCCCTGTTCCTCCAGAACTATCAAGGACCACATCGACTCCTTGGCTCCTGCCCTTGCTGCCTTCTGCAATCACTCCTTCGCCTCTGGAGTCCTCCCATCCCCTCTCAAGCACTCCCTTGTGCATCCCCTTCTTAAAAAACCCTCTTCCGACTCTTCCTGCCCAGCTAACTATTGGCCAATCTATATCACTCCCTTCCTGGGCAAGCTCCTGGAGAAACTGGCCATCTCCCAGCTAAATCTCCATGCTGAATCTGTTGGTAGCCTTCATGACCATCAGTCTGGCTTCAGAACTGCCAGAAGCACGGAAACTGCTCTCCTGAACATCCGTGAGGACCTGCTCTCGAACCTTGACTCTAACATTCCATGTGTTCTCATTTTGCTTGATCTCTCTTCTGCCTTTGATACTGTCAACCATACCATCCTGCTCAACCGTCTCCGTGATAACCTGGGTATCACTGGTCAGGCTCTGGCGTGGCTGACCTCTTTCCTCTCAAATCGACCCTCGCAAGTGTTAGGGAGAATTCTCTCTTTAGGCTGAATTTCCTAACCTAGTGAGTCCCCCAGCAGCTTTGCTGGATTTCTGGAGTTTTTGTTTTTTCCTCCTGCCAAGAGTGAGACACTCTTTCTCCCACACTTCGACATGATTTATGGTGTTCCTTTGACTGTTTGTGTTTTATGGGCTATGGGGTCCTTTACTCCATAGGGTCTCATGTGTTTTTACTATGTGTGTTACACAGCACCCTTCGTGCAGTAGTCATAGGGACACCCCACCATAGACTCCATACCCTGGGACTGACTACTTTCTCCCAGGGCATGTAAAGTCACCATTGGCTTTACTAGTCCCAAATTATTAACAGGGACCAGTACAAACCATCATATTGTGGACGTACTGGTCGGGGCAATTCGATTGCCCCGGGGTCTGTTAGTCGAGGGGGCACGTCTCCGTCCCCCCTGATCGAGTTTTGGCTGGAGGCAGTGGATACTACTTTTTATATTCAACCGCGAATACTTCCCTATGGGATTTTCCCATTGTTCGAGGCTACCAACTTTTAATTATTTAATTCTCATAGCCTCGAACATACAGCTGGTTTATTTAATTAATATTAATTTGCCGGTTGGTATTTTTTGCCAGGACTCGATTCTAAAATGGCGTTTGTGTTCTCTTCTGTGACTCCAACCCAAGTCGAGCCCTTTGTTCCACTTTTTGACAGGCTTCTCCACAGAAGCCTCCAGAAGTGGTGTCACTCTGTCTGGGTACCACAGGGGGTGTGGGAGGGGGTTTAGGCACCCTGGACTGAGTTACCTTGGTAACTCAAGTCACATTCTTGTGTGATTGGCCCAAGTGGTGAGCCAGCCGGCTCACCACTTAGCATGTTTGATTGACAGCTAGGCTGAGTGTATGGGGGTATGCTGCATAAAAGCAGGGCTTTGGGGACTGGAACTTCAGAAGTCGCCAAAAGACCTGAGAATCCGACGAGGGAGAAGCTGAGCCGACCTGCCACGACGACACCACCGGTGGAGCCCTGCGGAACCGACTCACCACTTCCCGACGACAGAGAAGATCTCCCGGCTGGAGAGGCTTCTTCCCCTGACTGGTGGGCACAACCAGTTTACCTTCTTCTCTTCGCACCCCAGACCGGTCTGTGGTCGAATTGCCCGTGCCAAGCACCCTGGCAACCGGATAGCCACTCACCACTGGACCGCGAATTAAAGGACCGCTCCTTTTACGTGAGAAACTCCATGGCTGGTTTCTTCCCTGGCAGTGCAACGGACTCCTGTCTTCCTCTTCGACGAGATCCTCTCTTCCCCCGGCCGAAACACCGACTTGCATCCTCTGCCAGGAACAACTGCCCCCGCTGGAGTATTCTCACCACTTTAAGGTACCGTGTCCGCCAGGCCTCCCTTTCTAAAGATTGCTACAAGGTAATAACCCCTTAACCTTCTGGACTGGGCTGGCCGCCTTGACCCTCTAACTGATCCCTTTCTTTGGTCCAACTCCTTTTTGAACCGTTACAAGACTTTTGTGCACTGCAACCGTGTGACCTTGGACACATTTTGTTTTGATCCTCTTAAAGCGGATCCGGCCTACTGACTCTGAATTCACTGTGTTACTTTGCCTTCCTCTCTTGTTGTGTTCGTGAAAAAGTGTTGGGATCTGTTTTAATTTATTCTCTGCTTTTCTCTCCCTTTTTTTAACCGAATTATTAGAGTGCCATCTACGTTAAGCGCTCACCACCGTCTGAAAATAAGTGGGGCTTTACTTAATACTTGTCTAATATTCTTTTAAGGGAGTGTATATCTTTTAGTGACCGTGTTTTTGAATTGCTTACTATTAGTGCCTGTGTGTTTTTCTAGATGTGGTTTTAAATAAATAATTATATCTCTTTTAACCAAGCCCTGGTCAGTGTTTACTTGTTCTATTGTGTTCTCTTGACCTATTGCAAATACTCTGTATACTGCCTAACTCTTCTTGAGGGAAGTCTGACTGCTCAGCCACAGCTACCAAGTGAATCTGTGTGGTACAGACTGCTTCCAAGTGGGTTTACTGCCAAACACCTGTAGTCTTAAATATTTTGCAGTGGTCCCAGAGGGAACTGCACAGGTTTTTGCCTAAAACCAGGTCCAACTGGGTTCTTTCCTCTCTGACATCTTTTTCTCTACCTGTGGTGTCCCCCAGGGTTCTAACCTCTCTCCCTGGCTGTTCAACCAGTATCTGGCACTTCTCGCCCACCGCAACGCCCCGCTCTGCCCCAACTTTCACTGCTATGCGGATGATACCCAGCTCATTTTCAGGCTACCCTCGGCCTCCTCTTCTCCTTCCCTCATCTCTGACTGTCTTTCTGCTATCCAGGAATGGTGTGCCGCCAACGACCTCTGCCTTAATGCCAGTAAGACTGAGATTCTACTCATATCGGCACACCCTCCTTCCCTGCAGCTCTATGGCCGGCCTCTCTTGGCCCTCTTCCTGCTCCTACCTGCAAGGCAAAAAACCTCAGGGTCATCTTCGACTCCACACTCTCCTTCTCTCCTCACATATCCGACGTCTCTAAGAAGTCACACTACCAACTACACCTCCTCAGAGGTATCCTTCCTTTCTTCTCCTTCCCCCAGAAGCTCACTGTCTCTAGAGCCCTGGTTCTCTCGAAGCTGGACTACTGTAACAGCCTCTACCTAAATCTGCCCACCTCTACTCTCCGCCCTTTGCAACTCATCCAGTACAGGACTGCAAGACTTGTCCTTGGCCTCAAGCCCAGGGACCGTATCTCTCCAGGACTGAAATCACTACACTGGCTCCCAGTGACTGCGAGGATCAAGTTCAAAACCCTTTGCATTGTCCACAAGGCCGTCTGGGGCCTTGGGCCAAAATACCTTCAACTCTCTCTTCCTAAATATCTTCCTTCTCGTGCTCTTCGCTCATCCGCCTCCAACTCCCTCAGGGTCAGCCGCTTCTCCAAACAACGAGTTGGGGGCAGATCTCTCTCCGCTGCAGGGGCCTCCCTCTGGAACAGCCTTCCTGCCTCCCTGAAACTTGAGGAGAACCATTTCCGGAAGCACCGCAAAACCTTCCTCTTTGCCTCCGCTTTCTCTCCCCCTTTCCCCTGCTAAAATTACTGAAATTGCACTGAATCTGCAACTGGGCCATGCACCGTTCTCGGTCCTTGGCCCAGCCACTCTCCCCTGCACTGCCTCCCTGGCAACCCCTGCACTGCGGAACTGTCTGTATCCCTACAGCCCCCCTTCCCAGCACTTGTCTGCACTTACCTCGCACTTGCCACCAGCTGGCCCTTGTTATTTATCCTGTATGCTATAACCCTGTACTGCACTTCTCCCTCTACCTTCCCCCCCTGCACTTTTCCCTTCCCCTCTACCCTTGCACTTGCGCGATCTGAATGACACTTGGCCTAGTAGGATTGTTGGCTGTCTCCCCTTGTCTCCCCCCCCCCCGCCTCGTCACGCCTTGAAACACTTGTGTATAGGCGCGTTCCAAATGCCATATCATATCATCATATCATAAGATTCTGCTGCCATTAGTGGTTTCCACCCTCCGAACCTCCATAAAGCACTTCCCTGCACCCCTTTCCTGCTGTCTTATCAATTGTGCTCCCACACCCCGCCTGCCCTTCCCGAAGCAAGCAGGGACCCCCAATCTGCCACAAAAGCCCTCCCGCCTAAAGCAAACAGGCCTGCCTGCCCCTCGCCTGCTCCCTGATCTGCCTGACCCAATCCCTGTCTGCCCCTTTGCACACTACCTGCTCCCTTGTGACTTCCTTCTTCCAGACTGCTATAGGGAGACCATCAAATGGGAGAGCAGCAGCCGCTACCTCGGTGTGACCCTGGACAGCAAACTCAACTGGGAAAGCCACATCGAGAATACTCAGCAAAAGGCAACACGAAAGATAGCATTGCTGTACCCACTCATGAAGACCAAGTCCATGCCCCTCAGCACAAAGATCAACGTCTACAAGGCGATCATCAGACCAACCCTGACGTATGCCTCCCCAGCATGGATGACCTGCCATGAGCGACACTGGAAGAGTCTTCAGATAGTCCAGAACAAGGCCCTGTGAATATCGTCTGGAGCTCCAATCTTCACAAGGCTAGCAGACCTTCCCAGAGACCTGGACATCGAGATGTTGGACGAACATCTAGCGAAGTAACTTCTGCCAGGGACTGGATCAGAACCCGATCCCTCTGATCAGAAGACTCACTGCCTCCACTGCAAACACCTTCGACCGCTACCCGCGGCCCATCACTGCGAAGACCCTGTGAAACCAGCTCTACTGTGACAAGACTACACAGACAAAGAAGAATACAAACCCACGACTACATACTCAACCTGAGAAGATAGAGTAATGAGGCTCAAGCCTCGGTATCCAAAAATCACTGCTGATAGATTTTTATCCATCAGCAAGAAGAAGCAGCGCAGCCACATCTATAATGAGCTGAACTGGCTGCCCTTTCAAGCACACATGTTCTAGAAAGCCTGTATTACCTACAAAGCAGTCACAACCAAAACAAAACACTACCTGGACAAGAAACTTAACATCTCTGAAGGCCAGCGCATCACCAGATGCCACACCACCACCAAGCTAGAAACAAAGAACTTAAAGGGGGGGAAACAGGAAACTGGCATTTTATGCTACACACACACACACACACACCCACACCCACACCCACACCCACACCCCCACACCCCACACACCACACACACACACACCCTCTGTCTCTGGAACAAGTTACTAATGCCGAAAAAATGACACTCCAGCAAGGATCTAAAGACTACTCTTAAAAGAACATCTTGCCAATCGCTGATGAGGGTGATCTGGCCCAATTTTTATAGTCCTCGGAGGAGACATATTGCAGGAGAGGCTAATGTGGCATCTGGGACTCCCGCGAGTAGTGCGTTGTCATCATCTGGGTAAAAGATGACCAGGGCTTGAACCACTGTTCAGAAACTACCAATATATATTTCTTTATATTCCAGATTTCAATCAATAGTTATTATTGGGTCATGTGCAAATATTGCCATCTGAAACCAGCGATGCATTAAGTACGTAGTAAAGTATATTATTTTTAACAGTTTGAATTAGTGAGCATAAATATCAGTATAGCATAGTGTTCCCATGTACGGCCAGCTTCTTTCTATTGGGATTTTAAATGACCGGAACGTGACCATTTTTTTAAAGTATTTGTATTTTAGAATTATTTCCTCGACCAGGCAGGGAACCCCAGTGTAAAATCCACTGTTTTCCATGTTCCATTAGGTTAATGAAAGTTGATTTCCATGCTGTATACAACTTGTGACTGTGGGCCCCATCACAAGTTGGGTGGTAGCCCTTAAATGTGGCGGTAACGCTATTACTGTTGTGTAGTGCTTGTCTGAAGTGTTGTAGCTAGTGATGTCACGTGGAATGTTGACAAGTGAATGGTGGAATGCTTTGTGTGAGAGTCCTGAGTGGTGGCAGTTACAGCGGGCCTGTCTGGGTGATGGGAACCGGTGTGGTCCTAGCTATTGTCCTTTATGTTTTATATCACCAAGGGCGCAGGGGAAGGAACTGGAAGGGGCCCCATAGCTGAGGGACCAGCTAGGTTGAGCTGGAGGTAGAGCGGAATCCTAGGTCTGGAGTGGATGCATGACCCAGGAAGTGAATGGAAATCGTGTCCCCCCCAGTATTGGATTAGAAGCCCATGTGTAGTGGGAGTGCTCAGTCCGGGGGGGGGCGGGGAGGGGTTTAAGGTGAACTTGTGTGCTATTTGAGATGCCGATACCAGCTAGCCCGCTGGGGGGAAACAGCTGCTCCCCGGCTTCTGTGAATTTGAAGTGGCTTTGGTGGCTGGACTGCTCACAACTGCCCATTATACAGGAGAAGGTGAAGAAGGGGCGGTCAGGTTTGCTGAGTACAATAGTTGAACTGACTCCACCTTAGCAGTGTATCAGGGTCTAAGACCTTTGAGACTAATGTGATATGGTTTAATTTTCGAACAGAAGGAGGGATCGTAGCAAAATTCTTACGTGAGCAGCCCCTGAAGTGCTGCGCGTATAATGGTGAAGGAAGCCGTGTACTCCACGGCAGTGCCAGCGAAGTGACCGTTGGTCCATCGGACAGTGCAGGAGTACCTTTGTCCTCCATTGCTTACCTGTGACTAATGTCAAGTTTTAATGGAGGGAGTTGGCGAAGCGTGGAACTCTGCACTCTCGATGTTCCGTGTGAAAACTCCATGGCATAGGGAAAGGAGCAACGAGTGGAGCGGTGACGCTCTAGTAAAGGACCTTGGTGGTTGGATGCTACATGACCGCGTCACGTGGAGGCATTATAGAGATGTATGGCGCCCTGTCCAAGGATGATGATGTTCTAGGCGTGAGTCGGACTGTTCTAGTGGTAAAGGTGTTAAGGATGCCGTTCCGCCTGTTGCCGAGGCGCACGGTACGGCCAACGTTTTGTGAAGCATTGTGTTTGACTTCTTTGGATGCCGCTCCTCCCCAAGATGATGGAGCGGCCAACCTACAAGGAGATCTGTGGAGGATGTCCTATTGTGTGAGCATTGTCGCCTCATACAGATGCCGCTCTGTCTCAACTAGTGAGATGTAATGAAGCGGCCAACGTAGAAGACGATCTATGGAGGGTATTGCATTGGTAAGCCTTGTTGGCTTCAGGTGATGTATTTTTGAAGCTTTTGGTTTTACCAGCGTAGCAAATCCAGGGCCTGTGCAGTGCTAGGAACAACTTAAGGTTGCTTAATGTGAATGGTGGAATGCCATGTGAAGTGTGGAGGAAGCAATATTGTGTTTAGGGAAAGTTTAAGAATGCTACGTGTTGAGGGTGCGTTTGGTGTGGGCTTGGATGATTAGCAGGTGTGTTGTTAGACACAATGTAATGTAATATTAACTCTTTTGGAGTATTGCAGGTTAATGGAATGTATATTCAATGTTCAGATGGTAAAGGTGGAGAGCCTTGAATGGTGACAAGGGTTCAAACATCGACGTGCCTGCTGTGAGATTGGGCTAGACTAACCTTTTGAGGATTATTAGGTACTAGTGTTATACAACAGCATGGACTTTTAAGCTTGCTTTAGAGCCTAAAAAGGCTAAGGACTTTTAAATTTGTGATGGAGCGCAGTAGCGGCTATGGACTCTTATGTCCGTAAACGTTTTGGTTTTGATTATGGAATTTCATTGTTAAAACGTATATGTTTTCACTGTATTGTTTACAGCAAAATAAATGGTTGCAGCATTCAATGGTTTGGAATGCACATTATAAAGCTGACTCTGATGATATGGGGAGAGTCAGTGAGAGCTTGGTAATGGATTGTACTCACAGTGAGCGTGGGTTAGGTGTATGAATCTTTTTAGGTATGCAAGGTAGCAAGTGTATAGGTGTGTGAACACAATTTTGGTACGAGTGTTTGTTGCGGTGGGCAATGCATGGTTGGTGTTGCTTGGGCAATGTAGTTTGTGGGAGGTACTGTCTTCCTTGGCATTGGTCTGGTTTACGGTGTGAGTTTACCTTATTTGGTAAAGGTTGAACAGCCATGTGGTGATTCTAGAGTGAGGTAGCGCCTCGACTCTTTAGGTTTGGCATTGGTCTGGTTTACGGTGTGGGTTTACCTTATTTAATAAAGGTTTAACAACCATGCGGTTGTTCTAGAGTGAGGTAATGCCTCAGCTCTTTTATTACAAGGAGGTTGGGTTTTTCTGATTCATGTTTGGGTATTGGTCGAGTTTATGGTGTTTACCTTATTTGGTAAAAGTTTAACAGCCAAGCGGTTGTTCTGAGGGGAGGTAGCGCCTCCTCCAGGATTTATCACCCTTCTCGTCACTGGGGACAGGATGCAGCTGGAGATAAGGGGATGCGTGGCTGGGGATGCCTGGCAATGACCCATTGGAATGGGGTGTAGTGATGTCCTGAGGTGATGAGAATTGTCTGCGTTTTACGTGTCTGTGAGTAGTGCCTTTGCATAGTGCCTATATGTGATGTGCTCTGTATCAATGTAGTTGGGTAAACCCTTGCTCTGGGGACTGTATCTGTACCCATACAGCCCCCACCCCTATTTTCTCCTTTTTCTGCACTTATCAGACTTACTCAGTCTGCTGCCTTAAACACAGCACTTGCCACTTGCTTGGCTGCACTACCACTGTTTATTGCCTCCATTTTCTTTTTAATTTATATTTATTATTTATCTGCTCTCCTCTGCTCTGCACTTTCCACTCTCCCCCTTCCATGCACTTTTCCCCCTTTTCCCTTTCCCATGCACTTGCTCGTTCTCCATGTCACTGGGCCTAGTAAGATCATTTTTGTTGTTCTCCCATGTTCCCCTCCCTTGCCTAGTCGCGCTCTGAAACACCTGTGTACGAGCGCGATACAAATCAAATATATCATATCATATCAAAGGAGGGAGGTGTGTTGTGTAGTGCTTGTCTGAAGTATTGTAGCTCGTGATGTTACGTGGAATGTTGACAAGTGAATGATGTAATGCTTGCTGTGAGAGCTCTGAGTAGTGGCAGTTACAGCTGGCCTGCCTGGGTGATGGGAGCCGGTGTTGTCCTAGCTATTGTCCAATATGTATTATACTTGTAATTGAAACTAAGAAGCATGAAATAAACTTACATGAAGTAATCATAAAGAGCATGGAACACACATCATTTCAATTACCCCCAAAAGAAATGGTGGGGTGCACACCTAAAGTAAAATTTCTGTTCAAAACATACTAATTTTAAAAGGTGCAAGGGAGAAAATCAACCCTGGCACTGGGTTGAACATACAAAGAGCATACAAAAAGTGCCCACAGTCTGTGGGGCACTCGTGTCCCTTGCACACCTATAACGGCTGGGTACCAGTCAAAGCTTACATTTCTATGTGGAAATTCTTAAATCTATGATCCCCTAGTAGGGAATCCCAATCAGTATTAGCAACGGTTAAGATCTGTCTTCAGATATCTATCTTACTTTGGTGTAAAAAATTACTCACTCACACTATGTTTTTGCAAAAACACAAATCCGTATATTTACTGATTTTGTTATACATTAAGGCATAAAGAAATTAGATGGTATTGTACAGAAATACAATTAGCATGATACAGTTTTCATAAGCTTTACACGTTTCGGGGATTCTCCCCTTCCCCAAGAGCAATCAATCTTCTTTTAAGTCATTAGTTTCCTTCCTATTCTGATAGAATCTGCAAAACATATGTGTATCACATTAGATTCATGTGTTTCCGCCTTTCATTGTGCATTCTACATACATATAAAACACTCCTGTTGTTATCTGTCTGTCATGATCAAAATTAAACTCATTTACCTGGTGAGGGTCTAAAATTCAATGGTGCCCCAGCCGGGCCGATTTTGTGATAGAGCACTGGAAACCTGTCAATAAAAAGTGGCTACGTTTGAGAAAGCGTCCAAAGTACTGTAATATGGCCTGCACTCCAGCCACCCATGTTGCGATGCTAGAAGCATACTTGCCAAGATATGTGACGTATAAGGAGCAAATAAACCACGAGAGCCACAGTAGGGCTCTTTCCAGTGCCCATCAGAAGGACTTGTATACGTATTGAAGCACCAATAAACAGGCAACCATGGGCCGCACGATACCCATTGAAACAACCGTACCAGCAGCTGACGCGAAAGAAGACTACTTACAAACTGTCCCCAAAGAGACCCAAAGGGCTCTCATTGGAGGCGATTGCTGACGTCAAAATGGTCCAGACAGACTCACAGATGAAAGAAACGACAACCAAAAGGCGATAAACAAAGACGAAATGTTGCGAATAAGGATGTAATGAACATAAAAGAAGAAACAATGATGAACCATGTAGAAATTTAACAATTTGAACAGAATGGAAGTATGTTAGTGGCTAAATGCCTGTAAGTAGGCTTGGAAAGCAAGAAGCTAAGGAAACGGTACTGCTTGCAATGCTTAAGTAGAAGAATAGAGCGACAAGCGCCCACTATATATCTACCTCAAGAAGCACATTATACACGTGCGACTACATTTTATAAAAGCAGAATTAAGCCTAGGATGATTGAGGACGAACAGGCCAGGATTCATAAACTAGCTCAAAGTCAGATGAAAGAGCGGAATCGAAACTCAGCAAGAAGCAGCTCATGGCTAGGAATTGGAGGTCAACCCAAGGAAGGGAGGAGAGCAGCAAGTCCAAAGAATCGAAACTTCAGAGCATAGAAGCCTGCCCCGTGAAGGTCGAGATAAGTAGGCCCAGGGAGGTGGCGAGGCTGAACAAAGGATCTAACACACAAATAGAGGGAAATTGAAGCCGATCTACGGTGCACAGACAAGTGACCAGCCTGGCGCGGAGAGATGCCCACATCTGATGTCATCTAAACTCAGAGGTTGCCATAACGTTTCCGGATAAGAAGTTACAGTCCGAGGCCACTCTCAGCCAACTAATTGACACATAGGCCTAAGGGTAGTGATTGATGGAAGGGATGCAGGGTGAATCTTGGGCCATCCTGCACCTTGGTGACCATTCTGCATGCTGCTAATTAAAGTGGAGATTTATCTCTAGGGGTGTAGCCTACCCAATCACAATGGACCAAATAATCTAGGGCCCTATAGCTAGTAAAACCAATGAGACGTCCTACTTGTAGTGACGTCTATCACAAGTGATGTAGAGGGATGGGACGCCCAAACGATAAGAGTTATCCAATCCGAACGCTCTGTTACCATATACAGATATAGTACCTATACTTAAGTTACCTTTCCCTACCAATAGAATTGCATGTCAAACGTATGAGTTCCACACGTCAATGATGACGAGAATTTGCTATAAAAATTACTGTTTGCATGAAGAATTTGGAAGTTGAAGCGAGACAGGCGATCACAGCTCTGATGATTAGCATTTGTTTCCCCATTTTCTGTGCATGTCATTAAACGGACTTCCCTTTGCCAAACCATTGACTTGTCCTTATTGATTGGTGTTGGAGTAAGAGAATCCTGCACCCCATCCTCCTCAAGGTGCAGCTATCTCGTTTTAAGGTGCCGGAGGTCGCTCTGCCCTCTAGTACACTTGGTAGCAGAGGATGGTTGTGGCCATCAACTAGTGAATTTTGATTATTGATAAGACACCTATTGACAGTCGACACGTAGTAACTCTAGGTTTTCGGCAATATCATGAGACCTTCGCCATTCGGCTGAGTATATCGAGAAGCTTCCTGTGGACAATGATAGTGTAAGTCCATCAAAAAACTGCAGTGGGTCTGAAGGAACCTGCCTTACAAAGCATAACCCTTCTCACTCCTACGGGCAGCCGATCGGACGAAAAGACCGAAGGAGGCGGTGATCCAGAGGATCCAGAGAAACGATGCGAGCGGTGAGTGAAATGAAAAGTGATGCTTTGGCAAATGTCCCTAGGCAATAGAACAAGTAAGGGGAAAGGTAACGGAGGGAGGTGGAGAAAACAAAATAGTCAGAAGTAGAGAAGAATATATATATATATATATATATCTCTGAGGCTTGTGGAATCTGCTTAGATCACATGCTGTGCATAGGCCGATATCTAGTGGAAGCTGCGGAGTATTACAGTTTGTTTTTCAAAATTCGAAAATGGGCGTCGACACAGGGCGTGCCAGTAATACTATCCCTAGTGTGACGTCCACTGTACCCAAGATCCCTCACGCGTTTAGGATCCTCAGATTGTTTTTTTCCGCCATACTGGTCGGAAGCATTTTGCGGAGTCCCCTGGCCTTGGCCATACTTTTGCTAAAATATTTAAAATATTAATCTATTGACATCCTTCCCCATCCCAACGTCGAACTTCGACAATCAACGCTGGCTGGAGAAGAAATCGACCGTTGGCTGCTGCACGACGGATTTGGGCCACGGAAGGCCTCTGGCCTCGGCCCGGGCCTTGGAAGGCCTCTGGCCTCGGCCCTGCAAGTAGGGAGAGTGGGGGGTTGTACATACTCTACACTCTTGGTATATAGGTACACCTTATACATTTCCTACACTTAACATCCCGCTGCCTCAAGGTGCGTATGGAGGGTACCCCTTTTCAATTCTGCCCCAAGTGCAATCGCAAATACCCTTGGGTCGACAGGCACGCCACATGCAATCTCTGCTTGCCGAGGGACCACCCCGAAGCGAACTGTAGAGCGTGTAGTAGGTTTAAACCTAAGACACTTAAGGACCGTTCGACGAAGCGTTGGGCCCACCACACCAGGCAGGCGGCAATGGCAGCGGAGGGCGCATTCAGCGACGGCAGCGACACCGTACCTTCGGACGGCGAGGGCATTACGGCGTCGAAAGACAGCCGAGCGCAAGTCCCCGACCTCGGAAGGTCGTCCGGCAGGGCGGCTATGGGGAAGACCCCCGGTGACACAAGCGCTTCACACACTACACACACTAAACAAACGAAGTCCAACCGAGACTCGCCGATGTCAAGTTCTCGGAAAGAGGCACAAACAGAACGGTCCGATTCGGTGTCCTCTGGGCGCTCTCGATCAAGATCGCCGCATGACTCCAGACAATCATCCACTCTTGCCAAGAGTGCCTCGCTCCCTAGGCTAACAGAAGTTCAATCGTCGGAAGACGAGGACGACATCCACCCCCAGGCCGCGCTCCAGGTGTCGGAGCCCGCAGTCAAAATCAGCGAGGCCCCACACTCGAAGGACAGGGACACCACCCCCGATCCTCGACGCTAGGCGTCGAATACCTCCGGAGCCACAAAGGGACAGGGAAAACATTTTTCCACTCACGGGAGGGGGAAAACAGCAGAAGAAGCAGCCTTTGCACTCTTCCACACCTGTGAAACACACCACTCCCCCTAAACAGACAGATAAAACCAGGTCTGCTGATATGTCTAAGACCAAATCTACTCAAGATAAATCCCAGAGACTTGCTGAGAGAGTCATTCCCAGTTCCAAAAAATGTTCCAGTGAAGACATAGATAGGGTCATGTCAAGGATGTCTTCTTTGGCTGATTTTTACGATAAAAATCCAGACCATTTCCTTTTGTATGATCCACAAGGGGCGACACCCTCAGGCTCTAATGATCCTATCCCCCCGAGTAAGAAGCCCCGGTTTGAAACACCGATGAGGTCTACAGACCCCTTCGAGGTACTACCATACTCAAGACCATACTCACTGTATCAAGGAGAGGCTTCCTTTGGTGAGGACCAAGAATTTGGCATGGTAGAAGAACAAACCGGGACGGGATACTATGGGGATGATGAGGACCAGGAAGAGGAAGACCCTGAAATCTACAGAGTAGATTCCCCGGTAGGAAACAAAGCCCCGGTTACCGACTCCCCTGTCAATAACCAACCCCTCCTAAACGAGGTTCTCGCATGTGCAGCAGAACATTTCCATATTAACACCCACGGTGTCCAGGAGGAGAGGGACTTCGCAGAGGAGTTAGTGGGAGAAAGGAGGCCTGTTGCCCAGACCATCCCGATCCTTAAGTCCATTCAGCGAAGAATAGACCCGTCCCTGGTGAACCCGAACCTCACCAGAGCAGTCAATCCCAGGGTTGAAAAACTTTTCAGGGCAGCCCAGTCTGACCCTCTCTATATAAGAGGACATTGGAAGCCAGACTCCCTAGTTGTCACCAACACGCGTAAGAGGGCTGGAACACCCTTGTCATCGTCCGAAGCTCCTCCCGACAAGGAGAGCAAAAAACTATACGGTTTTGGCAGGAAAGTAGCCTCAACGTCCGCCTATCAAGCAAGGATTGCAAACTCCACCACCCTGTTGGCCAGCTACAACTGCCATCAGTGGGAAGAAGTCGCGGCACTCGTAGCCTCTGCTCCTGAACCTTTAAAAAGGGCCAGTTAGCTCGGATTTCCGCAGAGGGTAGAGCCGTGTCTGGTTGCATTTTGAAAGCAACCTTCGACGCCGCGGGCAACGCAGGCAGATTGATAGCAGAAGGCACTGTTATCAAAAGACATGTGTGGTTACGGCAGTATGGTTTTAAGGCAGAAACCCAGGCATCATTGTTGGGCAAACCGGTGGAAACCGATCTGTTGTTTGGTAAGGCGATCGAAGACACACTGAAGAATGCCAAGGACGAATACGAGACACTCAAGTCCCTTGGCCAGTTAACCAATAAACCCCCTAACCAAAGAGGGAATAGTAATTTTCGTCGCCCACGCGGCCACAATTCCCAGAGAGGATCTAATTATTCCCAGGGGCAGGGTACACAGTGGAACAACAACCAACAGTCTACCCAGGGTTACGGCAGGGGTAATAGGAGAGGGTGTGGTAAAGGCAGAGGCCGCCCCAGCAAGGGAGGCGGCACGCCTCCACCAAAGCAGTGACGCTCAGTTCAGGGTCCCTTCTCACGCAACCCCAGTAGGGGGACGCATTTCCAACTTCACCCAGGCTTGGGAAGGGATCACATCAGACAGATGGGTGCTGTCAACAGTATCCACAGGATATTGTATAGAACTACTGCAGGGTCCCCGGAACCATCCTCCACGACAAAGAGTACTCTTTAGAACATCAGAAGATTCTCCTCGAGGAGATCGCCATTCTGCTAGAAAAGGACGCGATAGAACTCGTCCCGGGACACCAGATAAACAAGGGTATTTATTCAACTTACTTCCTTGTGCCAAAGAAAGATTTGACAATGCGCCCAGTATTGGATTTACGGACTGCCAACAAGTATGTCAAGCCCCAAATGTTTCGTATGACCACGCTACAAGAGGTAATCCCCCTCCTAAAAAAGGGGGATTACATGGCAACCTTGGATATGAAAGATGCTTATTTTCATATTTCCATGTTCCCAGCGCACAGAAAGTACTTGCGCTTCAAGGTGGACAGTCAACACTACCAATTCAAGGTACTGCGCTTCGGGATAGCTTCAGCACCAAGGGTATTCACCAAGGTACTGGCGGTGGCGGCTGCACACCTAAGCAGGGAGGCAATCCCAGTGTACCCTTATGACGACTGGCTCATAACGGGGGAAACCCCAGGAATTTGCAGGACAAACATTCAAAGGACTATCGACCTCCTCCACGAGTTAGGCTTCTCAATCAACGAGAAAAAGTCAAGCCTGGTGCCAAGCACCTCCAAACAGTTCCTAGGAGCAATCCTAGATACTCGAGAGGGGTTGACCTTTCCTTCAGAAGAAAGAATTCGGAATATACTACTGCAAATTCCGCATTATCAGTCCAGTCAACAAATAACGGTACGCAAAGCAATGCGTTTACTGGGCATGATGGCGTCATGTATTTACCTGGTCCCCCACGCGCGCCTACGCATGCGTCCCATGCAGGAATGGTTGGCGAAACAGTGGTCTCAGGCAAGTGGTCAGTGGGACGATCTAGTGGTCGTTTCGCCTAAACACTAGTACAAAGCCTTCACTGGTGGACAAGAGAGAATCTCACACGGGAAACCCTTTTACGATCCCAGAGTACAGGCAGTAGTCACTACCGATGCATGTCTGACGGGGTGGGGAGTAGGGGTGTCACGGTATTAGTTTTATGACGGTACAATAACCTTCTTGCCAAATGACGGTATATCATGGTTATCGCGGTATAGCAGGTGGAGTTAACTAATCTTAACAAATATTTTCTAAAAGGTCATAAATTGTCAGATTTATCATCACAAACAAAACCAGGCACCCAGGGCCAGAATTGGGCTTTTCAACATACTTTCCACTGAAATGCCACCCCTTGCTTCCACCAAACACAAACACATGTGTGGAGAGGAGGAGGGGCGGGGGGGGGCGCCCTGCTGCGCCTGGCAAAGCAAACTGAATAGCTTTTCTTAAGTGGTCATTTCAGCTTTTAGCCCCCCCACTGGCTACTGGTGAAGATGAACATGTTGCCATCTTGATAACCTGCATGCCATAGATCAATGGAGTCTGATGGTAGTATACGCTTGTGCGCATACGCACACACGCACTCTCTTTACGTTACAGCCTTTAGTTTACTTGAGGGCCAAAAGGTGTTCAGTAATCACGGACATGTTACACTTTGGTATGGCAGCAGGGAATACCCACAGAGATGAGTAAATTTCGCACTTATTATATGTAAATTCAATGATGGAACCAGGGAAATCCCCCATTTTCATATGTTTAGAAAACATTATCCATTATAAATATATAAACCCCAAACCGCCAACCCAAAGTAAACCCTTTTCCTTCTTGGCACTGTATTTATTCTTCCTATTGCTAACATTTTTTTTTGTGTCAGGCATGTGTGGTTTATGGAATGGCATTAAAAACTGCTCCAACTGAAACTACTTGGCAGACGCCACATCCAACAGTGCAAGACCAAGACTGCACAGCACTTGCTTACTGCAGCCTTTCCAAATCAGATTGAAAAGCACACTTAACGGTATGAACGGTATACTGGTATAAACAATGTGACGGTTATTATTGTTCAATTAAGTGGTTCACGGTATCTTTAACGGTATACCGTAATACCGTGACATCCCTAGTGGGGAGCTCACCATCTCCACCACACAGCTCAGGGTCTCTGGTCTCACTCAGTGGCCAAGAACCACATCAACCTGCTAGAACTTCTGGCAGTATTCAGAGCGCTTCAGGCGTTCGAGTCCCACCTACTAAACCTGTCAGTGCAAATCCGGACGGACAGCACTACAGTCATGTTCTACCTGAACAAGCAAGGAGGGACTCGTTCGCCAAATATGTCCAAGCTTGCCCAGAAAATCTGGATATTGGCACTCAGACGGAACATCTTCCTGTCATCACAACATGTTCCAGGGGAGCTCAATTCCCTAGCGGATGCTCTGAGCAGAGACTCCCTCCCAGAGGAACACGAATGGGTTCTACACAGAGAGGTCGTAGAAGATATCTTCTCTCAGTGGGGTTTCCCCACTATAGACTTATTCGCCACAAGCGAAAGCAGACAATGCCCAGGATTTGCATGCAGGTTCCCCCAACCAGACTCCCAGGGGAACGCCCTGTGGATGAACTGGTCAGGGATGTTTGCGTATGCTTTTCCACCAACTTCTCTCATCAGGAAAGTGGTGAACAAGATGAACAGAGAGTCGATGATGCTCGTCCTAGTTGCTCCCATTTGGGCAAGACAACCGTGGTTCCCACACCTACGCAGGATGGCGGTGTGCGAGCCCATCAAACTTCCAGCCTGGTACAACCTACTGTCCTAGCACCAAGGTCAAACAGTGCACCAGCAACCCAACTCAATGAACCTGGCAGCATGGCTCCTGAGGTCATAGAGTTTGGACATCTCAATTTGCCACAGAGGTGTATGGACATCCTAAAGGAATCTAGGAAACCAAACACAAGGCACTGTTACTTTAACAAGTGGAAGAGGTTCGTTATCTGGTGCCAGAGTAGACAAATCAACCCGGTTGATTGCACTCCTTCCACTATTGTTACATACATGCTCCACCTGCTAGATGCAGGATTGGTTTTTAACTCACTGAAAGTACACCTGGCAACCCTGTCGGCTTACACCACTTCCCATAGCAAGGTTTTGTGGTGGAAAGTACCAGTAGTTAAAGCCTTCATGGAAGGAGTAAAGAGACTTCACCCTCCTATTTCAAACCCACCACCAGGGTGGGACCTTAATGTGGTGCTAGCCAAGCTCATGGGGGCCCCCCTTTCGAACCCATGCATAAAAGCAGTCTCAAACACCTGACTTATAAAATGGCCTTCTTAGTAGCTATTACTTCTATAAGAAGGGTCAATGAAATTCAGGCTCTGTCAGTGCAGGATCCCTTCTTTATTGTCCATAAAGACAAACTGGTTTTACGCACACACCCTAGGTTCTCACCTAAATTTATATCAAAATTCAATGTAAACCAGTTCATCGAGCTTCCGGCTTTCTTTCAGAACCCGCAAAGCTCGGCTGAGGTGAAACTACACACCCTAGATGTGCGTAGGGCGGTGTTCTACTATGTAAATAAAACCAGACTGCTAAGAAAAACAGATCAACTGTTTGTCTCCGTAGCTACAGGCAGAGAGGGGGATCGCGTCTCTAAAGGTGCCATCTCGAAGTGGATTATTAACTGTATCCAGCTGTGTTACTCACTCTCTGAAAGAACTATGCCTTTCACGCCAAGAGCCCAATCTAGTAGAGGCATTGGGGCCACTCTGGCTTTCATTGCAAATGTACCCCTTGACACCATTTGCAAAGCAGCTACTTGGAGCTCTATTCACACTTTTACTCAGCATTACTGCATTGACACCCATTCCAAGGCAGATACACAAGTGGGACAAGCGGTTCTAAGACACTTATTTGCTCATGACCCTTCTCACATCCCACCTCCTTCTTCAGGTACTGCTCGCTAATCTATGCACAGCATGTGATCTAAGCAGATTCCACAAGCCTCAGAAGGGATACATTACTCACCGTAATCGTATTTCTGATGCTTGTATCTGCTTAGATTCAAATGCGACCCACCCTTCCTCCCCTCTGAGAGAAGGCGCATGATTGCTTGTAGTCTTACCTTTCTGGCTATCTGCTTGGATTATCTGTACTCACGCTACTCCTCCTGCTACCTCATGTCAGAAAAAATACAATCTGAGGATCCTAGACGCGTGAGGGATCTTGGGTACAGTGGACGTCACACTAGGGATAGTATTACTGGCACGCCTTGTGTCGACGCCCATTTTCGAATTTCGAAAAACAAACTGTAATACTCTGCAGCTTCCACTAGTTGTCGGCCTATGCATGGTATGTGAATCTAAGCAGATACAAGCATCAGAAATACGATTACGGTGAGTAATGTATCATATATATATATATATATATATATATATATATATATATATATATATATATATATATATATATATATATATATATATGGGAATAATGACTCGAGGATAATTGAATAAAACGGAGGATACCGGGATAGACACCCGAGAGAAAACAGAGGATACCAGGGCAGACACCTGAGAAGAGAGAGGACACTGGGGAGGACACCGGAGGTAAAGGATTCGCCTTGTTCCTGCGCTTTAATATAGCAGTCAGAAAAAACGTGAACTCATAGTCCCACATAATAGGGAAAAACTAGGCTACTATGACGATTAAAGACGTCCTGAAAGGAGTTTGTTTAAACTCCATGTCGGGGTATTGATTAGAAGGCAGAGATATCTGTGTCCAGCTGGTGTCTGTCTAGTCTGTTTAACATTCGTCATACATGTTCTGTTGATGTGTCACATGTAAGGAAATTTGTTTCCGTGTTGTTTGAAATGGATTAGGGGTTTTTCGCGATTCTATAATTAAGAGGGAATCGCACATGAATTGATGTTCTTGAATGAATTGGTGATATAAAACATTTTGCGGGAGAAGATTGGTTTGGAGCTTGCAACATTTGGTGCTCGCTCATATTTGTGGGTGCGGTGAAATTGCATGAAAGTATTGCTAAAACAGATTGAGCATGGAAGATATTACTCCGCTAGCTCACTTGTGTAAACAATTGGCTAAACATGCATCCAAGCTTAAGAAATACAGTACAGAATGGGTTAACGGCACCGCCCACAAGATGTTTATGCCGTGGCCACAGAATGGGTCCTTATCTAGAGCCGTCTTACAACATATGATGACTTATTTGCATGCCACATATACAGGCAAGAAACTAGAGAAACGCCTCGCTGTTCTAGAACTTTGGAAAATGTTCGAACAGCGGAAAGAGGAAAAGCAACCTGCAGATTGGATATTAAATGTATGCACAGAGGCGGGTGAGACGCCTACCGCGCCACCAGCCCCACCCGAAACAAAAAGCGAGGGAAGTAAGTCAGAGGGACTCTACCCATTAAGAGAGCTCAAGGCAGCTACAGGGTACAGCAACCCTGCATATAAGTCACCTACGTACAGTAGTGACGAAAATAAAGGGAAGGATCAGGTTAAGAATCTCACCTCTGCAGTCCCGAGGGACAAGGAGAGCGCTATGATGAAAAGGAGGATCAGGCACAGACAAGTGCATCTCTCGATAAGGAGAGAGGGAACGAAATGGAAAGGAACTGAAGACAGAACTGATGAGATAGCATTTGCAAAATATGAATGGATGGGAGGACAGATATTGTTGAAACTCGATGGTAAAGGAAGTGATGATGTGAGACCGAGAGAGAGGTCTGATGAGCCACAGAGAAGGGAGAAAGAGAAGGAAAAGGAAGTAAGGGACGAAAGAATAAAGAGGAACGATAGGCTGAGGCGAGAACCGCTATATTGCGAAGAGCAAGGAAAGCCGCTCAGTCGGAAGCAGTGTGCAGTCTATGACAAGTACAGGCAGAACCTCCAAAGGTTGGAAGAAGAGCAAAGAGAACATGAAAGAAAAATAAATAGACGAGAAGATGAGGAAGTTAGAAGGGCAAACAAACGTAGAAATGAAAGAAGAAGGGAAGAAGATAAGGGCAGAGAAGAGGTGAGGAAGCGCAAAGAATTCAATGATGATATTGAACGTAAGCGTAGACAGAGGGCACGCAATCTCGACTATCTGGATTGGAAGTTAAAAAACCCAATCCTGTTGTAGAATGGGAAGACTTTGAAGAATTTGTCCCTATGTACGATTCAGTACCAGGCACCAGTGGGGCGAATATTGAGGATGACTTCCACACCAGAAGCATTGGGGAAACGATCGATAAAATATATGATGAAATGGGGTTAGAACGAGTATCCCAAGGGAAAAGGGAAGACAAGCGCTTAGAAACTACTCAGCTGTATGACACTGAGGACATCACCCGAAGTAGTGGGAGCAGGAGACTGTCCCTGGAAAGGCTGGAAATCAGTAAGAACGAAGATGACGCAAGGAGCTGCATGAATTGGGAACAATCAATGTCTGACTTCGGAGAGGAGATGGAGTGCGAGGCAAATGAAGAAGGGAGACAGCGCGAAAAGCGGCTCCCAAGGGACAAAGGGGTACGATGGTCAGACGCTAGCGAGTCTGCACCAAGGGCATCAGAGTCTACCACACAGTCTGACCGATACAAAGGAACACCCCATGCTCAGAGGGGGGTGCCGGCGCCCTCCTATGCGGACAGGTTAAGGACATTGCCAGATAACAGTGATGCAGGAATGTTACCCCAGCGGTAGACAGGAGAGCTATGGGAAAGAGAAGGGAGTCTGCGCGTTCCAATTTCCGCTTCTAGAAAAAGGGGGAGCGAGACCGCAATATATTCCGTGGCCACACATGGATCGAGAGAACTTGAAAAACAAGCTTCCAATGTTGACATCTGGAGCTGGGAAGTAGATACACGAGTTAGAAAAAATGACAGGGCGTGTCACGTTAGCTATAGGGGACATTAATGGTCTCCTGATCGCCATCCTCGGTGAGGGAGCAGACGATGTATGGGCACTGGCTGGGTACCCTGGTGTTACCATAATTAACACTGCCCACGACGGAGCGCCATTTAATAATTGCAGAGCAGCAGTATGGAAAGCGCTACGAGTGCTTTACCCAGATACTTCTGATATGGGAGCTATAATGACTCGCAAAATGAAGGGAGTCAGAAGATCCGTTAATTTATAACCAGAATTTCCAAGACACGTGAGTGCTCGAAACGCATGAATCTTGGACAAAATCCATACCTGTTTTTTACCACATTTTATGCCAAGGGTTACCAGAGCCTGTACAAAAACAGCTTAAGAAATTGGTAGGAGTTGAGGCTAAACCTTGGTCCGAAATACAGTTGACTATTGCACATCATTGCAGACTGTTGCAAGAAAAGAATCGGAAAAAGGAGGCAACTCGTAAAGGTGAGGAAGTGAAGCTGGTGCAAAAGAAATTATCCAAGTATGCTCTCGAAGGAGCCATGCTGACTAGCCCAGCTGAACAGAACGCACAACAGGTGGCTATCCCACAGCAGAATAACCAGGGTTTCGTAGGACACTACCCAAGGGGAAGGGGATTGAGAGGAAGAGGATGGCAGAGTAATCAGGGAGGTTTCCAGAGTAATCAAGGAGGCTTTCAAGACTTGCAGATGGGCAGTCCAGATATGTCAAATGGATAAATAGCCCGACCACCGCCGGTGTGTTGGCTGTGTGGAATGATGGGGCACCTGGCGCGTGCGTGCAGAAGCCAAGGCGTGTGGCAAAATAGCCAAGGATTGGGAGCAGGCGCAGAGAATGCACCTGCAATCTACAACAGGGCGGTGCACATAATCACACAGTACAGCAGCAAGAACCAGGCATGCAGCAAGGTGCGCAGCATGGGGTTCAATCCCGAGCATGGGGAACTTGCCACAAGGGCAATTGCAACAGGCACCACCGAAAATGCCTCAGGGCACAAACTCTGCGAGCGGAGGCAACCCTGGGAATGGAGAAAATCCACAAGTGTACAGTGGACCTAACTTATACATTAAATAGGACAGCTCACTGGGAACCCTGATGTGCTCTATCCTATCAGTGACACCAGAGCCTAATAGGGAACCTAGGTTGAATGTCGCCATAGGGGGTAAAGAATATTCCTTCTTAATAGACACAGGGGCAACACGCTCGTGCATACGAGAAAGCAAATTTTCCTTGTCCGGCGAGGCTATAGATACTCAGAGTTTTACAGGAGCTCACAGTCGAGTTCCCTTTACAGACACACTCCCAGTCTCCATAGGGGAATGTGAAATGAATGTACCTTTGTTGTATTCGCGTCAGACCCCAGTAAACATTCTGGGACGAGATCTAATGACAAAATTGAATATGACCATCTCGTTTACAAAGGAGGGCATAGTATGCTCTACCCTGGAATGCATTATTCGAAAGTGTGCAATATGATCAGAGCCTATTCAGGACACAAAGCCATGAGACCTATACCACTGGAACCTGAGGTTTTTGCATATGGCATACGTGTACTTATGGCGGGATTATCAGGCCTAGCAGACAAGGTCAGGAGAACCCCGGACAAATTTTCATTCAGGCCGAGAATACCAATGCATGAAGAGAAGGGACAAATATTTCCCTTGATGATATATGCTGCAACAGTGCGAAGTAGGATAGCATTAGTTGAAGGCTATGGTGTGCAATTATCGCCATTGGAAGAAGGGTATCGAGTGACTGACGTCACCGATGACGATCTGTTTGAAGAACAGCCTGACTCAGAAGAGACAATGGTAGAAGTGAGTCTCATGTTTTGGGTGAAAATGATCAAAAGAGAAGTGCCCCAGAGAATGATGTTGGCACTGATACGTCCAGAATACTTTGATGACGACATGGCCCAGGTGCCTGTCTCAGTATGGATCACAGGACCTTATGACGTAGGTGTTATGTGAATACCTATTAGATGTACAGAGCTGTGACAATATATGGTAGAATGTTATGTGAAGAGCTTGCCCTGTGAGGTAAGAACATTCTGGTGTTAGAACTTCTATGCTCTTGTTGTTGCTTAAAGTTAATCAGTTGGTGAAGGCTGCTCTACAGGTTGGGGGTCTTTATTACTTGTCTTGATATATGCCAATAAACTTAACAAGGAACTCAGCTGGTGTGGTTATTGGCACACCATTGGCTATTAGGAATGGGATATTAGAGGCCAGCACTGCCCCTCTGGTCCTAATCCTGTTTCCCAAGACCCCCGACCAGCAGCCTAAGCAGAGTGCCGTCTGCCTCCGTGGCTAGCCTCCGCCACATCACATCGTTGGAACCGAGGAGCTTTGCCTGGCATCCTTCCAGATCGTGATCCCCTACTTTTCCAACGCCCTGGTGAGCTGGGGAAATGGCACTGAGAGATTGACCCCTCTCGGGAGCGGTGGCGCCGAGGAACGGAACGGGAGGCAGGGAAACGGCGTCAAGGGACGAGGAATCCCTCTCTGGAGTGGCCCCAAGGAGTGGAGCCGCTAGAGCCGGAGTCGGAGGAGTGTCCCACTCTTTTGGAAGCGGTGAGTCGGGACTGAAGGGAAGCTGGGCAACGGAGCTGAGGGGAAGACGCCGCGCATCTGGCAACCGGCACGGAACGAGGCTTACCTTCACCCGCTCCTGAGAGAGGAGCTGAGGGGAAGCCGCCGCACGTCTTCCAGCTGACGCGGAACGAAACTTACCTTCGCCCGCTCCTGCGGTTGTCTTAAGCCCGCCTTCTCCCTCCCGCTGTCTTCGCTGGGACGCGATCGCTGCACCGCTTCCGTGTTTGGAGGCGGGAACCCAGAGACATCAGAGATATCACGTGAGGGGTCACGTTTATCTTGTTGCCGCTACTTGTGGATTGGTGAGTTCGGAGAGAGCCCTGATGCCGCCAGGCCCTTGAACAAAATATCAGCGCTGCACACCCGCCCAGGGCCCCGAGGGGAAGGCGGTCCAAATGTGCATTTGCAGCTTACTTTAATTGATGTCCTTTGTGAGCAGTTGCATGTGATTGGAAGCCACAGGTGAGGAGAAAAAGGAGTGCTGTGTGGTTGAAAGAGATATTTTGGGGTCTGCTCCCTGCTGTGGACATAGTGTCAAGTGCTCTGGGGAATAAGCACGAACACATAAAGGAGCCACCACCTATACAGTCAGACACCATACAGTTGGGGAAATGGCTCTGTCAGGAGTACCTGGTCCTCAGGTATTCATGCCCACACCAGGGATTCCTAGGATCAAGTGGGCTCCCTGCAAAAAGGTATTTTTGCATTACGTTAAGGCCACGTGTGGGAATGGCATGTCTGTAGAACCCAAGGTTGCCATGCTGATGCATTTTCTTGGATATGAAGGCCAGAGAATACTCTCCCTGATGCCTCAGTTAGAATTAGAAGATGGAGCGACTGATTTCGATGTAGCGTTAGCTAAACTAGATAAGCACTTTGAAGCCAAAATAAGCACTGTTCTGGAAAGGTACCATTTCGGTATGAGGTACCAACATGAAAGCGAGTCAGTGGAGGATTACGTTACTGCTTTGAGACATTTGTCCTTAAATTGTAAGTTTGGAGTGGGATTGAACGAACACATAAGAGACCAATTTATGCTGCACTGCTCCAATGACAAAATACGTGAGGAGGTGTGGCTCAAAGACGATCCCAGTCTGGAGGAAGTGATTGAGATGGCTAAAAGAATTGAACATACTTTGCAGTGTGTTGCCAAATTATCTGTTAATGTACCCAAGGTTGTCCAAAGCACAGAAGTGTTGAGGGTGGGTGACAAAAAGAAGGATGGTACTAGGGAGAAAAAGAAACATAAAGTGAAACCATCTAAGCAGTATGGTCACAGTCAAAGCAAAGGGAGTGTGAGTGATCCAGGTAACAAACGTCCCAGAAAGATAGTATGCAAGGGGGTATTCAAGGAGGAACCAAGAGAGATGATAGGTTGTGTTTCCGGTGTGGGAGCGCACGCCATTTATCCTCTTCTCCCATGTGCCCTGGGAGAAGAAAAACTGTAGCATTTGCAAGAGGTGGGTTCACTTTGAAAACTGTTGCAAAAATTATCGCATAGGCGGTGGGAAAGGCATAATGTTGATTGATGAAAATGACGCAATTTTGTCAGAAGAAGCAGATATTTCAGAGAATGGAATTATAACAGTGAATATGGTTCATTGTTCAGGTGGTGATGATTGTGAACATCCTGCTGCGTGGGTTGAAGTGAATGGTCATCAGGTGAAGATCCTTTCGATGTTGGCTGACTCCTGCTCAAAAATCACCCTGATGTCCAAGATGGTTTATGAAAACATAATTGCAGGGTCAGTAGCAGATTCGAGTTCCTCAGATAAGAATGCAGGTGGTTACAATGGTAGTAGAATTAAGATTTTAGGATGCTGCAAGGCCCAATTTAAATTCAAGGGTAGAACAACCCATGGAAAGATTTATGTTACTGAAAAGGGAGAGACTCTCCTTGGGTGGAGGGAGCAGAGGGGGCTGGGCATCAAGCTCGACCCCAATAGCAAGGAACAAGTTCTAAATGTATCCAACAGTGACATATTGAGTAAAAATGCCTACAAAGAACAAGATACGATTGCCAAATATCCTGAAGTTTTTGGAAAGGGAGTAGGTTGTCTCAAAGGCATGCTACATAAAATAGTGGTAAAAGAGGGTAGTGTGCCGGTTGCGGCCAAGCTAAGGCCTTTGCCATTATCAATGTGCACTGCCGTGCGCGAGGAATTGATCAAGTTGGAAAAAGAGGGAATAATTGAGTCTGTGTGGATTTAAGAGAACTTAATCAGTGTGTAGTTGCTGATCGTCATCTGCTGCCCAATATGGGAGAGCTCCTGAGTCACAAAGGCAATGCAAAATTCTTTGCCAAGTTAGACATGGCGAGCGCATACTACCAGATAAATTTGTATGTGGAGTCTAGAAAACTCACTGCTTTTATTACGGATGAGGGAATTTACCAGTTTTGCCGCATGCCTTTTGGATTAATCTCTGCATCCTCAGTGTTCCAAAAGGTTATGGATAAGCTATTGAAAAACATAAGTGGAGTATGGTGTTTCCAGGATGATGTGTTGATTTGTGGAAGCGGTGAGGAGGAATTGAAAAAGAGGGTTGAAACTGTTCTGGAGATCTTTAGAGAAAGGGGCATTACATGGAGGGGCGAAAAATTGTTTTCTCAACAAGTGTGGTAGAATATCTAGGTCATGAGATTTCAGAGGAAGGCTTAAGGCCCAAAAGAGATCTTGTGGATGGTATTGTGAAGATGCAACCACCCAAAAATAAGGCGGAATTGAGGTCGTTCCTGGGAACAATTGAGTTTTATCATAGATTTGTGGAGAAATATGCAGATAGTGTAACTGCGTTGAGGGCCATTTTGAAGAAAGGAGCAGAGTTTGTGTGGAGTGAGGAATGTGATCGGGAGTTCAATAATATTAAACAAAAGATTGACTTGGCAAAGCCGTTGGGTATGTTTGACACTAGAAGGAGAACCGTTCTCGCTGTAGACGCCAGTGATACTGGCATAGGGGTGGTCATGTCACAGCTGGAAGCGGATGGTAGTGAGGTAATTGTTTTACATGCCTCCCGTATGTTGAAAGGTGCAGAACTTAACTATTCTGTTTTGGAGAAAGAGGCCCTGGCATGTCATTGGGGTATAGAAAAACTAAAAAACTTTGTGTGGGGACAAGTATTTACTTTGAGAACTGACCATAAACCATTGAAGGCCATTTTTTAAACGAAGGGACTTGACAAAGTGTCAAGGAGAGTTGCCTGTTGGGTGACTAGGCTACAATGTCACAAATTTGTTATAGAAGTTGTCTCGGGTAAAGACAATGTACAGGCTGATCATGCGTCCAGAGTAAGGACGGAAGAAGGGAAGGAAGAAGTTGTTGAGACGGAAAATATGGTTTTTGTAACTGTAGAAGGGATCATACAAAAAGATGAATGGACAAAAATATTGGAGTCAGACGAGATGTGGAAACGGATAGTGAGCTTCGTCAGGGAGGAGTGGCCAGAAAAAAGATTGTTGTCTGGTGAGGAAAGAGCATTGTGGGAAGTAAGATTTGAACTGTCTGTTAAAGATGGGCTGGTGTATCGGTGGGATAAACTGGTTGTTCCTTATTGTTTGAGGGAAAGACTTGTGAAAACTGCTCATCTAGGTCACATAGGAACATATAAAACCAAAGAGATAATTAAAGCCGACTACTGGTGGCCGGGTTTGGAACGAGAAATGGAGAGAATTGTTGGCAATTGTGCTGATTGTATCAGATCGGGGAAAAATGTGTTGGCTGTGCCACAGCCAATGAGGAAGTTTCAGCCACCAAAGGGTGTGTGGCAAGATGTTGCAATTGATATTTTGGGTCTGGTCGAGATGGGAATGGGGCGAGGTAGATTCATCCTTGCTTTAGTGGACACATATTCAAGATGGACTGAATTTAAAGTATTGAGAGATGTAACATGTCAGCATGTTGTGGATTTCCTGTCTGGGATATTTGAGAGGGAGGGGTTGCCTAGAAGTGTACTGACAGATAATGGTCCGCAATTTGCTGGGAGATTGTTTGAAGATTACTCAGTAAAGTGTGGTATAAAGCACAAGAGATCTGCTCTATATTATCCACAAGGAAATGGTATGATTGAGAGGGTGAATCGATCCATAATGGAGGCTATCAGAGGAGCAAATGCATGTGGTTTTGATAAAAAGGTGGCAGTGAAAGAATGATTATATGCTTTGCGAATGGCGCTGTGTGCTGAAACTGGTGCCAGTCCTTTCGAATTGATGAGAGGTTGCAAGGGTAACACAATGCTGTCACCTGCCTGGCTAGGGAGAGCGAGAGAAACGGACATTGTTGTGGATGATTTAAGGATGAACATCCGTAAGGATAAATGGGTAAAAAAAAGTGAACGAGAGGTTTCCTAAAAAAAGACAATTATATAGGTGGGAGATCTTGTTAGGATAAGGAGAGCTGTGATACCTAAAAAGGGAGATGATCTGTACTCAGATCCGGTGAGGGTCACCCAAGTATTTGAAAATGCCGTGAGACTGGAGAGTGGGCAAGTGTGGAATTTGTCCAGAGTAGCGAAATTGAAGAAGTAAGAAACTCATATGTTAACTTTGGCATGACATGATCTCTTGATTGTAGATCCACTTGAATGATGTACAAAGTTATGTTTATTTTTTTTTTTTTGTTTAATAAGGGAGGGGGTGTGTTATGTGAATACCTATTAGATGTACAGAGCTGTGACAATACATGGTGTGTGTTATGTGAAGAGCTTGCCCTGTGAGGTAAGAACATTCTGGTGTTAGAACTTCTATGCTCGTGTTGTTGCTTAAAGTTAATCAGTTGGTGAAGGCTGCTCTACAGGTTGGGGGTCTTTATTACTTGTCTTGATATATGCCAATAAACTTAACAAGGAACCAAGGAACTCAGCTGGTGTGGTTATTGGCACAACAGTAGGCCTCCTGAAGGGGGTGGGAGAAGTGAAAATTAAACTGAAACCAGGAGCAATTTTACCAAAAGCGTGACAATATCCCATGTCCAGAGAGGCGGATTGAGGGATCCCAAAGGCTATTTCCGCCATGATGGAACAGGGCATCCTTGTGACGTCTGAGTCACCCTGTAACACAGTGATTTATCCTGTCAAGAAATCAAAAGGAGGGTCTTGGTGTTTAATTCAAGATTTAAGACTGTTAAACGATATTGCTGAAGCAGAGTTCCCTCTAGTCCCAAATCCGTCCACGATTTTATGTAATATACCCATCGAGGCAAAATATTTCATGGGGATTGACTTGAAAAATGCCTTTTTCTCAATCCTGTTGCACCGTGATTCACAAGATCTGACATCGTTCACATTCAGACAAATGCGTCTGAAATCACAAGGTTGCCACAGGGGTACTGTGAGTCCCCGTCCATCTTTAACAGAGTCCTCCAGATGGACCTGAGCAATATTGCAGTAGAAAGTGTTGTCTTGCAATATGTGGATGACATTCTGATCTGCAGCACGACAGAAGAATAATGCAGGCGCGATTCAGTTCAGCTACTGACTATATTGGCTGAGAAGGGTTATAAGGTTGACAAGGAAAAACTGCAATATTGTCAACAGGAGGTGCTGTACATAGGCCAGTTGATTTCGCATGAGGGGCAAAAGGTAACCCCAGAAAGGGCTGAAGTTATCATGAACACGGCAAAGCCACTCACGGTAAAGCAAATGCAGAGCTTTTTAGGTCTGTGCAATTATGTTAGAGCATGGGTCTTCGATTACTGCTTGTATACCAAGCCCTTGCTCCAGGCCTTAAAGAAGGCCCAGGCGACAAAGGAAAATATTGAATGGACTGAGACAATGGAAGAAGGGTTTACAGAACTCAAGAGAGCGATTTGTACAGCTCCAGTCCTCCGGATTCCTAATTATACAGAAGAATTCTACCTGTTCCCGCACATGAATGGCACGTTATGACGGCAGTGCTCGCTCAAAAAACCTTGTTGGGGTACAAGCCCCTGGCGTATTACAGTGGGAATCTGGACCCAGTAATGAGAGGCCAAATCCCATGCGAACAAAGCTTAGCTGCCGCAGCATTCGCCATAGAGAAGGCGACAACCATTGAAATGGGATGCTCCATGACGTTATACGTCGTCGTCGAGCACTCATTATTTGCCATCTTAGAGAAACCGAAGGGTACGCTGACAGCTCGAAGAGCTTCTGCTTATGAGGTGATTATATCTAACCCATCGATCAAAATAGTTTGATGTAAAACAGTAAACCCAGCTACATTCATAGCCGAGCCAGTCACTGAAGGAGAATCGATACATGACTGTGCAAACTATGAGGAATTCTATGATGAAATCCCAAGGGTAAAAGAAAACGCCCTAGCAGGAGGAGAGATCGTTTTCATTGACAGTTCTTCAAGAATCGACCTAGAAGACGGACAAAGATGTTCAGGCGTTGTTATGATGAAACACATAGCAAAGTGAGAATTTCGAGTACTCGTCAGTGCACGAATACCATCTAATTTTTCAGCACAGGCTGCAGAGTTATTGGCATTGAGAATCACGCAGACCAGGAAATAACAGTGTACAGTGACTCCGCCTATGTGACATCCACAGTGCACGCAGGCCTAGGGCGCTGGAAAAGGAGGGGCTACCTCCAAGCGGACAGCACACCAGTGCAGCACGGAGCCTTATTGGACAGGCTGATTAAGGCACTACAGCTCCCAGTGGGCATAGCGGTCGTGAAATGCGCCGCCCATACTCACGGGACAGATTTTGTGTCGGAAATCACGCAGCAGACACGCAGCAGACACGGAAGCCAAGCGTATGACCTCCAAAAGTGAGACGATCATGGAAGTGAAGTGACGTGCACCCATGAACGAAGGATCGATGCACGAACCACACCCGAAGCCTATAGTAACGTGGGGCAGACACAACTGATGGAGCTTCAATGGGATACACCGCAAGATGAAAAGAACCTTTGGAAACGTCGATTGTGTTCTTTAAACCCCTCTGACGGATTGTGGCGGCAAGACAGCACTGGTGAACCAATCATGCCTGTAGCCCTATTAAAAATAGCACTGGAACAATTGCATTACCCCTTACATATGTCAAAAGAGAATCTAGCAGCAATGCTCGCTGAAGACTGGTTCATACCGAATTTAGCAGAGCATGTTGCATTCTTTATGGTGAACTGCATAATCTGCCAGCAATTCACCGCTGGGCACACATTAAAAGTAGTGAGAGGAGTCCTCTCCCGGCCAAATGGCCCTTTTCAGCACTTGCATATAGACTACATCGACATGATCCAAGTGTGTAACGGGTACAGATACTTACTTGTAGTGTTATGTCCATTCTCTAGATGGATAGAAGCACGTCCCTGTACACACCCAGACTCAACCTGTGCGGCCAGATTCCTGGTGAGGGAAATGTTCCCTAGATGGGGGGGGGTGTGTGAGGTGATGAGGTCAGACAACGGGGCTTATTTTGTTAACTCAGTCTTCGAACAGATCAGCTTGTTTCTCGGTATAAAGCACAAGTTCTCGTTGGCGTATAATCAGCAAGGTAATGGTATTTGTGAGAGGCTCAACGGCTTGTTAAAGGAAAGGATAGCCAAGTTGAAGCTTACTCTAAAGAGGGGATGGTTGCACTGCCTTCCACTGGTATTGTATGCTCTTCGGAACCAACCAGGCTCCGACCATCATCTTACGCCGCACGAGATAGTCACGGGAAGGAGAATGAATACCCCTCTCACCCCACGAGATAGAGCTAGATGTGAAGACCAGCCAACCAAAGAGGTCCTGGGAATTGTCACAATACTTGAACTGTATGACATTCAGCCATACTGTTATTTCAGACCAGCTGCAGCGGCGACGAAAAGGGTGCAGCACAGCACAAAGCATTACAGCGGACTCTGCAGCAGACCCAGCTCAAGGTCATTGCATACCCCTCGTGTTCCCTGGAGACGCAGTCCTAATCAAGAACCACACGAGTAAAAGGTGGGATGAGCCGAGATTCAATGGTCGTAGAAGACTGAACTCCATCAGCAGCCAAATTGCAGGGCAGGAGAACATGGATTTTTCTCAATGACATTAAGCCCTATATCGGATGGAGCCCCTAAGCTGCACCCCACCGCGAAGAAACTACAGACAACGGGGAAGAACCTCAGTATGTGCAGACTAGATCCATGACGAGGAAGAAGGACGCATGAGCAGAAAAGCCAAGACACAGAACCCGTTTGCAAGTTGTGGCTTAAACTGGACAGTTCCCCTAAGAAGAAAGGGGATAAGGACATAACGGACACTCTATGCATCTCACATGTAAGGTGATGAAGACAATTGCGCATCTAAGCCACGACACGTTTGATGACTGACTTATAAAGCAACCACACTGAAGCGTTGAAGAAAACCAGACACAAATAGATTGTGATCAAAAGACTTTTGCCTAAAGAGCTAAACGAAGCATCCCGATTCATCAAAGAACTGGGCGTATGATATGATATAATATGGCATTTGTAACTCGCCTATACACAAGGGTTTCATGTGTTTCAAGGCGCGACGAGGCAGGGAGGGGGGAACAGGGGGAAGACAGACAACGATCCTACTAGGCCAGGTTTCATCCAGATTGCGCAAATGCAGGGGTAGGGGGAAGGGAGAAAGTGCAAGGGGGGAGGGGGGAAGTGCAGTACAAGGTAAGTAGAATAAAATAAATAGGGCCAGCTGGTGGCAAGTGCAAGGTAAGTGCAGACAAGTGCTGGGAACGGGGGCTGTAGGGATACAGAGACAGTCCCGCAGTGCATGGGTTGCCAGGGAGGCAGTGCAAGTGGAGAGGGGCTGGGCCCAGGACCGAGGTCGGCGAGAGTGGCCCAGTTGCAGATTCGGTGCAGATTCAGCAAAGAATTAGCAGGGGAGAGAGTAGCAGAAATATCACAAGGGGGATGTATTGTCCTGTTTCCAATTAGTGCTGGAAACATATCCGTCACTTGTAGGGAGAGTCACCAGCATCACAGACCGTATTCAAGATCCTGCCAATAAGAAAGTAATCTGGCAACTATTAACTGTCATCGCAGAAGCCTACATTCAGTTGCCTGAATACAGTGATTTATTTTTAAATGTTTTTATTGGCATTTATATATATGTGTACATTAAAACCATCATGAGCATGGTGAAGATTGAATCACCTAGTACATATCATATATGCCATTTAAAGCATTGGTAAGATTAAACAATTAATAAACAATAGTAACACTAACTTTCCTCGTTTCCTATTCAAACCCTCGTCTCGGGTCTGATGGGGTCTGGCTGTTCTTAGTGGGGCGTGATGTGGGGGCAAGTGTGAGTTTGATATTGCAGTTTCTCGGTCGAACTTACATAGAGATTCAGAGGGGTAGATTCAAGGGGGCTTGTGGCTCGTTGAAAAAATCAAGTCTCTCAGAAGGGTCTTCCAGGCCTCCAGTGCGGTGCTCGAGTCTGCTCCGCCTCGACTATTCCCCTCCTCCCACGCTCTGGTTTCGGCTGCCGTCCATCTTAACATCTCCTTAATCCAGGGTTCATACCTGGGGCCAGTCGGGGATTTCCAGGCCATGGCAATTGTTCTCTTTGTGAGTACACATGCAATGTCCATAAACTTCACCGAGTGTTTGATTTTACTCAGCCTCGGATGGGTGCCCAGGAGGCATTCCTTAGGTGTCCATTCGTATATCTCCAGCCCAGCCTTCCTGCAGGTCTGTTCAGCGGCGGACCAAAGTTTCTGTGCTTTAGGACAGGTCCAGAACATGTGGATCATGTCGGCATGATCGGAAGTGCACCATGGGCAGGTCGGGGCAACCTTGTCGGAGAATGTGGCTATCCTGTGTGGGGTCATGTAGGTCCTGTAGAGGATATTGAGCTGAATTAGCCTGAACCTCGCATTCCGGGATATCTCCTTCAGGTATGATAGGGCCCTCGGCCATTCTCCCTCTGTGATTTCTGTCCCTAAGTCGGACTCCCATCTCTCTTTCAGACGTGCAGTTCTTGGGTTGGACCTGTCATTTATTTGGATGTATAACCTCGACGTCGGTTTCCAGCCGTCACTGACACCATACAGCTCCGGCACAAGGGGGTGTGTGTTCGGCTCCTCGGGCCATACATTCCATTTCTCTTTGGCAACGTGTCTCACCTTCTGGTACCATAAGAATTGTCCTGGGGCGAGTCCGTCTATCTGTTGCAGCGATTCAAATTCCCTAAACAGCCCTTCGGTAAACATGTCTCCCCATGTGTAGAGGCCAAAGTGCTCCCATCTCCTCATTGCCGGTAAATCGCCGGGGGTTTTGCATATGTCTGCCAGCATGGGAATCTCAGGTGCGTATGAGTGCCGTAGCCCAAGCATAGAGGTGACTTTTGTCCATACCTGTCGCCCCAACCGTGCTATCATGGGTGGGTCAGGGGGCCCAACTTGCTTGTTCCATATTAGTTCCTTAGGGTGCATGGGTGAGGTTAGTTGGAGCAGGAGATTCGTCTCTGCTGAAGGGTCATCACATAACCATTTTGCGATATGAGTCAGTTGTGCCGCCAGGTAATATTTCTGGAAATCGGGCAGCTGGACGCCTCCCTCGGCGTAGGGAAGTGTGAGGATGCTCAGCGTGAGCTTGTGCCTGGCTCGACCCCAAAGGAAGTCCCTGAGCAGGGATTCCAACTTCCTGAAGAAGGGTGGTGTAATATAGTATGTTATGTTAGTAAAATAATAGAGAAATCTAGGCAATATTATCATTTTGGATATTGCTACTCTACCCATCACAGAAAGCGGCAATTTCAACCAGAATTTGATGGATCTGCGTACTCCGGACATGGCCACCTCCGTGTTGCATTCGTGGGTGGAGACCGGCGTGTGTTTGATGGTGAGGCCCAGGTAGCGAAACGCCTCCACTTGCCATTGGATCCCAATCTCAGAGAGTTCGTCTGTGTTCCTGCCTCTGAGTCCAGCTAAAGGGAAGGAGCATGATATCTGGCGGCTGAATTTTATCCCAGAGTATTTCGCAAAATTTTCTAGGATATCCAGGGCTGTAGGGGCGTTTCTTTGGGGGTCCCGTAGATACAAGAGGACATTGTCGGCGTATAGGGAGATGATATTGTCCGTTCCACCCAGGCTGATACCTGCATCGAAAAGCTGTTTCCTGAAGTAGATTGCCACCGGTTCCAGACCCAGGATGTACAGCATTGGCGAGAGGGGGCATCCCTGCCTAGTTCCCCTTTGGATGGCCCAAGCCTCTGATATCATGCCCCCAGTCTTCACTCTCGCAACTGGGTTGTTGTAGAGCACCTCGATCCATCAAACAGATTGTTCGCCAAGTCCAAATTCCCTCAGGGTCTCGATCAGCCACTCCCAGAAAATCGAATCGAAAGCCTTGATGGCATCTAGCAAGAGTACAGCCAGGTCTTCGGTGGATTCAGCTGTTTGTGCTATTACATGCTGGAGTCTTCTCAAGTTGGCCGTGGTGTTGCGTCCTGGGACGAAGCCAGTTTGGTCTTCATGTAACAGGGTTCCTATTACTCTCGAAAGCCTTTTTGCCAGTATGGTTGTTAGTATTTTGCTGTCGTAATTCCGGAGCGCTAGTGGGCGGTATGAGTCACAGTTTTTGGGTGGTTTGCCAGGCTTAAGCATTGGGACTATAAGGGTCTCTCTCATGCTACTCGGTAATATTCCAGTTTCATATGCCTCCGCATAAACTTCTTGCAGTATGGGGGATAAGATCTCCTCATACGCCTTGTAGAACTCTGGGCTAAGGTCCAGGGGTTTTGCTCGTGGAGAGGGATCTGATTGCCTCGGATATGTCCTCGGGCGTGATGGGCTCTCCCAGCATGTTTCTCTGCTCCTGGTTCAATTTGGGTAGACCTACTTCCGCCAAGGTGTCTTTGATGTCTGCCTCGGGTATTCGGTTGGTGTGGGCGTATAAATCGGCATAGAAGTCAGAGAAAGTGTTGTTTATTGCTTGCTGTGTCCTGTGGGCTATGCCTTTGCTGTCCTTAATCACATTTAGTGCCATCCTCGGGTGTTCTTTCCTGCATAGCCAGGCTAGTATCCTGCCTGGTTTGTCCGCTTCTTTGTGTGCCTTCACAGTTCGTGCGGAGAAGTCGAACTTCGAGAGCCTCTCCCATGCAATTTTACAGTCTTCTCTGATCTCCTTCAGCCTGGTTTCCGTCTCAATCGTTGGGGGGAGATTGTTTTCGAGGTGCTTGATCTTTTCCTCCTCAGTCTCTAGTTCCTGTCTCAATTGCCTCCTGATCCCACCTGCCTCGGCGATTACCTCTCCCCTCGTTGCCACCTTCACTGCTTCCCAAAATGTACTCCATTTGTCGACTGTACCCTTATTAAACTCTATATATTCCTCAAGCTTCTCAGCTAGGGTTTCTTTGAATGCGGGATCGGTTAAGGCCTCTATTGGCATGCGCCACATCGGGATAGGTCGTCTAAGGCCTCTCAGACAGAGTTGCAGTATCAGTGGGGAGTGATCCGATATTGATCTACCCAGGTAGTTCGCAGATTCAACCTGTGGGGTTAGCTCATTGTCTATGAAAAGATAGTCTATCCTGGTGTGGAGGTTATGGGGGCCGAGTAAAATGAGTAGGATCTGTCAACTGGGTGCAGGTCTCGCCAGATGTCGGTCATGTGTAAATCCTCCACAGCTCTGCGGAGGGCTTGGGAGGAAAGGTTGTTGGGTGTGCATGGTGTGGTAGACCTGTCCAATTCATGACACAATTGAAATCTCCTCCCCATATTAGAGTGTGGTCTCTGTGGAGCATAATTTTGGCGCATAGCTTCTTGAGGTGGGAGGGTATACCGTACTGGGGGAAATATGCATATCTCAAATGGGACGAGTCATTCCCCTGGCCGCCCCAGTATTTTGTCAATTTATCCGCAGAGTCTGTGGAGAGGTGCGTTTCCTGCAGTAGGGCGAATGATATCTTCTTCCTCTTCAGGTAGGAGTGTACCCGGTTTCTTTGGAGGTAGGATCCCATCCCTCTGACATTCCACGTGATCACCTTGGGTTTTGACGCCATTGTATGTTTACGTCAGTTATCGACAGGAATGCCCCATCTTTATTACGGTTTGATCGTATGTTGTCGTGAGCCATGTCCCGTTCAGACTGTGAGGGGCGGTCTGTTTCGATATTCAATTTTGGATTTGTTTCGGTACAGTTAAGAGTTCTCAGAGGTAGGAGAGTTAAAACAATAACAATTTGAAAGAAACAATTATAACTGGTGCACCCAGCTCCTGTCACAATGGTGCAGTGCTCAGGTTCTCTCGCGCTGCCTATCCCCGTCCGGGTATCTAGCGCGATTAGGTATGTGCTGGCAACTGGCCTGCACTGGTCCCTCGCGGAAACGTGGTCTGTGTCCATGCATGGGAGACGGTGGGCCACGCAGTCGTTTAGCATTCACTTTTTGTAGTTTTGCTTCAGATAGATCAGGGCTCTTTTACCGTTTCAGGTACATTGGGGAGGGCGTGGATGCCCAGGTCAGGGTATCCGTGCGTCATCCCTGGCTGTCTTCATTATGTTTCCCGTGGGAAGAGTCGATGGGGACCTCGGCCAGGTTGTTATGTTCCATCCACATAGTGGCCGCCACTGGTGTCTCCAGAAATTCTGCCCTTCCCTTATAAATCACTTTCAGTCTGGAGGGGTAAAGCAGCATATATTTCAGATTTAGTTTCCTCAGTCTAGCCTTGATTGGGACGAAGGAGTTCCTTGCTTTCTGAACCGACTGAGTGTAATCGGGGTATATAGTGATTTTTGAGTTGCCCCGCTCTATTTCTCCACCTTCTCTCGGGAATTTCAGGATTACCTCCCGGTCCCGGAAGTTGAGGACCTTCGCAATGATGGGGTGAGGGTAGGAGCCTGGGGGGGGGGGTTTCTTCTGGAGCGACCTGTGAGACCTCTCTATGGCGAAGCCCTGGGAGAGGTTTGCCACCCCGATCTCCTGTTGTATTAAGGATTCCACAAAGGCCGTCGGGTCCATAGTCTCTGTCCCCTCTGGTACACCCAATATCCTAATGTTGTTGCACCTAGCGCGACCTTCCGCCTCTTCAGACCTAGCTTCCAGGAGGGACACCTTATTTTTGAGGACTGCGACCTCTGACTTTAGGGCCACCATGTCATCAGACCTGGCCTTCTGGGAAGATTCAATAACGGTGACACGTTCCGTCAAGTTGCTGCATCCTGTCTTATTAGTTGAATATCGGCTTTGACTTCGCCTATCTTCGATTCTATGGATGATCTTAGGGCTGCGATCGCCTCCAATACCTGGTTGTGTCTGGTGTCTTCCTCGGAGCTGTCTCGCGTTGCTGAGCCTATCGGTGTGGTCTGGGAGGCGGGATGAGACTTAGATGTGACAAAAGGGTCCATGGTAGCGTTTTTGGCCTTATTTCTTGCGGCTGTGTATTGGCCTTAGTTGGTGACGCAAGGGGTCCGATGTCCTCTCACAGGGTGGGTAAGCGTGCAACTTTTCACAGCTCGCCACTGCGTATCATTTAAGTATGTTGTGCCGCCAGTCTTAGTGCACCCCCTGTGCCGGGTGTACAGGAGCTGTAGCTGTCCCGTAGTGAGGGCACACGGATCGTTGCGGCCTGAGTCTTTTAGGATGTTGCCAAGATCCGCTCTGCGGGCCTGCCCCTTAGGTGGGGTAATAGTGGTAAATTCGATGCTGGTTGCTGCGGGGCAGGTGAGTTGAGAGGGGCACCCCAGTGTGGCCTGTGAATGCTGGTTGGGGTGGGCGGCTAGGCCCTGTAGTCCGGTAAATGGGCTGTTGGGCTAAGGCCCACAAAGTTAATGGAGTCGGCCTTCAAACGGAGCGAGCGGCTCCCGCAGCAAATCCGGTATGCGCTCCGGAGAAGGATCAGCTGGGACAGCTATCGGTGAGCGTGTAGGATGACGGGGTCGGAAGGGGCCTACGATCCACTCACTCCAGGCGAGGTGTCCTCCAATCGATCCCGTGTAGAGAACCACAGGTCGCGGTCGCGATGAAGAAGTCCATGTGAGTGGGCGGCCGTGCTCCCTGGCTGGTGAAGAGTGAGTCGGATGTGCCCCAGGCCGGGGCTTTGGCAAGTGGTCCCCAGGGTCTGTGGAGCTGGTAGTGTCCGCTTCGCGCTAGTAGTGCTAGTCGCGCGCCAGCACTGTCAGGCACGGGAGCACCGACTCTGGGCGCGAGGCGGGAGCTTCCGCAATGTTGTCCTTCGGTCCCAGCAGAAGTTTCGTTGGACCTCGCGAGTCCGCTCCGAGGAACGGCGTGCACCCCTGGGCAGCGGCGGTCAGCAAGAGGAGTGCATGATCAGCAGGGCGGAGGTGCTGTTGGATCCCAGCCTCTCTGGTCGCTCCGGAGTCATCGGCACAATGCAGCCGCCATCTTGGGAGCCTCCTCGGGTGGCAGGGGGAGCCAGGCCGGATCGACTCAGCAAGTGCCCGGTCTCCGATTTTTGTCAGAAAAAGATGCGATACACAGATAATCGCTTTATGTGTAACTGCACCATAGAGTGGGTGGTGCAGCTACGCTCGTAACGCCCAAAAAACAGGATCTGACTGCGCGGCCGGGCTGGAGCTCAAGGTAGCACCGTCCTCACTCCATGCGCGTCAGGCCACGCCGCCTAAATACAGTGATAAGGACACAAATGCTTCCACCACAGACAATTATAGATGAACTCACTTATACACTTTTCTTTCGCATAATCGAAGAGTGCTCAGCTCTTATCGGGAGAACCACAAACACCCTTTCATTCATCAGAGATCCAACAAACACTGAACATTTGAACCAGCTGTGGGTCAAACTGAATAACGTAGTAGCAATCCATATCCACAGGCATATTAGACAGAGGTCCACAGGAGGATCCTGTGGTCCCCTTCCATGCAGCCTTACGAAGAAAGATTACATCTAATTGGGAAACTCCTCGTTATCCCTGCTGTCAATAAAAGATTATCAGCCAAGTATAGGGTAGCTGCAGCTGACCCTGAATACTTATCGAAACACCTGACTCCAGAGAGCCTGGTGGTCCAAGCGGCAACTTCATCAAGCAGCAGGACCGCTTACCCTACTGTCCCACAGGATAGAGATGACAAGAGGTACGATTCTGTGGCAAAGAAAGTCTTCGCTGCTTGTAGTTTGGCGTTGAAGTCCATCAACGCCACCTGTACGCTCGCCAGGTTCAGTTACACACTGTGGGAGTGTGCTTCATCAGCGGCTGACTGCATACCCGAAGGAGAAGAAAAGGAAGCCTTCCTTAACATTATTAAAGATGGCAAAGATGCCATGTGCGAGTCACTTCAAACTGGCATCGATTCCGCTGACAGTATCAGCAGGGCCATGGGGGCTAGTACAACAATCCACAGGCATGCATGGTTGCGAACGTCTGGCTTTGCTCCAGATGTACAGGCCAGACTTTTGAATATGCCCTTTGACGGCTCTTCATTATTCGGAAAACAGGCTGATGACCATCTGGAAAAGTTGCAGACATCTAAAGCAGCAGCAAAATCTTTAGGAGCTGCTATCCGCCCAACTCCTTTTCGCCCCTCAGGAACCTCTGGAAGAGGAAAGTCCTTTCGCTATTATTCCGCATTCGGGAAAGGCAGAGGACAGCCGGCTCAAAGAGGCCAAAGGAGATCCACCCGAGGTGGACGGGTCAAAAGTACTAAGACCGCAGCAGCAGCAGGTTCCTCTTTACCCTCGGCATCTGCATCAGCCGCCCCCAAACCACTCTGAGGTCTTTCCACACAAAACACCTGTAGGGGGCAGGTTAACTCACCATCTGACGGAATGGCAGGCTATTACGTCAGATGCTTGGGCATTGGAGACAGTTGCCCAGGGTTACTGCCTACCCTTTTTCACATCCCTCAGAGTCATCCACCGGGGAACAGCTCTCTAAAAGTTCCAGATCCGCTCCTCTTGCAGGAAATTATAGACCTGCTAGAGAAAGGTGCCATAGAACCGGTACCTGTAGCGGACAGGAACAAGGGCTGGTACTCCCCCTACTTTCTCATACCAAAGAAGGACGGAGGACTGAGACCCATCCTGGACTTTCGAGAATTGAACAAGTTCCTCAGGCAGGACAAGTTCAAGATGGTAACTCTCTCTCAGATCCTTCAGGCCCTCCAGCTCCAGAACTGGCTGGTATCTCTGGACCTTCAGGATGCTTATTCCCATGTGCCAATCCATCTCAAACACAGGAAATACCTGAGGTTCGCAATTGGCGACTCTCATTATCAATTTTGAGTTCTGCCATTTGGGATGACCTCCGCCCGAGGGTCTTCACCAAGCTAATGTCGGTAGTGGCTGCGAGTCTAAGGAGGGAAGGGATCCACGTCTACCCCTACCTGGACGATTGGCTGATCAGGGCTGTATCTTCGGAACAAGCTCAAAACTAGGTTTTTTCCCCCCTCACAGGATTCTCAAACTTAGGTGGCCTCTCCACTGTGTACCTAACACGCATTTACTGTTGTTTTTCTGAAATGTGGTAAACTAGGGTTTTTCTCCCCTCGCAGGATTCTCAAACTTAGGTGGCCTCTCCACTGTGTACCTAACACGCATTTACTGTTTTTCTGAAATGTGGTAAACTAGGGTTTTTCTCCCCTCGCAGGATTCTCAAACTTAGGTGGCCTCTCCACTGTGTACCTAACACGCATTTACTGTTGTTTTTCTGAAATGTGGTAAACTAGGGTTTTTCTCCCCTCGCAGGATTCTGAAACTTAGGTGGCCTCTCCACTCTGTACCGAACACGCATTTACTGTTGTTTTTCTGAAATGTGGTAAACTTGGGCTTGCCGCTCACTTCCTGTCTGCGTGCTCTCGTATCGTCTGTCTCCCCCCCTCACTCCCTTCTACTCCATGGTGCTCTCTATCTCACCTATCTACTCTAACTGCTTCTCTATTGACTATCCTGCTCTCCTCACTAAATCTGGTAGGAAAAAGTTTAAAAAGGACATCCTGGTCTCCAACCCAGGCCTCCCTATCGCTGACACCTACACTAGTGCCTGCTCCAAGGAAACTCTCACTGACATCCTCTTTTTCGTGCCTTCGCCTGACCTATGGACCCTTCACATGGTCTCTGTGCTCTCTCCGTTCTCCTCTTCTCCCATTAATGGTGGAACCCGTTGGGATGTCCTCTTGGCCTCTTTCCACTCCTCTAAAGCCATCATTAATGTCTATGCTAATGGGACCGTCTTGGTCCAAGGCCCTCAGGTCAACCGCCACCTCTTTGATAGACGCTTCCCACGCCTCATCAACTTCCTTTCCTCTCCTGCTGTCCCCCCTCCTCTGTCCTTGGCTACCTTGCCTCTACCCTCCCTCCCTGCCCCCTCTCGTGCTCCTTCTTCACCTCCTTCTTCTACACCTCCGCAGGGCGTACCTCTGATCTGTACCCCTCCCCGGAAGTCCTTCAAGGATGGCAACCTTCTCCACATTGCCACTCTTAACTCTCGCTCTGCCATCAAGCATTCCTCTGATATCTGTCGCCTTCTTGAGGAACTGGACCTTGACGTCCTCGGTCTCACTGAGACATGGTTCACGGCCAGCTCTGTCACCACCTTTGACACACTCCTACCTGACGGTTACAAGATTCTCTCCGTGCCCAGGCCCAACCATGCGGGGGAGGGGGCGTTGTCCTTATCTTCCCTGAGTGGATTCCTGCCACTGTCACTCTTACACAGACCTACTCCTCTTTTGAATGTCTTGTCTGCCGACTCTCTCTCTCCTAGCCATTCCCTTACCGTGGCTACTATCAATCGGCCACCTGGTCAAATTTCCTCCTTCCTCTCTGAGTGGGCTGACCTCTCCTCCTCACTCCTGTCCTCAACCACTCAACTCCTCTTTCTTGGTGACTTCAACATCCACCTGGATGCCTCCTGTCCCCCCACTGGACTCTTTCGTGACCTATGCGACTCTCTCTCACTCTCTATTCTCCCTTCTGGGCCTACTCATTCCGCAGGGCACACTTCTTGATGCTCTGATCTCTTCTGACTTCCCCTCTCCGTCCCTCTCTCCTGGAGTGATCACTTTCTCCTATCCTCCCACCTCACCCTCCCTACCCCACAGGCAAAGCCACCCTCATCACTGTCACCCACCTTCTCGGTCATCCGACCCATGAAGCGCGTGTCAGTTGAGGCTTTCGCTGCCACCTTCTCGCCCCCCCAACCCTCTTCAGCTGACTCCCACCCTGACACAGCCCCCTCCATGCTCCACTCTGCTATATCTGACACTCTTGATGTCCTTGCCCCCGTCATGAGAATCCACCTGAAGCCCAAAGCCAAATGTAACTCCTGGTATGACTCGGATCTCGTCACCCTAAAACGCAAGTGCAGGGTGGCTGAGAGGAAATGGCGTGCTTCGTGTTCATCCTCTGACAAACTGGCCTGCCGCCTGCTCCAAAGGCAATACCGTCTCTCTGTTCTCACCTAGAAGAGAGCCCTTATCCAAGCCCGCATCTCTGCGGCATCTAACAACTCGGCCGAACTCTTTAAAATCTGCAAGGAGCTTGCCAACCCTGCTGCAGTCTCTACCTCTCCTGTCCCCTCCCAGGCCCTCTGCACTGCACTGGCCTCTCACTTCATCTCTAAAACTCAGGACATCCTGTCCTCACTCTCCTCCTATCACCTCCCTCCCTCTCTTCCCGGCTCTTCCTCTGGCCCTTCTGCAGCCACCCCTCCTCCCTCCTTCTCTGCCTTTCCCCTTTTTTCTGCTGACGAGGTTTCCAGACAAGTCCGATCTATGAAAGTCTAGTCTAAACAGGTTCACCCCTGTTCCTCCAAAACTATCAAGGACCACATTGACTCCCTGGCTCCTGCCCTGGCTGACTTTTGCAACCACTCCTTCGCCTCTGCAGTCTTCCCTTCCCCCCTCAAGCACTCCCTTGTGCACCCTCTTCTTAAGAAACCCACCTCCGACCCCTCCTGCCAGGCTAACTATCGCCCAATCTCCATCACTCCCTTCCTGGGCAAGCTCCTGGAGAAACTGGCCATCTCCCAGCTTAACCTCTATGCTGAATCTGTTGGTAGTCTTCATGACCATCAATCTGGCTTCAGAGCTGCCAGAAGCACGGAAACTGCTCTCCTGTACATCCGTGAGGACCTGCTTTTGAACCTCGACTCCAACACTCCGTGTGTTCTCATTCTGCTCGATCTCTCTTCTGCCTTTGACACTGTCAACCATGCCATCCTGCTCAACCGTCTCCGTGATAACCTGGGTATCACTGGTCAGGCTCTGGCGTGGCTGACCTCTTTCCTTTCCAATTGACCCTCCCAGGTCCAACTCGGGTCCTTCCTCTCTGACATCTTTTTCTCCACCTGTGGTGTCCCCCAGGGATCTAATCTCTCTCTGTGGCTGTTCAACCAGTATCTGGCACTCCTTGCCCACCGCATCGCCGCTCTCTGCCCCAACTTTCAGTGCTATGCGGACGATACCCAGCTCATTTTCAGGCTACCCTCGGCCTCCTCCTCTCCTTCTCTCATCTCTGACTGTCTGTCTGCTATCCAGGAATGGTGTGCCGCCAATAACCTCTGCCTTAATGCCAGTAAGACTGAGATTCTACTCATCGGCACACCCACTCCCTCCTTCCCTGCAGCTCTCTGGCCAGCCTCTCTTGGCCCTCTTCCTGCTCCTATCTGCAAGGCAAAAAACCTTGGGGTCATCTTCGACTCCACACTCTCCTTCTCTCCTCATATATCTGACGTCTCTAAGAAGTCACACTACCAGCTGCACCTCCTGAGAGGTATTCTTCCCTTACTCTCCTTCCCCCAGAAGCTCACTGTCTCCCGAGCCCTGGTTCTCTCGAAGCTGGACTACTGTAACAGCCTCTATCTTAATCTGCCTGCTTCCACTCTCCGTCCTCTGCAACTCATCCAGAACAGAACTGGAAGACTTGTCCTTGGCCTCAAGCCCAGGGACCGTATCTCTCCAGGACTGAAATCTCTACACTGGCTCCCAGTGGCTGGGAGGATTAAGTTCAAAACCCTCTGCATTGTCCACAAGGCCTTCTGGGGCCTGGGGCCTAAATACCTTCAACTCTCTTCCTAAATATCTTCCTTCCCGAGCCCTTCGCTCATCCGTCTCCAGCACCCTCAGGGTTAGCCGCTTCTCGAAGCAACGAGCTGGGGGTAGATCTCTCTCCGCGGCAGGGGCCTTCCTCTGGAACAGCCTTCCTGCCTCCCTGAAACTTGAGGAGAACCATCTCCGGTTCCGGAAGCACCTCAAAACCTTCCTCTTTGCCTCTGCTTTCTCTCTCCCTCTCCCCTGCTAAATCCTTCACTGAAACTGCACTGAATCTGCAACTGGGCCACTCTCACCGACCTCGGTCCTGGGCCCAGCCACTCTCCACTTGCACTGCCTCCCGGGCAACCTCTGCACTGCGGGACTGTCTCTGTATCCCTACAGCCCCCCCTTCCCAGCACTTGTCTGCACTTACTTTGCACTTGCCACCAGCTGGCCCTATTTATTTATTTTATTCTACTTACTTCTACTGCACTTCCCCCCTCCCCTTCCCCTTGCACTTTTCCTTTCCCCCTACCCCTGCACTTGCGTGATCTGAATGACACCTGGCCTAGTAGGATCGTTGTCTGTCTTCCCCTTGTTTTCCCCCCTCTCTGCCTCGTCGCGCCTTGAAACACTTGTGTATAGGCGCATTACAAATGCCATATCATATCATATCAGACCCAGCTAGATTATGTCTGCCATTTCCTTCACAAACTTGGCTTCTCCCTCAATTTAAAGAAGTCACAGATGATACCATCAGAGACTCCAGTTCATTGGAGCAGTCCTGGACACTTCCCTGGGAAAAGCCTTGCCACCAGTGGTGAGGGTTCAAGATATTCTGCGGATGGTCAACAAGTTTCAAAATGCCCAACGTCTCCCAGCCTTTGACTTTTTGAGGTTGCTAGGCCTCATGGCATCCTGCATCTTCCTTGTGCCAGATGCTTCCCTGAGAATGAGATCTCTTCAGTGGGGGGCACTGAGAACTCAGTGGTCGCAAGACTCGGGGAGAATGATAGATCTCCTCCGGATTCTGGACAAGGTAGCCCGCGACCTTCAATGGTGGGTCTATCCTGAGAACATCTTGAAAGGAGAACTGTTTTGGCAACCATGGCCGGAGATAACAGTAGTCAGACGCCTCACTCACGGGGTGGGGAGCCCATGTCAACAACAGCGGTCGTTGGTCTCCATCGGAGTCCAGACTACACATCAACCTATTGGAGCTGAGAGCGATCAGACTAGCGCTGAAAGCTTTCCTGCCATCAGTACAGGGGAGAAATGTCCTGATAATGATGGACAACACGGTGGCCATGCACTACCTCAACAAAAGAGGAGGCGTAGGGTCAGTGCCACTGTGCAGAGAGGTAATGCAGCTCTAGTTTTGGGCAATTCAGGAAGGAATCTCTCTATCGGCAGTCCACCTAGCCGGAGAGAAGAACTTGACAGCGGACGCTCTGAGCAGGCAGAGCACAGTCTCCCACGAGTGGGAGATGGCTCAGGAAGTCCTTCAAGAGACCTTCGCCCTTTGGGGAACCCCTCATGTGGATCTGTTTGCCACAAGCACCAACAGGAAGTGCGATCTGTTCAGTTCAAGGGAATTTCCCCCGAGAGGAGCTCTAGGAGACGCGTTCGTAGTGGACTGGGAGTTTCCACTCCTTTACACGTTTCCATCAGTCCCTGTTATTCCTCAAATGATCAGGAGGTTGAGAAGATTCCCCGAAAACCATGATCCTAATTGGCCCGGACTGGGCCAGGAGAATGTGGTACCCAGACCTTCTAGATATGTCCATCTGCCCTCCAATCCGTCTTCCACTCAAAGAGAATCTTCTCTTGCAGAAGGGAGGTCAGGTTCTCCATCCAGACATCAGAACCCTCAACCTTCACGCTTGGCTTCTGAAAGGGTGAGGTACAAGGATTGGGATCTCCCTGATGACGTCATGGAGGTGTTGCTTTCGGCCAGAAGGCCAGCAACAAAGTCTTTATACCGCTGCCGTTGGAACAAATTTTGCAGCTGGTGTAGAGGATGGAATATCGACCCTTTTTCATGTGATACACCAGCGGTGTTATCGTTTCTACTCTACTTGGCAAACTCAGGCCTTCAAGTTGGCACTGTAAAAGGCTATCTTGCAGCGCTTTCAATCTTCAAGCGCACTGCGGAGGAACCATCATATTTCAAACTACCTCTAGTGATACAATTTCTCACAGGATTAACTAATGTTAATCCTCCAAAACCATTCCAAGTTCCCTTATGGGACTTACATTTTGTCTTAAACTTCCTAATGGGCACTCCATTCGTACCACTTCACTCTTGTTCGCTGAGATTTCTCACGCTTAAAACTGTCCTATTGATAGCACCTGCTAGGAGGGTGAGCGAGCTACAAGCTCTCTCCTGGAAACCCCCACATACAATTTTCCACAAGGACAAAGTTGTCCTACAGGTGAAGCCTAATTCTCCTCCCAAAGGTGGTTTCTGAATTTCATATTACTCAGAAAATGACCTTACCTTTGTTCTACCCTCCTCCTCATCCGGGGAAAGAGGAAGAAAGGCTACATAGGCTGGACCCAAGGCGAGCTCTAAGCTTTTACATCAGCAGAATGGCTAGGATCATGCAAGCAGACCAACTGTTTGTAGGATACTCAGGTCACAAGTTGGGATTACCCATAACAAAACAAACCATTTCCAGGTGGATTATTTTGGCCATTCTGGAATGTTACAAACTGGCAGGGAAAGAGCCACCCCAAAATCCTAGGGCTCATTCAACCAGGGGTATCACAGCCTCTTCGGCCCTCCAAAGAGGGGTACCGGTCAGAGGGATATGTGCGGCTGCCACATGGTTGTCCGCACATACTTTCACAAAATTTTAGAACTTGGATTCCTCCACTAGTCAAGAGACCAGATTTGGAAAAGCCGTATTACATTCTGTCCTTCCCTAAAGGGATACATGACATTCTTACTCCCACCTCCAATTACATGCCACTGCTATGGGAGTCCCTTCGAAGAACAAGTTACTTCTTACCTTGTAACGTTCTTTCGACGGGATTTCCTCTGACGTATTCCTTAACGCCCCTCCCATCCATCCCCGCAGTAATACTTCCCTTGTGGTTGCAGCTTACGTTCCTTCAAGGTCAATAACCAATTCAGGCATGACTCTTCTTATGCTACAAAACGGAACTGAGCAACGGACGCCGTGTGTGGCTATTTATGGGCATGGTGACATCGGCGCCGATACGGTGGCCGTCGAGGGACATTGACTCGGCGGACGTCAACGCGCAGCGCCCTCTACAGAAAAAATTATCGATGCCAGCAAGCTGGAAACGTATTATCAAAGATAAGGAATACGTTGGAGGAACATCCCTTCGAAAGAACGTTACAAGGTAAGAAGTAACTTGTTCTTTTCTGCCAAATCGGAAGAGGCATTCCATGCAATCCCGTATGAACACTGGCTCCTCAGCCGTAACCTCATCAGTGTTCACAACAATCCTCATGCCATGGATCCAAGTTGGAGTAAATACTAAATGGTTGCAGATAACCAGATGGGAGTTATTGCAGACCATCAACACTACCATAAAAGGATTCAATGCTATTAAGGAAGAACTAAGAGCAATCCGACTGATGACCCTCCAGAACAGATATGTACTTGACATGATCACAGCAATGGATGGAGGTGTTTGCACAAAAAATTGGAGAATCATGTTGCACATTTATACCTTTGCATGACGAAGAGAATGGAACCTTGACAGAAGCCATAAATATGCTGACAAACCTACAGAACCAGATGATCAATGAAACTGATGAAGTGGATGATGACGGCTGGTTTGGAACACTATTTTCATGGGTCCCACAATGGATGGCAGATATATTCAAGTTTCTGGGAGCCCTGCTATTTATGATACTACTAGGATTTTGTATTATCAAGGTAATCATCACACAATGCCAGAAAAGTGCAAAGAAAGCCATTGGGCTGAAGATCATGATTGACGTCAAACCAGTATGGAAGCCGAGAGACCTAACAGATGAAGAAATAAGAGACTTCGTGAAGGCCTGCGAATTTGCCAGAAAGAACAAAATGTGTGTATCCCAGAAGATGTAGACATTATGACGGAAAATTGATCTATTGTAGCCCAATTGGTCAGTGTCAGCTTATGACCTGGAACAAAGATGAACATGTAAAAACAGCAGGAAGCCTGAAAGTAGTGATAAAAATATGGACTCCATGGAAACACACGTTTACACCATCATGTACAAACCCAGAAGATGAACAATTGGATGCAGAAGATCCAAGTAAGAGTAATCTAAAGGAGGAAGAAGAAAAGGTCAATAAACCGACCAGAGGGGGGTGTGTAGAGGTCGTCCCAAATATGGCCTGCACTCCAGCCACCCATGTTGCGATGCTAGAAGCATACTCGCCAAGATATGTGATGTATAAGGAGCAAATAAACCAACAGAGAGCCACATTAGGGCTCTGTCCAGTGCCCATCAGAAGGACTTGTATACCTATTGAAGTGCCAATAACCAGGCAACCATGGGCAGCACGATACCCATTGAGACAACCGTACCAGCAGCTGACGCGAAATGAAGACTACTTACAAACTGTCCCCGAAGAGACCCAAAGGGATCTCATTGGAGGCGAATGCTGACGTCACAATGGTCCGGACAGACTCACAGATGAAAGAAACGACAACCAAAAGGCGATAAACAAAGACAAAATGTTGCGAATAAGGATGCAATGATCATAAAAGAAGAAACAATGCTGAACCATGTAGAAACGTAACCATTTGAACAGAATGGAAGTAAGTTAGTGGCTAAATGCCTGTAAATAGGCTTGGAACGCAAGAAGATAAGGAAACGGTACTGCTTGCAATACTCATATAGTTGGCGCTTGCTGCTCTATTCTTCTATCTACCTCAAGAAGCACATTATACAAGTGCGACTCCATTTTATAAAAGCAGAATTAATCCTAGGATGAATGAGGACGAACAGGCCTGGATTCATAAACTAGCTCAAAGTCAGATGAAAGAGCGGAATCGAAACTCAGCAAGAAGCCACTCATGGCTAGGAATTCGAGGTCAACCCAAGGAAGGGAGGAGAGCAGCAACTCAGAAGAATCGAAACTTAAGAGCATAGAAGCCTGCCCCGTGAAGGTCGAGATAAGGAGGCCCAGGCAGGTGGCTAGGCTGAACAAAGGATCTAACAAACAAATAGAGGGAAATTGAAGCCGATCTGTGGTGGACAGACACATGACCAGCTTGGCGCGGAGAGATGCTCATATCTGATGTCATCCAAACCCAACGGTTGCCATAACTTTTCCGGATAAGAAGTTACAGTCCGAGGCCACTCTCAGCCAACTAATTGACGCATAGGCCTAAGGGTAGTGATTGATGGAAGGGAGGCAGGGTGAATCTCGGGCCATCCTGCACCTGGGTGACCATTCTGCATGCTGCTAATTAAAGTGGAGATGTATTTCTAGGGGTGTAACCTACCCAATCACAATGGACCAAATAATCTAGGGTCCTATAGCTAGTAAAACCAATGAGACGTTGTACTTGTAGTGACATATATCACGAGTGGTGTAGAGGGATGGGCGTAGATGCCCATCCGATAAGTTATTCAATCCTAACGCTCTGTTACCATATACAGATATAGTTCCTATACTTAAGTTGCCTTTCCCGACCAATAGAATCGCATGTCAAACGTATGAGTTCCACACGTCAATGATGACGAGAATTTGCTATAAAAATTACTGTTTGCATGAAGAATTTGGAAGTTGAAGCAAGACAGGCGATCGCAGCTCAGATTTCCATTTGTTTCCCCGTTTTTTGTACTTGTTATTAAACGGACTTCCCTTTGCCAAACCATTGACTTGTCCTTATTGATTGGTGTTGGAGTAAGAGAATCCTGCACACCATCCTCCTCAAGGTGCAGCTATCTCCTTTTAAGGTGCCGTAGGGCGAGCTCTGAATCACATGGCCCGTACAGAGGTCGCTCTGCCCTCTAGTACAGTACTATGGGGATAGAAATGGTGACAGTGTCACCATTGAACGTAATAAAACCCTAACTTGTCACTGTTTAGTCTAGCAAGGGTCCCAAAGAATTATTTCCAGCACTCTGGTGTTCTGGCTTTAGAATAAGCAGTCTATTTCATATGTCTGACAAACCAGTGTGACTCTGCAAGGTAATCCACAAGAGAGTAGCCGCGGTAAGAATGTTGTAAATAAAAATCTTCGCATCAAGTGTGAAGTTGCCCATATCCTTAGTCAAAAAGGATCAACAAGAGCAGTAAAACTTTACCTTCTACGTGTTCCAGGGTACCATTCTGTAACTGTCATACATGTAAAAACGCAATGGCTGCCTTCTTAAAGCCGGGCCATCCGGGCATAATTGCTTCACTGATGACGTCCAATGGAAACAAAGCATGTAACATGCAAATAGCTTATAATAATAGCTATCGGTGAAAGTTTCATGCGCGACTTCAAAGTAAGTTGTCTGTGTAAAAATGCTGACAGGAGACCTCATATTAAAGTGCAGCATGAATGCGTGCAAGCTCATCAGGTAGTGGAAACTTTGCCGAATTTACAGGAGCTCATAATTGGAAGTCTGCAACATCACAATTCAATATTATGGATCCAAGCCAATCCCCAAGCGAATGGCTATTACCGCAGTATTTAAGGGTTGGCCAAATCATCTCCAGCTTTTTGCTGGAGCTAAGAATCTCAACTTGCGCCCATTTTTGGCACTATAATTGCGGCGTTAATTGTGCCAGCGCTAATAGTGCTGAAAAAATGGGGAATGGGGATTTACTGACATACCGCTACTCGTGATCCGCCGCTAATATCGCCTGACTGAGTAGCAGTAACGCTATTTGCCTTGGCGGATACCGCCAAGGCTGTGATGAGGTCCTGTGTCCTTCCCTGCCTTCCGCTGAATATTACAGCAACAAATGTTGTTGTTTATTTTCCAACAAATAATTGATTCAATGGAATTACCAGCTAGTTGGATGAAAGCCAACATAGTCTACTCACTAATTATCGTTCAGTTAGCTTTCTTTATTCAGCAAGTAAGATTCAAGCTTCTCTAGTTCTCAAGAGACCAGGAGGAATGGGTTACTCAATCCAATATTAATGTTGCAGATCGGGTTTCGGAAAAATATGGGAACGTCTTTAAATGGTTCGATATTTGAATTATGTCAACAAAAAACTTTGATAAAAGATGCAGCTCCTTTATATTCTGCTAACCTGGATATGAAATTGGACTTTGATACAGGAGTGAACTGTGGCGGAAACGTAATGACTGGGCAATTCCGAGGGGTTTATTGAACATGATTTTGCTTTATTCATACAATACGTCCTCAGGTCCGACGGGACACTATTGGGCATTTTTCTAGAACAATTAATATAAGTACAGATTTGAGACAGGGATATATTTTAGCTCCATGTGTACTTAAACTGTATTTAGCAGACTTTTCTGTTGCTTTGGATAAACCTCATATTAATCCTCTAAAAATGGGCAAATATCGAATAGCATGATTGGCGTATGCCGACAACGCTATTTTACTAGATAAATCCACATCTGGACTTCATTCTGGCCTTATCTACTTTTAATGAACTAGAAGTAAACTCATCTACATAAATTGAAAGTTATAGTATTCTCTAGCAACCATAAGAATAGGCATCGTAATCCCTGGTGTATTATTAAAACTAGGACTGAGGAAGTTGAACATTTTTTATACTTAGGTTTTAGTATTGCTAATAAACAAAATAAATGCCATAATGAAGGTAATCCTGAGTGTCACATATGGTCTGGAATTTCTTGATGATTGAGACGTAAAATGGTTGAATGTGTTAGAAGGAAACCTAGGGAGAGCTGTTTTTAATATGCCAAATTCTTTACTGATCTCTTTGTTTCGCCTCGAATTAGAAATATGTTTATGACGATCCTCGGTATAGAGGAATAGGCTATCACGTTTTAGTAAGATCTTGGAGGGATAGAGTCATTCCCTGTTCCAGCTGCTGAACAAAGCAATGGTGGAAAGGGGGAGGATAGTGCTGTCACTAAGTTTAGCAAGAGTTGTGATGGCCTATTAACCTTATTGAGTACTAATAGAAACATTTGCTTCAGACTCCAAAGCTAGGAATATGACAGTTTACTTACTAGGAATGCACTAGGCACTTAAAAATTCTGCACTATGTTTAGAGAGGCACTTTTGACTCTTCGATCACCATTGATGAACGTCAGGAAATTCCCTTCTCCGGTGGCTGAAACCTGGATCCTAAGATTTCATGTTAATATTTTACATACGTTGGACGTTTTGGTGCTGAGGCTAAGAGTAAATTCCGAAAGATAGTAGGTTTTGTAAACAGTCGGTAGTCGAGACCCTATTTCATTTAATAATGGAATGTTCTAATTTAATTCACAATGCACACAGCAGGTGCCGTTTGTTATGAAGTTCTGTGGTCCAGAATTATGACAACGATAGAGTTGAGCTTGTCTCCTGCTTTGGTTGCATTTTCTAAATATATTTTTAAATGTTTAAAGCTGGAGGTGGATTTAAGGAGTACTACATAGGAAAAGAGAACTTGGGTGGGGGCTACGCCTTGTAGTCAAGGCTCCACGTGCTCTGCAAAAGGGTAATGTAAATAATGATGAAATGTATTTGTTTTAAAGCATTTTTTATTTTGTAAGTGCCATTGTTTTCAAATTGACTGAGTTTGTTTTCTTTTCTGTATTTGGTGTTTGTAAAAAGGGTAACATTTTAACTATAATACAATTTTAAACAAAATATGACAGCAGCCTATTTGTTGCTAATTGCCAATGCAGTCTCAGATTTGTTCCGTTTAATTAAAAATGTAATCTCCCCAGATGTCAAAGTGGAAAGGAACTAAAGGGTACAACGTTCCGTTACTTCGTGAGTAAATCAGTAATTGTTCTTACTTACTTACTTAATTCTACCAAGAGCACTGTTTCAAGACAGCCCTGTAGGACACTTTTCTATTTATTTAACTTCTCTCCTTCTGGGAATTTGAACCTAAGCCGTGCTGATACCGTACCAGTGTCGGACCATGCTGTGCTATCTTGCCGGTGCTCTGTTGCTCTTGTTCATTTATATAGACTGCCTGTGACATAACCACAAAGTCCCGCTCAGCAGTGTTCTGTGTCTTCTGTAATTAATCATGATTTGCTGCAGACACAGTGTCTGTACAGATAATGGGTGGGGGTGCGTGGCTGTAGCCGTAGGAGCGTCCCTTAAGAAGTGGGAATGGCATACTTGCCAACCCTCTCCCCTTAGGGGGGAGAATCCCAATTTGACAATTAAAAATATTGCTATTTTTCCCTTTAGTCCTCCTAAAATAATTATATCCACAGTGCAAGCCTAGGGCAACATTCATTTCTCACGCGTTACGGGGGGTGGAGGTTTGCGATGGGGTCTGTGGGGAGAACATGCTGGGGAGGAGAGGGAGTAGAAGGGGACTGGGCAGGGGGAACACAGTATTTTATTTATACTTCGACCACTGTCAGCCCGACTAGTTGCACATTGCTGTGTAGCAAGGGTGGCTGGGCTGGACGACTGTGACAGCCAGCCTCAGAAGTCCTGCACACTAGGGGCCATGGCATGAATAAATAATGTATGTTTATGAACCCAGACCAGTTTTCATGGCCTCTGTAACAATATGGCGCCATAGTGTCTGCCCCAGAGGACCCATGCTATTTTCCTGCGGTTGATTACCCAGACTGCAGCCTGGATAGTTCTGGGCCTAGCTTAATGTCATGCGATGGGCCGGCACGAGCTGCATTGTGGGAGCAAGTTTCACTGAGGGACTGAGCTGAGCTAACCAGGTGAAGGCAGTTGCTTCTTCTCCATGATGCCCACGTCCTCATAGACGATAACCGCTACATACTGTAGGCGACACCAGTTTGGTGCGTCTGTCATGGGGTCAGGTGCGTACGGATTAATAGAACCTACAGGAAGGGCATTGGGGGGCAAAAGAATCATGAGTTGGGGTGTGGGGGCTGCACTCTAAGTGTGTCAGGTGAAGAGAACCTACGGGAGGGCATAGGCTGGCAAAGGAATCATGGTTTGACGGGGTGGAGGGCGCATAACATAGGCACTGCCACCAACGGTCCCACTGGTGTTCCCCAAAGACCAAAAAACACGGTAGAACTCGGATAAAAGTTATCCACGCACCCACATGGATAAAAGGGACCTTCGGTTGAGTATTTGCTGTAAAAAACAAGCATTGGCACTGCCAATAGTTTTGGCGTTTACTGATGTTCTTTGCATGTTGCATTTGTGGGCACCTGGGTGCAAGGAGGAGAGTGCAAAGTTTTAAAGGAGGATGTGATAAGGGGTGCAGAATAAGAAGGGATTAGAACAAGGGAGGAAGACATTGATAGAGGGTGCCACTGATGATGAGAAGGACGAAATATGAGCGAGAATGGGTTAGAGTGAGAAGGTAAGAAATAAAGAGAGTGTGTGAGCGGTAGGTTGAGAGGGGAGAGGGAATAATGTGGATGGAGGAATAGAGAGGGTAGAGTGTGGTAAGGTGTGTGGAGGAATATGGATGTTCTGTGCGCCCTCACCAGCCTTAGGTAAATATGCCATATATGTGATCACCAGCCCCTGTACATGTTCAGTGTGTACACTTATCAGCAAACTCTACGCTACCCTGTGTGTTATGAGGGATTTATAAAGTGCACCTTTGCCATTTCCATGACTGTGTGGCACTGTGTGTTCAAACAAGGCCCCTAGATGCATGTACAGCTCACCTAACGTGTGCGAGCTCACCAGCCTACTCTATTTAAGCTCTGTCTAAGGCTGTCTACAGTGCTCCTTGTGAAAGAGGTGGCTTATTGCATAAATAATTGTCGTTCGGCGGACCGCAGCGGTGTGCTGATGTGTGACCACTACGCTGCCATTGACTCTTCCTGAGTCTGTCTACAGTTCGACTTGTGAGAAAGGCGGCTTATTGCATACGTAATTGCTGTTCGGCGGAACCGCAGCGGTGTGCTGATGTGTGACCACTACGCTGCCATTGACTCTTCCTGAGTCTGTCTACAGTGCTACTTGTGAAGGAGGTGGCGTATTGCATAAATAATTGCTGTTCGGCAGAGCACAGCGATGTGCTGCTGTGCGTTATTGTGTTACCGTGGGACAGTGGGCTGCCGGACGCGGGTTCTTGAACAATAAGGTTCTGTGCAACTGGAATGCCTCATAGTGTCTGTGCCCCGTTTTCTTCTGTTATTGGAGTGCGACTTGCCACCACGTTGGACTTGGGTAAGATGACTTTTTTTTATCAAAAACGCAACATAGGCCAGCGATGCAACTGAAATCTCTACTAAAGGAAAAATCACAACCCTACAAAATAACTCAGATGCAGGCTGATATTACCGATTTCTTTCATGTCGTGAAAACAGAAATGTGTGATCAAAAATCCTCAATCGCGATTGATGACACAGAACAGCTCTCACATTCATGCAATATAGACTACAATAATTCACTACTTCAATGTGTGTGGGTCTGCGACGCGCATCCTTAGGTGGGGAAAAGGAGAGTTCTGCCCAAAATCATGACAACAATGTTATCGAGATTGACTTATCTAACTCGCCAGATCTAACTGCTCAAACATCGCTCTCGGGCACACCTGACACTTTCGAGATCAGCAGTGAGGACGATGATGAGAGTAACAGGGAAGAGGATTGTGAGCAGGAGGTCCCAGAAAAGCTAATATTAAACGGCATAAACATAATAATGGCAAAGATTGAAGCACTTTCTATGCTTATAGCTACATAGGCAAAGGAGCAAGTAGAGATTAAAAAACTCTCGCGCAAAAGTGATAGAACTGACTGCAAAATCAATCTTTGCGCCTATGCAGCCATAAAGTGTCCCAAAATACAAACCAACTACAATAGCCAGGACCTCATCTGTCTTGGTACATGACGGACCAGTTTCCCCCTCCATAGCCCCATGTCTGCATGGACTTGGAGGATAATTGGGACTATGAGGAGATTTTTGTTCCATCAGTAGCAAGCAGATCTTAAACTAACACAAAAAAATATGCAGTCAGAAAAAGCAACTAAAGCCTTAAAATGTATGCTTACTTTAAACACCCAGAATCGTGTCAAAAAGGGGAATCATCCAAAATGACTGAGTTTATTAGACTGAATGGGTGATTTGGCCGGATTTCGGCCGTTGGAACATTCCGAACGGCCGAAAAGTGCGACTATATCACCCATGCAGTGCTAATGGCTGCTGGTGTGTCCCCCGCACCCTTGCTCACTATATTGTGAGTGGGGATTGCGGGGGTGTCCCTTGGAGCCATCCCGAAAAGCCCCCAACAAAAAAAAGGAAAGGTCCCTGCGGCGCCAGTTCCCGGTCATGGAAGTAAAAGGGAACAGGCATGCCAGGGACACTGCAAGTCAGCGGCCGCAAGGTAAGGAGGGGTGTGGTGAAGGTGTGGGTGGGGGCCGGGCCAAGTTGGAAATGTTCAGGGGAGAAAAGACCAAAGATTATTTCGGAAAAGTCCTCTTCGGTCTTTTCTCCCTCGAACATTTGGATCTCAGGCTTTGAACCCCGATCCCAAAAAGGAACATCCACCAAAAGTAAAAACATCCAGGGAAATAGGCACTTATACTACGAAGGTGGTCGCATAAGGGAGAAAAAGAGTGACAAATACCCTTTTGAATGGTTTGGTCCGGCAGGTTGTATTAAATGGGCTGACGCATAAAATTGCAAAACCTAAGCAAATAACTGTTTCAAAAACAGACAAAACGAAAGGAAAATGTCACACCAGAGGATAAGTCCTTTTTGGATATTCGAGCATTAAATGATCTTGGGACATGCGCTATACTGGAGGAAATAAACCCTACCAGTTACAGCCCTTTTCTGATTCGGTCCCACCTCTTGCCTATTTTCAAACCGATACCGCAATGAAACCAAATTGGGTCCTCGGATATAAAATGAGTCGAACTACCTAATATGGGACGCTTTACAAACTGGGCTCTAATTGAATTTTCATCAGCACTGGCGACTGCCCTCCTTAAAATACATGCAGCTACTTTTACATATTTGGGATTGTCACTTATCCTCTGTCGAAATGGTAAGAAATTAGTCCATGGAGAAGTGATAAAACACAAAACCAAGCAAGCAACACTGTTATTGGCTGGACAAATATCAGAGAGAGCAGCTCTATGTGCCCTCCAAACAAACAAGGAGAATGCTTCAGTGGCACTAGACATCACCAAGGGGCTACATTGTAATAGCTGGCGACTCATCAGAAATCTGCATCTGCTTGCCTCTCCCTCTTTTAAAGAGGACTTTGTTTGGTTGCATTTCTTGGGATTACATGATTTGGTTTTCTTGCCCATGGATACAGCACATTGAGGTCCATTTACACATACATGGTCAAATGGGAAGGTTGGCACACACATAGATTACATCATAAGTGACCCTATTACACAAGCAAGGTGCAGTCACCTATAATTACAATTCAACAAATTGAGCGATTTTGTAGTACCAAAATCAGAAATCCTTTAGATCATTTGATAGTCAATAAAAAGAAAACTTACCGGAAAGCTAGAGCTGCAATCAAGACTAATCCAATTCTGAACTGGGGTGAAAGGCAGAAATGTATTAAAAACCTAGCCACTAAATACAATAACTGGTAAAAGCAACATAAGTACTCAATCCAAAACTCAGACTGTCTTCTCTTGTTTGGCTGGTTGAAATCTCACGATAGCCATACATTTTGGTCCATCTTTAATGAGTACAAAAAGGGACTATGCCTATTGAGTTAAATCGCATCCCAGTAAGCAAATAGTTGGCTTACATAGAAGAGCTTTACTTTGACCGGGAATGCCACAATAAGGTGTCCACGCCGGACGAAACTAAAGCTAGTATGTTAAGTCTTGATGTGGAAGAGGAGTTTGTACTTAATATCATAATATAACTAAAGAGTTTGTGTGCAAAGGCTCCGGATGGCATACCAAACATTGGCATGAAGGCTCACCCAGCTTTATGGGCCCGTATTCTAACAAACGTATATAAGCACATAGAATCATTTGGCAGTATACCAACAACATGGAGTAAATCTGTGCTGGTGCCCATCTTTAAAAAAGGTAATAGATTAGACCGGCACAGCTATAGCTTGTTAACCATCATGGATACTAGCCAGAAAGTTGTTGCCACAATTCTTCTAAAAAGACTAACTCACTGGGCATATGAAAATAAAATATTTAGCCCTTTCCAGACAGGTTTTAGGAAAGGTTACAACACACCACCAACATGTGCGTATTGCAGTACCTCATAGCTGATACGGCAAATGAAAAAAGGCCAAATCCACATTGCTGTTACCTAGACTTCCACCTCATCCCTAGAGACTTAATCTGGCGCAAATGTATAGCCTGGGGGATAGGCAAAAGCCTACCATATTATAGCCAAAAGCTATATACAAATACATGTAGTACAGTTCATTTAAATCGTGCATTTAAACAATTGTGGCCTTAAACAAGGGTGCGTACTGGCACCGATTCTGTACAATTTATATACTGAATACTTGAACCAGCTCTTTGGCTCAATTTGAAAATTTCCACCAAAAATAAATGACGTGCGGATACCATGGCTTTCATACACTGATGTCTCAAAGGATCCCTGGTAAGCCTTGAATGTCCAGGAGTAATATACCATCCTGATGAAGGCTGCTTACCTTTTACACCACAGTGGGTAACAAGACGGCCGAAACACACTGTTTTGACCTTTCTATACAGCAACCATCACCACTGCTTAAAATAGGGCAGGCCCTACACAACAAAGGAAATGAACTGGAAATAAGACACTGCAAAATATCAGTGTCAAGATCATGTCTAAAAAAGTTATATGTTGATATAAATATATGAAATATTGTGTGTTGGCCCTATTTTGGCCGGATGAGTGTGTATAACGGTTTTGTATCTAATTGTGTTGTTTGAACAGGAAGATTAACACAAGGCATGTTAGTACCAAAAATAAAACAGATGCTTTATAAGAAATTAAAGGTTTCCATGGTACTGGCTTCAAACAGAGTGAAAAAGAGGAGTGTGACAAAAACAGCCTTGACGATTCTTTATTTTGTTTCATACACTGATAACATCATAATGCTAGACCTTGCACAAATTGGCTTACAGCGCTCAATGTGTGCCCTTGGCGAATACCCCGTAAACAATGCTATGGATATAAAAATAGCTAAGTCGAAAATCATGATCCTAGGCAAACAGACCAGGACAAAGAGCAAATGTGTGGCATATAAAAAGTGTCTCCCTTGAAAGAGTAACGGAATATACATACCTGGCATTTCCCATAAAAATCAATTGTATATTGTCATATTGTGGTGAGAAGACTTGATAAAACTTGGAACAAATGGCTGACAATCAAGCACTGTATATGGTGCCAAGCATCCTATATGGTTTGGTGGCTTTCAAATATAAGCAAGTAGTTGGTTGTAAAAACCTGAGGGGGCAAACTACTGCGATCTGTGATAAATATCCCAAACGACGTGCTGGTTGAGGCTCTGAGATTGGACTTAATTTCACTAATTACATCTTGGCGGGTTCAAAGAACTTTGCTATATGCGAAATATTTGAAGGATAGTCAAAACACCAAAGAGTTATTTTTGTTAATGGGAATACGTGTTTACACCCAGATAAAAATATCTTCATCATTGAACTAAAAAAGACAGCAGATAAATGTGTAGAAGAGCTTGATCTGGAGCCAGATATCTTAAGGACTCAAAATACTCCTTTTGAAGCACAACTATGTAGATTGTGTCACAAGGAGACTGAGACCAGTTGTCACATCTTGATCAACTGTGTTGAAATGAAAGACTGCTATAAGAGGGCTTATGTCAATTTTGTGACAAATATTGCAGACATCGCAATGGACCAAGTTTGGTCGACTTTATTTGGGGCAAACTCGATAGTGATAGTAGCAGCAGCTTTCGACATTTGGCAAGCAAGTGTTGAAGACATTTTAAATGTACAGTATGTGTACATAGAATCTGTAATTTTTTACTTATCATTGAATATTTTACATTTGTATACATCTTTTTGCACCATACGGATAAGATAGCGAAACTGAAGAGAATTTTATTTTTTAAATTAGATTATATCATGTAAACAGAATAGTTATGAATTTTTCCACTTTTTACTGTTCTTAAATATTGTTTTGCATAAACGTGATTAAAGTTTTGTAATTTAACTAATTGCACAATAAAATACAAATATTAAATAATGTAAGCTCTGTGCATCATATGCCCCACTATCACCAGGCCATCACACATATTCTCTTTGTGCAATCACTGATTCCCTGCTGATCATTTTGCATGCACAAAACCCTTACCCCTTTTACCCTATGTGCTTGCTCTATGCAGCGGTCAAATTGCACAAAATAGTAGCAGAGCTATGTTCCCTGCCCCTGCTTTCCACCAACCCCTTACCTGCCCTGGCTCTCCCCCAATAAAAGCCCCATACCGGCGGCCTGCCTTTCCTCCACTCCAATCCCCAACACTGAGTTTTAGATCTGAACTATTAGTGAAATAAAATTACCACAATCAGTCATTTCACTCAGTTAAGGGACATGCCATGAACTATAGCCACTTTCCCCACCCATCACCTGCACACACAGCATCTAATCAAGGATGGCAATCCTCTAATAAAACAGAAAACGAGGAAACTGCTCCTGCCAGTTTTTTTTATTGAGAATTTGTAAGGCGCTTGTACAACTGAATAGTGTTTCAAAGCGCATTCTGGATTCAAGGGAATGAGAGCGGGAGGCAGTGAACTTTTATCGTCCGCGAGATACAGGCTACACGCCTCCCACCCCGCTTTGTTTGTACGAGATTAAAGGTAGCTGTGGCCACAAAGCGCCTTTCAAAGTGACATGCAATCTGTACAGGAAGGGCATTTTTAGTTTTGGCTGTTAGGTGGCGTTGAAAGCGATACCTTTAAAGCTGAAACTATTGTCATTAACATAAGAGCTTGAATGCAGGTTTGTAATGCTTTTCAATGCAGAAGATATATGAGGATGGATTTATGTAGTTTGGCTAGTTTGGCTATGTGTCCCACCCATTCCCTCCCATTGCTAAGTGAAATCTATAGCATTTTCCTCTCATTCCCACCCATCTCCACCCACAACACACCTCTTTTTGCACTCTTTGGGTGCAAATGCATTGTGTGGTTAATGTGTCAGTCATGTTTACTTCCAAAATGGCACCCTTCCTAATGTTATTTTACAGTTATTTGACTTGATATGCTTGTTTATTAAAATTAACAACATACTGTTTTTGGGTTTAAAATGGCTGTGAAAATGTACATCTAGTGACTCGTGGGGGATTGGTCAAGTATTTTTTATGTAAGGAGCACCTGATTGGCTATGCAGTTATTGCTATGGTTGGATGTGCAGTGTGTGTTTGTTTGTCCAAGTAAGCCATTTGCTCTCTGGTAAGCCATAGCTGAAAGCTATGTGTTTAGTTTGCATTTGTACATTTTTAATTTTGTTGTTAATTTGTGTTGGTGTCTTTAAGCCACCACCATCGCATTTCTTTTTACTATCTTAGAACTATGTGCCGGTGGCCGATTCATGTTAATTAAAAAAATGTAATGTCGGCGACGGCTTAGCTTTCCTGATGCCGACGCCGAGTTTCACTTTGTTTTACTAACGTTGCTGATATGTCCCGGTGGCAATTTAACGCTGTTACCCCTCCACCTATTTGTAATGTTAGTTAATCAAAGTGAAAGTCGTCAGCGGCTTGGCTTTTCCGTTGGAGTGGAAGGAGTCATACATTTAAAATACCTGCACACAATGATTCCCACATCCAGATTCACTTTAGGAGTCCGCCAATGCCTCTACATCTCCTGTTTTTTTATTTTTTTTTATTTTCCATGTGCATGGTATCCGCACCAAAAGGTCAGGTGCAAGGTAAAGTGTTTACTTGACAGGGATATTTTCAGAACCGTGGCAGCATTATCTGCTGGATGGAAGTCATTGTTATGTGATGGAGTACTTTTGCCACTTTCGCAGTCTGTTGCAATTTCTGGGCGTGCGGGCAAATGGGTGGGGTTTTCTTCGTCAGAGCAGAGGGAGCAGTGCAAGGTTGGTTTACTGATTTGGATGCACTCATTAACTGATTTTGTGTTGGTGCAAGCAGTGTGTTTTGGTAAGGGCTTTTGAGATCTGTGTATCAAGGATAGACAGCAGGTGTAGGTATCCTATTCAGTTTATGAATGAGGTCTGCCCATATAGCTAGGTTGGGTCCAGAGTTGCTGGAGGAACTCTACACCTGAACCCGGTGGTTGAGGTGTACAGTTAGGATGATGTTAGTAGTTTATGCTGAACATGACGGCATTTGCTTTTGTTCACATGCATTGCATACAGCTTCTCCACATAATCCCCGCAGGACAGGAAGCCCGTGGGGGAGCAAGGGGGCGGGTGTTGCCGTCCCGCAGAGGGTGTTTGCGGACCCGTGGAGGTGTACCATCTGTACCATCTGGACTTTGTCCCTTTGACCCTGAGGCGGCACAAGGACACAGTGTTTCGGCAGTAAAGAGGGAGGCTCGGCCTGGATCCACCTGGGAGAAGAGGGTGAAGTAAGTGCAGGCGAGGGACTGTGTGAGGAGTTGCTTGTCTGTTTGTCTTGGACAAGAGGGCAGAAACACTGGTGTGGACTCACTAAACACGCAATGTCACTCCTCAAGTCCCTGAGAACTTTGAAAGCTCATGGCCTACCAAGGAAACCCCCCCCCCCTCCGTCACCAGCACTCTCACCCTTCCCCCCTCCCTTCGTTTTGTTCAGTGGTTCATCTCGCCCGCCAAGAGAGTGGTCCCAAACCCAAGCGAAAGGTCCTGGCTGTGAAGAGGTTTCGCTCCCAGGATAAAAAGGGAGCACCACTCAAAGCCCTAATCCTGGATGTGTAAAACTCTGTCCTAATTCATGGGGGTGAGCCCTTCTCATGTTCCCCCGAACCCCTACTAGAGATGAAAGATGGGGGCTGTCGGCTGCCACAGGGGGACAGTATAGCTGCCGGACAAGGGATCAGGGAAGGTCCAATACCTACCAACCACGGCAGTCTGTCTGATCCTTGTGTAGGAGGGGATTGTACCTCTAAGCCTCAGGAGGACCAGGCTATCATAGGCCCCAACGGAGGAAGACATCCAGGCCCGTTGTCTCATCCATCCACTGCAGATGTGCTCTCTCCCCTTGTCCCCACCTTGAGCTTCAGTCCCTCCAAGGTGTTATCCGTCTCCGGAAATCTTGGTCCCGGAACAGAGATGCCGGAGTCCAATGAGGGAGACACTGCAGGAATTGGAGTAATAGTCAGAAGCTATCCCTCAGTAAGCTCCACTCATGCAAGCAACATCGTGGCCTCCACCCCGTCACCAGGCTCTAACATTCGTGCCAGCCCGGGAAAGACTCTTTCTAGCTCCGCTCTGGCTAGCCCAATTGCGGGGGGCAGCCCATTTATTGACGACGACCTTGTGTGCAATCTCTCCCTGGGCAACAGAAGTTTCGGGAGTGTACCTATGCCCACAATGTGCCCATTGGCCAGCCCCTCTCTCCACCTATCTCCACTTAGGATGTCCAAGCAACCAAAATGTGAAACCTCCCCGGCTGCAGGGCTGGTTATTAACCCCCCTGTCGAGGTGGATCTGTCACTGTAAGTGCAACCAAGTTTTTGCTGAGTTGGCTGCTATTAGAAATTAGCTTACAACACTAATAGCCATTAAGGAGAGGGAGCAAAGGGAGGGGGAGCCCTTTCTCATTCCGATTGTTTGTAAGGGTCTCTCTGACTTTTTTCTAGTACACCCTAAGAACCAAGCCCTTCTGTGTCCCGAGACTATAGCTCCAACATCTTCTTGCCCTAGCCTGTTATCTGGGATTGTACATTTGGACATTGGAAAAGATCCCAGGGCAGAGGGCATCAAGCACAGTGAGCTCAGTGGGGTGGCGGAATATGCCCCAAATCCAGTAGTTCTAAAAAGCCCTAATCATGGGGGGAAGATTGCCTATGGTCCACGGCACAGAGACGGTCCATCTCAGCCTCCTGTTCAAGACCAGATTGTTCGAGCTACAGAGTATCTTCACGGGGTACCAAAAATGGAAAGGAACATGTTGGAGTCCAGGGAGTCTCTTGTAAACAAAAGTGTACACTGGCTACGATCCGTGAGAGGATGTTCCTTTGTCTCCAGGGAAACCTTGATAGGCTGTCGGAGATTGGCCAGTGTGGGCAAGAGCTCGGAGGACATAGTGGAATTGGCCTTTTGGGACTGGAGACTGGCGAGCAGGGTCCTGGGTCAATGGGGGGGGGACTGGAGGGACGCCAGGGAGCGGAATTCTAATCAGCCCACACTCATATTTAGGCTCCATATCGCCCATGAGGCCAGTCAGGCGGACCTACCCCCTGTCTGGGGCAAACCTCACTCCCCCGGGCCGTGACCGGACAGGCTTTTTGGGGGTCAGGCTCAGGCAAGGGGAGTTATCCAGAGGGTTATGGGGTCCTTTGTTTCACCCTTTTCTTTCCCTAAGAGACTCTTTGCTGTATATTCGATTATATGTTCTATTGATTGTAATTGCTTTATGTGTGTTGTTTTTGCTTTGTGTTTGATGGATCTTTTTTCAATCCGAATAAACTTGTTGACTGACCGACTTAATTGTGTAAGTGGCTTGTGAGTGATATAAGGTTGAATATTGAATTTTGTGCAAGTTAGTTAGGACACAAACAACCAAGAAGCTACACATGGAAAGCGACAACAAGGCATGACATGGCATACAACCATGATTATTTTCATGTTTTCCACATAACAAATAGGCCCAAGATAAGTTAATGGAGCTTTGCCGTTCTTGCTTGTTGTGGAACCAGATAGAAAATGCACTTCCCATGCAAAAGCTTTTCATAACGTGCCTGGCTATGTTAAAGCTTATTTACTCTTTCATGGGATTCACAGTCACAGCATTGGTAGTGAATTGGAATGTCTGCTAACTGTCAAGTTCAGACTTTTGTGTAGGCATGGGAAAGTCTCTTACCAAGCACTGCCTTACTGGTATTTACATTCCAATGATGGTAGCAGGTACAAAATGGTGTGAGTACCTGGCAGCTCCTGCGCCTCTTTGGCTCTGGGTCTGTGGGCATGGAGGGCTGCCTCACTGTTAGGCAGCAGTTACAAGAAATGGCACTCTGACACAGGGCAGTTTCTAGGCAATACAATGCCCAGTCTTATAAACGTCAAGCGCGCACCCGGTAGCACCAGATTGCAAATGGCTGCTGATTCGGCTCAAAACTAGATCACTCCGCGGGGGACTTTATACATAGTCCGACAGGAGTTTAAGTGACAAAAAGCATTAATGCATACAAATGAAAATAATAACCGGCATATAGTTAAGTGCAGCCATTTTGCTCCTACTTCAGAGTGCACACAGCTCCCCGGCAGCACCCCGGCAGACATGAGCGAAAGACTCAAGGCCTAGATGGTGCTTCAGCCCTTTCATCGCCACATGTTGATGTTAATCTTAAAGGTCATTTGTACCGCGCACTATCACCACCGGAGTGGTCCTCTGGCGGCTCTGAAAGAGGGGGGGAGGGTGGGTTAGTGGGCGGAGGCTGGAAAAGTGCAAGATTGCAGTGATGTGCTGTTGGCAGCCTCAGCCCGGTGGTTCCGTCGGCTGGGCCTGGGGTGTATGCGGCCGGTAGTCGTCGTGTGCTGATGTGCGAGTCTGTGTTTTTTTGTTTTGTTGTTGCAGTGTAGTGAAGTTCGTGCGGTTTGCTGCGCTAGAGGTTTGTGGTTGTGTATGCAGAGAAGGAAATTGTTAATGGTATTCGTTAGTCATCTCTATCCTGGACTGAACCGGTTGGGCTCGTGTAATCTTACCCGACGGGATGCTTGTACACCCTGAGCCTCAGGAGGTACATGCCCGTTTTTCCATTCGAGGCCGTTTGAGGATCTAGCTGTCCCCTCCGCCCGCTCCCCTAATAACCTTGCATGCTCTTCACCCCCTCCACATCACTAGCGCTGCTGCTAGTGTCCATACACCCGGTTGTGTGGTGATTGGTGGTATCTTGTCCATTCCACAGCCTCGTGGAACCTAGTTGTGGCTGTACAGGCTGACCGACTTAATTGTGTAAGTGGCTTGTGAGTGATATAAGGTTGAATATTGAATTTCGTGCAAGTTAGTTAGGGCACAAACAACCAAGAAGCTACACATGGAAAGCGACAACAAGGCATGACATGGCATACAACCATGATTATTTTCATGTTTTCCTCATAACAAATAGGCCCAAGATAAGTTAATGGAGCTTTGCCTTCTTGCTTGTTGTGGAACCAGATAGAAAATGCACTTCCCATGCAAAAGCTTTTCATAACGTGCCTGGCTATGTTAAAGCTTATTTACTCTTTCATGGGATTCACAGTCACAGCATTGGTAGTAAATTGGAATGTCTGCTAACTGTCAAGTTCAGACTTTTGTGTAGGCATGGGAAAGGCCCTTACCAAGCACTGCCTTACTGGTATTTACATTCCAATGATGGTAGCAGGTACAACATGGTGTGAGTACCTGGGCATATAATAGCAGTGCCTGGCAAATGCCTAATACTTATACAAAGGCCCAAACTGTTGGCTTTGCCAATGCCCTTTTTAATTGCCGTCTGTAAACTGAGCAGGCATACCTGTAGCATACTCTGGCCATAAAAAGGAATAAAGACAAGCCACAAACACAAGAGACACTGAGCCCAGACCTGTGTTGAATGCTCACCTTGCATCCCAACTCAACCCCCCCCAAATAAATGAATTGATTACAATAACGTACCAAGCTTGCCCTCTATCATGATCTTAATGGTGGGAATCCCAATGGATGCCAGCTGCATTTTAAATGTGTCCTCCAAGTGTCTTTGTTTATCGGTGCCTTTTGGCTTGACCGTACAGTTTTAATTTACCTGGGTCTTTGGAGCTTGGAGTTGGAAGCTATATGAACCATTCAAGAAGTAATATAACTGATTCCAATGGAAACCATAGAAAATGGGCTCAAGTAGAATTTCTACAGGGGCACAGACATTGAGGACCAAAAAGGCTTGGCAACTCCTACTGATAAAAACAGGGACAACACCATTGTGTGCAAATAAACTCTACTTCAAAATGCAGGAAAACTTCATTTGGCGCCGCTGGCTGATTAGGAGATGGTGCCTTTTAAAAAGTATAGGAATTGGCAATAGCCACAGACATCAGAGCCATACTAAACCTAAAATGTGCTAGTGGTCGTCCATCTGCAACAATATCCCTGATTAAGCTGGAATAGACCTTCGTTTCCAGTTACAAGACATTGCTGTCACTCTCCTGAGGCTACCACAAAAGGCAGACACATGCACGATACAAGAGATCAAGAACATGCATGTAAACAAGATGCAGCATGCACCCCGTTGGGATGCTGTCCTGCCTCTCTACACACGCAGGGCATTTTGTTATGTTACGTTAGTTGGATTTATATCAGGCATATTTGCATAGTATGGTATGGTAATGTTTATTTGTAAAGCGCCCATACACAAAACAAGTGTTTCTTTTTTTTTGTTTTTTTTGTTTTTTAACTTTTATTTATTTAGCTTGGCAGCACAACATAGACGAGCAACATACAAGGTAAGTACAGTATAATAACAGTTAAGGTGATACAGGCATACAGCGACTGCTTACAATTTGGTTGTACACTTCAAACACATATGTAGAGTGGGTGTGGGGTTGGAGAGACCGCAACTCAGGAGGGGGAACCAGGGCGAGACAGGGCAGCAGCTGGGGATGATGCACCCGATGTCGCACTCAATTCGGACATATAGGATCGGAATTTGAGCCAGACATCTCTGGGTCTTGAGTGTGTGGGTTGTAATAAGGACCAGGTTTCCTTGGTGTCTGAGGCCCAAGTGACTGCCTTGAGCCACTGTGCATGAGTGGGGGGTGTGGGTCGAAGCCAGCACAGTAGAATAGATCGCACTGCGAGTAGCATGCAAAGGCCAGCCAGTTTTTTGGAGTCCCGGCGAAGTTCGGGGAAATCGTGGAAGAGGCATCTCATTGGGGAAGGGTTGATGGAGTACTCAAGGATAGACGACATGTTTGAGCACACCATACTCCAAAATTGGGCAAGGCAGAGACAGGACCAGATCATATGAATATAGTCAGCAGCATCATGGCCACATCTGGGGCACCTCAGGGAGTGATCACCAAGCATGCGATGGAGTCTGCTCGGGGTATAATGGAACCTATGAAGAACCTTAAGCTGAATTAGTTTGAAACGAGAGTTGAAGGACACCCCGTGTATGCGTGCGCACATGTGAGCCCAGTGTTCGTCAGTCACCTCCACCCCGAGGTCAACCCCCATGCGCGCCTCAGCTTGGCGAATTCTGGAGCAGATCTGGTTTGAACCATATTATAAAGTCGAGATATCTTATCCCTAGTGGGCATGGGACAAAGCAAGTGTTTCAAAGCACTCAAGCAAGTGTTTGAAAGCACTCAAAGGTGTCCCTTTTAACTCATTAAGGGGGGAGGCTTTACTGCCCCAGTTGCCATCACTTATATTTTTTTCTACCTGTGCTTAGAGCCTTTATAAATATAAAAGAAAACGGGTGCAGTGTCCCGGCGTGGCAGGGAGCCTGGCTTTTCAGCGGGTGAGGTCCACGGTGCGAGTTGGATGTGGCAGCTCCTGCGCCTCTTTGGCTCTGGGTCTGTGGGCATGGAGGGCTGCCTCACTGTTAGGCAGCAGTTACAAGAAATGGCACTCTGACACAGGGCAGTTTCTAGGCAATACGATGCCCAGTCTTATAAACGTCAAGCGCGCACCCGGTAGCACCAGATTGCAAATGGCTGCTGATTCAGCTCAAAACTAGATCACTCCGCGGGGGACTTTATACATAGTCCGACAGGAGTTTAAGTGACAAAAAGCATTAATGCATACAAATGAAAATAATAACCGGCATATAGTTAAGTGCAGCCATTTTGCTCCTACTTCAGAGTGCACACAGCTCCCCGGCAGCACCCCGTCAGACATGAGCGAAAGACTCAAGGCCTAGATGGTGCTTCAGCCCTTTCATCGCCACATGTTAATGTTAATCTTAAAGGTCATTTGTACCGCGCACTATCACCACCGGAGTGGTCCCCTGGCGCTCTGGCGGCTCTGAAAGAGGGGGGGAGGGTGGGTTAGTGGGTGGAGGCTGGAAAAGTGCAAGATTGCAGTGATGTGCTGTTGGCAGCCTCAGCCCGGTGGTTCTGTCGGCTGGGCCAGGGGTGTATGCGGCCGGTAGTCGTCGTGTGCTGATGTGCGAGTCTGTGTTTTTTTGTTTTGTTGTTGCAGTGTAGTGAAGTTCGTGTGGTTTGCTGCGCTAGAGGTTTGTGGTTGTGTTTGGTTTGGAGTTTGAGAGGTGTATGCAGAGAAGGAAATTGTTAATGGTATTCATTAGTCATCTCTATCCTGGACTGAACCGGTTGGGCTTGTGTAATCTTACCCGACGGGATGCTTGTACACCCTGAGCCTCAGGAGGTACGTGCCCGTTTTTCCATTCGAGGCCGTTTGAGGATCTAGCTGTCCCCTCCGCCCGCTCCCCTAATAACCTTGCATGCTCCTCACCCCCTCCACATGACTAGCGCCGCTGCTAGTGTCCATACACCCGGTTGTGTGGTGATTGGTGGTATCTTGTCCGTTCCACAGCCTCGTGGAACCTAGTTGTGGCTGTACGGGCGGTGGGGGATGGTAAGGGTTGGCTGGAGTAGTTGTATCCGTTTCACTGGGTCTTGCGGGTGGACCCCTGTGTCCAGCGTCAGCCCTACTGGTGCCCAGGGTACTTCTGTCAGTTCTAGGGGTTTGTCAATGTCCTTTTTTGATGAGTCGTTTGTCTTATTGTTGTTTCGGTTTTAGTCTCCGGTGTTGAAGAGGCAGGTTTTTAGTAGTTTTCTGAATTTAAGGTGGTCTTTGGTGTTCCTTATTACTTTTGGGATGTTGTTCCAGGTTTTCGCGGCTAAGTGGTAGAAAGCGGTGCCTCCGAGTTTCTTCTTGATGTAAGGTTTTTGTTCCAGTCGGATTTCGTTGGTGCATGATGCAGGTTGCCATGCTAACGCAATACAGTGCTCCCCAACTCCCCTTTCTACTTTTTTTTTAACATTTACAGTATCAATGTTTTAGCGATTAGGTGACTAATAAGAGCATGAGCCTATCTAAAGCTGCCAAGCCTATCGCTTTGAGGCACTGCTTTGGCCGAACGACTAGAACCTGAGTTGCAAAGCAATTGTTTACGACTTTCAATTTTTATTAAACTCCTTGGTGGTAGAAATATTGTACGCTTTACACGATCAGACCCTGCCACTTTGATATAAAAACATTGGCTGCTGAAAATAGGAAGTCATATAGAAATGGGAACTCATGTAATCACTGAAAAAGCTGCAATGATGTGCAATTTCCGCGTAAAGGGGTCTGATTTACAAAACATTATTTTACTGCATTGGATTGAATGCGCTTGTACAACCACTTCATTTGCGCCAAAAGAGATTTGTTTGATTCACAAAGGGCATCTGAATATGTGCATCATAGATGCTAACATCCAGATCAAAGCAGAATGTTGAATGGGGCATTTCTGAACATTTCAAAGCCCTGCTTGAAATCACGAACATAGAGCCAGATGACAGAAACTTTGCACCGGTAAAAGTGCAACGTTGCATGGTATTAACAGCAGGGCAAACTTTGCCCTGGTGGAAAAAAACATTGGGGCCATATTGAAAAACTTTGCACCATACATAACAAGTGCAATTTTGCATCTTATAGGCACTAGGACAAAACTTGCCCTAGTGCAAAAAACATGAATTCTTTTGTACAACTGGTGCAAAAATTCATTGAAAGTGCATATTTTTTGCACTAGGGCAATGTTTGCCCTAGTGCTTTTGCCATGCACAATTTCACTTTTTATGGTGCAAAGGGGCAAACTTTGCCGTAGTGCTAATACTGTGCAATTTTGCACTTGCACCGGTGCAAAGCTTCTGTAATCTTGCCTATGATGCGCTTTGATAAGCAGAGAATATATCTAATGCATCTATTTGGGATATGATGCAGTGGGACGCACAATACATAGGTGGTCACTTCAGAGCCTTTGAAGCATTGTTTTATTAAGTGGAAAAGCATTTACCACTTTATTTGCACCATGTCAATATGACTGCAGATGACGCAAACCTTGACGTAGGTACCACAAGGTGTGCCTGGCTGAGGTCCTCAAGCCTCTGCTATTTAGCATAAGGGAATGTCCTTCACCCTCCAGTTCGCCGGTAATTCAGATGATATAGCTTTTAAATTGGATGAAAGTACCAAAGTGGATATGCTGCATTGGTGCATGTCTGATGTCTTGGCAAAATTAAAACAAACACATTTTTCAGCACAATTTCTTAGTCTTTTTATGCCTAGAAATAAACAGTGAATAACGTTGCTCTTAATCAGTATAGGCAATAAATAAGTGCACCCTCAAATCAGCCTTTTCAGTGACCAATGTATCACTCAGTTGGAACACACCAAGAAAATAACACATTTGGGGCCTCATCACAAGTTGGGCGTTAACCCTCAATAGTGGCGGTAACGGGATTAGCGCACCCCATACCGCTCTGCCGGATTACGAGCCGTTGCAAATATCGCAGACTGTACAATCAACCAGCGCTGTTACAGCCGATGCTATTACAGCTGGCGGTATCTGCGCTGGAAACTTTCATCGCATTCACAGGCGCATCACAAGTCCATGTGTGGCGGTATTAGGGCCGAAAACCGGCGCAAATACAGCCAAACACATGGTTCTATTACCTCCAGCCTCCAGCTGATGGTAAATGAACACAGATGTTAGAAATGAAGCCACAGGTCCTCCCAGTGCACTCCAGAGGGCCACATAAGGCACACTCCTATCCCAAAAACTGTTTCCAACACCATGCAGGACAACCTGAGGACATGGAGTACAGGGGTAGGTGGGGGAGAAGGACGACGACGAGGAGGAGGAGAAGAGCCGAAGCAAGGTGTGCACCCATCCCCAGGGTCAGTCCCTCACTGTGGACCCTCACTGACACCCAGTTGGTGACCCCATACCGCCTCAACAGGGAGACCATCACTGAACTGCTCAGTACAATACATGAGGACATAGGGAGTAGGATCAACATCCGTACATCTGTGCCTCCACTGCTTAAGCTAGTGCCAGTAATACAATACCTAGGTAATGGCACCTCCCAGCACTCTGTGGCCATGGTGAACGAACCAACCAGACTTTAGAGCAATACCTCAGGTGTATGTTGTAACAGTCCGAGGATTCTTTGAAAAATATTCTCTGTATAGCTGAGTATGCATACAACAACTCAGTTCACACAAGCACAGGACAAACTCCATTCTACGCTGTGCACAGAAGACATCCGAGGACATCAGTATTTGATCAACCCAATACCCTGGAAATGCCAGCCATAAAAAACTTGCATAAAACCGTCACTCAGGTTCTTAAGGAGGCGACAGAGCATCTGACCAAGGCTAAGGAAAGACAAAAACTGTTTGCTGATCGGCATTGGAAGGAAGCTCCCGCCTACCAGAAAAGGTGTGGTTAGCATCCAAATATATTCCCCTGAAGGGGCCAAGAGCTTTCCGCCCAAGATACTTGGGTCCCTATACTATAAAGTCCATAATCAATCCTGTCACCGTGAAATTGGAGTTACCTTCTCACATGAAAATTCACCCCGTATTTCATGTCTCTCTCCACAAACCAATGAAATCCAATACACAGCTTAGTTCTCCGCCAGAGCCCGAAGTAATAGATGGAGAACCAGAATATGAAGTTAAATCTATCCTGGACTCCAAGGTGGTTCGATCAAAATTGTATTACCTAATTGACTGGAAAGGTTACGGACCTCAAGACCGAACAGGTGAACCCAGTGAACATGTCCATGCTCCGCGTTTAATCAGAAAGTTCCATCGCAATAATCCCACCAAACCAGGACCGGGAGGAGAACCACCCTTGAGAGGGGCCTTGAGGTGGAGGGCTGTCATGGTCATGAAGTCATGGGCACAGGCATGCAGGGGTCGCATGCACCTGAGACCTGGGTGGACACTGTCCTGGCGCCTTTGGTGCAAGGCTCATGAACAAAAGTAAACAAGAACATCCATTTAACACCAAAAAGCTTTTATTATAGACATAGTACAACCTTGAACATCCCATCCTTTAAGCAGCCCCAAGTGTATTCTTGGGTGTGGCTGCTTATGGATTCACAGCTATATAAGCTGCCCTGATCCTCAAGACAGACGCTTTGTGTTATTCTGCACTTAACAGCAGCGTAACGCTCACCGTCGCCTGAGGTCAGACCTGCTTACCTTTGAAGACCCTGCTTCCTGGACATCCTGCTTCCTGCCAGCATAATTACCAACTGGGGGAACCCGTTCTTACCTGTACATCTCTTCGGCGAACCGAGCATTCATCTTTACACTTTCCGGAAAGCCGAAATCTTCATCTTGGCATGCAGCACGACACGCTCCATCGTCGACAGCAGCGCCTGCCAGGAAAAACAGAAGACCAGGTTAGACATCGAAAAAACAGTCAGTTTAAGGTTGAGCTTCGCCATACTTTGCGCTTTTCCTTAAACCATTACTTACCTGCTGTCGAACATTGCAGTAGCATCACTCTTCCATCCAGCCATGTCTCACAGCTGCATTGAGGATGCATTTCCATCTAAGGGAAGAAAACAGAAGAGAGACATTATGGCGAGCATAAGGAGCAACATATAAAGACATTAAACAGAATGAACAGAATCACAAGAGCTCAAGAGACACTTACCAATCATAAGGAATGGTATGGAAGCATAGTCGCAGCTGGACTGGACTAATCCTTATCAGGGATCAGTGAAGGAACTAGATCCCATTCAACGCACCCCTGCCAGAAGTAGCAGGACGGAGAGCTTCCCTTCCATAATTCACAGGTGAGCTTTATGGGCTGGTGTATGCTCACAGAAACCGTACTTTGGGGAGAAGGGTTCGAGAGGTACAACAATCACAGATTGGCGCACTCACACCCTCTTATCTCCACACAGGAGCAGTATCACCACGTACCACCGCTCACCGCTTTTCTACTGAGGGAGAGGCCTGAAAGCGGGTGAGTCAAGATGAGGGAGGGCTGCAACCGTCCCCCAACGCCTCCGCAGAGACCAGGTGAGCGTAACAGGTACTGGGTCTAACAAATACACTACCAAGTCAATATCAAGACTACCAAGACGTCTTCCAGAAGGAACAAGCCAATACATTACCCCCTCACAGGCCTTATGACTGCCAAATCGACCTTATACCAGGGACGCAAATTCCGTGTAGCCAGATTTATACACTCACCGAACCAGAGAACATCCATCTGAAAGCATACCTGGACCAATACCTGGCAAACGGTTTTATCTGTCCATCTAAGTCCCCCGGAGCCTCGACTCTCTTCTTCGCACCCAAGAAGAAGGGGGACCTGAGAACCTCAAGCATTAAATCAGGTGACAGTAAAAAACCGATACCCTCTGCCCCTCATCCCGGAACTATTAGACCAAGTCAAAGACGCCCAAATCTTCACCAAACTGGACCCCGGGGGGGGCATACCATCTCGTACGTGTGAAAAGAGGAGATGAATGGAAAACCGCTTTTCGTACCAAGTATTGACTGTACGAGTACCAGGTTTTGCCCTTTGGGCTCTGCAATGAACCTGCAGCTGATGTGAGCTGATCAACGTTTGTACATTAGTTTACATCAATGACATCCTGGTGTACTCAGCCTCCAAGCAGGACAACGTTAAGCACGTCCGCGCCATCCTTGAGAAACTCTGGCAGCATAAATTGTATGCCAAACTCGAGAAATGCTGTTTCCACGTTACCAAAGTCGAGTTCTTAGGTTTTATCCCTCACTCCCCGAGGTGTCCGGATGGATATGCACAAGGTGGACGCAATTCTTAACTGGCCATCACCGTCATCAGTCAAAGGGGTTTAGAGCATGCTCGGCTTTGCAAACTTCTACTGCTGGTTTATTCCCAGATTCTCCCAGATTGTCCACCCGATTACATCCTTGCTGCGGAAAAACAAACGTTTCCAATGGACCGACGAAGCGGAAAAGGCTTTCCAGGAACTCAAGAAAAAATTGACCTCGGCCCCAGTACTACGACACCCTCATCCAGATCTCCCGTACGTAGTCGAGACTGACGCCTCCAGCATGGCAATGGGGGCTGTTCTCTCACAAAAGTTTCCCGAGACCGGCCAACTACACCTGGTGGCATTTTGGTCACGTAAGTTCTCAACACCCGAACTTAACTATGCAGTAATGGATAAGGAGCTCCTAGCAATCAAAGCAGCATTTAAGGCATGGCGACATTACCTTCTAGGTGCAAGACATACCATCACGGTTATCACAGACCACTGTAATTTACAATACCTCAAAACAGCGAAAGCTCAGTCATCCCGTCAACTCTGGTGGGTCCTGTTTTTTTTACAGAATACGATTATGTGATCACGTACCGCCGGGGGTTCAGAATGGAAAAGCTGATGCTCTGTTCCGCCTTGGCATCGATGAAAACATATACTCGACTCCAGACCCAGTAGCCATCATCCCGGGCGAAAGACTGTTAGGCCTTATGACAACTCTATCCCTGGATGATCTCCATAAGGAAATCCAGCTTCAAATGAATGAGAAAGCTTTACAGGAATGGGCTGCAATGAGTGAACATAACACAACAGTTGACCGACTCCCCTACTTCCAGGGACGCCTGTACCTACCTAATCAAAAGCTACAGGAACAAGTCATCTCCAGCTATCACAATTCCCTAGCAGAAAGATAACCAGGTATTGCTAAGACCTTGGTTAAGGTAAACATAAACTACTGGTGGCCAACCTGGTGGAAGGACATAACTCAGTTTGTGCTATCCTGAAGAATCTGTGCACAAAACAAATCTCAGAAACAAAAACCTGCGTGCCTTCTACAGCCCCTGGAAATTCCTCCCACGCCTTGGCATACGCTTTCACTCGACTTCATCACAGACCCGCCTCCCTGCAATGGCTATAATACAATCTTCATTGTGGTGGACCTATTCTCCAAAATGGCCCACTTCATCCCATTAAAGGGTCTAGTAACCGCGTCCATCTTTGCAAAGGTGTTTTTGGAGCAAATTGTTCAATTACACGGTTTCCCCTCCATCCTGATTTCAGATCGAGGTAGCCAATTCATCTCCAATTTCTGGAGGAAAAGTTGTGAGATTGCGCAAATTGACGTCCGACTATCCACTAGTGTTAAGAAAGGAGGAAGGCAATGAATATGGCAAGAGAAATGTGTACGGAATCGCACAGTGAACAACTTTGAATCTAACAACGTACATACAATACCCAAGACTCGTGTATACTAAAACCCAGGAGTGCAAATAGAGTGAAATAATAATACCAATATATGAAAAGGGATGTGGGGTAAGCACTTAGAACCTCCTTATGACTGAAAGGAAAGTCGCCAAACTCCTTACCCACTATGCTATTACAGATACTGACAGCGCTAAGCCCACGTATAGGGCAAGCAAGGACAGGGTCTGTGAGCCGACACTCTGGATGATACTGAATAAGGAACTTAGAAACAGTACTCGCGAGGACCAGAAAGACCACTTGAATGTCAGTAAACCCACAAACCCAGTTGATCAAATAGGGACCCAGAAGGCTATAACAGCAGTGGGTGGAGGATAACTAAATACATAAGACCCAAGTCAAGGGGCAAGTAGGAATTGTGATTATAGAATAGTGAGGAAAACAAAAGGCATTCACACAGGGGCTAGTTACAACAGTACCCCACACCTAATAATCAATGGGAAATAAATGCAGAAGTGCAATGGAAAACATGGAATGGATCCCAATAGAAAGTAAGGATCAGGAGCAGGGAAAATTATATCACAAAAGGAAACCTTTCCCACCCATCCAAGGAGAAAAGGCAGGAAGCTAAATCTATAAAGGGAAAAACTAATGCATCAAGTTTTTCAGTAGCAAAGGACAGCATCAAAGAAACAGAGAACACAGGCAAATTGGGCTGCATCAAAGGGTAAAGCACATAGAAAGGCTGCCTGCAGACAGAGGAAGACAGAAAGGGAAATCCAGAAAGCAGAAATCAATTAAGCACATAAATTCGAAATCCAGGGCAGAGGAACAGGAACTAGGCACAAAATCTAGGAACCAGGAACAAGGGACCAGTCACAACAGGAACACTGCAACAATGACCAGCGCTGGACTGAAGCAAACTGAGGCTTTTAAAGCTGTTTGACGAGCTCACCCCTCAGGTGTGCCGCCTGCTGCACCTGCAGCCACAGGTGTTGCCTATCTTCCACCCAACCTTGTCCTGCAAGGGAGGAGGTGAAGCAGTGAGCCAGGCATTCTGGGGAGCATAGTCATTAGACTAAAGTAGCATGCTGGTTGCCAAAAACCTGGAATGGATCCGGAAGGGAAGTAACTTGGAAAATAAGGTTTTAGTGCTCCCAATTCATCACAGAACTGTAGCATAAGGTTCAGAGGAAAGGTCCAGTAGGGAATAAACCCCAAAACATGGCCCCAAGTGGCAGGAACGGAAGCGAAGGGAGCGAGCCGTGACAACTAGTCATCATCCCCAAACAGATGGCCAGACCGAACGGACGAACCAAACATTAGAAAAGTACCTGAGATGCATGCTACATCATAATTGGAAGGACATCTTCTGGATAGCCGAGTATGCATACAATAATTCACTACACAACAGTACTGGACAAAGTCCATTTTATATCATGTTTGGACAACACCCACGCACCTCCAGTTTGGATCCCCCCATGGCCTTAGAAATGCCTGCAGTAAAAACCTTACATACAACCATCACGCATGCCTTCAAAAAGGCATCAGAGCACCTGGCTCGAGCTAAAGAAATACATAAAAGGTTCTCTGACCAACATCGTAGGGGGGCCCTGGCGTATCAAGTCGGGGATGAAGTCTGATTGGCTTCCCAGCACATACCCATAAAAGGAACCTGGACTTTTCAGCCCAGATACCTAGGACCATATACCATTAAAGCCATCGTCAACCCTGTGGCAGTGAAACTGCCTTTATCCTCCAACATGCAAATCCATCCGGTAATCCAAGTGTCACTACAAAAGCCTGTCTAACCTGATACTCGGATTAAGACACCGCCAGACCCTGTATTGTTCAACAGTGAACCAGAATTTGAAGTCAAGGAAATCCTGGATTCGAAAATAACCAGATCCAAGTTGTACTACTTAGTGGATTGGAAGGGATACGGCCCTCAGGAAAGCACGTGGGAGCACAGCGATCAAATCCACGCACAACGACTGGTGAAACGCTTCCATCGTAACCACCCAACCAAGCCAGGACCAGATGGAAAAACCACTGTGAGAGGGGCCTTAGGGGGTAGTGCTGTCACGGTTGGTACCCCTGATAACCCTTCACATAATTGCCCCCAGGCAACAGCAGGACTGCAGCATCCAAGAATGGCCCTACGGGCCTCTAAGAACTTGAGGAGGAACACCTGGTCTCAGTCCTGGCGCCTGTGGCACCAGGCTCATTACAATGACTAAGGGCAAGTACTAATTTGAATCCAACATGGAGGCCTGCACCACAGTTTTGTTCCCCAAACAGGAACATGCAGACTAGAGTTTTGAGTGTGGTTGGGCCCTCGGTTGTCGCTGGCTATATAAGCCACGCCCCGGCTGGAAATCGTGCTTTGTGTTATTCTGCATCCCTGCAGCGCAATACTCAGTGTGTCCACCTCCCGCTTACCTGAACTCCAGTCCTGAAACCAACCGCCGGTCTACAGGGAGAGAGAACAGAACAAAGAGCAGAACATCGTTATTCTCAGCGTTTATCTGGAAGCTGTGGGACCCGTCTGTTCGCTCATTACTCCAGGGGCCTACCGCAGCATGCAACGTCGGAAAAAGAGAAAACAAAAGAAAAAGCAGGTTAGCATCATTCACGCTTGCCTCAGGCCAACGCTAGCGCTTCGCGCACTAGAACTTACCTGTCATCTTCGTTAGTCCCCATGCCGTGATCTCCGCATTGCATCCTGCTGTGAGTGAAGTTAGCCCGCGGCTCGCGCCACGAACGCTGGCAGAAGCAACACCTGCGTAGACAAAAAGAAACAATACATTAGTCGGACATATATTGAACAGTTGGAAAAACATAGAAAAGAAGAGCAAACGCGGAAAGAGAGGATGGAGACAGAAGAGAAGCCCTAAGAACAACTGAGAAAGAATACAAAGAGGACTCTCGTAACGTACAGAGAAAAGGACAGTGCCACTCACCTTGTAGAAGCAAAGCAAGAGTCGTAGCCACAGCCGGTCTGGGCTCGACACACAGGCCTGTGGACCAGTGAAGCAACTAGATCCAATGGGACGCCTGCATCCACAACGGCGCCCCTGCATAGAGAAGCAGGACAGAGAGTTCATCACTTACAAACTCGAGGTGAGAGATAACCCTGAAGGAAGGGGTTAGTAGCCAGAGGGAGGTGGGGGTCACACCAATTAAGAACACTTCCTAATTGCTTCCCTCACCTGTCATAGAAGCAATCTCCTCGAAGGTTGACCATTGACCAGGGTGACCTCAGAAGTAGTGCCCGCAGATGGCCACGCCCAGCATCGTTTGGCGCCTCACGGAGATCAGATGAACGTAACAGATGCCCTCCAGCCGCATGTGCAACACCACACTAGCCTATGTCGTAGCCCAATTGCCAAATGTGATTGCAGCCCTGGATTGCACCCCTGGAGTGCACCCACGTTGCATTGGTGGCCCTCCAGGCCCTTGAAGCAGTGTACCCAAATCGCAAGCACTATCACTCCCTCAATGTGCAGGTGACCTGCGACCCCAACCTCATCATCACCCACTGCTGTTCTCACTGCCCAGGTTCCACCCACGACTCCATGGTCCTATGGAACAGCACACTGCCAGGATACGTGGAGAGGGACAGAGGACACCAGACATGGAAAGTGGGTGACTAAAACTGTCGGCACGTATGTACTGTGAAGCACCCAACCACATTGGGGGAGGGGGATGTCAATAATGACACAAAACATGGCATGACAGGTAAATGCAAAACCAGTACCCGGCCAACCGCTGGTGATCTTGGGCACAGATGGTGCTCGGACGGACGCCTCTGTGTGCTCTGCTGAGACCCCTCTGTGGGAGTCGTAGAACTTGATGGGATGGAGCCTGAATCCCAGAGCTGTTGGCATGTCAATTCGTAGCTCTGGCGGTTGGTCTCAGCGAGTGCCGAGACACCTTCGGACAGCTCCCTGACCCTCTGCCCGTATACGTTTAGGGTGGCTGTACTAGCAGCTGCCTCCGCCCGCGTCCACGTCAAATTCCGCACAATTCTCCGAGTGGCCCCTTGTAGGCAGTCACAGATTGCCTGCAGGTGTTTGGAATTTGTGCGCTCTATTGCCTTCATCTCCCTCTGTCTGCTCTCCATCTCTTCCAGCCTCTGCAGCACGGTGCTGCTTGGTGATGTGTGGCTTATGGGAGAGGGGCTGTGCTGTGGCCCTGGGCTGTATTCAGGGGCGCCATAAGAGGGTGTGTCAACGTCCAGCTCGCCTAAGCATGCTGGCGGCGGGGAGGGCTCTTTGAGGTCTGTGGACGCTAGCGGGGGGGGGGGGCTCTCTGGGGTCTGTGGAGGCTGGCGGCAGGGAGGGCTCTCCACTGTCTGTGGACGCTCTGTAGGCGGTGACACTGGGCTGGTGTCCCCCTGTGTCTCCACAGTCACCCTGCTAGCAGGTGTGGCCTCAGTGTTTCACCCTCCAGCTGTGGGAGTGTGTGAAGTGTGCCTTGTGCTGGTTCTTGTGAGCTGTGGTGTGGATGTTGGCTTGGCCCTGCTGGGTTGCGGTGTCTCACAGCGGGACAAATGCCTTGGCGTATGTTCTGCTTAATTTATGCTTGGTTCAAAATGGCGTGGACGCGCAATGCATTCTGGGAGCGCTCAGAGCCATGTTGGATATTTACTTCACTCCGTAGTGAAAGGCTGCACACATTTTGCTGAAGTGTTAGATTCACAGTGCTGAGACAAACGTGCTTTTTCAAACTTGGAATGCAGTCAAGGCCATTTCTGCTGGGAAAAGCTAACGTTGTTATGGCTTGCTACTGTTCTCCGTGGAGCATGTTTTAAGAGCAGGGAGGCCCTGCGTTCCTTGGGGGGAGCTCTCGATTGACCCAGCTGGCAACCGACCGCTGTTCCTCAACTGCGCAGGTGCAATTCCAGAAGGTTCGAGAATGAACTCCCCTTTTGTGGAGTTCCTATATATGCGGAAACCCGGAGGGGTCAGGTGAGACTTCAGCCAGAGAAGGACGCTTCGTCTGGCCTTCCTGTGAGCTGTAGCACTCTCTTCCTGGTTGCCCCCGGAGTCTTGCAGCCGCTTCTGAACGAGATGAGGACCAGAATTACGTTCACGGTGATGTATTTCTTTTGACTTCTTTACTTCTTCTGTGATCTATGTCCATGTTAGTTTTATGAGTTATTTCTGTGTACTTGTAATCTTTGAATAAATAGCCGTAAAGAGCTGATTATCTTCTAAAGAGTGCGTGGCTGTGAGTTATTATGTCCGTCTGTTTATAGGTTGAAGTATTTGCTCTATAATTGCATTGGGGATTTATGGTTGTTCCGTGCACTTTTCAGAGGAGAGCAATACATTATGGCGCTGTGAGCAGGGTTATTTGTGATTAAGTGTTCCAAATATTCCAGCATCTGTTTGAACGTAGATAGACTTCGGTTATCTTGCAAGAGAAAGTAAGTTGGCAGTGAGTGTTGAACTGTGTTAAGCTGGTTTTTTTTCTTGCTGGTGTGTGCGTGCTTGTGGGAGTGATTGCAGTGAGAAAAGAAAAAATAATAGATATAAAGAGGTTTTGTACCATTTTGCAGTAATTAATAGTTTGTTCAGGAAAAAGAGTGTTCCCGCTGGCGGTGAATGCTCTGATGTTATCATTCCAGGCTGGATTAAGAGTCCATATGATAAGTTGGCTCAGGCATGGGCCTGTGGTGCCGGGCTAAGTGAGACTTGGGATCAAGGATTGGGGGATGCCGATCCGGCTGATGTAATTGCATGCTTGCAACAAGTTTCAGTAGAACATGGTAAAGAATGTGTGGCATTAGGCAGGCGAGGTTGGGTTCTTTTGCATGCTTTTATAGGAAAATACATCCGAGGCAAATGGATATGAAAAATGAGGTTTTACGATTAGAGAGAGAGCTTGCTGCACAACGGCAGACTGCGTTAATGCAGCAGATTCAAATTAAACTGTTTAAAGATAAGGCCGACACATATCAGGCGGTGGCCGAGAGGGCAGCAGTCAAAGTAGCTTGTTATAAGTATAGGAAAAGACGGGGAGGGGATCAACAAACGAAAGGTGGCAACTGTAATCGCTACCGCTGGCACAGACTGGGATCCAGACAAATGGGATGGTGATATTTTTGATTCGACCAGTCTAGAAAGTATTTCTGCAGAAGAGTCTGACCCCAAACCAGAGGTAAAACAGAAAACAGTGGCGGCGAAGCCCGTTAGAAGGCGGTGAGCCGGACCTCACTCGTAGAAAGAATCCTGGTGGTGGTATGGTGGATTTAACAACGCTGCAAGATTACACACAACAGGAGGTTGGGGAAATTATTACCCGTTTGAGGCAATAATCAGGGGAAGCTTTATTGTCATGGATGGTGAGATTACTAGATGGGGGTGCTGCAGGGTTGTTAGTAGATTCTACTGATTCACCACGTTTTTTACCCCTGTCAATTGACACCAATTGATGCAAATGGTCAAGATACGCAGGTGTCTTTGTTGCACCTGATAGCCCAAGCATGTAACCGTAAATACTCCATTACCACAGACTGGCCTAATGAAGAAACAAAGTGGTATACATTGGGAGAAGCAATTCAAAAAGTCAGATAGCATGCTATGAAAGAGGCGATTCACTTAGATGCTCCTGATCACATGGGAGCCGTGCCGCTCAGTTTCAACTCGAAACATGGTGATTAGAACTGCGCCACCCGCATACAAAAGTATCATTATGACTTTGCTCGTAGGTATGACGGGCAAGGCTACTGATGAGGTAGCAGATGCCATTAGGCAACTTGCAGATTTGGGAGAGTGGGACAAGAGTGATAACAAGCCACGGGAGATAGAGGGGCGCAGTGAGAGAAGAAAAGAAGGCAGGCGGCAAGATAGCCGAGACTCCCGAGTGTCCCGAAAAGACATGTTTTTGGCTTTGTTAAAAGATGGTGTGCCACATGAAGAAATTGATGGCATTGAAACCAGAGTAATGTATGAATTATACAAAAAACGAGGACTTGCAGCAAAAGAGTGCTATAAACAGGTTAAGAAACAAGTAGTCACCACACGACAAGGGGGATGCCTCACCTTCTGCTCCTCATGCGGAAGAACAAGATGAAGTGTCTGTGGGGACACCTTCCCCGTACCAGCCGGCATACGCTGATTTGAGAAAGGTGGTGAGTGCAATGCTAGAGGTGTAGTAAAGTCACACTCATTCGAAGTTTGACTAGGGCTTCGGCCAAGCTCCGGCAACGTCTGCCCGCATAAAAGTGGATAGGCGGCCTCATGTTGATGTTAAGATTTTTTGGGGGCCAGGAAATACACAAGGGCTGCGAGCATTGATAGACACCGGGGCGGAGGCCTCTTTGATTCATGGCAATCCGACACAATTTAACGGCAGACAGTTTACGATCACAGGTTTAGGGGGAAAGGAGACCCCCGCAATGCAAACGCGAGTGGAGATGAAAATAGGCAATTTAAAGAGGCAGAAATACCAAGTGTTGATTGTGCCAATACCTGAATATATAATTGGCTTTGACATTTTGGAAGGGCTAACCTTGGGACTTGGTGGTAAAACGTACCAGTTTGGGGTGAGTGCATTGATTTGTACCCCCATTACTGTAGGCAAATTGAAGATGTCCCCAGTGCAAGTGCCAATAGCAACCAAGCGGGTAGCAATGAAACAATAGCGCATTCCTGGGGGGCACAAGAAAATTTCAGACACCATCAAAGAGTACGTGGAGGCGGGTGTATTATGCCATATTACCACCGCGTGGAACAATCCGCTCTGGCCCATTAAAAAGGGGGATGGGTCGTGGAGGATGACAGTGAATTACAGGGAGTTGAATAAACATACTCCTCCCTTAGTGCCCGCAGTCCCAGATGCCATTACTTTGATTGAGAATGTCCAAAGGTTTGAGGGGACTTGGTATGTAGTGATAGATTTAGCTAATGTTTTTTTCTCAGTGCCAATTGCTGATGAGTGTCAAGAGCAGTTTGCATTTACGTGGGGTGGACGTCAGTACACTTTCACGAGATTACCCATGGGGTACATGCACAGTCCGACTATCTGTCACTTGCTGGTGGCAGAGCACCTAGACAAGATACCGTGTAAACCTGACATACAAATCTCTCATTACATTGATGACATTTTGATTCAGGGCAAGGATGAGCACAGCGTGCAAAGTCAGTTAGATGTCCTTGTGGAAGGATTGAAAAAGGAAGGGTGGGAGATTAATCATAGTAAAATTCAAGGTCCAGCTGAAACAGTGATATTTTTAGGGATTCAGTGGCATCATGGGCATCGAGAAATGGTGCCAATAGCTCGACAGAAAATACTTGAATTCACCACTCCAATGAATAAAAAGCAAGCTCAGCAGTTTATAGGACTGTTTGGGTTTTGGAGACAGCACATTGCCCATTTAGGGCAGATATTGGCCCCCCTCTACAAGGTGACACGAAAGAAATATGAGTTTCAGTAGGGGGAAGAGCAGCAGGGAGCCTTTGAGATGGCGAAAGACACTGTGCAGCAGGTGCTTGATTTATGGCCCTTGAAGGAAGGCGAAGTGGATTTAAATGTGTCTATGCAAGACAACTATGCTAACTGGAGTGTGTGGCAGAAACAAGACAGGAAACGTGTGCCATTAGGGTTTTGGAGTCGTAAATTGGCCGATGCTGGTAACTCATATACTCCGTTTGAGAAACAATTGCTGGCATGTTATTGGGCTCTTTTTGATACTGACGGTCGGCCATGATGTATTGATGAGGCCAGAAATACCAATCATGCAATGGGTACTGAGCTCTCCTAAAACACATAGAATAGGACATGCTCAAGAAGCCAGCATAATTAAATGGAAATGGTACATTCAAGACAGGGCCAAATCAGGAAAGGGTGGAGTGGCAAAATTACATGAGCAAGTAGCCAACATACCGCCCTCAGATTACATACCACCGGAAGTGCCTGAAAAACTTGAGTCTCGCGTGAAATGGGGATTACCTTACAGCGATTTGACCGTGGAACAAACAGAGCATGCTTGGTTCACGGATGGTTCAGCCCGATACGTGGGAACTGAGCGGTACTGGAAAGCAGTGTCGTACAATCCCAAAACAAAAAAAGATGTTGACAACGACAGGGAAAGGAAAGAGCAGTCAGTTCGCAGAACTTTACGCAGTTTACCAAGCATTGAAACAAGAGACCCCTGGTCAATGTTATGTGTACACAGATTCATGGTCAGTGGCGAATGGATTGGCAGTGTGGTTGCCAACTTGGCAAAAGAATGGATGGAAGATTCATTCAAAAGACTTGTGGGGAAAAGACCTATGGCAAGATATTGCAGAAATGTTGTTACAAAGTGAAGTCACTGTATATCATGTGGACCCACATTGTGCCACAGATTCATTAGAACGTTGGTTTAATTCTGTTGCAGATGAACACACCAAGGTTGCCTCAGTGGATGCAGAGGCTCGGGAAGACGATATGGAGGGTTTGGCCAAATGGGCCCATCAGAAATGTGGGCACCTTGGAGAAAAAGCTACTATCAGGTGGGCACAAGCTCGAGGCATCAGTCTTCCTTTAGAACTAGTGAAAACCATTATTTTGCAGTGTCCCATGTGCCAACACCAATTGCATAGACCTATACCTCAAATTGTTCGAGGCAAATTGAGAAGAGGAAAATCACCAGGTCAAATTTGGCAGATTGATTATATCGGTCCTACGCCAATCAGCAGAGGTTGTCAGTATGCATGCACTATTGTAGATACTTACTCGGGATATTTGATGGTTTTGCCGTGCAAACGTGCAACCCAATTGAACACCGTCAGATTGTTAGATCAGATCATATTACATTATGGAGTGCCTTTGCAGATTCAAAGTGACAATGGGTCACATTTCAAAGGCAAATTAGTCCAGGAGTTTTGTCAGGAAAAGAGCATTGAGTGGGTATAGCATATTCCCTACCACTCAGCTGCAGCAGGGCTAATTGATCGAATGAATGGGTTACTGAAAGAACAGTTGCGCAAATCTGGAGACAGCAGATTGGCAGGCTGGCGTGATCGTGTGTTTGATGCGGTGCAAGTGTTGAACATGAAACTCCTTTGATGCGATTAATGACTCCTACTTTGCAGGTTCAACCCAATTCAGTCGGAGAAACACTATTATACTGGGAAATTACACCAGGTTCTTTAGCTCCCTATCGAGCAACTCCATAGTCAGCAGGGGTAGACTTGCATTCTAATGAAGAAATCAGATTAGATCCAAGAGGAATAGTTGTTATTGAAACAGGGATTGGAGTACAGATTCCCCCAGAGCATATGGGATGGATTGCCCCTAGATCTGGCCTAGCATTGAAGGGAGTTCAAGTGTTGGGAGGGGTAGTTGATGCCGATTACAAAGGCGAGATTAAAGTCATCCTAATGAATAGTGGGGATCAATTGTTATCAATCCATAAGGGTGATCGAGTGGCCCAATTGATAGTCATTCCTATGATTAAGAAAGGGGAGCCTCCTTCAGTGTGAACTACCCGTGGGGATCGCGGTTTTGGCTCTTCAGACAGCATGGTACCGGGTGCAAAGGTGTGGGTGGAACAGCCAAGTGGTCCACCAGTGCCAGCAGATGTCATTGCATCAGGCAAAGATCAAGTGGTTTTAGTAATGGAGCCTGGTAGAAGGAAATCGCAATATGTACCCGCAGACAAATGTTACCTAAGAGAGTGATGTGCAACACTGATATCTCTTTTCTGGGCAAACCTATGCCAGTGCCGACAAGCCCGCCAGACCGAAGACATGGATCCGTGAATTGCGACAAACACATCAGAAGCAAGTGGAAACAACCTTGATGCCAGTTGCGCAGGAGCCCTTTATAGGACGGAGAAAACACTCTCCTATGATTACTCAAGAAGAAAATATGTGGATCTATTTGGCACAGCAAGTACTGAATATATCACACTTTTGTTTATCTGATGTGCCCAATGCTGAAGCTTTATTGACTACATGTTTAGTAGTGGTGCCGACGCCTGTTCCGGTTTTAAAGCATATTTTCAGCGTCACCCATAATGATTCTTTAGTTCAAGACTCAGACATTAGACAATCTTTTTCAGTCTACGAGTACTGCCGGTTCTGCCAAGAAACCGACAAGAAGTGGAGAAAATTGACACGTGTGATCACGTACAACGTAACCCAAGGTGATGTGTGTTATATTATGACGTGCAAAGCACAAGAAATTGGTAAATGCAGACAAACAGAGTTGACCGATCAATACAATCATACCACATTCGAGAGGAGACTGTGTTCACGAATGTCACGCAAATGCACCAGTGTAAATAACACTATGTCTTGCAATCATACAGTGATAACTGTTAGTCATTTGAATCATGTGAAACTTCCAACAGGATGGCTCTTTTCACGTGGTAACATTACATATACTTATATTCCAGCTAACATTTCTGGAGGTCCATGTGCTTTGACCCGATTAGGGATAATGATGTCTCCTTTACACTCAGCGATAACTCGAGGTAAAAGGTCAACCTTTGAATCTATGGGACTATCTCCTGTCTGTGATTCACATGTACATTTGCTATCAGAAGCTGAGGTTTTAGCATTAGCCCTTTCATTAGTAGGTGTTTGGGGTTTAGCTGCTGGAGGTTACAAATCTTTGATGAAATGTGCGTGTTTAGTAGTTAAAAGTCTTAATCATACTTTGCAGGCTTTAGAAGAATTACTCCTTGATAATCAAGTTATTAGAAAAGCTACTTTGCAGAACAGAGCTGCTGTTGATTACTTATTGCTGAAACATAATTTAGGGTGCAATGCCTTTGAAGGTATGTGTTGCTTCAATTTGAGTGATCACTCACGATCCATTGAAAGTCATATTCGAGGTTTGAGGGATCTCATTTCTCAAGTGTCTCAAGATCGTAATAAGAACTGGTAGGATTCGTTATTTTCATGGATACCTGATATTGGGGGTACACTACATTATATTTTTGCTTGCATTTTTATTATTATAATTGCTTTTTGTTGTTGCCTTCAATGTATTCCCAATTTAGCTTTAACATTTCGTAGGTTTCAGAGACCAGTTCTAGTGCCACCTGGCTACGGAAGATAAATATCCAAAGGGTGTTAGTGTTCTGCTTAATTTATGCTTGGTTCAAAATGGCGCGGGCGTGCAATGCATTCTGGGAGCGCTCAGAGCCATGTTGGATATTTACTTCACTCCGCAGTGAAAGGCTGCACTCATTTTGCTGAAGTGTTAGATTCACAGTGCTGAGACAAACATACTTTTTCAAACTTGGTATGCAGTCAAGGCCATTTCTGCTGGGAAAAGCTAACGTTGTTATGGCTTGCTACTATTCTCTGTGGAGCATGGTTTTAGAGCAGGGAGGCCCTGCGTTCCTTGGGGGGAGCTCTCGATTGACCCAGCTGGCAACCGACGGCTGTTCCTCAACTGCGCAGGTGCAATTCCAGAAGGTTCGAGAATGAACTCCCCTTTTGTGGAGTTCCTATATATGCAGAAACCCAGAGGGGTCAGGTGAGACTTCAGCCAGAGAAGGACGCTCCGTCTGGCCTTCCTGTGAGCTGTAGCACTCTCTTCATGCCCGCCCCCGGAGTCTTCCAGCCGCTTCTGGACAAGATGAGGACCAGAATTACGCTCACGGTGATGTATTTCTTTTGACTTCTTTACTTCTTCTGTGATCTACGTCCATGTTAGTTTTATGAGTTATTTCGATGTACTTGTAATCTTTGAATAAAGAGCTGATTATCTTCTAAAGAGTGTGTGGCTGTGAGTTATTGTGTCAGTCTGTTTATGGGTTGAAGTATTTGCTCTATAATTGCATTGGGGATTTATGGTTGTTCCGTGCACTTTTCAGAGGAGAGCAATACAGCGTAGGCCGTCTGAGCCTTTGCCGGGTGGTGGTGGTGGCAGACCTTGAGGGCCTGGATGCGCCACTCCCAGATGGGCCTGCAGCCTCTTCTTCCAATGATGCCTCTGGCGATGCGTGAGTGCCTGTAGGGGACATAGGAAATGTAGCCAGGTTTGTTTCCCCCATGTGTGTTGGCTTGCAAGACACATTTTCTATGGTACAGAGTGGGACCCCACACATTTGGGCAGATGGGCATGGTTGGTCATGGGAGATTACATGTGGGCCCAGCATCATGGGGATGCTTGTAGCATTGAGTGTGTGACACATGGCCAGTGGGTCTTTGGCCTGTGTGTGGGGAGGGCAGGGCATGCTGGGGAAGCTGATGTATGGCATGCATGCTTGTGGTCCTTCATGCCCCCACAGCCCCTCCCTGGGTGGCACTCACATGGTGGGGCTGAGAGTGGTGGCTTACTCATTGGCACTGGCATGGCTCTGTGGGGCACTGATGTGCAGCGATTGGCAACCTGAGCACATGTTGGTGAAGGGGGACGTGTACTTCCCTGTGGCTTGTCAGCCAAGCTAATATGGGACAGGCCAACTGGACCCGCAACATGCTGGTGTGACTGCTGCACAGTGTCGTGGTCGCTTATGCACTACAATCCCGCTGGCACAGGGTGCACTAGCAGGGGCGTGGTGTTCATGGCATTTGGATTGGTCACTTGCCACCCCTTCCCAGTGCTTTGACGCTCAGTGGTGCCCTGCCGCATGGCAGCTGTGGAGGGTGGCTGATGTGCCACCCTATCACTCCACCCTGTTGGCATGCCCAACTTCTAGGTCTGCTGACATGTGTCCCTGTCCACTGCGGCATCTTATGCTGGGCTGTCATTTGTGCATGCACTTGGGTTGGGGGGGGTTTGACTCGCCTCCTGGCTGCTGCCACCCGCCTCCGGTCCATCGACTCACTTTATTCCTTCCATATTCAGCAACGTGCTGAACTTTTCCTCCCAGGCAGTGAGGACCAGTGGCTCCACAATGCCTCCTCCAGTCTTCAGGGACTCCTGGCCGTGTTGTGGCCGCAGTCCCTGCACCCTGACCCTCAGGATGCAGCAGTCCTCTCCGTCACGAGGTACACTCACCACTGCAGTCACCTTCTGGCTGATGGCATGCCTGATGGCTGTCCTGCGATGTCTTGTGGTCTTACGCTGCCGACTGCCATAGAGTTCATCGCAGTGGGCAATGACTGCATCTGTGAGGACCACCAGCTTCTCCTCACTAAATTTTGGTTTCCACAGACAACTTTCTGCCACCTTGCCTCTGTTACTCTCCTGAGATATCCTGGCTTCTTTCCAGAACCGGATGGCTCCAGGAAGTGGAGATATTTGATGGATTGTGTTTTTCAAAATGGCCGCTGCCACGCTCCCCATTCCGGCGATGATGCAATTTCCATCATAGCGCCGGGATCGGCTGCAGTAGTGCTGTTAGCGCCGATATTTCGGCAGTAACCCTTATTTGGGCACAGTTGCCACCGGGGTGCTAATAACACCACTGCCGGAGTCGGGCACACAGTCACGCCAGGTTGTGATGCAATTCTAATACCGCCACATGACCCAGTGGTAACGATATTTCCGGCTTGATTTCTGCTCGGCAGAAATTGCGCCAGATTACCGCCGGACCAGTGATGAGACCCTTGGATAATTTACTTGGGTCTATTAGCTTGACTAATTTGTTCTCGGACATCAGAAGTCATCTACTTTTAATGTTATTCCTGCAATCTGGCTTCTCAAGCAACTTCTGAGGCCTGTGGGACAACTGGCGGCTAAACGGTAAATGACATTGTTCTCATTTAAGTAATCGTAGTTTGTTTCCACAGTGGATGTATAGGATATCCTTTGCTGGACACGTGTGCAGCTCAGCGATGCATTCCAGGAGACTGTAGCTGTCCCTTTTACCTGATTTCTGGGCATTATGCATCAATTGATTCTTCAAGCATACCTATTTTGCAATCCTCAAACACCTACGAAAAGGTAGAGCTACACTTGATTTTTTTTTTCTGTGAGTGGGTAGAGTGCTATTGTGCCATGTAGTCCCTTTCAACTACACCTCTGAACTGGGTTTCTTGTAATGCCAGCACTGATGTCCCTTGCCTCTTCATATCCCTGAAATGTGACACCCTTTTGTGAGGATACTGGGGCCCCTAACTTTAGGGCCCGTACATTGAACTTGCCTTCTTAAACGCATTTAGCTTTTGAGGGGCTGCCTTGAACGCCCCACCATAAAGTGTATCTCCTATCCTCTTCCCCTGCCTCACATTCATAAACGAAGATACACCCAACTTAGATTTAGAGGAAATACACATTTCCTCTCGACCTAGATGGAGGGAAAATACACATTTCCCTTTTCAACTTTATATGCTTTCCACCCATAATCCCAGAAAGCACCCTTTCAACTCAGAGGTTTGCCTTAACCATTGTAGAAATACTCAAGCCCCAAGAGAAGGAGAGTGCAGCATGCCACAACTGCAAGGCGGTTTATATTTTTCAGCCCTTATAATTTTCCTATATGTGCATAGGTTCAAGCTCAACGATTGCAAGCCCTGACAGGCTAAGACTTCTTCCACACTGCAATAATAATAATATTAAAAACAGCAACATCCCCAAGTTTCCCAATCAAATTACAAGATAGTTTTACCAACAGTAAACCAGTTTAGATTGAGGAAAATGAGAAAAACGTCATTATGGAGCACTACACATCCAAGACATTTTATTGTCCAGCCACCCCTGCTGAAAGCACTTAAGAAACCCACACATAACTGCTGCAAAATTTGAAGTCCTGAAATCTACCAAAGTGTTCTCATCCCAGTGGTTCCCAGCGGTCTTTCCTCACTAGGCCGCATTTGTTGCCTTGCTTTTCTCATTTCTCATGTTGTAGCAGTCTCTCTTCTCACTACTTTGAGCGGGCACTGCAATCCTGTTCACCAGTAGCAGATAACTGGATGTCTGTCTACTTCGACAGACATCACTCAGGATCTTGTCATGATCATTTCCTGCACCTTGAACTGAAGGCCAAAAGGGTATGTCCTTTTTTACATTATTTGTCATTATCCTAGCCACGGTCACCTGCGTGAGGACCGGGAAGTTTTGGAAGGAAGGTTCTAGGTACTGGATATTCTGCATTTTACTTGCTGCCAAGAGAATGTACTTCTTTGTAGCATAATTATGCAGTTTCACCACCAGATCTTGCACCACCGCTTGTGTCCCCTCACGCAGCCCTATCCTTTTTACATTTTTATATTCAGTGCCTCTGCGAAAATTAGTAGTAAGAGTTCCATAACATGTTATGATGCCATCGACCTATGAAACGTCTTAAGAGCCTTCATCCTTATAGTCTCTCTTACAGCTCTTTTTATAAGTCTTGAAATTTCAGTTGCAATAAAACATTAAAATCTCTCAGTGACCTCTGCCAGTTGTAGACCTTTGTTTTGAGCATGCGCACCACTGTCTCTGTCAAATCATCTGTCGCCCAGTGTGGCAACCTTCATTCAAATGTGGCATTTTTTTAAAACCTGAGGTATAGCTAGTGGATTAGCAATGAGTAGTTCTTAACAAACACGTCCCAAAAAAGTGGCTAGGGAGGGAGAGAGATGACGTGGTGGGGAGATTAGAGGATCCCGGACAATCAATTGCATTGCCGAGCAAAGCCCAAGATGGCGGCATATCGGCACTCCTACACCACCACAGCTGGAGCTGAACTCTGCGGTCTATGGCATAAGCACGTACCTGGAACCGAAAGACGGACGCTTAGGATGTCACAAGGAGCAGGACTGGTGATCCGAGACATGTTCCGGTGGAGAGAGAAACAAGGACCATGCAGTGAGTGGGGGCTGAGTTGGCGGAGCACATGGGTGGACAAGGCCTCGTAGACTAGCAGGGTTGCAAAAGAAAGGACGGGTCGCTCCCCGACCTCTGACCTGCACGGGGCACGGACGGTTAGACAGAAAGGCCACAAGGCAGTGGAGGGGGAGCAGAGAATTGAAAGGGAAACTGGAGTGAAATGCCCCACAACAAACAGACCTAGGAAGTACCCCAGAACAAGGGTGCCGCTGGGGAGATAGGTTGGCAGGGGACCCTGAAAGCCTGGGTATTGTGGTGGGTAAGGAGGAGGACGTAGGCTCTTATAAGACATTTCAAATATGTATTTATTAAGGAAAAGGATACTGCCTATCTCTCCCTTTTTCTGTGGGCTGCTCCTTACCTAACAAAACTAACTAAGGTGCTTGTCAGTCATCAGTGAATGTCTAAAAAGAATCTGTCCAAAATAACGCTAACTGGCCATACCACTATTTTAACTAATGAAGACAGGAGAATGACTCCCTTCTCCCGGGATAACACTTTATTTATTTGACTTGACAACACACAAAGTAAAAAGGGATGGTCACACAGCGATATCAAACTGCACTTCGCAGAGTGCAAACTTTACAGTACAGTGTTGAGATTCCATATAAATCAAAATGGTTGGATTCGAGACTCCACAGTGGGATCGGGGCTAATGGAGACACAATTCTCAGGACGACACTATTTAGGAGAGCGGGAGGGGGAGGAGAATTCAGAATCGGAGTTTGAGGACAAAGCAGACATGTAATTGCCGAATTGGTGCAAGATATCTCTTGGTCTCGAGTGTGGATGTTGTAATACACCCCAGGCCTCCTTGGCATCATGCGCCCAGTTGACTGTCCTGAGCCACTGTGCATGCGTGGGTGCCCTCAGACGAAGCCAACACATCAATATGCAGTGTACAGCCAGAACCATGCAGAGTCCCGCCAGTCTCCTAGAGTCTCGTCCCAACTGGGGAAAGTCGTGGAATAGACAACGCACTCGACAGGGTTTTATAGTGTGATCCAGTATGGCCAACAATGTGGAGCATATTTCGGTCCAGTATTGTGTCAGATGTGGGAAATACCAGATCATGTGAATGTAGGGTGCGTGGTCGGCGCCACATCTGGGGCAGCTAGGAGGAGATTCGTGGAACATGTGATGCAGTCTGGTTGGTGTGTGATGATACCTGTGCAACACCTTAAATTGTATTAATTTAAACCTAGAATATAGGAAACATCATGGGTGCGAGCGCACATTCAGGACCAGCGTTCATCGGTGATCTCAATACCTAGATCTTCTTCCCACCTGAGTCTCAGTTTGGTGAAGGAGGGGGTGGCTCTAGTCTGTAGTAGGGTGTAGAGCCTTGACACTTTCCCTTTAAAGGAGCAGTAGGAGCAGAGCTCTGCAAGTAAGGGTTCATCAGGTGGCAGCGTGGGGAAGTTGGGGTATCTGGCCTTGAGATTCTTCCGAAGGGAAGAGTATTGTAGCCATGCTGAAGGCTTCCGTTTAATGGAGAGAGGGAGGTCTGTCCATTCCAGGAAGTTGCCACGTTCAAAGGCATCGCGAAGTGTCAGGAAGCCTGCATCAGCCCAGCGAGATACAATGGATTGTGGGATGTATAGGACGCCCGGGAAGAAATTCCAGAGTGGGAAGTCGCCATGGAATGGATGGGGTGTGGTGACCGTTGTCCAGATCTTGGTGAGTGCTAGGGATGTGCTGACAACAGGGTCTGTTGAATCAGGGTCAGGTGGGACGGGTTTGAGGATGAGGGAGCCGATCGCTCGGTCACTGACCTTTAGTTTCTCTAGCCAAACATGTGGGGGGATCTATAGCGTTGAACCAGTAGGAAGCGAATTGAGATTGGGCTACCACCCAGTACCTGATGAAATCAGGGGCACCAAACTCACCTAATTCCTTAGGGGTGGTCAGTGTTGTGAGCTTGAGGCGGACTGCACCGGAATGCCAAAGAAAGGTGTTGGTTATGTGGCTTAATGACTTAAAGAAAACATCGCCTGGCCATAAGGGAAGATTGGTGAATCAGTAGAGGAGTTGAGGTAGCACTACCATTTTAAGTATTCCGATTCTACCCGCTAGTGAGATGGGTATCTTAGTCCAGCTAGCAGTTCTTGACGCCAGGTTTGTGAGGTAGTTCTGGTAATTGTCGTCGCGCAGCCTCGCAATGTGCTGGGAAACTATCACCCCGAGGTAAGTGATGTTGGATTGTGACCAAGTGAATTCCCTTAGATCAGAGGGAGGTTGCATAGCATCTGTAAGTGGAAATAGGACAGATTTAGAACAGTTTACTTTCAAACCAGATATGTGTCCAAATCGGGCTACATCACTCAGAATCGGGGCCAGGTTGGTTTCTAGGGAGCGGATGTACAGGAGGGCGTCGTCAGCATATAAGGAGACAATATCGGCCTGGCCCGCCGTGCGTAGTCCTCTGTGCGAGTGTGATTGGCACATCATGTCTGCAAATGGTTCCATGGCTATGGCGAATATTAGAGGGGAGAAGGGGCCTCCCTGTCGTGTCCCTCTGGCTATTTGGAAGGGGGTGGAGCACCTGTCCTCTGTGCGGACCCTGGTAGATGGGCCGGTGTAGAGCAGCCTAACCCAGGTTCGAAAGTTGGGGCCAAATTTGCATTTTTCAAGGAATCGCCACAAATATTCCCATGACACTGAGTCGAATGCTTTCTGCATATCTAAAGTGGCTGCCACCGCCTGTGCCTTTGGATTGATCCTACTAATCACATTGAAGAGTCTTCTCAAGTTCACGGATGTGGACCTGCCTGGGAAAAATCCCACCTGATCAGGGTGAATGATGTGGGGCATGACTGGAGCAAGTCGGTTGGCCAGTAGTTTAGCGTATATTTTCACGTCACAGTTAATTAGGGAGAGGGGCCGGTATGAGCCGCATTGGGTCGGGGGTTTGCCAGGTTTGAGAAGGACTGTTATCATTGCCTCTCGGAGAGAGGGGGGAAGTATGCCTTTTTCGCATGCTTCCTCCCACAGGGCCAGTAAGTGTGGAACGAGGAGAGATTTGTAATGCTTATAGAAGTCTATGGGGAGGCCATCCGGACCAGGGGCTTTACCTGCCGTCAACAACTCAATGGCTTCAGTTAGTTCGTCAGGAGTAAAGGGTCTCTCCAGGAAAGTACTGGCTTCCATGGACAGGACCGAGAGGGGGAGGTTTTCTAGATAGGAGTCAATTTCTGAGATCTGGGGGCCCTCAATTTTCGAGTACAGGGAGCTATAAAATGATAGGAATTCTGAGTTGATGTCCTGTGGTGAGGTAGCTAGTGTCCCATCTGGCCTTTCTATTGCCGGTATGTTGGGGGCTCCAAACTCCCGGCGTATCAATCTGGCTAGCATGCGGCCTGGTCGCTCACCCTCCCCATACTTCCTCACTGATTGAGGGCTATCCAGGAATTTAACTTCTCCAGCATTGGATCTTTCATGGATTCACATGCTTAGAATATTCCCCGTCGTCAGACTGGGAATCCTCGGTACACATATATAGCCTTTTCCTATAGGAAAACTTCCGACACTTTTGTGTCCTATCTGCGTCCTTTTAGGACCTGCCTACGCATGCTCCGTAGGCCGTCCCAGTATAAGAGGCCCGCCCCCGCGGCTCCCCTTCAGATTTCAACCGTCTCCAAAGATAGTGGGATCTCCTCGCGTAGTCTCTACTGCTAGATTTTCGAATTGTCGAAACTCCTGTGAGTTTGTTAAATTTATCGGAATATCGGGTAAACCTCTTTTTCGCCCGTGTGCCACGTGCAAATTGAAGAAGGTTTATGAGGGGGACGGCCATTTAGACTGTATTTATTGCCTCCACCCTCACCACTCGGCAGACCAGTGTGAAATATGTAAAGGTTTTTCCCAGAAAACCCTGAAGGATCGTAACCGCTGGTTGGTATCCTGGTTAAATGACGGTGCGTGAGCGTACCCTCAGTCAGAGGTGGGCTCGGTGCGCAGTGTGGCCTCTGCGAAAACATCAGGAGCCCCTCGACGCTCAATCTCGTCGGAACCCCCGGCTAAGAAGTCACGACCTGTGGAAAAGGACGTTCCACGAAGTCACTCTTCTAAGGACTCTTCTAAAGACTCTGCAAGAAAGACATCTTCGTCCACTTCGTCGAAGAAAGGAAAGGAGAGGCCTAAATCCTCCTCGGGCGATCAGCACAGATCAGCCACGAGTAGAGATTCGGATAAACGCAGGGAGAGCGCTGTGAAGGCGGGACCGCCTAAACCACCTGCAGGCCCATCGTCGACGACGACGAACCAGTCGGTGTCTTCACTGCCGCTGACGCAGTCGATTTCACCCGTCATCAACCCAGCGACGACCTCGGCGACGATGTCCTCGTCGACGGAAGTTCTGGCCTGGAGACCGGAGGTATTTTATATGTGGTTGCCTGACACATTGCTACAGGAACAGGCAGCGTCAATTGCCTCGAAAGAAGACGACGGCTTCAGAATTGTGAGCCCGGAGGACCTCGGTCTACGACCCAGGTTTCCATCAGGAGCAATCTGCTCTCAGGTGTTTACCCAACCTCCAAGCTCTCAGGCGACCCTGTCCATGGAGGTACTGTCCGCTTTACACTCGCTTCTGAAATCGCTGGACGAAAGGCTTCCACCTGTACCGTCGACACCCCCCGTCGACGATCCCGGCACTTCACACCGCCCGACCAAATCGATCGGGGTTCCAACTACTCCAGCAGTCCAGGAGGAAGGTGAGCTTTCGGACTCCCTATCTGACCACGGGTCAGCGTCAGATATATCCCTCTCACCATCTAGGGATCCATCCCGGGTGTCGGATGTGGAAATGGAAACACCAAAGAGTCCTGCTCACCCGTCACCACCGGACGATATAGGTTCCTTTCATTCTATGATGGAAAAAGCGTGCAAGGAGTTTGGCCTGGTCCAACAGGAGGAGAAAAAGGACTGTTTTCTTTTTGACCATATGGGCAAGAGTAGACGCTCAATATTCTCAATACCCATTTTAGACCATGTCTGGAAAGAAGGTGTCCAAACCATGCGTCACCCATTTTCTGAGGCGGCCGTCAAAGGCCGCATTGAAAAGAAATTTAAAGCACCAGACTCTACACCGAAGTGTCTTTCTGCTCAACCTACTCCGGACTCGGTGGTGTCGTCGGCGGCGACGAGAAAAGCAAAGGCCCAACATAAATGCTCTACCCCTCCAGATAATGAGGCGAGGCGCCAGGACGTATTTGGTAAGAAGGTTCTTTCTGTGGGGGCCTCAACGGTGAAAGCAGCTAACTCCCTGGCGATTGTGGCCAGATATGACAGGGAGATGTGGCACAGACTGGCACCTATCCTGGACCACCTCCCGGAAGAACATAGAAGAACGGCAATGTCCCTGGTTCGAGAAGGCGAAGAGGCATCGAATCATGTTATTAACATAGCGGTGGACCTGGCAGATTTGGGTTTTAAACAAATAAATAACGGAGTTGTTCTAAGACGCCAGGCTTGGCTTAAGTGCACCAACTTCAGACCCGAAGTACAGTATAAGGTTTTGGACATGCCATTCGAAGGTGATCTTCTTTTCGGAGAAAAGGTGGACGAGGCCTTGAAGGGCATGAAGGAGGACTCAGATACAGCACGCTCGTTGGGTTCTCTCCAGAGTGGTAAGCCCTTTCGTTCTTTTCGTCCCTTTAGAGGAGCATCTGGAAACGCAAGATTCTCAGCATCCTGGGATAGATCTTTTGGTAGATCAGCGTATCCTTCCCAAGGATATAGACGCGCTTCGCAGACCTCAAGCCGGCGCAGAAACTTCCAGTCTTCCAAGAGACGACCAACTTATTCGTCGTCGACGAGCAAACAGAAAGACCAGCAATGACGGCAAGCGTGCCGTTCTGGGAGGAAGAGTGTCAAGCTGCATCGAGGAATGGGAGACCATCACAACAGATCAGTGGATTTTGGACACTGTGAGGTACGCACATTCCCTACTATTCAAATGCAAACCTCCAAAATGTCCACCAATACACCTATCCCAGCCACATCTAAACATCTTGAGGCAGGAAGTAACACTCATGTTACAGAAAGGCGCCATCGAATTAGTCCCTGCATTGCAGAAAGGCCTAGGGGTATACTCACGGTGTTTTGTGGTAAAGAAGCCAAACGGAAAGTGGCGCCCTATTCTCGACCTGCGAAATCTCAACAAGACCCTACAGAGTCAAAAATTCAAAATGCTTACACTGCAGGAGGTGATCAGATCCGTCCAAAGGGACGATTGTTTTGGCGTCACTAGATCTACAGGACGCGTACTTCCACATTCCGGTGTGTCAAAAAACAGGAGGTTTCTGAGGTTCATGGTAGGTCAGACACACTACCAATTTGCAGTTCTCCCATTTGGTCTAAAGTCCTCCCCAAGAACGTTTACAAAATGTTTGGCACCTGTGGCAGCCTGGCTGCGAAAGGGAGGGCATCATGTATACCCGTACCTCGACGACTGGCTTGTGAGGGGTTCCTCCCCAGCGTCGACCAACGACAGTGTACATGCCACCTTACAACTTCTGCAACGACTGGGGTTCGCAGTGAACTTCGAAAAGTCTTCTATAAAGCCCTCAAAGAGCTTGAAGTTCTTTGGAGCTCAATTCGAAACCCACTCGGGAATAGTGAAACCGTCCCTAGACAGAATACTGAAGATCGAACAACTGACGAGTCAACTTCGCCTACAGAACACATTTTCCGTGAGAAAATATGTGGCAATCCTGGGTTCCATGGCTTCGTGCATCCACCTAGTGGCAAACTGCCGATTGTTCATGAGGCCTCTACAGGAGGTCCTGTCAGACAGATGGAAGCAGGCCACGGGCCGGTGGTCGGACAGGATAACCGTCGACAACGACGGTGTCATCAGATCCCTCCAATGGTGGATATTCTTTCACAACCTGGACAGAGGAGTTCCTCTACAAGAGCCGGAATTTCAGAACACCATCATCACGGACGCCTCCCTGACAGGCTGGGGAGCACACATGAACGATAATCAAACCCAGGGCAGATGGTCTTCGACCGAATCGCTCCTACACATCAACATGCTGGAACTGAGGGCAGTGAGATGGGCCTTGAAATCATTCCTTCCACATATCAAAGGATCAAAAGTAAGAGTGCTGGCAGACAACACAACAGCCATGTTCTAATTGATAAAGCAAGGGGGCACCAGATCCAGGACCCTTTCAGCGGAAGCTCAAAAGATCTGGCACTGGGCGTTGAAACACAACATATCCTTAGTGGCTTACCATCTCCCAGGTGTGAAGAATGTGCAAGCGGATTCCCTGAGCAGGACAATGGCTCAAATACACGAGTGGGAGCTGGACACCGGTCAGCTTCAAATAATCTTCGAAAGGTGGGGGACCCCCTCAATCGACCTCTTCGCAACGAAAGAAAACAGGAAATGCGAACAGTTCGCGAGCAGATGGCCTCAAAAAGGATCCCTGGGGGAAGCGTTCTCGTTTCCTTGAACGGACAAATTCCTGTACGCTTTCCCTCCGTTCCCCCTTATACGGAGGACAATCCAGGGGATTCGCAGGTACAAATGCCGGGTCATTCTAGTGGCACCGTATTGGCCGAGACAACCATGGTTTTCCGACCTCCTACATCTGTCGTTGGAACAGCCTATAACTCTCCAGAAACTGCCGAGCCTACTGTCCAGGGACAAGGGAACGGTGTGGCACCACAATCCGGACAGCCTCAACTTAACAGCATGGCTCCTGACTTTTCAGAGTTTGGCAGCTTGAAAGTCTCGTCGGATTGCCGGAGAATTCTGCAGGCGGCTAGGGCCCCTTCGACTAACAAATCATACATATGCAAATGGCGAAGGTTCTGTACGTGGTGTCAAACACAGCACGAAATTCAGCCTTTAGAAGTAATCCCTGAACAAATTCTTCCGTATCTTCTTCACCTAGCTGAGAGTGGTCTGTCATCATCGTCCATCAAAGTGCACTTGGCGGCCATTTCAAGGTTTACGAGGAGGAGACAGTCTTCACCATTATTCAGTGACAGACTGGTGAAACATTTCATGAGGGGACTCTTTAGAACTTTCCCCCCTACGAAACGGTTCCCACCGTCGTGGAGTTTAAATGTGGTGTTGGCGGCCTTAATGAAGCCTCCATTTGAGCCAATGTCCTCTTCATCCATGCAGTTCCTATCTTGGAAACTGGCTTTCTTAATTGCCATTACATCGGCTAGAAGAATGTCGGAATTACAGGCATTGGTCATTGATCCTCCATATATGAGATTCTTTAAGGACAAAGTAATTTTATCAACTAACCCTACTTTCATCCCGAAAGTACCGACGGTCTATCACAAGCACTCGACCATTGCTCTCCCTACTTTCTTTGCGACACCGTCGTCGACGGCGGAAAAAGCCCTTCATACTCTGGGCGTCAAAAGGGCGTTAAAATTTTACCTGCAAAGGACGCAAGATATCAGAACTACCAGACAGTTGTTCATTGCCTACAGTCCGTCGACGAGAGGAAGGGCAATCTCCAAGCAAGGCCTGGCTCGTTGGGTCTCTTCGGCAATTACTTTTAGTCACTCCAAGGCTGGGAGACCTCTACAAGGACGCCCTAGAGCCCATTCCACGAGATCGACAGCCTCCTCCGTGGCTCTATGGGCAGGAATTCCTCTGACAGACATCTGCCAGGCGGCGGCATGGTCTGTCCCACACACGTTTACGCGCCATTACTGCCTGGAAAGGCAGCACGCGGACGAGGTACAGATGGGAAGAGCTGTCCTGCGCCATCTGTTTCAATGAGGTAAGCTCCACGCTGTGGAGAATCTGTTTTCTACCTTTTTTGATGACTGTATACTTTATGGGGGTAAGGTTATATGAGTTAACTTATTCCTACTGTACATATGCATTGTGTAGTATGGTGAGGGTATTACATTACATTCTCACCTCCATCTCAAGTGTTACTGCTATACAATCTATTCTAAGCATGTGAATCCATGAAAGATCCAATGCTGGAGAAGGGAATAGTTTCTTACCTGTAACTCCATTTCTCCAGCATTGGTATCTTTCATGGATTCACATGCGCCCGCCAACCTCCCCGGAATGCAATGTATTTGATAAGTTTAACCCTTCCTACTTTGGAGGGGCCGAAATCTGAAGGGGAGCCGCGGGGGCGGGCCTCTTATACTGGGACGGCCTACGGAGCATGCGTAGGCAGGTCCTAAAAGGACGTAGATAGGACACAAAAGTGTCGGAAGTTTTCCTATAGGAAAAGGCTATATATGTGTACCGAGGATTCCCAGTCTGACGACGGGGAATATTCTAAGCATGTGAATCCATGAAAGATACCAATGCTGGAGAAATGGAGTTACAGGTAAGAAACTATTCCCTTCTCTTTCTGCAAGGTCGCGGAACCTATCTAGCTCCAGCCCTATCAATGCTAGTGTGTCCGGGGAGTGGTCCTGAGCATATTGGGTCTCTAGGTTAGTTAGAGACAGTTCGCTGTCAGCGATATCTACATGGATACCTTTCAGGATGCCACTGCCTTTGGATATGGCGACACCCCTGGTATATGCTTTAAAGCATTCCCAGAGAGTGGCTTGTGATTGCACAGAGTTTGTGTTAATCTCAAAGAATTCTTCGATGGAAGATTCGAGTTCGGACGCAAAGGTCTGATCAAGGAGGGCATGGGGCCACATTCTCCATTGTCTTGTTTTATCATAGTCTTGGCCCCAGTTCAGTGAGATAATCACTGGTGAATGGCCTGATAGTGTTCTGGTCTGATAGGATCGCCAGGTGGGTTAGGCACCTGATCAGTATGTCTGATATGAGCCATTTGTCTATCCTAGAGTGTGAGTTGTGCACTGAGGAATAGTAGGAGTATGTGCGGGAGTCAGGGTACATAAGTCGGCAGGCATCCACCACTGCAAGTCGAGGTAGACTTGTAAGAATCATGTGTGCAGCTCTAGAGAGCTGGTGAGGTCTAGAGCCCGATCTATCCAGGTTGACGTCCAGTATCGTATTGAAGTCGCCGCCCCATATGATTGGGACCAGGGGGTAACTGTATAGGACAGAGGCCAGGTGCAGGTAAGTCGGGGTCATCAATATTTGGGCCATATATATTCATTATAACCACTTCCTGGTTTTGCAATTTGCCTACTATGAGTACATACCTCACAAGCGGGTCTATGTGTGAGTGGTTGCATGAGAATTTAAGATTCCAGTGTATTAGAGTAAGGGCGCCTCGACTCTGGGTGGAGTAATTAGTGTAGAATCTCTGGGGTCCCCACTGTTTGGCAAATCTTTCACATTGTTCAGAGCGGGCATGGGTCTCATGTAGGCATAGGATTTTTACGCCGTGGCGTTCAGCATGGAGTTGTATCTGCTGCATCTTTTTATAGTTACCTAGGCCCCTTACATTCCAGCTCATGAAGGTTAAGCTGCTATCTGCCATTTGTACGGAGGTGTTGACTGGGTTTTAGCCTATGAGTCAGCGGTATCCAATGCCAAATCGGCTTGTGAGGGTGTGTCTTCCTATCTGTGTGCCTTTGGTGTACAATTGTGGCATGTGTGGCATCCCCGGTCGTTGTCAAGACTTTTTTAACATAACATCCTGTTCCCCCCCCCACTCATATCCCTCCCCCAAACAGAGGAATGGTACCCCAACAAAACCACAACAATATCAAACTTCTCGGCATCAGCGCCTGGGGGCCTGTTAGCTGGCCTGGCGATGACGCAACGGACTGGGGAGAGTGCGAGGATATTTCCAGTACAGTAGGGTTATTTGGTGTGTTTAGTATAGGCTGCATGTGCAGCGGATCCATGGTTAACAACAAGGGAGCAACTGTAACCTATTAATGCGTTACTGTGAGGGATAGTGAACACCCAGAATATCTGTAATCATAATCAGGTCTCCGGCATCACGACCGGGGGTCCGTGAATCAGTCTGACATTACTGCTTTGAACTGGGAAGGTATTAGGAAATCATTTGTTACTAAACACCATGAGTCTGTGTGGTAGGTGAAGGCCACATACTATAGGATCAACATAACAAGAAGGAACAAACTGATAGCAATATGCCCTTGCGGGGCATGATCGCTACTATGAGCAGAGCCGCATGTGGGTCCGCCGCTGGTATAGGCATAATCGGTAACAACGAAACAATGTAAATTCACTGCATAAATGGGTGAGATCAGCTGGGGAAATGTTCATCAATACATTTTGAGGCCTCTTCCGGGATCGTGAAGAAGAACGTTTGATTAGAGTGTTCAATCCTTAATTTTGCAGGGAATAGCATCGAGTATTTAACCCCCAAATCTCGGAGTCTCTTTTTCACAGCCATAAAGGTTTTACATTCTTGCTGTACAGCAACAGAGAAATCCGGATAGAGATGGATCCTCGCGGACCCAAAGAGCAACTGCCCTTTAATCCTGGCTGCCCGTAGGAGGGCATTGCGGTCCCAGAAGTTTAAAATTCTGGCCATGATGGGCCGTGGAGGAGCACCCGGTCTGGGTTTTGCGATTAGAGAGTGGTGGGCCCTTTCAACTGTGAACTGAGGGAAGAGTTTCGTATTATCCAAGAGTGTTAGAAAAGTGCGTTCGACATAGTCTTCCATGGGTTTCGAAATATTGTCCTCGGGTATTCCGACAATGCGCAGGTTATTTTGCCTCGAGCGGGATTTCGAGATCATCATTTTTCTTCTCAACTGCCAATACCCGACTGGAGAGCGCCACAACCACCGCATGTAGAGAGCCCAGGTCGTCTTCCGTTGCACCCACCCATGTTTTAATTTCGGCATCTTTTCAATGTGTGCTTTTATAGAGGAGATGGTGCCATTCATGTCGTCGAGTTTAGTGTGCAAGGTGGTGAAGCCCTCCCGAATATACTCCAGCATCTTCTGTGAGTCCTCTGGGGCTGTAGGGGCAAGGAGGTGGGTGCCTCCTCCGGAGTCTCAGCCGCTGACATGGACGATGTTTTTGTAAACATATTTAGTGAACTTTGTTTTTTTCCCTGCGCCCGCGCCTTTAGTCATGGTGATGATTAAGCTAAGGGGTTCCTGGAGCAAGGGTGAGCGTGAGTAGTCGAGGATTTGGAGTACCTTGATGACAATTGCTGGAATAGGGGTATCTGGGCAGGTGGTTGTGCAGTTCTTTCTGCTTGCTAAGTCTGTATAGAGGCCCCTGACTACGGTGCGTTCTCAGGCTTCTTTTTAATGTGCGGGTCTGTGCCACTGTAGTAGTCTCTGAGTACTGACCCTCTTTAGGCTCAGCGCAGGCAGCGACGTCCCTGTGTAGTCAAAACATGCCCGCATCAGCAGTAACGGGGGGACTGGTGAGCTTGCTGCCGGTGTATGTCGACGGAACCCGCTGTGTGCAGGATAGGACCTGGTGATCTAGCTGGGCCGTGTCAACCGAAGTGCCCCGTGAAGCGACTAGGGAGTCTTGGCATTATCTGGGGCCTGTAGTAACGCTCACCTGATTCCCACAGAGGCGCAGGTCTGGCTTCAAGTGCTGATGCTTCTTCAATGGTGAAGCGCAGGACTCTGAAGATGGACAGGGAGGGCCCTCTACTCTGGCTTCTCCGGCTCGCAGGAATATTCCCCTGTGCGTGAAAAGGGAGTATTACCTACTGACTGAGTTATGATCAAGCCTCCCACTCTCTTCCAACCCTCCACGATACCCTTCCACGATTCCCTGTGAAGTCTCACCTTAGGGTCAGGAAGGATGAGCTCTACATCCGGCTTCTGATGCAGGGGTGCGTTGAAACCCAGTTACTTCACTGGATTGAGGATTGATGGGAGTTCAGGTAAGCTTGACTATTCAGGTAAGGCTCTGTAAAAGTTCTGTTGCAAGTTCAAAAGTCCAAGCTTAATAATAATGTTCATTGTCTTTTTGCAGCAAGCGCTAATGTTTGTCTTTTTTCCCCTTAGAGGCCGGGGTTCGGAATGCCGGAGATATGGCATACGCCCGAAGTGAAACGTGCAGTTCCAGTTCCAGTAAATGGCAGGTTAGTTCTGGATGAGCGCTCGGGAACTGACTTTGCATACGCTCATTCAATGTCTTTGTCTTTTTTCCCCCATAGGGGCCGGGGTCCGGAAAATGCCTGGAAGCGGCAAGACCCGAAATGAAATGAGGTAAGTCTTATTCCCTTCCTTCTCTCACCTCTTATTCTTGTCTTTTTCTCTAGACTCTGGAAAGTGGCTGTGTATCCGGATGATCGCTGCTGAAGATGGAGGAACCCAGAAAAGGTGAGTGAAATGCAGCTCTGCAGCGATCGTAACAAAATGCTTTTAAAAATAATGTCTTCCCTTTCAGGATCGTCGGTGATGTCTCCGTGGTGCAGATTTAGCTGGTAAGGTCTCTTGTCTCCCTTTGCAGGTGACCCAGGATGCTGACAGGCGTGGCTGAAGTCCAGATGCAGGAGCTGACACGGTGAGCGTCCAGCTGCGAGGAGCAGAACAACGTGAAGCGTGAGTTGCTGATCAGGTGTGGTTTAAATAGCTTTCGAAGAAGTCCCAAGTGTGTATCCTTCCTCCGATCAGGTATGTATCCTTCCCCGACCACACCCGGGTGGAAAGTAGTCCCACAGGTAAAGTAGTTCCATTCAGGCCTCAAGAGGGCCTGGATGTGGCAGCATGGTCTGCATCAGGTAAGTGCACATGAAAACACTTGAACACATGTCTAGCTTTATGAGCCTGGCGCCTAAGGCGCCAGGACTGCATCCAAAGGGCCCCAGCTTGGGCCGGCTGGCACTCCCCTGGGGGAAATGATGCCTGCCTCTGGGGTCGCTGGGTCGGACCTGGGTCCTTGGAGGTAGGCATCATGACACCTGTAGCGCTGATCTAATGTAGATTTACCCTCCAGCCCAGTCCAATCACAAGCCTAAAATTGGCTCCTATGTTACACCTATATTAATTATTGTGAATTGCTGGCCTCGAAGGGGGGGGGGGCCCAGTGAGAACCCAGTTCCAGGAGGGTCTATGATGGCGGCACCCAGGGGGGCCTGCAACTTGACTGCCAGGTGTTGGTGGTGCACTGGGAAAGTGCACAAAAGCCGGTTTCTCTGCTCATGGTCCAACAAAAAACGCCACAGTGCCCTGGCTCCTGGAGGGGATTATGCTGCACCCAGTGGAGGGCCACCTGAGGAGGGCCGCCGCGAGTGTTAATTTCAGGATTCAGGGAGGAGGGGTTCTCCAGACCCTGGGTATTTGCCTTGTTAGGGCCCCCTAAGACCGGGGGGTGGTGGGAGGAACAGCCAGGGTTCACCGCCGCCAGAGCCCGCACAGCAGCGCCGCGGGAGCGGCCAGTCTTCGCCCCCCCGAGCTCCCCACCTTACCGTGCGATGGTCAGCAGTAACGGGAGTAGGGCAGCAGGAGGGGAGCTGACGAGTAGTCCAACCAGCGCGGCCACGGCGGTGACGGCGAGGACCACCCGCGCCGCATGTGTCCACAGCGCAGGAGGGCACCAGGTCTCAAGAGATTGAGCTTCGGGCAGGTAGGGACAGTCTGCAGCGGTCCCCGGCCCCCCGGGTGTGATGATGGGGCAGCGCACAGTGCAGGCGCAAGCCAGCGCGCTCTTCGGGCCGAACGCCCCTCTCCCACTCAGGCCAGCAGCACCAGGACGCCTGGTGATAAGGCAAGCCGCGGCCTCCAGAGCCGCAGTGCGGGTCAGGCAAGGCGTCCACCGCCCGGGCTCTTGCGGCGGTTGCAGCAGCTCCTCACGAGGGATTTCAGCTTGGAAACTTAGGAGAGATGTAGAGTGTGGCTTCCCGGTAATGCCACTTCAAGGTGGAATGATAGCACTGCACCAGAGAGGTAAGGTTAGGGGATATGTACTCTCCCTGTCCGGAGCTCGGCACTCAGGCAGCCATCTTGCTTCGGCGCAACAGCGCCCCCTCCAATAGATGATTTTCACATGGTCTCATAATGAGGTTCCTTTGACCTTAGACTGATATCTTCTCCCATTAAGGATTTCCGTTCGTTCGTTACTCCCCTCTTTACTTTTACGACAAAGAGTTATTCTTCTCTTTTCCCAGGGGAAGGATATCCAACCTTTATGACTCTCTCTCTTGAGATTCTCTTCCCTTCGATGTAATTCACAAGCTTTGTTCTCTTTATTACTTCTGTCTTTTCTTTAACCAAATATTCATTCACATCAGATAATATGCATGTCGCACACATTTCCAAAAACCACAATTCAATAATAATTGCATCTATTACAAAGCTGTGACATCATTTCTATCTCCCAATACTGAGCAACAAGAAAAAGTATAACTTATCAACCGTTTGACTACATTTAGTTCCCCTACGTTCCCACCAAACCACACAGGTCTATTCAAGGTATCTCAACGTCTTCCTACTATCCTGCCCTTCCTCCTAGTTCTGATAGCATGTCTAACAAATTTAGTCTTGCAGGGATGTACAAGCGGTAAGCGGTTGATGTCTCTATCGGCAAATCCTAGAAAGGGTAACCAGATTGTGCCAAAATGTTCCTTGTCATCATGAGATAACTGCTGTTATTTTCTCCATACTGAGAGTCTCCCATATTATATGATACCACTTTACTATTGTTGGAACCTTGCGCTTATGCCACTGCCGTGAAATACATTTTTTAGCGCACAGCACCAGGATTGCACCTCCTCCTGGCTTTAGTTCATCTGTTGTTAGAATGTTGAGCTGTGATAATGCCATATCCCAATTGATATTACAACCCATGATCGTGCTAACCCTCGATTTAATCTCTTGCCAAGGAATTTGCAGCTGAGTAACTCCCATGTTGTATCGAAGCGTCAAATGGAAAGGTGAAAGTACTCACATAAAATAAATTACTGAATAAAGAGGACCGCGTCGGAAGGAGTGACACCAAATGTGAGAACTGAAGGTAGCAAAGAAAATTGGAAATGGCTAGCGGGCTTATTGGTGGACAAAATTTTAAACCAATAATGCCAAGGTGACAATAAGGAAAGGAACTTCAGACTGGCCTGTCTGTTGGAACACCAGGATTTTACCATTTGTTTGCAAAGAGAGAACTGCAAATTGATGCCTTTGATGTCCTATACTTTCAGGAAATCTGGATAAGAGAAACCGGGCCTCATTACGAGTCACCCGGTATGGAAAATAACGGTGGCGTTAAACCCGCCGCCACCGTTGTTTCCATACCGGGTGATCTCGAGTTCTGTAGCCGGGAGGTGTCATTCCCGCTAGGCATGACCTGGAAGGTTTAACACCACCCGCCTGCAGGCAGACGTGAAAACACTGGCACCATCACGAGATGGTGCCGGTGTTTCCACTTCCCCATTCCTATTGAGTCCTATCGGACTCAATGGGAATGGGGATTTACCGAATTCCGCCTCCGGAATTCCCGGGTCACTGGGGTCGTAATGCCCCCGTGATTCCGGAGGCGGAATGGTAATACGAGTCCGGCAGTAACCTGCCGGAAATTCAGGCATGGTTACCGCCGGACTCGTAATGAGGCCCACCCTGTCCGTAGAGTGATTTAACCTCATTCTGAACCCTTCCATTAAGGTACCAAAAGGAAGATCAATGGCGGGCCTCTTGATGGCCTTTAAAAATTACTTGCATCTGAGATTGCATCTGAGATTGTTGGATATGCTGCACCCATCCGCATTCATTCAGATCTATCTTTAGAACTGCCCAAGTAAGGGTCTGCTACTCAACAAGTATTAGTAATTACAAACATCTACTGGAATCCTTCAGTCCTGGCAGGTTCTCATTTTCCTGATCAGATTGCTGAAATGGTGGATCAGCAACGAGAAAAATGGAAAGACCCCTGGTTCATCATAGTGGCCATTTTAACTGCACCTGCATTGATGCAAACAACCAAGCAATTGAAGAGGATTTATTAACTCTGTCCAACACGGAGAGAAGAGGCCTGCGTTGGAGAAACACCATGCTTTCCAGAGATATAATTATCCTAAACGGAATTACACCAGGTGACAAACCCGATAAGATTAAGAGAAAGCGGGGTAAGGGTGGTCAGATTCTGGACTGTAAATGTGTTTCAAGTAACATGAGCAAGGTGGTGTTAAAGATGGAAGTGGAAGACATGATAGCAAGCAACCACAACTTACTTAGCCTGATAGGAGCACCTTTAGCCATAAAAAAGGCAAGATCTACAGATCAAAGCTGGGCGTGACACCAGGAAGAAATAGACCCTGGATTAGACCAGAGAAAATTCGCGGCCTAAACAACAACCTAGAAAGGTTAATACACAACTTGAAAGAGCTGGAGGATTGTCCGGTAATTGATTATGGCACTCTACTCCAAAAGAGAGAAAGTGATTAAGAAAATCATGATGTCACATCGCCATGTGTATGACAGAAAGATGGCCAAGAAAAAGAAAATCCTCAAAAGCATGATCTGTGTACTCAAGAAAGCGGCCACAAGTCAAGCAAATATACTGATCCATAAAGTGAAATTGCCACATCGTAACTGGACTAGAATCTGCAAGCGACACATGCTTCAGCAAGACGCAGAAGAAATGTTCCGCAGGGTCAGGACTAAGAACACGGCCGAGATATGGGCAATAATAAACTAGATGGACTCTCCACAAGCTACCCTAATTACAAATCCAATTACAGCAGACTCCTGGATCAAATACTATGCAAAGTTCCAGGACAGAGAGGAGAGGGTAACGATAGGAACAGTGGGCAAGTCAGATTTGGGAGAATGTTTGCCCATTGACTGGGCAACAAATGAGTTGACCATCATAAGAGCAAGTAACTCCAAAGACCCAGGACCTGATGGGATGACCAACGAGAGGTTGGAACAAGACCCGAATGAATGGGCGAGATTCCTTCATCTTCTTTTTGAGTACATCGTAAACACACAAAGAGTGCCAGAGTCATGGAAAGAAGCAATAATTGTGCCAATTTATAAAAAGGGGTTGAGGACGGACCCCCAAAACTATCGACCAATAGCCCTGTTGGACGTGGCCGGCAGGTTGTTTGCGCACAATAAGGGCTTGAAAATGTTCATGGCATTTATAGACTTTTCACAGGTATTTCACACAAACGACCGAAATTGTGGAGGAAAATGGCAGAGTGGAAATGTCCTGGGGCAATTTTGGAAATCATCAAAGATTTATACTCGGGAACAACCATGAAAATAAGATCAGACAAATCTGTTCTTTTAACAAGCCCTATACCAACCAACATAAGGCTAAACCAAGGGTATCCGTTGGCACTGGATTCGTTTAACCTCTCTGACCTGGATAAAGCGTTAGAAACAACTAGATGCTTCCCACCAAAAATAGCAGGAGTGTCGGTTGTCAGATTGTTATACGCCAATGACATTGTGTTGGTGGATCAGACACCAATAGGACTCCAACGGCAGCTGGAGTCACTCCAAATATATTTAGATGCCAATGACTTACAAATTGACCCAAATAAATCTAGGATTATGTCGTTTGGGGTGACTCATGGAGGCTGCAACAAAAAACTATTTCAATGGAACATGCAAAGAGAAAAAATAAAGGAGGTATCTTCCTTTACTTACCTGGGTGTCTGTGTGAACACCAGCAAATGCGACGCAGCAAGAACAGAAGATTTAAGAAGGAAGGCTAAAAATATGGCAGCCCAATGGTGCTTGTTATTGAAAAGATTTTGTGGTTTTTCCCTAATTCCCCTGATTGATTTCTACTGGATGAAGGTGATTCCAATTCTAACATATGGCGCGGAAACATCTTTCTCAGCCTCGGAACACATTTGGACAAAATCAGAAGGAATCTTCTAGAAGAAGGTCCTGCGGCTGCCCAAGAGTACACCTATACAGGTCGTGAGGATGGAATTGGGGCTATCATCTATGAAAGTCATAGCAACCTGGAAATCCTTGACTTTCTACCGAAGGTGTATAGAAGAAGAGCCAAGTGGAGGATTCCATGTGTCAAAAAAGGCCCTAGAAATCAACAGTGAAGACACTTTAAAAGAATGGCGCACTACCTGTCAGGCGACATCAAGGACTTGGGTGAATCGGAATCCTCTTTAGTGAGGGATCCAAACAGAATCAAAATAAAGCTCTATACTAAAGACTGGATTAGTACACAGGATGAAAGATTAAGGTATAAACAATTTGGATCTTATTTTCTTGATGCCAGGAAATTTAACACCTTACCAAAGTACCTCCAACTATTTCCGAATAGTTTCTCCAGAGCTCAATTCATGCGTTTTCGCCTGAGCTTGTTTCCAACAAGGGAAGTATTGTCATTAAGGGAAAGAAACACAGCAGAGGTGACCTGCAGACTCTGTAGAAATAATGATTAAAAAGAAACTCTGAAACATTTAACCCTGACTTGTCCGGCGCTAAAATACGCTCGAACGAGACTGTTGGGAGAAGTGATCACAGGTCGCGCATCTCGAACAACTGATTAATGGTGGCAAGTGTTAGCTGAAGGCGTCAAAACTCACATCACTTTAGCCTTGATCAATCTGCTGTTAATCATATTTAGAGAAATTGACAGTTTGGATCTTGCATAGAACGTTGTGCAGAAGCGATTACTGAGGATCACTATGATCAGTGAAGGTGATAAATAAGCATCTGTTTATTTTATGAATGAAGCTGGATGTCGGTTTTAAAGATTTCTTATGTTGTAAAGCTATACAAAATGCAGACAAAACATAACATAAAATAAAAATAATAATCTCTTGCCAAAAATGCTGTAACTGTGGGCAGCACCACCATATGTGTCCTGTCGTCCCCTCCGTGCTACAGTCCCGCCAACACATTGGACAGTCCCGCCTCTGTTCATCTTGTTCATCATCTTCAGTGTATAATGCCATCTATATAAGATTTTATACTGTAACTTCTGATTCTGTGCGCACTTGTTTGGTCTGAATACCTCTTGTGCTTTTTGCCTCCACTCTTTGAGCTATCTACCTATATATGTCACCCATTTACTCTTTACGCTCAGTTGGGGTTGTCCCTCCCCTCCCAGTAAGATTTTGTACATGTTCGAGATGAGACCCCTAGTAGTCTCACTGTCATAAATGATTCTCTCCCAATACGTGTGCACTCTAGTTGCCCCTTCTGCTATTGTTAAGGTTTTCTCCCCGTGTTTAATCTGCTGGTATACAAAGAGGTCTTCTTTCTGCAGCCCAAATTATTGGGAACAGTCTTCAGATGTTTTAAATGGTGTTGAGTCATACAGGTCCCAGATTTCTCTCAAGCTTCCTATTATCCATCTTTCGAACCTTTTATACTCTTTTCCGGGGGAAAGACCAAGTACCCAAATACAGGTGTATGTGGTGAGGGCCATGGGGCCAAGCTATACCGTCTGTTTACCTTTGCCCCAGATCTCTAATGTGCATTTCATTATTAGGTTCTCCCTAAGCCGCCTCCTGTCTATCCCCCCTTCTTAACCATGGTACCTTTCACATATTTTCTCCAGCAATCGCTTGTTTCCATCTGTATCCAGTGCTTCATGTTTGCCTCCCCTGCCCTCCTCCGTCTGCACTCGTAACTAAATAACCTGGTAGTATGTCCCTATGTTTTCCAGAAGACCCACACCGTCCTAAGGTTTAGCCCTATATAAGACAGTCCTCCCATTGTACGGCTTCTTCCCGTTCCGCACAAAGTGTATTATTCCCTCCTGCACACCCTTCAGCACTTTCCCTGCTATCGATATCGGCAGAGCTTCATACAAATACAAAAGCAGGGGGAGAATATTAATTTTTTAAATTTGCTAACTTCCCTAACCACAATACAAAATAGGCCTTTCCCTCTAGCAAGATCCTTCTTGATTTGGTCCAGCATAGGGGGATGGTTTGCTCTATAGATTTATTGCTGGGTCGAAGTTAAGTTTACTCTGAAATACTTTACTGGGCCTGTTGCTCATCAAAATTGTGTAATGGTTTTAAAGTGCTCAAACTCCCCATGTCCAATTGATTTAGGGATACCGCCCAACTGTTTTTGCTTTACCACCCATCCGTCCGGCATTATTACCGCCGAATCACGAGTTGGGTGGTAAATGTAATTCCCTATTCCCCATTTGGTCCTTTGGGCCCAATAGGGAATTTTCAGTGCAATTGGCGCACGCTAATAGTGCTGCTCCAATTGCGCCCGGGGTGTTAAGTCGGCGCATTTACACCTAGCTTGGAGCTGGGGATAAATGCTGCCTGGCTCGTGATTGGGCGGACACTTAAATGAAGCAGTAATAGCGTTACCACCGCATTTTAGGTCTACCGCCCAACTTGTGATGAGGCCCTTAGTATTTTGGACTTTGAGATATGAGCCTTATCACAAGGTTGGTGGTAACCCGCCGGTGCCACTGGCGGGTTGCCACCAACCCTGTAACACCGAATCCGGCGCTTGACTTCCCAGTGCCACTGGGACATTACAAGTCCCGGCAGCGTGGGAAGTCAGGCGCCAGATTTTGTAAGTCCCCATTCCTCTATGGGAGTTGGGAGATGGAAGCGCCGGCCCCGTTGCTAACAGTTCCGGCACTTCCTGCGCCCGCCGAATCAGACCTGTCAGACTCAGCGGCCCCAGCAGGCAGATTCGTAGTTTGGCAGTCCGGAAACAAGGGTGCCAGTGAGCTTACCGTCACCCTTGTTTCCGGACCGCCACACATGTAATGAGGCATGGACTTTGAATCCTGAGACCTGAGACAACTCCCCTATTTCACCCATAATTTCCTGTAGCGATCACTCTGGGTTGGTCACCATCATCATCATTATCACATTCTCTGTGTATAATCCTATTTTATGCTGTGAACCAGCCCATTTAACCCCTTGTATTGCCTGGTTCCCTCTTATTCTTTGTGCAAATGGTTCCATGATCATGGCAAAGAGAAGAGAAAGGGAGGCAGGGGACACCCTTGTTTAGTCCCACTACCTGTAGAGAATGGTTTAGTCAGTCTCCTATTTACTCTTACCCTAGATACCGGGTTTTATAGTTGGCCTGAGCCATCCTTAATTAATGCGGTCCCACCCCCTTTTTATGTAGAACGTTAAACATGAAGGCCCAATTTACGCGATTGAACACCTTATCAGCGTTGAGCATTAAAGAGAACCGTGGGGGTCATAGACCCTCCCCTCAAAGCCTTGTCTATGATCTTTAATACCCTTCTTATGTTGTCAGAAGTGTTTAGCCCCTTGATAAATCCTGACTGGTCCTGAGAAATCAGGGACGGTAGCACCCCCTCCAATCGTGTAGTTAAGATTCTCGTATATAACCTAGCATCAAAGTTGATAAGTGCAATTGGCCTGTAAGAGGAACTAAACTGCAGGTTCTTCCCTGGCTTCGCTAAAGTCTTATCAGATCTTCCTGCACTTATCAGACCTACCCTGTCTGCTGCCTTAAACCCAGCACTTGCCAATTGCTGGCTGCACTACCACTGTTTGTTGCCTTTAGTATTTATTTATTTATTATTTTTTATCTGTTTCTCCTTTGCTCCGCACTTTCCACTTCTCCCCCCCTTCCATGCACTTTTCCCCTCCCTCTCTCCCATGCACTTGCGTGTTCTCAATGTCACTGGGCCTAGTAAGATCGTTGTTTTGTTCTGCCCTGTTCCCCTCCCTTGCCACGCTCTGAAACACTTGTGTACGAGCACGATAGAAATGAAATATCAATATCAATAAAGTAATGTGGCCCATTTCCATTGAATTTGTTATTCTACAATTCTTCTTAAACTCGTTGAAAAAATCTACGAAGTAGCGCTAAATTGCCGGCTAAACATTTTGTATAATATGGCCATGAGACCATCCGCCCCCAGACTTTCATGGAGTTTGCTGCCTATCGCCCGTTGCACCTCCTCCCTTGTTATTGTGCACTCTAAGCACTCCACCTGTTTCCCTGATAAGTTTGCCCCCTTCCAACCTGCTAGGTAACTTTCCTATTACCCTGTGTCGCATGGCTTCTCCTTATATAAATCCGCAAATAATTCCTCCATCACCTTTCTCTTGCCCCTTCTGTCACTACTACCGTATTCCCTGCATCTTCCAATCCTGCAATAAAGGATGTCTGTTCCTTAGCTCCTAATTGTCGCACCAGTACCTTACCCACTTTGTTCCTGTGTGCATAAAAAGTCTGCCTACACTTTAGGAGGGTACTCTCCACAGATCTTTAACCAACTGTCTCAATTGTCCCCTCTCATGTGCTGTCTAGCTATTCTGCTGGTGCCGACTCCTTATGCGCTGCTTCCAGCTCCTTTATTCCCTTCTCTAATTTTAGCTCTTCCCTTCTCCTAGCTTCCCTCAGCTCTTTTGCAGCTTCAATCAGGTAATTCTTGATGTGATCTTTGAAGCTATCCCAATGCTCCCCTTCTATCACCCCTGGGTCCTTTCAGCGCAAGGCATAAAATAAGCAGTGTCGTATAGCAATTTGCTTTGCATTTCTGTAGATTTGCTAATTAAATTGACACTTGAGCAGTAGCACAACTAGCTATTTAAATTACCCTGTTCAATTGATGCACAGCTCACCCTGCATTCGCCTGAAGCCCTCAATACTCTCTGCACTCTCTTTTCTCTGGTCACTGCAAGTTCAAATGAGGCTAACAGAGAGAGTTCAGCAGAAATCTTCTCCACTCTTAAACGTTCCAAAGGCCTGTGTAGGAGTGCTAGGCAAGAAAAGTTCTTTCTTTTTCAAATAATTGCAAACCAGAAGTAATCGGGATGATACCTTTATTAAGTTAACTATATCCTGTTTAGTAAGGACCAGTAGGTGTTACTGAATTTTTTTTAAAGACAGTCCTTCAAATACATTTCTAAAAATGCAAGTTGATAAATAATGCATAATTAATGCAGTATTGCTATATAATGTTGTATTGTTGCTCATTTTAGTCGTTGGTACAAATAACATCCGGTGCCATTAAAGATATCAGCACAAAATTGTTAATGAAATACGTTTGTTTGCTAATCAAATACATTTTAATCAGCAAATACTGCTAATCAATTTTTGAAAACGAATGTATGCCTTGCAGCGCTCATGAACCTACTTATTTCCCCCTCTATCAGGTTCTTGATGCCTTTATCGCGCAGAAGGTAGCCTTCTAGCCTTCTAGCCTCCATCCCCTCTGCCCATTCCAGGTAAATTGAAGATGTTCATGATTCCTATTCGTGCTGTCTGTCTTGCTGTTATTAACCCTCGAGTTGCTAGTATGTAATCGATCCTTGAGTACATCTTGGGCATATTCGAATAGAACAAGTAATCCTTTACGACGTTGTACCCTCCATGTCTCAAATAGGCCTACTTCCTCAATCCTTTCTTGGAACTGCTTTGACATTGCCCCTGTCACATGCCCCTTTATCCCTGATCTGTCCTAGCTTGGTTCAAATGCCAAATTGAAATCCCCTGCTACCACCCATTCACCTTCCCCAAACTTCTCCATCTCGCACAGGCATTTCCCTAGGAACTGCTCCTGTCCCTGATTGGGTGCATATAGTGAAACCAGTGAGTATTTTTGTCCCCCTATTCTCTCCTTTACATCACATATCTCCTATCTGGGTCCCTCTTAACTACGACATCCTCCAGTTTTAGAGACCTATGCAGTAAGATTGCCACCCTCGCTTGCTTATGTCTTGCATGTGCTCGATATTGTGTTGGATAATCCCTGCTTCCTTATCGCCCAGCATCCTCCTTCTTAAAATGCGTTTCCTGTAAACATATAATTTTGGAAAGCTCTTTCAACATGCTCACCCTTTTATTTGAGCTGTTACGTCCCCTAACGTTCCATGAGTCTAAATTAAACATTACCCTACACAAAGAATGGTGCCCTGGTCACCCTGGTACTCGGAATATTCCTCTTTTACATCCCATACTAATAATTGGCCACCCATCAGAAAGTTGTTTCCTTTCCCGATAGATCTGTTTCTGTATGCAATACTGTTTAAGTCCCTGGAGCTTCCCTCCAGGTTCTAGGTGGGTCCCCCATTCATGAACTGCCGCCAGCTACGGCTCCCTTCCCCCTATATCTGCTATGACACCCCTACTCCCATGTTGACTGGGCAGAGACCTCCTCTGATTCTCACTCAGCTCTACAACAGCTATATCAAGTATTTTTCCTATTTAAGACCGCCAATCTTGACCAGCCATCGGCTGCCGTTGCCCCCCTCTTGTTTGTCTCTCTGATGCCGCTCTTTCTGGTTCCGGCTGTCTCATATCTGGGATCCTCAGCCCTTCTTCTACACTGGAAATTGACTTTTCTTCATTCCACATCCTAAATTGCAACTTTGTCGGGAAGAGCTGGCAGTATTTTAGACTCCTTCTAGTGAGCTCCACTGTGATGATCTTGAATGCCCTTCTTTTAGCAAGTGTCACCAACTAGCTGGACTTCACTTCCCCTAATTTGTATCTTCCCTCGTCGTCTGGCAGTGCCCATTATCCTTGTTTTGTCTTTAAAGCTGTGCATTTTCACCAGTACATCTCGTGGGTGTGCACCCAGATAATTCCTCCTTCTGCCCACGTAATGTACTCTCCCATTCTTCATTCGCTGCTCTTGCCCATTTTTCCATCAGTCCTGCAAAGAAGTCATTTACACACTCTTCTAAGTCTGTAACCGCCACACCTTCTTTTATATTATCTCTCCTTGACCTATTTTCCAAGTACTCACACTACTCATCCAGCATAGACACTTTCTCTTCCGCCCTCTGTACCTGTTGCGACACATTCGGGACATTCTCATTGATCTTCACTAGCTGCCCTTACATCTCTGCCACTCTGCCCCCAGATCCTCAATGCCCCTTCTGTTCACTGCAATTACCTGGAACAGATCTTCCTTGATGTTTGCTGCTTACACCTTGACCGTCTCAGTGATGTAACTTTTGAATTTGGGCAACGCCAAGTCTAGATTCTCCATTGAAGCGGCACTACCTCACCCCCCCCCTCCCTTCCTGTTGGCTGAACCGAAGTATAGACTGCCTACCTGCTGCTCAACCCGTCCTCTTTGTTCTTCCCGACCTAGCCTCTCCTTTTCGGTCCAATTTACATTTTGCTTGTCTGGTGAAAGTCTTTGTGGGCAAGGGACAGTAAGGGCCCTCAAGCAACACAATACTTGGATTGAGTCCCAACTTAATACCACAGGTGCCAGTCGCTTCCTCTTTCCCTTATCCTTTGGAGCCCAGTCTGCTGCCAAGGCCCTGCACAGCCCTGCTTCTGCGGCACTGTGTTAGCTTCCTTGCCACTTCTGCCACTTCTTCCAGTCACTTCCTCTAAGCTCCCTACCTTTTGGGCTTTCCACTGCTCCTTGGACGCAGGTCCACTATATCCCGATCTTCTACTAGGCCTCCCAGTGGGACGCTCCAGGTCCCAGTCTGGCCCGCTGTGCACTCCCTTCCACCCTTCACCTCTGCTGCAGTCCTCGGCCGGCCGTCCACTGGGCTCCAGACGCCGGACTCACTTAAGCGCTGAGCCACCCGGGCCTCATCTGCTCTGCGGCTGGAGGCACCCACCGATGCGCACATGTCCGCGCCATCGCGGCGCTCATAACTACTCCTGGCCGCTCCGTTGCCCTCTCCTCCACTCAACTCCGCTGTGCAGCTTCACCTACGGGGGTGGTTCCGCACCCGCCGGTCTGACGTGCTAGCATTGGCGCCTACCAAGCACCCACATCTTCTCCAGGCCGCTCTGACACCCTCAGCTCCGATCAGTTTCCGCTGCCCGGCTCCTCAAGGCAGGGAGCACCTCCGGCACTCACCTTGCTTGCCACTTCTCCACCACCTTAAAGGCCCAGCAGACCTCTGCTTGCCCCTGCACTGCCTAAGACACAGCCAAAGTCTTGTTAACACTTCTCCGAGGCCACCATTTTACTTTCCCTGCTCCCCGAAGTAATGGGAGTAGTGGGATGTTAGGGAGTTCCTCACAGGAACAGGAGTCCCTGTCTCCACAGGGGGAGTTTTTCCCGGTGAGGTCCTACTTGCCTCAACCCTTAGGGAGGGTGTTGTGGAGCAGCCTCGCCTTCCTAGGCTCACTGGGGTGGGGACTGCCCAGGGGGAGAAGGGAGGAATTCCTGCTATTTTCCACAGTTTCCACGGCTGATAGGAGGGGCAAACCTGCCCCTGAGCTGTTGAAACTCCAAAAGGAGTAACACGTCAGAAACCTCAGCAGAAGCAAAACAAGACTGGAAGGGGGTAATTACATCAGCATTAAGGGGAATGGCCAAGAAAACGAACACGGAAGTGAGCCTGCAAGCCAAAATGGACTCATACACTATGCCTGCACAGGGGGCAAGAGACATAACGGAGAAGAGAGGACATGCAAACCAAGAGGGAGGGCTGCCAACCCAGTCCATACAAGAGTTATTGAAAGCGGCACAAGCCACTGAAACGTCTCTGGAAAAGAAAATAGGCACGATTGGCATAAACGTGGGGCTTCTGCGGCACAACCTTCATAATGTTTCGGCAAGAGTAGGAGAAAAGGAAACGAGAATCTCAGATATGAAGACATATTAAGCCCCATGAAAAAAAGATATAGCGGATCTACTCAGCAGGACATGGACCATGGAGGAGAGAGCGGAAGAAGCAGAAGGCATGGCTAGATGCAGCAACATAAGAATTCTGGGCCTCGCTGAAAAAAGGGAAGGCCCATCAATGGAACTGTATCTTGAAGGATAGATGAAGGACTGGATGGGCCTCCCGGTCTATCTAACTTTTTCTCCATAGAAAGGGCTCACAGGGTCCCGAGCAGGGGGCTCCCACTGGAGAGCCTGCCGAGACCGGTTATTGGCAAACTACAAAACTATAGGGACCGGGACCTGCTCCTGCAAACAAAACAGAAGAAAGGCACACTGCAAGTAAACTGAGCAAAGGTAGCAACATACCCTGACTTTACCAGAACAGTGCAAAAAGCACGACAATCATTTGAAGCAGTTAAGAGACGGTTGAGAGAGAGGGACTACAAATATACTATGCTATTTACGGCTACCCTCTGGGTCGTAGGACCCCAGAGTGTGAAGTTCTTTACTGACCCTGCAGAGGCATGGGATTGGATTGATGGAGGAGAACACAAAGTGGGTTATAGCTCCCAGGAAGCGGCATAAAATCTGAGGATATGAAGAGTGGCGATTTTACATGGAAAATGAAAGATAAATTCAACACGCTTGCGAACCCAAAACCATGACGACACCAACTAACAAAGTACTCGAAACTGAACTAAGTCGGAGCAGAGTGAGCGATTACAAGAAAACACACGCCCTGAACGTTCACCCACTGATGCTATATAACATTTATCTTCTTTGAACTTTAGGGCAACAGATGTTTCATGTTGGGGGGGTATGGCTAGGGCTGCTCCAGAATGGGGACGTTTTGGTTGCAGTTTAATGCTTTAAGTTACCTAGACAACAGATCTGTATGGTTACTCCGGAACCTTTATACAATTGGATACACGAGAACGAAGAGAGACTCCTGGCCTAAGTACTGAGATGGGTTTCGGATAGAGAATCTGTAAACTCCCCGAAATGCCTGACTTGGAATGTAAACTGACTCCTTGACAAAATTAAAAGGGGCCTGCTATTGAGCTTCCTCAATACACAAAAGGCAGACATAAGGCGTCATTACGACCCTGGCGCTAAGGGGTTAACGGCGCCGTAAAAGGCTGCGGCGCCGTTATCCCCTTAGCGCCTAATTACGAGGTCTCTTTGCGGGAACCGACCTTAACGGCTGGTCTGGACCAGCCGTTAAAGTAGGGACCTGCAAAGGGACTTCAGAGGTAATTACGGTTATGCAATTTGTGGTACCGTAATAACCGCCTTCCCCAGTCCCATTGAGCCCTATGGGGCAAAAATGGGAATGGGGAAGGGCCAATGTTCAATGGGGAATTACCGCCCCGCCAACCTTGGAATGTGCTGGTAATTCCCCATTGAACATTGGCGGACTCGTTACAATACCGGCAGCACCCATGGTGCTAATAGCGCCATTGGTTACCGCCGGTGTTGTAATGAGGGCCGTAGTATTGTTGCAAGAGATGCACATGCTGGAAACGGCATGCACCTTTCTGGGAAGAGCGAAATATAACGTGGTAGAACATGCAGGATACTTTGGGGGATTGAGAGGGGTAGGAATTTTGGTTAGTAGGTCCCTTCCCGTAAGCGTTACAATGGTGGAGAGGGATAAGGATGGGACATATATATTGATCAAAGGAAACCTGTGGGGGGGAAACTATATCTATTATTAGTGTATATGCACCACCAACCCTCCAAACGGATAAGCTCAACACTGTACAAGCACTACTGACGAAACAGGGGCGGACATAACAGTGGTTGGGAGGATTTTAATGACACAGCACAACCAGAGAGGGGCCAGTCGTCAAATGCCGGGAGACAAGTCCTACTCTGTACGAAGCTCCACAACTTTAGAAGCCGGCCCGTCTTCAGAAAGACCCCCGAGAAAAGGCCCTGTTTGCACCTTTTAACTCTAGGGAGCACAATGCCGTGCCTGGACCCCGGGGAGAGCTGCTACTACAAGGTATGACTCAATCTTGCCCCCTGGCCATATCCATGCAGTGAACTTTACTGCAGTCACCATAAGCCTCCCTAGCTCAATTGACTTACCTCCACTGACTCCAGTGTAATATACCACACAATGCCTGTACGGCACTAACATTTGCTCTGAACTTCATCTTGCGACTCACGGTCCGGCATACATCCTATGTCTTGAATGCGTCTCCCAGTAGGGGCTGTTACAGCACCTTGCCCCCTACTTTCGTATTTGTGTTACCGTACAATATTATATTCCTAGCCTATGAAACGCTATATATACGTCACCATCTTCCCCATTATCTGTGTGCTTAAACTACGCTAGGGGCCCCTCATCCCGTTGAGCGCTGAAACGGTACCAAAGGCATTATGTTGTTGCTGTGTTTTAAACCATATTTGGTGCCCTATCTTGGATAGTTGTATTTAAAATACACAAGTGTGGTGTGTTTACTCCACATCACGCGCCCCATCCAATCCGCGTGTTCTACCCACACGTCAGGCCTCTTTCCTCATTGAGTGTTGAAACTGGATTATGTGCATTATGCATTATCTTGCTGTTGTGTATAAATTACACCTAGTGCACCATCATAGTCAGCTGTGTTAAACCATACCAAGTGACTTATCTTTGTCTGGTGTGATTATATTGTTTCACATATCCCCCTCCGGATTGTGTGTTCTACCCATTCGATTGGCCATCTCTCCTTTAAGCGTTAAAACTGTATTAAGTGTCTCATTCTTGATGCTATGCCAAATTGCATTAAGTGACCTATTCTACTAGCTGTGTTAAATTGCACTAACAGCCCTATTCTTATTAGCTGTGTTAAATTGTATTACATGCCCTACTCTTTTTAGCAGTGTCAAAATGCATTAAGTGCCCATTTCTCTGATTAGCAATGTTAATTTGCTGTGAGTACCTTTATTTTTGGTGATGCATTCAACTGCTTTACATGCCTCACTTAGTGCTGAGCGTCCATACTACTCTAGCTGAAGCCTATTATTACCTCCATCCTGACAATACCTCACTTAGGTATACCTTCAGTGCATTATGTACATCACTGCCTCCTTCCAACCATACTTACTGTGGACCCTACTGCTAATAGAACAATTGACTTGCACTGTAGGGCGTAACAACACAACAGCATCAGTCCTCACGCTAGGTAGCACCTGTGCACACACTACGGCGTTCATACCTACCACTCCACCACCACAGATGATGTTATACCCCCAGCACAGTACACCCTTCTGCAACACCTCAGGGACCACAACAGACATCATGTACCAACCCAACCACATCATTTCTGATGATCCTGACAGCCGACCACCCGTGTGCCATAGTCCCATCCATGAATTAACTAAAACTAACCTACCATGCTCATTGCTATCACGCAACGTCAGACTTCGTTCGAGATTGCCTAGACTCTATGAACCACCTATCAGAACCAATATCAACCGATAACCGCCAAGAGACTGCCCATCCTATAAATACATAGCCAAGAATACAAATAATGACCTAAGTACCCCACCGTTGCCAAAGACAGATCATTTTAGCAAAAAACCTTTGAGCCTACCTTCTAACTCACCATCTGGCAATGTAACTAGCCAGAGTAAACTTCCCAACCATGTGCCTAGTATCAACGTTCCAAAAATTAAGGGTGCGCTAATTAATGCTAGATCGCTGGTGGCTCATGCTACTGAGATAGCGGACCTTATCTGTGCTGAAGACTATGATTTCTTGATGACATTGTTTAGACTCAGAGCAAGTTGATTTCCCTTCAGGTTTACTTCAAGCCTTTTAGTGGGAGGAGTTTTGGTTGTTTGGTTGTTTGGATGGTTGGCCACGAGAGATGTAAGAGGTTGTGGTCGCTCGCCTGGGTTTTTACAACCCCAAAGGATGAAATGATAGGCAATAAGGCTGAGGAGACATAGATGTAGTCTATTGTTGCCTCAGAGCCCCGTCCTTCCCAAGTTGGTGGTCGATCTGGATCTTGGAAAGTGGAACTCACATTGACCAGGTCTTTAAGTTTCATCAATGACGACCATGCTTTACCTCTGGCCTCTGCTTTAGTTTTAATCTGTTTTTTTGTGCAAATCGCATTCAGGTGGATTTCAGAATGTTCGATGTATGCTTTATCGATTTCTTGTTCAACCATATCCAGAAAGTCTTTGTTAGATACGGCTTCAGGATTCCAGTACAAGTTGATGACTATTGCTGTTGTTGACACCGTTTTCTTTTGTGTTGCATTCCAATAGTTCCATTTGACTTGTACTGAGATCATCAGGAGGGATAATGTTAAGATCTTGATCATTTTCATTCCTTGTCCCGCTCTAACTGCGGTTATTAAACCCGAGGATGGTCGTCCTTTTGGTCCCTTTTTTGCTGAGGCAAAGGCTATTTCAAAGCCATCTAGAATAGGCTTGGTGGTAAGCCATGTCTCTTGCAAGCACAAGATGTCGAAGGAGGCAAAGTTCACGTCACCCTGTATGGTCAGGTGCATAAACCCCCGTGTGTTCCACGAGCAGAGATTGGCTTACTTTGTCTTAGGGCCTTCTAACTCAACGTTGTCGTTGATCTTCTTGGTGATGATGGATTGCTATTTTTTGTGGTGTCCTACAGCTTTTGGGACCCATGCCGTCGAGTTCGACGCCGACCGCCCTCAGACAGGCAGCGGAGCAGGCGCGGCTGACGGGACGTGTCCCGACCTGGGCGAGACGCCGCCTGGAATCCTCTGGAGAGCCAACAAGCTCCCAGGTAAGATTGTGGTTGTTTGGTCCGCGTTTTGAGGAGCATGAGGGGTGTCCGCTACCTCCAGGTTTAGACCATAATCTGTGGTTGGGGATCCAGGTGCTAGAAGTGGTGTTTTTGCAGAGGCCTCCGTCTTTGTCCACGTTGTTTTTGGGCAGGAGCCTCCATTTGACCCCAGTGTCGATGTAATGAGTTCTTGGCTTTGGGAAGGCATCTGTGGTGAGGCTGTAGTGGTCAATTTAGTCTGCTTTAAATGCCTCAAGCATTTGTCCGTGTTTTGTGGTTGGGATTTCCCCACTTCTGCTCGTGTCCTGGGACGTGAGTTCTTTTGATGAAGTCTTTTTCACCTGTAGCCAAGGTTTGCCGGGGAGACAGAGTGGCGTCCACAGCGTCCATTGCCGCCATTGACTGCCTGTGACTGCTACTCTGCCGCTACTCTGCGGCCTCTCCGCGGTGTCAGGGAGCTTTTCAATGTTCGCCAGGTGCAAAAAGCAGTAGACACAGTGGAAAGACTGGAAAAGGAGTAGTCTGCAGCCACTGCCTGTGACTGTTACTCTGCCGCTACTTTACCCAAAGAGTGATCTCGCTTACACATAATAAAGGTAGAACATTAGATTGGGTGGTCGATCTGAATAGTGAAGCCTCTATCACCTCTATAACCCCCCGACTTTGGACAGACCACTACCTCCTTTCCTTCACTCTCGCAGATAAAAAACCCATTCCCAATACCACTCTAGTCGCTCCACCTACCCTTACTAGAAACAAAAAAAACATTACTGCTGACAAACTTATACCACTTATAGCACCCACCCTCAACTCATTACCTGACATTAGTGACCCTGACACAATAGTCAACGAATATAACAATATCATGACAAAAGCTTTAGATAAGATTGCCCCATTAAAAATTAGGAGGAGCAAACCCAGAGCACTCCTGAACTCTTGGTTTAACCCGCACCTCCAAACATTGAGAGCAGGAAAAAGAAATTATGAAGCTACCTGGAGACATCAACCCAACAATAAAAATAAAACTGACTTGTCTAATATATCGGCAATACATAAGAAGGAAATAATACACACCAAACAAGACACGTATAACAGGATTCGCCAAGCCAATTCAAGTACAAAGGAACTCTTTGTAATCTTAAAAGAACTGGTAGCCCCCATTCCACCATCAGACAATTGCCGGAAGGACAAACTTTGGTGTTCTAACATTCAAGATTGCTGAATAAAAAGCACTCCTACCTGACTCAGACAGACCTGCTACCTCCCATTCTGACCCCATTAAACCCGCACAACGTTTCACTTTCTCAAGAGTCTCCATTCTCGAGGTTGAAAAAATTGTTTATAGTCATAGCATTGAATGCCTTACCATCTAAAAAAAAGTGTCGAAAAAAAAGCATCTAATGCATTTTTTTGCCTTTATTTTTTAATGATGGGGTTCCCCCAAGCTCCTTTTTTAACCTTTAAAAACCCAATACAATTCAAATAAACCCTTTACCTTAAAAAACTCCATTAGATGCTTTTTTTTCAATGTTTATTTTTAGATGGTAAGGCCTTCGATGCTTTAGCATTCGATACTATGACTGGATACCGAAAAAATCATCCTCTCATTAAAACCGTCTAACTGTCAGGGAGACAAGTGCCCAGCCCAGATTAAAAAAGATGCCGCATGAGACCTCTCGTCATTCATAACCAAGCTTATCAATGCCTATTTTGCATCGGGTATCATCCCTAGTAATCTAAAGGAGTCTTGGGTCCTTCTTCTCCTTAAAAAACAATTGCTAGATCCATCCATCCCTACAAATTATAGGCCCATCACGACTGTACCATTATCACTTAAAATATTAGACCGGGTGGCCTATCTCCAGATTCAGGATTACCTAGAGTTTAATCAGCTCCTGGGACTCCGCCAATCTGGTTTTAGACCCAAACACGGAACTGAAACAGCGCTAAACGATCTTAAAACCCAGATCGACGAGCTCAAGGACAAGGGGAGCACTGCCTTGCTACTCCGACTTGACCTCTCTGCAGCCTTTGATCTGGTAGACCATAAAATATTGTGCAACCACCTCGACTCAGCCGCCCACTTTGCACAAGATGCCATAGTCTGGATCAGTCCTTCTTGAGCAACAGGACTATGAGAGTCTTCACACCATTTGCAGCGGCAGATTCTATTCCTATTACATGTGGTGTGCCGCAGGGCACCTGCGTCCCACCCACACTGTATAATATATTTACTAAGCCCCCATTCGATAATCTGGACCGTCTGGGTGTCACCTACACCAATAATGCTGACTACAACCAGATCCTGATACTGCTTACTGGGGATTATGGATGTGGCCTGAGTAAATAAAATGTACCTCAACATTCAAGCATGGATGGCAGCCCATGGTCTGTGCTTGAATGATGACAAAACTGAGCTTCTTATTCTTGGGACCATATTCAACCTCAACAAACTTAGGTTAAAACTCTAGGATTCTACCTTGAATCGACCCTTACCTTTGCCAAACAGGTCAAGGCCATGGCTTCAGCCTCTGCATATACTTGTGCACTTATTAGGCCAGGCAAACCCTTTCTATCCACACTTAGCTGTACCACACAGGCCTGTGCCTTAATCTAGTCCAAGTTGGACTACTGCAACTCCCTTTACCTGGGTGCCAGTAAGCACTCGATTAACAAGATCTACATTCTCCAAAATAACGCCTTGAGATCGGCACAGGGTATCGCCAAAAGGGATCATATCTGAGAAGCAAAGAGAAAAAATAAATGGCTGTCGTCAGCGATAAAATCCGCTGAAAACTTTGTCGCTGACTCATAAATGCCTCAATAATGCAGCCCCACGGTACCTTATGGAAAGAATCAATAGAAAACTAACCAGGGACCCACCAGGTCTGCCAACCTAGATTGCCTAATCGTACTCAGATTCAAACTTACTAAAGCTGGAGGGAGTAAGTTCCTGGTTAAAGCAGCGCAGTTATGGAATTCCCTCCCTCCTCACCTGAGGGCAGATCCAACATTTCCCAAATTCAGATACAACGTCTCTAAATGGATAAGAGACAACGACCACTTACCGACTAACGTAAAGCCCATCTATCTATCTATGGAAGGACTATAACATCTCTCTACAGACCTAGGGGCATTTAATTACTGCAAACTTTTATCTAATTTGTATATTCACATTGTAAATTATGTAAATGATGTAATTCTCATGATGTGTTCTCCTTATGTATATAGCTGACCTACTGAGCCTAAACAATTGTTACCCATTCAGGATATGTTGCATACTTATGTATCATATGTAACCTTTAAGCTGAAAGAATACTTGTATCCTACTGTACCCTGTGCCCTGATACCCCTGGGTCTGGGGCGCATTACAAATAAATAAACAAACAAACAAGAGGACTGAGGTATGTCTGGAGAGACTTGCACCCTTTGGAACAGGGTTTCTCTTTTTGCTGAAATGCACACAAATACTTCTCGAGGATCGATTTACTTTTTCCTCCGAGGGGTGATCTTGGGAGAGTCGAGTTGGCTAGATACCTAGCAAGAGGCATTTCTGATCATGCCCCCCTATGTATAAGAATAACGGGAAAGAATAGACAGCATGGGGGCTGGAGATTAAATATATTCAATATCAGGTAATATTGTCCCCATATATAATGTCGCCATACATATAGTCGCCGTGAAACGGCATAGGCAACATTATATATGGGGACAATATATGGGGTAAATGGGAGCGTGGGATACAGGAGTGTCCCCCGCTCCCTTTAAATAAAAAAGGGGATGGGGTGTGTCCCCCGCAGGCTCCATATGATAATGTTGCTGCAAGAAAATGGCGCCTTTCTTGCATGGCAACATATTTGCAGGGACTTTATCACATGGAACCATATATTCTAGCTCGGCAACCCTACAATTCTGGAAAAGCTAAACCAGGGACCAGAGGAATACTTGCGAATAAATGAGGGACCTGTGGAAAGTCGAACTACAATATGAGAGGCATACAAGGCAGTAATCAGGTGAGTAGCAATGTCTACGATAGAAAAACACAGGAAGGAAAGACGTTCCCAACTTGAAAAGTTGGAAGCTGATCTGAGGGAGTCAGAGAAGAAATATATCGAACAAAAATCTGAAAGCTGTAGAAAGGAATTTTGTAAAGTCCACAGATCGTTATGGACGGGTAGCCAGAGAGGATGCAAAAATGGCATTTTGTGACAAGAAAGCAAGACAATACGAGATGTGGGATAAGTGTTGGAAGAGGTTTGCCTGTTTGGAGAAAAGAGAGGAAGGCGCCAGATGGGTGCGCAAAATACTGCAGATTAACTGTGAAATTCTTATCAAAAGCGAACACATTGCTGAAACCTTTGCCCAATATTATCAGGATTTGTACCAGGAGCTATCAGATATTGGAGGCAGACCCCACGTCAGAAGAGCTACAGGTGGCAATAAGCCAACTGCAATCAGGGAAAACCCAAGGACCTAACAAGATCCCACTCGAGTTCTGGAAAAAGGCAGGGGACAAAAGTGATAGGGGCGATGGGTGCAATGTTCAAAGAATGCATGCGAAAGGGAGCTTGAGCTGCGGATAGCCACAATAGTGGTCGCGCACAAGAAAGGGAAGCCCTCCAACCAATGTACGGCCTGCCGATCCATCTCCCTAATGAACGGGGAAACAGAAATCTTGGCAAAGGTGCTGGCGAATAGAATGTTGACATGGTGGGCCGACTGATTCACTCTGATCAGTGTGGATTCGTGTCCAGAAGTGCCACCAGAATGAATCTCTGAAGGGTGCACAATGCATTAGGAATTAACTCGCAATTGGTGGTACCGCACACACTCATAGCCCTCAACTCGATCGACTCAGTTAAGTGGGAGTTTCTGTGGGCAGTCATGGAAAAATTAGGGTTTGATCTGAAATATATGGCGTGGATAAGATTATTCTACGCCAATCCATTGACAAGTGTGAAGGTGAATGGCCACATGTCAAGAATATTCTTGCTACAAAAGGGCAAGAGACAAGGCTGCTCCTTCTCACCTTTTGTTCCTGCTGGCTATAGAACCCCTGCCAGAGAGCTGGTGCGAACGGACCCATGTTTAAAAGGGTTTATATTGTCAAAGGGAGGGGAGGACCGTATATCACTGTATGTTGATGAAGTCTTGATCTACCCCGTTGATCCTAGGAACTGTGCTAAGGGTGATGGAGTTGATTGCAGTGTTTGGGGAACACAGCGGGCTGAAAATCAACTGGGACAAATCAGTGCTACTACCGGTAACCGGGGATGCAGAGGTAATACCGGGGAATTGTCTGCTCATGATAGCAAGGGACACCATCAAATATCTGGGCATGCAAATAGGAAAAGATGGGGCCGGTTTCCTCCAAACCAATCTGGAACCTTTGCTAATGCGTCTTCAGGACAATGTTAAACACTGTGCGAGCCTTCCAATTTCAATGCTGGGCAGAGCAAATGTATTCGAAATGATGGCCCTGCTGAGCTGCTCTACGTCCTCTAGAAAGAACACTGGTGAAAATTCCCAGATAAATGTTTCAAAACATAGAGAACATAAAGATAGAAATCATATGTGGGGAAAAGGCACTCTGCAAATAGCTATTAAAATGCTGACGAGATCGGTGTAGGATGGGGGACTCGGACTCCCTGATATTAGGAAGTCTTGGGCAGCACAACTATTGGTTACAAATGAGTGGCGGTTTGGTGATAGGGGATCAGCACACATCAGATTTGAACAGGAATGAATGAAGGATCACCCCCCTACAATTGTTGTGCAGGAGCACGCAGAGAAAAATGTTGCCAAAGCCAGGGCAACGCACTATCGAGATAAGAAGGGAGGTGATACGAAAAATGGAATGGGGTGGGAAATTAACACTGGAATCACCCATATGGGAAAACTCTGATCTGCCTTAAATTAAGAAAATGGGCAACTAACTGTATTGGCACACAGGAGTTCGGGAAACTCTGACATGTCATCGACCACAAACAAATGGCATTCTTTAGACACACACCAAGCTGAAACCTATGATATGACTGACAGAGATCAATATATATATTTACGCCTAAAACTTGCAATAGCATTCGAAGAAAGAGAAGACTGGGACATAACGGAATATTCCCCACTAGAGTCTAACCGACTGGAACAGGAACTTAAAGAGAAAGCTATAACATTACTATACCAGGTGATAAATAATTCTACCTCCCTCTCATTAGTTAAACTTAAGGACAAATGGGAAAGGTAGTTGGGTGCGCTGGAAGAGGAGGAATGGCTGGAAGCCCAATGGTCACCAAGGGAAGCAAGCATATCTAGCATTCTGCGCCTCATCCAATACAAAATCCTACACAGGGTCTTGTACACCAGAGAAGGATAAAACCATATGGGGAGATCAACGGACCCATACTGTCTGAGATGCAGGACAGCAGTGGGTGCCTTCCTATAAAATACAATCTTTTTAGGGGACAATACTAACCACCATGTCCAGGGTAATAGAAACTCAAATATTTAAATGCCCAAAATTGGGACTGCTACACATCTGGGACACCACAGAGATCAACACAAGTTAAAAGAGATTACTCGCGATAGCACTAATGGTGGGGAAAAGAGACTTGGTGGCGAGTTGAGTAGGTCCAGCACCACCAAGTATAACAGTGTAGAGGGAGGGAATGGACGGCTTTTGTGAACTGAACAGAAGACTGTATATAGGGCTAGAGGCTGCCCCTTGAAACATCACAAAATATGGTGTAAGTGGCTGGATATGGATTGAAAGATCAAACAGGATCATCCGAATAAGCGAGGGCCCTGGAGAAGGGGAATAGGGATTCTAAGGGGAGGGAGATAAATGTGGCAAGTAATGGAGGGAAGGCTGGGCACTTGAGCAACTGGGATGGCAATGGGACACTGGTGTCTGCCTCACAATTCGGGTTGTACTGTGTTTTGTTGTGTATTTTCATTTTAAAACTCAAAATGTATTGTTTAAAAAAAAAACAGAGCATTTAATCTGTCATTTTGTTCCTCCCTACCATTCCCATGTACCATGATATTTCTATGGTACACCAGGGTACCTGCAATACCCTTGCAGAGGTGGCTTATTACCCTTTGGAAGACTGCAACCACGGAAGCCAATCCAAATGCCCTCCTGCACTAGCAGTAACATTCAAATGGAATGATAAATGATGTCAAGTGTTTACAATCTTCTGTTGAGGCTTTTGGTGATAGGTTAAGGATACATCTAAAGTCATATACAGATCTGTCCCATGAACATACATTTCAACATTTCCATGATCACTGGAATGTTGAATGTTTTTCTTCAAGTTTTTATTGAAGTCCCTAAGATCCACACAAACTCTAATGTTCTCATTTTTCTTTTAAGCACCAACAATCTGCCTTATACAATTTGGGTGACTTCATGAGTTTGATGAGGTTCTCCGTTACGAGTCTCTGTAGTTCCCTTCTCACATCTTTTCTCACGGCCAGTGGAATGTATCTAACTTTGAGCCTCCTCATTCTTATGTGTGTATCTCTTCACTCTACCAATCGCATTGCAAAACACTCCTAGGAACCTCTATTGCTCTGGCTCTTGGCTCAGGGCTATGTTCATAGCTTGTTGGACTTAGCTTAATGAATATTGCTGCTTTGTCTCTCCATCCTATATTGTCGAAGCTCTTCTCAGCCACGTATAGTTCTTCATAGTTGCAATCCTTTCCTTGAATGCTACAAAAGCTTGAAAGAATCCCAGCAATGTTATTCGCAGAATTTCAAATCTCTGAGGGTTTCTAACATCTGATATTCTCAAGTGTTTCTTCAACCCAATCTTTTGGAGTTTTCCCCACTATTGTTTGGTAAGAATGGAGTATGGAGTACAACTGTGAACTATCTTGAGCTCAAGGACCCCATCTTTGTGCACAATGTGACCTGGACATTTTTACATGTGGTTGTCTATGGTATGTCCTTGTGCCTTATATGCTCATCAAATGCTTGTTGTTGGATCTCTCTTCCTTCTGGACACACGCCCCTCTCTTCTTCCTCCAACAGACACCCGCAAATGTCCGCTTGTTTTGCAATTAGAGCCCATTTGGCCAAGCCCCGGCTGAATGACAATAGGGGAGTCTACCTGACATTTCACAATGGAAGCATTTGCATGGGTTCTCCTGGGGTTGGTAGAAAACTCTTTGGGGAGAGGCACAGCTAGAGATTTCATGGTAGCTTAAATGGTGAATACTGTATAATAGGGCTGCTAATCATGCAGCTTTACAATAAACAACCCGCCCGCTCAGAGATGAATGTGTAAAATGTTTTTTGTCAGAAGATGATGCTGACCTCATAATATAGACAGACTAATTCTGCACCTGTAGTAAGGTTGCCTCACAATCAACAGATGGGAAGGTAAGTGAAATAAAACTTTGTTCCAACAGTGGCCACTAATGTCTCAATGCTGCTCATCCAAAGTGAGTATGAACACATCTGACGTCAGCACGATCCTGCATTTGCTAGACATCAGGGTTGATGTTGTGACTTGTATGAATCTTCGGTTAGAGCAGCGATTGCTCACTCAAGTGGCGCTCTAGGTAAGAGCTGCAAGTCCCTAGCAATGTTAAAAGATGCCTTGAACAAGCACGGCAATGGTTGCAGTGGCGATTAGGGTGAGAAACCAAGTGTATTCACTGACGTGTAGTTCCGTATTAAATGTGTAACGAATAACTACCTTCTAGGCTGACCAATTCTGGAAGTAGATTCCTCTTCCCAAATGTGCCTTGATGGGAGTGGGCTGCTGCACGGTTGTGAATGCTCTGAGGAATTCAATTGATAGGTGAAGCCTGTTATCCAAACATGACCATGCATAGCTTCTAGCAAATCTCTAGCCCTCCAACTGACTCCACCAACCATCGAGGAATCCTTGCTCCCCTTACATTCTAGAGTCAGCAGTAACCTTCCAATGCATCATCCAATGATGCATGGAGAAGAATAATAATAAAACACTAGGCACGCTGCACTCAAGATAGCACAAGTGTGGTATGAGTGTGCAATAATGTGGAAAAAGCACATTGATTTACACCACTTACACCAATGTTACATGATTTAGAATGTTAGATTGGGGTCATGAGGGAGTATTTTACTGGCATAGAAATAAGACACACTCGGTAGGAATGTTAATAATTTCTCCTTGAAACACAATTGTCCGGTGGTCATATGAGAACATTGTCAGAGAAAGTTTGTGTGAGTGATCATTTGTATAGTGTACACGAGACATAAATCAGATTTTGGTAGATTAACTAGTTTCAAGTAATATTGTTATACATCTTTTATCCACAGGTGCATTTTCTATGTGCATGTTTCATATGTTTGACCGGTTCTACGTTATTTCACTGCAGTATTTTTCATCGCGGGTTTTTTCAATGCCGCATTAACGCCCCAAACCCCCCCTTTTTTTTTTTTATACCCTTACACCCACAACCATATATTTACTTTTTTAACCCCCCCCCCCCCAAAAAAAAACCGATGAGTTTTTTTTCAAAATAAAAACGGCGATAAAAAAACACGCGATGAAAAATACCGCAGTGAAATGCGTGTTTACCGTTTGACCATGGTGCATGAATGCCACGTTATAACATACAGAGGTCAAAGGTGCTGAGAGTCATCTTGTGTTTTCGATACAGATTTTGCACCCAGATGTCATAATCCTTGACAAGCAACAGAATGAGCCAAAACATGAGCGGATAAGCACAGAGGCGTTAACAGTGAACTCAACAGGTAAACAATGCTGTCTCTTTTTCTTATATATTCAAAGACTAACACATTGTGCCTCTGCATGGTTTTAATGCTGCCTGAAATGATTATTTATTAGCCTTGACCTACTCATAGTGTGCACTTAAAGTGATCTCCCTGCGCATGCACTCATTTGAAATCAAAAGTGCGAATCACTCTCGTGCCAACCCACACTGCACTATTACACCAAGCTCTGTTTTTTTGTTGTAAGTTACTTTTATGAAATATAGTGTTCTTATAATGGGATGCATTATCCTTGTTGATGACATGATATAATGTTGCATTATGTTGCTACTATTGTAAATGATATCTATGCTGCCCGTACTTAATAAACACATTTTAAAATAAATTATTACTGTCTGAAAACGCAGGATGCCTGTGATAAGTATCCCAACATGAGTTATAACTTGTCAAAATTGACTTACAATGGGGGTTTGGGAACTGTCTAGATAGTTATTACATTGAGTTATGAAAATAACGGATATCTGGCAAGGATCTCCCTAGTACCTCCCATTCTTTTTTTGTTGATATTGTCCCAATGTAAAGGTGAGGATATATCGGAGTAGCAGATACTCAACACAACATGATTAACACCAAATACACCTACATGTAGCCAGACACATGCTTATCCACGCTGTGGTGCACAGACTTCCATTCACCTGTAGATGTTGTCTGCTTAGCTATGTTTAAACCCAACATAAAAACCAATTATGTGGCTTGGTTAAACCCCACAGTAGGCTCGATTTCAAACTTAAACCCGCCCTGGCTAGGCATTTGTCTATCTTGGAAAATCAAAAACTCTTGGGCTGTTGCTTGTTAGTAAACTCTCTTTTAATGACATCTTTCTTAGTATTAGTCATAGTCCAATTTTAAATCCCCTCTTCCTCCTGATTGACAGGAAGGATACTGGAGAATTTCTACAAAGCATCAAGTAATTGTAATGGATTCCTTCTTGCCACAAATTCCTCTTCTATAAATCCATATCCGAGTTCAGCTGTTTCTGCCGCCAGGAGGCGCCGCGTGGCTCCACGTTGCGTCCGTCAGATGCCGGTACATGCCCCGTGCCAGAAATGACATCGGGGCCAGCAATAAGTAGCTCAGGCGCACCCCATCACCTTTTTTGCACACACTGTTCTTTTATTGGGAACATGCTCGTCAAGCCTTTCTAAAAATGATTTGCCATGCCGCCTCCAGCAAAGGCCTGGGGTTTCAAGCCACGCACGGACTGCAGTAGACAGATGTTTGTCTCCGATTCGCACCGTATTTGCTTGTACTGTCTAAGTGAAGACCAGGACACCTGCAGTCACCCAGGACTGCGGGTTGTGTCAGTCGATGCGCCCAAAGGCCCGTAGGGGGCGGGTACCAAAATTGTTCACCTTCATCCACAAAGACAAGATACCTTGGTCGAAGTCGCGCTGCGCGGATCCCGAAGATCAAACGGCTGCGCGCGTGGGTCTTTCGTCAGCACCCAGGACGACTGGCTCATCTAAGCTTGCTCGCCGGATCTAGTCTCAGAACATGTACTCCATACATGCACTCTTGTACAGTTTTGAGATTTTTCCTGAATTTCAAAAAGTCCCAGGTTCTGAAGTCCCAGTATCTCCGGTTTATCGGGGCAGTCTTGGACACTCGCCTGGGCATGGTGTTCCCACCCAACGATCGAGTGGCATACATTTTCCGGATGGCCAATGTCCTCCAATCACAGACACGAGTCCGAGCCTCGGGCTTCATGGCCTCCTGCAATCTAGTGGTGCCAGAGGCAAGGCTGCGCATGAGCTCTGTCCAGTGGCTTCTTTATTACCAATGGTCACAGTTCCAGGGCCACATGTCAGACCTCCTGGAGGTTTCGAGTCGGGTGGCTCAGGACCTAGCGTGTTGGGCCGGGCGAGATAATTTTCTGAAAGGTGCGTTGTTTCAGCAACCTTGGCCCCAGGTGACGGTGGTCATGGACGCATCTCTGACCAATTGTGGTGCTCACTTGTCAGATCTTACTTTGAGTGGACTGTGGTCACCCGCAGAGTCTCCGGAGCACAGCAACTTGCTGGAGCTGAGGGCAAAACAAAACGTCTTTAATACATGCAAATTACAGCTGGGAGGGTCATTCAGCTCCTTAGAATTAAAAACTGAAAATGCTCTCATTGAGTTACAGTATTTAAAGACAAAAACTAAAAAAAATTGAATACATTACAAGTATCAAGTTCATGGTAATCCCACGTTCCCTATTGGCTATCGCTTATATAAAAATATAAATACAACCTATGCTACTTTGCTCTATTGTTATTATATTACCTGTGACCATCCTAAGAAAAGATCCAGACGAATGACCTAATTGTTCACTCAGCAAAAAATACTCCATCCTGATTGGCTAAAGTTATACATGCAACATTTACTAAAATGGCATACCTTCATTGGTCAAAACAAAATCATCTAACTTCTGATGTCCAATCCCACCAAAAAGACCCAATCATGTAGTGAGGGTGAACAGTCAGCAAATTAGACAGTGATATCCTCTCCCATGAGCTGAGACAATTTCGCAATCCAGACAGCTTGCAGGCCTTGGAGTAGTTTACTGTGCAACACTTTTTGTAACTCTTATTTTGAAACATGTTGCTATACCTGGCACACGTTCTTCTGGCTATCTCTTGGGAACGTGATGGCTTTATAAAAAACGTAACTGAGGCCACACTCCTTGGAAACAAATTTCTTACATTTATTTGTAATACCAAGCCCTTCTATTAGAGACCCAGTTGTCGCAACAATCCCTAGATGGAGGTTTGGTGCTTTTGCCAATGTCTCCATCCGAGGCTTTGTTCACACTAAAATATGTCCTTCACGATTATGGTACTTATCTATAGTCGAGAACACAAACCGTTATTCTACATTTCACTCAAAGCTCCTGAGACCAGCTAGGCCCTGCAGCAATAAATATTCTCCAGCATGGGGTCTGGCATGGATTCACATCCTCGTGAATATTCCCCATCGTCAGGCTGGGAATCCTTGGTAAAAAGAAAAGAAGTTTCACTTTAGCCTGAAAACTGCATTTGAAGGGATTGTGTCCTCCGACTTATTCCTCATCTTAAATATATCCTTCCAGCTCTGCTGGCCTCAGAAAATTTTTTCTCTAGAGGGCGCTGCGCGTCGACGTCCCTCGAGTCGATGTCCTTCGACAGCCGCCGTATCGACGCTTCACGTCATCCTGCCTAAAAAGGCCGCGCGCAGCATCCGTTGCTCAGTTCCGTTTTTCCGCGCTACTCGGTGCCTCGGAATTCCGTTGCTCAGTTCTTAGTCAGAATAATCCTATTTACCTCGAGTTATTCGATCCGTACTCGATGGCTTCCTCGTCGGAACCGACAACTCCTCGATCCGGCTTCAAAAAATGTCGAGATTGTGGGAAAAAGATGTCGTTGACCGATCCTCACAGAAATTGTCTGTGGTGCTTAGGAGCCGAACACCATTGTTCGGAGTGCAAGGACTGTATGTCCATGACAGCTAAGGCCCTGAAGGAGCGTAGGGGGAAGCTGGAGAAAGGTAAGACTTTTAAAGCTTCTTCTTCGTTGACGAAGTCTAGACATTCGTCTCCTCGTCACCATTCGCGCTCCAGGTCTCGGAGTGGGTCTCATCACTCCTCGAGATCGAAGCACTCGAAGAGGAGACGTCGAAGATCCCCTTCTCCGTCTTCCTCTTCCTCTGTTTCGCCAAAAAGAATCCCTTGCCCCACGAAACATAGTTCCCGGGCTGAATGGGAGGAATTCAGAAAAAATATGATGAGCGTCTTCGAGAAAGCGGCCTCGACCCCCTCGAAGACTGCCGAGAGCGATGCTCTGGTCGAAAGACCCGAAGGTCAAAAACGCCGCGAGTCGCAGTACCCGGCGAAAGGAACCTCTCGAGCGCGTCTCGAACCCTCGAGTAGGACTATGACCTCCAAACCTTCCTCGAAGGTTCCGTCGACGCCGTCGACGAAGGTTCTGTCGACGTCGAGGTCGATGTCTTCGACGCCGTTGTCGAAGGGACCTTCGACACACGGGTCTGTCGACTCGACGCCGGCCTCGACACCGGCGTCGACGCCGAGAAAAGTCACGGTGACCACACATCCAGTGACGATCCCCAGGCCCTCGACGTCGATGGCGTCGATATTGTCGAGTAGAATTCCAATTCTGTCGAGGTCCTCGAGGCCTCCACCTCTGTTTTCGACGCCACGCTCGAAGCCTTCGGCGTCGACGACATCGACGTTTTCGAGGCCAATAATGACAAGTTCGGCACCCTCTGCCTTGGAAATGGGATTTACTCCCTTTATGAGTTCAGAACAATTGAGAACTATATCCTCAATTTTAGAAGAGGGTGATTTGTCTGAACAAGACACATTTGAGTTACAGGGACCTGTAACCCCAGTTAGAGAGGAATTTCCTCTGAAGAGCGTAGATTAAATGATCTTCATGATTCTTTACATGAGGCAAGTGGGTTAGACACTTCCCCTGAGGTGGATTTTGCTAAGCCAGAACTGGGGGAGCATGCTGAAACCCCCTACAGAGCCTTAATGGCTAGGATTACAGAGTTCATGGGGTGGTTGGCACCTTCACAATCTTTCCAACAAGATGACCTCACGGATATTCTTGACAAATGCCCACAAGAGGATCCGGTGGTGCCCTTTCATAAAGCTCTTCAGAGAAAGATCATGACAAACTGGGAAACCCCAGAGGTAATACCAGCAGTAAATAAAAACTGTCTGCAAAGTACAGGGTATCTTCCACAGACCCAGAGTTTTTGTCTAAACATCCATCCCCAGAAAGTCTGGTGGTACAAGCAGCATCCTTTACCGATGTCAAGACGGCTTATCCTACAGTCCCACAGGACAGGGACGATAAAAAATATGATGCTATGGCAAAGAAAGTCTTTTCAGCATGTAGCATGGCATTAAAGTCGGTTAATGCTACGTGCACCCTTGCTAGGTTCAGCCATACACTTTGGGAGTGTGCTTCTACAGCGGCTGACTGCATCCCGGAGGGAGAAGAGAGGGATGCGTTCCTGAATATTATACAGGACGGTAAAGACGCTATGTGCGAATCCCTCCAGACGGGCATTGATTCGGCTGACAGTATCAGCAGAGCAATGGCGGCAAGTACATCAACCAGGAGGTTCGCTTGGTTGAGAAAGTCGGGTTTTGCCCCAGATGTGCAAGCCAGGCTCTTGAACATGCCATTCGATGGCTCTTCTTTGTTCGGGAAAAAGGCGGATGACAGTTTAGAGAAACTGCAAACTTCAAAAGCAGCAGCAAAATCCCTAGGAGCTGCAATCCGTCAGACTCCTTTTCGTCCCACAGGAACCTCTGCGAGGGGCAAGTCCTTTCGCTTCTACTCCACATTCGGAAGAGGTAGAGGACGACCGGCTCAAAGGGGTCAAAGAAGAACTACCCTAGGTGGACGGGGTAGATATTCTAAAGCCGCAGCAACAGCAGGTGCCTCTTTACCATCGGCATCTGCATCAGCCGCCCCAAAACCACTCTGAGGACTCCCCTCACAGGACACCTGTAGGGGGCAGGTTGACTCAACATCTGACGGTATGGCAGGCTATCACGTCAGATGCTTGGGCATTGGAAACAGTCGCCCAAGGTTACTGCCTGCCTTTCCTACGTATACCTCAGAGTCATCCACCGGGGATCAGCTCTCAGAAAGCTCCAGATCCGCTCCTCTTGCAGGAAATTTTGGACCTGCTAGAGAAAGGTGCCATAGAACCGGTACCTGTAGCGGAGAGGAACAAGGGCTGGTACTCCCCTTACTTTCTCATTCCGAAGAAAGACGGAGGACTGAGACCCATCTTGGACTTGCGAGAATTGAACAAATTCCTCAGGAAAGACAAATTCAAGATGGTCACTCTTTCTCAGATCCTCCAGGCCCTGCAGTTTCAGGACTGGTTGGTATCTCTGGACCTTCAGGACGCTTATTTCCATGTGCCTATCCATCTCAAACACAGGAAATACCTGAGGTTCGCAATTGGCAACTCTCACTATCAATTTCGAGTACTGCCATTTGGGCTGACCTCCGCCCCGAGGGTCTTCACCAAGTTAATGTCGGTAGTGGCTGCAAGTCTAAGGAGGGAAGGGATTCACGTCTACCCCTACCTGGACGATTGGCTGATCAGGGCTGTTTCTCCGGAGTAAGCTCAGATCCAGCTAAATCACGTGTGCTACTCCCTTCACAAACTGGGCTTCTCCCTCAATTTAAAGAAGTCTCAAATGATACCATCGCAGAGACTCCAGTTCATAGGAGCGATCCTGGATACTTCCCTGGGAAAAGCCTCGCCACCAGAGGTGAGGGCTCAAGATATTCTACAGATGGTTACCAAGTTCCAACATGCCCAACGTCTCCCAGCCTTCGACTTTTTGAGGTTGCTAGGCCTCATGCCATCCTGCATTTTCCTTGTGCCAGAGGCTCGCCTGAGAATGAGATCCCTCCAGTGGGCACTGAGGACTCAGTGGTCACAATTCTCAGGGAGAATGACAGATCTTCTTCAGGTTCCCGGCAGGGTAGCTCGAGACCTTCAGTGGTGGGCCTGTCAGGAGAACATTCTGAAAGGAGAACAGTTTCGGCAACCCTGGCCGGAGATAACAGTAGTCACGGATGCCTCACTCACGGGGTGGGGAGCCCACGCCAACGACTTGACCATCAGCGGTCGTTGGTCTCCATCGGAGTCCAGACTACACATCAACCTGTTAGAGCTGAGAGCCATCAGACTTGCGTTGAAGGCTTTCCTGCCAGCTGTACAAGGGAAGAACGTCCTGATAATGACGGACAACACGGTGGCCATGCATTACCTCAACAAAAGAGGAGGCGTAGGATCACTACCCCTGTGCAGAGAGGCGATGCAGCTCTGGTTTTGGGCAATACAAGAAGGAATCTCTCTTTCGGCAGTTCACCTAGCCGGAGAGAAGAACTTGACAGCTGACGCTCTGAGCAGGCAGAACACAGTCTCCCACGAGTGGGAGCTAGCTCAGGAAGTCCTTCAAGAAATCTTCGCCCTTTGGGGAACCCCTCAGGTAGATCTGTTCGCCACCAGCCTAAACAGGAAATGCGACCTGTTCTGCTCAAGGGAATTTCCTCCGAGAGGAGCTCTGGGAGACGCGTTCATAGTGGACTGGGAGTTTCCGCTTCTGTACGTGTTCCCACCGGTCCCTGTCATTCCTCAAATGATCAGGAGGTTGAGAAGATTCCGGCGAACCATGATCCTATTTGCCCCGGATTGGGCCAGGAGAACGTGGTACCCGGACCTTCTAGACTTGTCCATCTGCCCTCCAATTCGACTTCCTCTCAGAGAGAACCTACTCTCACAGAAGGGAGGTCAGGTTCTCCATCCAGACATCAAAACCCTCAACCTTCACGCTTGGCTTCTGAACGGCTGAGGTACAAGGATTGGGACCTCCCTGATGATGTTATGGAGGTGTTGCTTTCGGCAAGGAGGCCAGCAACAAAGTCTTTATACCGCTGCCGTTGGAACAGATTTTGCAGCTGGTGTAGAGAACAGAATATCGACCCATTTTCATGTGGTACACCAATGGTTTTGTCCTTCCTACTATATTTGGCAAATTCAGGCCTTCAAGTTGGCACCATTAAGGGCTATCTCGCAGCGCTATCTATCTTTAAGCGTACTGCGGAAGAACCATCCTATTTCAAATTACCCTTGGTAATACAGTTTCTAAAGGGGTTAACCAATGTTTATCCCCCAAGACCATTCCAAGTTCCCCTATGGGATTTAAACTTAGTACTAACTTTCCTGATGGGTACACCTTTCGAACCTCTCCATTCTTGTTCGTTAAGATTCCTTACCCTTAAAACTGTTTTATTAATAGCACTCACATCTGCTAGAAGGGTGAGCGAATTACAAGCTCTTTCTTGTAAACCCCCTCATACAATCTTTCACAAAGACAAAGTTGTCCTGCAAGTGAAGCCTAATTTCCTCCCAAAGGTAGTTTCTGAATTCCATATCTCTCCGAAGATTACCCTACCATCTTTCTATCCTCCTCCTCACCCGGGGAAAGAGGAAGAGAGGTTACACAGACTAGACCCTAGGAGGGTTTTAAGTTTTTACATTAGTAGACTAGCCAGAATAAGACAGGCAGACCAGCTGTTTGTAGGTTACGCAGGTCACAAGCTGGGGTTACCAATAACTAAGCAGACCATTTCCAGATGGATCATTCTAGCCATTCTGGAATGTTATAAACTGGCAGGGAAAGAGCCCCCTCAAAACCTTAGGGCTCATTCGACCAGAGGTATTGCAGCTTCATCGGCCCTCAAAAGAGGCGTGCCGGTTAAAGACATATGTGCGGCCGCTACATAGTCGTCTGTCCATACCTTTACACGTTTTTACAATCTGGATTCCTCCTCTAGTCAAGAGACTAGGTTTGGAAGGGCTGTACTGCATTCTATTCATCAATAGAAGACAGCGTGAAGTCAGTACTCCCTCCTCCGAATATAGAATACTGCTATGGGAGCCTATCTAAGATGAGGAATACGTCGGAGGACACAATCCCTTCGAAGAACAAGTTACTTCTTACCTTGTAACGTTCTTTCGACGGGATGTTCCTCCGACGTATTCCTCATCGACCCTCCCATCCATCCCCGCAGTTCTACTTCCCTTGTTGTTGCAGCTTACGCTCCTTCAGGGTGATTAGTCTAGTCCAGACAGTAATACTGTGGGCTACAAAACGGAACTGAGCAACGGATGCTGCGCGCGGCCTTTATAGGCAGGATGACGTCGAGCGTCGATACAGCGGCTGTCGAAGGACATCGACTCGAGGGACGTCGACGCGCAGCGCCCTCTAGAGAAAAATTTTTCCGAGGCCAGCAGAGCTGGAAGGATATATTTAAGATGAGGAATACGTCGGAGGAACATCCCGTCGAAAGAACGTTACAAGGTAAGAAGTAACTTGTTCTTCTCTTCTAAACCAATCACAGTCCTGTGGGTCATAATGCCCACATCCAATGACAGTCATCTACCTAAACTCCACCCCTGGTGGCCATCTTCAAATATTTACCACACATTTCAGTGTTGGGAGTCCTCTCATCGTGCTCTTAGTTTTTGTAATTTTTTGAGTTTTTTCCGATACATATGTTAGTTTTTCTGCGGTGGTTCCTCTTTCGATCGTTGATCACCTTCCTGCAGCGAAGATCTACTTCATCACCCAGTTCTTTTTTCAAGTCAAAGGCCCATGCTTCGGCTTACTTCGTGCCTTCCACGGTGTCTGAAGAGAAGAGGAGTCTCCAACATATGTGCGAAATGTGGTCTATGAAATGTCTCTGTTGAGATCTGTTGAGGATCGGCACCTCAAGTGCTTATGTTGCCTGCATCCAGACCACAATGAGGAAGGATGCGAGATTTGCGGTGGAGTACGATAAAAAAGGACAGTTGCAGCAGGTTAGCGGCATGGCTCAAGTTGGGAAAGGCCTCTAATGCGGCCTCCGGGTGCAGTCCTGCCTCATTCAGGACTGGCTGGTCCCATGAGCGTGCTCCCTCTGAGAAGAGGATGAGGTCCTTTGAGGACGCCCCTTCCCTGGGGGTCCAAAAGAAGGCTAAGCACCATGCTATGGATCCCGCTGGGGTCACTGCGGCTGTGGGACTCAGTTTGGGAAGGACACGTTCCCCATCACTGTCTACATCCATGTTGAGCCTGCCAGTTAGGGGTGCTCCTTCCAAAAGGAAGTCCTGGACACCATCAAAGCTTTCATTGCCGTCTTCGGACAAGACTACAAAGGAGAAGTCCTCGGGTGGCCCCCCGTCGGTGGCACCATCAGTGACCAAGACCACAACTTTGTCAACAACTGCTTCATCTTCCAGGATGTCCACACCGTCGACGACCACGACCCCGTCGATGAAAGCGCTGGCATCCACTTTGCCGATGGCTCCGTCGCCGAGCATCATGGTCGAAAGGGGGCCTGGCCACGACAGTGGTCTCTGTGATCAAAACGACAACACCACGAGTGGCCTTGCCTCCAAGGCATAGGGCTTCTGCGGCAGCTCGACTACATCAGCTGACACCCCTGTGAAGGTGGTGGTACCAATTATCACCTCACTCCAGCAGGAGTCGGGTATGGCCAAGGCCCGGCTACCGCCCTCGGAACTCCCCCCCCCCCCCTAATGCAGGGGAGAGAATCCCTGATGAGGACAAGGGATTCTCTGAAGGAGCCTGTGCACATCTATACGAGCTCCGACGACAACTTGCCCGATGAGATACAACAAAGTCTGCCTACTACTCCTGTGCCTGTCCCGGCCTGAGTCCCTCTAGGCCGCCGGCCAGAAACACTTCCAGGCCTAAGCGTAAGCCAAGGTACCTGTAGGGCCAGAGAAGTCAGCCGCCGCCACCACTGCCGCATTGGCCTTTGACCCCTGTGATGGAGGAGCCCCCACACACAGATACGGATACTTGTGTGGCTCACACCAATGAGTCTGACCATCTTCCTCCTGCAGACGGGGATCCGCTGGGTGCCGACGAGCCCTCCAGCGCTTTGCCTGTGGATGAGGTTGGTTCCTTTCACGCCATGATCTCGAGGGCCACTGCCCTCTTCAATTTGGTACCGGAGGAAATGAGGAAGGAGGGGTTTCTTTTTCAGCGCCGGGAATCCAGGCGGAAGACCGTCATGTTAATTCCTCTGCTGGATCATGTCTGGGAGGAGGGTTTGGCCTTGATGGGGAAGTCAAGTACCGCTTCTCCCAAGAGAGATAGGCTGGAGAAGAAGAACAGGGTTTCAGACTCGGCCCACAGGTGCTTGAGATCACAGCTTTCTTCGGACTCCGTGGTGTCTGCCACCACCAGGAAGCGCTCTTCGAACCTATCTTCTTCGGCCATAGTGTCTACAGACCAGGAGGGGAAGAAGCTTGATGCAGTGGGAAAGCACATCATTTTCACTGCGCTCTCCAGCGCCTAACCCGCTAAGGCCCTGGCCATCTTATCCCGCTATGACAGGGAGCTGTGGTGTAAGCTTGGGCCCATTTTGGACTTCCCGCCGGAGAACAAGAAGATTGACTATGGCTCTGTTCAAGGAAGGTGAGGTGGCTTCAGATCACGCCATCACGGGGGCGCTGGTCATTGCGGATACTGGTTTCTTCCAGATGGGCAACTGGCTGTACCTCCGTTGACGAGGCTGGCTGAAAGCCACTCAATTCAGGGCAGACATCCAGTCCAAGGTGGTGGACATGCCCTTTGATGGCAGAAATCTATTTGGCAAGACTATAGTAGAGTCTCTCCAGATGATTCAGAGGGATACGGAGACAGCACGTATCAGCAGAGCAGAGGAGGTTGTCGTTCATTCCATCCTCAAAGGGGAAGTCCGGCAGGTCCTCCAAGGGGTTTAACGCCCCCTATCGTCAACCCTCCCATTCCACGGCCCTGGAAGCCTACAGAGGCCGCTCAGAGGCCTACGGCAGTAGAGGCCAGCACCATCATCGCCACAGGCTAGGACGCAGATGCCCAAGCAGGCCTGAACCGGCTGTGGATCCGGGAACCTTCTTTCTCACCCCAGTGAGAGGCCGGCTAGTGAATTTTGTCGACAAGTGGAAGACCATCACCACAGACAAATGGGTGCTGGACGTTCTTCGTCAGGGGCACAACTTGGAATTCCAACACAGGTGCCCTCGCATTCCTTCTGTGGCACGTTAAGAACACCTGTCCCAACTGCTGCAGGAAGTTCAGGACATGTTGAGAAAGGGGGCGATAGAAACTGCCCCCCCACTGCCTCCAGGGCTCTGGCATGTACTCCAGATACTTTCTGAGACAGAAAAAGTCATCGGGGGTGGCGGCCAATCCTAGTCTTAAGGTGTCTCAACAAGTATTTGAAGTCCCAGGAGTTCAGGATGGCCACGTTGCAGCAAATGCTCGACCAGCTGGAGGAGGGAGACTTCCTGGCGACCTTGGACCTGGAAGACGCCTACTTTCATGTCCCCATTCATCCAAAACATTGAAAGTTCCTCCGGTTTGTGATCCAGGGACATTATCTGTTCAAAGACCTTGCCCTTCGGCCTCAAGTCAGCGCAGAGGGTGTACACAAAGTGCTTGTTTCCAGTGGCAGGGCATCTACGCCTCAAGGGCACCCACGTCTATCCTTATCTGGACGGCTGGCTCATCCACTCCCGGTCGCTCACACTGGCAATCCAGTACACTGCACGGACCATCTAATCACGGAGCTTGGATTCTCCATCAACTATCCGATGTCCTGCATGGAGCCATCGCAGAACGCTCTGTTCATGGGCGCTCGTCTCAATACGGTTTCATGCCTGGCTACCCCCTCGAAGGAGAGGGTGATGGCCATCCTGGGAAACGTAAAGTGCCTATCCTCGTCTCAACCCGCGATGGTACGGGCCGTCAAGTTGCTGTTTGGCATGATGTCTTCCTGCATCCACCTCGTTCCATTCTGCAGGCTCCAGATGAGGCCTATTCAGGAGCTCCTGGATGTGTGGTTTCGGCAAGTCACAGACTCATCGACGGAAAAGATTGCCCTCAGCCAAGATTTCTGACAAGCTCTACGATGGCGGGGAGTGCGCCTTCATCTGATGCAAGGAGCACCTTTTCAGATCCTGCCATACAAGGTCACGGTCACCACAGATGCCTCTTTGAAAGGGTGGGGGGGCCCACACTGGACAGTTGCGCACCAGAGGCCTTTGGCTCCAAGAGGAAAAGGACCTTCACATCAACGTCCTAAACTCCTGGCAGTCTTCTGGGCCCTCAAGTCATTCCTTCCTCAACGGCAGGGAAAGGTGGTGAGGATATTCACAGACAATACCACCACCATGTTCTACATCCAGAAGCAGGGCGGGACGCACTCTCCGGCGCTCTCCCTGGAGGCTCAGTCCCTGTCGAACTGGACCATTCTTGAGGACATGTTCCTCGTCCCTTTTCATTTGGCGGGCAGAAAGAACACCAGCGCAGACTCGCTAAGCAGGGAGCTGTAGTCCGGCCACGAGTGGGAGCTTTGTCAGGATCAAGTGACTTCTCTGTTCAGCAAGTGGGGCCAACCCCAGATCGACCTCTTCGCGACTGCAGCCAACACCATGTGCCAGTGGTTCGCCAGCAGGTTCCCTCAGCTGAGGGGTCTGGGTGATTCCTTCTCGTTCCCTTGGGAGGGGCTCTTCCTGTATGCTTTCCCTCCGATCATTCTCCTGCTACGTGTGATCAACACACACAGACAATGTTATTGCAGGATGATTTTCATCGCTCCGGCGTGGCCACAACAGATCTGGTACCCGAACCTGCTCCGTCTGTCAGTAGCTGCATTCATCTGGCTACCTCCACTTCCTGATCTTCTCTCCAGAGAATACGGAACAATACTGCACCATAAACCAGCGTTGCTGAGCCTCACGGCCTGGCTCCTGCAGCCCTAGAGTTTGGGCATTATCCTCTGCCGCTGGAGAGGAAGATGATCCTGGCCAAGACCAGAGCTTCCTCTATGTTGTGCTACAGCCACAAGTGGAAACGCTTTTTCAGTGTGGTACAGGTCCCAAAAGATTACACCACTGTGGGTCACAGCTCTGCAGATCCTTCCGTATCTGCTTTTCCTGGCCAAGGCTGACTTGGTTCATGCTTCGATCAATGTACATCTAGTGCACCATGTTCGCACAGGCTCGTCAAGGAGTTCAACAAAGACCTCTTGAGGACTTTTCCACCAGTGACGGCTCCTGCTCCAGCTTGGGAGCTCAACATGGTTTTGACTAAGCTCATGGGGGCCCCTTTCGAAACAATCTTTCAGGCCTCGTTGAACTTTCTCTCCTGGAAGACGGCTTTGTTAGTGACCATCACCTCAGCCAGGCGGTTGGGAGAGATTCAGGCACTCTCTTGCAAGCAGCTGTACTTGTCTTTCCATGCTACGAGGGTTAGGGTTAGCCTAAACCTAACCCTGACCCTTGGGGCGCCTATCTCCCATGTCTCCCATGTCCCCTGGCCCTGTAGGATTCCCAGCGAGCCCTGACGGGGTTCCCATCCCACCCCCGAGGGAAAACCTCTAATGCAGTCCAGCCAGAGCTCTAGGATGACCGGGGGTGCCGACGTCATCAAGGCCAACCCCGACACCCAGTCACGGAAGGGGAAGTCCTCCCCTTCATTGCCGGGGGTTCAGGAGGATCGCCGCAGCAACAGGGGGCGCAAACTACCCCCTCTCTCCCAAAGGTAAGCACTGCTGAGAGCACAACCTATCTCGTCCACAGCACTGCAAACGTAGTGCTGAGGACGAGATACCTCGTCCTTAGCATTTAAGGGGTTAACAGAGCCCTTCTTACTTCCTTGTAAATTCTTTTTGTTTTCAAAGATATAGTTTCTCAAAGAAATAAAGAAAGCAGTTGACACCGTCATTTAAGTATTTGTTTTAACATTTTATTGCCGAAACCTAACATTGTTATTAAAAAGTCAGTATCAGTAACACTGGTTATAACTCTGCACAGGCAGGGGAAAAATATGAGATACAATGGGCCTCGTTCAGAGTTAGCCGGTCTGGATTTAACAGTGCCGGTAAAACCTTACCAGCACCGTTATCTGGACTGGCTAACTACGAGTTCTGCAGGCGGGTGGCGTTACAGCCACCGGGTCTGACCTGGCAGGCGTAATGCCACCCGTCTGCAGACGGATGTGGAAACACTGGCACCATTACTGCATGGTGCCAGTGTTTCCACTTCCCCTTTCCCGTGAACGCCTACGGGACTCCACGGGAATGGGGAATTACAGAATGCCGGCTCCAGAATTACTGGATCACCAGGGATTGTAATGCCATGGTAAATCCGGCAATTCCGGACCCGGTAAATCCCTACGAGTCCGGCGGCAGCCTGCCAGATTTTCCGGCACGGCTATCGCCGGACTCGTAATTAGCGACAATGTCTATCAACTTTTCCATTGTCCCTGCTGTGTTACGTCTATTACTTTTTTCAGGTGACCGTGTTAAATTGACGTCAAATCCTGTAGTGGCTTTTCTGAGGGATCTCTGGAGGTATCCGGAAAATAAAAGTCCTTGGTGCGGTGTTCAGAATGGTCCAATGCCGTTCACATTCCAAACAATGGTAATCTTTGATGTATGATCCATGTCAGTTTGGTGTAAGAACCAAATGTGTGGTATCCACAAAACCTCAGCATGACAAACCAATTGTAATCCTTTCTGCGAGATTGGCAACAGCAGGGTGGAATGTATTTCCCAGTATTTTCTTCATATCTGGCCAATTCTTTGTCATGTCACTGTAGAGTTTGCATGATAATGCTGAAAATGACTGGTACAGCAGGTAGACCATCACCTGGCCCTGCCTAAAATAAGTCACACCTCGCTTCTACATCTTAAACTTCTTTCAGTCAAAAAAATGTGTAGAAATGATTTTATACATATTCTGCATCCTAACCACTGCTCTTCCTCTGCTCTGAGTGGCACAGTAAATTCAGAGTCGCACATACGGTCCTTGGCTCCCTAATCAGATCCAAGCTTTGGCCTTAACCTTCTGCAAAGGATTTGTAGACAATGGCAGTCGACAATTGACAAAAGAAACACAATTTTGGCCAAAGAGACTTGGGGCCTAATTCACAGACACGTTTTATAATGGAAAAACCCATAGGACAACATTCTGTGAATTAGGCTCTTCATTTCCCATGAAGACCCATGTTTACAGTACTACACCTAAAGTTTGCAAGATTTCAACATGTCGTGAGAACTGGGACTTCATGGTGGCCATATTGGCCCTATTCCTATACAAGGACAAAACCATCCAAGGGCTGTTCTTGGCATTCGTTTCTCAACCGGCGATATACTTACTTGGTTTCTGGAGATCTACGTTTTGCTCCACATGCTTCCAACTTCCTTTTCACCAGCGGGGCTCAGAACATCCAGTGCACCTGAAACGAGAGAAGAACCACTTCATCAGACTGGAAAGTAAGGCCCAGCGCATGCATGCAACAGAAGTATTTATGACACCAAGCTAACAAGGGACTGATCACAGTTGAGCCTACCAAGGATAGTCAAACGCATTGTAGTAATTGTAGCAAGTGTAGGCACCCATGTACAAGAAAGCATAAGAACCTATTCCCCTAAGGACTTAGGAATGCTGGTCCCCCAAGCATTCGCAAGTGATGGAACTTACATTTTTCCCAGAGAGAGAGAGTGAAGAAACTCTCAAACAACAACGAGCGCAGTAAAAAGTGAAAATACCAAGTGTATGAAGTTTGGATCCAATCAGGGGGATAACGAATCATATGTAAACAGGAGTCTTAAGGGGGAGTTTCTGAGAGAAGAGGAAGGGATTAGAGAAGGTAAATACTTACATACAGTGTTCTCTTACAGGAAGAAACAGTGACGAAGACCAAGAGGCTTAAAACTCCTGGAAGGGTTTCCAAAATATCCCCATTCCTCTGGGGGTCGGTTTCGGCTATCCATTGCCATTGGGTGGACCAGCAAGGCTTGCTAGGGTTTTAACATCAGGAAGCAGAGCAGATCTGGACACTATTTTCCCTGCTTAACCTGATTTACAAGGTAAGGTGTAACACAAATCCATCCCATCCAGAATAAAATGCAATATTTTGGTGCAGTATTTCACACACATGGTTTGGAATACTTCTAATTCCCCTGTGTAGCGAAATTTGGTAATGCCCTAAAACTCTCTAGCTTATCCCTTCTCGCATACAATCTTCACAAGAGTTTTGCGGTGGGGACCCAGGCTCCACCCCTTTCTTCCTCCTCTCCGACTCCTTGCTAAATTGCAGATGTGGAAAAGCATAGTAGTATCTGTTTGCACCCCATGCATGTTTGTTATCTCTGGTGCAGAAGTGATTGCTACTTCACAACAAGGATTTCTTTTCGATTGTTCACAATTTCGAGAACAACATTAGAGATGGTTGTTTATTGTCTGACCAATTTATTACTTCTTTGCAATTATTTTTTCCCCAGCTGCGTTGATTTTGTTTTGGCCATAATCCCAAAATGTATTAAGCAAGGAATATCATGTACCTTTGAATTACCTGATCAAAGTCCTATTTGATTCACTGGGAATATTTCTTCTTTTCTCACCCATTTTATAAACTGACTGTAAAAAAATGCCTAGATGTATCCATTAGCTCTATTAAGCGGTAGTTTCCTCACTACCCCCTTTTTTTATAAATGGGTATTAAAATAGCTTCTAACCAAGAGTTTGACATTACTTTTTCTATTATTATTACGTAAAAATAAACATTTATAATAGTTGTCTAAGTATCTGGGTCATCTTTAAAAATTAGATTTGAAAGATAGACCATCTCTGTTGACCCAGGAGGCTTTCATCTTGACAATAATTTTCCTGATAGTTACTATTAAAACATCAAGTTTCCATCTGGCCTGCTTAAAGCTTTCCTTGGTCCATTTACATGTTGTCATTTTTACATTTGTTTAAGTTGAATTGTTCCCATCTATCAACCAATATTGAATTTAGTTGTCTTATGTTAGTCTCATCACTCGTCCTATTTATGATTTCCCCAAAGTATCCATCGCCATTATTTATTGTCCTGTTCATCTGGGTCCATCCTTCTCATACTTTATTGGCTTTATAAAAATGTTCCCAATTTCTAAATGTCCACTTTTTGATTTGTAGCTCTCGTTCATGCTGGCAGTTCCAAATCAACATTTATATTTTCCTTAATCACCTTTTGCTACTCAAATTCTTTTATCTTCAAATGTCCTCTTATTTTTGTGCACCAAAAAAACCTTGAATGACCTTGAGATATAAATCTTTTGATTTGTTTAAATGACCTATCCGATAGTGAACTGTAATGGAACACCCTTAGTCATATCAATACCCCTTACTTGATCTGAAATATTCTTGTTTCTAATTACGTTTTCCAATAACTTTTTTTTTTCTCTGACCATCTAATGCTATTCCCGTCATTATTTAATTGTAATTCTGGATGGAATGCTTTTTCTATGATACTAATTCTTGGACTTTTTCATTTTAATCTTAACATGGTATTATCCCTCAAGTAACTATCCAGCACTTCTAAAAATATCACTTCATCCCCAATATGATGAGATAAGAAAATCTAGTAAATTGTGGCTCAATGCGAACCACCTTCCATGTAATATTCAACACGTTTACCATTTGCCATCCACAGCCCCCAACAGCCCAAGGTTCATGACCATATTATACCTAAATCACATACCTCTTTTTGCTTCAAATTTTAATCCATGGATAGATAGATTACAGCCAGTTATATACAAATTCAACCTGCTCAATATCATTTGACTCAATTTCTCTCAATGAGTGAATTTCATACAATAAATTTAACAATTCAGATCTATTTAAAGGAGCTTTTAGGGTGTTGATGCACACGTTTTCAAACAAGAACAACTTGGATGTCGTACAGCTTACTTTTCTTTAAGATCAATGAGGTATTCACTCCCTTGGTAATCTCACTAGATGTCACCACTCTGATGACTCGATTACTTTATATTTTAAGATCCAAGAATAAATTGTTATCCAAAGCCTTGCTGCTGCTGTTCTCCATTTCCTCCTTTCTCTTTCTATAAGATCACTTTTGTAGAAGGGTAAACCCAAAGCCCGATATGAAAAACAACTCCAAAAAGAGAGTGAATGCATGTTGTCCGTGCTCAACAAGGTTACAGCTTTTATACACAAAATCTGATAATTTACAAAATTACACATACCAGTAACGTCATCCCACAATCCCTGTTGACTAACCCTATACACTGAAAACATATCATCCCCTACAATCTCTAACCCCGTTGGATACATTTACTAAACACAATCGCCTTTCCACGTGGTCTTATTACATAGTGAGCCATGACTTCTTGAAATATAATTGGTTTATTATCTCAAACAATTCAGCAGTTGAATTTTTAACCCAGTATGTGATGTGCATGGCCTCTATAAGATTTCCTAAATTAGAGGGAGGAGATAAGAGTGACCATTCTTTGATCGCACAATAACCTCCTTATCGCCCCAGACAAGCTAGTGCCAAACGGCTTCTTCAGCATTCCTTAGCCTCACTGCATGCGACTTCTATCTTAAATCATATGGCCTCCCTAGCATGTGTTATGCTGATCTTCCTGAGAATCCAGATGGAACTATACAACACTGTTCAAGCTCTGCCCTCGAGTATCCATTCCATGCATTTATTACCTAACCCCAATTCGACCCTTGCAACCTAATCAGACACCACTGGTCATTCATTAACAAGGCTTTGTGTTCTCAGGAAATGTGTCCCTTGTATCTATACATCCATCTGGCCATATAACACAACCTAATGGCAATTCATTCCGTCCTCGACTCCACAGACCATTTGGCCTGCTACTGCCATCTGTTCGACATGGTTTGCCTCCTCCCTCTCTCTTGACCTGGTCATCCAAACATTCCTGGGGCTAATAAAAACATAGCCACTGCAAACCAAAAACTATGCGGTCTAAAGCAGACTGCAATCTTTGAAGTGTTTGTGTACAGACGGTAGACCTCAAAGCACCATAATGTTCTAACTGCATATTCAACCTAAGTAATTTCGACTCCCCACATGTTGACTTCATAGGATTACTGCGTCCCCGTACAGTCGCCTTCTCTGTTGACAACCCCCTCGCACTTCGTTCTAGGTGCTTACAAAGTTGTCCCGCACTGTCACACGGGTCGGTTATATCCTCTTCTTCAAAAGAAGTCTCCATCTCAAATCCCTCCCCTTCCGCCTCACCTTTGTCTTTTCTCCTGGGTTTCCTTCTTTGTTTCCAGGTCTCTCCTTTTTTTTATGAAGATGGGGACGGTCACGAGAGGACGCCACAGCGCCACCGTATAGGTGGGGCGGTCGTCAATCCCCCGTGACCGTCGGGGGGGAAAAAAGCCCCCCTGGAAAGGGTGGAGGATGTTGCTAGCCTCAAGGTAGGTAGAGAGCTGAGGAGCGACAATAGATTCCAACAATTTGGACATAGCAGGAAGATGCGAGATAGGGCGATAGTTTTCTACCGCCCCCAAGGTCCAAATGGGGATTCTTAAGAAGCGGAGGAAGGAGCAATGAAACCGGTGGTGCATGAGTACTGGAGCGCCTAAGTAAGTAATGGAACCAGATTCAAAGTCGGGTCCTGCAAAATGTATAAGGGAATGGGATCCGCGGGTAAGGCAGATTTTGACTTAAGGAATGTGTAAAATAAAAGGCTTTCTGTAATAGTATGTTAATGTTAAAGGACATTTGTACCCCGCACTATCACCACCGGAGTGGTCCCCTAGCAAAACGAAATGTGCTAGAGCACTTGACAACCGGCAGTGCGAAGGTACAGCAGTGCTGGGATAAATAACTCTCTCGGCACATATCTCCTCTCTGATGGTACAAATTTTATTATGGAAGAAAGAAGCAATAAGATTGCAATGAGATTGTGAAAGAGTAGCCAGAGAAGGAGGTTGGACAGGAGTGGTGAGCTCCTTGGCAACCATGAAAAGCTCTCTAGAAGAGCATGGGGCATTAAGGATACAATCAGCGTAATGCTGGGATTTAGCTGGAAGGAACGGGAGGAGACCCGAGGGGAAAAAGGAGTGATACAGAGCAGAGGCAAAGGCAAGGAAGGTCAGAACCAGGAGGGGAACACAAGCCGGAAGAAAAGCAATGGGAAGTGCGGAGAACCGCACGGAAGGGCAAATACACAGAGCGGGCAACCAAGGCGAAACCAAGGAAACGTTGCAACGCGTACGCGACCCGGAAGCAAAGGTATAAATGCTCCCGGTCGTGCACGCGAATGGAGGAACACTAGACCTGCACGTTACGTTTGGAAAGGCGTGACAGAACATTCAATGGCGAACAGCAGCGCCAGCGATTCCATACTCGCCATCCTCCCCAAGGTATGACAGTATGCCCCCTCCTGAGATTCACCCCCCCCCCGATTTGCCCGGATGGAAGCGGTGAAACTTACGTAACAAAAGAGGGGCATTTATATTGGATCTTGGCTCACAGGAATTTTCTGACCAGGGGTATCCTTTCCATCGTACCAAATACTCCAACCTACCCCTGCGATATCTCGAGACGCAAATCTGAGCAACTTCATATTCTTCCTGTGTTAAGTCTACCGGCAAAGGGCTGGGCTTAGAGCTGCGTGTCCATTTGTCCTCTAGAAAGGGTTTTAATTGAGATGCGTGAAACACAGGATGTACCCGCTGAAGACCAGCAGGGAGGCGAAGTCGGAAGGCAACAGGATGTATTTTGTGTGAGATCTTGTAGGGTCCTATGAACCTTGGGGACAACTTTGAGGGATGTACCCACCTGGGTAAATATCGTGTGGACAGCATAACTCGGGAACCCACTTCCCACCCTGGGACCGGTCTCCAGTGTTTGTCAGCCTGGATCTTGTAGCGTTCTTGTGCCTCCTGAAGGCTCATCTTAGCTTTCTCGTGAACTTCTCGAATGTGTGAGAGTGAAGAATCTCCTGAGGGTATGTGAGAGGAGGATATCGAGAGGGGTTGAATGGAATGCGGGTGATAACCATAAGTGCAAAAGAAGGGGCTGATACCAAGAGCAGAGTGAATGGAGTTGTTATAGGAGAATTCGGCCAAGGGCAATAGGGGAACCCAATTATCCTGTTGTAAGTTGATGAAACATCTCAAGTATTGTTGGACGGTACCGTTGAGTCGTTCAGTCTGCCCATTAGATTGTGGGTGGAACCCCGATGATAAGGCCCTCTCAATACCTAATTTCTCACAAAAAACCTTCCAAAAGCGTGAGGTGTATTGGCTTCCTCGGTCCGAAATGATCTTAGTGGGTACCCTGTGTAACCGAAATATGTCCTTTAAGAACACTTCAGCCATTTCGGTAGCAGAGGGAATCCCAGGTAGGGGGGAAAATGAGCCAGTTTAGAGAAAGAATCCACCACCACCATGATACAGAGAAAGAATCCACCACCACCATGATACAAGAACAACCCTGAGACAGAGGTAATTCGACAATGAAATCTGTCGAAATGGTGTTCCAAGGTCCTGCAGGAACAGCGTCAGACTCCAACAATCCTATCGGCCTTTGGTATGGTACCTTGTTGCAGAGGCAAACAAGACAGGACTGTACATATCCTTTGATGTCTTCCTTCATGTTAGGCCGATTAAAGTGCCTTTGGAGATAGTCCTGTGTGCTTTTGATGCCTCTGTGTCCTGCTATTCTGGAATCATGACCCCATAACAGCGCTGTTTATCTGTGGTCGGACGTGGGTAAATACAGTCTATCCTTCACCAGATAAAATCCATCTTTGATGTCGTACGTGATATCCTTGGGGTGACGTTCTACCTCGAAATTACCACCGGAAAACTCCCTGACTTGTTTCAGGAACGTGGATAGTTCTCCAATGTGTTTGGTTTTGGGAAACAGTAGTTCTTTGGTACATTCTGTCTCAGCAGAATAATCACTGCGACAGGAAAGAGCACCCGCAACCAAGTTTTGTTCTCCTGGTATGTGTGTAATATTAAAGTCGAATTGAGCAAAAAAATGAGCCCACCTAGCTTGTTGCGTATTGTAACACTGGAATTGTCTTAACACTTGCAGATTCTTGTGATCTGCTCTGATGGTAAAGGGATATACACCTCCTTGTAGAAGATGTCGCCATTCTAAACATGCCAACTTCATAGCAAGTAGCTCACGTTCGATGATCGAGTAATTCTTTTGGCTAATATTGAGTGTCTTGCAAAAGTAAGAGACAGGATGTTCGATGCTTTGATGAACTTGGACCAGAACAGCCCCAACCGCTGCTGCAGATGCATCGGTCTCCAAGATGAAGGGAAGTCTTTGGTCCGGTTGTCGTAGAACAGGAGTGGAGCAGAAGGCTTCTTTGAGAAGATAAAAACTCTCCTCGGCTGCTGCAGACCAACCGAATGGCAGTGAAGTCTTCTTGAGCAATGAAGTGATGGGCAAAACCTTTTGGGAGAAATTTGGAATGAATTTCTGATAGAAATTTGCGAGACCTAAAAACTTCCGCACCTCTTTGACACTTTTAGGTGAAGGCCAGTTTAGAATAGAAGCGACCTTCCGGGGGTCCATTGAAATCCCTTTACCGAAAGGATGAATCCCAGATAGGAGATGGAAGGAGCCGAGAAAACACACTTGTTTAATTTGACAGAAAGATGGTTGTCCTTTAGTCGTTGGAAGACTTAACTGACATGTTCCTTGTGTTCTTCTGGCGACTGAGAAAACACCAATATGTCATCCAGGTAGACGATAGTTGTATGGCACAGCAGATCTGAGAAGAGACGGTCCATAAAGCGTTGAAATATGGAAGGAGCGTTGACTAACCCAAAGGGCATTACCTGGTATTCATATAGCCCAAACGGAGTCCTGAATGCCGTCTTCCACTCATCACCCGTTTGAACCCGAAGCAAGTGATAGGCATTCCTTAGGTCCAATTTGGTAAATATAGTGGATCCTTGCACAGCTTGAATGATCTCCGTTATGAGAGGCATGGGGTAACAATCTTTGATGGTGACCTTGTTTAAGCCCCGGTAATCGATGCAGGTACGTAATTCTTGCGACTCCTTCTTGGGAATAAAGAATAAAGAGGCCCCCGCTGGAGATTTTGACGGTCTGATAAGCTCGTTGGCAAGGTTATTGTCCAAGTATTCTCTGAGAAACCGCTTTTCCTCTAGAGACAGGGGAAACATGCGACAAAAAGGAACAAGTGCTCCTGGCGTGAGATCTATGCAACAGTCATCAGGTCGATGAGGGGGTAACTCCAAAGGTATCTTTTCTGTGACTACCTCCATATACTTCTGAAGGTAAGTCGGCAGACAGTGTACTGCTCTGGGCTCACAGCTGCTAGCTGTCTTCACAATTTCGAACTTGGGTTCAAGTAAGCATTCCGCCTTACAGGTAGCAGAGTGAAAGCTAAGAAGGTTTTTGGTCCAGTCTATAACTGGGTTATGCTTCCGTGACCAGCCTATACCAAGGATGATAGGGAAGTGTGCTGCGCGGATAAGGTCAAAGGTGATCTTTTCTGTATGTTGTTGTATAGACATGACCAGTTCTTCCGTGGTGTGCGTTATTAAGCCGGAGCTTAAAGGCTCGCCGTCTACACCTTCCACTTTCTGATCTTCTTTCTTAGCAATGCGAGAAACGCACTTCTGTGAGGCCCAATAAGTATTCATGAAATTGCCGGCTGCGCCACAATCCAACAGGGCCTGAGATTGAATCTCTGTGTTGTCCAAAAGTAGAGTCACCGAGAGAATCATGAGACGAGAATCTTCTGATATCTTAGGGGAAGATACGGAAAGAGTAACATAAGGATTTGCGGAGGCCCCTCGGAAGTGAGTCCTAACACTCACCGAGGGCGATAGTTTCCCGATCGTCTGGGAGGGACATCAGGACAGTCTCTCAGTAGATGAGAAGATGATCCACAATACATACACAGACTCCCTTCTCTGCGCCTCTTCCGTTCCTCAGGAGTAAGCGGGGCCCGCGTGGTCCCTATTTGCATTGGTTCTTCATGATTAATTCGTGAGGAGGAAGTCGAAACAGGAGGAAGGGGATCCAGGGGAGGAGACATGTGAGATTTAGATTTCCTCTTCTCCGCCTGACGCTCTGCAGCACGGAAATTGATGCGCAGGGCAGCCGTAATGAGATCATCAAAAGTGGTAGGACGGGCAATTCAGGCTAACTCATCCTTGAGGTCTTCTCTTAGACCACGTCAAAATATGGCATACTGCGCTTGCTCTTGCCATCCTGCTTCTGATGCAACTTGTTTAAAGTTTGTAATGTAGGTGAGTAGGTCAGAACTGCCTTGGCGGATATCCAGCAGGTCTTCCGATGCTAGGAAGGTACTCTCGGTACGTAAAAAGGTCTGTTGTAACAAAGTCTTGAAGGCACTATAATCTTGCAGGACTGGGTCAGTCTGATTCACAAGAGGGGTAGCCCAAGCAAGGGTAATCATAAACCCAATTTTGGCGTGGTCTGAGGAAAAGGTCTGCGCCCGGAATGAGAAGTGGAGATTACATGCGTCCAGGAATTCTTTGACCCTTTTGGGGGCTCCATCGAATTTGCCGGACACCAAAGGGAGTGGAGGTAGATCTGTCGAACGCTCTCTCTCTGTCAAACGTTTCTGTAGGGCAGTGTTGGTGCCTTTTAGATTCTGAACCTCTAAGTCCGATTCTGTACAGCAGCTACCAGTTCCTGAATCTGTTGAGGGGTAGCCATGGCAATATCTTGGCGTTGGAAACTGTCACACGGGTCGGTTATATCCTCTTCTTCAAAAGAAGTCTCCTTCTCAAATCCCTCCCCTTCCTCCTCACCTTTGTCTTTTCTCCTGGGTTTCCTTCCTTCTTTGTTTCCAGGTCTCTCCTTTTTTTTATGAAGATAGGGACGGCCACAAGTGGACGCCACAGCGCCACTGTAAAGGTGGGGCGGTGGACAATCCCCCGTGACCGTCTGGAAAAAAGGGGAAAAAGCCAAAGGCTCAAAAAACCCCTATGAGAGACCTTAGGTAGATTCAGATCTGTCCGGTAACTTTGGAAACTCGGGACAATGCCAGATGAAGTGATACAGAGATCCAGCGAAGGGCAGGGTATGGTAAACTGAAGCGTAGCAAGGGAAAGTTCATTTGTGAGGCAGAGATAGTCCAGCGAACAAGTCAGGTCCGGTAAACAGGTAATCGAGGCGTTCACAATTCAGGAGGCAGAAGCAATTCAGTAAGCAAGCAGGGTCGATGCACAGGAAATCCAAAACGGGAGCAGAAAAGGGATAAAGGAGAAAGAAAATGGGGAAAGGAAAAGCGGAAAGAAAACTACAGTAAGAAGCAGCAAAACGTAAGGGAAAGAGTGAGAGAGGGAGAAGAGACCGAAGCCCGAGGGCGAGTAAAGGAAGGAATGGGAGGAGACCCGAGGGGAAAAAGAAGGGATACAGAGAAGAGGCGAAGGCAAGGAAGGTCAGAACCAGGAGGGGAACACAAGCCGGAAGAAAAGCAATGGGAAATGCGGAGAACCGCATGGAAGGGCAAATACACAGAGCTGGCAACCAAGGCGAAACCAAGGAAACATTGCAACACGTACGCGACCCGGAAGCAAAGGTATAAATGCTCCCGGTCGAGTACGCGAATGGAGGAACACTAGACCTGCACGTTACGTTTGGAAAGGCGTGATGGAACATTCAATGGCGAACAGCGGCGTCAGCGATTCCATACTCGCCATCCTCTCCAAGGTATGACACGCACAGATAACATTTGTGATTACATTGGTGCTTGTTTTGTTGCTAGTTGATGCAAACTAAAATGCATTCAAAACTAGATGCAAAGTAACACATATATCCCAAATCTTTAAACTACACAGAACACATGTTAATTGCAGCATTGCTTTTAAACAAGCCGCACCATAGGCTAATACAGCATAAACCTCTTTTCCATGTTGGGACATTGTACTTGCATCCCAGCACTTTGTATTTGTTTAGATCCTACTGATGCATTATAGGATGCTTTTCGTCAGCTAAGGAGAGCTCGTTTCTTATCCATCTTTTTGTTTGGTTTCAAGTCAAATTGGCCTCATTTACAATTAGACTCATCGAATGGAATGATCTTCTAGTTCTTAATTCAGTGCTTCTCTGTTTCTTGTCCACTTTTTCCTCCAGACGTTGATTTTATTCTCCTCTTTTCCTTCCATATCTCCTTGCTGTTTTACCAACCTCCTTTGATTGACTTGTTGTTCTTTTTGCAACCACGTTGGAAGGTTGGATTTTACCTTCCTCTTCTCACCAATAGACTCTTTATCTTGTGCAAAATCCTACTCTCTTCACTTACTTCTATTTCCTGATTTGCCTTAGAATAATTCTTTAAAAAGGATGTCTTGATTGGTGTAGAAGCATCCAATGGGCCTTCCCAAATGATTATGCTCGCCAATTTTCCTGATTGTTTTGTTTAGCTAATGTTTCAATTTTTCCTTTGATCTTTTAGTGGATCTAATTTCAAGCCTTGTTTTTTAACATCAGCTGAAAGATGTGGTGGAAGACTCTGTGACTACATATAGAAATATTAAAAACATCACACCGACCATTTTCTCCTCCATAGTAGATTCCAAATTGGGGGATGTTGATTTTTATGACGATGATACACATGAGCTCTTTTGTCATATATCATCTGCCGTTAATGATAACATTAATACCGGAGCCCCAAAAAAAATGAATATGATAAAAGCAGAAACTACTAATAAAGCTTGGTTCTGTGACAAAATTGTAGAAGCAAAAAAAACAATAGAACATATGAGCGAGAATAGCAGAAAAATCCATGTCCGACTACACTGGATAAATATAAAAAATCAGTTCAACGGTATAAAAATGTCATAATTGAGTCTAAAAAGAATTTTTATAATGATTGTATTGACAATGCTAAATCAAGTTCAAAAGAACTATTAAAAATTCTTAAAGACTTTGAAAAACACACATCCTCTTTTCCGCCTATTGCAAAGGACTCTGTTTGGTGCCAACAAATTCAGGATGAATTTACGTACAAAATTGCTGGACACCCTCTAGCTATTGCCAATCAATTGGTCAATCTTGATCTTAAGAATGACTGTTTTAATGTTAATCATCAAGAGGTCTGGTGCTCATCTTCCAAAATTGGAATGTTCTGCTTACACTGAACCAGAGATTAAGGAGATTATAAATAAAATGAAATCTACATCCTGCCTTGGTGACACCTGTCCATCGGATCTTCTAAAAAGCCTCCATGGACGTTCTGGTACCATGGATCACTAAAATGATCAATTCTTCTTTCCTTTCAGGTAAAGTAACTGCAGCTTTGAAGGAGGTATGGGTCACCCCTCATTTGAAAAAGAACTCTCTTGACCCCTCTGTGCCTACTCTTCTTTTGAATGCCTCGTCTGCAGGCTCTTTCTCTCTCCTATCCATTCCCTTACTGTGGCTACCATCTATTGGCCACCTGGTCCATCGGCCACCTCCTCCTTCACCTCCATGTGGGCGGACCTCATCTCTTCCCTCCTGGTCTTGACCACTCAACTCCTCCTCCTTGGAGACCTTAACATCCACCTGGATGCTTCCTGTCCTTCCTCTGGACTCTTTCGTGACGTATGCGGCTCTCTCTCACTCTATATCCTCCCCTCTGGCCCGACTCACTCTGCAGGGCACACTCTGGATGTTCTGATCTCTACAGACCTTCCTCTTTCTATCGTTCTCACCACTCCTCTCTCATGGAGCGATCAATTTCTCCTTTCCTCCCCACTCACTCTCTCCACCCCTCAGCCCAAGCCATATCCAGCACTGCCACCTACCTTCTCGGTTATCCGACCCATGAAGCATGTGTCATTTGAGGCTTTCCCTGCCCTTTCACAACTCCTGCTCCCCCTTTGGCTGACTCACACCCTGACACAGCCCTCTCTATGCTCCACTATGCTATCTTTGCTACTCTTGATGTTCTTGCCCCTGCCATGAGGATCCGCTTGAAGCCCAAAGCCAAGTAAATCTCCTGGTACGACTCAGACCTCGCCACCCTTAAACGCAAGTGCAGGGTGGCCGAGAGGAATTGGCGTGCTTCCGGTACATCCTCTGACAAACTGGTCTGCCGCCTGCTCCAAAGGCAATACCGGCTCTCTTTCCGCACCAAGAATAGAACCCACATCCAAGTCTGCCTCTCTGCAGCATCTAACAACTCGGTTGAACTCTTTAAAATCTGCAAGGAGCTGGCCAATCCTGCTGCAGTCTCTACCTCTTCTGTCGCCTTCCAGGCCCTCTGCACAGCCCTGGCTTCTCATTTCATCTCTAAAACTCAGGACATCCTGTCCTCTCGCTCTTCCTCTCACCCTGCCCCCTCTACTCCCTGCTCTTCCTCTGGGCCTTCTTCGGTCACCTCTCCTCCCTCCTTCTCTTCCTCTTCTCCCCAGATGAGGTTTCTAGACAAGTCTGATCTATGGACGTCTCGTCAAAACAGGTTCGCCCCTGTTCCTCCAAATTCGTCAAGGACCACATTGACACCTTGGCCCCTGCTCTGACTGACTTCTGCAACCACTCCTTCACCACCGGGGTCTTCTCATCCCCCCTAACGCACTCCCTTGTGCACCCTCTTCTTAGGAAACCCTCTGCCGACCCGTCCTGCCCGGCTAACTATCGCCCAATCTCCATCACCCCTTTCCTGGGCAAACTCCTGGAAAAGCTGACCATCTCCCAACTTAATCTTCACACTGAGATCTGTTGGTTGTCAGTCTGGCTTCAGAGCTGCCAGAAGCATGGAAACTGCTCTCCTGAACATCGTGAAGACGTGCTCTCCAACCTTGATTCCAACACCCCCTACGTCCTCATCTTACTTGATCTCTATTCTGCCTTTGACATGGTCAAACATGCCATCCTGCTCAACCGTCTCCGTGATAACCTGTTTCTCACCGATCAGGCCCTGGCTTGGCTGACCTCTTTCCTCTCCGATCGACCCTCCCAGGTCCAACTTGTGTCCTTCCTCTCATCTATCTCTACCTGTGGTGTTCCCCAGGGGTCTAACCTCTCTCCCTGGCTGTTCGACCAATACCTGGCAATTCTTGTCCACCGCATTGCTGCTCTCTGCCCCAACTTTCAGTGCTCTGCGGATGACACTGAACTCATTTTCAGGCTCCCTTCCGCCACTTCTTCTCCATCCCTCATCTCTGACTGTCTGTCTGCTATCCAGGAGTGGTGTGCCGCCAACTATCTCTACCTTAATGCCAGTAAAACTGATATTCTCCTCATCGGGACACCTGCTCTCTCCTTTCCTGTCGCTCTCTGGCCAGCCTCTCTTGGCCCTTTTCCTGCTCCTACCTGTGAGGCTAAAAACCTCAGGGTCATCTTTGACTCCACACTCTCCTCTCCTCCCATTTCTGACGTCTCTAAGAAGTCACACTACCAGCTGCACCTCCTCAGAGGTATTCTTCCTTTCCTCTCCTTCCCCCAGAAGCTCACTGTCTCCAGAGCTCTGGTTCTCTCTAGGCTGGGCTACTGCAACAGCCTCTGCTTCTACTCTCTGCCCTCTGCAACTCATCCAGAACAGGACTGCAAGACTTGTCCTTGGCCTCAAGCCCAGGGATCGTATCTCTCCAGGACTGAAATCTCTGTACTGGCTCCCAGTGGCTGCGAGGATTAAGTTCAAAACCTTCTGCATTGTCCACAAGGCCTTCTGGGGCCTCAATATCTTCAACTCTCTCTTCCTAAATATCTTCCTTCTCGAGCTCTTTGCTCATCCGCCTCCAACTCCCTCAGGGTCAGTCGCTTCTCCAAGCAACGAGTTGGTGGGAGATCTCTTTCTTCGGCTGTGGCCTCCCTCTGGAACAGCCTCCTTGCCCCCCTGAAACTTAAGGAGAACCATCTCCGGTTCCGGAAGCACCTCAAAACCTTTCTCTTTGCCTCTGCTTTTTCTCCTCCTCTCCCCTGCTGATTTCCTGGCTGATACTGAAACTGCACTGGTTTACCTGGCCACCCTCTGACCTCGGGCCAAGGTCCCCTCCTCCGCCAGTCGCACTCCTGCACTGCCCTCCTGTCAACCCCCGCACTTGGGCACTGTTTTTCTGTATCCCTACAGTCCCATTACCAGCATTTACCCTTGCACTTGCCTTGTTGTCCGTACCTTACCATTTTACTATTGTTATTTATTCTATCTTCCCATGTACTGCACTGTCCACTCCCCTTCCCCTCTGCAATTTTCCCCTCTCCCCCTTCCCATGCACTTGCGCGATCTGTATGACACCTCGCCTAGTAGGATCGCTGTCTTTCTCCAGCATGGGGTCTGGCATGGATTCACATGCTCATGAATATTCCCCGTCGTCAGGCTGGGAATCCTCGGTAAAGAAAAAACCAGTATCAGTTTCGTTTCTGATCTGTCTTTCGTAGCAATAACCAATCACTGGTCTCTGCGTCATACTGACCACAGCCAATGACTGCCCTCTACCTAAGCACCGCCTCTGGCAGCCATCTTCAGATTTTTACCGCACGTTCATGTGTTGGGATCCTCGTGCTATTGCTCTCGAGCGTTAGTGCTATTTTTTCGCGCTTTTCACAAAAAACTTGGATTCTTCGGTCAAAAGAGCCTCAAGCTCCACCGATCCTACATCCGATCAACGGGGACCCGTGTCGGATTCGTCTGTGCCCCCTCAAGGGTGAAGATTTCGTCGAGCTACACTTCGGAGGACTCCAGAAGCTTCTCAGGCCCGGTCTCGGAGATGGCCCAGGAGAAGGGAAGCTCGACGCCCGGAAAGCTGTTCAGGGTCTGCCCTGGATGCCAGCTGCAGAACGTCTTTAAGGAGGACGAACACTCTTTCTGCCTTTACTGCCTTCATGAGGACAAAACGCACGTGGAAAAGGACTGTGCGTTTTGCGGCAACATGTTGGAACGGACCATGAAGGACCGTCATCAACGTCTCGCCAACTGGCTGGAGGGTAAGAGCCCGTCTGGCGAGAAGAAGAAGAAATCTGAGCGGTCTTCTAAGACCTTTGAGGGCGCCCCGGCGACGGGGGCCCAACATAAGGCCAAGCACCGCGAGTCCGCTGGCACCGGGAGCGCCGAACGGTCGGGCTCTACGGGCGCCAGGCAGGGCGCACCCTCCCCGGCGCCATCAACCACGAGCCAACGCTCTGGGTCGGGTAAGAGGAAGGCCGAGCACCCGGCGAAGCTCCTGGAGAGGCCCCGGTCGAGCTCTAAGGCAGAGGAGGAGCGTGGCAGTGCCCCCTCCCTCAAGGATAAGGCGGTGAGCGCACCTAAGGTGGTGAAGGCCTTGATCCATCCGACAAAGCCCTCTATCGAAACGGTCGCGGCGGCCCTGGCCCAGCCTGTGGAGGCTGCACCAGTGGTGGCGACCTCAGGGCCCAGAATCTCCCTGCCTCCTCGGAGGGAGTCTTCTTTTGTGCCCATCGATAGGACCCCCGTGAAACCCTCCGTGGGGAAGAAGAAGGGGGGGCAGGGCGTCGTCGTAGATTCGGCCTCAACCTCAGAAGAGGAGCTGATCGAGGTCTTAAGCCACGGCCTAGGCGTGGAACAAGACCAGCCCGTCGGAATGGGCCCCGACGCAGGTGACGACGACGACATCGTCGAGGATACCGACGGGGCCCCTGCTCGCCCGTCGGATTCCCCTCTGCCAACGCCGCGAGACAACTCGGCGGCCATTTTGTTGGCCATACAGTCCTTATGCACTGAGATAAGGACGAGGCTACCGTTACCGACGGAGGAACCTCTCCCGTCGGGGGATCCAGAACCGGGACCTTCTGGTGTTCCCCCTACCAAGAAAAGAAGGATCCATCCTCCACCTCCTTTTCAACCGTCGCGCCCCGTCCAGCCCTCCTCCCCGTCCACCCGAGGGGATGATACGGGGACTGACACGGCAGCGACGGGTACGGACGACGAGGCATACGACGAGGATTTTCCGTCGTCGCCTCCCACCAGGGCTTCTCCGCCCGACGAGATCGGATCTTTCCACTCCATGATCTCCAGGGCTTCCGAGCTTTTTCAACTCTGCCCTGAGGAGAAGAAAAAGGAAGGCTTCCTTTATCAGCGGCGCGAGGCCAAGAGGAAGACGGTCCTCGCAGTGCCTCTGTTGGACGACATTTGGGATGAGGGCCTTTCCCTCCTCAAGAACCCTTCCACGACGCCAGCTAGAAGAGACCGGTACGAGAAGAAGTACCGGGTCCCGGACACGGCCCCCCTATGCCTCCGGGCGCAGCCTACCCCGGACTCCGTCGTCTCCGCGGCAGCCAGGAAGAAAGCGGGGGGGGGGGTGCGGCCTCCACATCGACTTCCCCGCCGGACGGCGAGGGAAAGAAATTGGATACTATGGGACGTAGAGTCATCTCGTCGGCAGCGACGACGATTAAAGCGGCCAACGCCTTGGCTATCGTGGCCCGCTACGACAGGGAGCTCTGGTACAAGATGGCTCCCCTGCTGGATTTTCTGCCGGACGACAAGAGGGCGGAGGCCCTTGAGATCCTCCAGGAAGGTGAAGTGGCTTCGGACCACGCCATCACCGTGGCGACGGACATCGCCGACGCGGGGTTCCGCCAGCTGGGCAACGGCGTTTGCCTTCGACGTCGTGGATGGCTCAAAGCTACGGACTTTCGGCAGGACGTCCAGACCAGAGTCCTGGACATGCCCTTCGACGGGAACAACCTGTTTGGGAAGACGGTGGACGATTCCCTCCAGGCCATCAAGGCGGATACTGAGACGGCCCGGGCCCTTGGAGTCCTGCAGCAACGACGGACGCCCTTTCGGAGCGGCGGAGGCAAGGGCGCCTCCAAAGGTTCCGGCGGCGGTTTCTCTTCCTACCGTCAAGCGGCCCGCTCGTCGTCGCAAGAGGCCTACAGAGGACGAGGCAAGTCTAGCGGACCCCGCCGTCGTCGCCAAGGAGGTCAAGGCGGCAAGGCCGCGTCCAAGCAGGATTGAACCGGCCGTGGGGTCGGGCCCCCACCGAAGCACCCCGGTGGGAGGCCGGCTGGCGGGCTTTGTCAGCGTGTGGGAGTCCATCTCCACCGACCGTTGGGTGCTGGACGCCCTGGCCCGGGGCCACGCGCTCGAGTTTCAAAGAAGGTGCCCGCGCGTCCCCCCCGTGGCCAGGAAAGAACTTCACGTCCCTCAACTTCTTCTGGAGGTAAAGGCGATGCTCAGAAAGGGCGCCATCGAACTCGTCCCAAAGAGGCTTCGGGGCTCCGGAGTCTACTCGCGATACTTCCTCGTGAAGAAGAAGACGGGAGGATGGCGCCCCATCCTAGACCTGCGACGGCTGAACAAGTTCATCAAGGCGCAGAAGTTCCGGATGGTCACCCTACAGCACGTCCTGGGTCAACTGGAGGAAGGAGACTTCCTATCGTCGTTGGATTTGGAGGATGCCTACTTCCACATTCCAATCCTAAAGGGGCACCGAAAATTCCTCAGGTTCGTGGTCCAAGGGCGTCATTACCAATTCAAAGCCCTTCCCTTCGGACTACGGTCGGCACCCAGGGTATTCACCAAGTGCCTCGCACCGGTGGCGGCGCAGCTGCGCCGCGAGGGGATTCACGTCTACCCCTACCTGGACGACTGGCTCATCCGCGCCAAGACGAAGGAGCTCGCCGTGGTCCACACAGCAAGGACCGTCCAACTCCTCACGGACCTGGGATTCTCCGTGAACTACGCCAAATCCCACCTGGTGCCCGCGCAAGTCGCACTGTTTCTGGGAGCGAGGCTCGACACAGTGTCCCTTCTGGCCTCCCCGTCGGAGGAGAGGACCAGGACCATCTTGGGCAAGGTGCAACGGATGTTGGTGGCCGACGCGGCCAAAGTGAGATCCATCAAGTCCCTCCTCGGGATGATGTCTTCCTGCATCTACCTCATTCCCATGTGCAGGCTCCGGATGCGCCCGTTGCAAGAATTCCTGGATGCGCGCTGGATCCAGACGACGGGCAGCTTCGAAGAAAGGATCAAGCTCGACGAGAGTTTCCGACGAGCGATACGGTGGTGGGGCACCCGCGCGCATCTGACGGCGGGCATGGACTTCCAGACCCCAGCCCACCAGGAGACTGTGACCACGGATGCCTCCCTGGAAGGGTGGGGAGCGCACACCGAAAATCTGCACGCGAGGGGACTCTGGCTCCCGACGGAGAAGTCCCTGCATATCAACGTCCTGGAGCTCCGTGCAGTGTTTTGGGCCCTCAGGTCCTTCCTTCCGTCCCTGAAGGGCAAGGTGGTGAGGATCTTCACCGACAACACCACCACCATGTTTTACATCAGGAAACAGGGCGGAACCAGGTCCCCAGCGCTGTCCAAGGAGGCGCAGGACCTGTGGCATTGGGCCGTCGCCCAAGGGATTTTTCTGGTGCCGTTTCATCTGGCAGGGATAAAAAACACCATCGCCGACTCACTCAGCAGGGAGCTGCGCTCGTGCCACGAGTGGGAACTACGGCAGGATCTGGTGGATCGCCTCTTCCGACGGTGGGGCACACCCCAGATCGACCTGTTCGCGACGGCGACGAACACCAAGTGCCGGAGGTTCGCCAGCAGGTTTCCCCAGACGAGGAGCATGGGCGATGCTTTCTCGTTCCCCTGGGAGGGCCTGTTCCTCTACGCGTTCCCTCCCTTGCCTCTGCTAATCCGGCTCGTCAACCAGCTCAAGAGGTCACGGTGCAGGATGATCCTCGTCGCACCTGCGTGGCCGAGACAGATATGGTTCCCGGACCTTCTGGACTTGTCAGCGTCCCCGCCGATCAAGCTGCCGGCGGACGCGGATCTACTCTCCAGGGAAGGAGGCGCCATCCTCCACCACGACCCGAAGTCGCTGAACTTGCAGGCCTGGCTCCTGCAGCGCTAGAGTTTGGAGGATACGACATACCGGCCGACTGCAGAGAGGTTCTTGCAAAGGCCAGGGCGTCCTCGACTCTTAAATGCTACGGACACAAATGGAAGAGGTTCTCTGTCTGGTGCCACGCACAGAAGATTAACCCTCTAGGGATTACGGCTCCCCAAGTACTGCCGTACCTGCTGACGCTGGCCAAAGCTGGACTGGCACACGCGTCCATCAAGATTCATCTTGCTGCGATCTCCCGATACACCAGAACCACGGGGCGGACGTCCTTGTGGTCTCATCGTCTGGTGAAAGAGTTCATGAAGGGACTATTCAGATCGTTCCCGCCGGTGAAGGCTCCGGCCCCGGCGTGGGAGCTCAACGTGGTGCTGACCAAGCTCATGGGACCTCCGTTCGAGCCTCTGCACTCGGCCCCGTTGAAGTTTCTATCGTGGAAAACAGCTTTTCTTGTGGCCATCACCTCCGCACGACGAGTGGGAGAGATCCAGGCCCTTTCCTGCAAGGCCCCGTACTTGACTTTCCACGACACGAGGGTAGTGCTCAGGACGCACCCCTCCTTCATGCCCAAGGTACCGTCGGACTTCCATCTCAACGAACCCTTGGTGTTACCTGTGTTCTTCCCGTCGCCTTCGTCGCCGGCTGAGAGGACTTTGCACTCGCTGGATGTAGCTAGAGCGCTGAAGTTCTACGTGGACCGCACGAAGGGTTTTCGGAAGACGTCACAACTCTTTGTGAACTTTGGACCTGTCAATCAGGGGAAGGCTCTCTCGAAGGCTTCCATCTCCAGATGGCTCTCCGGCTGTATCATGTACTGTCACCGGTTGGCAAACCGACCGCTGCCTGGCCGTCCGAGAGCCCATTCCACCAGAGCGATCGCAGCTACCACGGCGTTCCTATCTGGTGTGCCCCTGCTGGACATATGCAGGGCTGCTACGTGGAGGTCGACGCACACCTTCACGAAATTCTACTGCGTCGACCGGGATTCCAGGGAGGAGTCCAGGGTCGGCCAAGCAGTGCTGCGCAACCTGTTCGCCTGAGGTGGGCCTGGTGAGGAGGTAAGATGCTTAATGTTGAGTTGATGTGATGCTTAATGTTGAGCCTTTGCCACCTCCCGTGGTTGTGCATGTGTGTACTGCTATGTATTCTTTATTCATGAGCATGTGAATCCATGCCAGACCCCATGCTGGAGAAGGAACAAGTTACTTACCTGTAACTGTTGTTCTCCAGCATGGGTCTGGCATGGATTCACATGCGAACCCTCCCGCCTACCCCTCTGCGGCTCTTCACTTGGTCATACTGCCACTTCACGTGCTTCCAAATCTGAAGATGGCTGCCAGAGGCGGTGCTTAGGTAGAGGGCAGTCATTGGCTGTGGTCAGTATGACGCAGAGACCAGTGATTGGTTATTGCTACGAAAGACAGATCAGAAACGAAACTGATACTGGTTTTTTCTTTACCGAGGATTCCCAGCCTGACGACGGGGAATATTCATGAGCATGTGAATCCATGCCAGACCCATGCTGGAGAACAACAGTTACAGGTAAGTAACTTGTTCCGTCTTCCCTCTGTTCCGCGTGCCTCGTCGCGCCTTGAAACACCTGTGTATAGGCGCGTTATAAATGCCATATCATATGATATCAAACCCCGCGAAAAACCGGACCAAAGAGGGAGCTGCTTCTCCCGTAATACTAGCAATAAGCAAATTCACCCGGCGGCCGGACCAGAGGGGGAACTGCTTGAGGAAAATCGCTAAAATCAATACGCAGAGCGAGATAGATAGCAGCAACTGCATGAGCACGAAAGTATTACTTGCAGCAGGCCCGATACATAAAAATTAGGGAAAAGGCCAATACCAATCATACCAAAGGTTACCAGATAGACCACCATACGAAATACACAGAGCAACTGCAAGTTAGCGCTGCTTTATAGACCAGCAATCCCGGTTGGGATTAAACAGACACCCTCACTCGGGAAGACAACCCGGGAGCAGACCACAACCAGCAGAGGCCACCTGAATCACTACTGACAGGGCCTCCCGGACTGCTCGAGGAGCAAACATCCTGTCGCCTGAGACACACCTGAAGCCCAGAGGATCACCAATACCTGTGACAACAGATCGGGAAGCGCTACTCAGAGCGCCTAGAGGAGAGGGGAGCAACGCTGTGGGTTCAGAAGGACCCACAGCGACTAAGGAGGACACTAAGACACATGGATATACAGTAAATTCGGGGCGCATCCTGCAGTGCAATCGGTCGGGCGAAAACAAACACAGAAATGACACACCAGACCAGGAAGAAACCAGCCTGAAGTGGCGTAGAAGGAGAACCAGATATAGAATCAACCAAGAAAGCCGTAGACATACTCACAGGAGTCCACGAGACAACCACTCACAAAATGGTGAAAGGCCAACAAAAGATGGAATCGTATGTTGGCGCCAAGCCTAAAACGGGCAAACAGACCCACGACCGGCAAGGGGGAGACCCAGGCGCACCTGCAGAAACAGGGGGAGTGACCATAGAGAACCTCATGACTGCCATTCAAGATACATAGAAAGTGCTGGAAACCATGATCCAAAAAGTAGGTGTGGACGTCTCATTGGTGCGAGCGGACCTGGGGAAAGTAAAGGAAAGGGTGGCATCAGCGGAACAACAGCGGCTTGGAGGATGTGGTGGAAACTATGCGCACAAAAGTCCAGGGACTCGTGGGGGCCACAAGCACCCTTGAAGACAGAGCGGAGGATGCCGAAAGACGTTCTAGAAGATGTAACATCCGATTGGTAGGTGTATCGGAACGAGTGGAGGGTGATAGCACAGAACTCTTAGTGGAGAAAATAGTACTGAAAACATTGCAGCCCGAGGCCTCTCCAAATTGTTCACGGTGGAAAGAGCACATAGGGTACCTGGCCACCCTCCACCTCCAGCAGCACTACCCTGGCCATAATACCAAAACTGCTCAATTTTAGAGACTGTGATGTGATCCTGTTAGAAGATCGAAGACTGGGGAACATACAGATGGAACATGCACGGATCCTGATATTTCCGGATTTTACACAGGAGGTACAGAGACAAAGACGATCCTTCGACTCAGTAAAGAAGAAACTTCGAGAACATGGCCTTCGTAACATGATGTTTTTCCCGCCCTATTTGATGGTGTTGGCAGATAATCAGTATAAACATTTCATCAGGCTATTATAGCAGTAAAAAAGTTGTTTAGTATGTCAATGGTTCTTTCCAACATCAGAGAAAAGTTCCACTTATTCACTTCCACCAATTAAAAATCAGTGCCAAGTGTATAAATAAGAGCTGAAAAAACACATAAGGCATTTTACATTAGATAATGCCAATGCACTTGGAGTTTTCTAGTGCTATATCTGCAAACCAGTGTATGAATATTTAATGGCCACTAGGGTGCCAGCAACTAGAAAAATCCAACCACTTGTACCGATAACACACAATGCTTGGATTATAAAGACACCTCAATGGAAGGGTCCTTTTTTAACATCTAAAAACTTGTATAGACAAAAGACACAATATAATGTCAAAATGTGTAACACCATCTATGTAGGCAATTCTATACCACAGATCTAAAAAAACATGAGACCTTGATACAAGCTGGTCTCATGTTTTTTTAGACAGAGAAGTCCAAGAATGATAAAGACCCACTGCACTAGCAAATAATCGAATCAGAACCTTAAGGGAAAAAATGATGAACAGAGCAAACACAAACAAGAAGGAAAAGAGAAGACAATCTCGCAGCAGTCCAAGAGAACTTTTCCTTTGAATGGAAGATAATTTACTACACCAGGGGGAAGGAAGAGAAGAGGCATCAGAGTCTACAGCTAACTTTGATGCCGAACCCCTGATTGCGACCCCGGCAGTCTCGCCAACATAATCGAGACCGAAATACAGAGTAGTCCAACCTGTATCTTTTTTCAGATGTTCAGAGACAGAGTCCCGTCACAGTTCGAGGCAGGAACTAGCTCCTGCGAGAAATATGGGAGAGAACAGGAAATTAAAGGGGGAGGAAGCGGGAGGGGGGAGTGACGGGGAGAAGAAGGGAAAGGGATTAAAAACAGAAGTGACAGCACGGATCTAACCACCACACCACTTACAAATCAGCGACATACAACACAAAAGGTACACCCAAGGAACGGTTCAAGGCTTGGGAGTAAAGTTGACTAATCTTGGTAGCAAAGGGAAACAAAGGGACACCTTGGCTAACCTAATGCAAGGGAAACCTGGGGGGAAGGATACGCCAAAACAGCTTGAATGTCGATTAAGATAGCAACCTGGAACATACACGGTCTGGGTAGGAGATCTAAACGCTCCCAGGTCTGCCAATTCCTACGCAGGCATGGTATTCAAGTTGCATTATTGCAAGAGACGCATATGATTGAAAAAGATCTTACAGACCTCCTGAGAAGGTGGGGAGGCACACTAGTGGGTAGGTGTGTAACGGTATATCGGTGTAAATACTGTGAATCATTTCATTTACAACTAATAACCGTTATCTGATCTACAATGGTTTACCGTGGGGCCTGCTGTGAAGCCTTCACCCTATTTTGCAGTTGGGTGCACAATTGACTGCGCACAGAGTAAAGTCTGCAACACGTTCAGTGGGATTTCTGTCACCCAAGCTGGGAGGCTGTGTGCCTAGGCTGCTTAAGTTGCACGACTTGTGCTGAAGATAGAGTTGGCAGCAGCCGTACAACTGGTGCTAGGTGCCACAGAGTAGTTATTCACAACACAGGCTGGGGATAACACTAGTAGCTCGCATGACAAATGGCACGAACCAAAGCGCACACTGAAACCGGAGGCCGAAAGTGCTTGGATGCCTGGGGCAAGTACTATACAAAAATCTAAACACAAAGACGAAAGCCCTGTGTGCTTCTACTCCACTTTCAGCAGCCCACAAACGCTTTGACCCCCGCCCCCATTGAATGGTACATTTTTCCAGCAGCTCCCATTCACCACCGAAAGCTAACTGGAGAAAGTGGGCTGGAATTCCTGCAGGACGGTTTTGAAGTACCAACAGGACCCCCAAGAGGCAGGTCCGAAGGCTCAGCACCCGTGAAAGACTATATTTTAAACTTGCCAACTAAAAGGTGGAAGGAAAAGATTCTGCAAGTCTGTTCCAAGTAAGTGTACAATGTCCACTGAAAGCATTTAATTCATACATGAATTTAACAAGGTGGTTGCTTATGGAAAATAAAGGGGCTGTTGTTCATATTAAAAGTCTCACGTTATTTTATTGTGACCGTTTCATCTTGGTCGAGGTTTACCTTATTTACAATAATAACTTATATTTTACATAGCACCTCCGCAGTAGAATGTGGCTTTGTAGCGCTGTCAATAACAGGCGTTACTAATATCGTTATAGTAACTCTGTATCTTTGCGGTTTCACGCTGGTGTCCGGGGTAGATGGAATAGCCCCCAGAGCCTTCTTTACTGGCTGGGTGGAAGTCTGTATTCAATTGAAATATGCATAATGCAAGAGATGGTGACGAAGAGGTATGCTTTACCGGTTATGTTATTGTTACCAAATGTGGATCCCTGAGATCCGGGTCCTAATCCCGCCTTCCGCACTTGAACGACATTGTGTGATCCTGTGCAAATGGCATTGCCTCTCTGTTGTTCCACCATGTAAGGCTTTAGTGTTAATACTGCTGGGAGAAACAGAGAATGATCGCTGCTCAATGCTATGGGCAGAGCTGCGGCACTGAAGGGGTTCCCCTAAGCAATACATTACAGCTCTGCAAAGGAGCGCTGGGCTTCTTCTGTTCAGATTATAATATTGGAAATTTAGTCACACGCCACAAACTAGTAATTTGGTCCAAAACACGTGTTTTGTTTCACTTCGGCTAACCCAACTCAAGGGTCGTCATTTCAGCGACCACTGAAGAACGAAAGACAGAGTCTGCACTGATAGGATTCGAAACTCTTAGCACATATTTCACTCACGCCTCTGCAGCAGGCATGCAAGTCACTGAGCTATCTTTCCAGGAAAATGTATTCTAGAGTCAAACAGCGTAGGGACGAGTTGTAGGAGTGGTTGGAAGCAAGAACCCAATTGCCCAGTCTCCTACAGCCTTTCTCCGGTGGTGTATAAGACTGAGCACAGATACACATTTACGGTACACAGTGCATACATATTCTGTCGCTCACACACACGTGAACGGCTATGCGTGCATAACAATAAGAAAATACTAATTTTTTCTTCAAGCAATTGAACAGTTAAAATAAAAGATGTTTTACAATACACACAAATGAGATGCATTGGCATACATACAATAGGTTTAGAAGCAACGTGAAAATGCTATGAAATTTAAAAAAGAAATGTGGGATGAGGGGAAACAACTAGGCAGAACCTGCAGGTTTCGTTGCTTATAATATAACAAGTACCTGCAGTGGCGTCACAAGAGTTGCGGTAACTCATGGTGTCACCCACTGAAGGGGGGGGGTAACACCTTCAGTGTCGCACTGGATGTCACCAACCCTAGTGACGCCACTGGGTAGGAGTCAAGCTCCCTCAATTCATTTGCTTTCATGCTTATATTCAGCAGCAGGGGGATTACGGCTCCTATAGTAAAAATCGAAAGTTGCCACCAATGGTTCTGGTTCTTGTTCTGCATGTTCATTACACTGACCCCCTTTGAGATGATTGAGCGATTGCCAGGATGAAAGCTCCAATTCAGAGTGGTATCACCAGTACCTGAAATTGAATTACACGCCTCATTGCCAAAATCCAGAACTTAACCTCGCAAAGGGAAAGTTCTTACTTTTGTTGCAGTGGTGGTTCCGAGCAAGTTGATAAGAAGAGTACAAGTCTGTGAGAGCGAGGTACTGCACAGTTTACATATGCGCAAATAAATAAAGGCAGCCTTTGCAAAAGATGTGACTATCTGTGAGTATCTGATAACTTTATTTTTGTAGCTTTTAGCTTTGTGGACTCAGACCAATGGTGTCAGTCAGAGCCCTGTGGGAGAATGTAATACGAAAAAAGCTGCTTGTAATTTACTGACACACTCTTGAAAGCATATAAAAAATGTGGCTCCCAAAAAACATTTAAAGATGGTTCGGTTAAGTCATATCAGCTCCCTTAGGAATGACTGAACAAAACAGGTATTGCAATCCCATTGAGTGATCTTACTGCACAGCATTGTGAGAAAATAGCCATTTATTATAGGTTAACCTTTGTTGAATCATCACAGCAGATCACTGAACAAGCACTGAACAGGGCAACCACAATGAAAGTACGTCAGTAATAGGTACTAGTGCATGCTACATTGTTCTGCAGATCCTCGTCCTTCTGTAATAATAGACTTCTGCAAAGGTTCTTGTTGCGAAGCCACATACACGGATACAGGTAAAACTTTAGCATTAGCTATTTATTAAGTTTAGTGATAAGAAGACCCCCAACAACACAGAGGCTCCCCTGCTAATCAAAGGGCAATTCCAACTGACAAACTTAGAATACTGAAAGCTGAACAAGCCAATACATGGTCTATGACCTCATTAGAACCTTGGGGCAGTAGGCACCCCATGCTGTTTTACATCTTAACTATTTCATGGCACAGTTTCCAGATTAACAACTTCATAACACATCTTCCTCTTTTTCACAAAACTCCTTCTCACCCTTCTTCACACATGACCTCTTCTCACAGTAGCAATTCGGTCCTTATTCCAAACTTGACCACCAGCCACACGCACTGCACCCTTCAGCACAGCAACCACCTTGATCGGATCGGAGTATAGTAGTTCACCCTTCTTCCTAACCACTCCTTTCTTGATTCTCACCCAGTCACCACATTCTACATGCAATTCCTTCCTACCCCTCCTTTTATTTTCACGCATGACCCAATCACTCGTCTTCCTTTTGAGGACTTTCCTTACCTCGTCAATCACTACATCATATTCCCTGCTCCTCCCCAGGCCATGGGGGACACGCCACTGAGTAAGGTTTACGACCTCTCATGAGTTCAAATGACATAAACCAGTAGTGGCATGAGGCGCAAATGCGCAACGGCCACATCCTACTTTGGATGGTCACCAATTTATCAAATCCGCATTCTTCCCCCATACGAATGCTCTCCATCACGCATCTGTTCAACCTCTCAACTACTCCGTTGGTTTCGGGATGATAAAGCGCTGCCCTCTTATGGCTCACACCACACTTTTTAAGATACTTTGTAAAACACCCACCGGTGAATTGTGTGCCATTGTCAGTAAGAACACTTTCTGGGAGTCCCTCACTCGCAAAAATCTCTTGCAACACCTTAACCATACTTTCTCCCGAGATGTCTCTCACAACTCGAAAGTCTGCCCACCTGGAGAACAAATCCACAACAAGAACTACGAACCTTCCTCGACCATATCCTAGATCAACAGGTCCTAGTATGTCCATGGCTATGTCACTCCAAATCTTCAATGGAACTCCAACATCAATTAATGGCTGCTTTTTAGCCTCGACTCCCTTTTCACTCCTGATACAATAATGGCATTCACTTAGGCGTTTCTCAACTTCCTTATCAAACCCCGGCCACCAGTAGTCTGATATCAACCCTCCCTTGGTTTTAGTAATGCCGATATGGCCACTATGCGCCAGATCAATAATCTTATTTCGAAAACCAACTGGAGCTACCGCTCTCTCCCACCTGCACAATATATCATCAGAAACTGACAGTTCATCTTTTACCTCCCAATACGGTTTTTCTTCCTCTGCCAACTCCGATTTATTAGGCCAAACTAAAGAACTCACATACGTGATCACTTTTTGCATTATGTCATCTCTCCTTATTTCACTTAACCACTCCTGTTTACATACAATTCCTTCCGTATTCACAAACACCATTTCCATATCATCATCTTCTAAGCCTTCCTGAGAATAAACTCTTACTCTTGATAAACTATCAGCAAGAATGTTTTCTTTCCCAGGTATTACTTCCATTGCAAATTTGTGGGATTGCATCCTAGTGACCCATCCAGCCACTCTGCGCGACATTTTGTCAAGACCTTTCATTTCAAAAATAACCTTCAAAGGTTTGTGATCCGTCCGTATCACAAATTCCACCCCCCAAACAAAATTTCTAAATCTCTCAACCGCCCAGTAGCACGCCAAGGCTTCCCTTCTCAAGCACAGAACATCGTACCCCTGCACCTCTCAATCCTCGTGACGCGTGTGCTATTGCAATTTCCGAACCGTCTTCTTGTTTTTGTGACAAGACAGCTCCCAGGCCGCCCTCACTTGCATCCACTGTAATGATAGATATCTTCCTTGTGTCAAAACACCCTAATGGCTTTGCCATATCTATCTCTTCTTTAATTCTTGCGAACTCACATTCACACTCGTTGTTCCATATGAAGTCTGCGCCCTTCCTCAAAATTTTTCTCATTTCTAACACTTTGGTTGCATAATTCTCTACAAATTTTTGATAAAATTCCGTCATACCCAAAAATGAGCGTAATTCACTCTTGGTTGTTGGTCTCTCAATTTCTCTTATTGAGTTAACAATACTCTCCTTGGGTTTCACTCCCTCGTGTGACACCTCGTGTCCCAGATAATCTACTTTGGATACAGCAAACTTACACTTTTCTTCTCTCAAAGTAATGCCTCTCTCCTCAAAAATCTTCAACACTTTGTTCAAACTTTTGTCATGTTCATCAAGTGTTTCACCACATACCAACACATCATCTTGGAAGCAAAAAACTCCCTTCACACATCTTAATAAGCGATCCATGATCTTTTGAAACACTGATGAGGCTGACGCCAATCCGAAAGGCATCCTTTTAAATTGGAACACACCCTCATGAGTTATGAAGGCTGTACGTTTTCTGCATTCTTCCATCAGTTCAACTTGGTGATAAGCAGATGCCATGTGAAGTTTCGAGAACTCTTTTCCCCGACCCACCATTGTTAACATATCACACATATTTGGCAAAGGATGCCTATCCACCATCACACACTTATTGAGTTCGCGCATATCAATGCACAATCTCATATCTCCAGAACTCTTCTTAACAACCATGACCGGTGACACCCACTCAACTCCTCCTGCCCTTTGAATGACTCCCATTTGTAGCAACTTTTTCAACTCGTCCTTAACACCCTCTCTCAAAGAGAAAGGCACGGGTCTAAGTTTTGCAGCAACAGGTACACTATCTCTTTTCAGAACAATCTGGTGTTGAAAACCCTTCACTCTTCCCAAACATTTGTCGAACACTCTACCATGCTCCATGACATACCTGCTATGGATGGTGCAAGGTGATGATACGTGAAGTACCTGCTCAATTTGATTTGGATCTAGACGAATGGCTAGATTTTTCTGTTCTCTCCACCCAAGCAGAGATTGACCCTGCTTAGTTATGTAGATATTACCATCACACCTTCTCCCCTTAAACTCGAATTTGCACCACACATAACCCAGCAATTCAATTTTATCCTGATTATACCAACCAGGATTAATATCGGGTTTCTGCAACTCGGACACCACACCATTTATGCCTTCCTCAAATACTTTTCTGGACACCAAAGTGATCTTTGAACCGGAGTCAGCCATCATGGAAACCTCATGGCCATTCACATTCAATACCGCATACGGACGTTCACAATCATCCACATTCTCACCATCCATCACAACATTAACGGTATTAACTATAAAATTCTGCATTGGAATTTTCACATCTTCCTCTTCTGATGATCTTCCATCCTCTTCTTCATTTACATACAGAACCTTCTTTTGTCCAAACTGTCCAGATTGATAGTTCTTACAGCAGTTCGCAAAATGTCCTTTCCTTTTACATTTTACGCATGTCGCCCTTCGGCCTGGACACACGTTGGACGAAGCAAAATGCGTGCTGCTCGCACATCGGAAACATAGTCTCTCTTCTCTTCTCTCTGTTCTTTGTGACGGTTCCTGGTTTTTCTTCTCTTCTACTGCAACTCTATTAGTCTGTTTTGTCTTCCCCCTTTTCTTGCCTTTGGCGTCTCCCACACTCAGTATTTCTGGCTTCATTTCTTTTGGCTCATTCACATCGTTCTTTGACAGCTTAGCAACACACGCTAACGAATGTTCCACTCTTTTTGCGACATCTAATACCTCATCTAAATTGGGATCATCCCTTAACCATAGTTCTTCACGTATTTTATTGGATCTACAATGTGTCATGAACTGATCACGAATGTGTTCGTCGAATGCCTCTTGAAACTTGCATGTTAATGCCAGATGTCGCAACGCAGTCACATACTCTTCTACAGATTCACCATGAACTTGAGTTCTCATGCGGAAATTGTAACGCTCCAATATTGTGCTGGTTTTGGGGTTAAAGTGTTTGTCCAGCTTAACAAGAGCCACATCAAATTCATTGACTGCATCACCATCGCCTTCCCCCACCGGTTGGGGAAGTGTTTCATATATTCTTTGACCTTCATATCCTAGAAAGTGCAATAACAATGCCAACTTCCTCTCACTTGAATATGATGACCCACCAGCTGCCTTCATATAGGGTAAAAATCCCTTGCGCCATTGTGCCCATCGTATTTTTGCTGGACCTGGGACTGGCATAAATATAGGAGGACCTGCAATTCCAGGAAGACCTGCCATGCTTCTGTGAATGTGCCGTTATTATGTTTTTATTTTTTTTCTCCACCTATCCCTGTTCAGCTACAGATGCGGTAGATGCGAACAAGGTAGGAATTTGCGTAGTGGTGCTTCTCTTCACCCGCTTATTTGAGACCTCTGCCTCTCAAAGCAAATGTCCTTGCAAGGAATTCTCTGCACGACTGCACCCAAACGGAATGTTCAAGTGCAATGTCTTTGGGTAGAACACTCTTCCTGAGGCAAAACCTTTCACTGTGGGGAAACTGCAGTAATATGTAATCTGAAAAGGTGTGCCGCTCCTTTTCACCAGACCGCCTTAGCACTCCACTTCTGACTATACTGTTCTGTTACAAACACAACCTCCTCCGATCCTTTGTTTCACTTTATCACTTTTATTTCTTATGGTGAAAATGTTCTTGGACAGGCCCCTTTCTTCTCCCCTCTTGCTGTGCCCCCTTCCCTTGCGCTCCGTTCGTGACTCGATGCTTGAAATACTTTGCGAGCGTTCTCCAGGGCTGGCAGCATGGTACTGTGTTGCCGCATCAACAAACGCTTCCAATGGATGCGCACGTATTACCTATACTACGGTAACAACCCTTGCTGCCTTGCAGGCCGGCTCCTCCTCTTCCAGCAACTCCCGTCGGTCTCCAACGCCGCGGATGACACAAAGTACAATGGGGACCAGCGTGATACCGATACTAGCGGTCCCCCAACTCAAGTCTCTCCGTGATTTATCACACGGCGCCACGCCACACACCCGATGGCAGGCGGGGCCCAAATGATGCGAGCGGTGCTGAATTGCGAAACTTTCGAGGGTAAAGGGGCGCTGCGCAGCACTTACTTGAGCAGTAGTTCTCTTCCGGATCAGGCGGCCGCTACAACGCCAAAAAGGGGCAGCGGAGCGGCCAAATGGTTTCAGGAGCACTCACGGGCACAGGGGCAAGCTTTAGACCGTAGACCACCGCTACAACGCCGGGGCAAGCGGAGCGGTTTCACTGTGGTCACTACTGCGAGTCTTCAGGATCTTCTTTCTTCCAATCTTTATCCCATCCTCGTCGCCATTGTTGCGAAGCCACATACACGGATACAGGTAAGGCTTTAGCATTAGATATTTATTAAGTTTAGTGATAAGAAGACCCCCAACAACACAGAGGCTCCCCTGCTAATCAAAGGGCAATTCCAACTGACAAACTTAGAATACTGAAAGCTGAACAAGCCAATACATGGTCTATGACCTCATCAGAACCTTGGGGCAGTAGGCACCCCATGCTGTTTTACATCTTAACTATTTCATGGCACAGTTTCCAGATTAACAACTTCATAACAGTTCTATTTTTTATGACAGTTAAACTGGACTACGAAACTACATTTGGGTGACTTTTCATAGCAATATAAAATGTAAGTCAAAGTTTAAGCATTTGTGTGATATACTGCGATAACCACAGTATACCATATTTTAAGGTTATCATACCGTAAAAGATATCAATACCATGGGGAGTGGGGGTGTGCCCTTCTGGGTAGATGCCAAAATACCACTACGACTGGAGACATCTAAAGGGGATGATGAAGGACACCCATATATCATGTGGGGCACATTAGAGGGACACAACATATGCATAGTGAACTCATACGCACCCAACACAGACAGTGAAGGCTACTTCCAAAAAGTAGGCGAGTTAATAGGCAAGGACAGGCCAGATATTCGCATCTAGGGGGGGTGGGATTTTAACTGTTATTTAGACCCAAACATAGACCGGACGGGAACGGGAGCTTACCAATGGCCCTGTTCAACATGCTCCCTCAATAAAATGGTGCAGGAACTGGACTTGCAGGAACTATGGAGGGGATCACACAGAGACAATAGAGAGTCTTCATTCTATTCACCGGTACACAGGACGCACTCTCGCCTAGACTACCTATTCACGGGCGCTGAAGGCGCACATAGATTCACCCTGACATAATATTTAGGGAACGTGATCCCCCGACCATGCCCCACTGGTAACGGTACTACAGTTGGGACGTCGTCGTCCAGCGATACTGACCTGGAAATTAGGAGTAGAACATCTCAAAGACAGAGCCTTTACTACGAACCTGAGAGACAAAATTATTGCCTTTCTGAAAGATAACGAAGGATTGGTAGATAAAGAGGGTATTCTGTGGGAGGCCCTTAAGGTAATAAATAAGGGGATAAAGCGGCCCGCTTACTAGCGTGGCTGATTCAGAGGGAACACCCGAGGGGAGCAATTACACAAATCAATGATAGTACGGGAACCAGAGTAGCCACACAACAACAGACCAATGGGGTCTTTCACGAATATTACAAGTCACCGTACTCAAGTGAGGGGACATAATCGGATGAGGATGCTCTGACCTACTAGAGATAGCGCGCATGCCCAAATTGACGGCACTTCAGAGAGAAACTCTGGAGGGACCCATAGAGGTTGAGGAAATTGAATGGGTATTAAAAACAATACAGAAGGGAACAACCCCGGGGATAGATGGCCTACCGGTGGAGTACTATCTAGAATATGCTGATATATTGCTCCCTGTGCTACAGAGAGTCTATAAGGAGGCCTTCACCCGGGGAGTCGTTCCCGAATCAATGAGAGAAGCATTGATAACAGTTATCCTAAAACCCCAAAAAGACCCCATTCATTGTTGATTGTACAGACCCATATCACTCTTAAATGTCGACACAAAGATATTGGGGAAGATAATAGCACTGAGGTTAAAGAAGACCGTTATTGACCTCATACACCCTGATCAATGTGGCTTTATAGGGGGGCAAAATACTTCCATGAATATCAGGAGGCTACACTTTATAATGTCACAAGTTCGCCATTAAGAAGAGGAACTAGTCCTTGTGGCCTTAGACGCCACAAAGGCCTTCGATTCTGTGGAGTGGAAATGGTTATTCAAAGTCCCCGCAGATACAGGGATGGGCCCCGAACTGCAACAGTGGATTCAATTACTGTATGCTGACTCCCAGGCAAGAGTGAAAACGGGCGACTGGATATCCAAGAAGTGGCTGTTAGGGAGAGGCACCAGACAGGGCTGTCAAGCATCGCCAATATTATTCGCCCTAACGCTAGAGCCTCTGAAAGGATACTTCAGGCACTTTATACAAGAGACAGGGATCAGAGTTCACGGCATAATACACAATATATCATTATATGCAGATGATGCACTGATATATGTAAGTAACCCCAGGGCTAATATCCTGATAATACTGGAGGTGTTGGCAACTTCAGGAAACTGTCAGGCTATAGTGTGAACGAGGAGAAATCATTGGTGTTCCCTCTGGAAGCAATGAGTGCGCAACCTGTAAATTCACTCCCGAAATGGGGGATTAGCTGGGAGACAGATCCATTTTGCTACCTGGGAATCACAATCTTCCACAAACTAGAAGAAACATTTGAGTTTAACACAGTTAGAGCACTGGCCGGCATAGGAGAATCTATAACATTCTGGAAAACCTTACCGATCCCTTTGATGGGGAAATTAGCCCTGTGCAAAATGGTGGTATTACCCAGGTTGTTGTATTTCTTTAGTACCATCCTGTATAAGATTAAAAAAATATTCTTCAAGATACTAGACACTTATATTGGGGAACTGCTTTGGGGGTCGAATAGACAGAGGGTAGCGTTAACCACTCTACAAAGGCCATGGAACGGAAGTGCGACACACATTGCCAGATTATGAAGTATACTTCGCAGCGGCCCAACTGCAATCAGCTTCCAACTGAGTAGACGCACCAGAAGGAGATCTGAAATGTTTTTATGGGGCTTTCCGGTGTATAGGAAAGGAATTTAACTATTATGGGACCCAATGGCGACTAGGGAATAAAGCGCGATCTATGCAGTACCAAGGGAAGTCTGGAAAAAGGTATTAGGGAAATCTCGAAATTCACACCCATATAATCCGGACCTACCATTAAGCTTTGATCCAGGGATCACAGGAATACTGATCAACCTCGACAGGGTTAAGCTACAAAGTAAAGGATGTACAAAAATGGGGGATCTCTATGAAGAAGGGAAATTGCTACCATCCCAGCTATGGCGACAACGGTATGACATGCCTGAGGGGGCTTTCTTAAGTTATGCCCAAATTGTAAAAAGAATAGCTGATCTGTGGGGTGAAACTCCGATCGAACCAGAAAATTTCCCCCTGATGCACCAGATGCTACATAGCACTGGTAGCAAAGGTTTGATATCATGCTTATATTTGTTGATAAAGGAAAGGAAGAAACTCCCAGACCTAGCAGTAAAGGTGAAATGGGAACGAGATGATGGGAAAGAGTTACCCGAGGAACAGTGGGTCAAAATATGGGAACAAAACCGTAAGGTATCGAGAAACGCCAGATTCAGACTAATTCAATACAACTTTACCAACAGAGTATATATATGACACCATCCAGACTTCATATGATTAACCCACAACACCCACACAGCTGTCCGAGATGTAAGGAAGCCACAGCAGGTTTCTGGCACATGACATGGGATTGACAGGTGATCAGAGGATTTTGGGAAGAGGTAGTAAGTAAGACAAACTCCTGGGCTAATAGCAACTACATGTGCACACCGGAAACATGCTTATGGGGGACGCTACCAGGAGGGAAGCGTACAAAACCCGAAAGGAAAATAGTGACCTTTCTACTCATACTAGCCAAATGCAGAATTGCAATCTCTTGGAAGGACCTGAAGGGCCCATAAATTCAGCTATGGTTGAAAGATGTATATAGATGGGGAATGGCAGAGATGGAGCTACTTCAAGACCAAGCTCCGGCGGATACGGAGGCGGACAATAGTATAGACTGGGGGACACATCTTAAATGAACTGATGAATACCCCAGACTTGTGCCCACCGTAATGGGAGTGCCAATTCAAAAAACGTTTATAGTTTGATTAACAAACTTTTACAACTTTCTATTTTCATTTCAGTTTCCAATTTCACATTTACATACAATTTTCAGAATGTTTTCTTACCATGATCATTTTACAAACGTTTTTCCGATAAAATACTGTATTTAAAAAACACTTAAAACATTCTACAGCCACAAAAGTAAATCTCATGATGTTATTTCTCCATTTTCTTACATTTCGACATTTTGATTACCCTGGTGCAACCCCATACATGCAGTCACAACACTTGTTTTCCATTTGACAATGTCACATTATCATTAACAACCTCGTTGATAGTTTTGTCGTAATTTCTACTGTTTCCAAACCAATGTATCAACAAGGTTTGGGTTTCTCATAAAGTTCAATTGCTATTCAGCACAGGAATACTTACAAGATGGGCAGTTTGTTTTTCCAGATCAACTTTCAGTATGGATAAAAAACACGTAAGCCGTAAAATGGCTTTGGTAGTCGAGCCTCACATACATGCCAACCATAGCCATTCTCTTGAGGCGACCAAATCATTCACAGGTTCAAGTTCAAAATATTTTTTTACGTTGAGCTTCAAAATAGGCACAATAAATGGTCAAGTGCTTAAGCGATTCCTGCGAGTTGGACACTTTACAGAATCTACAACTGTCCCCAAACAATGCTTCAGTTGACTTTGTCCAATTTTTTGTTTTTTCTAGGGTTTACAATTGATTTAATTTGAACCTCAAATTTGACCGCTTCTTTATAAGATTTGAATTTCTCCAAGGCGTTTATTGTTTTGCACCAATCATACGCAAATAAGCAACGTTTGACATGTGCTTAGCGGTATTCCAGGTTAGCGGGAATTGGTCCCTTCCAATAGAGCTTCCATTTTCCTATAGAAGTTTTTGATGGAAGGAAGGTTGAGGTCGTTGATCATCATCCCCAGATCTTCATATAGGGAATTTTTAGGGGGATTTAGCATTTTCCCAAGATTTGTTAGTTGGCGCCAATTGTATCGCACAGACAAGGAAGTCAGTCCCAATTCCTGCCTTAGGACCGCGTTTGGAAGAGAGTTGGCCAAGCGCAGCACACCCTTCCAAATACGTCCTTGCAGTGATTTGCCAAGCATATGTCAAGAACATACAATTTTATCGCCTCAACTTTAAGAGTATAGAATTCAAAAAGTGGAAGAAGAGAGAACTTGAAACATTTAGCTAATATCATACGCATTTGAGTTGAAAGAATTTTTGCCTTTTGGTTCAAGATGCTCTTCCACATTGTATTTGCATTTGAGCCAGAAATCGAATAGCCCAAATATCTAATTGTGGATGTCCTTGGGATGGAAGTGCAGCCGATAGACCATTGCCATGGACAGGAACGTCTCTTTAGATTCTTAAAAAAGAAAATGTAAGATTTACCTGCGTTGAACAGCAAATTGTGAGATGAACCATACTCGGCAAACAGGGATAGTTTTGTTTGCAGGCCTGACGGTGTGCGGTCAAAAATGACAATATCGTCAGCGAATGCAAGCCACTGGATTTTTAGATGACCTAAACAAGCTGGATAGCTGATTTGTTTCAGCCAGATATCATTTATGCCACAAAGATATAAATTAAACAAGGTGGCTGCCAGGTTGCAACCCTGTTTGACACCTAGTGTAATCGAAATTGGACTTGTAGTAGCTCCAGATTTATTTACTCTAATGTAGTACACAGTGTTAGTGTGCAATTTGACAATTAGGTAAATGATGTGACTTGGAATACCCATCGCACCGCATTTTTTGTAGTAGTCCCCGCACTACACAATCAAAGGCAGCTGTCAAGTCCACCGAGGCCATATATAATGGACCTGTGTCAGGAGTCTTTGTTTTCTCAAGCAAATGTGCCATAAGCGTTGCATTAAGGGAAGTCCCCATTTGGACCCAAAAGCCAATCTGAAAGCAAGATAAAGTGTTATGGTTTTTCAGAAATGCTTGGAGGTCCCTTAGTAGTAAGATGGCAAAAACTTTGGCTATTGCGTCTGAGTGCGATGGGGCGATAGTTTGCGGGATTATCCCTATCCCGCTTTTTCTATATGGGTTCAATAATTGAGCCCAACAATGAAGAAGGAATGACTAAGGATCTTAACACATTGTCAAATAGGGATTTCAATAATTTGGCCCAGAGTGTTGGATTTTGTTTCAAGACGCAAGGAGGAATGCCGTCGGGACCAGCTGCCTTTGAGTAGTTTAGGGCATTAATTGCACACTCAATATCTTGAAGGGACCATAAGAGTATTGGTAATTTAGGGATAGTGGGTTCCAATGCATTGATGTTAGAATATCGCATTGGAGAGAGGGCGCTAGAGGGCCAACCAAGATGGCCGCTCTCACCTGAGCTCCCGCTCTGCCCGAAATAAATCCTGCTGAATCCTGCGGTTCCCGGCTGCACATTGGAAAACAGAAGGCTTCTCCCTGCTTCTGGGTGCTCTGAACATTCCTCGGCGGAATCTGGAGGAAAATCGACCAGCTCGGGACCCCACATCACTGCATCGGCGTGGGGGCCGGGGCCTGCCTGGGCGCCGGACGGACGCCGGGGAGAGAGGTGTGGCTTGGCGGAGGACGCGGAACAGCCGTTCCTTCCCTCGGAGATCCATCATCCACGAGAGCCGGCAGCCCTCGTGGGGTGCCGCCGCCCCCCCCCCGGAGCCGGTCCGGGTCCCGTCACATGCTGGTGCGGCGTCGGAGCTCCGGACACAAGGCTGAGGCCTGGGCTGGTGGAGACGCCGAGGGCCCATCCTTCCCGAGACCACCTCGCCGGCGGACCCCCAGGAGGCTGGGTGTCGCCGCTTGACGATCCGGAGTGGCCCCCCCCTCCTCCCGGCTGCGACTCCTGCACGCCGATCGGGGTGACGTCCCTCCCGATTCCCCAGGGCTGCTGTGCCAGGCCGCGCCGATCCGGGAGGCGGAGACGCGAGCGGTGGAGGTCGGGACACCCGTCCGAAGGACAAAGACCTGAGGTACGTGCCGAAGATCTCCGTGAGCCACGAGAATATTTTGCTTCACTCCCAAAACGCGGCCCCCGGCGAAGCTGTCCGTTAGTGGCGACGACCCAGGGGGCTGATCTCCCCCAGGGCCTTGGTGAGGCCCAGTCTCGGCCACATCGCCCCAAATCTCCTGACACTGTACTGGTAGTCACACCTCCGCCAGCCTAACGTCACTCCCGCCACCAATTCTCCCCCAGTCTCGGCAACAACTACAAGCCACCTAGCCGCCACGGACCCTCTTTGCTTGGAAGGCTCACATACATCAGCCAAGATGGGCAAAGTGGACAAACTACAAAAAAAGCTGACATTTGATAGCAACACGGCACCCAAAACCCCAAACCCACAACAAGAAGATGACCCACCACCATGCAGCTCTGGGCAACCAGTAACCGAAAGTTATCCGATGGAAATAAAAGAACTCCTTTTAGATCTAAAAGCAGGCATAGGGAGTCTGAACAACAAGCTGGACAGTCTATCCTCCAAAGTCGACCTGATGCAACATCGCCTAGACACACATACAGAACGGCTAAATGACACCGAACAGAGAATCTCGAACCTCGATGACGGTGCCGCATCCCTCTCCAACAAGGTCACGCGACTCGAAAACCAAATGGCCGCAACAATGGCCAAATGCGAGGACCTGGAGGGTCGCTCTAGGCGAAACAACATCCGTATTGTTGGGGTCAGGGAAAGCGACACCCCAAGGAAGATGGAGGACTTTGTGGAGTCGGTGTGCCTCACCCTCTTCGACCGAGACTCCTTCTCGCAAATGTTCATGATAGAGAGGGCCCACAGGACCCCGTCCTCCAGACCGGCCCCGGGCGCACCTCCCAGAGTCATCATAGCAAGGTTGCTCAACTTCAGAGATCGTGACACCATCCTGCGACTAGCAAGGGAGAAAGGCGATTTACACCACGATGGAGACAAAATCCATATTTATCCCGATTTCTCATCGACAGTACAGACCCAGAGAAGAGCCTTCACCAGCGCCAAACAAAGACTTCGAGAGGCAAAGCTCGTATATTCTATGATGTTTCCTGCACGTCTCAGGGTACAACATAATGAGCAGACCCACTTCTTTAATTCTCCTGAGGAAGTACACCTATTTCTGGACCGTAACGGTTGCCCAGCTCACGACCCTCAACGACCCCGCGCACGGAGAGAGAGGGTCCCCAGGAATCCTCCATAAAACCCGGGCCCGACCCCGAAACGCACACAAACTGCCGGAACACGCTCACGCCCCATTAAACAATAGGGCAGAGTTCTTGGAGAGGCCCCTAGCGCCCCGAGCACAGCATCTGTTCCCTCACTCAGGTTGGGGGGGATCCCGTCGGACATGTTGGGGGTTGTCCGCATAATGGGATTAGTTCTAAGGACTGTTGGATTGTTTACTGTTTTTTGTTCAGGGATGGACTAACAACCACCCTCCTGGCACCGCCAGAACTTGTTATGTACGAATCTCTCACAAGGAAAAGCCAGCACCCTCCCATGATGCCTCCCCTCAGACTCGCTCCCCACTCTCTACTCCCAGTCGCCATGCGCCATACGCCATGTGATATATTACGACATGCTCCAAGCCCATCATGTCACGAACAATGTACACCAACCACAGGACCAATGCGTTCCCAACGCAATTTCGAGTTTTCTCTTACTCTCAACATTCAAGGTTGCAACATGGAATATAAGGGGTGGTAACATCCCATCCAAAACCCGCAAAATCCTCCAATACCTAAGGAGACATGAAATTGACGTGGCAATGTTACAGGAAACCCACCTAACACCCGAGAAAGAACGCACATGGGCCAAATCGTGGGGATGCCATAGATATTATTCGTCATACTCCTCCTACTCCAGAGGCGTGGCCATACTGGTACACAGAAGAACCAACTTCCGTCTAACGCACGTTGCAAAAGACTCCATAGGAAGATCCGTCCTAGTCAAGGGCATAATAGCAGGCAAGGCGATAACCTTCATTAATTCCTACGCCCCTAATGTAGATGGTCCAGACAACTTTGGCTGGGTAGTGTCGCAACTCTCCTCACTCGAGCACTCCACGGTGGTTTGGGGAGGCGACATGAACACTGTCATAGACCCGGCCAAGGACAGATCACACTCCTCGTCACAACAGATCTCTAAAGCCAGCTTGCAAATAACAGAAATTTGCCGAGCCTTCGACCTAAAGGACGCCTGGAGAACGGTTAACGGGGACCTGAGGGACTACACCTTCCACTCAGCAGTCCACAATACCAGCTCTCGTATCGACTACCTATTCTTATCCAGAACAGGCCCCCTGCAGCCCGGTCCCTGTCACATCCTGCCACGGACTCTATCAGACCACTCTCCAATGGTCCTTTGTCTCCTCCCCTCCCAATCTGTTCCCAGACTACAGAATTGGCGCTTCAAGACGGGCTCCATGCTAGACACGGTCTTCGCAGCAGAGCTAAAGGAAGAGGTTGAGATTTTTCTTGAAGCCAATATAGGGTCGGTATCCTCGGCCGGTGTGCTGTGGGAGTCCCTGAAATGCTTCGTAAGGGGCGTATGTCAGACTAAAGAGAGCGGCATCATCAAACTCATTAGACGTGAACTTACAACCTGCGAGGACCACCTCAAAGACCTCGAATGCCAAACCAGAGACTTGAGCGAACCAAAGGCGAAAGCTGCCCTGAAAGAGGAACTGCTGAGGTTTCACGCACTCGCCGAGCGCGAACTGAAATTTCTCCACCGCAGCACAGTAATCAGACAATACGGCGAGGGACAAAAACCTGGAGCTCTCCTGGCGAGGTTGGTGAGAGCTGACCACACACCGACGCCTATTACAGAAATCCGTAGTCAACAGGGAAGAACATTGTCCACAGATGTCGACATGGCAGAAGAATTTGGACGCTTCTATCAAGAACTCTATAGTTCCCAACACCCCGAAAATTCCGATGCGCCACTGAGCTACCTGAGGGAGACCGAATTATACTGGGTAGAGGCACAGCTGAGAGAACCCCTCAATGAACTGATCTCCCCAGCAGAAATAACTGAAGCAATCAAATCGCTCCCGAACGCCAAAGCCCCCGGCCCTGATGGCCTAACCGGAGAATTCTATAAAGCCTTCACGTCTACCCTTGCTCCCCTTTTGACCGATGTATACAATGAAGCCCTGGAGAAAGGTACCCTACCTCAGACCTTGCGTGAAGCCAATGTGATTCTCCTGCTTAAAACAGACAAGCCACCAGATGAATGTGCTTCCTACCGCCCCATCTCCCTCTTAAATCTAGATAACAAGATTCTAGCAAAAATCCTAACGAATAGACTGATGCCTCTAATGCCTGCTCTAGTTCTTGCTGACCAGGCGGGATTCATACCAGGCCGCAATACCACTTTCGGCATTAGGAGACTGTTTGGGGTGATGGGAGCACTAGACCCAGCCCAACAAGCCATCGCCCTCCTTCTTGATGCTGAAAAAGCATTCGACTCGGTGGAATGGCCATTCCTATTCTCAGTACTCGCAAGGATGGGCCTGGGGGCTCGCTTCATTAAACTAGTTTCTCTGCTATACACTAAACCTACAGCCAACATAATAGTCGGCACAGCCAGATCGTCCATCATCAACCTGCAACGAGGCACCAGACAGGGCTGCCCACTGTCAGCTCTACTATTCGCCCTGGTAATGGAACCCCTTGCCTCCAATTTACGTGAGCATAGTCAACACCGAGGTCTGGTCATAGGCCCGCACAGACTCATCATCTCACTGTACGCGGATGACGTGGTTCTTTACATAAGAGACCCAGTAGAAAACCTGAACCCAATCATGCGCGAAGTGATCAAATTCGGGGCAGCATCTGGCCTCAAAATTAATCAAACAAAATCAATCATCTTCCCGCTCACCCCGGCGACTCAGCCATTTAAAGATGACTTCCACCTCACCTGGAAATTATCCAAGGTGCGATACCTGGGCATTCAAATGTCGCTAAATCACCAAGAAATATTCCAGGACAATTACGAAGTGGTCTTCAAGTCCCTAACAGAAAAGGTAGCCCGCTGGAAAACCTTACCCCTAACACTATGGGGCAGAGCCTCTCTTGTCAAAATGGTGATTCTGCCGAAGCTTCTCTATCTCTTCACCAACATTCCCATCCTACTTCCACAACTCTTCCTGAAAAAACTAAGGAGTCTGGTCCTGGAATTGCTGTGGGCCGGCAAACCCGCCAGAGTGGCTCACTCCACGCTAGCCCTCCCAGTAACAAAAGGCGGCCTGGCACTCCCCGATTTGGAGAGGTACTACTGGGCGGCTCAGGCACAATTTCTCAGCCACTGGTACGCCACAAACCCTGTCCGACCACACGTGCAAATTGAAAGAGCCCTAGCCTCGCCGAACCTACTGAGAGCCGTCATCTTCGCAAAAATCCCGGTCCCCAACGATACGATGAATGTAATCCTAACAACATACAAGATATGGAAGCTATTGGCGCAAAGATACAATATCGACACAAGATACTCTCCACTCCTACCAGCAAAATTCATACCCGGGATCCCGTTGACGTCCGAAAAAGTTTATCTCCAATGGCTAGAGAAACTTCAAATCAGGAATCTGGGGGACCTCTTCACAGATGACGATTTCCTAACTCCCGACCAGGTGAGGGAAAAAGGCGGCACTACCTCGCTAGACATATTTATCTATTTCAGGGTACGCCACACGCTGCGAGCAATCCTACCTTCCTTTCCGCAGCAACCCCAAATATGGCAGCTCTTGCACTCGGCAATCCAATCTCAAGGTGAGGGGAGACCTCTCTCACAGATCTACAGAACCATAACTACAGACTCGTCCTCCACAGTGTCCCGAGCCAAATCTAGATGGGAAAAAGCCCTAAATTTAACTTTCTCCGACACCGACTGGTCCTTTATCCTTAGACAGACCCAGAAGATTGCCCTCAATACCCGCCTCAAGTTAATCCACTTCAACTACCTGCATCAAACGTACTTCACACCTGCAAAAGCAAAAATGCAGAGTCCAGACTCCTCCTTCGGATGTGAGAGGTGTGGATTGGTGTCGGCAGACTTTTTACATCTGGCTTGGGACTGCCCTAAACTGTCCTCATTCTGGCCCCAGGTGCTGGAAATCACGAGTAAGATAATCGGTGAACCGATTCTCCCAGCCAACACTGCAGCTCTGCTGGGCATGACCAGACTGTTGAAGGCCCCTACGAGAAAGTTAGCAGGTATTCTACTGACACTGGCTCGCAGAAGAGTTGCCATGGCATGGAGCCGCGGTCCTCCCCCAACTATCACCGCATGGCGCAGAGACATACTCTATTGCCAGGATGTCGAGACAGACTTCATTAAGTTGCTACCACAGCACACACGCCCACCTGACATCTGGGGACCTTTGGTAACTTTTTTGATGAATGAGTCAGTGGGGGCGCCGACCTCCCCAACCACCACGCAGTAAAAACAGTATCCGTCTCGGACGCATACTCATAGCCTTGGTGCAGTACACAATATATAAGGGTCGGGAGGCGTGGGGGGGAGTAGAGGGGGAGGTTGGGAGGGACATGGCTAGGCTAATTCCACCCTAATGTGGGTGAGAAGTTGTTTGTTGTTTGGAAAATAATAAAAAATAAATATTTAAAAAAAAAAAGGAATATCGCATTGGAAGCGCAAATTTGTTCGCATAGAAGTTGACCCATTTTGCCGCGGTTATTGTGGAAGCCTGATTCGTGGTTAATTTACTTGCATCGGACCTAAGAAGTCATTGCGGCATAAAGCACTTATTATCTTTTGATTGTCAGAGTTGTAAGTATATCATTTTATATTTTTGCATTTGTTTCGACATGCATTGCAAATTGTTCTTTTCAGCTTATCATATTCTTCTGTCGAACAGAATTTTTTTTTGAGTTTTCGAATTTCAGCTTTTTTGATTCGTTTTGCATGGAGGAGTTCAAGACTACCATTCTGTTGATTTTTGACATGTGAGCTATTCATTTCGTTTTGGATCGTGGCCATAATGTCCGCTATCATTTTCAGATATTTAGATGGATCTATGGTAATTTTTTGGTGCAGATTCGAGCTGCCCTGAAGCCCATCGAGCCAATTGTCAATGCGAGCATTGATTTTATTGCATAAACGGTTGTTCCATCTGTCTGAGAGCCGTGGGCGGTCTCCTTCCAGGAGTCCCTGATTAGGGTCGTGATCAAGGACAGCAGCGGTAATATGAATGGGCAACAGAATTAGCATATGATCGCCAAGTTCCGGGTCTATTGTTAGTATGTGTTTGCAGGAATTTTGTAAGTTTGCCGAAATAGCAAAATGGTCAATGCAAGATGATGATAATCCCCTCTTCCAGGTATACCCTAAGCCTTGCTATTGTGTTGGTTGAAATACTATATCCCAAGATGCCAAGTGAGTATTCCACATACGGCCTCTGTCAGGGGATGATAAAGCAAGGTCATATTCCACATTGATGTCCAATGGCTCCCAGCATTCAGAGTTGAAATCTCCGCCAATTATTATTCGACATGCCGAATATTTTGTAAGTACTTTATCGAGAAGCGTGTCTAGTGAGTCAAATGCCCTGGCAATTTTTTGTCGGACAGGGTTATGATATAACGATACACATAAGTATTAGTCCGAGAAAGTTGCATGAAATGATATTACAACAGCTAAATACAATATGATTCATGGACTTCATGTGTGATTATATTCAGTTTCGTATTAATGCAAATGGCTATTCCGCTATGGGGACGGCCACTTTGACCACGCGCCGCAGGTGCTTGATAGACAGAGAAACCAGGCAATGTAATGTTTTGCATTGCCATGGTTTCTTGGCAGAAAAGTATATCACACTTAAGAACGTCATGCATCTTATTGAACCAGGAATACAGGTTTTTGAATCCACATGAGTTCCATGAAAAGATAGTCAATTTGTGTGTGTTGTTAGGTGGGGACATTGTCCATGGCGGGATTCAAGGTAGAAGCGAGGGAGGTCAACCATGACCAATCCTTACTAGCAGTTGAGAGGGCAACCAACTGACTTAGCCACCCTGATCATTTGGAGCGGCAGCCGATGGTGTGCTTTGGACAGTTTGAGTCGGTGGGGTTTCAGTGAAAGTAATAGCATCATCAAGAATTTCGAATGATACAGGCATAAGCCCAATCATTTGCAACTCTCGCCTGTGTTGCCAAACCAGGTCGGTAATGGTGGTTTGTACTTTGCATACCATCCGATGGTTGTGCTTTTGAGGAAGCGTGATCCATTCTATGTCATCCGAATGGAGAGTTCGGAATGCCGGAATTTGCCTAAAGGCCTTCAGCAGTGCAAAGCGATTTAGTCGTTTGTTACCATAGATCTCCGGATCAGACTCCCAGCCTAGTATGGTAGAGGAGGGTGTTGACTCTTTGTCTTTAGGTTTAGAAGAGCATAAATGCTCTTGGGGAGGCTCTGCATCGGTGGTCCCTTCCAATTGAGAAGCCTTCCGCAGGGTTTCATATTCAGGTTGGTCACAACATGAAGCCCTTCCCTGGGATGAATTGGATTGGGGGCGACCTGTTTGTAGGATAGGCTGTGGGTTTGAAATTTGTGGCACTTCATAAATGGCAGGGATTTGACATGCCGCTTTCCCTGCTTGAATGGCTTTGGTGGCATGGGCTTGAAAAAGGCAGATAGCTGGGTTTGGGCGGTAATTGGTGTTTTGTCATGAGAAGGCGGGAACCCACCAGAGATAGACCCTGCTGTATCTTTTCGGTTTCTCGCATTACTCTTCCCTTTGTAGTTTTTACAAGCCATGTCCATACCTATAACTTGAGAGGTCGGGCTGTTGAACTTTTTTGCTTTCCTTATGAGGGGCTTCTAGAGCTGGGCCTTGCTCATGTTCTGCAACCGATTATTCCTCCTGTTGAGAGGTGCCAGTTGCGTTGGACACAGGATTTTATTTAATTTTTTAATTTTTGTTTTTTTTGTTAGGTTTGGAGTCGGAAATTTGACCACGGGCATAGATGGTTTTCTGTCCGCCTTCCTTTTTAGAGCTCTAAAGAAGAGTCGCTCTACCTCTGTTTCCTCTTGTATCTCTACACACTCCATTGGGCACTCAGTAGGGTTCTCTTGAACAAAAAAGAGTAATTGGTCGATCTTTTCAGTATTCGTGCTGACCATTTGACATAATTGGGCGTGAGTGTAGATTTGATGGTGAGAAGGAGCAAGGGGGGCAGCAACGGTTTGAGCAAAGGATTGCGCGAAGGAATAGGTGGTTGGTAGGGATAGTTGCATCATATCAACAGAAGACACCTGTTCTTTCTTTTCTGTTTGGATAGCTATACTCACTGATTCGACCTTTTCTATTTTTCCCGTGAGCACAGGTGCAATCACCCCGACCACAGAAACCGCACCTTCAGTGCGAATAGAATCAGCAAAGATGAACCTTTCTAATTTGTTGAGTTTGAAGAGGATTTGATTGAAGGAAGACTTACAATCTCTAGGTTCTTAGTGGGTGTAGTCGTGTCCTTTATCCAGTAAGTTTAGAATGCGTGTTTGGACCGGGTATGATGCCTCTGGGGACTGTAAGTCATCTGAAGGATCCAGCAGATCAAAAGCCATTGGAGGGACAAAGGGATTAGGAGTGGGGGAGGAGGCATCACTTGCGGTTGGAGGAGTCAGTTCTGTCTTAGCAGAAGAAGGCACCTCTTTAGGAAGGGCCAATGTTACAAGGGGATTATTGTGGGTCCTCGAGCTTGAGGATATATTAGAAATGTCCAACATGACACTTTCCTTACAATGCAAATGGACATCCGCTTTTTTGCAACTGGGAAGAGTGACCAGGTTAGAGGGACCATCAGACAATCGTACATGTTTTTCGAGGGCAGCAAGAACTGCCGGGGCAAGAATAGAGTTGTCGGAAGTAGAAGTATTCAGAGGGTCAGTGTTATTCTCCCCCAACGAGGATGGCTCGTCCATCCTCATACTCAGGAAGCTTTTCCGAGATGAGGACTTGCGTGCCAAACCCCCCTTGGTGGGAATGACTATCTGATTAGGCACAGTTGACATTGCTAATTCCGCTTGTGATCGTGCATATGCAAAGGCCATTTCGTGGAAGATTATATCATTTGCAGAAGCAGAATCCCAGTTGGAGGTAATGCTTTGCTCCCCTTGTATATGCTCCATATTTACGATCTCAACAATGGGAGAAAGATTAGTAGTAACAGCTTTATTTGCTTTTTTAGAGTTTGTTTTTAGCCACAAATGTGTGTGTGGGGGTCAGCCACTACTTAGTGAGTAAACCATTTGATGCTAGGACCATGTGCAACCCAGTTGGCCCTCACTAGTAGTGCCGCAATTAGTGATGTCCTATGTTCCGTTAGTGATTAACCACAATATCAAAACAATTGATTTAACACGTCAATGTTAAGGGGTGAAACATCCACCCGTCAGTATATAGTAACGCAAAAAAGACTACTGCAGTTAATACACAGCTTCAGCTACACAACATACAAATGTATGCACAGTTAGCCAGAATCCTGGCTGGTCACGACTTGAGCAGGCCAGCTCCACAATTGAGGCAGCCTTAGTTGGCTAGTCTGAATGACACGCTTACCTAGAACTCAACATTTGTTCTGCGTTTCTGTTTGATTTAGCATGCGAATCAGCAATTACCTAAATCGGTCAGGAGGATTCGTGGGGCGCCAGTCTCACCCGAGGTTGTTTGGGGGTGACAAGGGAAACATTAACAATTGCGGCGGTTAAGTGCACCCAGCGCCCCAGCGCCCCGTGAACAGTAAACAGTACTTCTGAGTACTTCCACGGTGCGCGCGCGGGTGCGCTGGGTCCGCATATTTTATTCTACCCAAGGAGGCGTCACCACGCCAGGGGGGCAGGGTATCGTGCAATAGACACACCTTCAAAGAAAAAGAAACAAAGTGTGTAAGTGCACGTTATGTTTGGTGATTTCAACAAACAATGTGAGCAGACAAGGGGGTTGACATGAGCAGCCAAGGTGCAGTGCAACGTATCAAGAGCACAACGTGAGCACAACGTGTGTGTTCAAAAAGCACAAAGTGCACACATCACGTATGTTCGAACGTATATTCAATCTGGGGCAACGTTCATCTCATGTGCAACCATATGAAAACAGTCACTTTTATTTCCTTTTCCAAGGCCAGGCAGTTGGTGCTACCAGGAAAGACGTCCTGACAGCTCCAGCCTCTCAGGGGAGCAGTATAGTCCTCAGAGTTCCGGCAATTCCAACGCAGCAGACTGATTCCAAATTCGAATCCAGCAGCACCCGCCCGCAGTAAACAGTACTTCTGAGAACTTCCACGGTGTCACCACTTTGCTAATAAACACATTTAAATAAAAACTATCACTGTTCTTCTGTAGTTGTCCTTGTAGCTGTGCAATTCGCCTGGTATACTCCCTTGCCAGGACCCTTTATGTAATCCCCACTGCAAGGTCTACTCTCCTGCCAGGACTTCTCTTGTGGTTTCACTTGCCTGGTATACTTCTCTTGCCAGGGCTTCCTATGCGTTTCATATTTCCTTTGTATCACCAAAACTCAGTATACCATGGTGCACTCGGTATATCTGTCTGCGGTAATATTTGTTCAAACTTTGCCCCACACTTGCATCTCATGCATTTGTATCTCAAAGGACATTGGCGCTGTACTTTGCCTTTTCTGCATTCAAATATACTTATTGTAATTTCTGTACCAGTACCATCAAAACATTCAAATTGTCATTGGCGTGGTTGCTGGAACACCTCAGGGTCCCCACTTGCTTCGGGTCAACTCACTGGTTCTCTCCAGCATCTCTGGTCCTCGCACTTCTGTATCATGGCTCTGTCGTTCATTTCCCACTATGGATGCTGCAGACGTCCTTACGGCTTCCTTCGCAGCTCTGCGGTCACACGCCTGCTTCCCTTCAGGTCCCGGTCTGGAGAACGCTGCTTTGTCAAGCTGCCCAGCTCCCAGGAACTCTTTTGCTGCTCCCGGTGTCTCCACAGCAGTTCCTGCTCTTTCTCTGCATTTCTCCTTCTGCGGTCAACTCTTTTCCGCACAGCAGTGTCTCGTACTCGAACGCCTTCTCATTGAAGCCAACGTCGTCTTCTGCACTGCCGCCCTCAGTAGTGTGGTTGCCATATTTAAATGTCCAAGGCACAGGAAATTTGGAAAACAACTAGACTGCTTGTTGTGCTTTGAGCTCTTGATACATTGTACAAACTTCTTCCTCCTCCTCGTCACAGTACTTGGGTAATTCTGGGAGGTGGGAGTCCAAGGGTGTGTTTAAGTCTTAGGTGGGGGTTTCACCAACAAAAGATGAAGAAAAGGTTTCTTTCCTTCCTCTAAAAGGGGAACAAGCAGCTGACAATAGGCCATTAAGGTCTTGGGTTATAGAGGGTCTTCCTCATGTGAAAGGTGGGAGATATCGCGCCTCGTCCAATGAAGTCATGACACATCCCCGGTAGTTGTCTCCTCCCATGTAGTCGCTCCCACCATCAGGATCAGGTAGCGGCTGCCGTCCCTTCGCCACATGTGAGGAGGTCGCTGCCTGGGAATCCATGATGACTCCATTGAATTCAACACAACTCACAAAGATGCAAAACGGACAACCGTCCATAGACCATGTATCTTTGTATGTTTTCGATATCGGTATGGGGTTACATTAGCAAAACCTGCAGACCTTGTCAGCTCATTCCCCAAGATCTGACTATAATAGATATTCTCCCCTTCTGTCCAGCCTAATATGTTCAAGATCTTCATTTAAAGACAATTGCATAATATTCAATTAAGTTACCTTACAGGCAGCCAACAACTTGTACATCAAGATGGCAGTGTCACCAGTTCAACATTCAGTAATGTTTCAAATGCTTCAAATTATGGCTATATGCCAAAAACAGAAAAATAAATTAAAGACGATAATCCACATTACGAGTGTGGTGGTAATTCAGTGGTAAATCTGCTGTATTACCGCCAAACCCTGTTACCGTCACCTGGTCCTGTGGGTTTACCAGAGGATTACAAGTGGTGGTACTTCTGTTTTTTGGAGGTACAGACGATTTTTGGGAGATGTACTGGCAGCGACGTGGTAAATCCACTGACTTTTGGAGGATTTACCTCCAGCTCGCTGCTGGAGGTAAATGCTGCACTTCACCTCTAAATGTATAATTCAGCGGTGCAGGAAAAACAGCAGTAATTCTGTAACTGTAAAAAAAACAGGTGGTAACAGAATTACTACCACTTTTTTCCTGCAACGACAAACTTGTAATGAGATCCAAAGAACAAAGAAAGCCCAGCTTTTCCAGAGCTTACCTTGCCTTATTAAGTGGTAGCAGTAAAAGCATTCTTTTTTTTATTTTTATTATTACTTGATTTAATCGGATTAGCGATTTTTACAAGAAAAAGACAAACAAAAATGAAGATGTAAAGGTTGCAAGTAAAACATTTTCTATGCAGGAAACAAAATTCAGTCTTGCGCCTATTGGTTGCGGCCACCTAGAATGTGTCTCAATAGCTGCGCGGTTGCTATAACCCAAGTTGTTTTTTCCCCGCCAATTAGTCTTTCCCACCACACAGATTCTTCTTGAGTGTAGGCGGAAGATAAGTGTGGCTTCAAATATTTGAATCTTATAGTTTTGGTTCCAGGGCATGTGAGAAGCAGGTGATGTAATGTTTCAATCTGGTCGTCTTTTTTGCAGTAGTGGCATTTGTTCGAATTAGCCAAGCCTCTCACTGCAAGAATCTCGTTGGTTTCCAACAGGTTGAGACGAGAAGTAATTATGGACACAGTTTAGTTTCCTTGACTGCGATGGCAAGTGAGAAGTCGACTTGAAATGTGTTGCAGAGTCCAAGGTGTTAATCCAGTCGTGTTCTTCCATTTTCCTTTTTATTTTCATAGGGTTTTGAATCAGCTCTGTTTCATCAGTTTGTATTTCATTCAGCTTTGATTTGCAGCCTTGTTCCCATATTTCAACATGCTGCACTTGTTTCCTGTGGTTTCTGTTCTGAGCATGCCTAGTATGCCTGGGCAGTTGTTGACCACTGTTTTTCTATAGAGCATCGTGCTGTTTCTTTCGATTGAGGCTTGCAGAGAAAGGAAACTTAGTTCCCGTCTAATTAACACCATAGATAAAGATTTCAGGAGGCTTAATGCGGATCTCCAGAATTAGCCTTTAGCCTTTTTCTCAGTGGCTTAACTACTCACTTTTGAGGTATGGCTGTGTGTTTGGCATAGAGTATCGCTTCTGGGCTACCGCCCAGGTCAAAGAAAGGATGCAGGGCCCCTGCAAGACAATTCTTGTCTCACTGCTGCAAAATGCAGATGCAGCTTCAAGCATATGTCGCACCACACCCAGATTCCACTCACTGGCCAGCTCAGATTCCCTCATGATCACCAAAATTACCCTTGAGCAGAGCAGTGCAAACAATATAGCACACTAAGTTAAGGTTTTACATGAATCCGCTTTTCCATGAATCAGTGCTTGGTGTGCCGTCACCAGTTTAAGTTTCCGGCAGGGTTGCCTTTAGCATTTTGAGGTGAGGTCCATGAATTAAGTGAAATTAGATATTAAGTGCCATTTACAAACAATCATTCTCTTAAGAGACCTTCATAGAGCCCATATTTGATTAGCACTCTAGTCCTGCCCAGCAGTACACTATGGGTGTTCTGTTATGTCACTGCTTGGCAGCATCCTGGGTAGTTGCTAGTTGCTGAGGATGCTAACATCCGTCACCATGGCAGGCAATTGGAGTTCTTTAAGTTACAAGCAGTGCAAGTCCAGCAATTGCACTTCATTGCTCCATCAAAATATTGATGAAGCAATGAAGTAAAGCAGCCCCCTAGGTATGTTCTAGCACTAAGAACACAACCCCAGCGACGTATTCGACGAAACAGTCCATAGCGCCAACGGGCACACCGATAACTTCCTCTTTGCCCGCCGATCGTCAGACCTCCCAACAACCACAACAGGTGCGCTTTACGACTGGGCCCTCTAAATCGAAGGGTGCTGCCCCAAATATTCAGGAGTCCGTCAAGACTCATCGGAATAAAGCGTCCACGGCCGAGAAGGCCCCGGTTCTGCCGAAAGTAACCGCACAACTGCAGGCCCGAACTTTACAACTTCCGACTCTGAGGTGATTACCGAAAGCATTGCTAGGATTATTTCGGCGGATGGTCAGAAGCAACGGTCCAAGGACTCATCGAGACCCAAGGACAATTCCAAGGTTCTCCAGCATGGGGTCTTGCATGGATTCACATGCTCATGACTATTCCCCGTCGTCAGGCTTGGAATCCTCCATAAAGAAAAAATTCAGTTCCAGTTTCGTTTCTGAACTGTCTTTCTACTAATAACCAATCACTGGTCTCTGGGTCATACTGCCCCCAGCCAATGACTGCCCTCTACGTAAGCCCCTCCTCTGGCAGCCATCTTCAGATTTTTACCGCACGTTCAAGTGTTGGAAGTCCTTGCGCTATAGTTCGAGCTTTTACTGCATTTTGTGTTTTTTTTTTTTAGGAGTTTACTCTTATATTTTCGGTCAATCGAGCTTCAAGCTCCACCGATTCTACTTCTGATCAACGGCGACCCATTTCGGAATTTTTCTACGCCCCTCAAGGGCGAATTTTCGTCAAGTTCTTGGAGGATTCCGGAAGATCTTTGAGGCCTACCCTGCGTGGTCATGGCCCAAAACAAAGGAAGCACGACGCCTGTTGGATCCAAGCTGTTCAGGAGCTGCCCTGGATGTGGACTACAGAACGTCTTCAAGGAAGAGGAGGACTCTCGGTGCCTCTACTGCCTTCACGAGGACAAATTGCACGTGGAGAAGGACTGTGCGTTCTGTAAGAACATGTCCGACCGGACAATGAGGGATCGTCGTACTCGACTCACCAACTGGCTGGAGGGGAAGAGCCCAGCAGCAGGTGAGAAGAAGAAGTCCGAACGGTCTTCTAAGAACTTTGAGGGTGCTCCGGCGACGGGGACCCAACAAAAGGCAAAGCACCGCAAGCCTGCGGGCACCGAGAGCGCTGATGGTTCAGGCTCTTCGGCTGCCAGGCAGGGCGCGATGTCACCGACGCCATCATCCACGAGCCAACGCTCTGGCTCGGTGAAGAGGAAGTTGGATAATCCGGGTAAGCTTCGGGAGAAGCCCCAGTCGATCCCGACGGAGACAGCCAAGGTGGAGCGGGTCAGCGACCCTCCCCATATGGTAAAGCCCTGAGGCACGCCTAAGGTCGTGAAGGCCTTGATTCACCCGGCGAAGGCCTCTATTGAAGGAGTCGTGGCGGCCCTGGCGAAACCGGTGGAGGCTGCCCCAGTGGAGACGACTTCCGGGCTTAGAGTTTCCCTGCCACCCCGGAGGGAATCATTTTTTCAGCCTATCGAGAAGACCCCCATGAAACCCCGGGAGGAGATGGTGGGGGTCATGGTAGCCATAACAGACACAGATACCACCTCTGAGGATGAGCTGGTTAGTGTCCAAAGGATCCTGGACAAGAAGTTTGAGGAAGCCAGGGCCTACGGGAAGGATCCCGACGAGACTGATGAAGAGAGCGACGGTGGAGTCGACGAGGAACCGTGGGCCGTGGAGGAGACGGAGGACCCCAATGCCCAGCCGTCGCTCCCGTCGCAACCGATGCCTATGCCACCGCACAACACAGGAGCAATCCTGATGGCTATTCAGACCCTGTGTATGGAAATAGGGACGAGGTTGCCCTTACCCCCAGCGGACAATCCAGCGGCGCCTGCACCGTCGGGGAGCCCACCGAACAAGCGTAGGTGAACCCATCCTCCCCCTCCTTTCCAGCCTTCACCTCCTTCCCCTCCACCGAGGGAAGAGACGGGAACGGAGACGGTGACGACGGGACGGACCACGGTGGTGACGATGCGACGGACCTCCCATCACCCCCTGCCCGGTCCCCCCCGACGAAATTGGCTCCTTCCACGCCAAGAAGGAGGGTTTCCTCTACCAACGACGGGAGGCCAAGAGAAAGACTGTCCTCTCAGTCCCGTTACAGGACGACATCTGGGACGAGGGACTGGCACTGCTGAAGAACCCGTCCACGGCTCCTGCGAAGAGGGACCGGAACGAGAAGAAGTACCTGGTCCCAGACTCCGCCCCTATATGCCTCAGAGCACAGCTGTCCCCGGATTCAGTGGTCTCTACCGCAGGCATTGGTGGCGGCGTGGCGGCGTGGCTGCGCCTGCAGGGGATCCACGTATACCCCTACCTGGACGATTGGGTCATCGAGCAAAGTCAAGAGAACTCGCTGTCGATCACACAGCGAAGACCCTTCCGACTGCTCACGGATCTGGGATTCTCGATCAACATCGTGTAATCCCACTTGATACCGTTGCAAGATGCCCTGTTCCTGGGAGCCAGACTCGACACAGTGGCGCGATTGGCTTCACCGTCGGAGGAAAGGACGAAGGCCATCCTGGGCAAGGTACAACGGCTGTTGACCATGGAAATGGCCAGGATGAGGTCCATCAAGTCCCTACTCGGCATGATGTCATCGTGCATCTACCTCGTGCGCCTATGCAGGTTGCGGATGCGGCCACTGCAGGAGTTCCTCGGCGCCCGTTGGATGCAAGCAGCGGGCAGCTTCCAAGACAAGATCTCCCTCAACGAGACGTTCCACCAAGCAATCCGGTGGTGGGGCAACCGCGCGCACCTAGCGGCGGGTATGGACTTCCAGACCCTGCCACATCAGGAAACGGTAACAACGGACGCCTCCCTGGAAGGATCGGGAGCGCACACCAGAGACCTCCACGCAAGAGGCCTTTGGCTCCCAGAGGAGAGGTCATTACACATCAACGCTCTGGAGATCCGTGGCTTGTTCTGGGCCCTCAGGTCGTTCCTCACATCCCTCAAGGTCAAGGTGGTGAGGGTCTTCACCGACAACACCACCACGATGTTCTACATCCGGAAGCAAGGGGGCACCAGATCCCCAGCCCTATCCAAGGAAGCGCAGGATCTATGGCACTGGGCCGTTGCCCAAGGGATGTTCCTGGTACCCTTCCATCTGGCAGGAATAAAGAACACCATCGCCGACTCGCTCAGCAGGGAGCTGCGCTCGTGCCACGAATGGGAACTCCGGCAGGATCAAGTGGATCTGCTATTCCGACGATGGGGCAATCCCCAGATAGATCTCTTTGTGACGGCTACAAACACCAAGTGCCGGAGATTCGTCAGCAGGTTTCCCCAGCCAGGGAGCATGGGCGATGCATTCTCCTTCCCCTGGGATGGCCTGTTCCTGAATGCGTTCCCACCATTGCCGTTGCTTCTGAGACTCATCAGTCAACTCGGACGGTCCCGGTGCAGGATGATCCTCGTCGCACCAGCGTGGCCGAGGCAGATATGGTACCCGGACCTTCTGGACTTGTCAGCGTCCTCCCCAATCAAACTGCCGATGGACGTGGATCTTCTAGCCAGGGAAGGAGGCGCCATCCTACATCATGACCCGGGATCGCGGTACCTGCAGGCCTGGATCGAGCAGCACTAGAGTTCGGAGGCTACGATATTCCGGCAGACTACAAGGAGGTCCTTGCAAAGGCCAGGGCGTCCTCGACTCTTAAGTGCTATGGGCATAAATGGAAGAGGTTCTCTGTCTGGTGCCGTGCACAGAAGATCAACCCTCTAAGGATTACGGCCCCTCAAGTGCTGCCATACTTGCTGTCGCTGGCCAAGGCGGGGCTGGCATATCCCTCCATCAAAATCCATCTGGCGGCCTTCTCCCGCTACACCAGAACTCCGGGGCGGTCGTCGCTGTGGTCTCACCACCTAGTGAAGGAGTTCATGAAAGGACTGTTCTGCTCGTTCCCGCGGGTCAAGGCTCCGGCCCCGGCGTGGGAGATCAACGTGGTGCTGACCAGGCTCATGGGCCCGGCATTGGAGGCCCTGCATTCGGCACCGTTGAAGTTCCTGTCGTGGAAAACAGTGTTTCTTGTGGCCATCACCTCCGCACGACGAGTGGGAGAGATACAGGCCCTCTCCTATAAACCTCCATATCTGACATTCCACGAGGTGAGGGTAGTGCTGAGGACGCACCCCTCCTTCATGCCCAAGGTGCCGTCCGGCTTCCATCTCAACAAGCCCTTGGTGTTACCCATTTTCTTCACGTCGCCTTTGTCGCCGGCTGAGAGGACGTTGCACTCGCTGGATGTTGCTAGAGCGCTGAAGTTCTACGTGGACCGCACAAAGAGTTTTCGGAAGACATCACAGCTGTTTGTGAACATTGGACCTGTGAACCAAGGGAAGGCCCTCTCAAAGGCTTCCATTTCCAGATGGCTCTCCGGCTACATCATGCACTGTCACCGGTTGGCAAACAGACCGTTGGCCGGCCGTCCGAGAGCCCATTCGACCAGAGCGATTGCTGTCTGGTGAGCCCCTGCTGGACTCTGCAGGGCTGCTCCGTGGAGGTCGACACACACCTTCACGAGATTCTACTGCGTCAACCGGGATTCCAGGGAAGAGTCCAGAGTCGGCCAGGCAGTGATGCGCAACCCGTTCGCTTGAAGGTGAGCCTGATACTTAATGTTGAGTTGTTGTAATGCTTAATGTTGATCCTTGCCACCTCCCGTGGTTGTGCATGTGTGTACTGCTATGTATTCTTGTATTCATGAGCATGTGAATCCATGCCAGATCCCATGCTGGAGAAGGAACAAGTTACTTACCTGTAACTGTTGTTCTCCAGCATGGGTCTGATATGGACTCACATGCAAACCCTCCCTCTGACCCCTCTGCGGCTCTTCTCTTGGTCCTACTGCTACTTTACGTGCTACCAAATCTTAAGATGGCTGCCAGAGGAGGGGCTTAGGTAGAGGGCAGTCATTTGCTGGGGGCAGTATGTCCCAGAGAGCAGTGATTGGTTATTAGTAGAAAGGCAATTCAGAAACTGATTTTTTTCTTTACCGAGGATTCCCAGCCTGACGACGGGAAATATTAATGAGCATGTGAATCCATACCAGACCCATGCTGGAGAACAACAGTTACAGGTAAGTAACTTGTACCATCCCTCGAAATCCAGGGATAGGCCGAAGGATTCATCAGAACCCACGGAGAGGTCCAAAGACAAACAGAAGGACACGCATCAAGCGTCCGTCCCCCGAATGGACTTTTTCGGAAGGCACTGGAGGGATTTCTTTGACGTTAAAGGAGAAATCTCGACATTTGGCGACAGAAGATCCACTACAGGAGCCTTTTCCACCCCTGGACCTCTCTGGTTCATCTATTTGGACTAGAGAGAAATTTGAGGGATGTATGGATAGGCTAGAGAAGTTTGTTGAACTCTCTGAAAAATCCACACCCAAAAGACAGAGAGAACCCCCTTCTCCCTGTGGCTAAGCTTCAGAAAGTCTTTGACCCTTCTCAAGAGGAAGAAGAAGAATCTATTTATGACCTCACTGAGGAGGAGTCCCCTGTGGACCTATACAATCAGGATGAAGATCCCTTTGCTGACACTGAGGATGTTCACCTGGACTCCACAGAGGGTTGGGGAGACAACCCCGACCCAATTGATCCTCGCCTTTGGCAATCACCTACTCCAACACCGGAACCTGATGCCTTGTGCTTGGACTCCCCCTAACCCCCCCCCAACAACACCCACTCAACAAGCCACCCTGGTCGACGACCAAATGGCGTTCAACACCATATTGAGGAAAGCAGCGGAACATTTCCATATTGCTACCCAGGAGGCTGTTCCAGAAGCTGATTTTATGGAGGACATCCTAAAAGCCAAGCTATTCCTCTGCTAAATTCTATCAAGGAGCAGTTGGCCCCTTCTTTATTGACGCCTGCCCAAACTAGAGCAGTAAATCCTAGGGTAGAAAAATTGTTTGGATCCTCCCCCTCCTACCCCCTTTACATCAGGGGTCATGCTACTCCAAATTCACTGGTAGTAACAACAACCAGGAAGAGAGCAGGGGTTCCCCTATCAACTTGGGAGGCACCAGTGTAAGAGACTATATGCTCTAGGGAAAAGGGTCACAGCGGCTGCAGCCTTTTCCACTTGCATTTGCAAATCATACAACCTTGTTGGCTAGCTATGCAGATGCACAATGGGACATGCTAAAGGTGGTTCTTCAAGAAGACCCTGAACCGCTGCAAGCTCGTCTGCTCTCCACGGTTGCAGAATGCAGGCAGGTCAATCAGAGTATCCTTAAAAATACTTTGGATGCAGCAGAGACAGCTGGCAGATCCTTGGCTCAAGGTACCCTCCTGAAGAGGCATGCATGGTTACGTAACTCTGGTTTTAAACTAGAGACTCAAGCCTCATTAATAAATAAGCCAATGGAGGAAACTCATTTATTTGGAAAGGCGGTTGACGAAGCGCTTCGAAACCGCTAAGAAAGAGCATGACACCCTCAAGACCCTGGATTAAATCACTCAGAGGCCTTTTCCGAGGAGGGGGAGCGGGTCTAAACCTTCCTTCGTGGTCAATGTTTCCATCCGAGCCAATAGAGCTCGGGAAATAATTGGTCCTCTGCCCAAGGAGCCAACACCTACACCACCCCGTATCCCCTAAGAGGCCAACGACGTGGTAAAGTAAGGGGTCGGAATTCTACCCCTTGAGGCTCCCCGGCCTCAGGGCAAAAATGACCCACAGATCTGAGTCCCCTCCCATGCCTCCCCGGTTGGGGGCCGGCTAACATCATAGGGGATAACTACAGACCAGTGGGTACTCAAGATCGTTGCCCACGGTACTGTATAGAATTCAGCCAGTCCCCCCAATTTAGACCTCCATGAGCAAGAAGCCTGACGCCAGAACATCTGCGTATCCAGCTCCAAGAAGTCGAGACCCTGCAGGAAAAGGGCGCCATAGAAGTCGTTTCTCTTCTACAGGTAAACAAGGGTATTTATTCAGTGTACTTTCTTGTACCTAAAAAGAATCTTCCTCATGCGCCCTGTACTAGATTTGCACCCATGGTCACTCTGCAGGAAGTAATTCCCCTGCTCACACAAGTGGATTACATGGCAACATTGGACATGAAAGATGCATACTTTCATATTTCAATGTTGCCGGCGCACAGAAAATACCTCAGATTCATGATACAGAACAAGTACTATCAGTTCAGGGTACTACCCTTTCGGCATAGCCTCAGCACCAAGGGTGTTTACAAAGGTGCTGGCAGTGGCAGCAGCACACCTGCGCAGGCTATCCATCCTGGTTTATCCTTACCTCGGCGACTGGCTCATAACAGGGGATTCCTACCAAACATGCCTGTCAAATACCCAAAAGACAATAGACCTCTTATTCAGCCTGTGATTCTCCATGAACGAGAAGAAGTCCAGCTAAGACCCCAGTCAAGTCAGGCAGTTCCTACGGGCTCTATTTTGAACAAAGGATGGCCTCGTCTTCCCCTCCAACGAGAGGGTAGAAAACATTCTGTTTCAGATCGCTCAATATGAAGCCAGTCGAGAGGTGATGGTACGCAAGGCTATGCGACTGTTAGGAATGATGGCGTCATGCATTTATTTGGTTCCTCACGTGCGATTGTGCATGCGTAAAATGCAGGAGTGGCTCAACAGGCAGTGGTGTCAGGCCAGCGGACAATGGGACGATCTAGTGGTTGTATCACCAGCCCTCATTCTCTCGCTACGGTGGTGGTCGAGGGAGAACCTCTTTAAGGGGAAATCCTTCACCACCCTGCAGTGGAGGCCACTCTAACTACAGACGCATCTCTCACAGGGTGGGGAGCTCACCTGCTTCAACAGACAGCGCACAGAGTTTGGTCGTCAGGCATAGCATCCAACCACATAAACCTGTTGGAACTGTTAGCAGTATTCAAAGCACTGAAAGCTTTTCAGACACAACTGCAGGGGAAGACGGGCCTGATCCTCAGAGACAGCACCACGGCCATGAACTATCTGAACAAAGGGGGGCATTCACTCTCCCGGGCTGTCCAAACTGTCCCAGAACATTTGGAAGGGGGCTCTCAAACACAACATGTTCCTGTTATCACAGCATGTTCCAGGGGAGCTCAATCTTCTGGCAGACATACTCAGCAGAGATTTCCCACTACCAATGGAGTACGAATGGTGATTACATGAAGACATCGTCTCCAATGTTTTTGCTGAATGGGGCTTCCCAGAGATCGACTTGTTCGCAACTCTGGAGAATGCTCAATGCCAGGACTACGCCTCCAGGTACTCCCAGAACCGTTCCAAGGGGAACGGACTCTGGATCACATGGTTAGGGAAATGTGTTTACGCTTTTCCCAGACTCCCTTACTCAGCAAGATAGTGCACAAGATGCACCAGGAACCAGCCACCATGATATTGGTGACCCCCATGTGGGCCCGCCAACCCTGGTTCGCTCATCTGATGGAGATGTCTCTATCTCCCCCAGTGAAACTACCTTGCCCGTACAACATGTTGTCTCAGGACAAAGGGGAGACACTTCACCCATGCCCGCAAACATTGAACAGCGGACTGGCTCCTGAGGTCATAGAGTTCGGACATCTACAACTCCCTCAGAGATGCATGGACATACTTAAGGAAACGAGAAAACCTAACACCTGATATTTCTATTCCAGTAAATGGAAACGCTTTATCTGGTGCAATACCAAGGGCATCAATCCCATTGACTGCTCTCCTACTCATATTGTACTGTTCCTGACTCACTTGCTTGACTCAGGCCTGGTTTTTAATTCCCTTAAGGTTCACTTAGCTGCTCTCTCAGCCTACACTACGTCACACCAAAAGGTGTCATGGTGGAAGATACCAGGCTTTCATGGAAGGGGTCAAGAGGATTCACCCTCTCCGTTCAAACCCAGCTCCAGGATGGGATCTGAATGTGGTATGAACCAGATTTATGAGGTCTCCATTTGAGCCTATGCATAAGGCAAGTCTCTAAGATCTTACCTATAAGACAGCCTTCCTAGTAGCAATCACTTCTATAAGAAGGGTTAGTGAACTAAAGGCCCTTTCAGTTCTAGACCCTTTCGTTACAGTTCACAGAGATAAGGTGGTTCTGCGCACTCACCCTCGTTTTGCACCTAAATTTATCTCCAAGTTCCATGTGAACCAATCAATAGAACTGCCTACTTTCTTCGAGAACCCTATTAACATGGCCGAGAGAAGCCTACACACATTAGATGTGCGTAGGGCAGTCACGTTTTACCTGGACAGAACTAAACCACTGAGAAAGACAAAACAGTTTTTCGTTTCAGTGGCAGCTGGTAGAGAAGGGGATCCTGCCTCTAAATCAGCAATCTCTAAGTGTATTTGTAAATGCATCACACTCTGTTACACTCTTGCTAAGAGAGAACTGCCCTTCAAGCCTAGAGCACACTCTACTCGGGGCAGTAGGGCTTCCATAGCATTCTTTGCAAATGTTCCCCTAGAGTCCATTTGCAAAGCGGCAACCTGGAGTTCTGTACACACCTTTACAAAACAATATTGTGTAGACAGTCATTCTAAGTCTGATTCTCAGGTGGGACAAGCATTACTAAGACATCTTTTCACTACTGTTCCTTTTCACAACCCACCTCCAACTCTGGGTACTTCTCGCTAGTCTATACACTGCATGTGATTCTAAGCAGATTAACAAGCATCAGAAGACATGCATTACTTACTGTAAAAGCATTTCTGATTATTGTATCTGCTCAGATTCACATGCGCCCACCCTTCCTCCCCGCTCGGATGGAAGGAACATAGACGTCTTACTACTTTCTCTCTTTTCTGTTCTCACTCACGATAGTCATAGACTCCCTCACGGCAGAAAAAATACAATCGGAGGGATCTTGACGCGTGCAGGAGTTTGGGTACACTACACGTCACGTAGGGATAGTGTTACTGGCACGCCCATGTCGACGTCCACTTTTGATTCTCGGAAGACAATATGCAATACTCTTCGGTGACCACTGGATGTCGGACTATATGCACTGCATGTGAATCTAAGCAGATCCAATCATCGGAAATGCTTTTACGGTAAGTAATGCATGTCATCTATGCCTGCACTGATGTTTTAATATTTTAATACCTTTATTCCCGTTTTCAATTTCCTCCCTCACTGGGACAATTACATTATAGTAATATATACATAGCTGAGCATAGTTCTTGCAGTATAAGATATATTTTGTATCATCACTCACCAAATAATTTATTTCCAGACCTGCAGTCATGGTCTGTTTCCAGTGTTTTTCCTAGCAGTGTGCTACCTAGCAGGGTAGATGGAGAGTGGCTATTTCCCTTTTATCTTCAGCTTACTGCTTTTTTGATGCAGGGTGAAGGTCAACTGGACAGCAGCTGGACAGCAGTTCTTTCAAATGTATTTTTGAAGCCACTCAGGCTTCAGCCACTCAATGGTGCTCCATCATTGCATGATATGCAATTTCTCTCAAGAATTACTGTATTCAATAAATGTAAATGCTTGGTGTTTTAATACCACTTGAAACTTGTGTTTCTCTTCTTTGTCATCAAGCAGGAGAGGTGCTGGCCAGCAAAAGCAGGGATAAGGACCATCTGCTGGAATCCCTGTCAGTAGTTGCCAGAGATGTATCCCTCAGGGGAGAAGATAGCCTGGAGAGATGCATGGGTGAGAAGGAGCTTGAAGCCTATGCTAGAGTGGGACAAGATACGACTGAGACATGTGTCACAGGTGTCCAAAGTGTTTCTATACATGTTGTGCAGAAGACACCCATTAAGGAACCTTATGCTGCAAACAAACAGGGTAAAATCCATCCCACCAATTCAGCACTGACAGATCACAAAATAATTGAAGAGGATGATTTACAATATCCAAGTGCACAGATCTGTAAAATCGATGCCAGTGATCGAACACTCACTCCACAACAGGAGAGCAATGAAGGAGGGGACACTTTTATCTGCTGTGAATGTGGAGAGAGCTTTCACGAGAGTTCAAATTTGATTGCACATGAGAAAATTCATATCATCCAACTTGGAGACACTAAACCTAAGTGGAACAAGCCCTTTACCTGCAAGACATGCGGAGAAAGATTCCAGTGGCAATACCAGTGGACTGAACATCAGAGGTGCCACACTATAGAAAGGACAGTCATGTGTACAGAGTGTGGCGAGAATATTCATTACACATATTCTCCTCTGGAACACCCAGGGGCTAACACACAGGACATTTGCTCAGATGGTGAGCAGCGTACCATTGACTATCTGCACCTGCTTAAGCATCTCAAAACGTGCACAAGCAAACCATACACATGTGAGGATTGTGGTAAAAGCTTCAAGCTCCAGGAGTCTCTTGCACTTCACCAGAAAAGAACCCACACGGGAGAGCAGCCATATAACTGTCCGAAATGTGAGATGAGCTTTGCTCGGCGGCATCAGTTTCGAACGCATTACAAAGTTCACAAAGATGAACGACCTTATGTTTGCACCCACTGTGGCAAAAGCTTCAAAGGTGTGCTAAATCTAAAAACACATCAGAGGACTCATGAGGGTATTGGAGAGGCTAACCCCAAAGAGGTAAATTAAGCTGTTTAGTATATCATGCAATGCGTAACCATGACAGAACTAGACTCAAGAACGTCTTTGAGACGAATGTCTTGGATTTATTAACTGAGAGGTATGGATATTCAGACACGTTGGGGAGAAAGTAGAGGCCTTTGTCTCCTATGTAATGAAAGAGATTGCATTGTTGAATGCTGTACGAAGGATGCATTATGTCCTAATATCATGAGAATGAGTTTTCACTGGAAGCATAACTATTATATATGTTCATTCAAATGTTTATAAGCAGAACCTGTTGCAAAAACATTATGCATTTTAATTTATATTTTATTGGTGATTTAAACCGAGCTCACGTGTAAAATGATGTGTGAAGGCGCTTAAGGGGACGAGGTGAGGACAGGAAAAGAAGGGTATTCATAGTAATAAGGGTCAGGTAGTAGGGTAAACATTAGTTTCATGCACATGTAAGTGCAAGTCTACAATCCAAAATATACAGGTGTTATGGGTGGCCATAAGTGCGAGACAGGTTATAAGGTTGGCAGCGATGTGAATAATACGCACGCTGGATGAAGTGTTTCTATATTGTCTGTTTTCTGAAACTCTAATGGTCTTCCACATTTTTCAGGTGTGGGATAAGTGTATTTCAAAGGAGTGGAGCTTCTGCTAAGAATAGTTATGTTATGTTATTTTGCATTTATATAACGCCTTATATACCATTGGTATGGTCTGAAGGCGCTGGTAGGTTGAACGCTCTTGGGAACCGAAGTTCAGATCAGTAGAGAGAGTCAAAGGTGTGTGTGCAGCTGGTGCGGTATTTGTGTAATAGCTGCTTCTTAGCGGTAGGTGTGGTGGTTGAGAGATCAGGAGTATGTGTTTGTTCTGGCAGGATTTATCCAGACCGAATGTGGCTGCGTTAGGCCTGAGGAGAACGCTTGGCTGGGGGGTGTGTAACCAGCAGTGTTTACTTAGAATGATGGGGAGTGTGCGGCGGATGTTGGTATGAGAACAGTTATACTGAATGGTGTCATAGTATCTCTGTGTTCTAGTTGAGTGGTGGTGGAAAGGAGAGAGTAAGCGTGGTGGTGTGATATGATGGGTTATTTGCTCTTTCAAACGTACTCTGCATTCCAAACCATACTATATACGTCACGCAATTCTATGCGCTCCAGTCCGTTCCATGCACTCCTATCCACCCCATGCACCCCAGTCTGCTCCACACACTCCGGTCCGCTCGACGCACTCATGTGCTCCAGTTCGTCATGCATGCTCCAGTCCGCCCCACGTACTCCAGTCTGCCCCACGCATGCACTCTTGTCTGCCCCACGCATGCACTCTTGTCTGCCCCACGCATGCACTCTTGTCTGCCCCACGCATGCACTCTTGTCTGCCCCACGCTTACACTCCTGTCAGCCTCATGCATGCACTCCTTTCCGCCACATGCACTTCTGTCAGCCACACACGCACTTCTGTCCGCCACAAGCACTCAAATGCGCTCTATTTACTCCGTTCCATTTCGTGTATTCTAAGTTGTTTTATGCACTCCGTCCACATATTTCGCCCATAACATCTTCATACTTCATCCTTTCCATCCACCTATTTCACCCGTTTCATCTACCTACGGCACCCGATCCCTCTACTTACGGCACCCGATCCATCCATATACGGCACCAGTTCTATCTACATATGTCAGCCGTTCCATCAACGTACATCACCCGTTCCATCCACGTCCGTACTGCATGCAATCTGCGCTCGTTCGTTCTACGTACTCATCCGCTCTACGCAACTTGTCCGCTATACGCAACACGTCCGTTCCGCTCTAGGCACTCGTTCGCTCTAGGCACTCGTCCGCTTTATGCACTCACACGCACTATGCATTCACCTGTTTTGCTCACTCACCTGCTCTACGCACTCATCCCCTCTACGCACTCATCCCCTCTACGCACCCCTTTTTTCATATGCACTCATTCGCTCATATGTACTCGTCTGCTGTATATACTTGTCGGCCCTACCCACTAGTCTGTTCTATGCAGTCCTCCACTCTACACATTCTTCCGCTCAGCTCATCCATCCCGCTCCGCTCATCCATCCGTTCCCCGCACTCATCCGTTCCACGCACTCAGCTCTGCATGCATTCCGCACTCATCCGTTCTACATGCTTATCACGCACTCACCCGGTCTATATAACTCATCCGCTCTAGGCATTTGTCCGCTTTATCCCCTCGCATGCACTACACCTTCATCTGCTCTACGCATTCACCCACCCTACGCATCACCTGCTTCCCGCACTCATCCGCTTCCCGAACTCACCAGCTCCCCGCGCGCATCCACACTCCACACTCATCTGCTCTTCGCACTCATCCGCACTCCGCACTCATCCTTTCCATCCACCTATTTCACCCGTTTCATCTACCTACGGCACCCGATCCATCCATATACGGCACTCGTTCTATCCACATATGTCAGCCGTTCCATCAACGTACATCACCCGTTCCATCCACGTCCGTACTGCATGCAATCTGCGCTCGTTCGTTCTACGTACTCATCCGCTCTACGCAACTTGTCCGCTCTACGCAACACGTCCGTTCCGTTCTAGGCACTCGTTCGCTCTAGGCACTCGTTCGCTCTAGGCACTCGTTCGCTCTAGGCACTCGTTCGCTCTAGGCACTCGTCCGCTTTATGCACTCACACGCACTATGCATTCACCTGTTTTGCTCACTCACCTGCTCTGCGCACTCATCCCCTCTACGCACTCATCCCCTCTACGCACCCCTTTTTTCATATGCACTCATTCGCTCATATGTACTCGTCTGCTGTATATACTTGTCGGCCCTACCCACTAGTCTGTTCTATGCAGTCCTCCACTCTACACATTCTTCCGCTCAGCTCATCCATCCCGCTCCGCTCATCCATCCGTTCCCCGCACTCATCCGTTCCACGCACTCATCAGCTCTGCATGCATTCCGCACTCATCCGTTCTACATGCTTATCACGCACTCACCCGGTCTATATAACTCATCCGCTCTAGGCATTTGTCTGCTTTATCCCCTCCCATGCACTACAACTTCATCTGCTCTACGCATTCACCCACCCTACGCAATCACCTGCTTCCCGCATTCATCCGCTTCCCGAACTCACCAGCTCCCCGCGCGCATCCACACTCCACACTCATCTGCTCTCCGCACTCATCCGCACTCCGCACTCATCCGCTCCCCGCACTCATCCGCTCCCCGCACTCATCCGCTCCCCGCACTCATCCGCTTTACGCACTTGTGCTTTCCATGCATTCGACAGCAATATGCACCCATCAGCATTATAAAGTCATTCGCTAATACGCAGTAATCCTGTTCTATATATTCATCTGCTCTCTTCATTCATCCGCTCTATACCCTCATCCGCTCTATACCCTCATCCGCTCTATGCCCTCATCCGCTCTATGCCCTCATCCGCTCTATGCACTCATCCGGTCTATGCAGTCATCCGCTCTATACACTCATCCGCTCTATACATTCGCCAGGTCTGCACATTCATCTGCTCCAGCGATCTACACACTCTCTGCACTTCCGTACTCATCCGCTATGCACACTCATGCACTCTACATACTCATCCGCTCTACATACTCATCTGTTCTACACATTCATCCAGTTTACGCTCATCCATTCTGCACATTCATCTGTTCTACGCACTCCTGCATTCTACTCGCTTCTCTGTATTTACGTACTCATCCGCTCTACACGCTCGTCCGCTCTACACACCCAACCGCTCTAGACACTCATCCGCTCAACATGTTCATCCATTATATACACTCATCCGATCTACATACTCATTCGAATTACACACTCATTCGAACTATATAGTCATCTGTTCTTCCACTCAGCGCATTCATCTGTTCCACATGCTTCATCCATTCTAACTATTTCATCCACGCCATTCACTTCGTTCACTCCTCATTCATTATGTCCATTTCAGGAGTTTAAATCTCTTTATTGTTTCCGTATGATTTATTCTTATTAACCACTTCACTGCTTTGATCTACTTTACTTGTTTAATTCTGTTTGTCCTTCTAGTTTATATTATGGCTTATTAGCTGTAAATTTCTCGCATCAGGAAGTTTGTTGGGTTTGTGTCATTGAGAGGCTGTTAGTCTGTTTGGGTTAGTTGGGTACGGGTTGGTTTTAGGGGAAGAGCCAGGTTTTCAGCAGTTGATGAGTTAAATCCCCAGTTAGGCGGATGTGGGGTAGGAGTGAGTTCCACAGCGTGGGGGCCAAGGCTGAGAAGAATGATCCGCCTAACTTGACTGAGTTTGTCTTAGGTATGACTAGGAGGCCGGCTGAGCTTGATCTTAGGGTGCGTGGGGGGTGATAGGGTTTTAGCTTGTCTTGAAGATATTGAGGTCCGGTTTTATGCAGTGCTCGATGGGAGATGCATAAGGTTTTGAAAGTCACCCTTCGGGCTATTGGAAGCCAGTGCAGCGTCTTAAGGGCTATGGAGATGTGGTCTCTTGGGCCGAGCCAAAGTAGCATTTTGGCTGCTGCGTTTTGTGACCTTTGGAGTTTATTCAGTTGGTACGTGTGGACCCCGAGGTATGGGGGGTTTGCGTGATCCAGTCTTGATATAACGATTGATAACGATTGATTGGACCGCAGAGAGTCTGTTGGGAAAGGAGAGATATGGAAAGATGCGCCTAAGGGTTTTAAGGTGGTAGTGGCAGGACTTTGAGACGTTGTTCACTTGACACGAGAGTGTTAGGTCAGAGTCACGGGTGTATCCAAGATTTTTCACTGAGTTGGAGGGGGTCGGTGAGTTGCCCATGGCGGATGGCCACGGTAGTGGGTGCGAAAGAAGTTCGGAGTTGCCACATACCATGATTTTGGAGGGGTTTAACAACAGGTGGCTTTGGGTCATCCAGAGTTCTATGTCAAGGAGTCTGGAGGTCAGGTCGGGAGTTGGGTTTTGAGTTCAGGAGTTTTAGAATTAGTTGAGTGTCGTCGGTGTAGTTGTAACACTGGATGTTGTGTGAACAAATTATTGGTGGGAGGGTGATCAAGTAGAGATTGAATAGGAAGGCGGATAGGCATGCTCCTGAGGGACTCCCGTGTCGACTCGTCGGGCTATAGGTTGTTATTTGTTACCTGTCTTTAAGGAATGAAGCTATCCATTTAAGAGCGGTTCCACAAATTCCTAGGGAGTGGAGGCGGTCTAGGAGGATTGAGTGATTGTGTCAGAGGTGGCGGATAGGTCAAGAAGGATTAGTGTGGCGCATCCCGCGGAGTCTGCCGTCATTTTAAGGTCATGCCAGATTGTTGTTAGGGTGGTTTCAGTTCCGTGACGGGCTCTGAAACCTGATTGTGCGGGGTCTAGGAGATTGTTGGCTTCGACAAAGGCATTTAGTTGGGAGTAGGCGGTTCGGTCAATGAGTTTGGCAAGGAACCTGGTGTTTGAGATGGGGTGGTAGTTTTTGGGCTCGAGAGGGTCGAGGGAAGGTTTTTTAATTAGAGGTTTTAATTAGAGGTTTGACATGAACCGTTTTGAATGCGTCGGGAAAGATTACAGAGGAAAGGAAGGCATTTATGGTGGATGTTGCGTGTTCTCCTGCGCAGGTGGAAGCAAACATTTCTTTGAGGGTTGTGGCTGGGCAAGGGTCCAGCGGTGGAAATTGCTCTGGTGATATTGGACTAAAGGATTTGAACGTTGGTTGCGTAAATCCATTCCTGCTTTCTGAAAAGGTAGTGTGACAGGTCAGAAATATGAGGCAGACAACTTTGTAAAAGAGTTTTCAACTTAAGCCATTTTATTAAAAAAACAGGTTGAATAAACGCTTCACTATCCCTACCCTGACTAGGATTTCCCTGCCTAAAATAAACTAATGGAAACACTGTAACAAAAGGATATCTGACCCTAACACTTGTACAACAAATATAGCAAAAAGGGAATATATGACAGTTCAATTCAGTAGTAATGTATAACATATGATCTGATTCACAGCAGGATCGATGTCTCTTCTCATAACCTGGGTGAGGTTACTTTCCCCTGATCTCATCAAGGGTTGTTCTCCGCAGTTCAAAGAAAACGAGGAAATCTGGTTCAGCACAATGTTCCAACCTGGAGCGTTACAAGTGCTGAATAGGATTACCACAATAAGTGATCTCATGCCCAAATAACCAGACAGACTCAAGGAAAATTGGCAAAATACTACTTTATTATCAGTTCAACAAAGTAGGGAAACCTGGCTAACAAACAGTTTGCAGTTCACATACTCTCAATGCATTTCGGTTACACAAAAGGTTTTATACCTCAACGTACGTCAGCTAAGACATCATACGACGTGGCTAACAGTAACAACCTACTGGCTGGAGGGATTGGTTAAGACAAACTTATATACCTATAGTTTATATCCATGTTAGTATCATCATTGGATGCCCCTTATCTAGTAGGTACGCCTTGAACTACCTCTAACTACGTAAAATACAGATACTAACATATTACCAGCATCGAATAGGCCTGTGCAAAAATGTATAGTCCATCATTGGGCTGGGAGAATAGTTCAGGGGCAACACGTTTGTCTTGGTTTTGAATTCCGGTCTCGTGCTTAGAAATTATATTAGGTGCTATTACTCTCCTTGACCTCTCGAGACTTGATTTCTCCATTCTGCATGTGCTTTCTGCATCTTTAATTGAACATACTTGGCACTCGCAACTATTCACTCCTTTACTTAATCTAAGAGAAATATGTCCTGCGTATCTAGCTTATCCTCTTCGACTCCTTTCAAGCCCTGCAGTTGCTTCTTGCTGTGGCATCCTTGATTCTGAGCCAAGCAAATACCCTTTGTTCTTGCACAAATCTGTACTCCTGTGCCTGTCGGCTATGCAGCTTTATTTTCCCTTCTTGAGGCTTCTCACTTACTATTATATGATTCTGACGTCCGTTTTCTCAATATGGCTGCTTTACTCTCGTTCTATTTCCTATTTTAGCAAGCGTCTGTGTTGTCTTATCTACCTTACGTTTCTGCGTATATACATTTCTGGAGCTTGTGGATCTACTTAGATCACATGCTCTGCATAGTCCGACATCTAGTGGAATTCACTGAGTATTACAAGAAACTTGAAAACGGACGTCGACAGGGCGTGTTTAGTAATACTATCCATAGTGTGACGTGTACTGTACCCATGGTCCTTCACGCGTCGAGGTCCCTCAGATTGTTTTTTCCCGCCATCGAAGTTGTTGCAAATGCTTAGTTCTCTTCCAGGCTGATGCCTTCGATTAACTAAAATTGTACTTGTAGACTTTCTTCCTTTCCTTTCTTGCTCACCTCGCTGCATGACTGCTCAACCACTCGATGGCTCCTGATGAACACCCACATCGTCGACGACTGATCGATCGACGACCAGACGGAGCCTCAGGCTTCGGCCCATTACAGTAGGGAGAGGTTCTTTATACTGACCTCTTTTTGGGAATGTTTATCCCATCATCCCCTTTCTTCTATTTTCGCCCATTTGCCCTTTTAAAATATAATGGACAAAACCCCATTTAAATTGTGCACCTCCTGCCACTGCAAATTACAGCGGAATGACACGCACCGAGTGTGCAATCATGTTCTCCCGAGGGATCACGACGAAAAGCATTGTAAATCCAGTCAGCTTTTCCGGCCTAAAACCATAAAGGATTGGCGGACGAAACGCTGGGCCGCTCACCCCATGCAGGCAGAGGCCTCCATAGACTGAAAGCGCTCATTGCCAAAAGACCAATCCAAAACTCAGAATAAATGGACACCCCCCCAGTAGGGAATGAGACTAGGAGAAAGATGGCGAGTGAAACAAAGTATGCTTTATATAATAGTAAAATTAGGCATGAAGTGGACTCTGCTGCTCCGAGTGCGATCTGCCATCAATACAGAAACATGACTTTTTAACAACAATAATCATCAATGATGACGATTTCTATAAGTGTTACATGGTGCCGCTTCATTGGCTCATTTGGCTAATACATTATATGCTATAAGGTGGCGGTGCGGCTTGATTGGCTGGAGCTGAACTTTTTGCTTCTTGTGGCATGTGGGTCAGCTGGGCTCATCTGGGAGGAGTGAAGGTCAGCCTGAGTCCACATCATTAGTCGTCTGACTAATCTAAGCTACACAGTACTTATTGGCATGCAGTGATTAATATAAGACATAAAAACTTTAGACAAAATATGCAGGGTCATCCATAAATTGTAGTAAAAGGCACACCTTCTCGACCTGGGCCTCAGTGCGGACAGGGGTACAACGGTCCATTTGCCTTATCTGTGAGTGCCCTCCTGTGATTTATTGACATGGCGCTTCATGGTTCAAACGAATGGATTGATAGGTGTTAGTACAGGGAGAATATATGATCCCTGTAGATTGGTTAAATGGGGGGCCATCTAGGGTGGCCCATGGGGATGGGTCCCACCGTCTGCTACATGAAAGAAACACAGGGGAGCAAGGGTTATACAGGCAATAATTCCTAAAGGCCGGGGGTTTGGAGGAGCTGGGGCAGGTTTGTGGAGACAGATGGGTTTCGCAAGCCAAGCTTCGGTCCGGTCTCACACAGGGCAATGATCTCGGAGGAAGAGAAGAAATACATTGTCAGTTTGCAACAATACGCATCCAAAAAGCTTCCGTGAGAACTGACTAGCCGCGGAGTCATACATGCCAACATTCAGATGCACCTGGGAGGGTGATTTCCACAGGGAAATCGGGAGATGCATATTTCCCCATAGGAATGCATTGGGGCTAGTTATTTTAGACGGGAGACAGTGAAAAATAGCTATATTTTTCACCAAAAAATTGGGAGTCTCCCGCCTAAATCGGGAGGGTTGGCATGTATGCGGAGTAGACGGGGGAGGAGGAGGTGGAGGTGAGCTGTACACAGCGCTGGGAGAAGGGAGAGATGGCTTATTAGAAATCACAATGTGGCCTAGTGAAAGAGGGAGTCAGGAATAATACAAAATGGAGTCTGGGGACGTACGGAATGGAGTTTGTGTCATGCAATGGTTTCCAAGCTCCGTCTCCAGAAGCCTGGACCCAGGGACGTCTCCAGCAATTGAATGAGCATAACTTTCACTTCGGAGGGCGGTCAAAAGGATGTAGGGGGGTCAAAAGGACCCTTCCTCCATTATAAGAAGTAACAGAAGACTGTAGCGTGGTCAGTTACGGTGTCATGAGCGACGCAGAGGGCGAACAGGGTCTGTCGGAAACCCCAAGTACGGGCCCCCAACTCCGAGAAGCAGGCTAAGGCACACACAAACTCACTAAGGACATACCCCACGGCTAACTCTCGGCGGCATCGACGAGCGTAGAGGCCCATGCAGTGACTGGGGATAAAGCCTCAGGTTCCTCACTGTCCTCTGGGCAATTGCGCACGCTTTCGTCTCCTGTCAGTTCCCAAAAACCAAAAGCGAAGGTCGGTTCAGACACTGCATATAAAACGGCCCTCCTTTCGCGTGCTGAAGAACAGGCGGTGAAAGGCATTTCGACGTCTCCAAAGAAAACGAAACAAAAATACAAGCAATAATTAAGAAATCCGTCAGTGCTTCATTACTTAAATCAAGGTTGCAGAAAAAACACAAGGTTTCGATGCACTTGACCCCAAAGAACATCCAGACAGACTTTTCTAACCCCGTAGACTAAATCTGTGGGGCTATTCGCCATAAAGATACCACTCCCTCCCAGGCCCCTTTCATTTCAGGCTTCCCGCCCTCATGCCATTTTACACCAGAACAATTTAATAACATTTTGGGGAGAATGTCCTGTTTCTTGGACTTCATGGACAACGCCCGACCAATTGACAGTTCTTAGCGACGCCTTACAGCCAGGGGCATCAGCCGAGCCACCCCCTGCCAAAAAGTCTCGCCTTGAGCCACAGCCATGCACCTCTGCTCTAGACACTCCGGCCTCTGCATCCTACACATCTCAATACCAAGACCCCTCTCAGGACTCATATTATGACGAACAAGCAGACCCAGGGTCTCAGGGGGACCTCTATAGCCAAGACCAGCTTTACGTCGATGATTATGATGACATTTATATAGTACAGTCGCCAGACCATCAGGACCAGCCGGTAGCAGATTCACCGGTTGACAACCAGCTCAAGTAAAACGAACTGCTACTAAAGGCAGTGCAACATTTCAATATCAACACTCTGGAAACACAGGTCGACAAAGACTTTGTGGAAGAAATCCTGGGGGACAAGAAGTCCGCCACCGAGTTTATACCCCTCCTACATTCATTCCAGAGACATATCCAACCATCCCTACTAACGCCTCATTTTACGAGGGCGGTCAACCCGAGGATAGAGATGTTTTTCAGACCTGCGCCCACTGACCTCTTGTATTTTAGGGGCCAGCTCAGACCAGATTACCTAGTGGTCACCACCACCAGAAAAAGGGTAGGCACTCCCCTGGCATCGGCAGAAGCCCCGCCAGACAAGCACCTCCTGTGCAGCATAACAGACAAGACGTGATAACTATACTACACTGTGAGCTAGTTACGACTGCCACAAATGGGATGAGTTGGAATGCCAGATAGAAACTGTACCAGAACCACTAAAGGATCAACTGTTTAAAACTATCTCAGAGGGCAAACAAATCTCGTACTGCATCCTGAAGAACAATCTTGATGCGGGGGATAACGCAGGATGCATTATAGTGCAGCGAATGCACATTAAGCGGCATGTCTGGCTTAGACAGTCAGGATTTAAGCTAGAGACTCAAACAACCCTCTTAAACATGCCAGTGGAGCCAATTGCATTATTCGGGAAGGCCGTAGAGGACTCCATCAAGAGTGCCAAGGAGGAGTATGACACTCTTAAATCCCTTGGGCAGTTAACTAACAGACCTTATTCCCAACGGGTTCCCCAAACTAGATTTTGGGCCCAGGGTGTACAGTGCTCCTCAGGCTACTCTCAGGGAGGACACTCCTCGTCCTGGGGCCAGTCACAAGGCCAAGGTTGCTCATCCAACTTTCAAAGAGGGATTACAAGGGGCAGAACCTTACTTGGGAGATGCTCAGCCCCTCCCCAACAATACCACACCATTTCAGGTCCCCTCCCATGCCACGCCAGTAGGAGGCTGAATCACTGAATTCACCCACGCATGGGAGGCGATAACATCGGACAAGTGGGTGTTGTTCACCATTGCAGGCGGCTATTGTATCGAGCTAGTACAAAGACCACCCTACTGCCCGCCGAGACTAAAGAAGATGACAGCAGAAGAGAAAGGAATACTGCTGAAGGAAATAAGGGCACTACTCCACAAGGACACCATAGAGATCATTCCGGCAAACGAGGTAAACAACGGTATTTATTCAACGTACTTGCTTGTGCCAAAGAAAGACCTTACCATTCGCCCAGTAATAGATCCACAAGAGTTTCGTATGACCACGCTCCAGGAGGTAATCCTCTTCTGAAATGGGGGGACTAAATGGCAACGCTGGATATGAAAGATGCATACTTTCGTATTTCAATGCACTCTGCTCACAGAAAGTACCTGCGTTTCAGGATGGCAGGAGTAAACTACCAGTTCAAAGTACTCCCATTCGGCATCGCCTCAGCATCAAGAGTATTCACAAAAGTGCTTGCAGAAGTGGCATTACACCTGCACAGAAGGTCCATCCCAGTATACCCTTATCTGGACGACTGGCTAATCAATGGGGAATCTCCTCAAATTTGCAGATTAAATATGCAAAAAACAATACATCTTCTCTTCAATCTGGGTTTCTCCATCAACGAGAAGAAATCAAGTCTAGTCCCCAGCAAAATAAAACAGTTTCTAGAGGCTATCCTAAACACAAAAGAGGAGCTGGCATTCCCCTCAAATGAGAGAGTACAAAATATGCGGTTGCAGGTACCTCACTACAAGGTTGTTCGTCAGATAATTGTACGCAAAGCAATGCGCTTGCTCAGGATGATGGCATTCATTTGGTTCCACATGCGTGCCTGTGCATGCGTTCAGTGCAGGAATGGTAAGCAAAATAGTAGTCTCAGGCAAGTGGACAATGGGACGATCTAGTGGTTAACCCTTGTTTAGGCTCTTCGCTGGTGGTCCAAGTACAACCTGTTACAAGGAAAACCATTTCGCGCTCCACCATTACAAGCGATCCTAACTACAGACGCCTCACTCATTGGGGACTCACTTCCTTCACCACGCCCACGGCCAGTGGACACACGCTACTGCCCAAAGACATATCAACTTCCTAGAGCTCTTGGCAGTCCTCAAGGCTCATTAGGCCTTTCAGCAACATCTCATGGGTCAAACAGTGCAGGTCCTCACAGACAGCACCACGCCCATGTTCTATCTGAACATGCAGTGAGGCACACAGTCTGTTCAAGCTATCCCAAAAAATATGAAAGTAGGCACTCAAGCGGAACATGTTCCTAACATCTCAACATGTTCCAGGGGAACTCAATTCTCTGACAGACTCTCTAAGCAGACACCCTCTACCAGAAGAACATGAGTGGCAACTCGACAGAGATATCCTAGACAGAATATACTCACTATGACTAAACTTGTTTGCCACACACCTAAACGCACAATGGCCAGACTTTGTGTCTAGTTTTTCCCAACCAGGATCCAAGGGGAACGCCCTGTGGATGAACTGGTCAGGGAAATTTGCTTACACTTTTCCACCGACACCAATCCTGAGCAATATAGTGCACATGATGCACCTTGAATAGGTAACCTTGATCCTGGTTGCTCCTATTTGGGCGAGTCAGGCTTGGTTTCCACATCTGCTAAAACTGGCGATGTGCGACCCAATCAAGCTCCCGTGCCCACAAAACATGTTGACGCAACATAAAGGAGCACCCTCCACCCATGCCCACAATAAATTAACTTGGCAGCTTGGCTCCTGAAGTCATAGCGTTTGGCCACTTGAACCTTCCACAAAGGTGTATGGATATCCTTACAGAGGCACGAAACCCCAACACCAGGCACTGCTACTTTGATAAGTGGAAAAGATTTGTCATATGGTGTGCATCACAATCACTAAGCACATTTGAATGTTCTCCAGCTAACATTCTGACATTCTACACTACGTGCTTTACTTACCAGACTCCGGCCTCGTATTTATTTCCTTAAAGGATCATCTGGCGGTAAAGAGGCTATACCCCCCAATTTCCAATCCTCCCCCGGGTTGGGATCTCAATGTTGTGCTCTCCAAACTCATGGGGCCACCCTTTGAGCCTATGCACAAGGCCAGCCTAAATCATTTTACCTATAAAACTGCATTCCTGGTAGCTATTACCTCCATAAAACGAGTCAGTGAGCTACAGGCTTTGTCTGTACAAGACCCCTTTTTCATTATACACAAGGACAAGGTTGTCCTCCGAACACATCCTTGGTTCTCACTTAAGTTCATTTCAAAGTTCCATGTAAAACAATCCATAGAACTTCCTACCTTCTTTCAAAATCCATCAAACTCAGCAGAAAGAAGCCTCCATACACTTGATGAATGGAGGGCAGTCTTGTACTATGTGAACAAAACACAACCCCTCAGGAAAACAGACCAACTCTTTATTTGTATTTCGCCTGGTAGAGAAGGCGATCAAATATCAAAGAACGTCATCTCCAGATGGATAGTCAAGTGCATACAGCTATGCCATTCCCTATCCAAGAATGTTATACCCTTTAAACCAAGAGCACACTCTACCAGAGGTACAATAGCTACCTTAGCTTTCATTGCAAACGTCCCTCTGGACACATCTGCAAGGCTGCTACATGGAGCTCCATCCATACATTCACACAACATTATTGCATTGACACACACTCTAAAGCAGATTCACAGGTGGGACAAGCTGTCCTAAAACATCTCTTTGCCGCTGTACCTTCAAACTTCCCACCTCCTTCTCCAGTTACTGCTCGCTAATCTATGCAGATCCACAAGTTCCAGAAGGGATACATTACTCACTGTAATCGTATTTCTGGTGCTTGAATCTGCTTAGATTCACATGCGCCCCTCTACTGGAGTAGAAGGTGCATAGATGTTTTCTGGGTTCTCACTGTTTCTGCTTTATCACATTTGTACTCATGCTACACTTCATGCAACCTCATGTCAGAAACAAACAATCTGAGGGACCTTGACGCGTGTAGGACCATGGGTACAGTACACGGCACACTAGGGATAGTATTACTAAACAAACACGCCCTGTCGACATCCGTTTTCGAGTTTCAAAAACAAATCTTGTAATACTCTGCGACTTCCACTAGCAGTAGGACTATGCAGAGCATGTGAATCTAAGCAGATACAAGAACCAGAAATATGATTATGGTGAGTAATGTTTCCCTTGTTATATCTCTTGTCACTTATCTTCTCAGTGTATATGGTCTTCTTTATATTCACATATGTTTACTTTGTTACTTCAGTCACATAATCATTCTTTAGATATCCATACATCAAATTCAGTGCGATCACCTATCTTTTCGCTTTAGTGGCGTCATTTTACATCTGTCAGACTTTACCTATAGTTCTTCTATGTCCAGTGATGTCTGCAGGCTCATCGCCATTGCATCAGTTCGAGGGTGCATTTGATATGGTTTTCTTAGCACATAACCTCTCTCATACCTTCGATTTGGTATTGAGATGATAACAGGTGTCATGCAAAGTGTTTTCTTGCTGTTCTTCCTATAAAACGGAGGTGAGGGGTGGGCTCTTTAAATGATGTGTACATCTGCCTCTCTACATTCCCCCCTCTGGTCAAGTCCTGTACCACCTCCTCAATTTTCCTCACCTTTTCTTTACACTGTGGGTTCTTCGGAATCCATATCTTTGTAACCCTGCTTAGATCACCTGCATTCTTTATATGATCATCTACACTCCAGGTCATATGGCAACACCCCCCAGTTGGTGCACAGAACACCCAACGTCCCACATAGTTCTTATGGTCCTTGGGATAATAAAACCTAGTTCATGGGGGTGCCATAGAGCTTCCCTTCAGGTGCTCACGGGTGGTGTTCTCGGTCTATGTGTGTTGGTCAGTCGCAGCATTCACATTGATTATTATCTTCATCCCAACAGCTTTCTTCGCTGTCTTCTTACATTGTCCTATGATTATTCTTATAGGACAGAATCCCAGCAACCCTGACACTAGTATTTCTCCCAACATTTTGAAGGCATTCGCCAGCCAGATTAGAACCCATGATAACCGATATGAAAACCAATCTTCGTCTTCCCTTTCCTCTACTTTTTTCACCATTTACATATGCAGGGTTGACAACAGTGTTATAGCTTCTATCAGGTCACACTCTTAAGAAGATACAGGACGTTGGTAATGGGTTGATAGGGGAGGCGTGGCCAGGACTCATGCAGTACGGACGTGACTTGCATGTGCTCCCACTAAGATCCTATGACAAGATCCTGTTTGCGGTACTACACGGCAGTCTTGACAATCCAAATGACCCTGAGAAGTGGACTACAGCTTAAATAACTATTTGAGTATGTGTCCGACAGAAATCAGTGCTTGGGAATGGAGAGAGGCAAGTAATGGGCCTCGAGAACAAAGACCCAAGATGGTGGCCAGGTCGCGCAAGTGAAAGCGAAAGGGAAAGGATAGATGCCCCTGCTGCCATAGTGGGACGGGCAGTTTTCGGCCGGGCACCAGGACTGGAGGAATCGCTAGGCTCTCTGGTTTGGGTGACCCAGAGGAGGTGTATGTCAGGTCACACAGGAATTGGAGCTTGTGCGAAGTACTGCTGAGGGCACAGATCGAGAAGGAGGGAGCAGAGGAAAGCTACGCAGCCCCCCGGCTGATCCTTCTTTGGAGCTGGGGCGGGACGAGGAAGGCCGGAGGCTGGTGAGCGTGGCGGTGCTGGGGATCTGTAGATTGAGGCAGCATGCTGGATGGAATTAGCCTGGATCGCAGGGGCAGAAAGACAAGGTACTTGGGATGGCGCCACTTTGTAAGCAGCAGCGTTGGGGAAGGTGCGGGGCTTGCACTGGGTGCAGCGCTTGCTGTAGCAGAGGCCGATAACTATGGGCCACAGGCACTTTGTCTTTGGTGCGGTTGCCCCTGCCCTCCACACGCCATCAAAGCGCCCCTTCAAGGTGACTGCCGTGGGGCAATGAGACTTGTCCTGCAGGCATATTTAATTCGAATGGCAATTGCACACCCTGAAGTCAATTTGACTGGACTTGAGACTGTCTTTGAGCTCAGTATTAAACATTGCAAATGGAGTGTACCTCCAAACATATGGTACCAGAATGCCCGAGTTGCAGTTTTGCCCTGATGTGCAGGGGGTGACAACTCAAAATAGGGGTCCACCAGGAGACTAGTGACATGCTCTTTGCATTCTGGATTGAGGTCTGCATTTGGCGTTCCTTGACAGCTGACCATAGACCTGTTTTTTTCATTGTTAGGGCTGCTGCTACATCGTACGCACATCACTATACTATACTATACTGCCTGGGGTGCTGCGTGCCTTCATTGATATTTCTCCAACTAAGAACAAACACAAAATCTCTATCATGGAATCCTTTCTACCAAAACCCAGGCTAGGGCCCAGGCGCTGCAACTGGACCTGCAGGAAGACAAAGGGCCTCATTACGACCCAGGCGGTAAGTTACCGCCTGGGCCGTGACTTTACCACCATGGCGTAAACTATGTTTACGCCATGGTGGTTGGCAGACTTACCGCCCCATTCCGAGTTTGGCGGGGCGGTAAGTCCCCAATCCCCATTTACCCTTCCCCATTCCCATTTTTGCCCCATAGGGCATAATGGGAGTGGGGAAGGCGTTAATTACGCCACCGTAAATTACGGTGGCGTAATTAACTCCATGGTCCCTTAGCGCCATGGATTTTAACACCTGCTAAAAGCAGGTGTTAAATCCGCCATGGCGCTAAGGGACCTCGTACTCAGGCGGTAAGGGTCGGCGCCGTTTACGGCGCCGTAAACCCCTTACCGCCTGAGTTGTAATGAGGGCCAAAGTATTGTCAGCTATAGCAGCCCTGAGATCCTCTCTTGAGAACAAAATAGAAGAAGTAAAAGTGGACGTGCAACTCCTCCATTAGGTTGTGCTATCCTTGGCAGAGAGAGTGACAACAACGGAATCGTTATTGAAAGACACTGCTACTACCACTAACAATCTGGTCTCCCGGATGAAGACACTGGAGTCTAGAAATGCTCATTTGGAACAAATGGCGAGGACTCAGAGGGACGATCTCGCAGGAACAAAGTGCGAGTACTAGGGATACCGGAAGGCACTGAGGGACGGGAGGCAACAACCTACATGGAGAACCTGCTACTACAAGAAATGGGTCCTGGTAAATTGTTGCAGGGGTGTGTAGTCGAACGAGCGCACTGGTCCCTCCAAAAGAGGCTCCCGCCTGGTTCATATCCCTGGCCCTTCATAGCACTAATATTGAATTTCAGAGACCGGGAGGTGATACTCCAGTTTTCAAGAGAGGGGGGTAAGATACAGAGGGGCAGCTCCAACATTGCTATGTATCCTGACTATACCCCTCTAGTACAACATCAGAGGAATACATTTGTGCCAGTCAAGGCAAGGCTCTGCCAATTAGGACTCAAGTAGATGCTTATGTATCCAGCACGGCTAAAGGTACTGTATGGTGGCATGGCCCTTTTCTTTGAGAGTCCAGAGGCCGTGACTTTGTGGATGGAGCACAATAATTTAGAGCCCAAAGGAGACATGGATGATTAGAGTGATGGCATGAACTTTAGACACTACTGAACATATATATGTTGCAGGAACAAGCGCAACTAGAAAGAAGATACTGGGTTGATAGACACATGGACATGAACCTACATTTACTGTTTTGTTTACTGCCAGCATTGTCTCCCACTGAGTGATACTTGGAACACCCCTGTCCAGATGGACATTCGGCTTCGATTTGTTGCCTTCTTTATAACCTGGTACCGGATTGCTTTGGCATGCTTGGAAGGTACTGGGGTGTCTGAACAGAGTCACTCTGTTGGGCACTGTTCATACCCCACGTTCAGGGGTTTGTTGTTGTTTTGTTTGTTGTATCCAACGTATGGTAAAGGGCTTGCGACACAACTCGTAGACTGCTGGGGGATTAGAATTGGGAGTAACATGTCACCCCATGTTACTGTGGTTACTTTGCATGGGCTGGACACGGATGAGTGGGCACCATGTGGATGCTATTGGTCGCCCAACTGTATTAATGCTATCCAGGGGGGTGGCTGCACAAGGACGTCAGTAATTGACCATGGCACAAATTAAAATTCTGACCTGGAATGTCAGGGGCTTAGGAACAGACACACGCCGCAACAGAGTGAAATCCTACTTCAATTGCAAAAAGATTTCCATTGCACCCCTACAAGAAACCCACATGATGGCCGATGAACAAGAGGCCATTATAAGCCTATGCTGGGGTGGGACTGGATATGGTGCCACGTACTCTAAATTTGCTAGAGGGGTCCTCATATGGATAGCCGCTCAAGTGCCGTTCCAATTGTTAGACCTCGACAGGGACAGGGAGGACCACTATATAATCCTTAGGGGATATCTTGGCAACTGAAAAATATCGATTGTAAACTCCTATTTCCTCACCTACACGATACCGGCCGATATTTGGGTGTTATATACATATATTGCCTCGAAAAGAGATGTTTTTTTCATATTGGAAGGTGATTTCTACTATGTGCGAGACGCAATGCTAGATAGATCCATACCCACCTGGGGTGGCTCACGCCCTAAATGAAGTAGTGTCTGATTTAGATCTGGTAGATGTCTGGAGGGAATTGCACCCAGTTGTTAGGGGTTACTCATTTTACTCATCAGCGCATAGGCTCCATACTAGAATTGACTACATATTTGTGGGAGTGGGACAGCCTGCTGAAATTGTTGACGTTGAATTTGCAGGTCGCACAGTGTCAGACCACTCCCTCTTGATAGTCAATGGAACAACGGGACGCCTAGGCATCCCATTCCTACGTGGCGAATGCCTGAGGAAGTTCTGTCTGATTCCCTATTCAGGGAACATTTTAGGACAACATTGGTCACCTACCTGGATGACAATGTTGGGAGCGTAGACAGCTGGGGGGTAATATGGGAAGCCCTGAAGGTGGTGATTAGAAGGGATGTTATGGCTGGTCCAGGGGGCATACACAGGAAGCTGAAGGAGGACTTCGAAGTGCTGGAGGGAAAAATAGCTATACTTGAGACTCAGTTTGGCTGAGGGGGAGCTTAAGGGGATGAGATCTCAAAGTCTACTGGCACGGGAGAGGCTGGAGAAGTTTGACTACGCTACCCGAATGGCACGGGCGCACACAAAAGGGGATAAAGGTGGGAAATAGCTGGCATGGTTGTTCAGAAGGGAGCAATCTAGACCCTTGATCATGCTCCTACATGACTAATGCGGGGCCCCATGCTGAGCCCAAGCGTCAATTAACAATATTTTCGCAACATATTATGCAAATTTGTATTGACAGGACTTGTGTATACCCACTGAGGACATGGTTGAGATTTTCGCACAGATCTAACTCCCAAAACTTACTAGCGGTCCGAAAGATCTATTGGATTCTCCCTTATCTGTGGAAGAGCTGGGGGTAGCGATTGCGTTCCTCTCTGCGGGCAAGATGCCCGGATGCGATGGCATCCCGGCAGAAATGTACAAAACATACTGTGCCACCTTGGTCCCGACACTACTTAAGGTTTTTGAGGAGGATTTTGACAAAGGTATACTTGCGCCCCTCATGCGAGAAACGTTGGTGGTGCCTATCCTTAAACCTGGAAAACCTGCAGAGCAGTGTGATTCTTACCGTCCCCTAGCCATGCTAAATTATGATGTTAAAATATTGACCCTGTATTAGCCATACGTCTCCGCACATGTATCTCATCGTTGATACATACTGACCAAAATGGGTTTGTACCTGGTCGAAACACTACACTGATCCTACGTAGTCTACAACACATTATTGATCAAACGAACACCTGCACTGAGCACTACGTTGTGGCATCATTAGACACGGTCAAAACCTTTGATTCAGCATAATGGGAGTGGATAGATGTGGCATTGCAGAATTTTGGGTTTGGAGCGGGATTAGTTTGATGGGTGGAACTCCTGTACACCTCCCCTACGGCTAGATTAAGATCAGGCAGGCAGACATCCGAAAAGTGGAATATACAAAGAGGAACGAGACGGGGATGCCCACTCTCGCTCATGCTTTAGCATTGGAACCTTTGGCGGTATATTTAAGTCAGTAATATCTAGCGGTGGGAATCAAATTTGGTGGATAGGCACACCTCATATCGTTGTATGCGGACAATGTCTTGCTTTATCTATGTGAACCACAACATAATCTACAGATGATATTAGATGTCTTACATGATTTTGCCAGGGAAATCTGTGATTTCCTTCAATAAACAGAAGTCTTGCCTTTTCCCCCTGGCAGGATTGTGTAGTGGGACCGCAGCGTCTTTACCAGAATGCGGACTGAAATGGGAGCCACATTCCTTTAAATATCTGGGATTACATATAGTACATTCACCAAAGGAAATGCACACGTTTAACACCACGGGCAGGGTGGTAGAGGGCGTGAAGAAGTCAATGACATTCTGGGCTGGGTGTCCCTTTTCTCTCGTGGGCTGGATTGCTATCACTAAAATGATTGTTCTCCCCAGATTTGTGTACAGTTTTACCAATGTTCATTTCTACATCAACGCTACTTTTTTCGAGAACTTGATGCCATGCTTCGAGACATGCTGTGGGGCATAAAAAGGCACAGACTGGCACTTAATGTTCTAGCTTTACCCTATAGGGAAGGTGGAGCACAACTTCCAATGTTTGAACTTTATTATCTGGTGGCTCAGCTAAGTTTTGTCGTAAAATGGTTATCGGATGCGTTTACGTCTGAACACAAACTACTTCACACACTGGTGAGACCGGCATGGCTTAAAGACGTCTTGGGGCTTCCGACAAGTCGAACTGACCCTCTGCCACTGATCTTATGATTAGGAAGACAGATTTGGGTTAGAACCTTAAAAGTACTTTGGCTACAGCATCCTTATTCACCCAATGTTCTGATTTTGGCAGACACATATGGTGGCCTTGAGGAATTTAAGACTGTTACATGCTGGGAAGGGGTGGCCATAACTAATTGGGGAGACATGTATGAAAATGGGCCATTCAGAGAGTTGGACGGCCTTACGCAACAAGAGGGTCTCCGCAAGGGTCAATTTCTAAGATACATGAAGGTGGCGAGGGTCGCTAGACGTAATTGTATCAAAGCTCCTGCCGAACCGCAGGAGAACACTTTCTTAGCCCTAGTATATGCGCTCGAGGATGACTGGAGGCCTGTGTCCAGATTGTACAAATACCTGTTAGATGGAACTAGCACCAGGCTCATTAAGTTGAAAGCGTCTTGGGAGGTGGACCATGGTTTAGAAATTGCTAACAAAGAATGGAAATTGCCATTGAGTTTTGTTAAAAATCTGTCTTGCAATGCTAGATTCAGGTTGATCCAAATAAATGTACTATATCGCACATATATGACTCCTAGCAGAGTAGCCACATTTAAGGTAGATGAGCCTTCAACCTGTCCCTGGTGCAATCAAGATGGTGCAGATCTTATGCACATGATGTTGTCATGTGTAAAGGTGCACAGATTTTGGTTCAGAATTAAACGGACCTGTGTAGCTGCTGGTGTCAGTAGGTATCAATGGAACCCGCTCGAATGCTTATTGGGCATATACTCTAGATTGCACAAACATAAACACATCACACATAGACCGAACCGCCTACTCCCAACTAAATGCCTTTGTCGAAGCCAAAAATCTTCTAGACCCCGCTCAATCAGGTTTCAGAGCCCGGCACGGAACTGAAACCACCCTAACTTCAATTTGGGATGACCTTAAAATGACTGCAGACTCTGCGGGATGCGCAGCACTAATCCTTCTTGACCTATCCGCCCCCCTTGACGCAATCAATCACTCAATCCTCCTAGACCGCCTCCACTCCCTATGAATTCGTGGAACCGCTCTTAAATGTATAGCTTCATTCCTCAAAGATCTGTACCAAATAACGAAACTCTCCACCTATACCTCCCAAGCCCGACCAGGCAACACGGGAGTCCCACAAGGAGCATGCCTATCCGCCCTCCTGTTCAATCTCTACTTGATCACCCTCCCACCAATAATTTGTTCACACAACATCCTGTGCTACAACTACGCCGACGACACTCAACTAATTCTAAAACTCCTGAACTCAAAACCCATCTACCAACCTGACCTGGCCTCCTGCCTCCTTGACATAGAACTCTGGATGACCCTAAGCCACCTCCTGTTAAACCCCTCCAAAACGGAAATCATGGTATGTGGCAACCCCAAACTTCTTACACACCCACTACCCTAGCCATCGGCCATGGGCAACTCACCGACCCCCTCCAAATCAGTGGAAAATCTTGGATGCACCCTTGACTCTGATCTAACTCTCTCGTGCCAAGTCAACGTCTCAAAGTCATGCCACTACCACCTTAAAACCCTTAGGCGCATCTTTCCATATCCCTCCTTTCCCAACAGACTCTCTGCGGTCCAATCAATCGTTATATCAAGACTGGACTACGCAAACCCCCTATACCTCGGAGTCCACGCGTACCAACTGAATAAACTTCAAAGGGCACAAAACGCGGCAGCCAAATTGCTACTTGCGCTCGGCCCAAGAGACCACATCTCCCCAGCCCTTAAAACGCTGCACTGGCTTCCAGTAGCCCGAAGAGTGACTTTCAAAACCTTGTGCATCTCCCATCGAGCACTGCATAAAACCGGACCTCAATATTTTCAAGACAAGCTAAAACCCTACCACCCTCCACACACCCTAAGATCAAGCTCAGCCGGTCTCCTAGTCATACCAAAGACAAACTCAACCAGGTTAGGCGGATCATCATTCTCAGCCTTGGCCCCAACACTCTGGAACTCACTCCCACCCCACATCCACCTAACCGAAGATTTAATGTCCTTCAGCAAACTGCTGAAAACCCCTATAACCAACCCATACCAAACTAACCCAAACAGTCCAACAGCAACTCAAGGACATTAATCCATCAAACCACCTGATGCGAGGAACTAACAGCCAATAACCCTAATATAACCTAGAAGGGCAAACAGAATTAAACGAAAAAGTAGATCAAAGCAGTGAAAGAGTTAATATGAGTAAATCATACAGAAACAGTAAAGTGATTTAAACTCCTGGAATAACCAGAATGCGTACGGAGCGAACGAAACTAATGCCGTGGATGAATTAGTTAGAATGGATAAATCAGATAGAACAAAAGGAATGCGCTGAGTGGAAGAATGATTGAGTGGAAAAACAGCGTAAAACAGTTGAATATCCCGAAAGGATGAGCGTACAGCGTATGAGGATGTAGAACTGATGAGTATGTGAAACAGAGGAGTATGTAGAGCACATGAGTATGGATAACGGATGATTATGGAAACACGGAGAGTGTGTAGATCGCTGGAACAGATGAATGGACAGAACTGGCGAATGCAGAGAGTATCTAGATCACTGGAGCAGATGAATGTACATACCTGGCGAATATACAGAGCGGATGAGTGTAGAGAACAAATTAGTGTTTAGAACGGATGAGTGTATTGAGCCGATGAATGTATATGACTGATAAATATATAGAGCAGACAAGGGGTTAGAGCGAACGAGTGGATAGAGCGGACGATTGGATAGAGCGGATGAGTAGATAGAGTAGACAAGTGGATAGAACGGATGAGTAGATAGAGTGGATGAGTGGATGGAGCGGATGACGGGCTAGAGCTGATGAGTGGACAGAGCGGATGAGTGAATAATGCGGATGACAGGATAGAGTGGATGAGTAGACCGAGCGGACGAGTCGATAAGTGTACAGTGGGGATGAGTGTACAGTGAGGTTGAGTGTACAGAACGGCTGAAGGTATAGAACAGATAAGTGTAGAGATGAATATATGGAACAGTATATTGCTGTTGAGTGCGTAAAAGGGATGAGTGCGTAAAAGGGATGAGTGCGTAAAAGGGATGAGTGCGTAAAAGGGATGAGTGCGTAAAAGGGATGAGTGCGTAAAGGGGATGAGTGCATAAAGGGTATGTGTGCGTAAAAGGGATGAGTGTGTAAAGGGGAGTGCGCAGCGGAGACGAGTGCGGATGAGTGTGTAAAAGGGATGAGTGCGCAAAAGGGATGAGTGCGCAAAAGGGATGAGTGCATAGAGAGGACGAGTGGGTAGAAGGGACGAGTGGGTAGAAGGGACGAGTGGGTAGAAGGGACGAGTGGGTAGAAGGGACGAGTGGGTAGAAGGGACGAGTGCGCAGAGGGGACGAGTGCGCAGAGGGGACGAGTGCGCAGAGGGGACGAGTGCGCAGAGGGGACGAGTGCGCAGAGGGGACGAGTGCGCAGAGGGGATGAGTGTGTATATGGCGGATGAGTGCGTATACGGCCGATGAGTGGATAGAGCGGATGATTGTATATGGCCTGATGAATTTATAGGGCAGAGGAATTGATTGAGTTGATAGAGTGGACTAGCAAATAAGGGTACACTGAGGATGAGTGTTCATAACGGATGAAGCCATAGAACAGGTGAGTATAGAGATGAATATATGTGCTTGAAGCGGATGAGTGCGGGGGGCAGATGAGTGCCTAGAGGGGATGAGTGGGTAGAAAGGACGAGTGGGTAGAAAGGACGAGTGCGTAGAGGGGACGAGTGCGGGGGGCAGATGAGTGCGTAGAGGGGATGAGTGGGTAGAAGGGACGAGTGGGTAGAAGGGACGAGTGGGTAGAGGGGACGAGTGTGCAGAGGGGACGAGTGCGCAGAGGGGACGAGTGCGCAGAGGGGACGTGTGCGTAAAACAGGTGAATGTATATTACATGTGAAGGACAGACAAGAGTACATGCGTGGGGCCGACTGGAGTGCGCAGAGCAGACTCGAGCGCGAGGGAGGAGCCGGAATGCATGAGTGCGTGGAACAGACCAGAGTGTATCGAGCAGACTGCGATGCATGAGTGGATAGGAGTGCATGGAACGCACTGGCGCGCGTAGAAGTGATGTATATAGTATGGTTGAATACAGAGAACGTTTGAAAGACCATACAACCCACCATATCACATTGCCGCGCTTACTCTCTCCTTTACATCACCACTCAACTAGAACACAGAGATACTATGACACCATTCGGTATAACTGTTCTCATACCAACATCCGCCGCTGACTCCACATCATTCTAAGTAAATACTGCTGGTTACTCACCCCCCAGCCAGGCGTTCTCCTCAGGCCTAACGCAGCCACCTCCGCTCTGGATAAATCCTGCCAGAACGAACACATACTCCTGATCTCTCAACCACCACACCTACCGTTAAGAAGCAGCTATTACACTGATACCGCACAAGCTGCACACATACCCGGTGCCCACATGCACCTTTTCGACTCTCTACTGATCTGAACTTTGGTTCCCAAGGGCGTTAAACCTACCAGCGCCTTCAGACCATACCAATGGTATATAAGACGCTATATAAATGCAAAATAAAAATAACAATAACTAAATTCATGGACCTTGTGTGCATACTTGATAAAGGGTGTTTAGCAATGTCATGGAAGTGTAATGGGGGCCTGCGTTTTGGTATATGGTTCAGGGAGTGTGTAACCTGGTGTGAGTCTGAAACAAGGGCTTGGCTCAAGGCAACACAGGTATCTGATGGGGACACTGCTGTTGCATTTGAGGCATGGCAAGTTCTCAATGAATTGGACCATACAGGAGTTGCCACACTGATCTGCGCCAATCTTAATCATTTGTTCTGGATCTTAAAGCCCCAGTTACCTGTTGGAAATGTTCATGGTTCTGAATATTGGTTGAATTTTTAATGCTGTGTACAATATCAGAAAACAAATTGTTGAATTATTCATTGAATGTTGAAAGTGCATATGTGTAGTGAAGCTGCAACAATTTCGGAAATAATCAAAATAAAAAACAAAACAAAATGAAAACAAAATAATTACTTCTGTCAGGGTTCCACTTTCTCCATCATGGGCAGTTATGTATGTTCGGCAAGAAGGCCCGATCTTTACGTTCACGCCTCCTTCCATTGCTGTAATTAAGTCTAGGACATACCTGGTTTGGAAGGTCATGAGTCTGATGGCCCTCAATTCTTCTTTAATCGCATTAAATCCTTTTATCGTTGTGTTAATTGTATGTCGCAGCTCCCACCTCGTGATTTGCAACGACTTGGTGTCTGCTGCAGCTTGGATTCCGGGCATAAACACTGCCGTCCTACAGAACAATTTATGCTCATCTGGAAGTTGTGATAACCTTCTATTGATTTTGCCAAAAGTATTTCTCTCTCTTCTGCTGGGTGAGGTTGTGCGCCCTCTTCTTTCTTTGATGTGCATCCATTTTCGGAAACTTGGTTATGTGGAGATCACTTTGGGGAGTCACCAAAGCAGGAACATGTATAACCACCATAAAACATATTTCTAAGGGATTGTGTCCTCCGACGTATTCCTTATCTTTGATAATACGTTTCCAGCTTGCTGGCCTCGGAAATGTTTTCTGTAGAGGGCGCTGCACGTCGACGTCCGCCCAGTCGATGTCCCTCGACGGCCACCATATCGGCGCCGACGTCACCATGCCCATAAATAGCCACGCGCGGCGTCCGTTGCTCAGTTCAGTTTTTCTGCGCTTTGTGGGGCCTCGGAACATCGTTGCTCAGTTCAGTCAGATAATCTAATCTACATCTACTCGAATATACCAACTCGTTCTCGATGGCATCTTCATCGGAACCGATAACGCCGTGATCCGGCTTCAAAACATATCGAGACTGCGGTAAAAAAATGTTGATAATGGATCCACACAGGATCTGCTTGTGGTGCTTGCGAGCCGAGCACCATTGTTCGGAGTGTGAGGACTGCATGTCCATGACGGCGAAAGCCTTGAAGGAGCCCAACGGGAAGCTCGAGAGAGGTAAGTCAGTCAAAACCTCCTCGAAGGTTTCTTCGGCTGAGTCGAGGCATTCGTCTCCTCGCCGTCGAAAACATTCCCATTCTAGATTTCGAAGTAGCTCCCACCATTCGTCGAGATCAAGACACTCAAAGAAGAGACGTCGAAGATTCCCTTCCTCGTCTTCTTCTGTTTCCCCAGAAAGGGTCTCCTGCCCCACAAAACACAGCTCTCAGGCTGAGTGGGAGGAATTCAGGAAGAAAATGTTAAGCGTCTTCGAGAAAGTGGCCTCGACCCCCTCGAAGACAGCTGAGGGTGATACCCTGGGTGAAAAACCCAAAAAATCAAAACGCCACAAGTCGCAGCACCCGGCGAAACATTCCACCCGAGAGCGCCACGGGCCATCGGGTAAGAAGGCACCGTCTTCGAAGATCCCTTCGACGCATGGATCGGCGCCATCAACGCAGTTGTCGAACTGTTCTTTGACGCATCGGTCGATTGACTCGACGCCATCGTCAACGCCGACATCGACGCCGATGAAAGAGAAGACCACGGCTACTCCACAGCCAACGGTGATTCCAAGAGCCTCCGGCACGACGCTGAGACCGTCGTCGATATCCTCGAGTAGGATCCCGATCCTCTTGAGTTCTTCGAGGCCTCTTCCAGTTTTCTCGACAACGTTCTCGGCGCCTTCGAAGCCTGTCACATCGGCGTCGACGACATCGACGTTTTCTTGTCCAATAATGACGAGTTTGGCTCCTTCTGCCTTAGAAATGGGTTTTTTACCATTTCATAGGTCAGAGTACCCTCGATTATCTTCAATTTATGAAGAAGTGGAAGATTCTGACCAGAAACCTTCGGGTTGCAGAGGACCACACTACCTGTTTCAGAGGATTTCACCTCTGTGGAAAGAAGGTTGAAAGACCTACAGGAGTCATTACATGAGGCTAGTGGGCTGGACACTTCCCCAGAAGTGGATTTTGTTAAGCCAGACCCAGGGGAACATGCCGAAACACCCTATAGAACCCTGATGGCAACAATTATTGAATTCATGGGTTGGCCTGCGCCTTCGCCTGTTCTTCAACAGGATGACCTGACAGACATATTAGACAAAGGTTCACAGGAGGATCCTGTGGTCCCCTTCCGTGCAGCCTTACAAAGAAAGATTGCATCTAACTGGGAAACTCCTGAAGTTATCCCTGCTCTCCATAAAAGATTTATCAGCCAAGTATAGGGTAGCTGCAGCTGACCCTTAATACTTATCGAAACACCCGACTCCAGAGAGCCTGGTGGTCCAAGCAGCAACTTCATCAAGCAGCAGGACCGCTTACCCTACTGTCCCACAGGATAGAGATGACAAGAGGTACGATTCTATGGCAAAGAAAGTCTTCTCTGCTTGTAGTATGGCGTTGAAGTCTATCAACGCCACCTGTACGCTCGCCAGGTTCAGTCACACACTGTGGGAGTGTGCTTCATCAGCGGCTGACTGCATACCCGAAGGAGAGGAAAAGGAAGCCTTCCTTAACATTATTAAAGATGGCAAAGATGCCATGTGCAAGTCACTTCAAACTGGCATTGATTCCGCTGACAGTATCAGCAGGGCCATGGTGGCAAATACAACAATCCGCAGGCATGCGTGGTTGCGAAAGTCTGGCTTTGCTCCAGACGTACAGGCCAGACTTTTGAATATGCCCTTTGACGGCTCTTCATTATTCGGAAAAAAAGGCTGATGAAAGTCTGGAAAAGTTGCAGACATCTAAAGCAGCAGCAAAATCTTTAGGAGCTGCTATCCGCCAAACTCCTTTTCGCCCCACAGGAACCTCTGGGAGAGGAAAGTCCTTTCGCTATTATTCCGCATTCGGGAAAGGCAGAGGACAGCCAGCTCAAAGAGACCAAAGGAGATCCACCCGAGGTGGGCGGGTCAAAAGTACTAAGACTGCAGCAGCAGCAGGTGCCTCTTTACCCTCGGCATCGGCATCAGCCGCCCCCAAACCACTCTGAGGTCTTTCCACACAAAACACCTGTAGGGGGCAGGTTAACTCCCCATCTGACGGAATGGCAGGCTATTACGTCAGATGCTTGGGCATTGGAGACAGTTGCCCAGGGTTACTGCCTACCCTTTCTACACATCCCTCAGAGTCATCCACCGGGGAACAGCTCTCTAAAAGTTCCAGATCCGCTCCTTCTTGCAGGAAATTATAGACCTGCTAGAGAAAGGTGCCATAGAACCGGTACCTGAAACGGACAGGAACAAGGGCTGGTACTCCCCCCTACTTTCTCATACCAAAGAAGGACAGAGGATTGAGACCCATCCTGGACTTACGAGACTTGAACAAGTTCCTCAGGAAGGACAAGTTCAAGATGGTAACTCTCTCTCAGATCCTTCAGGCCCTCCAGCTCCAGGACTGGCTGGTATCTCTGGACCTTCAGGATGCTTATTTCCATGTGCCAATCCAGCTCAAACACAGGAAATACCTGAGTTTCGCAATTGGCGACTCTCATTATCAATTTTGAGTTCTGCCATTTGGGCTGAACACCGCTCGAGGGTCTTCACCAAGCTAATGTCGGTAGTGGCTGCGAGTCTTAAGGAGGGAAGGGATCCACGTCTACCCCTACCTGGACGATTGGCTGATCAGGGCTGTATCTTCGGAACAAGTTCAGACCCAGCTAGATTATGTCTGCCACTTCCTTCACAAACTGGGCTTCTCCCTCAATTTAAAGAAGTCACAGATGATACCATCACAGAGACTCCAGTTCATTGGAGCGGTCCTGGACACTTCCCTGGGAAAAGCCTCGCCACCAGAGGTGAGGGCTCAAGATATTCTGCAGATGGTCAACAAGTTTCAAAATGCCCAACGTCTCCCAGCCTTCGACTTTTTGAGGTTGCTAGGCCTCATGGCATCCTGCATCTTCCTTGTGCTAGAGGCTCGCCTGAGAATGAGTACTCTTCAGTGGGCACTGAGAACTCAGTGGTCGCAATTCTCAGGGAGAATGACAGATCTCCTCCGGATTCCGGACAAGGTAGCCCGCGATCTTCAATGGTGGACCTATCCAGAGAACATCTTGAAAGGAGAACCTTTTTGGCAACCATGGCCGGAGATAACAGTAGTCACAGACGCCTCACTCACAGGGTGGGGAGCCCATGCCAACGACTTGACCATCAGCGGTCGTTGGTTTCCACCTAGCTGGAGAGAAGAACTTGACAGCGGACGCTCTGAGCAGGCAGAGCACAGTCTCCCACGAGTGGGAGCTAGCTCAGGAAGTCCTTCAAGAGATCTTCGCCCTTTGGGGAACCCCTCAGGTGGATCTGTTCGCCACAAGCACCAACAGGAAGTGCAATCTGTTCTGTTCAAGGGATTTTCCCCCGAGAGGAGCTCTTGGAGACGCGTTCGTAGTGGACTGGGAGTTTCCACTCCTTTACATGTTTCCACCAGTCCCTGTTATTCCTCAAATGATCAGGAGGTTGAGAAGATTCCAGAAAACCATGATCCTAATTGCTCCGGACTGGGCCAGGAGAACGTGGTACCCGGACCTTCTGGATATGTCCATCTGCCCTCCAATCCGTCTTCCACTCAAAGAGAATCTTCTCTCGCAGAAGGGAGGTCAGGTTCTCCATCCAGACATCAGAACCCTCAACCTTCACGCTTAGCTTCTGAAAGGGTGAGGTACAAGGATTGGGATCTCCCTGATGACGTCATGGAGGTGTTACTTTTGGCGAGAAGGCCAGCAACAAAGTCTTTATACCGCTGCCGTTGGAACAAATTTTGCAGTTGGTGTAGAGAAGGGAATATCGACCCTTTTTCATGTGGTACACCAACGGTGTTATCGTTTCTACTCTACTTGGCAAACTCAGGCCTTCAAGTTGGCACTGTAAAAGGCTATCTCGCAGCGCTTTCAATCTTCAAGCGCACTGCGGAGAAACCATCATATTTCAAACTACCTCTAGTGATACAATTTCTCAAGGGATCAACTAATGTTTATCCTCCAAAACCATTCCAAGTTCCCTTATGGGACTTAAATTTAGTCTTAAACTTCCTAATGGGCACTCCATTCGAACCACTTCACTCTTGTTCGCTGAGATTTCTCACGCTTAAAACTGTCCTATTGGTAGCACTAACATCTGCTAGGAGGGTGAGCGAGCTACAAGCTCTCTCCTGTAAACCCCATCATACAATTTTCCACAAGGACAAAGTTGTCCTACAGGTGAAGCCTAATTTCCTCCCAAAGGTGGTTTCTGAATTTCATATTACTCAGAAAATTACCTTACCTTCGTTCTACCCTCCTCTCCATCCCGGGAAAGAGGAAGAAAGGCTACATAGGCTGGACCCAAGGCGAGCTCTAAGCTTTTACATCAGCAGAATGGCTAGGATCAGGCAAGCAGACCAACTGTTTGTAGGATACTCAGGTCACAAGTTGGGATTACCCATAACAAAACAAACCATTTCCAGGTGGATTATTTTGGACATTCTGGAATGTTACAAACTGGCAGGGAAAGAGCCACCCCAAAATCTTAGGGCTCATTCAGCCAGGGGTATCGCAGCTTCTTCGGCCCTCCAAAGAGGGGAACCGGTCAGAGACATATGTGCGGCTGCCACATGGTCGTCCGCACATACATTCACAAAATGTTACAACCTGGATTCCTCCACTAGTCAAGAGACCAGATTTGGCAAAGCCGTATTACATTCGGTCCATACATGACATTCTTACTCCCTCCTCCAATTACATGCCACTGCTATGGGAGTCTATCAAAGATAAGGAATACGTCGGAGGACACAATCCCTTCGAAGAACAAGTTACTTCTTACCTTGTAACGTTCTTTCGATGGGATGTTCCTCCGACGTATTCCTCATCACCCCTCCCATCCATCCCTGCAGTAATACTTCCCTTGTGGTTGCAGATTACGCTCCTTCAAGGTCAATAACCAATTCAGGCATGACTCTTCTTATGCTACAACACGGAACTGAGCAACGGACGCCGCGCGTGGCTATTTATGGGCATGGTGACGTCGGTGCCGATAAGGTGGCCGTCGAGGGACATCGACTCGGCGGACGTCGACGCGCAGCGCCCTCTACAGAAAACATTTCCGAGGCCAGCAAGCTGGAAACGTATTATCAAAGATAAGGAATACGTCGGAGGAACATCCCATCGTAAGAACGTTACAAGGTAAGAAGTAACTTGTTCTTCTCCCCAATTTATAGGGAGCTTCATATAGGCTTTCAATCCATAGGCCCAATAGTGGTCCATTAGCACGGCAGTTCCTCCTTTCATTCTTGGCACATCAATTATGTGTGTTGCATCCTTTATTTTCTCCAAGTTTGGTCTGACCGCTGTTTCTGAAATACAGTCTTGCATTCTTTACTGGCAATATGGATACAGGTCCTGCTTTATCTTCATCCCAAGTTAATAACTTTGAATACTTAGCCCTTTCCTTAAGGCATTCATTATTCACTACTTGCACTATCTTTACTGGTGTTGGTGTGCACTACATCCCAACATTCCTTCTTGCCATCCTTTACTGGTGGCTACTTGTCCATCTACCAATAGCTTAGGTGTCTACCAGCATCCTGGCAATCCTGGTGTTTCCCTTGTATCTGCACAATCCAGTCTTTTTTATTCCACAATCTTCATTGCTCCTCTGTTCAGACCACTCAATGAGCACAGAATCATTTTGCTTTTCCATCTTGGAACCATTTTTTTTCTTCAAAAAATATTAAATTAACATGTTGTGCGTACAGAAACAAGCATACCGAAAGTTACAGTACAATGCGATCACTTTCGGGACTCTTGGACCCCCACATTCGCTGGAGATCAATGCAGTACCGACAGGGGTTGAGTGTGCTAGAGCCTGGTTACCCCCCACCCCCAGACTCCGGCCACACACTACTTTCTTCCAGGTGCAAGATGGCATCACAGAGAGGAAAAGTGTTGCAGCAATGGGGACCTAGCAGCCATTGCAGGGCATCTCTCGGTAAAGTCAATGAATGGAGAACACCCCAAGACATACTTGGTGTACCGCCCCTCACACAGTGCCGTGATTTTGTCCGCCACCAGAATGTACCAGACCCTAACCCACCACATTTGAACCACCGGGCCTTCAATCGACTTCCAGGTACGGCCAATGACTAGCTTTGCTGCCAGCAGGAGGTCCCCAATTAGAATGGTCATTGGTCCAGTGAGAGGAAACACTCCACCACCGGTATCCCCCAGTATTACCGCACGCAAGTCCATGGGGAGGGTCAACCCGTGATCTTTAATTCTGGCCAGCACCTCCTTCCAGTAAAGGCCCACCTTGAGACATGACCACACCATGTGAAAGAGGGAGCCCAATGTTTTGCGGCCCTGGCAGAACCCCCATCATTCGAAAAGTCCTTATTAGTGAGTGCAATAGGGTGATATGAATCGCAAAGTGACGGATCCTTACTTGGTTTAGGGAGCAAGACGGTCATTGAGGCTCCCATAGATGGGGCAACCCTTTTGGTCATGAAGGAGTTAAACAACCTCACCAGCGGGGAGATGAGTATGCTACGGAACTTCTTATAGAAGGGGGCCGCTAAAAGCCATCAAGGCCCGGGTGCTTTATTTTTCCGTGTCTTTATTGCCCATTCCTCCTCCCTCAATGATATAGGGCCTCCCGATCTTCTGGAGAGAGGCGAGGTAAGTGTGCGTTACTCAGGTATTGGGTTTAGGCCTCCTCTAGCGGGAGCTCCCCCTTAAACACTGCAGAAAAGTGTGTTTCAAAGATACCCATCTTGGCAGGCTCGCCACGCTGTAACACCCCTTGTTTATCGCGCAGGGCCTGGACCGAGTTCCGGGTCTGGAGTTTGCACAGTAGGCGATTAGCCCGGTTCCCCTTGGCGTAGTAAAACTGCCTGACCTGTTCTGTCTGCTAGGTATGCTTCCAGTTCCTTCCGCGCCACTCTCCGGGCTCGCAATGATCTGCGGGACCCCGATTTCTTGTGTTCCTGCTCAGTCAGGGCAACCTCTTTTTCTAGCCCCTCGTGGATCAACTTCCTCGCTCTGATGTATTCTGCTATCCTACTAATGAGTTTGACCCTTACCACTGCTTTCATAGCATCCCACACCATGTCTTGCGAGGGGCCTGAGTTTTCGTTTTCCTTAAAATAATTGGAGATTAGCTTCCCGATCTCCCCGGTCAGGACGGGGTCCCTGAGCACCGGATCATACAGTTTCCAAGGACACCTGGACCCCTCAGGCCTGTCCAATATTGATAGGGTCACCAGTGTGGGGGCATGATCGGGCAAAGAACGTATGCCTATCTCCGCATCTCGGACACATGGGTATAGCGCACTAGGAATTAGTACAAGGTCCAACCTCAAAGCCCCCGTGGGCATGTGAATAAAAAGTCCCTATCATCCCCGTGAGCCTGTCTCCATGTATCCACTAAACCCAATTCACAGAGAAAAAGGCAAAATGCTGTAGAGTGTTTGAGGTCTAGCCTAGTGGGTGGAAGAAACTTATCTACCATGGGGTTGGGAACCAAATTGTCCCTCAGCGACTGCCACTGTTTTAAGTAGGAGACTTTCCAGAAATCTATCTTGGCCAACGGTGGGAGCGTACAAGGACATCATGGTGACATCATGGTGAACATGCGATCCAAGCGCAGACCTTTAACACATAGGTATTGCCCCTGTGGGTCTCGAAGGACCTTGACTTTTGTAATCAGTATTTGCCCGCCCACCAGAATGGACCCCACACCACCCCCCCGCTTTTTCTATCCTCCCGTGGCAAAATACTGGTGTTGGAACTCCCTGCTTTTCATGTGTTTTTCGTCTTGGGCAAGCAGGTGTGTCTCCTGCAGGAACACAATACAGAGGGACATGTCCCTCAGCTTACCCAGGACTGACTTTGTTTTGAACAGGGAATTCAGGCCCTGAACATTCCATGTGCCTATCACCCCAGCGACATTCCCTATCTCACCCAGCGTAGTACTACAGACTTAAATGTCCACCCCTCTTTCCCGACTCGTGAACTGTTACCACAGCAGTGTCCCAATGTAATTATCAAAACAACATTTTGAAACACAACACCCACCCTATCCCCCAAACAAGCTCAAACATGAGCATCTTACGAACATTTGGAATATTTGACCAGGGCATGACTTGGAGGGCGGAAAAGGACACTCTCTTTCGGGACATCACCCCCAGTCTCTCCTGCCTCTAAGCCCCAGCTCCCTCATCCGCTTCTGGCACAAAACAATCCACACCCTGCAGGCGACACAGCAACCCAACACCTGGGGATTCTTCAGGGTGACATAACCAAAGCCCACACGGGGCGCTTCCACCCTCAGGTCATCCTAACCAGACCATTCATATACCTCCCTCTGCCCACCTTGTGCCATTTGTGCGAGGATGTTGTTTCTGCACCCCCATCAGGGCCCCCCTTCCTTAGGGACTCCCCGCTGCACCTCTGGATTCAACAGACCCTCAGCCTCCGACAGGGAGCACACTACCCAATATCTCCCCTGGTGGGTAAAATGGAGGGCAGTGGGAGAGCCCCACCGGTATGGTACTTCCTTTGTGCGCAGCCACTCAGATAGTGGGCACATTGCTTTTCATTTCACCAGGGTCGTTGCGGCTAGGTCTTGATACAGGAAGAGAGACATATTGCGGAAGGTGATAGCGGACATGGTTCTGGCTACTGCCATTATGCGCTCCTTAAATTGTAAAAAAAAAATCTGCGACAGAACATCTGTGGGCTTGTCCTCATTCAAAATATTTCGGATTCTGGTGCGGTGCGTTCTATCAAGTTCGATGTCCTGTTCCACCAGCAGTTTGAGGATGAAGTGAAAAAGATCAGCCACGAAGGTCGGTAATTCCTCGTCCCATACTGCTGCAGGGATGCCCGAGATGCGGATGTTGTTCCTGCGAGACCGATCCTCCCTGTCCTCCAAGGCCTTGCAGCGCGCCTCCAGGGTCTCCAGTCGGTTGGAACATTCCACCACCACGTAAGATTGCTCACAGAGTTTGTCCTCCACCTCCGACACCCTGTGTTCCGCCTCAGTGACTCTGTGTCCATTGCCAGGATTTTGTGGCACAGCTCCTCTGTACTTTTTTGAATCTCTTTGCAGATTTCGGCCAGCAGATCCTGCAGGTCAGACTTTTTGGATATGTGCATAAACATAACCGGAAGTGTGTAAGTGCCGCGTACCTGGGCTGTTACCACCTCTGTATGATTGTTCCAGTCCACCGCCTGTAGCATTGCGGAGATGTCCTGTTGTTTGCCTGTTTTTGCGACTTTATCCGTGGCAAGGGCCGTTGGGCATTGGGTGGTTGAGACCAACTGATTAACTCAGCTCGCCACTCCCAGGGGGACCGTGGACTGTCAGCAAGGAGGTGCCGAACCAGGAGGACACTCAGTAAGCCGGCGCAAAGCCGACCAGCCTATACCCAGATCGAAGGCCTCAATGCCAATGGGCAGTCCATGCAAGCTCCCTCGAGGCCGGAGGAGTGGTTGCAGTTGAGTCACAGGAATCACGGAATCCAGCAAGGGCAGCTAGCCCCCAAGGCTAGGTACAGGACCAGTAAGTGCAAGGTGCAGTAGGCTTTCCCCTGAATTGGCACCATAACCCCTCTCCTATGGCCATTCAGGGCGAGTTCAATCCTGTGCCACAAATGGCGTGGTGCTGGGGGCACTTCAGGGCCCTTTGTGCTTCATTCCCCCATTAACTTGTTTTAGACCTCAGGACGTGTCAGTCCCATGACATGTCCGCATTGGGGAGCCCGCGGGCTGCAGGTAAGTCTGTGTGGTGTGAGGAGGCCCCCGCTCCTCCAGGAGCCCATCCCTCATGGGGCCACCAACTTCCCTCACACTGCTGTGCTCCCACTGTTATTCGCCCATTGTCCGTGGGGGGGAATCAGTGCCACCCGGCCAGCACAAGAACAAGCCCAGAGGGACTCTGTCTGCAGGATAAAAACTAGGTGGTTTCAAAAGTTCAGTAGGGTTGATCGTTTGGCTGTCTTCTCTAATCTTCTTTGACCCTTCCCTCCAATTTCTGATCTGTTGGGATATAAAAGAAACATTAGCTGTCATATTTGTCAAATAATTATGCATTTCATCCCCTAATGTTTTTGCTACACTAGAGGCATCAGTTTCTATTTGAGTGGGAAGAGCAAGGGGTACTCTCATGCAGCGTCCAGTCGCCAACTCATGAGGAGTTAGGTGGTAATCTGAGCCTGACTGGTTTCTTAATGCAAATAGGACAAGGGGCAGGCGATATAGCCATCTTCTTCATCTTTGTTATCCTCTCTTTGAGGAGTCCATTTAAACGTTCACAAACACCATTCACCTGTGGGTGATGAGCAGAGGAAAACGTATGCTTTATGCCTAATAGAAGAGGTATTTGAGCAAATAACTAATTTACAAAATGCGGCCCAGTACCAGATCGTAAGACTTCGCATACAACCCATCTAGGAAACACCTCACGCACAAGAAACTTGGCAGCACATGTGGCATCTGTGTGCGTGTATGGACCTGCCTCAATCCTTTGAGAAAAAGGACTACTACTACTAACATATATCATTAGTCATTGCATGTTTGTAACATATCCACATAAATTATATTCAGATGCTGAAAGGGGCCATTGGGGCAGTGTATTGCTCCCTTCACTGTTTTCAATGTGTGCCCTGTTGTTAGTCTTGGACAGATAATGCAGTTCACAATAAATTGTGCAATGTGTTCTAACAAATTTGGCAAAAACAGTCTTCTGCGATCATGGCAGCAAGAATCTCCCTGGTTATATGCACAGGATAGTGAAGCTGATCCAGCACAAATTTCAATAATGCTAGAGGCATAACTGGCTTTCCAGTACTATCTTGTCTCCATATAGCCTAGGTGGGGGATAAACAACACCCCAGTCTTTTCTATAAAACTTGTTCTTCTTGCGGAGCTCAACCTTGCAGCTCAATTAACTGTACAATGGATGACATATTAAAGTCTTCTTTCATCATCATGCATCATTGTGACATTTGCTCAACACTTTCTACTTCAAAATTAGAAATGTTGGGAACATTTGCTGCTGTTTTTGCTTCATTGTCTGCAACTTTGTTACTGCGTGAAATCATGTCTGCCCTTTTAGTATGGCTGCACACTTCGCCATGGCGATATCCAGTGGGAGCTTTAGTACCTTAATAAGTTTGTCCAATAGCGGCGCATGGTTCACTGGTGTGCCGTCTGCACGGGGGAAGCCCCTCTTTTTCCATCATGACGATCCTGCGCGTACGGTTGATGTCACATAGGCGGAGTCGGAGTACACTGTCACTTCCTCATCCTCATATCTCTGAAGTTCGGCAACAGGCACCACTATATCTGCAACCTGTGCTGAACAATGTGAAGGCAATCTTGCACTAGTCACTACTTCACCATTCTTTTTTAACTTCACTACTGCCGATCCCGTATGTCTTTCTGCTGTCGTTTGATCAATTTTCAAAGAACCATCAATGAATAGAATTCCCCCCCCTCCTAGAGCATTTTCTATAATGTGAGGAATATCGTCATAAAACTCAGTATACGTTGTGCATTCATGTACATCATCTTTTTTTTCTACTGGTTCTGCTATAAATGTTGTTGGATTCAGTACTTTAGATCTAACAATTTTATTTGCTGGATTTGAAATGATCCTCATATCCTGATGTTCTTTGTGTTGTCAGCGTGCTTTTAGGTTTTTCCAAAATGGCGAATAAGGAATGATGCTTGACGGATAACGTCATTGAGCACTGCATTGTAATACTTGCAGCTTTTTCAATTGCAAAAGTAGCAGTAGCTAATGCTTGTTCGCAGGAATAAAGCCCTCTCATTACTGGGTCTAGAATCCCACTGTAATAAGCCAGTGGTTTATGTCCATGTCCTAATGTTGTCTTCTGTGTAATGACTGCTGTCATAACTACTTCATCTGAATGCGAAAATAAGTAAAAGTCCCCATCCAGACCCTCCAGCTTATTGCGATTTTGCGATCTCACATAATGCTGTGAAAACGGCCGTTTTAAAAAAAAGCGTAAAAACAGCAATTCTTCCAAAAACACCTGCGAAAAACGGCGAATTTTGCTAAAACGACAGTTTTAGAAAAAAAAGACACAAGGGGCAAGGTTCTGAAAACCTTTTTTGACGCAGGAAATTAAATGCGCAAGCACATATCATCACTTGTGCCTTAAAAAAGAGGAGCCCAATCCACTATGGCACTTGAATGGGCTCATTTTATATGCGCCAAGTCAGATAGCCTTTTTCCCCCCTTTGCGCAAATCATGGGATGTTTCTGCACATTTAAAAGCGCATCCCAAATTGACAAACAAAATGCGCTTTTAAATGTGCAGAAATTGTACGCAGCCCTATGCGCCTTCTTCGAATAGGCATACAGTGGGTGCTGTGAGCAACCTAATGGTAGTCTCCTGTTCACTCCCCCTTTTTTCCAATCACGAAACCCAGTTCCTCCCATCTCAGTCAGAAAATATAAAGGAGTGTACAAACTCCCCTAGAACTACCTGTCCCACAATGCCTCAGATACTGACAATGAGAATGGAATGCAGGGAAATGGGAGAAACGTACCCAGGCTTGAGACTCGATATTCCCCCTTTCACCTATTCAAGCCAGAACCCTCTCCTCTTTAGTCAGGGGCCACTTACCTTCATACCCCATATCCCCCTCCCAAACACTGGGACGAAAAAGAGCAAGCAAAGAGGAAGGACGATTTCCCATAGGGATCAACAGGGAGCTGCTTCCTATGGAGAACGGTCATGTTGTCACCTTAATGAAGTCAGGCAAAGTCAGGCAATTAATTTTAATTATCTACACCTGACTTCACTTAACCAAAATGCAAAGCATAAAAGGTGTGGTTCTAAACAGCAAAGTGACCTAGCCGGGAACCTGTTTCACACAGAGAAGACTGCAGGGCAGAGGACTGATGGACCAGAACCGAGGAAGAGCACAGCGTGCCAGATCACTGACTCACTGAGCAAGAAAGGCTGCAGCACGGTAAGGGAGCCGTGCCTCCTTAGAGCTGGAACCAGGCAAAGAACTTGCTGTGGACATTGTGTGAACAGGTTCTCGTTCCCCTGTGGTAAAGAGAGCCCAGGCGTCAGACGGGCAATGAAAGAGATCCCTGATCCTAAGGCTGAAGGAAGGAAATGTTTACAGCGCCACACGGCAGCCGGTGTCTAAAGCTCAGAAGAGCCCAATGGATGTGTGCTTGAGGATTAAGTAAACACAACAAAAGAAACATTTTGTTACATATGTGTGAAGTACATTGCCACCACGAAAGGGCATGTTAGAGCAAGATTGCTGAAAGCCAAGTAAGAGAAAGAACAGTATAAAAAGGGTGCAGAAGCAGTGCATTCTGGAACTGGAAGTTTAAAGTATGTGAATATAGAGAGACAGAAGCAAGAACAAAGCCTTATGGGTCCGAAAGTGAAAAGTGAAACTAAAAATACCAGAGACACAAGCCACAGCCAGGATATCAGGGGGTCCCGCACAGGGCTGGGGAAAAGATACTGTGCGTTTTCAAAAGGCCCTGATATTAGGAAGTAAGAAGGAAATAACAGAACTTTCTTGAACTGAGAAAACAAAGCGGTCCGAGCCCGAACGAGGGAGACCCATTGTGAACATTGTGTTAAAGGGGTCTGAGCCCGAACGAGGGGGACCCGTGTTCCGAGCCCGAACGAGGGAGACCAATTGCGAACCTGTGAATGTGAAAACCCTGATAAAGCGAAAGGAACTTTTGTGTTTGCCTTTTACATCAGGTCCTCTGCAATAATAGACTGTAATTGGGAGAGTGACTTTGGCAGAAGACCCTGATACCTGTGTCTTAAACTGTTTCCTCATGACCAAGAAGCCAGAGTGTGTGAGAAGCTCAACTGTGCCACCTTGTCCCGTGCTGAAAATGTGTGGAGGGGAGCAACATGCTCAACTATCCGGATATCTCATTTCTTGCACATTTTTCTTTTACATACATTGTTGTCCCACACCATTTTGTATTTAAAAGTAAGGATTGGCAATAGGTTTATTAGTATAGGCCCTTTTTATATTGAAAGACTCCACTAGGACTGCACTATTATTATTTGATGGTCGTAGCTTGCTCTCATCCTTAGATTTAAGTTTAGATAGGCATTCAACCAACCCATTTCAAAGTTCAATAAACACCACTGTGAACTGTGATCACTTGTGTCTGTCTTCACTGTTTGATACCATGCCTTCCTTACAGTGCGCTTGATAGGGTCTTTCCTGACCGGGTCATGAAATTTTGTTGAGCCTGTAGAACATTGTCAGGAGAGCGCTTCCAACACAAACGTATTTAAGGCGGCTGGCCAGCGCATCATTTGCTCTAAAGTGCAGCCCCGTGGAAATGTGAAGGTCACCTTTGAGAACAAGGTGACCTGCTCATTTCCAAAAATGGGTTCCTAAAAATCACATATCCTCTGCTCTATTTTTAGATGCCCCATTTTATGAGGATCTGGGCCCAAATCTTCATTTAAAAAAAAATGTTCACAATATGAGAGGGACCAGGGAGAGGGGGGATGATGGGTAGGATGTGGAGTGGTAGGCAAGAAAGCAGAGGGAGAGCAGTAGGTCAGAGGGGGAAGCGGTGGCCAAGAGAAGAGAGGAAGCAGTGGGCCAGACAGCAGAGAATGAGCGGCGACCAGAAATCAGAGAGGGAGCGGCTGTACAGAAAGTAGAGTGGGCATGGGCTCAGGGGGAGCAATGGGCCATAAACAAGAGACGCAGCGGTTTGCCGGCAAGAGGCAGTTGACTGCAGATTGGGAGAAAGGATGAGGAAGAGTGCGATAGAATAGTAGGAAGGATGGACGATACAAAAATAGCACGAAAGAATGAAGCACTGCATACTGCCAGAGGAATAGGGGGGCGTAAGGTGTGAGTTGGGAGTATGATTTGGAGTGTGGCAGGGACTTGGCAGTGCAATTGTGTCTTGGCAGTGTGACGGAGCACGTAAGTATGTGTATGACAGAGTGAGATGTTTGGGAATGCAAGTGATGGGGAATTTTTGAGACATCTAAGGTGTGTTGGTGAGAGAGGTGTGTGGGTGTTTGGGGATTTGGAGAACATAGAAGGTGAATATTTTCAGCATTACAACCGATAATGATCAATGCTGTCAATAATATTAAATAAGCATGCACATTAAACCAAAAACATATTCAAAACAAACACTGTTCTGCCAAGCCAGAGATATCTGGGACTCTTACTATTAAATTGATACAAAAGGTACAAATAATGACACCCTGTCTCTTTTGTAGCCTTGCTAACTGCCTCTTTCCTGCAATTTGCCAATCTTGCACCCTCCAGTCAATAAATACTGAGCCGCAAAAATGTTGCAATAAATAAAGGTTTGTGCCGCAAAATTAGCTATTTCATGCCGCACAATTTGCTATTTCATGCCTCAATATCCTGGAGGGTCTGTATAGTCTGGAATACCTAACAGGGGCTGTACAAATCACCCTTTTCAACTCTTCAAATCCTTCTGTCATCTCGTCTCTCCATATTATCTCGCCTTTACCTGTCTGTGCTTCCTTGAGTCCTTTCAAAAGTGGTCTAATATATGTACAATAAATACATGGGCATAACAATTGCTGCATTTCCCTCACTGTCTCGGGTCCTAGAGTTTTCATTATTGCTTCTGCTATCTCAGGTGTCACCTTTCTCCCCTCTTGAGAGATTAGCTGTCCTACATACAGGACCTCTTCCTGGCAATATCGTAGTTTCTCTTTGTCCACTTTGTATCTTTTTTCTGCTAGTACTGTCATTAACAGGACTGAATCTTCTCTGCATTCTTCTTCTGTCTCACTACACACTAATATATCATCTACCTACTGACTGATTGTGCTCTCAAGTTGTATGTTACATAGGTCCATCTGAAGGACCCTATTAAAGATCGATGGCGACTCGCAGTACCCCTGTGCTAATCTTGTATGATTCCACCGCAGATTTCTATACGAAAATGAGGTCCAGTCTTGGTAGTCCTAGTTAAGGGGAATTGAAAAGAATTGCAAAGATGGCGTTCTTTAAATCTACTACTGTAAAATATTTGTCTGTAGCTAGGATGTTAAATAATATCGTAGCTGAGTTCGGAACCAGAGGAAACTCTGCTTCGCCAATATTGTTGAACCAGCCGTTGATTTCTTTAGAGTACACAGCTGTGTTACACAGGGAATCTGATGGTACCTGTATTCCTTGCTGTATTAAAGCGGAAATCATTACAAACATACCTTTATCAGCTTCTCTGGACATTGGGGACTGTTTTGCTCGTGGTAAAATTGCTCCTGGTTTAAGCTTTATTTTAACTGCTCCTGCTCCACTCAATAGACCCGCGTCATGTGGACTGTTGGTCCATATGATGCTTGGCAACTTTTCTAAATCTTCCTGGAAAAATGACGGTTTCTTTTTTACCAGTGCCATTCTCTGTGGTATTTCCCTATTCTCAATTTTCTTCCAATATGTAAGGCTTATGAAAAATACTAATTCATCATCTATCTGAATTCTCATCTCTAAACAACTCTTCGTCTGCCAAGTCTGTTAGTCTAGATCCTTCATCAAGAGCTATTGCTGTTCTCCATGCTCTTCCTTAATCATCTTTCCCATGAACAACCACCATTTCGTCTCTTAATACCGCTGCCACCGTTTCTATGGGAATAACCTGTCCTTCCTCGTCATCCATAGGTATTTATGGTCTAAACAAAAGTTCATCAGGTATCTTATCAGTTCAATAAGCCATGTCTAAAGGAACACCTGGCAATGCTATTTGGCCTGTAAATGCTCACATAAATTCTTTTACATTCATGTAATGTATTTATGGAGTGGAACATATTATCTCTTTGTCAGTAAAGGATATCTTCATATTAAGATTCGTCATCAAGTCATGTCCTAATATGTTAACTGGTGTCTGCTGAGAATAGAATAGTGGCATAGACACGTCATGTTCTGCATTGAAATTGGTAATTCATTAGTAAAAGGAACAAAACTCCTAGCGCCAGAGAATCTGTGTGCATTCATGGCAATACCAGACATTGTATACTTTCCCTCTGGAACACAGGAACGAGTCACTCCCGTGTCTACAAGAAACAAAAATGTCTTGCTTCCTATCGTTAGCCTGCCCCTCGGTTCCTCTTGGGGGTCTGGTGTCACAGATAATGCTGAACACATCAGGTCTCTCTGTGGGCATTCCTATTGTGGATATAAATTCATCCCTGTACCCGTAAAAGGATTTCCTCTCACTACTGTCCCACTCCCTATCCTGGGTATAGGTGTTTGTGGGGCTCCTGTATTCGCCTTCCGTCGTGGCATCATCGCCTGTTGCGTCTGTGCTTATTGTGCTTGCATAGGCGCTTGCTGTTGTTGCCCTTGTGACAACTGTGATTGCAGCAGAATCTGCTGCGTTTGCGGCGCATTTGTCTGATACTGCGTGTGATCTTAGGCATAATACACTAGTGGTTCTGTATTATATGGTAGAACATAGCCCCCTCTTGGAGTTTGCCAATTCTGTTGCATGCCCCCTCTACTTCCACACGTGCGGGCAATATGTCCCATCCTCTCACAATTCCAGCACTGCTACTGCTGTCCTCCATTAAATCCTCCCCTCCTTGTCCCCCTTCACGTCTGCTAATTCTATTCCATCTAACACGTGGCCAAAAATTGTACCCGCCCTGATCTACGGGGTACCCTTCATTGATTGGCTGTGTAGGTGGTGTTAGGAAAGATTTCTTTTTACTGCACCTTTCCTTCCATTTTAATAGACCCCCAAACCTTTTGCTTTTATTGTTGATCCTGACCTGTACTTTGTACAGTGCAGTGAAGCCTTAAACTTCACTACACTGTCTTTTTCTCATCTGTCATGTGGAAACTGACATGTCCTTCAGGCTGTCAGTACTGGGAAAAATTGTTTCCCTTAGTCTTGTGACTTTGTTACTACTTTTAGTAACTTGTTATAACTTGTAACTTTTATCATTGTACAATGCAGTACAATAGGGTACACTTTTTGTTTTGCCCTAGACTAGCACTCAAAGGATTTTTTGTAACTCTAGGTGTGCTAAATGGACAAGCTGGTGGCAGCAGTGACTTTTTACAATTGTTTGGTACTTTTCGTTTTAGCCTTACCACGTTTACCGCGTTTGGCTACTAACTATGGCTAGCATCCAAACATGGCTGTGTCACATGGTTTTTCGCTTGTCCTTTGGCCATCTTGTTCCTTAGCCTTCTTCCTGGCCTGTGAGGCCAGGACAGTCCTTATATGGACTTCCAGAAGCTTTTGGCGGGCTACTGGATGGCTGTGTAGAATGGGGGCTGGAACTGTCTGGTCCCAATCCACAAACTGGTTTAAGTGTGCCTCAGTGGTATGCATGAATGTTCCCGCCAGTGGTCCTGATTGGACTACTGCTGTGGTGTGGGTATGTGTGTGTGGGCTAGTCCTGCTATTGGCTCGTGGGAGTTTTGGCTCTTAACTGGCTTTCGGGATAAGAAGAGGACCCCTGAACCCATTCTTCAGAGATCCTGGAGTAACCCGAAGGAGCCAAGACTCCTGTCCAGCTATGAGACCTGTGAAGAGACCAGAGGCCGGGCTGAAGGAGGCCTTGCAACCAACTTCTGCTGCTGTTCTGGTGGAGCCCTGTCTTGTTCGTGATCGTCACCAGTCCTGCAAGGGAGCTGCGACCCTTGGAGTGGAGGGAACATCCATTCCTGATGTCTGCTCGGTACCCTGCGAAAAAGAGCCTTCGGAAGCGCCCCAGGACCGTTCTGTGGCTGACCAGCTCTAGGTTTGGGCTACCGTGCTGCTGACGTCATCGTTCTGAGTTTTGACCTTGAATTTTGGGGATCCTCAGCTTGTCCTACAAGACACACCTGCACGAAAATTCAACGTCCTAGATTCAAGGGGATTTGGGATAGGAGTGAAAGTCTGACCATGACAAGTGAGGCCCTTTGCGTCACTGTCCTGCAGTGACCACAGTCCGAAAAAGCGTACCTGAACCGAGTCCAGACATGAGAGGGGTCCTGCATCGAGTTTTGCTGCATTCTTCATCTGAGGGTCCTTGCACCAGCGAAAGACACCAACCGGAGATCAGCTCGAACTTGCAACCCCTGTGAATCGAGGACTGCGACTACCGGCGGGAAAAGCAACCTCGGACCATCTTCCATCGACCTGCCAAGTCTGGGGAAGAATCGGAGTAGATGGGGTAAGTTACAGTGGTTCTTACAAGCCTCTATACTCCCTTTAAAAGTTTTCCTAACTTTTACAAAACCTTTACTATACTTTGGTTTTAACATAGCTTGCAGGCGCAAGCCTTCCAAAAGTTGGGGACACTTCTATTAGTTAGAATACATTGTCCCCTAACCCTTGGAACTGTTCACTGGACCCCAGAGACCCTACCTTCATTTTTTCAAGCTTCACAAACGTTGTCGGAACTTTCCTGAACATTTGGGCATAAGGCCCCAGACAACTTGGGGAAGGACACTTGAAGTTAGGGTTAACTCTCTGTGGACTATTGGTGCATAATCTAATCTGTACTTTCTTGTACATGGGTTTTATTTGTATTATGCCCTCAACCAGTGACTGCATATATGTAATCTGTTATTAGTGCTGTGTGATATTTCTACCTCTTAGTAGTAATTTTTCATAGTGTTGCTTGGCCATAAATACATAACTGTATTTTTATACATACTGTCTAAGCGCAGTCTGTGATTCCCATTGGGTATACTCATTGTGGACCCTTTACAAGCTCACCACCTCTTGAGACTTAGCCTAGACCCTCGTCACTGCTACCTTGAACTGATTTGGCAATCGCTTCTCCGAGTTGTCCCTGTCACAATATAGGTTGGCCTTCTATGCATATCTCCACCAGGCCAGAGTATAGAAAATCAGTCTTAACAGGTGGCAAATCTTGTGTGACCAATCCTTCTACAGCAAATTTCAACAACATTTTCTGAACTAACTTTGCTTCCTCAAGCTTCCTATTCTCAGCTTTTTTCTTATTCTTCCCTTGTAACAGTCGACAATGATGTACGATAGTCAACTTTATTTCTGGCCACCTACTTGTTTTTTCATCTGCCTCTGCACCGGCTTGGGCAGTCCTTGACATCAAATATGATAAAATAATGCTATGGTTTTATCCCTCGTTTCAAGACGCCAACTGTTAGGGAGAATTCTCTGTTTAGGCTGAATTTCCTAACCTAGTGAGTCCCCCAGCAGCTTTGCTGGATTTTTGGGGTTTATTTTTTTTTCTCCTGCCAAGAGTGAGACTCTTTTACCCTCACTCTTGGACATGATTTGAGTGTGTCTCTTTGATTCTAGATGTGTTTAATGGGCTATGGGGTCTTTTACTACCTAGGGCTTCATGTGTTTTTGTGATGTGTGTTACACAGCACCCTCAGTGCAGTAACACAGGGGTGTCATAGTGACCTCCCAGTATAGACTCCATACCCTGGGACTGACTACTGAAAATGGGGGTTTTCTGCATAAAAGCAGGGCTTTGGGGACTGGAACTTCAGAAGTCGCCACAGGACCTAAGAATCCGACGAGGGAGAAGCTACGAGCCGACCTGCTACGACGACACCACTGGTGGAGCCCTGCTGAACCGTCTCACCACTTTTCCCAACGACAGAGGAGATCTCCAGCCCGGAGAGTCTTCTTCCTTCGACTGGTGGGGATAACCAGTCTGCTTCCTTTTTCGCTTCCTGGAGCATCTCGTGGCCGCCTTGTCTGTGCCAAGCACCTCGGCAACCGGGATACCACGTTTTACCACTACCGTGAATCAAAGGGTAGTACCTTTAACCGGAAAACTCTGCAGCTGGTTTCTTCCCTGGTAGTGCAACGACCTTCATCTTTCCTCCACTTCAAGATCTTCTCTTCCTCTGGACGACGTCGCGACTTGTACCCGCTGCCAGGAACAACTGCCCCCGCTGGAGGATCCTTTCCACATAAGGTACCGTGTTCCGCCTGGCTTCCCTTGCAACCGACTGTACGGGGTAGATTTAGCCCCCGGCTTTTGACCCTGGGTTAGCCTGGGACACCCTGGCTTAACTTTTCTGAGCCTAACTAAAACCTTTCTGAACTCCCTGCAAGACTTTTTTAGCCTGTTGTCATTGTGTGATCTTGGGTGCATTTGTGCCCTGCTCTCTCCAAGAGTGGGCCCGGCCTATGGACTTTGGCTCACAAGTAACTTTTGACTTTCCTGCCTTGCTTAAGAGTTCCTAAGTATTAGTGTGGTGTACTTTCCTACATTCTGCCTTTTTCCCCTCCCTTATTTGTTAACTTATTGGAGTGCCATCTATAGTTAAGCGCTCACCTCTGTCTGGAAATAAGTGGTGTTAACTAAGACTTGTCTGATAAGGAATAAGGAGTGTATATATAATAATAGTAACTGTGTTTAGAGTGAATTACAATAATAGTGCTGGAGTGTTTCAATAAGTGTGTTTTTAAATAAATAATTATATACCTTGATACCCAAGCTCTGGTCAGTCTTTGCTTGTGCCATTGTACCTGAGTGCCTATTGTGTATACTTTGCATACTGCCTAACTCTTCTTGAGGGAAGTCTGACTGCTCAGCCACAGCTACCAGGTAAATCTGGGTGGTGCAGACTGCTACCAAGTGGGTTTACTGCCAACACCTGTAGTCCTAAGTCTTTTGCAGTGGTCCCCAAGGGAACTGCACAGGTTTCTGCCTAACACTGGTGTACAGCGGTGGGATTTGTATTGAGTATACACTTTAGTGTGCTTTAAGAGACCTTAGTGCAACTAACCACAAAGCTTAGCACTGAAAAAGTAATCTTTCTAACATGTCAACTATGGAAGAGTCCCTTGCTACAAAAACTGCTGATTGTTTAAGAGTTCTCTGTAAGCATAAGAATCTCCTGACTAAAGGCAAGAACATGGAATTGATAGAAAGGTTGTTAGCTAACCAAAGTCTGGATGATGGTTCAGAGGAACCTACCATGCCAGAAACAGTAGATAACCGTATAGAGATTGATGTTGATCAAAATGTTGATAATCTTGAGGAAGAGTCAGAAGAGGAGGGTGAGGCTGCTGTGACTGTCCCCCCTAGGCCTCTGTCTGCTCTGCCAGCTGTACCTACTGGACCTTTACCAGGTCCCACACTTAGTCCTCAATGTCTTGAGCTAGAGAAAATGAAACTTGAATTAGAATTCAAGAGACTGAATACTCAGGCTGAACAAAGACACCAGGAGCTGAATCAAGAACTCGGGCTAAGGGAAATGGAGCTCAAGCATGAGCTAGAAATGAATAAATTATCTGTAGACAATGCTTCGCTCTCTGACTCCTCTAGAAGTTCCAGTCCTAAAAGACCCCGGATCCCTAAGGAATTGATTGGTATGTATGAGCCTAAATTGGATGTGTTGGCTTGGTTGTCTCTGTTTGAATATAATCATGGGCTCCAGAACATCACAGGAAATGACTTACTCACCTGGTTGTTCTCTAGGCTTCCCCCTGTTGCAACTGATGTGGTAATGGAAATGGGGGAGGAGGATAAGAAGGATTATGAATGTGTGAAACTAGCTTTGATGGCTAGATTTGGGAAGACCCCTTCCCAGTATCTTAAGAGGTTTAGAACCCTCAAAAAGCATGATGGTACCCCTTGGGCTACCTGGGTGAGTGAAGGGTTGAAAAACTTAGAGGGATGGATTAAGGGTTACAAAGTGAACACTTATGAAGGTATGAGAAATGTGTTTATGTTGGGGTCAATTTATGATGCTTGCTCTCCTAAGCTCAGACAGCACTTGGCTGATTCAAAGGAATTAGATTCCAGAAAACTAGCTAAGGCTGCTGACTTGTGGCTTGCCAACCGGGCCACTCACAAGGATTCTGGGGTAACTCAGAAAAAGGATGCGGGGAGACATCCTAAAAAGGACTCCAAAGAGAATTCCAATACTCCAAATTCCAAAGAGGGCCCCAAACAAAACCATAAGGGTAAGCCACAAGGGAAACCAAATCAGCCTAGTGTACCTTCTGGTCCCAGACCAGAAGGAGGTCAGAACAAGCCTCCATTCCAGAGAGCCTTTGGCTCTTGTTATGTTTGTAAGGCCACTGACCATGTGAAAGGAGATCCCAGATGTAAGGGTAAACCTTCAGGGATCCAACTTGCCTCCTTAGCCTTCGCTCAAAAAGAGGAAGTCCCAATGGCAAGTGGAAACTTTCTACTGATGGCTGATGAACCCATGGGAGTCTCAGCCAGTGTTTCTTTAGTCTCTCTGGGGTTGTGGGAACAACAGAATTTAGATGTATATAATTCTATCCCAGATAATACTAAAGAGTATTATAAGGACAGTGTCCAAGTGAATGGTCAGGAGACTCCTGCCATTAGGGACACTGGGGCCAGCATAACTGTGGTGGATGAATCATTTTTCAAGGCAGAGGATGTTGCTAAGGCACCCAAATGCCCCACCAAGTTAGCTGGAGGGCCTGTGCAGATGTGTCCCCAGTTACCAGTTCTCATCCAGTGCAATGATATGACTGTAAAGATACCTGGCAGTGTACAATGCGAGGTGCCAGGAAGGGTTCTGTTGGGTAATGACCTGAAAGCTCTTGGAGTTGTGTCACATACCCCAAGACCTCCTAGTAAAAGGTTACAGGAGCTCACTAAGCCTGCAAGGGAGAAAACCTTGAGAGGTTCTTCTCAGGAGATGATGAAGAAAGATATCACTCCTCCTCCACTGGAGCAAACTACTGCAGTCTCAACCAGATCAGGAGCCAAGGGGCAACCCAAGACTCCAAGGAAAAAGCCAGCAGCAAGCACTCCAGTGCTTCCAACAAGGACTTCCCCTAGGATGTCCAAAGTTACCCCAGTAACTCCCCCTCCAGCTGAGGCTGAGAGGGTGGTTGAACCCTGTGTGGTTGAACTCGACTCTGACGAAGAGCTATTAGGAGGCCAAGACCTTATTGGAGATTTAGATCCAGCTGACCATCCTGAGCTGCAGTCTTTACTGGCAGAAGGTGGACCCAGCAGATCAGCTTTTCGTAAGGGCCAAAGAGAATGTCCAACTCTGGAAGGTCTCCACCAACAGGCAACTTCTCAGGCTGATGGGCAAGAGCCTGGGAAGTACAGGTTACACTGGGAAGATGGCCTATTCTACAGTGAACCAACTGAGTCTGAACCTGGAGACTACAAGCGCCTTGTAGTACCTCAAGAAAACAGACAACAGTTCTTACAACTAGCCCATGAGATACCTTCGGCTGGTCACTTGAGTTTCAAGAAGATCAAGGAAAGGCTCTCTCTCTAGTTTTATTGGCCAAAGATGAGGGCTGAAGTAGATAGTACTGTAAGAGCTGCCATACCTGCCAGACTTCTGGTTAGGTTGGTACCAAGAATGTGGCACCTTTAGTGCCTCTCCCAGTTGTGGGAGTCCCATTTGAGAGGGTAGGGATTGACATTGTTGGTCCCTTTGATCCCCCAACCTCCTCAGGCAACAGGTATATCCTTGTTGTAATAGACCATGCTACTAGGTACCCTGAGGCAATTCCTATGAGGACTGTTACAGCTCCGGCTGTAGCTAAGGCCCTCCTTGGTATTTTTACCAGGGTTGGGTTTCCTACGGAAGTAATCTCTGACAGGGGGTCAAATTTTATGTCCCACTACATGAAAGCCATGTGGAAAACTTGCGGAGTTACTTACACGTTCTCAACAGCCTACCACCCTCAGACAAATGGGTTGGTAGAAAGGTTTAACATAACCATGAAGAGCATGATAGGTGCTTCAGAGGAACCCCTTAAATAAAGTGGGACCTTCTACTGCCTTGCCTTCTCTTTGCTTATAGAGAAGTCCCTCAGGAGGGAGTAGGTTATTCTCCCTTTGAGCTTCTTTATGGCCATCCGGTCAGAGGTCCATTGGCCCTGATCAAGGAGGGGTTGGAGAGTGCTCCTTCCCCCAAACCACTCAGAGTGACTGACTATGTGATAGGTCTCCGACGGAGAATGTCCCACATGATGGCAGAAGCAAGTGACAACTGGACACAGTGGCAAGTGAAAGCTGGACAAGCTCTGGTCAAGCATTGGCATGATCAGAAGGCTAACATGGTTGAGTTTACTCAGGACCAGCTAGTTTTCGTTATGCTCCCAACAAGGCAGAGGGCCTTGCAAGACAAATGGATGGGACCCTTCAAGGTTGTGGGAAAACTTGGAGAGGTCAACTATCTGGTGGATCTGGGCAAACCCAGGGAAGCTCCCAGAGTCTTCCACACCAACCGCCTCAAAGCCTATGTCTCTAGACCTGAAGTAGGAGCCTTGCTTCTAGCTTCATCGGAAGAGGAGGAGGAGAGTGAAGCTCTACCTGACCTCCTTAGAGGCTTACCTTTGGACAAAAAGGTTGAAGGAGTTAATCTCTCTTCAGATCTGACACCTGAGCAACAAGAGGAGTGCAAATCTATGTTAAATCAGTTTGCCTCCCTCTTCTCACTTTCACCAGGCTTGACCCCTTGGGGCCAGCATGATATTCTCACTGGTGACTGTCTGCCAGTCAAAAGCAGAGGGTACAGAATGTCAGAACATGTCAGAACCCACATCAAAGGTGAGGTCAAGAAGATGCTTGATCTCAGGGTAATAGAGCCCTCTACTAGTCCATGGTCTAGCTCAGTTGTGTTAGTACCAAAGGCAGGATCCAAAGAGTTGAGATTATGTGTGGACTATAGAGCTCTTAATGCAGTCACCAAGACTGATGCCCACCCTTTGTCAAGGACAGATGAGCTGGCGGATAGGCTTGGCGCAGCCAAGTACCTCAGCACATTTGACCTTACGTCAGGCTATTGGCAAATAGCCCTGACAGACCATGCCAAGGAGAAAACTGCATTTTCTACCCCAATTGGCTTATACCAATTCAAGGTTATGCCTTTTGGACTGAAAAATGCACCTGCTACATTTCAAAGGATGGTAAACCAAGTTCTAGCTGGGATTGAGGACTTCTGCATGGCATACTTGGATGACATTGCAGTCTTCAGCCACTCCTGGGAGGAACATGTGAACCACCTGGGACATGTTTTGCAGGCTCTTGAGTAGGCCCATCTGACCATAAAGGCAAGTAAATGCCAAATTGGACAGAGTAAAGTGGTCTACCTTGGGCATGAGGTAGGAGGTGGAGAAATAAGGCCTCTGCTCAGCAAGATTGAAGCTGTGCAGAATTGGACAACACCTACTACTCAAACCCAGGTGAGAGCCTTCCTAGGCCTCACTGGGTATTACAGGAATTTCATAGAGAACTATGAGACCATAGCTTCTCCACTGAATGCAATCTCCTACCAAAATTCCCTAATAAGGTAAAATGGAATGAGGAGTGCAATCAGGCCTTTGCAAACCTGAAGAAAGCTCTGTGCCAAGCACCAGTACTAAGAGCTCCTGACTACCACCGAACTTTCATTGTACAGACTGATGCTTCCAATGTAGGTATAGGTCAAGTCCTTAGCCAACTGGATGAGAAGGGTAGGGAGCACCCCATTTCCTTCATCAGCCGTAAGCTGAAGGATCCTGAGACAAGGTGGGCAACAATCGAAAGAGAATGCTTTGCTATTGTGTGGGCACTGAAGAGGTTTAGGCCATACTTGTATGGTTCTACTTTTGTCATTCAGACTGACCACCAACCCTTGAGATGGTTGATGCAAATGAAAGGGGAAAATCCAAAAATATTGAGATGGTCAATCTGCCTTCAAGGGTTTGATTTCACCATTGAGCACAGGTCAGGGTGTCGCCATCAAAATGCTGATGGACTCTCTAGGATGTATGTCATCGACTAGAGGTATGAGGTTGATCCAGGAGTGGATTAAATCCTCCTGTCCCTTAGTCTGGGGGGGCGAGTGTTAAGGAGAATTCTCTGTTTAGGCTGAATTTCCTAACCTAGTGAGTCCCCCAGCAGCTTTGCTGGATTTTTGGGGTTTATTTTTTTTCTCCTGCCAAGAGTGAGACTCGTTTACCCTCACTCTTGGACATGATTTGAGTGTGTCTCTTTGATTCTAGATGTGTTTAATGGGCTATGGGGTCTTTTACTCCATAGGGCTTCATGTGTTTTTGTAATGTGTGTTACACAGCACCCTCAGTGCAGTAACACAGGGGTGTCATAGTGACCCCCCAGTATAGACTCCATACCCTGGGACTGACTACTGTCTCCCAGGGCATGTAAAGTCACCATTGACTTTACTAGTCTCAAATTCTGAACAGAACCAGTACAAACCATCATATTGTGGATGTACTGGCCGGGGCAATTCGATTGCCCCGGGGTCTGTTAGTCGAGGGGGCACGTCTCCGTCCCCCCTGGCCGAGTTTTGGCCGGTGGCAGTGGATACTACTTTGTATATTCGACCGCGAATATATCCCTATGGGATTTCCCATTGTTCGAGGCTACCAACTTTAATTATTTCATTCCTATAGCCTCGAACATACCGCCGGTTTACTTATTTAATATTAATTCTCCGGTTGGTATTTTTTGCCAGAACTCTGTTCTAAAATGGCGTTTGTGTTCGCTTCTGTGACTCCAACCCAAGTTGAGCCCTTTGTTCCACTATTTTGGCGGGCTTCTCCACAGAAACCCTCCAAAGTGGTGCCACTCTGTCTGGGGTACTTAGGAGGGGTGGAGGGGGATGTAGGCACCCTGGACTGAGTTGCCTAGGCAACTCAAGTCGCACTCCGTCCCGATTGGCCCAAGTGGTGATCCGGCCGGCTCACCACTTAGCATGTTTGAGTGACAGCTAGGCTGAGTGAATGGGGGTTTTCTGCATAAAAGCAGGGCTTTGGGGGCTGGAACTTCAGAAGTCGCCGCAGGACCTAAGAATCCGACGAGGGAGAAGCTGAGCCGACCTGCTACGACAACACCACTGGTGGAGCCCTGCTGAACCGTCTCACCACTTTTCCCAACGACAGAGGAGATCTCCAGCCCGGAGAGTCTTCTTCCTTCGACTGGTGGGGATAACCAGTCTGCTTCCGTTTTCGCTTCCTGGACCATCTCGTGGCTGCCTTGCCTGTGCCAAGCACCCCGGCAACCGGGATACCACGTTTTACCACTACCGCGAATCAAAGGGTAGTACCTTTAACCGGAAAACTCTGCGGCTGGTTTCTTCCCTGCAATGCAATGACCTTCATCTTTCCTCCACGTCGAGATCTTCTCTTCCTCTGGACGACGCCGCGACTTGCACCCGCTGCCAGGAACAACTGCCCCCGCTGGAGGATCCTTTCCACATAAGGTACCGTGTTCTCACTGGCTTCCCCTGCAACCGACTGTACGGGGTAGATTTAGCCCCCGGCTTTCGACCCTGGGTTAGCCTGGGACACCCTGGCTAAATTTTTCTGAGCCTAACTAAAACCTTCCTGAACTCCCTGCAAGACTTTTTAAGCCTGTTGTCATTGTGTGATCTTGGGTGCATATGTGCCCTGCTCTCCAAGAGTGGGCCGGCCTATGGACATTGGCTCACAAGTAACTTTTGACTTTCCTGCCTTGCTTAAGAGTTCCTAAGTATTAGTGTGGTGTACTTTCCTACATTCTGCCTTTTTCCCTCCCTTGTTCGTTAACTTATTGGAGTGCCATCTATAGTTAAGCGCTCACCTCTGTCTGGAAATAAGTGGTGTTAACTAAGACTTGTCTGATAAGGAATAAGGAGTGTATATATAATAATAGTAACTGTGTTTAGAGTGAATTACAATAATAGTGCTTGAGTGTTTCAATAAGTGTGTTTTTAAATAAATGATTATATACCTTGATACCCAAGCTCTAGTCAGTGTTTGCTTGTGCTATTGTATCTGAGTGCCTATTGTGTATACTTTGCATACTGCCTAACTCTTCTTGAGGGAACTCTGACTGCTCAGCCACAGCTACCAGGTAAATCTGGGTGGTGCAGACTGCTACCAAGTGGGTTTACTGCCAACACCTGTAGTCCTAAGTCTTTTGCAGTGGTCCCCAAGGGAACTGTACAGGTTTCTGCCTAACACCAACATTCTTGAATCTCCTGAATATAAGCAACAGGATCTTCGTCCTCTCCCATTTTCCGTGTCATGATCGCGCCCATGTCTGACATATCAGGATATTGTCCTCTAAGTGCCCTCCATATATCTGCTCTGCAATAATTAAATAATGCTCCATTATGTGTCATGTTTTGTGCTGTCACACTTGCATCTCCCGCTCGTCTCCACGTCATCAGCTCTCTCCCTAGAATAGCTGGCAGTAGGCCTTTTACGTCACCCACCGCTAATGTCATTCCAACCGTCATTCTTTGTAACTCATTAATCCATTTACCTGCTCCTGCAGTCAAACTAGGTCATTTGCATTTCAAATTATCTTTATCCATCTGCAGCCACGGTATATATTGTGGTCGCCCTCCCCCTTTCTCTAGTAACGGGAATTGTGTAAATCCTGTTCTGCAATCATCTCCACCCATGCTTCTTGTCTTCTAAGTGGGGCTAGTTCGCCCGCTCTTCGTCCTGGCAATGACCTCAATCTACTTACATATGGCAGGGACATTTCCCATACACTATGTGACCGTTCTTATGGTCGTTCGGGATATGATATAGGTTCTGGTGTTTTTCGTTCTGGTTCTCCTAAATCTGACTACCCTTCGTTCTATGTTGATGTGTTTTGACGAGCCACATGCACCCTCTCCTCGCGCTCTCTCATTTTCTTCCCTTTCTTCATCTGACATCATTAAACCCCAACTGGTATGGCTGGTATCCCTTTCTTCGTCATCAAGATGTAGTCTGCTTCGGGACAGCGTTCTATGCTTGTCCATCATTACATCATCCAATCTTTCTCTTGTTTTTCTCAGTGGAGATTCTTCGATACTCCCTCTGGTCTCGTAACCATTTTTTTCCTCATCTGCCTATATAAATCCCCAGTACCTTTCCCTATACCTTCTGCCTCATGCTAATCAGCCCAAGTTGATACTCTAGGTATCTCGTGCAGCTCGCTGCAGCGCTTTTGCAACCTTCTCTCTTCCTCTCATCGTTCTCGGTCTTCAACTCGTATTACACATCTATTAACAATGTGATCTATTTCGTCCTCCCTTTCTTCTCTGCTCCTTCTCATTTCCTTGTGTTCTTCCTCTTCCCATCTTCTCATCTCCCTCTTCTCGACTTCTCTGCAACCTGCTTTCTTGCAATCTTTGTGCTTGTTTCCTTATGTTTCTTCTCCTCATCTTTTCTCTATCTTTTACCTGCTCTTCAGACCTTCTTTGTTCTTCCTTTCGCTTCCTCTTTTTCCTTCTCATCTTTGTATGCCCTTTCTCGTTCTTTTTCCTTTCTTTCCTGTCCCTCTCCTTCTTCTCGTTCCTTAACATCATCAATACCCTTTCTGTCGAATTTGAGTAGTATCTGTCCTCCCATCCACTCATTTTGTAATATTGTCACTTCACTGGCTCTATCTTTTTCTCCTTTTTGTCTCATGGTCTCTTCTTCTATCTGTATTAGTCTCTCGTCTTTCATTACGCTCCTCATATTTACTACGTCCGGACATATATTTGCGTTTTTTACTCTTACTTTCTTCTGTACTATCTTCACTACTATAAGCTGGGGTTGCATATATCGGATTAATATACCCGACCGCTGCTTTTATCTCCTTTAGAGGATGAAGTCCCTGTTTTTCAGTGGTTGTACTAGTGTCTTCAGAAGGAGAAAGAGGAGCTGAAGGCGTTATGCCCTCCCCTACATGCTGATTAAGCATCCACTCCTTCTCGGGCGTGTCTTCTTTCTTGCTCTGATACATTTTCTATAGCTCTAAAATAGCTAACCTTTTTTGTACCTTTTTCTCTGTATACGCAGCATGTAAATATGTAATGTGTTGCAATACTGGTCTTGATATGGAACCCTCTAGAGAGCAAGGCATGAACATTTTGTCAGCCGTGCCCTTTACCCTTTCAGAAGGGTATTTCCTAATCTTAGGTGTGTACCTCAGGAATGTGTTCACAAGTATAGAAGAGGAGTTTCCTCCATGATGACAAGTCGTTTTCAACTTTCAATACTTACTGGACCGTTTATTCTGTTATCACTTTAATTAATTAATATTATTTCAACGTTATTCTTTCCTTTTTCCACAATACTTCATATACCACAGCAATAAATTCAGGCCATTCGCTGCCCATTTGCAAAAACAATTATTTAAATAATGTTCAAGACTACACAATAATATTCTCTTTGCTTCTTTGTTACAGTTCTCTCGATTCTCACTGTCCTACTATTTTATTATTGTCAATCTAAGAATTTTATTTGACTATATATCTTCCCTCAACTATTATCCTACTATGATTGGTGCCAATCGCTTGTTTTCAGGATCTAGTAAACACTCAAATTATTCCTATAGTTCTAAAACCTAAATTATCACAACTAAATAAAAACAGGGCTTTTTTTTTTTAAAGAAATCAAATTCGTACACCAACATAATTATGCCCCCAAACAAATGTGCACAACAATTTCTACGATGGTCTTTCTTTACCTGCGTAGTAGAAATTATCTCATCTCCATTTTACTCCATTTTGGAGTGAAAAACTCATCCTTCATTGGCCTTGCCGCAGTAATCTCTAATCTTAATACTCTATTTTGGAGTGTGATATGTTTCCTTTTATCTCCTTCAGAATAAGTATTTGAAGTATCTGTTCTTAAATCAAGCCCTTCGATATCAACCCTTCCTCAATCTATTGTTCGCCTTCAGTCCGCGGGAGCCTGTGGGGAACGGACAGGAATTTCTTCAAAGAAGCACCTGCTGGCCATTTTGATTTACACGCGTGATTCTTCCACTCAAGAGTCATGTCAAAAGTCTGGATCTGAACCATCCTCTGCTACCAAATGTGCAATAGCACCTGGGGTGTTCCATGTGCCGAATGGAATTACCACAATAAATAATCTCAGACCCAAATAACCAGACGGACTCAAGGAATATGGCAAAATAATGCCTTACATTTTTATTTTATTTATTGTTTATTGTCATTTGGTTAACACGTAACCTTTAACAAAACATAGACATTCATTGAAATTTGTTAAATAAGATTACATAATACAGAATGCATGTTAAAATTACATAATACAATGCATATTAAAATACAGAGTTACAAGATACATGTCAGCACACAGGGCAAACAAGGAAACCAAAAAAAGGAAGGAAAGAAGAAAAACAGAGTGAGAAACACACATGTGAGAGCCTACAGATATGAACATGAATGAAGTCATTTTTCCCCCTTCCACTTGTTTCCCCGCTTCTAAAACTTCTTTCAAAAAGTGGATTGCAGCGACCATCCAATCGTTGCTGCCATAGGAATTCATTATTAGCTGCCACACTCTTTCAGTGGGGACAGATCACAGTGTTGGAGCAGGTGACCTAAATAAAACAAGCGCCTCGTCTCCAGAGCAATATTATGTGTCGAAGGGTCTCCACCTCATCAGACAATGAGCAAAAATTGCATAATCTTAATGATCTTGGAACTCTGTTCCTTGCACCCACAATTTCGGTGGTCAGCAGCAAATTTAGCCGCAGCCTCCTCACCCTGGATTGCCAAGATCTAGCTGGTGATTTACACAGGTAATCTGGACACATTCCAACTGGTCTCACGTCAATCAGCAAGGCAGCATATAGATGGTCTGTCCCAACCTTGCCGATCGTGTCGATCCAGTCCCATTCCTCAAGTCTCTTTTAAGTTTAAGAACTTCTGGACTGTGGAGCGCTAAGTCGTTTGGGATATCATACCTCTCACAAATCGAATAGCACTGAGACGCCCAAAGATTTAATGAGGGCCAGGATTTCTTGGCAACAGCTGCTTTAACAGCCACCATACGGAGCCTTCATTTGCACAAATAATGTTCTTCAGTAGTGAGAGGTTCTTCCAACTAAGATAAAATTGTACGGAAGACAGACCTAACTCATAACGAATAACAGCTGCAGGGACTCCGTTGGGCAAGTGCAAAACCTTCCTCCAAAACAGTCCCTCCAGCGCGTCACAGTCCACAAGTGTAGGAAGACCCTAAGTTCTCGCCCCCATAGGTTATGGATGGCAAAACCGTACTCTTATATGATTTTAACACTGGGATCGAGGAGAAATAGCCAATGTGCGGTTCACTTCACAGGCTTGTGTGGCAAGCATCAGCATTTCTGAGCGCTGGTGGTTTTGGAACTTCAGTTTGTTTTGGAACAATTTGCCCCAGGCATTGAGTCGCACTCTAATGGACGTATTGGAATGCAAGACCACCAACATCTCCGTCCCTTTCCTAAAACCCGTTTGCAGCGGGTCCAACCTTCCCACACCCAAGGCCCAGTCTGTTAGTTCCCTTAGAACAGAGGTCTTCAGACTGTGGGGCGCGCCCCCCCCCCCAGGGGGGCGTGGCCGCATTCCAGGGGGGGCGCGAGAGGCCAGCATGAAAAGTGTAAAAAAAATATATATATATCTTTTTTTTTTTAGTTTGGTGGAAATGGGCACAGGCAGACATGGTCAGACTGCACCATAAAATTGCCTTAGGAACCAATTAAAAAAGTGGCCAGCAGTTGCAAATGGATATTCTATTTTTTAGTCACCGTCTGTTTGAATAGTACCCAAGGGGGTGTTTTTCATTCAAATGTAAACAAATTGTGATATTTAAAGAATGTTTATTCAGCAATAATGGTCAAAACTACTAGCTGCATAGTGAAGTAACTCCTCAATCTGGCCCACATTGCCCAAAAATGTGGCCCATTTTGACTGGCCTACACTAGCATTTTGCATTTTTGGTACGGTCATTGCCCTATTGCCCTATAGGCCAGTCCAAGTCTGGCAGCTCATCAATAATGGGTGAGGGGGTGTCCACCCACTGGTCCTCTCACCCATTATGGAGGAGCCGAGGAGCCAGCCCAGTGAAACACTGAGCACTCCCTCAGCTGCTTTTTCCAGCTGAGGGAGTGCTCCTGGATTGGCTGAACTGTCAAGGGGAAACACTGTTTGCCTTTGACAGTTCAGTTCCCCAGCAACACATGATCACTGAGCCATGCGGCGCTGGGGGCGTTTTGCTTCGCCAGCCTTGCATAGCTCATTGGAAATGTTGGCTGGGGCACTGCATGTATGTATGTCCGAGAGGGTGCTCCTGCGCCTCCAAGCACATACGGGCAGAGCAAGCTGGAGTGGGGCATTTTAGCAACCACATGCAGGCCGCTGCAGAAGGTAAGTTTATGGTGATTTCTTTTTTATTTAAATATGTGTATGGGTGCGTGTATGATTGTGTTACGGGACTGTGCTGGCAGCAGGATGGGCGGGAGCACTGGGATAGTGGTGGGGGCAGGGTGGGGAGAGGCCAGGGTCTGTACTGGGAGTAGGGTGTGGTGACAGCGCGCAAAAGTTCATCTGGCACATTTGGGGGGCCTGCCCAAATTTTGCTCAGGGGGGGCCCAGGCCAAAAAAGTTTGAAGACCACTGCCTTAGAACTATACTGGCATAAATCTTTGCAGGGATGTCTAAGAGTGCTATAGGTCTGTAATTAGATGGTAACAAGCGGGACAATGATTGACTCCACGATGTCGGCATACTGGCCGTTGAGGTAATTTGCTCAAAGATCGTGCTCAAGATGTTAGTACATGGATGAGGCTCAAGTTTGAAAACTGCATTAGAAAGGCTGTCAGGGCCTGGAGCATGCAAGTTCTTGCTGCGAAAGATTATGGAAGCTATCTGTTCCTCTGAGTAGGTTAAGTGCTATGACCCTGAGTTTGGTTTTAGATGGCAATTCTCCTCCCCTTGTTCACCCTTATATACGTTGGAGAAGTGACCGATCCACCCTTGTTCTCCAATGGCATTAATGATGGAGGACGACGAGGACACAAGATTGTTAATCATTCGCCAGAAAAAGGACCCATCTTTTAAACTGATCTGGTGCAGAATCCTGGATGCATCCTTTGACAAGATGTTGTATCTGTGAAGACAAAGCCATTGTCGATAATTAAGCTTCAGTCTCTTTCTGAGGTTGACATCTGATTGCAGACATAGGTGCAAAGCGCACCTCAGGTCCCTTTTTTAAGATTAAATTATGGGGCCGTAAGCATGATTCCTTAACATTTCCCTTCTGGGACTTGAGTGAGGCATTGCTTCGAAAAATCTTATCCAAAATAACTCTGTAAGAGGTTACTAGTAAGGCCTGCTGGAGTTTATCAGGAGGGAATAATCGGTGGAGCATGCCATAAAATGTCTCCCTGCACGCCCCAATCCAACAAAGCCTATTTTACCAGACCCAGGCTCTAAGGCATGATCATAAGAATTTGTCTCTTCATCCCGCTTAGTGATCCTCCACCCCAAAAGTAAGGGATTATGGTCACTAAGATCACTTCCAGTAAATGACAAGGATTCAATGTTTTGCAAATTGCCCCAGATGCAAAGAAATAATCTAAAATGCTATTCGAAGTACCACAGTGCCAAGTTCGATTTGGCGGAATGTCACCCGTGACCATACCATTCACTGTATTCAGGTGCCATGCATTCATTAGCTCCAACCATGTAGTACCCTGTTAGTTCTACTGCGTGCACAAATGGGTTTGGATTAGCCTAGGGGGTTGCCGTTATCCCCACGTCATTCCGAACACCAACCAACAGCCCGGAGGCCGGTCTCCCTTTGTCCCCTTTGTATGCTGCATTCAATAAACAATGATATCCATCTACACTCGGGGGTTCAAGGAGCCAGCACTCCTGAGCACAGAACAGATCTTTTTCAAGAATAGGTGATGCCTTTTGAGACAATAGGTTGACGTAGCCCCTTGAGTTCCATGAAAGGCAAGAGATTAGTTCAGACACTACATCCGGAACGACTTAAGTTTCTAATGGTTATGCGCATATAGTGTTAAGGGCACTCCATGCATTGCTAATGGGAAAAGTGGTACTAGAAAATATGATTATGCCATCTTGGCCGCTTAACGGGTCCATCGTAGTGACTTACGGAAATTAAGGAAATCATCTATATCAAATCAAAAATATTCAACTAAAGAAAACATTGAATAATAAATATAGCGCTTGGTGCAAACGTCGTAAATTAGATATCACCAACAATAAATGGCAGGACATGATTGGCCTTCTAAAAGATGGCGACACCCGACTGATATGGAATCTGCTAAATAAAGCGAGAGTTTCTTCTTGCCCTCAGCCCCTTAACGCGATAGGAGAAGAAATATGGACTAACCATATTAAGAACGCTATGTACGACAATGCACAGATGTTTGAATATAAGTCTGAAGTGAATGAATGGCCATTGTGTTTCACAAAAAATGACATCATGAAAACTATCATTAAACTTAAAAATTCGAAGGGCCCAGGCCCTAATGGCCTAGCATCCATGGTCATAAAATTTGACCCCGCAGAATGGGTCGGCATTCTATACATCTTGTGCAAAAAACTGGGTCAAGAAAGAACTATTCCATCATCATGGCTGGCGTCTATTTTGATACCCATTTTTAAAGCGGTTCCAGGTTAATACCAAGTAATTATAGAATCCTTTCTATACTGGATAGTACAAGTAAAATATTTACTGCCATTGTACTCAACCATCTACAGGGGTGGGTTGATACTAACGACTTGCTTCATCCACTACAGTCAGGATTTCGCAAAGGCTGCAGCACCACCCATAATATTCGTATTCAAGATGCTATCACTACGCAAGCAAAACATTGTTCTTATCCTTCTGTTTATCTCACTTTTGTGGATTTCAGTTCCGCCTTTGATAAGGTTAATCGTGTGCCTCTTTGGAGAATCTTGGCGGACCTGATATGCCCTAATTGGCTATTTGAAATTATTATAAAACTACACACCAATACTGTAGCTCGAATGCGACTGGACAATGAAGGTCGGCTGTCTGACCCTATAAGGATAAAGGTGTTAAGCAAGGGTGTATGCTTGTGGCACTCTTGTTTAATCTTTATATAGCACAATTGAAAAGGCGTCTGGAAAACTGTGCCCAATGCCCGGTGAGCTTTAAACGAACCAAGATAACGGCCCTCCTTTATGCCGATGATTTGGCTATAGTTGACCACACATTTAATGGAATTAAATTACTTCTTGAGGAAGTGGAATGTTTCACTAAAGAACTTGATATGAACATTAATAACAATAAAACCAAAATGATGCTATTTTCCAGCAAAAAAGTGAACCACCCAAGAATGTCCCTGGGGCACTATTGAATACACCACTTCATTTAAATATCTTGGTGTAGAAATCGATTGTGATAGAGGCTACGTGACCTTAATAGCTAAGAAGATTTGACAGGCTAAACAAATTTCCATGCTTGTCCGCAGTTTTGTCCTCCACTATGCTGGCTATTCTTTGAGAGGCATCATAATGCTTTATACCCAATGGCTCATCCCTGTGGTTTCCTATGGGCTAGAAGCTCTGACTATTAAGAACATTGATTGGCTCAATCTGATTGAAGGCTATTTTTGGTGCACTGTTTTACATCTACCTCGATTGTGCCTAATTCAATATATTCGTACCGAAATGGGCCTGACCTCATTAAAAGGCAATATTTTACAACAACATGGTCTCTTTGTCTGAAATCTTTATCCCATCCTGCGAGCACTATTCTTTGCATTATTGCAACTGACATTCAAATTCAGGACAAAGAAAATCCCAATATGTATGATTTTAAATAGAACTGAATTGGACCATAGATGCTTCTCGATGTAGCCGGTTTCAGAGCATCAAGATTGCCTTCAAAAACAAACTCCAGAAGATTGACTGGGCCAAAAATATTTTGGCTACATGAGTGGTCTACGTAATATCCAATACATTGAAGGCATAGCCTACATATATTTAAAGCCAGAAATATATTTGATTAGATGCCCTAGCTCTGCAGTGCGCCAATTTAGACTCATGATGAGAACCAACCAACCAACTACCTGTCAGAGCTACTTATGGCTCACAGTGGAAACTTGATGTCAGTCAACGTTTTTGCAGGATGTGTAACAAACAAGATACTCTTGAAACCATTCGGCATATCCTCACAGAATGCCCTAAGCTAGAGAATGTTTATCATAATATGTACGATAAATATGTATACCAATATGCCACTATAGCCACTGTCCATTTTTGGCAATTTAGCTTGAATTCTCCTTTGAATTCTTTACACATTGCGCTTTATAGGATATGGTAAAGTAAAAAGGCTGTTTTGGACCATTTAATAATTAGATTGTGAAAATAACATTCATATTTTAAAATGATTTGAAGGTGATATTATTACTTTTATAGTCTCTGAGAGTATCAGCGTTTTCATGTTCAAATGTGTATTATGATTATCTCTTTGTTTGAAATGTCTTGAATTTGATCTGTGTAATGAATGTACATGAAGTTAGCAACTTTGTATTAATACATTTCTGAATGGGAACAGAAATGATGTATGTATGACTGCTGTGAAATTCTGAAAATATTTTATATGTTACAGTTGTTAAAGTTCTATGAACTAAAATACAACTGTAATAATAATAAATAAATAAAATTATGCACATTCAAGCAGGCCGCAACCCAATTCCAGTCCTCGCCATCACAGGATTCCGTATTACCCATCAGGTGGTTAGTAGTGTGTCTTGAACAAGTTACTGTTAAAATAGGAGGACGTGTTGCCACGTTTAAAGGCTGAGTCGAGGGGGTTGCATTACAGCTAACTAATGGAGTAGGAAGAGAAGACGTTTGCTGGGGTCCGAGTAGGCTACAATCGAAAAACCCCAAGATTCCAATTGAGCTGAAGCTGCTAGGACTTGGTCCATGACTAGACGAGAGCCAAAATGAAGGATGACCTTGTCCAGCCTCAGGTTGTTCCAGAATTCCACCTTCTTGATGTCAGCTGAACCCAGGTGGGATGGGGACGGCACTTTAGTAAGCAGCTTCAGGACAACCGACAGGTTTAGAGTCAATCGGATACAATCCTTCAACCCCCAGCATAAAAGTAGTTGCAAATTCTGAGGCGACGATCTTGGAGGTAAAGGGTGCTCTGCAATAACCTTAGTTATAAGATTTGTGCAGCGCTCTTCCATCGTTACGAATGATGGAGACCACCAATCGCTTGTATGAGAGCTCGAGCCCTTTGCTTCATTCAGCCTGGGAGGGTTTAAGGCGGGAGTTTAGGGTACAGAACCCAAAGCAATCACCTCTTGAGCAGGGGGAGGAGGAATAGGCTGAGCCCCAGATTGTCTGATGGCAGACCGTGTCAGGTCAGTAGAGGTTAAGGAATCTTCTTCCACTCCTCCTCCTCAGATATAATTTCCGAGATAGAATCTTGGGCCCTGGTTTCATGCCGAGCCACAGAGGCAGGCAAGGGATTCTGCCCCTCTGCCGTCGGTTGATGTGAAGATTTGGGAGGCTGCACTCTCAGGCAGTGTAGCTGAAATGGAAGACGCGGGTTTGAGAGATTCCGTACAGATTTTCGAGAGCCTCTGCCCACTTTCTTGTGGATACGTTTCCTGTTTGTACGTTTTTTTGGGGCAATTGCTTGATTCGCTGCTGAGTGAGGCTGACTGGACCTAGATCGTTTAGAGGCCTTTTTTTATTTTTTCCACCCTAGCTTTAAAAATTGAAAACCGCACTCGAGATGGGGGATGCCTCCTCACCGTGCTGTTACAGTACACATCTCCTCGCCCTTCTATTAAGAGGGCCTCCGCCGATTGCATAATGGCCGAGTCGATGTGAGTTGATGCCTCCACCATAATTCCCCAGGAGTCTTCAAAGATACTAATCTCGGCATCCTCCAGTGGTTGTAAACCGAAGGCCAGTCATGGGTCACTAACGGGAACGGCACCCGTTTGAGAGACAGGAGCCTGAGTGGGGGACCGCAATGCTCCCCTTGATGCTGTTAGGCACAGGTTATTCACAATATCGAACAGCAAGGGCCACTGGGGACCCCTTAGGAAAGATTCCACAAAAGATACCTTGTCATTTAAAGCAGTCAGTAGATGGGCATTTGCTCGCAACAGCGATTGAGACCAGCTCCTGCTGATCGTAAAGTGCCTTTAAGTCCAGCTGCGTGCCCAAGCACGTAGTACAGGGAGCTGCTGGAGTGTTGGAAGGGTGGGCTCCATCATCTTCCTTCACGGGACTGGACTTCCCCTTATGCAAGGGCTCAGATGCTGACATTTGAGAACACACAGGGGGAGAGTTGAAAGCCTCCACATTGTCCTGGTGATGGTTAAGGGACGTAGAGAAGGAAGAAAGAAACCTCAAATTAAACAGGCCTGCTTTGTCTAGATTGTTGTCAGGGGGGCTAAAGAGGAACGGTTCCTGCTCACACTAGTTAGGTTTCCCATTGTGGTAATTTTAGATAAGGGAATGGGAGACCAGAGACCCTGCTCATTAAAGAAGGAGCCCAGTTCCAAGTGTGTGATTTCCTTAAGGATTTACCTGTTCTTGGTAAGGAGAGCCATAAAGGAGTAATTCACTGTCAGATTATCCTCTGGGGGGATGCCAAGCATAGTATTCAACAGTGTTTCAAGGCAGCTGACCAGAGTGTCGTTCTGCGAACAAAATGATTGACAATGTGGTTTGCCGAGGTAAAATACCCCAGCCCCAGGATTGTCCTGGACCCTAGGGGGGCTGATTTTGGGGGACCCGATTTTGCCATACAGAACAATGGGGTCGAGGCTTGGGGCGAGGGGTGGACGCGAAATTGATTCAGAGCCAGTGAAGAAAAGAAGGGAACTGTACCCGTCAACAGTTTCTGCTGTTGCTTGGTGGAAGGATTCCCACATCATCCCTCCCTGTAGGTAAATAGTTTTTATTTTTATTTTTTATTTTTATTATTTTATTCAAACCAACCAACAATACAAACAAAACACGCAGTGTGAGTTATAACCGTTACAACAAACATGGTTTAATATCTAACCACTGCTCCCACAGTCCCACCCCCCTTTACGAGCCTAACTATCCTTCACATCCAGTATCTGCTACATGTGGCAAGGTATCGCTCTCGTCAGAATCCACTGGATCCAATATTGTTCCGAACAGTTCTGCTATTAGTAATTTCCATGCCTTCAGGGTACCCTTTTCTTTCTCCCCACTCATGCTACTCGCCTCTTGCCATACAACCGTTTCAGCCTCCGCCCATTTCTGCATCTTGCTCCACCACACCTCCACTCGTGGCTTGTGGCACTTTTTCCATCCCATGGCTATCCTCCGCTTTGCAAGCACATCCCTTTAGGGAAATAGTTGGAGTACAGAGTGGCAAGTGTCGGGGAGGCTCCCAAAGTCGTGGATGTTATGTTCCTCACTGCTTCAGGCACTGGGTATAGCCATACCTTTGGGGAACGAGGGGCTATAGCACCAACCCCCATAGAAGAACTGGCAAGTGGAGGTTGAGTTTCTTGTACTGAACAGAGACTTTGGATTACAGAACTTGAAAGAAAGAGCGCAATTGATCGTGATCAGGGATCATAATAAGCCATGACAGGTTGGGTGTTATGGAATGTCAACAGGGCACGTCACAGGTTAGACGCTACCTCGTGGAAGAAGCCCACTGCAACAAGGCTACTTTATTATCAGTTCAATAAAGTAGGGAAACCTGGCTAACAAACATTTCACACATGCCTGTTGCCTTGCCTTAGCCATTTTGATTCCACCCTGTGCTATATGCCTGTTGCCCTGTCTAGCAATTTCCGACTCTTACCCTGTGCTACATGCCTGTTGCCTGTTGCCCAGTCTAGCTATTTCAAATCCACCCTAGGCCACATGCCGATCCCACTGAACAGCTTGCTGCCTCTGCGACTCGTCTAGCTAACACTAGCACACCACTACCTGCTCTGCTGCAGGACTAGCCGGCTCAGAACCTGCCTACTGCCACCAGCGCCTGCTACCTTGGCCAGCAAACTGAAACTAGCCCCCCCACCTGCACTTTGGATTTGTCTATCTAAAATTCTCCGCAACATGTCTACCAGAATACCTCCCACACTCTTTCTGCCCCCATTCGCATGTTCCTCCCTGCTCCACACACGTTCGCCCTGCCACGCCCTCAACCGACCACATCACTCAACAACTCTCCCTCTCGCCCTGCACTTACTACCATACCTACCTCACACCCCAGGCCCACCTATCTCAGAAACCTACTCCTCAGCACACGCACCACTCACACCCACACTCCCACACTGACGCCTACCACACTCACACCACATACCTCTTCACACACAAACAAACCAAACCCACCACACCCCATCCACACTCGACTCAACTGCGCCCTGATCAACGTACGCTCCCTTCCTACCCATGCCACCGAAATCCATGACCTAATCACTAACCTCGACCTTGACCTTGACATTCTTGCACCCACTGAAACCTGGCTCCATGCCACCTCAGGCCCTTCCATCAATCTCACCCTCCCACCTGGATACTCCCTGTTTCACAAAGACAGAACCTCTAGCAAAGGCAGAGGAGTAGCCCTCATCACCAGAGACACCATCGCTGTCAGACTAATCAATGCCACTATCGATGACCACACCGACACACAGTCAAACTAGCCCTCTCGCCGAATGATACCATCACCCTTCACATTATCTACCGCCCCCCGGCCCACCTCTAGACTTCCAAGCCAACCTTCTCCATCTAGTTGGAGACAACCTGAAAACCAACAGTAGAGCCATAATCCTAGACAACCTCAACCTAGGACTAAAAGACCCCAAAGATAAGCAAAGGCAAACCCTGAACAAATCCCTCCTTGACATGAGTTTCACCCAGCGAGTAACCAATCCCACTCATAACAAAGATCGCCCCCTCGACTGGATAGCCGACCACGACTGCTCTATCGACATCAGCTCCAACACCCCATGCCCGTGGACAGACCACCACCTAATACATTTCTACATCCCCACAGGGATCAAGCCCCAATCCACTAAACCCTGCCCACCAGGCCAGGTCCTCCAGACAACTTGCTAAAGAAAGACTCATTCCCATCCTAGAAGCTGCAACAGCCCTTAGACCACCCTTCTCCTCTAACCCAGTAGAATTAGCAGACCTCTACAAATAAAAATTACCTCAGCCATAGACTCCATCGCTCCCCTCCTGCCTAAAAAGGCAAAAACAAAAAACATGCCAACTCATGGTTCTCTCAAGAGCTACTCAACCTCAGAGCCAAAAAAAGAGAAGCCCTCTCCCTGTGGAAATCCAACCACTCTCCCTCCTCAATGGAAGCCTACAAAACCCTTGCCTCACAGTACAAAAAAGAAATCACCACTGCCAAATCAGCCTCCTGTAACTCCAGAATAGACAACGCCAAATCAGAATCCAAGGAACTATTCGCCATATACAAAACTGGCATCCCCGCCTACCAATACCAAAGAAACAGTCAAAGACCAAGCCTGGTGCAACTCCATCCAAACTGCCATGTTAAACAAACTTAAGACTCTACACAAAAAATTAAAACCTACCACAAAGCCATCCCCACCACAAACTCTCCCCCCATAACAATCACACTAATAACTACCAACCATTCTCCTTCCATGATGTGACTGAATCAGAAGTCATAGCGCTCATGAAAAATATGAAACACTCCTCTTGCAAGGGTGACACCTGCCCAGCATCACTGATCAAAGAATGCGCGCAACACTTAGCCCCATTCCTAACAGCCTTCATCAACGCATCCCTTTCCTCGGGAGTCGTGCCACCCTCCCTAAAGGAATCTTGGGTACGCCCGCTCCTGAAAAAACCCTCGCTTGACCCTGACCAACCCAACAACTACAGACCCATAACAACCGTACCTTTCTTGCTAAAAATATTAGACAAAGCAGCTTAGTTACAGATCCAACAACACCTGGAAACCAATAACATCTTAGGAAAAAGACATTCTGGCTTCCGGCCTCGCCATGGAATTGAGACAGTCCTACTAGACCTAAAGATACAGCTCCAACAAACCATGGACCTGGGCAAGCTTGCCCTACTCCTATTCATCGACCTATCCGCCGCATTCGACCTCGTAGACCATAGATACTACGCAAACACCTCAAAAACGCAGCACAATTCTCCCAACAAGCCACCACCTGGGTCACATCCTCCCCCGAAGACAGACTCATGAGTCTTCTCCGATCAGGACTGTGCATCCCCCACTCCCATCCGCTGCAGAGTCCCTCAGGGATCGGTCACTTTACCCACTCTCTATAACATTTTCACCCTCCCCCTCTTCAACAACCTCGATGATCACAACATAGCCTACACCAACTATGCTGATGACACTCAGGTCCTCCTCCCCCTCACTGGCTCATACGCACCCACCCTCCACAAGATCTACACCATTAGCCAGGCCTGGATGGCAGTAAACGTCCTCTGTCTCAATGGAGACAAGACAGAAATACTCATAGTAGGCCCCAAACAAGTCCTCCGCAAACTTGACAGCAAATACGCCTCCTTCAATATAGACAACACAAACATCACCAGCACAGCTGTGGCTAAAACCTTAGGAGTCTACCTAGATGCCTCGCTCACCATGTCACGCCAAGTCAATGCTATCGCATCCTCTGCGGCACTAGCCACCAAGGTCATAAATGCTGTTAAGCCGTACCTCTCCCCCAAAAACTGCCTTGCCATCGCAAGAGCTACAGTAGGAGCTAAGCTTGACTACTGCACGTCCTATTTCTAGGCGCCTCCACCAAAAACCTAAAAAAACTTCAAACCACACAAAACAACGCTCTGAGTGCCGCCCTCAGCATCCCTAAAAGAGAACACATATCCCAAGCAAGACAAAACGCTCACTGGCTCCCTGTTAGAGAGCGTATACTCTTCAAATCACTCTCCATCACCTACGCCTGCCTTGCGCTAACAGGACCACCGTACCTCTCAGAAACCATCCACATAGACCGCTCCACCAGACCCAAACGCACCCAACACTGCAACCGACTCTCCGTCCCGACCTTCAAAAGACAAGAAGCCGGTGGATCCAGCTTCACTGTGTTTGCACCCAAGAGCTGGAACGCTCTACCACTGGCCCTCAGAAAAGAACCCTCCAGCACCACCTTCCGTAAGGCCCTCAAAACACAACCTTTCCAATAATACTCTAATGAACCATATGCCACTATGGCACATAGACTTAGAGAATGTCATAGTGATCAATACCTCATACTATCCTGTACTCTGTGTACTAATCCATCTCATGAATACTATGTTTACCAAACCATTATGTAAATCCTTCCCTGTATAGATACAACTATACCCTGTATAGACACGACTGCACTAGACTCAGATATGTAACGTCAATGTATAAAAAACTGTATCCGCAAGCAAACCTCCTTGTAACAGTGCCACAATGCCTCTGGGCCGTTGGCGCTTTATAAATCCAAATAAATAAATAAAAAAATAAACACACTCAATGCATTTCGGTTACACAAAAGGTTTTATACCTCAACATACGTGTGCTATGACATCATCCTGCGTGGCTAACAGTACAAATGTACTGGGTGGAGGGATTGGTTAAGGCAAACGCATATACCTATAGTTTATATGAGTGTTAGTATCATCATTGGATGCCCCTTCTCTTGTACGCACGCCTTGACCTGCCTATAACTACGTAAAATACAAATACTAACATAATACTAGCAGTGGATAGGCCCGTGCAACTATGTATTTAGTCCATCATTGAATAGACCCTCATGATTGGTTACCACTCCCTTAGCAACCTTGGACATTCGGCTCATTAGCAGCACTTAAGCAATGAAACCAAGTGCAAGAGAACAACGTCCGACAACTGCTTTTCTTAGCTAATTAGCCTACCGTCACTCATCAGTTAGGCCCTAAGCCAAGGCTTCTTCTTTGTAGTTGACCTTGCAGGCTTTTCTCTTCCTTAGTACTTTAAAGGGAGTGAAGGTACATTGCTATCTTCGTTTGTAGCTTTATGAATAGGCCTTGTTTTCCGGTCCTGAAACACGTCTGAGGAGACCATGATTTTGTCAAATGTGCCCTTTTATTTGGTGCTACTTCATTCAATTATATTGGGTGCTATTACTCTCCTCGACCTCTCGAAACTTGGTAGCTCCATTCTGCATGTGCTTTCTGCATCGTTAATTGATCAGTAATTGGCACTCACAACTATTCACTCCTTTACTTAATCTAAGAGAAATATGTCCTGCGTATGTAGTTTATCAACTTCGACTCCTTTTATTACCTCTTGCTGTGGAATCCTTGATTCTGAGTCAGGCAAATACCCTTTGTTCTTGCACAAATCTGTATTCCTGAGCTTGTCTACTCTGCAGCTTTCATTTCCCTTCTTGAGGCTTCTCGCTTACTGTTATACAATGCCGACGTCCATTTTCTCAATATGGCTGTTTTACTCGTGTTCTATTTCCTATTTTAGCAAGCTTCTATGTTGTCTTATCTACCTTACATTTCTGCGTATATACATTTATTACATCTCTTGTCACTTATCTTCTCAGTGTATATGGTTTTCTTTATATTCACATATGTTTACTTTGTGACTTCAGTCACATCTTCATTCTTTAGATAGCCATACATCGAATTCAGCAGGTTCACGTGTCTTCTCTCTTCCGTGGCATCACTTTACATCTGTCAGACTTTGCTTATAGTTCTTCTATGCCCAGTGGTGTCTTCAGGCTCCTGTCTACTACATCAGTTGGAGGGTACATTTGATACGGTTGTCTGAGCGCATAATGTCTCTCATACCTTCAATGTGGTATTGGGATGATACCGGGTGTCATGCACAGTGTTTTTTTGCTGTTCTTCTAGTATGACAGAGGTGAGGGGGTGGGCTCTATAGGTTTATAGTCATAAAGTCGAATGCAATAATATCAAAAGTCATAAAACAAAAGGTCGAAGAAAACAAATGTCAAATTTATTTTTTTTGGTTGTTTTTTGTCCGAAATGGGACAACACCCCTTTTTTAAATGTTTTTTACCCCTTTTTTTTTTACCCCCGGAACCCAACAAAAACATGTAAATTAAAAAATAAAAAAATTCCACATTTTATTTTCCGACATTATTGTTTAGACATTTTTGCAATTCGATATTATTATTTTGACATTATGACTGCACACCGGCTCTATATATTACGGGTCCATCTGCCTCTTTACAGTACCAACAACCAAATAATGACCAATAGGTTGTCTCAAATTTCCTCTAGCTTGGCTTTGGCAATGTAGGTTTGTATCACCTGAAGATCTGTATATCATAGCACATAAGCAGTAAATCTCACAATCATTAAGCCTCGCAATCTTCACCTCTTGCCTTGAGTCCTGTTTGTTATACTGGTATTGCTGGCTGGTAATAGACTCTCGGTTTGGGTATTGCTTCTCAGCTTTCAAACTTTTTACAGCTTTCCCCTGGGGTTCTTGCGCTTTCCACACTTTCATGTGCTTATTTATACAGTTAGTTTGTTTTAACAAGCACCACTTTTGTTGGTTTCGTATAGTTGTTTATTCAACATTACTGCTACTGTTGCTTTCACTCACTCGCGAGTGAAGCAGCCTGCCGTGAACATACAGACAGGGTTGGAGCTCTCCAGAGTCACTTACAAGCTGTGGGCTCACCGGGTAAGTCTCTCCATTACACTCTGCTCTGTGTGGTAGACGGCTTCCTCTGGTTCTCCTTAGCTCATGGCACTGATGAATGGAGCTTCTGTTGCTCCAGAGAGGGCCAGGAGCAACACAACAACCTGGAACTTGCAAAGAGTTGCAAAGGAACCTGCACTTTCCTTGCTACTGTTTTTTCCCGCTGCACAAACACTGCACAGCGAAATTCTTTTGGGCAAGTGTCTCCTCCTAGTCTTCCCTCTGCTTGACCTCTGCAACAGGGAGAGTCATAGGCCAAGGCTCTCTCAGGACCTGCTATGGCTTCTTGGCGTTTCTGTGGTCTCAGCGTCTTCTCTCGCCACAAACATCCCTCTCAGCTGCAAACTCAGCCCATGCTGCTGCTTCTTATTCCACTGCTCTGCTTCCTCTCTCTCCCCTTCTCTAATGCCTGCACCTGAGGGAGCTTTTCTAAGCCTCTCAGTCCCCTACAGGTGTAGGTCATTTACACTAATTAGGAGACCACTCCCACTGTAGTTTTCCTCTGCATCCCTTTTCCTCGTCTCAGTACTGAGGGAATTATGGGACTTTGAAGTCCCTGGCAACAAAGTTAGGTTTTCTAACTTTGTGATTTGCTGAGTTGACTTCTACTTTCTACAACATTCTTTTGGGGAATTTCATGCAATTCAGTGATCAGTCTTATTACCCCCCTTTGAGTTAGTGGAGCAGTTAGATCTCAAGGCTTTAGAATGGTGATATCCACTTTCATACCACAGGAGGAAAACAGCGATTAGGTTTTTTGGCATTTGTAACATCTCTTCCTTACGGGAAGGTAAATACTGTGTCTTGCCCCATTGATTTCTCTCACCTCAGGTCAGGATCAGGAAGCGTCTGGCTTTCCCTGTCCACGTGGGAGGAGACTTTAGGCAGGCATTTGGTAAGGGATCCATAGGATTCATCACAGTAGCTGGTAGGTGGTTTTCCCTGTGCATGGTTTCAGAGATTTGCCGATTAGTAGTATGTCAGTGTTCAAATCAGTGACCATACCCTATTGGTACGCAGGTGCTGCTTCCTTCAAACCCATCAGGATGGATACTGAATGGCCATATTATCTAATGCCAGTAAGAATACTTTTTTATGGGGTGGGCAAGTGCAAGTGGAGATGGCCCCACCTTACGTGTACCGGCCTGCTCTCTTCACATTTGACAGATGACACAGAAATTACACTGAGTCGTAGAGACAGTGCAAGGGTTTTTGTTTTTCTTTGTAGGGCTTAGAGCCCCCCTCTCGCATTTGTCTAGAGCTGACTGTCCTCCCTAACCCTGGCATCCGTAACATCTGGTTAGTGCTACTGAATGTTAACACCCCTACTGTCTATAAGCTACCTTCTACTAAGGATGGTGACAAAGACTTTGGCTATCTAAACTCCCTCAGGAACTTCAAAGCTGTCCCTACTCTATCCAATTGTTAGTGGTCTAATGGGAATTTGGTGTAGTGCCCTGATTTTCTGTGGTTTTGATTCAGGCTTTTCGCACCTCATCCTTCCATCTCTACAATTTGTCCCCCTTACCCGCTTTTACTGTCTTCTCTCTCCCGTCCATCCGATATATCTCACACAGTCTAACCCTTGCCTCCATTTTTTGATGTTATTATTCCCTTCACTCTACTACTCCACACCCCTAAACCCCTCCCTCACTCCACTATTCCCCTCTTTCACTGTACCAATCCCTTCCTCCACACCACTACAACCCTCCCTCCCTCCACTACTCCCTTCCTCTACTACTTCCATCCTCTACTTTACTACTTCATCTAACCACACCAAACACCCTCCTTTCACCCGGTACCTTTCGCTTCACAACCACTCCTTACTCTAGTTTACCTAATGAGTCTCCACACAAACACTCACACTCAAGAACCACTTTCACTCCTAAGCCAATGTCTCACCTGATCCATGAATCTCCTCCACAAACCACCTCTCCCTCCTTCCTCCTGCTTAGCAGTCCTCCACCTCTGACCTCACTGGAAAAACCCACACTTCCAGCTGCTCGTCTCCTGCTTAAATCCCCCTTCCCCCTGGGAGGATTGGATAACTTTCCCATTCCAGTCTGGTCTTTTCTCCCCCACTGGTTTGTATGTGCAAAAAGAAGTCACAAAAAGGGGAGGCTAAGCCCCACCCACTTTCTATGCGCGGGCTCGCTGTGTATCAAAGATGGTGGCACAGGAAGTTCAATGTTCCCATTCTGGGACCCGTTCCTGTTGGTTTTTTTGGGTTAGTTCACTGGGGAAGCGCAAGTCATTTTCCCCTTTTTGTCCCTGGTGGTCTATGTGACTATTTGTTGGGGGATCTCATTGGGGGGTCTGCCAGCCCGGTAAAACAGGGCTCCATGCTGAGTCTGTGCGTGGCTGTATCATTCTCTGCATTAGCATTGCGCTTCTGCGGTTGGGTCAGTGCAGGGCTGTAGCTTTTCTTTGAAGCTTTTCTCTCCTCCTGTGCCTTTTCTGGTGTCTTTTCATCTGTTTGGTGTGTAGGTTGTTAATGCTGATTTCCTTTCTTGACTTTCGCTGGTGACTTTCTGCTGTGGGCTGGTGGTCTCTGAAATAAAGTGATGCAGGTCAGTATCTGAGATATGAGGCAAGCCTGGAGATAAGGGTCTGCGAACATGCTGGCACAAGGGGGGGGAACAGGGAGTGGGGCCCATCTGTCCCCCTCAGGTGTAGAACTGGCTCTCAATTTCTCTTCATCCCTTCAACCTCATGTGGACAGGCGGAGTGAGGCTGAGTGTTTTGATCCGCCTTGCAACATTGTTACTGGCAGCAGTTTGTAGCGTTCTACAGTCTTTCTACTGCTTTCATCATGTGAGGGAGTCAGCCGCTTTCAAAAGCTCCAGGGCCAGCGGAGCATGGCGAAGTAGTGAGACAGTGACATCTCAAGAAAGTTGGCAGCCTCTGTTCGGAAGTCACACAGAACGCCGGAGGACAGGCGAGGAAATGCAGTTACGGGAACTTTAGAGGTAGGCTGCTGTAACTGAATTGTAAGTAATAACTTTGCAGTGACCGCTTCTGGGGGTCTTCCCAGTGGATTAAGAGGATCAGTTTACACACAGGCGTTTAAAGTCCATTATAGACGGTTCACACTGATTGAAGCGTGCTTTTTATTGTTCTGTTTGCTTTCACGGTGGGCGTGGTCTGCGGAATCAATTGACTTTTGTAGTCTGTCTCCTGTGTTATCCGCTGGAAAGAGCATGATTTGCACTAGTTGGGAGTCAACACTGATCTGCTCTGCTGTGGCTCGGCCACCTCATTTCTTCTTGTGGGACCCATGTGTAGATCATCGCTCATGGCGGCTTCACTACACAGCAAGAGTAGGGCAGGGACCTCTGAATGTGACTGTGATTCTTTAGCCCAGTTTTCAACTCTCCATGCGTCCCACATAACTGAATGCCTGAAGCAAATTGTGCGCATAAATCTAAACCCCCCAAGCAAGCAAAGATCACTACTTTTTGCCATATAGTTGAAGCTACATATACAACAAATGCATTACAACCTTTCTCTCAACTTAGGCAAAAATCTCCGGACTCATTAAAAGATCCTCTGACCTGCGCTGATGTTTCTTCAACTGCAACTCCAGTGGTGAGCTTGAAACAATTAGGCCATGAAGATAGGGACGGATCTGACACAATGAAGGGCCCAGAGGGGCCAAATGATGGACTCATTAAGACTACCGCTTCTAGGAAGGAGGATTCAATCATATTGGATGAATCATTCCTAATACTTTGTGTGAATATGGAAGACCTTATAACTAATAGTCATCCCCATTCCTGCATAAATTTGCTATTGGGACAGAGTCTCTTTATGTGCAGAAGGATAGAGAACATCTTTGTTTCAACACTAGATGCACTGAGGTTCAAGCCTCCTTCACTCGAAAGAACATTCATACAAGAAGAACGTCGCAGATTCTGCACAATGTCGACTCCTTGGGCCCTGCTTCTATATCGGCCTTTCATCTAGTTCTAGAGTCCCTTTTGCGCCTCTATGACAACATCAAGGACATAGTCCATGAGAATGCTGCAAAAGTCTCTATGATGGACTGGATAGCCAAACATTTTTTAGACTTGATCTAAAATGGGAGTGACAAATGGGTTGTTTTTTTAGGGAATTTTGAGAATCCTGATCTTTGCACTGACAATACATCGCCTTTATTAATGAAATCAGCAATATTGGATCCTATTACAAACAGCAAGACCCCTAAAAGCCTTACCCCATTGGTGGATTGTGGCGAGAGATTAAATATATCTCCTATGTTATTCTAATCCCCTGGTGAAGCCAAGAGTCAAGAGGAGATCAATGAACCCCCGATTACGTGGTGTCCTGAACCTACCACATTCACTAATAAGATAAAAAGAAAAGGGCGTAAAGCTAAAATAAAGGCTAAAAATGTGCCTCCATTAAATTTAAATAAACGTAAATCTTCATTAACATTTTATGTTCTCTGCCCATGGAAGGAGAAATGATTGACCTGAACACCGAGTCTTCTGGTCCAAATGGGTCAATTACAGATAACCCAAATACTGACTATCATTGCAGTATGTAAACCTGTTTTTGATCAAAAGTCAACAATGATCAATCAAACCAGAACAACGGCATATTTACACCCCACAAAATATGCGTCTTGCGATCCCTTGACTTTTGAGCGTGATCCTGGTCGGATCAGAACTGTGGGGGTGTGGCCATGACATCAGGGAAAGCATCTGCTAACACTTTGCCCTTAAAACCTTGTCTAGTGGCTCTAGGAAATAAGGATCAAGTAGCCCTTTATGTGAGCTCCTCTACAGCTTCTTGTCTTATCGACTTCTAATCGTCAATCAAACTGTTATTCTCACTGATATTCGTCAGCTATTATCGGATGGGAAAATATCAGTCACGTTAATGGCCCCCTGTCTATGAATCGTGGGAAGCTACTGGAGATTTTCCGAACTGTTCCATCACTGCGAGCCCTTCAAACTGGTGACATTGACTATGTGGCTCAGCTAACCACAAAACAAGCGCTTTGTTTGCTATTTTTATTCTTATCTAATAGCTTGCATGGTCTGCGAGGAGAGGCTTGCACTGAGCTTGTTGGGCTTTGCTCTTCATGAGCTCATTAATCAGGAAGAGGCCTGGGCATTTCTGTCTGTACCATCTTTACTACAAGAAACAGGAAAATCAACTCTAACGCACCACCCTTATTGATTACTTCTTGGATTGTTTGTAGTCAGGCCAACATGGCTAAATTCCTTTTGAATTTTATTTTCTTCAAGGACAAACCCATTATTATGTTACAGGAAACAATGACTGAACATCACTTTGATTTAGAGGGATTCTCTGCATATACTTAACCGGCCTCTAGAGGTCACCTGGGTTGTACGAGCAGAGGATTGGCCATTGCAATTGACAGGACCTTGGCAATTAGCACACAAAATATACATTCTCCTCACAAAGGCCTTTTAGCTGTTGTGTTGGTTTCAAAGGCTGCTAATTTGGAACTTCTCTTAATCAGTTTGTATTGGAATCCTTCAAAGTCGACTTTGGCCTCGATTCAATCTGCACTAGCATCGGTACTAGACGACTAGTTAGATCAAGGACTTTCACGTGCTGTAATTTTGGGGGTGGGGGGTGCTTCAACTCGAACTCTGTTGAAGGAGCCAAGGTAAACGACTCTCTGGTGGTACACCTATTGAATACTTCGCAGAGCGTGGTGAGGGGTGTCGTTTGGGACTCATTTTGACCAATTGGGAGATGTCTCTCGTGATACCACATGTTGACAGTGATTGCTCAACTTACTTTACTTTTCATTGAGGGAAGGTTCCGTTTTTGGGTAGATCATATTTAGGGAAGGTTCCGTTTTTGGGTAGATCATATTTATGTCTCTAACACTGTTAACAATTTGTGTTGTTCTAAATCTTTTTATGATCCTCTTGGTGGTGACCACATAATTTTGTCTTTTGTATTCCAAATCTACGGTCCATTCCCTGAAAAGCAGTTGGCCACGGTAATGCTATCTACGGATCGAGTTGGGCTAACTCTTAAGTGGAATGATCAAACCTGCCTTTCTTTTATAGACCGTCTAACGAAGGCAATCAGTATTGTTCAATTGCCTGATGATAAATCTTTGTCTTTGTATTTTTCAGCAGACGGGTTCAATACGATCATTTCACAATGTCCAAACAAATTGACCAACAAAGGTAGATTCATGAGGAATAAGCTGTCTTTACATACTTATAACTTTAGAATAGTTGAATCCAAAAGGCTCAAACGTACTAGACTGAGAGTCTTGACCCACCAGAATCTATGTAATGTGGAACATTTAAGGGCTAGAAAGTTAATATTACAGGCCCATAAGAACTACGTTAAGACCCTCAAAGTTGAAATGTCCATCAATGATAATCAGACAGTGTTAAAACAACTTATGTGCCATAACACAGCACAGTTCTGGTCTATCACCAACAACAAACTGGGTGGTGCCAGTCCCTGTTTCAATTGTCCTATCGCTGAACAGGTTTGGGTCGATTAAAATAAACACAAATATTCTCTGCTTGCCGGGTATGGGCAGATGATCAAAATATTGGATCCCTTGGGCACATGCACTTGGATTGAGGACGATATACATTGGGCTATCACTTGAGCCAAAGCCTCGAGAGCTCCTGGACTGGATGGACTGGCACCTGTTGTCATTAAAAGTGCTCCAGACATATGGACTCCATTTTTAAAAGCGTTGTTTGATTACATCTTTAAGATCCACATTCTTCCTCCGACTTGGAGTGAGTCCATAATTATACCAAGTCATAAAGAAAGCCGACTCTGGCAATCCAGATAACTTTAGGCCTATACTGACTGTATGCCGCTAGTAAAATCTTTTCCTCATTATTGTTGAGAGATTTTAACATCAGCCTCAACCAGCTTGGAATAATCATGCAACACCAGGGCAGCTTTAGGTTTCTAATGGGGACTGCACTGAATACTACTGTGATGACCCATCTACAAGTCTCAGTCAAAATAAGTTCAGCTGGTACCATCTACGTGGCATTTATTGACATGTGCAATGCATTTGATTGTGTGATTGAATCAATCTTTTGGTCAAAAGTACTGGTCAGTAAGGTTCCCTTAAAACTAGTTCAGTTGATGACACTGTTGCATACTGATACGACTGTTAAGGTTAGGCTCATCAGGGAGGGTTCTTTGTCCAGATTTATAGAAACATCAGTGGGCCTGAAACAAGGGTGTCTTTTGGCACAAGTTTTGTTCAATGTCTATATCAGCAACATTGACCAACTGTGGCAAAATAGCAAACACATTTCCTGTTAAACTGGCTCATTTAAAACTACATTGGATAGCTTTTGCGGATTATCTTGTTTTTTTGGACAACATAACAATTGGTCTGCAAAGGAAATTAGATCTATTCTTTCATTACGCCACTGCAAATAACTTACTGGTTAACGGGTCAAAAATCAAATAATCTCATTTTTACATCTTAAATCCAAACTAAAGATTACGCACTGGGTAATCAGGAATTTTAGATTGGATAGAGTGCTTTGTTTGAAATATCTTGGCTGTAACCTTGGGGGCTGTAAGAACTCCTTGAAAAATGAGATTCGTCCTTTGGTTTCTCAACTTAAACGTCATCAGTTATGTACGTTTTCAATTTTACAGTTGCTGAGATATTATTTAGCTAAGATTGAACCAGTTTTGCTCTATGGCTTCAATAGGACCAATGTAGTCTTGGGTGTTTATTTAAACATCATCCAGGGTCAGATATGGAAAGAGACATTGGGTCTCGCTATGTCTTTACCCAATGCAATTGTAAGACATGAGCTAGGTTTAATTTTTCTTCAGTGTAGAAATCAATGCAGACAGCTGATTAGCTACGCCAAAATCATCTCGCCTCCATTGAACTCTCTCTATATAGATCTAAAAACAATGGTTGACGAGAGTTCTTTTGATTCAACATTTTCAAATGTAAGATGACACATATTTTAGACAGTATTTGTTGCTTGGAGAAGGAACTCGTTAACCAAAAACATGCTACCAAAAACAAGTTATTCAGTTTGGACTGGTCTCTCACTAGTGAGCGCATCTACACTTGCACCTTACATAAAGAGTATGCAAAATGTTTGAGAAAGAGAGTCTTTCTCTGTAGCAAGGTGCGTAATATGTATTTGCGTTTTTGATTTAATCCGTTGACTTCCTTGGAACAAACTGGTTTTTGGAAAACTTGCAAGGATGTAGTTACTGATTGTCAAATTTACAAAGGCTTGGGTACTGTGGAAACATTAAGACATATGGTTACTTCTTACCCCAGCTTGTGGCTTATCAGGAATCACCACGTTAAAGGTACTTCACTGCCTAAAGCTCCTTCACATGGGATTTATTTTGGGCATGTTTGATGTGGGGTGAGAATGTGTTGCTGGTAATAGCTTTGTATCTTTTTCTTTTGGAGGTCTTTCAGATCCTTAAGTAGTGATTAGGTGTATATTTTTTAGGGGTTGCGTTATTAGAATGCAACGTTATTGACGATTGTTTTGTGCTTTTATCTACATTTCTTTCTTTTATGAGTCTAATGTAGCATGTCAATGTAATGTGTTCCAAACATGTATTGTAAAGGTTTTTCATTAAACCAAATACAATAAAATTAAAATAAATACAGACAAAATAGCGAGGAAAACAAAAGGGATCCCTTCACCTAAGGCCAGGGGACAGATCTGTCACACACATCGGACATTTTCCCTGTTATTCTTCGTTCGATGTTATTTGTTCGCAGCTGGTTTTGAATGTTCGTGTCTTGCATTTTCCAGTGATTGCTTTTCAATTTGTATTTATTTAGCTTCAGCTCTGCCATTAACCATCCTCTGGTAATGGGTCTTCGCTGTTGCCTCTGCTACTGACTGGCATTATTAAGCAATTTGGTTTGTGTCAGATGCACAATTCTAGTAAAACACTGGCTCTGCTTTATTTTCCTCAGACCGGAAGACCCTCGAACTGAAAACATGCTTTGTTGTGCATTTTTCTTGCAGTTATGACCTCCCATGTTGATTTAAGCACTCTAAAACATCTCCATGGCTATATAGCTCAGAAGCAGTTAAGATGTATGAAACCTCAAGCGAGTGCACCTTCATTTTTGTAGATTCTCAAAAAAGTGGTTCCTTTTTCCAGGCAAATATTTTCAACCGTCTGGGACCTGCTCAGAAAGTGGGGTCATGTTGGTATCAGATCTACGCCTTCGTCTGTTAGGAACTCTGGGTGTGCATAGCTCCTTAACCTGAGGTGCCATCTTTCCAGGCTTCATCCTGAGGTTCTGTCAGACCCCAAATGCACAAGGTCTCGATCCAATTCTTTGATCAGTGCCTGCTTTTGGGGTGTAAATGTTGCCTATGAATATACAGGAACAACCAAGCGTATCGAGGGAGCCCAAACCAACCAAGGAAGGTACTATGAAGGTAAACAACTCCTTGTGTTGGCTTCAAAGTATTTATTATATTATAAGAGCACAGATAATATGACTGCAGTTACTCGTCTCCCAGCCCATCTTCAACTGTCACCCCCCTCAGCCTTCAACATTCAAGGACCCTTCCACCAACACTCTATCCTCCACATTCCATCTTGCATTGAGGGCTGGCTCTGTATGCTAACATTAACATGTAGCACATTTCCTTCCCTTTGAACAAAGAAATGAATAACGGGAGAGGAAAAAGGGAAGAGAAGGAGGGGACAGGAGGCGGATGAAACAGCACAATGGAGGAACTGTACAGAAGAAAAAGAGTAATAATAAATGCAAAAATAAATAACCGTTTAAGGTAAAAATAAAAAACATCATAGTCCTGCAGATGACATGTGGGTGTGGCACAATCCAGTGTTGCATCAAGTCACACCTTATCATCCCTCACAACTCTTCTCTTGTTCCAGACACTTCCCACTTCTACACTCACAGCATTCCCATAAACCTGTACAACACGTTTAGGTTCAGAAAACTAAGAATCCCCTTTTCTGACCCGTCTGGGACTCATACCAACTTATCGTCGACGCCCCACACCCCTTCATCCTCTCACGATCCCTTCCAAGATCCAACTTCACCATCCTTGAAAGAGACATCCAACTTGGCGTAATCAAAATATTGGACTTTCGACCCCTCATGAGTTCAAAAGGAGATACACCACTTGTGGGATGGGGAGTGACCCTATATTGGAACGCCCTCCAGATCATCTCTGTTTACCAATCACCTCCGCTCCGAACCGACAATCAAATGCCATCCATGACGGAAGCGTTCCACACCCTTGTTGCTTTGGAGATGATATAACACCTTTTTCTTGTGCACAACTCCATTGTCTCCCAGCTGCCTCTGGAATTCATTCGACACAAAGTGGGGTCCATTATCACTGATCATGCATGTTGGCCAACATTCTTTCCAAAACCCATTTTCCAGAAACGTAATCACATACCTGGATGTGACGTCTTTAATTACCCCCACCTCTGGCCATTTAGAAAGTAAATCCATGACAACTATGAAATAGCTATCGCTAGCACCTCTAAAATGTAACGGCACAAGCAAATCCACAGCAATGAACTCTCAGGGCATCTTGGGCACATGTGGAATCACCATGGGTCGAACCTTTGTCACTAGAAATTAGTTACAATCACCACACTGCGCACATTCTTTGACTCGCGCTTCAGTAAACTCGTCCATGTGCGGCCAGCAGAAGTCCAACCTGATCAGGGACTTCATCCTACAAATTTCCATGGGAAATTTGTGACCCAACTCAACTACCTTCTCCCTCATACCACTCATGACCATTAACCTCTGACCATGACGGACAAATTCACCTTCCAAACTGAGTTCCTCCTTCACCCTTTTGTAATCCTTTAAAGCATCACTTGTGGCCGGAATTCCTACATTCCACTTATTGTATCCATCTTTTGACCTGTTGATAAACCTCATCCTACTGACACTCCTTTAACCACTCACTCTCTTGCAGACTTTCCTCAACTACAAAAATGTCCTTGACTTCATCATCCACCACTTTCAATCCCTGTGCTTCAGCCTCCACCACAGGATACCTAGAGAGGGCATCAGCCACCACATTGTACTTGCTCTGCACATGCTCATTAGTGAAATTCAGGCTTTGCAGCCTGGAAACCCACCTAGAAATCCCATCAAGCCCTTTCCTGTTGAAAATTGCCACCAGGGGTTTGTGATCAGTCCGTATCACAAATGATCTGCCATACAAGTAAACTCCGAAATTGTTGATCGCCCACAAAACTGCAAGCGCCTCCTGCTTAATCACTGAATACTGTGTCTCTACCTCCTTGAGCAATCTAGAGGCATATGCTATGGTACATGCTCTCGAGGCATCCTCCTGAGTGAGTACAGCCCCCACACCAAATTCAGAGGCATCTGTAAAAATGATTGTCTTGGAGTATTCCCTGAACCCCTGAAGAACCGGCGCATGCGTAATGTCATGTTTCACTTGCACAAATTCTGCCTCGCACCTTTCCGACCAGTCAAACTGCACACCCTTCCTGGTGTGCCGTCTCATTGCCACAGTTTTGTTGGACAAACCTCTAACAAACTTTGCATAATACTCTATCATCCCTAGAAAAGATGAGAGTTCAGCTCTATCCTTCATAGTGACGTCGCCACAATGGCTTTAATTGTGGCATGTTTGGGGCTCACTCCTTTCTCTGACAAATGATACCCTAGGTAATCTACAGATGACTTTCCAAACTTGCATTTTTCCAATGTCAGTGTCAGTCCTGACACTACAACTCATTTCAATACTTCTCTCAACCGAGTGTCATGCTCGTCTCTGCTCCTACCCCACACCAATATATCATCTTGATAGTACTTTACTCCAGTCAAGTCTCCAAATATGTTGTGCATAACTCTCTCAAATGAACTAGCTGTCAAAATCAGCCCAAAGGGCATTCGAAAACAATCCCACATTCTTAATAAACTTGATGATGTTATAGGACGCGGGATGCATCCTTACATTATGATATGCCGATCTGAGATCTAACAAGGAGTAAACCCTTGAACCTAACAAATCCATAATTAACTCATCAATTTTTGGCAGGGGAAACCTTTCTGTGACCACATTCTTGTTCAACTCTCGCAGATAAATACATAGCCTAATAGATCCATTTGCCTTCTTCACCACTACAATGGGGCTCACCCATTCTGAGGCGTCCGTCTTTTCAATGATACCATCCCTCACTATGCACTCTAGTTATGCCTTAACTTCCATCCTGTATGCCATGGGCACTGACTTCAATTTTGACACATCGGGAGCCGCCTCTTTCTTAAGTTTAATCCTGTGTAAAAATCCTTGAAGACGTCCTACACTATCCCTAAAAACCTTTGGAGCCCACCTAGCTACGTCTGCCTCACTGAGCATGGAAATCATAGATACCTCATTGCTTCCTCACACTTGAACTTGGTCGGTGGCGTTGGGATCCAATCTTATACCAAGTGTGGCTTGGCAACTCCATGACAACACGCTGCCTCTAATACTTGTCACAAAAACCTTACTATGTGTGCTTTTTTCTCTGAATACAAGTTTGGCATTGAGTTCCCCTAATTTTCACAATGGGTTTCTCTCCGTACACATGCACACTAACACTTGCCCCATTCAGCACACACCTAGACAGTTCTCCTTCCCAACTCTTCATTCTAATTAATGTTTAATCTACTCCACTGTCAACAAGCATATCAACACTTACACTATTCACCTCTATGATGGCCTTGGGCTTTTTTACCTACACCTTACTCACTGCGTTCACCTCTTGTATGACTTCAGGCTCGTCAAATACTTTACCCACATTTTCGTTAACTCCTCTACGGCGTGCACTCCTCAGCCAACATCACCTGGCAAGATGGCACCTCTTCCCACAAAATCTACACTCCACAAATGTTGCCGTACATTCCTTATCCATGGCTAAGTGATCTGTGCTACCACATCTATAGCAGCTTTTCACTTGTCGGTTGGTTTGTCTATTTCCACCCCAATCCCTCCTGTTGGTCACATTTTTCCCTTTTCCTCTTACCCTGCTTCTCCAGTCTGCATCTGTGGTACTCCTACTCATGCAGTCCGTGTCCGTGTTCCCTGGACCTTTAAACACTGTCTTAGAAGAAGATGAGTTTCTCTTGCCCTAGCATACTATACTGGTCTCCGATGACTCCTCCACTTTCTTTGTGCCATACTTGCACAACTTCTTAATACACAAATTGGTGTGTTGCATTTGTTTTGCAATTTCTATTGCTCTGTCCAAATTCGGGTCCTTTCCACTATAAAGCACCTCATGCACCTTATCCTCAGAGCGCATAATAAATAATTGGTGTTGGGGAGAATTCTCTCTTTAGGCTGACTTTCCTAACCTAGTGAGTCCCCCAGCAGCTTTGCTGGATTTCTGGAGTTTGTTTTTTTCCTCCTGCCAAGAGTGAGACTCTTCCTCCCACTCTTGGACATGATTTATGGAATTCCTTTGACTGGTAATGTGTTTTATGGGCTATGGGGTCCTTTACTCCATAGGGTCTCATGCGTTTTTCCTATGTGTGTTACACAGCACCCTCCATGCAGTAACACAGGGGTGTCCTAGTGACACCCCACCATAGACTCCATACCCTGGGACTGACTACTGTCTCCCAGGGCATGTAAAGTCACCATTGGCTTTACTAGTCCCAAATTATTAACAGAAACCAGTATAAACCATCATATTGTGAACGTACTGGTCGGGGCAATTCGATTGCCCCGGGGACTGTTAGTCGAGGGGGCACGTCTCCGTCCCCCCGATCGAGTTTTGGCTGGTGGCAGTGGAAACTACTTTTTATATTTGACCGCGAATATTTTCCTATGGGATTTTCCCATTGTTCGAGGCTACCAACTTTAATTATTTAATTCTCATAGCCTCGAACATACCGCCGGTTTATTTAATTAATATTAATTCTCCGGTTGGTATTTTTTGCCAGGACTTGATTCTAAAATGGCGTTTGTGTTCTCTTCTGTGACTCCAACCCAAGTCGAGCCCTTTGTTCCACTTTTTGGCGGGCTTCTCCACAGAAGCCTCCAAAAGTGGTGCCACTCTGTCTGGGTACCACAGGGGGTGTGGGAGGGGGTTTAGGCACCCTGGACTGAGTTACCTTGGTAACTCAAGTCGCATTCTTGTGTGATTGACCCAAGTGGTGAGCCGGCCAGCATGTTTGAGTGACAGCTAGGCTGAGTGAATGGGGGTTTTCTGCATAAAAGCAGGGCTTTGGGGACTGGAACTTTAGAAGTCGCCACAGGACCTGAGAATCCGACGAGGGAGAAGCTGAGCCGACCTACCACGACGACACCACCGGTGGAGCCCGCAGAACCGACTCACCACTTCCCGACGACAGAGAAGATCTCCCGGCTGGAGAGGCTTCTTCCCCTGACTGGTGGGCACAACCAGTTTACCTTTCTTTCTTCGCACCCCAGCCCGGTTTGTGGTCGAACTGCCCGTGCCAAGCACCCCGGTGGCCGGATAGCCACTCACCGGACTCATAGACACGAACCGCGAATCACCGGACCGCTCCTTGTACCTGAGAAGCTCCGTGGCTGGTTTCTTCCCTGGCAGTGCAACGGACTCCTGTCTTCCTCCACGACGAGATCCTCTCTTCCCCCGGACGAAGCACCGACTTGCATCCGCTGCCAGGAACAACTGCCCCCGCTGGAGCGTTCTCACCACTTTAAGGTACCGTGTCCGCCAGGCCTCCCTTTCTAAAGATTGCAACAAGGTAATAATAACTCCTTAACCTTCTGGACTGGGCTGGTCGCCTTGACCCTCTAACTGGTCCCTTTCTCTGATCCAACTCCTTTTTGAACCATTACAAGACTTTTGTGCACTGCAACCGTGTGACCTTGGACACATTTCGTTTTGATCCTCTTAAAGCTAATCCGGCCTACTGACTCTGAATTCACGGTTTTACTTTGCCTTCCTCTCTTGTTATGTTGTTGTAAAAGTGTTGGGATCTGTTTCAATTTGTTCTCTGCTTTTCTCTCCCTTTTTAAAACAAACTATTAGAGTGCCATCTACGTTAAGCGCTCACCGCTGTCTGAAAATAAGTGGGGCTTTACTTAAGACTTGCCTAATATTATTTTAAGGGAGTGTATATCTTTTAGTGACCGTGTTTTTGAATTGCTTACTATTAGTGCCTGTGTGTTTTTCTAGATGTGGTTTTAAATAAATAATTATATCTCTTTTAGACCAAGCTCTGGTCAGTGTTTACTTGTTCTATTGTGTGCTCTTGACCTATTGTGAATACTCTGTATACTGCCTAACTCTTCTTGAGGGAAGTCTGACTGCTCAGCCACAGCTACCAAGTGAATCTGTGTGGTACAGACTGCTACCAAGTGGGTTTACTGCCAAACACCTGTAGTCCTAAATCTTTTGCAGTGGTCCCAGAGGGAACTGCACAGGTTTCTGCCTGACAATAAGCGTGACATAACCTGTGACAAACTACTCCCTCTTATCCTTCCAGTCCTGAATGCACAAGCGCTACTCAGCACGGACCCCACTGTCCTGGTTGACACATTCAACCACACTATGCTCAAAGCCCTTGACCTCGTTGCCCCCTCTAAACTGAGAAAATCCAAACCACGAGCTCACCTTAACTCCTGGTTCACCCCGCAACTCAGAACTCTTCGTAAAGAAAAACAAATCGCTGAATCACACTGGAGGAGCAACCCCACAGAAGCTAACAAATCTAGTATCATCCTAGCCTCGTTAAACTATAAGGAAGCCATACTCCAGGCAAAAAAAGACACCTACAACAAACGCATTGAGCAAGCCAAGTCCATACGAAAGAGCTCTTCAGTATCTTGAAAGAACTGGAAACCCCTGTCTCTGCACCTGACTCATCCATCAAGGATATCACCTGGTGCACATAATATCCAAAACGCTCTCCTTGGTAAGATAGCCACTCTCCAAGTTAAAATTAATGAAAAACAGGCCAATCTAACCTGCAACCCAACTCTCTCCCAACTCTTAACTACACTGTCCCAGATTCATTGACACCGTTCAGCTTCTCACCCTTATCTATTACTGACGTGGAAAATATTATTAATAGCCTTAAACCCTCCAACTGCCAAGGTGACCTCTGTCCAGCACCCATCATCAAGGAAGCTGCCCATGAGCTAGGTCCTGTCATCACCACTCTCATCAATTCCTCTTTCAGCACTGGGATTGTACCGGACAATTTGAAGGATGCATGGGCTATCCCGCTCCTTAAAAAACCAACCCTGGATGCCAATATACCTACGAACTACAGGCCCATCACCACAGTGCCGTTCTTACTAAAAATCCTTGACCGAGCTGCATACTTACAGATTCAAGACTATCTTGAATCTAATAAACTCCTGGGTCTAAGGCAATCCGGGTTCCGGCCCCGTCACGGAACTGAAACTGCCCTTATCGACCTCAAAACACAGATCGAAGATTTACGAGACAAGGGCAAACTTGCCCTACTACTCCTTCTTGATCTCTCTGCGGCCTTTGACCTCGTCAATCATCAAATTCTATGTCCCCACCTCAAACTAGCTGCCCATTTTTCTGACAAAGCCACAGCTTGGATCAGTTCATTCCTGAACAACAGAGCGATGCGTGTCTTCTCTCCCCTAGCAGCTGCTTCACCGGCACCCATCACCTGCGGTGTACCACAAGGTTCTTGTGTCTCTCCCACGTTGTATAACATGTTCACAAAACCCCTATTTGATATTCTGGACTATCTGGGTGTCACATATACTAATTATGCTGACGACACCCAGATATTCATCCCAATCTCAGGAGATCACGCTGCCGACTCTTTCTCAGTAAACGCCATCTACCAAGTCATACATGGCGCAACGCAGACTCTGTCTTAATGACGAGAAGACAGAGCTCCTCATTCTTCTCATTCTAGGCTCTCCCCAAAAACTATCCAAACTAACCCCTGAGTTCAATGCCTTTATCATTGATGGCAACACTATCAAGGCCTCTAAGAACACTAAAACGTTAGGGATTTACCTAAATTCCATCTTATCCCTGGCTAGACAAACAAATGCAGCTTCCTCTGCAGCGGCATACACCTGCAAGCTCATTACAGCTAGCCGACCTTTCCTTTCGCCAGCCAATTGTATCACGCTTGCCAGGACCCTTGTGCTATCAAAAATGGAATACTGTAATGCCCTCTACCTGGGCACCAACAGATGTAACTTTAACAAGTTACACATTATCCAAAATAATGCTATTAGAGAAGCTCTCAACATCCCTAGGAACCAACATATCTCAGACACCAGACGGCACCTACGTTGGCTCTCCGTCCCGCAACGAATTACTCTGCAAACACTTGCTCTCACCCACAAATGCCTTTCTAACCAAGCTGCACCCTACCTTGCCAACAGATACGGCCTCCACGCCACTAACAGACTGAGTAGAACCGCACAGACTAACTGCCTCTCTATACCACGTTTCAACCTTCAAAGATCTGGCAGAGCTAGCTTCCCAGTAATGGCGGCGAAACTCTGGAATTCACTTCCCAACTTGCTAAGATCTTAACCCTCTTTCCACAGATTCAAAACTATGTCCAAAGCCTGGCTAACCGCCCAAGACACATCACCAACTTACCAACCACCCCCCATGCGCTAGCCACCCCCTCACTTCATGTACATAGTCTATGACCTCCTACGCGCCGCGTAACTGCTTCATGTATATATGTGTATAATTGTAACTGTAATTTTTAACTGTAATTTATCCATATCGTATTGATCTGTCTGCCTTATCTTGTTTGTAACTAAAAAACGCGCCCGGATGCCCTCGGGCCTGGTGCCATCTATAAATAAATAAAATAAATAAGCCCCTCTTGCCCAAATATAACAAATCCCCTAAAATCCCAAACCCAGTTACCTCCAGAAACCACCTCTCTCAGAATTCCTGCTTTTTCCCGTCCTATCCGAATACTCCCAGTTATTCTCTTTCCCGTACCTCTTATTATTTCTTGCACTCCCAACCTTCTCCGATAAAAGACTACCTTTGCCGCAAACCCCCTTGTTTATTTTTTAATAATAATCCTGGTCATTCCCGTTTGCTTCACAAACCCTATCCATCTCATCCTTCCGAGTTATCTAACCAATCTCTGTTTTATAATACCTTTTTCCCATCTTACCATGTAGGATGCTCAGATACTCTACCCCCACTAAGTCCAAAGGTGATTTCCTGAAATGCCCCAATACAAGTGTCAGGCAAAGTCAGGCAATTAACCAGAATGACACATACCTGACAGCCCTTTCCCTTCTTCACAGGGATGAAAGGTGGGGCACAAGAGCACAAGACGAGCAAGGCAGACTGCACGACGTGAGAGCTAACTTAGCCTGGCAGTTCAAGAGGAGGAGAAAGACGGCACAGACCGATAGGGTGACAAGGAGAGAAGCGATCTTGCCCTTTCCGACCAAGGCCTGTGAAGCCTCCGCAGAGGGAATCATAAGCCAGCGTGTGTTGCATCAGATGTCTACGGTACATGAGCCGCTCCTCCACTGATAACGAAGCCAGGGAGAGACGCGGGTCTCTATGGTACCAACCTTGAATCAAAGGAGAAAAAAGCCAAGCAGTTCATCGCAGCTGGTGAGCCGAGGGAAGAGCCAATAAGAAACTGAACTGTGTTGAACGATAAATAGCCAACAGCTAATTTGAACTTTTGAAGAAGCATAAAGAAACTATTGATAAAAGAGGGGGAAAACCAGCCACAGAGGGGTCCGGCACCATGTGGGTGCGCACGAAGGACACTCTGGGCGACTACCTAAAGGTAGAAACCACCGTAACCAGAAGGCCTTGGGAAGAGGCGAAAAGAGGTCAAAGTGGTCATACAGGGGTCTTGTAAAATCCTCTGTACCATCGACAGTCTTTGACCGACAGATGATTACGAAGCTAAGGGAATTGAATCCCGCTTAGTGAAATGAGCCCATGAACAATGTATTGTAAAAGTTGGCAGAGTGAACCCGGCAGAGGGATGCTAACGGAATGGGGCAAGGCCTGAAGGCCCTATGTACAAGTCTGTTAACCGAAGTAAACCCGACCGACGGGTGTCCACTGTATTCTGTCTGTAAATGTTGGGGAGAGTGAACCTGGCAGAGGGAAGCCGACAAAAGGGGCCGAAGCCTGAAGAACTGTTTAAAAAGACATACATTAAGATTCATGAATGCAAGAAGTATTGGAAGACCAGGGGAAGTGAATTGTCACCCTTGTCATTAGGGTCCGAGCCCGGCAGAGGGAGATCCTAGGGTGGAAAGTTATCACCCAAAGTTCATTGAAAAAGGAACTGTTTAGTCAATTTGTTGAATACCATTTGTGAAGTGTCTACGCCCGGAAGAGGAAGTCCCAGGGTTGAAGCTATCACCCAAAGTATACGTGGAACTGAACCTTGTGTTTGTTTGTTGGATACACCAAACCTCGAGGGCAAGAGACTTTTTATTGAAAAGACACTTGGCCATCGAAGAACCTGATAGCTGAAACAGAACTGTCGGCTCGTGCTGGAAAAGCTTGAGCGTGGGCTGTGCTCAGGAGATCCACTTTGTCCCCTGCTCAAAACGTGGGGAAGGGAGACCCCTGGGAATAGTATTGTGACTTATTATTTGCAAACACCTCTTTCTTTATTGAAACAGTATCCCACACTCTTTCTGTAATTAGTTGTAAGGAATTGGCAATATTCTTTTTTTAGTATAGGCCTTTTCATTTTTTTGCCACAATGCCACAAGGGCTGCCTTATTTTTCATTTGATGGTCGAAGCCTGCTCCTATCTTACATTTAGGTTAAGGTTTGGTGTTTTTCCACCCTGAATTTATAGTTCAATAAACACCCTTGAACTCTGATCACTTGTGTCTGTCTTTACTGTTGCCACCATGAGTTCCTTACACAGCACCAATGTAGGACAGTATGGCACTGTAAGAACATTCATCATGTTTCCGGTAATCTTGATGCCAATATCTAATACCATGCCACAGTAGGAAAACATACCCAAACTGACTGCACCAATGTTGGCAAGTATGCTAAATAAAAACACTCATATCGACTTTTTCTTTAGTGCCCAGTAAATAATGCCACGCAACAGTAAGTAAATACATGCAGACTATCTGAACCAACATAGGGCAGTATGACAACTTAACAGAGCTCATGTTGGCTTTCCCCTTGATGCCAGTAAAGAATGGCAATGTTGCGATATGAAAATATATCCAGACTGGCTTCACCAATGTAGGCCAGTCGGCCCACGTAATAACAGTAATTATGTTTGCTTTACCATGTATGCTTAGTGACAAATGCGATGACGCAATAAAAAACATACCCAGACTGGCCTGCATCAAAGTAAGTCAGTCTAGCCACGTAATAACACATATATTTGCATTACCATTGATGCCTAGTAAATAATGCAATGCAACAGTACAAAAACATATCCAGACTGGCTGTATTAATTTAGTCCAGTCTAGCCATGCAATATAACTTACCATGTGTTCTTTACGTTTGATGCCTAGTAACAAAATGCCATGCCACCGTAAAACCATATATCCAGACTGACTGTACACATGTAGGACTGTCTAGCCACGTAATAACACTCATAATGCTAGCTTTACCCTTGATGCCCAGTAAAAGGTAGGAGATTCATTAACCTATGCAATGGTAAGTGATGTCACAGGAAGTAAACAGATATTATTACATTTTAATTGTATTCCCAGTTGAAGAATGTGGACAGGACAAATAAGTATTTGTCTCTCAGAATATTGATCTTGCATGCCTGAATAATAACCCCAAAAGAGTGTTTCCTTTAATGTTGTCATGAATTAGTTTACTTTTGCATTTAAAATAAACCTGGAAAACCCAGCATTCTGCATTTGACCAGCTAGAGGTATACAGAAAGCCTGGGTGGTTAGAATTACGAACATACAAAAGAAACCTAGTATGCAGCTAATGTATGTTTCAATAATAGTTTTGGTAGATCTGACAAGGACTTTAACCAGAACATTGTTGAAGTCCCCTGCCCAAAGGGCTGCTGAATCCCAGATCTCGAGGCTCCGGTAGCCCTTGGACCTGCTCTCGGTTTGTTTGTCTGTGGAGTCCTGCGTCCTTCTCGCGGTCCGCTCTCACCACAGTGTTGCTGCGGACATGGCAAGATGCTCCCACGTCTATTTGGTAGGTGAACTTCAGAGTAGCCGGCCCTCAGGCTACATTCGTTCTCCAGCATGGGGTCTGGCATGGATTCACATGCTCATGAATATTCCCCGTCGTCAAGCCGCGAATCCTCGGTATAGAAAAAAAATCAATATCCGTTTCGTTTCTGATCTGTCTTTCTCAGTAGTAACCAATAACTGGTCTCTTGGTCATACTGCCCCCAGCCAATGACTGCCCTCTCCCTAAGCCCCGCCCCTGGCAGCCATCCTCAGATTTTTACCGCACGTTCAAGTGTTGGGAGTCCTCGTGCTGTAGCTCTCGAGCTTTTGCTGCGTTTTCGCGCTTTTTTCAGGAGATTTTCTCATTTTTTCGGTTAAATAGAGCCTCAAGCTCCACCGTATCTACATCCGATCAACAGGGATCTGTTTCGGAGTTTCTACGCCCCTCAAGGGTGAAGATTTCGTTGAGTTACGCTTTTGGAGGATTCCAGAGTTCCGAGGCCTACCCCGGTCATGGCCCAGGAGAAAGGGAGCTCGACGTCCGGGAAGCTGTTCAGGACCTGCCCTGGATGCCAGCTTCAGAACGTTATGCCTCTACTGTCTCCATGAGGACAAGACGCACAAGGAAAAGGACTGCGCGTTTTGTGGGAACATGTCGGAGCGGACCATGAAGGATCGCCACCTCCGTCTCGCCAACTGGCTGGAAGGGAAGAGCCCGTCAGGCGAGAAGAAGAAAAAGAAGTCTGAGCGCTCTTCTAAGTCCTGTGAGGGCGCCCCGGCGACGGGGGCCCAACAAAAGGCTAAGCACCGCAAGTCCGCGGGCACAGGGAGCGCCGAACGGTCGGGCTCCTTGGCTGCCAGACAGGGCGCATCCTCCCCGCGCCATCAACCACGAGCCAACGCTCTGGCTCGGGTAAGAGGATGTCCGAGAACCCGGCGAAGCTTCTGGAGAGGCCCCGGTCGATCTCGAAGATTCCGGCAGAGGGGGAGCGAGGCTCGGACCCTCCCCCCAAGGTGAAGGCCCCAGGCGTACAGAAGGTGACGTTGGCCTTAATTCACCCTGCTAAGACCTCGATTGAGGATGTCGCCGCGGCCCTGGCTCAGACTGTGGAGGCTACACCAGTGGAGGCGCCCTCAGGTACCAGAGTCTCCCTGCCACCGCGGAGGGAGTCGTCTTTCAGGCCCATCGAGACGACCCCCACAAAGTCCTCGTTGGAAAGGGTGGGGGAGGGGCTGGTGGCCATCGTGGATACGGACACGACCTCTGAAGAGGAGCTCAACCAAGTCGTGGAAGAGGCCCAGCCCATCGGGAGGGATCCCGACGAGGGCGACGACGAGAGCGACGGTGTCGCAGACGAGACTCCTCAAGAGCCCTCGCTCCTGTTGTTTCCGGCGCCGCAGGACACCTCGGCGGCCATTTTGTCAGCCATCCAGTCCTTATGCTCGGAGATAAGGACTAGGTTGCCCCTTCCCCCGACGGAGGTACCTGAGCCAGACCCGACGGGGGAACCGGAGCCAGGACCTTCGGAGAGCCCACCACTTAAGAGGAGGAGGACGCATCCTAGGCCTCCTCTCCCGCCTCTGCGGCCTTCTCTGCCTTCCCCCCGGTCCACTACCCACGGGGATGATACAGGCATGGACACGACTACGACGGGTACGGATGACGAAAGAGGCGACAACGGGACGTGTCCCCCGTCGCCCCCTGCCCGGGCGTCCCCGCCCGACGAGATTGGATCCTTCCATGCTATGATTTCCAGGACATCGAAGCTCTTCCAGCTCTGCCCCGAAGAAAAGAAGGAAGGGTTCCTTTACCAACGGCGCGAGGCTAAAAGGAAGACGGTCCTCGCCGTACCGCTTCTTGATGACATCTGGGATGAGGGGCTCACCCTTCTCAAGAACCCTGCCACGGCTCCTGCGAAGAGGGACCGGTACGAGAAGAAGTACCGGGTCCCCAAAGCTGCTCCCTTGTGCCTTAGAGCGCAACCTACCCCGGATTCGGTCGTTTCGGCGGCGGCCAAGAAGAAAGCGGGGGGGCATCGGCCTCGACTTCAACCTCCGCGCCGGATGGCGAGGGTAGGAAGCTGGAAGCGATGGGACGACGGTCCATCTCATCTGCAGCGACGACCATCAAGGCAGCCAACGCCCTGGCCATCGTAGCCCGCTACGACAGGGAGTTGTGGTTCAAGATCGCCCCTCTGTTGGACTTCCTTCCGGACGCCAAGAGGGCTGAGGCCCTGGAAATCTTACAGTACAGGAAGGTGAGATTGCCTCGTACCACGCCATTACGGTGGCTACGGACATCGCCGACACCCGTTTCCGTCAGTTGGGCAACAGCGTTTGCCTGAGACGACGAGGATGGCTCAAGGCGACGGATTTCCGCCAGGACGTACAGACCAAGGTCATGCCCTTCAATGAGAACAAACTTTTTGGCAAGGCGGTTGATGAGTCCCGAGACGGCCCGTGCACTGGGTGTGCTCCACAGCGACGGCCGTCCTTTCGGAGCTCCGGAGGCAGACAGGCCCCCGCCGAAGCACCCCGATGGGAGGCTGGCTGACGAAGTTCGTCGGCGTGTGGGAGTCCATCTCCACCGACCGTTGGGTGCTGGACGCCCTGGCCCTGGGGCACGCCCTCTAGTTCCAGAAGAAGTGCCCCCGCATTCCTCCCGTGGCCAGGAAGGAACACCACGTCTCTCATCTGCTGTTGGAAGTAAGGGCGATGCTCAAGAAAGGTGCCATCAAGCTCGTTCCAAAGAGGCTTCGGGGCTCTGGAGTTTACTCAAGATACTTCCTCGTAAAGAAGAAGACAGGAGGATGGCGTCCCATCCTGGACCTGCGACGACTGAACAAATACATCAAGGCACAGAAGTTCCGGATGGACACCCTCCAGCACGTGCTGGGACAGCTGGAGGAGGGCGATTTCCTGTCGTCGTTCGACTTGGAGGATGCATACTTTCACATCCCTATTCTAAAGAGACACCGAAAGTTCCTCATTTCGTGGTCAAAGGGCGACACTACCAGTTCAAGGCCCTCCCGTTCGGATTAAAATCTGCGCCCAGGGTATTCACCAAGTGCCTAGCACCGGTGGCGGCAGCGCCTGCAGGGGATCCACGTCTACCCCTACCTGGACGACTGGCTCATACGGGCAAGGACAAGGGAGCTCGCCGTGGAACACACTGCGAAGACCGTCCAGCTGCTCACGGACCTGGGGTTCTCCATCAACTTTCCAAAATCCCACCTGGTCCCGTCGCAAGTCGCCCTGTTTCTGGGAGCACAGCTCGACACAGTGGCGCGGCGGGCCTCCCCGTCGGCGGAAAGGATAAGGACCATCCTGGGAAAGGTGCAACGTCTGCTGGCCACGGACGTGGCCAGAGTGAGGTCTATCAAGTCCCTCCTCGGAATGATGTCCTCCTGCATTTATCTGGTGCGCCACTGCAGACTTCAGATGCGGCCCTTGCAAGAATTCCTCGACGTCCACTGGATCCAGCCGACGGGCAGCTTCGAGGACAGGATCCCGCTCAACGAAGCGTTCCGTCAGGCGATACGATAGTGGGGTATGCGCTCTCATCTGACGGCGGGAACAGGTTTCCTAGCCCCGGCCCACCAGGTGACGGTGACGACGGATGCCACCCTGGAAGGTTGGGGAGCGCACACCGGGGGTCTCCACGCGAGAGGCCTTTGGCTCCCGGAGGAGAACACACTCCACATCAACATCTTGGAGCTCCGTGCAGTGTTCTGGGCCCTCAGGTCCTTCCTTCCGTCCCTCAAGGGCAAGGTGGTGAGGATCTTCACCGACAACATCACCACAATGTTTTACATTCGGAAGCAGGGCGGAACCAGATCCCCTGCCCTATCCAAGGAAGCCCAGGATCTGTGGCATTGGGCCGTCGCCCAAGGGATGTTTCTGGTACCCTTTCATATGGCAGGGATAAAAAACACCATCGCCGACTCACTCAGCAGAGAGTGGACAGACTCTTCCGACGATCGGGCGAACCCCAGATCGATCTCTTCGCGACGGCGGCGAACTCCAAGTGCCGGAGGTTCGCCAGCAGGTTTCCCCAACCGAGGAGCATGGGCGATGCTTTCTCGTTCCCCTGGGACGGCCTGTTCCTTTATGCGTTCCCGCTGTTGCCGTTGCTTCTCCGGCTCGTCAACCAGCTCAAGAGGTCCCGGTGCAGGATGATCCTCGTTGCACCGGCGTGGCCAAGGCAGATCTGGTTCCCGGACATTCTGGACTTGTCAGTGTCCACACCAGTCAAGCTGCCGACGGTCGCAGATCTTCTCTCCAGAGAAGGAGGCGCCATTCTCCATCGCGACCCACAGTCGCTGAACTTGCAGGCCTGGCTCCTGCAGCACTAGAGTTTGGAGGATATGACATCCCGGCCGACTGCAGAGAGGTTCTTGCGAAGGCCAGGGCATCCTCAACTCTCAAGTGCTACGGACACAAATGGAAGAGATTCTCTGTCTGGTGCCGTGCACGGAAGATTAACCCTCTGCGGATTATGGCCCCTCAAGTATTGCCGTACCTATTGTCTTTGGCCAAGGCTGGCCTATCTCACGCTTCCATCAAGGTACATCTGGCTGCCGTCTCACGTTACACCAGAACTACAGGACGGGCGTCCTTGTGGACTCATTGACTGGTGAAGGAATTTATGAAAGGACTGTTCTGATCATTCTCGCCGGTTAAGGCTCCCGCCCCGGCGTGGGAGCTCAACGTGGTGCTAACTAGGCTCATGGGGGCCCCATTCGAGCCTATGCATTCAGTGCCGTTGAAGTTTCTGTCGTGGAAGACAGCATTCCTCGTGGCCATCACCTCTGCACGGCGAGTGGGAGAGATCCAGGCCCTGTCTTGCAAGCCTCCATACTTGACTTTTCACGACACTAGGGTGGTGCTGAGGACGCACCCCTCCTTCATCCCCAAGGTGCCGTCGGACTTCCACCTCAACGAGCCCTTGGTGTTGCCAGTTTTCTTCCCGTCTCCTTTGTCGCCGGCTGAGAGGACTCTGCACTCGCTGGATGTAGCTAGAGCGCTGAAGTTCTACGTGGACCGCACGAAGAGTTTTCGGAAGACATCATAGCTGTTTGTGAATTTTGGACCTGTGAATCAAGGGAAGGCTCTCTCGAAGACTTCCATTTCCAGATGGCTCTCCGGCTGCATCATGCACTGTCACCGGTTGGCAAACCGACCGTTGCCAGGCCGTCCGAGGGCCCATTCGACCAGAGCGATCGCTGCTACTATGGCGTTCCTGTCTGGTGTGCCCCTGCTCGACATCTGCAGGGCTGCTACGTGGAGGTCGACGCACACCTTCACGAGATTCTACTGCGTCGACCGGGATTCCAGGGAGGAGTCCAGAGTCGGCCAGGCAGTGCTGCGCAACCTGTTCGCCTAAGGTGAGCCTGGTGAGGAGGTAAGAGTTGCTTAATGTTGAGTTGTTGTATTGCTTGATGTTGAGCCTTTTGCCACCTCCTGTGGTTGTGCATGTGTATACTGCTATGTATTCTTATATTCATGAGCATGTGAATCCATGCCAGACCCCATGCTGGAGAAGGAACAAGTTACTTACCTGTAACTGTTGTTCTCCAGCATGGGTCCGGCATGGATTCACATGCGAACCCTCCCGCCTACCCCTCTGCGGCTCTTCACTTGGTCATACTGCCACTTCACGTGCTACGAAATCTGAGGATCCCTGCCAGTGGCGGGGCTTAGGGAGAGGGCAGTCATTGGCTGGGGGCAGTATGACCCAGAGACCAGTGATTGGTTACTACTGAGAAAGACAAATCAGAAACGAAACTGATACTGATTTTTTTTCTATACCGAGGATTCCTGGCCTGACGACGGGGAATATTCATGAGCATGTGAATCCATTCCAAACGCATGCTGGAGAACAACAGTTACAGGTAAGTAACTTGTTCCTTCTCTGTCCTTCCCCGGCAAACAGCGTGTTGTCTCTTTGCCGGTCTTGTGTCTCCGTGCACTGATTTCCAGCTGACAACGTTGCTTTCCCGGTCACCAATAGCCCGAGGGATTCTCCTCCTACTCTCAGCTGTGTTACATTTAAACTTGCGCATTGGGAAAGGGAGTTGTTCTCTACCAACCCGATTTGTTGAAGAACTAGACTGCTCACTTCGGTTTACCCGAGTGATCTTCATCCTCGCAGTCCTCTTCCTCGTTTCAGTGCATGGTTTCAAATGTAATAAGTCAACATCAATATTGGTTAGCTCTTTTCTCTGCATGAATTAACTAGTTCGATTGTTTTCACAATAAAACATATCAGTCCTCTCAGGGCAGATGGGAGGGGAATTTAACTCCTGAAAAGGTCCTGAAGGACTTTCAGCTGTGTTATACCACGTCTCCTGAAGATGATCGTCCCAGTTCCATAAGGGGCTTCCCTTCCCAGCTGATCCTCCCACTGTGCACTACCCCAGGGCTTTTATTGTACTGTGGACACACGCTCTGGCCCCCTGGGAAAGTTCTCACGCTAGAGGAAAAGGGACGACATCCTCAGATTCGTCCCGAGGCATAGTGCAAGGTCTCCACATTTTGCTGAATCACGTTCTTTAGTTAAAACATAGTGTAAAAAGTTCATTGTCAATAGACCATAGTTTTAGATGTAGCAATGTTTACGAACAATTGCTTCACCCTGCTTTTCCCTGCAAACAGATTAAGTGGATGTTGAAGGCCAGATGGGCTCTTGAAAATAAGAACGGCATCATCCACAAACAATGGTAAGGCCCATTTCTTCCCACCAGTCATGGGTGCATCAGTGTCTATTTGTTTAATGGCTTCTGCCACCTCATCGATGTATAAAGGGAATATAAAGGGCGCAAAGACGCAGCCTTCTCTCACACCTTTATTTATAGGGATTAAACCAGTGCATTAATCTCAACGTTTAAATGCATAGTTGTTTGAGTAACGAGAAAATTGCTCCTAATAAATTAAGGGGGATCTGTGGGTGAAGAGCGTGGGGATGGTTTTAAAGGCTGTCTAGAGATCCATAAAGGCCAGAGATATGGTCTGTCTTTTAAGTATTGCATTTGTTTCCAAAATCAAGAATAATCGAAATGCTTGATCAACCTTAGAAACCCCTTTCCTAAAACCAATCTGTACCTCATTTATTGTGTTCTACTCAATGTGCAGGCATCATGAAGTACGACACAGACAACAGACTTCAAGTTTATATAAAAGAAGTTTATTTAATCGAAATGTCATTATGGTTTAAGGCCTCACTTGCCCTATACTAATGTAGGTTTTCCCTACCGGAATAAAACTAAAGAAAGTCTGTGTCAAAGAGTTCAACTTAAAAGTCTGTTCGTGTCCAACACCTATCCTTGCCCTCGCAACTATATTAAACCAATGTGTTGGAATGTCAAACTCAAAAGAAATAGTGTTTAGCTCAAAGTTCTGAGCTTCTTCCAGCTCACAGCTTTCTCTTAGCTCCCCTTCCCCAAGCATAAGAAAGTTCCATGAAAGAAAAGTCTCAAAATGTGCCTTCTTCAGTTCAATGCGATATAGTTCCAGAACAATCCTTGCGGTTCCCTTCCCCAAGTTTTAAGTAGCACAATCCAGAACAAAAAGGGGTCTCAGGATTCTGTCCCCAAGACAAGTATAGTTCAAAAGTGTGGCAATGGTTTTGTTCAGCTGGTGTCATTATGTCTTTAGCTCTCACCAATCAGGATTCTCTGATCTGGGTGTAGTTGTTAGACCACATGGTCCACTGATCACAGGTCATGCAAACCAGGATTCCTGGACTCTTGTTTTTTTTTTAATTGGTTTATGAAAACCTTTACAAAAAAGAAACAAAACACATGAATAAAAAGAACTTCACTGTCCATAAAACAATGTAAAGATATCAGACATTAACATTTCATATTGCAATTACAAAGATTTCTATTTTGCTAACGTCGTATAACCATGACAGAAAAAAAGCAATAGCAAATAAAAAAGCAAAAATGTAAGCAAAAAAAAAGAAAAAGCTCTTTTCAAACAAGAAAGCCAAACATCTATGTCACAAATGTTTGCACACATTGACAAGTTAACGATGACCCTTGTAGAGTTAGTATCGCCCATGTCTTAATACATGTGCCAACCGCCACCCCCTAAGCTGTCGATTTGGGGTTAAGCATTCTTTTTCACAGTTTAACCAAATCAACTTGTCAGTTACACCCATAATTTTATTAAAATAAAAAGACTGTTCATGGTGGAGTGCAGGGCAATCCATAAAAGAATGTTTGGTGCTCTCTACAATCTTGGTATCTTTACAATGTCAACAAGCTGATTCAAGAGGGCCAATGGCACCCCTTCTAGTAAGATCTCCTTGGTGTGTAATAAGTTCCACCAAAGATGTAATATCATCGGTAGTATCTATTAGGGAAGATCAAAAGCTAGGGGGCTACACCACCTCTGTTTGTGTTCGTGAGACAAGTGTTGCAAAGAAGCAAAACCATGCAATATGTCAGTCGTGTTTATCCACTCTTGATCACATACGGCCATTTTGACCTTCGCCGGGCATACATTGGAGAAATCCCACATCTAAATATACATCAAGAAGTATGGATTCACAATTGGATTTCAACCTGGATAAAAATCCACCAGAACATGGATCAAATTGTCACTGACAAACCTCACACGCTTCAGAATAGAGATTGCCCTGATCAGCCGTAAGAACTTTATGATACAATAGCAAGAACTGCCATTGGACATGGCTTTGAGCGAAACTAGCCCTAGTGCAACGAGTACCCCATTCGAATCTCGCAACAATTGTCTCCACATCTTCCCTTCTATAATGTCTAGCCGATGTTGGGATGTATTTGGCCATAACTCCAACCCGTATTCTAGTTTTGGAATTACCTTTGCCTCGTAAAATTGGAGGGTTGCTTTAATGGAAAAACTATAAGACTTAGTTGACTAGTTAGATTTTTAGTTTTCCAAATTACTAAGTTCTGAGTAGCTCCAAAGCTAGGTTTTGAGGAGAAATTAAAGCCTAGGTATATCAACCTGGAGACAACTTCCAGTTCTTTTGACTGAAGCAATCATTTTTTGTTTTTTTTATTTGCATTTGGTTCAGTTACATAAAAGAATTTCATGTAGAACCTTTACAAAAGTTAAAATCTAACATATCATCATAAAAACAGTCATATCAACTACAACATCAATGCTAATTCATTCTCAATGTGTTTACAAAAACTTGCCAACTCATATATTAAAGGTTTATGTGAACCCTGCATCATTCTGGACCACACAACTTCGAGGCAGTCCACAAATTCAACCTTCACAAATTTCATGAGTTTGAGTGTCCTGATGTTCTTAAAATGCGGACAATACAATATAAGATGTTTCAACGTTTCATATGGTTCGTTACATTCATCAAATCGACATCCCACACGATTTTGAAGTTTGTTCGTTTCCCAATTCTTAGTTCTTTCTCTTGTGTGAAATAAGTCAATCTGTAGCGAATATATACCTTTCGAATGTTTTCACAGGGAAACAACAAAACATGGTCATAGCGTGGGATGCGCTGTCTGACATATCGACCATATTCTTTATATAGCTCATAGGTCTTGATTGAATCAATAGTTAAACACCAATCCATTTCAAACAATTTTTTCTTGGCGAAGCACGGGCGATAATGTATATCCTCGACAGTTATATTTACATTATCCAAAATTTGTTGAATTTTTAGATGATAATTAAAAAGGGAATTAGAAGTTTGAGAGCCCAACATTTTGTTCAAGTCCATATACAGTGAGTTTGAAGGAGGATAGTGAATCTTAACATAATTGGACAACTGTCTCCATTTCCAACGAGTTGAAAGTGAAATCAATCCCAATTCATGTCAGATAATAGCATTTCGAACTGACATTGGTAGGAACATTGCAGATTTCAAAAGTGAACCCTGTAGACTGTCAAGGGTAGTTGTCATATCACATAGACAAATGTCTAATGTATACAGTATAACACTTTCAATTTTTAATGTCATAAAATCTATTAACGGAGTTAAAGAGAATTTGCAATATTGGGTGAAAATCCTTTTCATTTGAGACAATAATGGACGCGTCTTATTTTTAATAATTATGGACCATGAGTTAATGGAGTTAAGGGCTGACAAATAATACCCTAAATATATTGCGTTGTTGACACAAGAAAGTTGTGTTTCTGAAATTTTCCATCTAAGATTGCCTCTTTTTGATTTCACTCCAAATGTCATGATTGCAGTTTTGGCTGGATTGGGGGTCAAGTTATGTGCTTCTGCAAAAGTCTCGAATGATGAGAGTTTTGCTTGAAGTCCTGCAGGGGTAGGGTCAAACAAAATAATATCATCGGCAAATGCAATCCATTTCAAATGAATACTCCCAATTTTAACAGAAAACATATTCCCATTTTCCCAATTCTCGCCCAAATCAGAAAGATATAAGTTAAAAAGGGTGGCCGCCAGATTACAACCTTGTTTCAAACCAATTGTTGTACAAATAGGAGGAGTAGTGTCACCTTCTGGACTAATTCTTATTCTATACGATGTATTCTTGTGCATCTTAGTAATCCAATACAACAACGCAGACGGAATCCCTATCTTCATCATTTTCTTCCATAATAAATTGCGGACAACCGTATCAAACGCTGAACTCATGTCGATCATTGCTACATAGACAGGATTAGAATTTTTTTCTTTCACTCCAGCAATAATATGCGACATAATAAAAGCATTTAAAGTTGTGCTCATGTTTTTCCTAAAGCCGGTTTGGTATCTCGAGTATAAGCTGTTGACCTCAATTACTCAAGTTCATTTAAGAGAAGAATAGCAAAAATCTTAGCCTCGGTGTCCTTTAATGATATTGGACGATAATTCTCTGGACGAGATGGATCACCCTTTTTGAATATGGGCACTATGTTTGCAGTTAACCAAGAAGATGGAACATCACCCGTCTTGATAATAATATCAAATTTTTTTTTATAATGTCAGCCCACAACATGGGATCCGCCTTACAAAGACATGGGGGAAGGCCATCAGGTCCTGCAGCTGTTGAGTATGACAGCCTGGAAATAGCCCAGATAATATCACTGCAGCTCCACTTCAATTTTGGAATAGTAGGATAATCCAGAGAAACGTCCGGAATTGATGAAAATTTACAAGGCAGTTGATATTTAACTTTAATAAAAGTTTGCCATGTCTGTTCAGGAATGCAGTTCAGGGAGAACAATGCCACACATTTATTATCAGCTTTCAATATGCGCCAGATTGCACCTGTATCATGGGACGTAATGGCTCGAATTAGTGTGCAGTTCACCTCATTATATCTTGCAATACGAGCAAATCTTGAATTTTGTTTGTATGTCGATAAAATGTTATTCCGCCTTGCCTTAATATCTTCAGTGCCCAATCTGCTTTTCTTTAAATATCTCAACGCCCTATTTTTATCCCTTTTTAATAGTTTGCATGTATGATCATATAAATGGGTGTTTCATGTTGTTTTGTATTTTACCACACCGCTCAAGAGCTAAAGCCACTATTTCAGAATAATGAGTACAAGATATTTCTTCATAATTTCCCCCTGCTCTTCTAATCCTCTCCATCTCTAAGTGTATTTGTTTAACAACAAAGTTACATATCCCACGGTTCCATCTAATGGAATGCTGAGGTCGATTAGTTTCAACAACTGCCAATGTTATATTTGGCATAAGCATTTGACATTTCAGTTGAATGAGAGTAGAGAGTTGTGCATGGTCTCCAATCTCTATCAAGCCTATTGAAAGCGGTGCCATATGCATAATAAGATTTTGAGATACATATATATAATCTATCGTTGAGAACATTGAACCTCTTGCCCATGTTTTTGCAGATTTCAGGTCATTGCTAACCATTAATTCGATATCCCACTCCATAAGAAGTTCCCTAAATTTGGCTCCACTACTGCGAGAAAGAGTGGAAGGTTTAAATGTAAATCTTTCAGTCGGGTCTCTACAGTCACAATTAAAGTCGCCACCTATAATAATTTCACAAGATTGATATCTGCCAGATATATATAATAAACAAGCATCAAGTTCATCCAACATCTCCTCAACTGTTAAGGTGACGGGGTTCCAATATAAAGAAATTATCATTAGTGAGGCGAATCTAAATGAAGGTAGAGTAAGATGTATCCCCAATATACTGGCAGATTCCCAAACCAATTCCGATTGCGCCCGCAAAGATATGTTGACTGCAACCATCAAGCCCCCTGAGGGCCGCCCTTGGAGGGATCTCTTTGCGGGCGAGGAAAAGATCAAATATCCAGGAAACAGAAATGGCTCAGTTTTCATTGTTTCTTGTACCATTATTATTGTTGGTTGATCTTCATGCGTTAGAGCAGAGTGCCACTTCATTAGGTTTGCGTATCCACAAGAGTTCCAAGATATGATTTTCATACTAATATCGTTGGATAGCTATGTAACAGGCAAAGATGTTTTTGGACACAGAATCGCAGTAAGCATAGGTTCCAACCATGGTAGCCCTTTTGTATTGGCTGCTAATTTAAGAATTTCCAACATTCCTCCTTCTAAACCTGTTTCAGTTTGCATACTAGATCTGCCTACTTCTACGATCTTTTCAACGCCCTTACCTTTAGTTTCTAAAAATTCCATAGCATCCAACTCACCATCAAAGGTAAACCACGCCAATCCTTCATTTTTTATTTCCTCACGGCTGAACCAGATAAATTTCATTATAGCCTCGGAGCTCAGATAACAAATAGCCCTGTGATTGTTAACCCTTGCCAAAGAAACTCTTGTGATATATTCAGATGTTATCATTCTTAGTTGAGGTATTTTTGAAAATACAGAGAATACAAAGGATCGATTAATGCAATTGTCCATCAATGCCCTTTCATCCGCCTCAAATCCAATAATATAGTGTCTTTCAGAATCCATTAGTTGAGGCCTAGTAGAGTTTATGTTTGTTACTATGTTTGTAGACATTGGTGCTATCGAAGAGGCCCTAGTAACCACATGAGGAAGTTGTAAGGGCAATGTTCTACTATTACCCTTAGCGTTGTGATTGGTCTCAAGTGAGAGTTCACGCTTGCAATCACATGAATCAATTTCCTTATGTAAGTGGATTATATTAATTTTGTTTTCAGAAAGGGACCTTCTTAAAGCAGGACCATGGATAAATATGTCTGAGGGGTCATTATCCACTTCGTTAGTCGACCGATTCCCAAACAGGGTAGTAGAATATGCCACAGCCATTCCAGTTTTTTTCCCCTGACCATTTAACACCACTAAGTTCTTATTTTTGTCCAATAAACCATTTTCAAGCTTCAAAGAATAATCACATGTTACATTAATTTTATTGCCCTGTCTATTGGCTACTACTAATTGTTTTTCTTTACTCAGCATACTCATTGGTTAAATTTGTTCCCTTATTAGGGACATTTGTACATATCTCACTATAAGATTTCCTTACTGATGTTTGTGAGGAAATACTGGCACCTACATCATGATGTTTCATTTGACTTTTTGACGTACAGGATCTACCTATAGTCGGAAAATATTTACTTAACGTGGGTTTAGCCAAGGTTTTAAGAGTAATTTCTGTGTCAGACTTTTCAATTCCTTTATCATCAAGTACATGATATTTAGGGATAGATGTGCCTGTTTTTTTATATGGTACAGTTTTGCAAGAAGTAATTATCTCAGGATTTGCTTTAGCCAATTGTGTGTTACAAGTTTTAATCATTCCTATATCAGTATACACGTCTTCCCTCGATGTCGGGGAATTACCCAAACCTCCACTACTAGTGTCCATAATTCCATCATTTACAGGTGTGAGGGCATACCGGCTCTCTTTGGACAATTGATCCAAGTCGATAGGCTCCTCATCTGCAATTTCTAGGATAGGAGTTAATTTTATATCCCCTGTCATAGATTCTTTTTTATCTAATAGAGCCTCTCTCCTTCTTTTGGCAAGTCTCTTCACAGCACGCATGTGCATCCTTTTAGCCCGACGAGACATAAAGGTGGGAGATACTTTAATAGGAGGATTTTCATTCTCTACCTTTTTATGTTTTTCAATTTCTTCCAACAAGACGGAAGGACTATCCGGCGGTACTAGGTTAGGAGCCACAGACGATGGACTAAGCGGCATATCTAGAGATGGAGCTTTATTCAATAATTGTGAGACAATTGTATCATTTAAAGCTGTTATCGTTCTTTAATCTCTCTTAAATCGTTCTCGCAATTACACTTCAGAGGTTCGCATGGTACATCAATTATCTGTCTAGCATGATCGAGTTCCTGAAAACCAGGTTGCAAACATTGCATACTTTTCTCATGTCTCATACTAGAGACCTCATTAGTTCTTTGTCCGCGTATCTCATATTGCATTGATCTCAGGGAGTCGATTGCACTAATGAATCCCTCAATTTTGTCCATCTTAGAACATAGGTAATGCATAATTGCCTTTAATTCTTTAAGCTCCAAGTGAGTAAGTTCATGGCCCTTATCAAGAAGATCCAATATTACCACAATCATGTTTGCTTTCTCTAGAGAGCACCAGTATTTTTGTCTTTTGTGTAGTCATCACCAACGCCTTCTCCTTTGCATAGTTAGTGAATGCTAACAACCGTCTACGCATCCCGATCTTCACTTGATCAAATCGCATAAAATTGTTAGCGTAGGCAATCCGTGAGGTTTTTATACTACCAAATTTAGGGGGAATTAGCGCAGCCATATCAAGAGACTCACTAATGTCGGACACATAGAAATTGAAAAGACAGGCAGATGAGACACAATCCTGTCTTAGGCCTTGATATATAGCAACTCTTCACGACAGGTGTCCAGCTTGATTTAATCGAACACAAACACCTGTATTAGAGTATAGACAAATTATTAATTGCAAAAGGCCTGTAGGCATGTCCGATTTGGCCACAGCCTGTTGCAATCCACCTTGTAGGATGCCACAGAGTGGTCTATTGACGTTACATAAGTTCCTTATGTAGCTAGCCCCAGGCAGATTCTTGTAATTCGCCCAAAAACACACCACTAATATTAGTGAAGTTGTGGCGTCGAAAGCCTGTTTGTAAGCGATTCAGTCTGTCCGTCTCTTTTGCCCATCTTTCCAAATGCCCTAAAAGGACACCAGCAAAGATCTTACACTCAACATCCAGAAGAGCGATCAGTCTATACTTAGTCAGATCTCACCTCCCACCCTTCTTTTAGATACAAACTTCATTCGACAGGTTCCAAGATTTAGGGATCACTATTTTATCGATGATGCTTGCAAAAAGGATCGATAATATGGTAGACAATACACATGGATCCTTCTTCAAAAGATCTATAGAGAGGCCATTCGAGACAGAAGCCCCAGAGGATTTAGCTCTCTTAATCATTGTTGTAATTTCGTCTGGGTCTGGCTTTGTAATAGAGAGGCCGACTGGTAGATGACCTTGCACCTCGTTATTAGTTGTCTTTAAAAGATTATTGCGTATAGAGTGGTAAAGTAAGATACCCAGCAAGACTCAGAGACAGCATTAACTTGGGAGCAGATTTGAAGTTGGTCGCTGCTTTAAGTTTCCAAAAAAGGCGAGAATCTTTTCCAACCAATATTGTTAACATGGATTCAGGCTCGTTTTGTAATAGAGCTGCTTTATTTCTTTTGCAGAAATTTCTATATTTCTGCTTTATTGTTTTTAGGTTGCAAATCTTAATTGCGTGTTCACACAAAGACTTCTTTTCCAGCCTAATCGCTCTTCTAAATCCTTGTTTTATTATGACAAGTTGTTCATTATATTTCGTGTAGCTGTCCGCCCGGTTTATCTCTCATTTTCCTCACACCATCTGGCACTATTTTTGACAAAAATAGCAATAAAGTTGCTGCATAATTCTCCACTCCAAAGCAATACGATTTGCTTTCACATGACGATTTGTCCAGAAAGCTCATGAGTTCTTTATTTAATTTCATTGAAGTTCTATAAGACCATCTTACTCTATTGCCTCTGTTATTAGTTATCAAATTAACAGGACCATTGGTATCAGCCAGCATAGGGTACGTTGAAATTTGTCATTACCATATTATGGTCACGCCATATGTTTTCTTTCACTACAAATTCTACACAAACATTAATCTATCGACAGATGTAATCCAAGGTTGTGTAGCTTAACCCTCTATGCCATGTTGGTACATTTTTGCCTGTCAGAGGATCTATGTCATTAACCATAAACAAATCTAGGCCTTGCATAGTAAGGGCCCAATTTAGGCCTGTTGAAGCCTTATCACCCTTTGAAAGGAAATCAGCTGATACTTGTAGTATTGTATTGTATTGTTTACACACGCTCTGTCATGACGAGCAAGGCACGAGAAGAATGCAGGCGAGTGCTTCGTAGAATGCAGTAGACGCGCTCGTCAGGAGAAGCAGAGCGAGCCATTCGAACATCAACATTCAACGTCTGTCAGTTGGCGGAGCTCAATGTATATTTTATCTCCTCCTCATAATATATAGATATAAAGTAATAAATACATTTCCTTACCTCCGTGCGTCGTGCCTTCATTACACTTCAAGTGCTGATACTCTACAAAATTCATCATCTGGAAGAGTATTTGGAGAATCCGCATTCAAGTCACCAGCAACTATGACGCAAACCCCTCCCCCTATTTGACGTTTTCCATCAAAGTATACAACTTTCTAGATTCTTTAAAAAGACATCCAGGTCATCTATGCCTTTGTGCCAATAGATATTAACTAAAAGTATTGGGGCATGCAGTACACCAAGGTACATCTCAACCGCTAGAATCCAATGATTAGTCCACCTCTAGGTCTACCTGTGCCACCTTTTGTAGCAGCTTGATGAAAAAGGGTTGTAGGTCAAAGGTCCGAAAACAAAAGGCTCGAATGCCTTTTTTTCTACGCCAAAAGGACCGAAAAAAGGGTTGAAATTATTATTATTTTTCTTTTAATCCGGGGTTATCCCTCCCCCTAGAGCCCCGGTTTAATTTTTATGAATACACTTTTATGTACACCAAACTTTAAAAATATATAAATAAATAAATAAAGAAATTCAACCTTTTTTTTGGGTCGTTTTGGATTGGAACAAAAGGTCATTCGATCCTTTTGCTTCGATCCTTTGACCGGACACCATGAAAAAGTTCATAGCCATCTATTTGAGGGCAACTAATTAGCCAGGTTTCTTGAAAAAACATGAGTATATTAGCATTCGGGTAAGGCCAACCTTCAAAATTCTTATAAAAATGTACAAACCCTCGAGTTAGGGTACTCGATAGTACCCGCCCGCTGGGCACCAGGACTCAAGTCTTCGGATTTGATCCAGCGGAGCAGAAGCGGGGTAGTCTTAACATGCTTAGCGTGGCTGGACAGTTTCATTTTGAGATTGTTTTGTTGTTAGTTGAGGGAGGGAGGTGTTACACAAGGGTGAGGGAGGGAAGCCTGGTATTATCATATGTAGTCTACACAAGACCCCGGCCGCTGTCCGAAGCGGAGGTGCAGTTCCTCCAAAACCCAAAGGAAAAAACAAGAGATGGCTGGAGACAACAAAATCATGACCTGGACATCCAGTGCCTAAATAATTATGTCAAAAGACATAAAGTCAACACATATTTAAGAAGACATAAAGTGGGGGTCGCATTATTACAGGAGACACACTTCAACGTACAGAAACGAGGGAAGCTGGCTAGAACATGGGGCGTATGGTTCCACATACTCGACATACGCTAAGGGTGTACTCATCTGGGTAGCCCCATCTATCCCCCCTCAAAGATCTAAATACAAAGATCGATGATGAAGGGAGGATGGCTATAATGCGCGGTATATTAGAGAACCGAGAGGTACGTATAATGAATACCTACACACCCAAACATGATGCCACAATATTTAAGTCACTCTACGTGAGACTGAGTCCCTACAGAAATGGAGTTGTGATATGGGGCAGAGATTTCAATTGCACCCTTAACCCCACATTGGACATATCAGACACAAGGTACAAAAGACCAGCCCCACCTGCTAAAGTCCTCGGTACCCTTCTGCATCATTTACAGTTAACAGACGTTTGGAGGTCACTTCATAGGATGCTAGAGAATATTCTCATTACTCAGCTTCACATAAAGTCCACACTAGACTAGATTATTTATTTACAGTAGAGGAACATGTGACAGAATCTACAGAGGCAGAATACCTAGCTAAGGTCCTTTCAGACCAAGCCCCTCCGCTAACAAAATTGAGGGTCACTGCCCCAAAACCGCCTATACCTACCTCGAGACTTAGAAGTGAGTCATTACTGGACAAGGCCTTCAATGAACATATTAGGAAAAGTACAGTAGACTTTCTGGAAGTCAACGAGGGCAGTGTCAACAAAGTGGGCATGACTTGAGAAACATAGGTGGTGATTAGAGGTGAAATTATAGCCACAGCAGGGGATTACAAAAAACCATCACTAAAAGCTAACAAGAAAAGGAAGTAAAACTTGCTGAAATAGAAAGGGAGATGAGCGCTGGGGAGAACCATTTGGAGGAGGAAATCAGATTGAGGCAGGAATGTTTGGCACAATGGGAGAGGTTGGGCAAGTTCAGTTATGTGAAATATCTCGAGAGAAGCCATGCACAAGGGGATAAACCGGGGAGAATGCTTTCTTGGCTATACACAGATAGGAACAAGACATCCCCGATAAACTCCATTAAAGCCCCAGTTGATGGGTATGCAGTGATAAAGTTGTGGCAAAAATTTTGCCAGGACAAAAAAAAATCGCTGTCAAAATGCTGTGGTTTGACCCGTTAAAGGTGTACCCCATAACACCATTTATGCGGAGCGGGAGTTGCGGCGCTCCCCTTTCAATGGTATAATGAATCCGGGGGATGCAGGGGTGTCCCCCGCATCCTTTACATGGATTGTGGCGGCAAAACCACTGCCTTTTTGCCATGATATTTTATGTCCACGGCCATTTTTGCCACGATTTTAACACATGGAACCAGTTGATGTAGAGGAAAATACTCAGGCAGGTATTAACAGGGTGTTTTCGGAATACTACAAGAGCCTATATACAGACCCCCAGACAGATCGAGCAGGCGAGCTGCAAGATGCGCTAGACCTCATTACCCTACCACACTTAGATGAACAGCTAACGAATATGCTGGAAGAGCCCATAACCCCAGAAGAAGTTTTAGCCACAATTAGTGCATTGCCCTCAGGAAAGACCCCAGGCACAGATGGGTTGCCAGGAAAGTTTTATAAGTCATATGCTTGTACTTTAGCGCCACTCCTAGCCAGAGTATTCAATGAAGCCTATGAACTAAAATTCCAACGGACTGTGGGTCCTATAGAGCTCTGTCTTTACTGAAACAAGATAGTAAAATTCTTACAGCAATTCTAGCGGATAGACTTATGAAAGTAATAGCCAAGATTGTACACGAGGACCAGACAGGATATGTACCAGGCAGGAACATCTGGGGGAATCTATGAAGGCTACATCATGTGATAAACAGTACAAAAAGGAGGACACAGCACTGCGCTGATGCTTCATTGGAAACAACCAAAGCGTTCGATTTGGTCCATTGGGACTTGTTGTACGCTACTATGGTAAGGATGGGAATAGGACCGCACTACATGAGGTGGGTGAAGCTAATGTACTGAAAACCTATGGCCAGGGTACGGACGGGATCTACCTTTTCGGATAGGTGGCAGCTACATAAAGGCACAAGACAGGGTTGCCCCCCATCCCCGATGTTATAAATGATTGCAGTAGAACCCATAGCAGTATTCCTACGGCCGGAATACAGTGATGCCGGTATAGAGATTGACGGGTTTAAGCATCAAACCCTGCCTATTCCTGCTGGCAAAATTGGTGGAGTATGAAGATGCAGGGCTGCCGGCCCTACCCCTGCCGTGGTGTAGGAACTCCTTCAGATACCTAGTGTTAAATATATATCACAACCCCAAACATGAGCATGAATTCAACACATCATGGGCGAAAGAGAGCCTGGTTAAATCGATGCAATTCTGGGGTAAATTGCCATTATCAGTAATAGGAAGGGCGGCTCTACCTCAAATGGTAGCACTACCTAGGCTCATGCACTGTTTCGGAAATATCCCATATAATATTCCCAGGAAATTCTTTCTAGACCTCGACAGAGAATGCAGAAGCTTCTTAAGGCAGGGGGGAGGCACCGAGTGGCACTCAACATACTGCAAAGGCCCTACGCGCAAGTCAGAATGATAATCCCTACCTTTGAGCTGTACTTTCTCGCGTGCCAGTTGCAGTATGTGATGCATTGCATTGGATGGCTGATGACCCCACGCCAGAGACATTCCTCCTACAGCCAGCAATAAAAAATACTATACCTGCCAGACTAACTATGGGTCCCTCCAAGGGAACCACACGCTCACCCATACCTAGTGCAGTTAGTTATACAGATATAGCAGAGGACCTGCAAAACCATGGGAATTAAATACCCGGAATCACCACAGACTCCTCTGGCGGCAAGTAGGGCCAGATAAACAGGGATTTAGAGCAAGGGTGCAAGCACATTGGGAAACCTGTGCGGTAGCTACGATAGGAGACTTAAGGAATGAAAATAGATTGCTAGAATTTAAGGAACTGCAGGATTCCTCTGGCATATACGAAGGTCAATCCTGCTGCATATAACCATGCTAAACATAATGAAGAGTAGGTGGCCTACGATAACGGAGGAGGTAGTAGGATGTGAAGATATATAAACAATCATAAACTTCTCTGAGGGGGGGCACGCCGAATCTAGGATATATGAGGTATTAATAGAGTGCAACTCGAAGTGTGAACTGAAATGCAGGAGGGGATGGGAGAAGGAATTGGGGAAACACTTGTGTATAGGCGCGTTATAAATGCCATATCAAGCATAGCCCTATATCACAAAAAAGTCTCCAGAAAGCCTAGACTTCAGCTGCTCCAACTCTACATTCCACAAAGAGCATATCTGATGCCAGCAACAATAGCATAATTCAAAGGAGCGAGTGTTCAGGCCTGCCCTAAATGCAGGGAAGAAAATGTAGGCACGTTAAGCATGTTTTGGGAATGTCAGAGTGCACAGGAATTTTGGGGGATGGAGAAAATAAAGTGACCCCTGAAGATATTAACCTTGACATACAGTCTCTGGAAGCTTGCATATTAGGGCTTTTCAAGAGGAACACCAAACAAAAAGCAATGGGAAAGATCAAAGACCTAATATACGTGCTGGCCAAACGCAGCATGGACATGCAGTGGAAAGCTACAAATGGCCCTAGTATCAACAGATGGTTGGAAGACCTTAGGAAATGGTCGACGGACAAAACGGGGGTCTGGGAAAAAGCACTGGGGGAGCAAAAACATGAACTTGGTGTAGACATTACACTACAGTGGATTGCCCTTACTGTAACATTGCTCGATAGTAGCAAGAGCGGAAGTGCGGCCCTGACTATGCAAGATGAAACCGTGGCGAGCGGGTCACAAAATGGAAACTGAATGTTGCAAGACTATACTCAGGCAGGGGAGAGTGGGGGTTGAGAAGTTAAAGGGGGGGGAGTTGTAGTTGTTCTTTGTTAAGAATGTAATTACCTATGACGCCACATTGGCATTGTTACATATTGAAAAAACCATAAAGATTATTTTTTTTTAAAATGAACAAACCCTCGAGTGTTACAACTAACACATTTGATAGAAAGGTTTTCAGCGTCTACCGCTTGCCGCCTTTCGTTATGTGTTTTCTAGCCCATTCTACTGGGATTGGACCAAATAGACTCGTTTTTGGGATGTTCTATCACCATTTATCCACGTCTATCATTCTTGAACTCTGATCTTACATCACAAGAGCTTAATTTGTGTGCAGAATCATCTATTTCATTTTATGTACACTTTAGCTCATTACAACATTTGACACTGAAAACCAATCCTTCAAATTTGACTTTTTCAGCTAGAACTAAACCCAGAACTAAACGTGAACAGAAATGGATAACACATTTGTCTGATTGCAATTGATTGGGAAAATAAATTCTTTCAATGTCAAAAAAGGAAATTGAGTGTAGCGTAGGGATTTCTGGAAAAATAGTTAGAACATTCGACCTATTTAAGCAAACTTGCAAATCCCCAGGAAGTTGACAAGTCATATGCAGTTTTTTTGTATCTTTTTTGACTTGCTGTGGAAACAAATTTGCAAGTTGCAGAGGGGGAGAGTTATCCGTTGTTAATCCTGCGGCTCCTTCATATATAGAAGAGAGAATCAGTGAGAGAAGGAAGAGACATATCAATGGATGTTTCTCTAGGGTGGTAGGTGAGAGGTAATTCCCCGCCTTTTTCTCCACGCAGCCCACTACAGGACAATGACACTTGCCTGTTAGAGGAACTAGGAGTCTGATTTAAATCTTGTTGGTGATTAGCCACCCAAATCGTTAAGCCCACAGCGGTTCTGTTATCAGGAACGTCAGCCTGGCTTGGTTTCTTAGTCGTAATGGTAATAAAGTGTCAACCATGATAGTATGAGGCAAATACAGCTTGTCAAGAAGGGACTGCATATCAGCGTTAACTTTAGCTTGGGAAGGACAGTCACCCCTCCCGAGTCAATAGGCAGACAAAAGCCTCTGGATACACCACTTCTCTCAGCTTTGCCAGCCGTGTCAGTAGTTTGACAGGTCACACTTATGGAGGTTATCGTAGTTGACCGCATCGGTAGCCATAATAACGGATCCACTTTAGTGTTGGATGTCACCTCAATCGTTGATTTCTCTGCTTGTATTTGAGCTTTGTTTCCTAATTGCGAGCAAGATTGCGTGATCACTGACTTAGTGAATGACTCTGTTATCATATTAGTTTGTACGCTGACAGAAACCGAATTAGGTAGGTCACAAGAACTTGTAGCCTTTGATTCTTGTTTTTGCAAAACGACCGCTTGACTCGATTCAACTGAGGGTAACGTCGGAAGATTTGCGTTGAGCAGCATATTTAGTAGAGAAAGGCAAAGTTCCTTAAGACAAATTTGTAAGAGTTGTAGAAGTAGCATCACAGTGAGAGTGAAGGTTAGTAATTTTTCTTTTCCCCAAAAAAGATTTTACAATTGGTGGAGCTTTCGTTGACTTTTTAAAAGCTATTTGTTTCTTAGTTAAGAGTTTAGAGGTCATGCGTCCCTTTTTCATTTATTTAGATTGTGACCCATTCCTTAGAACGTTTAGTTTTCTGCACGGTTGTTTACCCGAAAAAAGATTTTCTTCAGGATAACTTTTCAACACCAGCACACATTTGGAATCACAGCACCCTGATTTTAGCTTGTTGATTCAGCCAAGATCATAGAGTCATCCAAAATAATTAAATCAGGAGCCTCTTCTTGCATTTCTGGGAAGCGAACGGGAAGAAGCAATGAAAGCGGACATAACATGTTTCCCATCAGATCCAACTTCCGAGCAATGGCGTCCAAGTAGTTTGAATGGTCCTTCACTTCCTCATATATTTGTCATACAATGCAACAAAGGAACGGAGTACCATATTCAGCGCGTAGACCGTTGGAGGTCAGGCGTATTCTTTCGTCCAGTTGCAGTAATGTATGGTGTAAGCCAGCTCTGTCATTGTTAAAGCTGCAAGGATCAGATTCTGCTGTCACATGAGTCCCATTGTTTGCCTCTAACAGGTTAGTTAAGGCAGTTGGGGAATCAGAAGGAGAGCCATCTGTAGAAGGAGGTAGTGAAAGACTTGCCATTATTGGGAATGGCGCTGTGGCCAATGGTGCACTAGATAAATCACATACCATGGGAATGATCAATCTCCTCAACATTTCACAGTTTTTCAAATGGTTTAATTTCAGTACTAGAAACAGATTTTTGAAAACATGAGTAAATGGATTCTGTCCCATTTGGTGATTTCTTTTATAATCTTTTATTGTATGGATTATTTGAGTCAGAAGACTCAATGGTTTTTGTAACACTCCTTTGCAACTGAGGTGGCAGAACTCATTGCCTAGATTAGTTAATAATTCTGCAACAATGGCGTCTTATTGCAAGGAAACACAATTAGATTTCAGTTTATAGTGATCCTTAAGATAAGTTTGACCTCTGTTTGTACTGGCAGGCAACTTCACAGAGTCTAGTTTGGGCGTTCTTACGGTATGCTTAGGGCCCCCCTGACTTATCAGACTGGTCCGTCCCATAGATATAGTTGTATTTATTGCTGCAAGGTAGTAAGCAGAGCAGTACCTGATGAAGCAGGATTCGTTGATCTCGGCAGATCTCAAACCGCAGACCGCTTAACTTGTCGGCTGCTTCGCGGATTCCTGCGGTATTTGTGGCAAAGTCAGCTAGATCAACAAAGCGGAACAGCAACCACACCGCCGACCGCTTCACTTGTCAGCCACTGGACTCTTATTGGGCTGGTTTCAGGGTTTCCTTCACTTTCACCATTCCGGGTCCTCTGCTCTAGGCGCAGCTATCAGACCACACGAGCCACCCATTGCCCAACATATAAGTTACTTACTTGACTCTGCTTTGTTGGTCTTTCGGCTTTTAGGGTGCAGTCTTATATCCTTTGGCTTCTCTTGGATTGCCTTGTGGCCCTGCAACAATGTATCACACACCCTTTGTCAAGTAGCGGTCTTGCCACACTGCATTCATTCATTAATGTTCATTGTTCACGCTTTCTTTAGTCCTTATTGTGGTCAATTGTAAGGTTAGATGTAATTCACTGTGCAACACTGCTTTACTCTGATTAGCATTTAAATCCAAAGTTCAAAAAGTATTCTGATGTTTCCTAATCAAATTCAAGTTGGAAAGTACACTTGAACTGTTTCAAGTTAAAGATGTTTTAAAGTTCATAATTTGTTATATTTGTTTACATCAATGAGAGGTTTCTCCATAATGCAGTTTTAAAAAATCACAGGGCCTGATTCATGGAAGTGTTTTATAATGGCGCAATCCCATAGGAAAACGTTCCATGAATCAGGCCCACAGTCTCATATAGGTCAGTATTCAGTATATTTGTATTTCCGTTTACCTCAATGAGATGTTTCTTCATAACGCAGTATTCAAAAATCAAAGTCTCATATTGGTCGGTATTCAGTATATTAGTATTTTCCTGTTATGTTAAGTTTTCATATAGTTTGGTATTCAGTATACCTTGGTTTCTTACAAAGTTAAGGTTTCACGTAATATTAGATTTTCAAAAAGTTCAACAATTAATGTGTGGACGGGCACTTTCCTGCGGTCCTGTTTGAAGCTCCTTGGTGCTTGCATGTGTCTCTGACACTCACCGGTGGTTTGCTCCTGCTGCCTGTGGGTCGCCCTGGAGCTAACTGGTGTTCACGTGTCCAGTTGACACTCACCAGCGATTTGTTCCTCTTCCCGGCCGCTTCTGTGGTAGTTCCCACCCCGCTTCTGGATAGGGGACAGCGCTGATGCGTGCCTTGCTTGGCTTGCTGCTCGTGATGAACGAAGACAGCATTCTGTGAGGTCTTGGTTTGCCGGCGTCCTGGTCTGGGTCACCAGTCCCTCCACGGTGGTCCCCCGGATCCCTTGCTGGTCTCTCTGCTTCTCCTTCACGGCTCTCGTTTCTCCTTTACGGCTCTCTGATCTTATTCTCCCGGCAGGCTCTCTCTTCTTATATACCTGTTGCCCTCTAACAGTCTGCAGGTCGGTCAAGTTAATTGAACCTGCCTAAACATAGTTAGGCAGACGTGCCTGACTTTCCCAGTGTTTGGGATGCAGCGTCAACGTCTCAGTACCTAAGTGGTGAAGAGGAGTAATATTCATTGCTCTCCGTTGCCTTTTCGTATCAGTACTGTCAGGTGTTGTGTGTGGAATCATGAGAGGAATTGGCTTGTAACAGCCGAAAAAGGTTGTGGGAGGGTTAGGTTGACTATTGCTAGGAAAAGGGGGGATACCATGTCTCACCTAGGGGCATCCCATTCCCAATCCTCAAGGACCCTCCACTCAGGTGATCCTCCCTCGCTTTTTCACCCCCAGGGTCAGGATCCAAAAGCGATGGCCTTTCCCTGGCCACATGCATAGAGGAGACAAGGGGAGTAGGAGTGAGACTACGCTCAGGTTTCTCACATCAACCATCAATTCTTCATGTCTGTTTAGGATAACTTTAGAATATACCTTATACAGGCTGTCCAAAACCGAGATAGGATGGTAGTTTGAAGGCAATATATGGTCGCCCTTCTTGAATAAAGGAATGATGATGGCTTCTCTCCAACTACTTGGTAGAATATGCGTACTATTAAGTTGGTTAAAATATTTAGTCAGAAAGGGAACTCAAATAACGGGATCCTGCTTGGGGAAGGTAGTATGGTCCTCCTGCCTTATTGCTACAAGCCCCAAGGCTTTCCAGACCACTCCATGAGAAAACTCCAGAATTATATTGGCCGTAATTCTTGGAGTGGGGGGTAACCTATCCGAGGTTAAAATATCTTGTTCCAATTAATAGTCCATGTCAGTGACGACATGGTCAGGGTGACTTATAGGCTGAACATTTTTCGGGGTGTAAGTGCGACCAAGAAGTCCACCATTTTTAAGATCCTGCAGGTTTCAACATTTTCAACGTCACTAGATCCACTTACTTCAGTCATATTATATAGCTTTCTAGTGCCTTGCTATGATCAGGGCTAACAGGCTCTATCAGGATAGGAACTATACAGACCAGGACTAGATCTTTGTCATGCTGAACCCACCTCCTGACTTGGTTACTGTAAAGACTGGAGCGTGGTATCTGTACTTCTGCCCACTAAATGGTTGGGATGGAGGCACAGAGCACCCCAGCCAAGGTTCGCTAATGGTAGCTACGAACGAGCAACCAAGGCTGAGACTCAAGGGAGTTGATGAAGGCTGGTTCTTAGGTCCAGTGAATCCAAAACTCCCCATAATGCAATGTCCACACACTATGTTAGGTGATAACACAGTCATTTTATTAAAAGATAAAGTCAGGTAGATATACACAAATAAATAAGACTCACTTTGTACTAGAAATCTATTCAGGTCATTTAAATGAATGAATATATAGAGTGTGCTGTTACCTTTAAATTCAGTTATAATGCACCCAACTGCTGACAGTTATTAGAAAGCATTTAAATTATGAGGCAAGGGTTAACCTCATGAACATTACTGTGGGATGGCAGGTAATGCGTAGAACATAGGCAGGATGCTTTCTTAGTGTAAAAAAGCAATACTGTGTGAGGCTTCCCCTCCCCACCTGGGCAACCTGTAAGGAAAAGTGAAGGTATACTTTATGTTGTATATTACAGCCCAAATATGTTCATTAATAGGCTTATTCTGTTTCTGCATGCGCCCCCACCCCCAAAGTACCTGGGAAACCTCAGGTTAACAGGGTGCAAGAAGAATCTGGACCCCCGGATGAAGGATGGAATATGTTCTTTCCAGTCACAGTACCTTGGGTGCCTTGGAAGGCAAAGTGGCACAGTTTCGCTGCTTTACTGGACGTTGCCCCTCGAGGATGGGACCCCCCCTTGGAAAAAGGAGTCGCTGGACATCGGTGTCGAGCAGGCAAAGGGGACCCAGCCATGTTGCGAAGTCAGCAATCCAAGTCTGTTGTAGTGGTCTCTGTTGTTGGGTTGCTGCGCTGGCTGTGGATGTACCACGAAGATGACATTTGCTGTGGACCTTGACAAGGCTTGGACGAAGAAAAGTCCTTTGGTGGTTGTCAATGACTTTCGGTGACGGGAGCAGTGCCAGTAGAAGGTGTTGGCTTTCAGTATTTTGCAGTTAGTCGCCTTTCGGTTCTTCTGTGCTGCAGCCGCAACAGTTACTGGAGAATCCCAGATCCGTCAGTAGCTGGACGGTCGTCTCTGTGTGTCCGTCGGCCAGCTCCCATGAGTGGGCGCAAATCAGCCACTCATCCAGGTACGGGTATATATTTATGCCCTGTAGATGCAGATGGGCTGCCACTGGCCCCAGGCATTTCGTGAACACTCTGGGGGCTGACTTCAAGCCGAAAAGTAGAGCCTTGAACTGGTAATGCAGTCCCTACACCACGAAACGTAGAAACTTCTGATGCCTCTTGTGAATGGGGATGTGGAAGTAGGTGTCCTCCAGGTCCAACAACGTCTACAGGGCTCCTTTTTCCAGTTGGCCGAGCACGTGTTGCAACGTGACCATCCTGAACTTTTGGGACTTTAGGTTTTTGTTCAGACGTCGTAGGTCTAAGATGGTCCTGTAGCCCCCTGTCTTCTTTCTGACCAGAATGTATCTGGAATAGACTCCGGAGCCGTTTGGGAACTAGCTCTATCGCCCCTTTTCGCAGCATGGCCCGTACTTCTTCCAGTAGCTGACGGATGTGCTATTCCTGACGGGTAATTGGAGTGATCCGCGGACACCCGATTTGAAACTCCAGGGTGTGTCCTTGGGTGAGAGCCTCCAGCACCCATCTGTTAGTGGTTATCTTTTTCCACTCGCTGATGAAGTTCGTCAGCAGGCCTCCCACCGGGGTGCACGAGTGGGGGGCCGACGTCCCGGACATTTCAGGCTTGCTTCAGCGTCCTGCCCTGCAGGAGACGGCGACGCTGTACTCCACTACCGTAGGCCACGGGAACAACCTCCGTAGGCTTTCTGAGCTGTGGATCTGAAAGGCTGATGGTACTATGTGGAGAAACCTTTTGAAGGCCTGCTCGACTTTCCGCTAGAGGAGCGAAAAGGAGAGTGGTGCTGCTTGCGAGTGCCCAGGGAAAGGGCTGTCTCTGTATCCGTTTTGATGGCCGGCAGAGACTCGTGGACCACTTTCCCAAATGGATTCTCTCAGTCAAAGGGCATGTCCAGCAACTTTGCTTGGACCTCCTAACGGAAATGTGTGGCCTTCATCCAGCCTTGGTGATGAAGGCAGACACCATTCCCCATTTGCCGGAACCCAGTGTCAGCGACGTCCAATGCCACTTTGATGGCGTGATCAGACACTACCTCCCCTTCCTGGAAGAGAGCGATTGCCTCCATCTTCTTATCGTCGGGGAGGAACTCCAGAATAGGCCCCAGCTTGTAATACAACTCCCTGTCGTACCTGGCTAGGATCGCCAGTGCGTTGGCCCCTTGATAGCGGCCGCCGCGGTGTGAATCACCTTCTCTCCCATGGCATCCATCCTCTTCCCCTTGCTGTCCGGAGGGACCGAAGACGAGGACGGGTTGGCCAACCGTTTCCTCGCGGCAGCCGATACCACCAAATTTGGCGATGGCTACAACCTCAACCACTTGAGGGCGGAGTCAGGCACCCAATATTTCTTCTCAAGCCTATCCCGTTTGGCTGGAGCGTGCAAGGGTTCTTCATGAGAGCCATGCTCTCTTCCCAAACGTCGTCCAGAAGGGGCACCACCATGATCGTCTTCCTCTTGGCCTTGCGCCTCTGGTACAAGAAGCCCTCCTTCTTGGTTTCCTCAGGCACTAGCTGGAATAGCTCAGAGGTTCTGGAGATCATGGAGTGGAAGGATCCCACCTCATCCGGTGGGGGCACCCTATGTGGGGCATCCAAATGTGGAGATTCACCATCTGCTGCAACAATATCCTCGTTGTCATCCATCATCGTAGCCGTATCCATCCCCGTGTCTGCTGGGGGAGAAGGGACCAGACGTGTTGGCAGAGGTTGAAATGGGGCGTCGGATGACGCTTCCTCTTCTTCGCTGGAGGCTGATCGGGGACTCGGGGGACCACAAGAACCGCAGCCGGAGGCATCCTCATCTGGATCTCTGACACCAAGGTGTGCAGGGTCGACAGACTATCCATGGAAATGTCCCTCGGCTGAGAAGGTAGAGCAAAAGAACTAGGACCAGCGCCCTCGTCCTCCTCTTCAATGTCCTTGTGGACTGTGTAAGGACTGCTGGTCTTCCGTGGACGATACCTCCATGGTTTGGGCGACGGCCTGGAAGGGCTGTTTTAGGGCCTCCTCGCACCCCCTTTGCCTTTGCCGGTTGAGCCTGCTTGGGCTATAAGGCCGCCTTCTCCTCTGTCCGCAGCTTCTCATATTTCTCACATAGTTTAGCCGGGGTAGATGACTTCCTTTTCGAAGTGGAGGTTGATTGCCGGCTGGCAATGGAGGTGGAAGGTGATGTCGATAGCGCCCTTTCCACCTTGGGGCCCGCTTCCCCAGCGAACCCGGTGGACTCATTGCGGTTCTTGGCCTTATGTTGGGCCCCCACGGATGAGGTGCCCTCAAAGGATTTAGAAGACCGCTCCTCGAACCAGCCGGTCCTGGGTGAGGCATGACCCTGCTCAGCACAGGTCAGAGGCCTTGGCGTTAAGTCACATCGCCAGTCTACTATGCCTGTCCTTCGTCGTCTTCTTGGAGAAAGCAAGGCATATCTCGCACTCCACCTCCTTGTGGTCTGGGTGCAGCCAGTAGAGGCATTGCAGGTGCTTTTCGTCCACAAACACATTCCGTAGCCGCATTTGGTGCAGGGCCTGAAGAGGGACCTTCCCTCCTCCTTCTGCTTTGTCAGGGTCGGAGGGTGCGAAGTAGGCCTAAGGGCCTTCTAGAATCTTCAACGATTTTCACCTTTGAGGGGCGCAGAACTTCACCGACATGTACCCGCTGGCAGATGAAGCAAAGAACACACAGGCTTCCTTGAAACAAAAATATAACTTTTACCGCCAAAAACACGAGAAAGAAAACCTACAAATAGCTCAGAGAGCAAACTTGAGGACTCCCAACACTGAAGCGTGCAGTAAAAATCTGAAGATGGCTGCCAAAGGAGGGGCTTAGGGAGAGGACTGTCATTGGATAGAGGCAGTATGACCCAGAGGACAGTGATTGGTTTAGAGGAGAAATAGAGTTTTATTGTCTATTTATATAGCGCTCTCTCCCCACTTGTGTGGCCTCAATGCGCTTTTTTCCACGGTTGAACGCCCTTAGTGACCGTAGTCGGTGTGGTTGGAAAGTTCTAGGGGGTTTAGTTTAGTAGGTGCGTGTGTGCATGTTGCCGTTCTATGACTTGGGTGGCTGCAAGGCGCGACTAAGCAGCCCAAGAGAGGACAGACATATGGGTGGGTGCTGATTGGGGTTAGAGATAGTTTGCTATTGTTGAGAGAGTCTATGTGTGGCCAGCTATACCAAAGTCCTTTCGGGTGGTGGTTGCCGTATGCTAGTGGCAGAGGTGTAGAGGTACGTCAGATGTTTCAGTCTGGGCAGCTATGTGTGCAAGTGAAACTGTTTTTTCTTTTACCGAGGATTCTCAGCCTGACGACAGGGAATATTCTTGAGCATGTAAATCCATGCCAGTCCCCATGCTGGAGAAGGAATATGCACCTACACACAATCATAATAGCATAAAACACTAAAATGTGTGCATTAAAACTGAACAACAAATACAAGAAGTGTACACAATAACACACAAATACACAAAAAACATCATTTCCAGTATCTGAATGATCTGGTTAACACTAGTATGGATTTACAAAACACAATTATCATGCTGTGCTTGTAGCCCAACTTATATAAGTATCTGTCCTTTTGAGGCTTAAATCTGCCGGAAATTCATCAGGGGCACTATGAATCCAATGTGTATCTTATGGTGGCTGGTGGCTGATTGCAGCCCTCTATCACCCTGGTGTTGCTGAGGATCCCTACTGGGATAAAGACACACATTTAGTACACTGTACTGGTCTTATTACTAGACCTCATAATATACCCTTTTCCCAAGGGTAGTCAGTTATACTCAATCATAATATACCTGGGTGGTATTGCTGAATAAACTTCTAAGGACCACCTGCAACCATTTGTGTTGCGGTTTGCTGACTTCCTGATTTGAGAAGTAACAGCTTATTTTCCTCTTGCTAACCTGGAAGAAAAAAAAAAATCTTTATAGATGTCGGTTCACGTATGACCTACTATTTATCTCATATGTGTTCCACTCTTACCTTTAACGGTAGCTGGAGCTCTATCTTTATTGCTGCACATAGTCTCTCAAAAGTACTTAATCTCTCACCCGTGCAACGGCAAAATAAATCTGATGTGCCTATATAAAAATATTAGCGCATGGGGGAAAAAAACGTCATGGTTGAACAATGACAGAGCTTGTGCCACTGGCATAATCTGAAGGAGAAAGGTTCAGGCTGAGAGGGTTTACACAATTTTGCAGAGGCAGGGCACATAATGGCTAATATGGCTCAGTAGCAAAACAGGTGAAGAAGACCTGATGGGATATATGGGTACTTGGAAGCTACAAGGCTAGAAAGGGCATACTGATCTAAAGCCAGGTTGTAACTGGACCATTGTGGCATAGGGCGGACATCCAAGAAGCACAAAAGGCATGAATGCGTGATTGGAACAGCCAAAACAAGCCAGACGAGCAGAACCAGTGTGGCAAAACATTTGGATACAATGCATAGAGTAATGATGGGAGAATGAAATTAACTAAACTATACAGGTCTGAGTCATGGAAGGAAATCACATACTCCTAAAGGACTGGGGCCATGCCTCCATGCCTCCATGTCAGATGGGCTAAAAGCACTTTGAATGTTCAGAACTTCAAAAGACCTATGGGAAGTAGGACACAAGCATAAGGTTTCTCAGTGAACATTCATTCATGTTTTGAGGTTTCACTGGCGCATTGGCATTTTTGTAATGAAGATTCAGGGTTTATTTCTCCAAGAGATGTTTCTGATATTAATATTGTGGTGCTCTCAGGACACTGAATGAGACCCTTGTGTAGAGCGGGCAGGTGCCTGCCAGAGCCCAGTGTAATAAAGACAGTGGTAAGCAAAACTGCCCGCAGTTGGAAAAAGCTGATGTAATGAAGTAATACTGTTGAGACTTAATGCAGATGATATTCCCTTCTGATCACTACTTAGACTGCTGAGCTTTCTGTGAAAGTGTAATCGTGTTCCAGCGGTGTCAATTGTGGCTCTGAGGTATTGAATGCTCTGCACCGAGTGGAGTAGTGCTGATTGTCTTACTTGGTTGTTTAGATGATGCCTTGAATACTATTCATTCACGATCATGGTGGTGCCCCTTCTGGACGACGTTTGGGAAGAGGGCCTGGCTCTCATGAAGAACCCTTGCACGCTCCAGCCAAACGGGATAGGCTGGAGAAGAAATATTGGGTGCCTGACTCTGCACCCAAGCGCCTGAGGTTGCAGCCATCGCCAAATTCGGTGGTATCGGCTGCCGCGAGGAAACGGTCGGCAACGCGTCCTCGTCTTTGGACCCTCCGGACAGCAAGGGGAAGAGGATGGACGCCATGGGAAAGAAGGTGATTCACACCGCAGCGTCCACTATCAATGCGGCCAACGCACTGGCGATCCTAGCCAGGTATGACAGGGAGTTGTGTTACAAGCTGGGCCTATTCTGGAGTTCCTCCCCGACGATAAGAAGATGGAGGCAATCGCCCTCTTCCAGGAAGGGAAGGTAGCATCTGATCACGCCATCACAGTGGCATTAGACGTCGCTGACACCGGGTTCCGGCAAATGGGGAACGGTGTCTGCCTTCATCACCAAGGCTGGATGAAGGCCACACATTTCCGTTAGGAGGTCCAAGCAAAGTTGCTGCACATGCCCTTCGACTGAGAGAATCTATTTGGTAAAGTGGTCGACGAGTCCCTTCCGGCCATCAAAACGGATACAGAGACGGCCCTTTCCCTGGGAACTCTCCAGCAGCGCCACTCTCCGTTTCGCTCCTCCAGGGGAAAGTCGAGCAGGCCTTCAAAAGGTTTCTCCACATCGTACCGTCAGCCTTTCGTAAAAAAAAAACACGAAAAAACATCCTGCGATGAAAGGGCGTCGTACCGTCGCGGATCGCTCCACTTACACGTCAGGAATAGCACATCCGTCAGCTACTGGAAGAGGTACGGGCCAAGCTGCGAAAAGGGGCGATAGAGCTAGTTCCCCAACGGCTCCAGAGTCTATTCCAGATTCTTTCTGGTCAGAAAGAAGACAGGGGGCTAGAGGACCATCCTAGACCTACGACGTCTGAACAAAAACCTAAAGTCCCAAAAGTTCCGGACGGTCACGTTGCAACACGTGCTCAGCCAACTGGAAAAAGGAGCCTTCTAGGCGTCGCTGGACCTGGAGGACACCTACTTCCACATCCCCATTCACAAGAGCTATCAGAAGTTCCTACGTTTCGTGGTGCAGGGACTGCATTACCAGTTCAAGGCTCTACCTTTCAGCTTGAAGTCAGCCCCCAGAGTGTGCACGAAATGCCTGGCGCCAGTGCCAGCCCATCTGCATCTACAGGGCATAAATATATACCCGTACCTGGATGACTGGCTTATTTGCGCCCACTCATGGGAGCTGGCCGACGGACACACAGAGACGACCGTCCAGCTACTAACGGATCTGTGATTCTCCATTAACTATCCAAAGTCCTGCTTAACGCCATCCCAGTATGCGCTGTTCCTAGGTGCCAGAATCAGTACAGTGTCTTGCCTAGCGTCGCCCTCGGAGGAGAGGGTAGCAGCCATTCAAGGAAAGGTGCAACGACTGTCGTTGACAAAGACAGCCACAGGGCGGGCCATCAAGTCATTACTAGGCATGATGTCTTCCTGCATCTACCTCATCCGGCTCTGCAGGTTGCATATGCAACTTCTTCAGGAATTCCTGGACGCCCGCTGGATGCAGTTTCCGGAAGCTTTACGGACAAGATCTCTCAACAACGAGTTCCGTCAGGCGATAGGATGGTGGGGTGTCCACTCCAACATCACCCAAGGCATGGGATTTCAGAACCCCCATGCCAGGGAACGGTCACCACGGATGACTTCTGGAAGGATGGGGAGCGCCCACCGGATGCCTGCATGGCAGATGCCTGTGGCTGCCGGAGGAAAGGGACCTTCATATCAACATCCTGGAGCTACAGTCAGTGTTCTGAGCCCTCAAGTCGTTCCTACCATCTCTGAAAGGCAAGGTGGTGAGGATCTTTACAGACAACAACACCACCATGTTCTACATCAGAAATCAGGTGGGCACTCAATCCCTAGCGCTCTCCAGAGAAGCGCAGGACTTAATGCGCTGGGCCGTCGGACAGGGGATGTTCCTCGTCCCTCTCCACCTGGCGGAAGTCAAGAACACCATCGCAGACTCCCTCAGCAGGGAACTGCGCTCCTACCACGAGTGGGAGCTTCGTCAGGTTCAGGTGGATTGCCTATTGGTCAAATGGGGCAATCCCCAGATAGATCTGTTTGCGACAGTGGTGAACTGAAAGTGCCAGATGTTAAACAGCAGATTCCACCCGCCGAGGAGCCTGGGGGACAGGTTCTTCTTCCCGTAGGAAGGGCTGTTTCTATACGCATTTCCTCCGTACCCTCTCCTGCTACGAGTCATCAACACACTCAGTGTTCATGCAAGGTGATACTCATCACCCCGGCGTGGCCCTGGCAGATTTGGTATACGGAGCTTCTCATCCTGTCAGCGTCGCCTCCGGTCAAGCTGCCAGTGGTTCCGGATCTTCTCACCAGAGAAGGAGGCGCAATCCTTCATCACGACCCAGTATCGCTAAACCTGAGGGTTTGTCTCCTGGGAGGTCCTCGCCAATGCCATGGTGTCGCCGACTTTGATGTGCTATGGTTACAAGTGTAAGCGCTTCGCTATGTGGTACCGGTCTCTGAAGATTCCCCCTCTCAGGGTCACGGGCCGCAGATCCTTCCATACTTGCTATCGCACCTAGAAACACTTGTGTGCAGGCGCGTTATAAATGCCATATCATATTCTTGGCCAATGCCGGACTGGCGCACGCCTCTATTAAGTTGCATCTGGTGGCTATCTCCCGCTACACCAGGTCTCCAGGAAGATTTTGCTTCTCAAAGGACTTTTTCAATCTTTCCCACCGGTGAAGGCACCTGCCCCGGCATGGAAACTTAATGTGGTTCTTATGTGGCTAATGGGGGCGCCGATCGAGCCTTTGCATCAGGCCTCACTCAAGTTCCTCTCGTGGAAAACTGTTTTCCTTGTGGCCATCAACCCTGCTAGAAGGGTAGGTGAGATCCAGGCCCTATCCTACAAGCAACCATACCTGACTTTCTACGAATCGAGAGTGGTGATGCGTACGCACCCCTCTTTCATGCCGAAGGTTCCATCGGAATTCCACCTCAACAAGCCTTTGGCGTTACCTGCTTTTTTTCTGAAACCTTCGTCGCCAGCGGAAATGGCCTTGCCCTCGCTGGACATTGCTTGTGTCCTGAAGTTCTGCGTGACACACACAAAGAGTTTTCGGATGACCTCACAACTGTTTGTGAACTTTGGTCCTGTGAATCATGGGAAGGCCTTACCGAAGGCTTCTATTTCAAGGTGGCTCTCTGGCTGCATCACGCACTGTCCTCGGTTTGCGAACCGACCGCTGCTCGGCAGTCCGAGAGCCCACTCCACCAGAGCGACCGCTGAGACGACAGCGTTCCTGTCTGGTGTGCCCCTGCTGGACATCTGCAGGGCTGCTACGTGGAGGTCCACGCACACCTTCACGACGTTCTACTGCGTCGACAGGGATTCCAGGGAGGAGTCCATACTCGGCCAAGCAGTGCTACGCATTCTGTTCGCTTGAGGTCAGACTGTTCCGGAAGTAAGAATGAAATGCTTCTGTGGAGCATTGCCACCTCCTGTGGTTGTGTAATGTTGTACTGCTATGTATTCGTTATTCATGAGCATGTGAATCCATGCCAGACCCCATGCTGAAGAAGGTTTAAGTTACTTAACTGTAACCAGTGCTCCAAATAGGATTTGGAAGTGAGAGTATTTAACTCCCTATTTATTAAAGTTGGGAGTAAAATGATTTTTAGAGAGTAAAAATGTAAGTCCAATTCCCAATGAGAGTACTTTATAAGTGATTAAACTATGTTTTAAATGAAAAACAGAAATGTTTTTGTAATATTTCTTTCTTTGCATCTAGTTATTCACGCACATTAAAAGATACATGTTTACTTCTTACGATCAGGCAGTTAAAATAGTAGTTTATTCCTGTGGTACTATTGGTGCAAACAGTTGTGAGGGTGAAAGCAGGGGTGCAAGATTCTACATGTCTTTTTCCTATTTTTTGTTGGGGGTATTTTTACTCCCTATTTTTGTTTTTGGGGAGTAGAAGTGGCAGGTACACCCCTTATCTGTAGGACTGCCTGTAACTATAGTTCTCCTGCATGGGTCTGGCATGGATTCACCTGCAAACCCTCCCTCCGTCCCCTCTGCGGCTCTTCTTGGTCACACTGTCGCTTTACGTGCTTACCAAATCTGAAGATGGCTGCCAGAGGAGGGGCTTTAGGGAGGGCACTGGCATTGAATGGGGGCAGTATGACTCAGAGGACAGTGATTGGTTTAGAGCCGGAATACAGTTTTTAAGTGAAAGTGAAAGGTTTTTTCTTTTACTGAGGATTCCCAGCCTGACGACGGGGAATATTCATGAGCATGTGCATCCATGCCAGACCCATGTTGGAGAACAATCGTTTGTTCTCCATTTCTATAAAGGACATTGCTGCCTCTCTTGTCCAGGTGTTTGAGTTACCTCCAGCAACTGCAGTTCAGCAGCTGGTTTGGAAGCCATAAATTGCTGATAACTGGCCACTGGGCAGAATGGAGCCGCGGGTGAGTGGGTCTGCGGCTGACCAATCACATACTGGTAAATAGAATAGATGGAATGTTTTTTGGAGGTCCACTTAAGTCTGCTGCCACACTTGCCAGGATATCCGTATTTCCTATGTCCATCTGTGAGGTATTTTCCAGGCATGGGGCTGCTCCACTGGGCCAATAACCCGTGGCCCAGTTGCACGGATGGCTTTTTTGGGGTGCCGATCAGCTGCATGCAAGAACACCAGCAGGCCATCCGAGCACTTAAGGCATTAATATTATTCACTGACTGAGCCCTGCAGAAGTCATCTTCTTATACTAGCCTCTGCATCTGACACATGATGGTATAGTGTTGCTTAACATAGTTGAACATTGTTAATCAATTGCTGCCCAAGGTGGGATAGAACACATGTGGCATTAAACATGTCAGGTAGTCGAAAAACTAGGAGGTATTGCATCTGTGTTTGCTGTTTACCCATGTCCCACTAACTTGGCACATGTTTTTTATGTCTTTTTTCCACTCTTTAGTTGAAGGTAACATTGGCGGGGGATGCTGGGCCATTTGCCATGAAGGCGCACCAGAGTTTGGAAAGATGGCAAAGTGAGATTTACCAAAGCAATATGGACAGTTATCCTGAGACACTAAAATCAATGGGTAAATGTTCCCATACACAATTGTATTTATCCTATATGTACATTTCTTTGCATTAAATGATTGGAAATGTTTAATACATTCTGACGACTTGTAAATAACAGGTGGACCATCCACAACTATTGTCAAGAAGGGACCCCAACAGTTATTCTCTTACTGAGTGAAATATCATCTGACCCATAAGGTCTTAAAAGCATTTTTTGCAGCCCAAATGTTTTTAGTTTTATTATTGTTACAGTGAAACGCCTAATGCACTTCAGTCAGCGAGTACAGTGCTTGCATGCTGTCAGCAGCTTTTCCCAGAGCCTAGGTTTGGGCCCAGCTCATGTAGGCAAGGGAGGTTTTCTCCTTGGGCTCTATTTCGTTAACTTAGGGGTATCAGTGATTGAACAAACAAGGACAAGCACTTAGGATGGCAGGGGGATAGACATGGTAGAGGATAAGAATTGAATATTTTGAATAGAAGATTTAAGGTATATAAACCTTATGTAGGTTTGCTAAAAGGAAATCTTCATGTACAGTAACAGTTAAGCAACTTTTAAGAGAAAACCATTTGTTTGTGGAAGCATTCTGTGTCCCACCTAACCATTGGATTAGGGTCGGCCACAGGACATGGTGGGGAGTAGTAATCAAAGGGTTGCTATAGTCCTTGTTCTTCACTGGATGCCCTGGGTTGAATACTAGACATATTCCCACTGTGACAAAGTCTCCTGTGTGAACCTGGGAACCCACAGTGGGGTGGTAAAATGAGCTGGGTGCTCCCCGAACCAGTAGATGCTGGATCTGGAGGATGTATACAGGCGAGCCCCAGCCGAATCTCACGTGGTTGTTACACTAAGCCAGGGGTTTTAGGAGAGTTTTCCTAAAGTCCACCAGGGGGTAAGCCTCTACAAAACTATCTCTTGGTATACAGGTCCCCAACTCTTAGTATAAGTCTGTAAAACCCAAAGGATCTGTTAGAATGGCAGATCAGCCAGGCTTATTTTATGAGGAGGATGTGAGCTGTTGGTAAGTACACTGAACCCAGTCAATACAATAGTCCAAAGAAACTCTCACACACTGAAAGTTATATTAAATCATATGTATTTTATATACACAAGGCAGGTAAGTAAATACTCTTCTAGACTAACCAATACACATAGGAATTATACACAATACTTTTCAGTGGTGACTTCTTCAGTTGTAGTTGCTCACGGTTACAATTGTTACAGAGAATGACACTAAGGACAGTTCTACCGTATTACTAATACGGCCGCTCACCGTTCCCCGTAAAAAGATATTTTTATAAAGATTGTAATGAGGTTGTAATGAGGCCCAATGTCATCTTCGAAGGTGGCTCCAAGTAAGCCTTTGTCGACGCAATCGTCTTCTTCCAGATCGTCCACACCGAAACCAGCTACACTGTCCATGAGTGCTCCGCTGTCGAGACAGTCGACGACAATAACGCCGATCAAGCAGGCTACCCCGTCGGCAAAGATTCCTTCAACGACTGCTACAGCCACGACTATTGTACCCTCGTCGATGTCTCTATCAATGGCAAAAACTGTTATCTTCTCGCTTGGTCACGACTACAGCACTATCGATTGTTACAACCACTTCTGACACCTCCACCAACACAGTGTCAGCGCTAGTTGCGCTCCCTCGGTCCTCATATCCAGACCTGGAGTGGGGCCTCTTCCTGAAGTGACCATCATAGTGGAACCGAGTCTCTCTTCCTCTGAAGAATTGGAGGATGGGATGTGTATCCTGTTATGTCACCTCCCTTGTCCCTGTGATGCAAGACACCACCTCCTAGGAAGCAGCTTATTTCGCCACATGGTAAAACAGGCCTCATAAAGCTGACAGTATTGCCACCATTGCACCCTCCCCATACAGAGGACGGCGGGTCTCCGGTGCAGCCCGCTCAGCAACCTCTTCCACAGAGGAACTTTCAGTCTACATTTTAATAACCCTTACTGCACTGGTGGCTACATTGCCTCAAAGGCTTCCAGCACCAATTTTGGTTCCTCTACAGTGGCCTCCGGTAAAGGTTTTAAGCCCATCCAGGGAGGATAATGCTCTGCAACCCCAGAGAAGGGTTGAAGGCGATTCAAGGCCCCGGGAGCTGTCCAAGTCGGGATTGGACACTGATTCAGAAGACCTGGATGAACTGGCGTTAACGCATACATCCCATGCTGACGAGTTCGAAAACTTCCTCCCATCCGACGTAGAGCCTGATGAGGTCCCAATCAGGGATTCTCCGACTGATGAAGCAGGAGCTTTCTATGCACTCATGGGCAGAGCGGCCATGATGTTTGGCCTTACCCCTGAGGTGCAAGACAAGGACAGTGTTTTATATCAGCAGAGGGAACAGTGAAGAAAGTCTGTCATGGCTATTACGCTTTTGGAGGTCGTCTGGGAGGATGGCCTTGTCACATTGGTGCATCCTGCTAATGCTCCTGCTAAAAAGGACCGGTTTGACAAAAAATACAGGGTCCCAGACACTGCCCCTGCCTGCCTTCGCACTCAACCTACGCCGGACTCAGTTGTCTCTGCTGCTGCCAGGAAGAGGTCGGCCAACCCATCGTCTTCCTGCTCTATTCCTCCGTATATGGAGTGTAAAAGCCTTGATGCCTTCGGCAAAGAGATCATTACTACCGCAGCCACGACTATCAGGGCTGCTAACGCCATGGCCATTCTCACACGATATGATCGATAGTAGTGGTATAAACTGGGACCCGTCCTAGAGTTTATGCCTGACGACAAGAAACAAGAGGCAATGGACATTTTCCGCGAGGACGAATTGGCATCGGACCATGCCATTACAGTATACGCGGACAGTAGACAGCTTTGCAATTGGGTGGTTCTTCGCAGACAAGGTTGACTGAAGACCCACAGATTTCAGGCCCAATGTCCAATGCAGTGTCGTAGACATGCCTTTCGATGGCGTGGACCTATTTGGGAAGAAGGTTGATGAGGCCTTGCTCTCCACCAAAACAGACACAGAGACCGCTCGCTCTTTGGGCACACTACAGCAAAGGTGCAAGTCCTTTCACAGTGGAAAAGGGTGTTATGGTAGAATTTGACGGGACGACCGCTCTACATATCAGTCGCCTTACTCTTCAAGGAACCAGTACAGAAGGAAGCCCCAGTCTTATAGAGGCTCACATCGCCGCTGTGGCTCTTCCCAATCAAGAGGCCAATCCGGCAAGCAACCTTGACCAGCCCAGGGCCTGCTCCTCCCGCTTCAGCACCCCATTGGGAGGACGACTGTCAAGATTCGTCTAGGAATGGACGAACATCACATCCGACGAATGGATGGTAGCCCTTCTCCAGCACGGTCACTCGCTGGAGTTTGTACACTTTCCACTGGACATTCCACCCGTAAACAAGCTTGAGAGGTTACGGCATCTCCTGCTGAAGAAAAGTGTGCTCACTACTGGCAAAAGGGGCATTGGAGAAGTTGCCAAACGACGAACCGGCGACAGGAATCCACTCCTGCTACTTGGGGCTGGAGGCCCATATTAGATCTAAGAGTACTTCACAAATTCCTAAAGGTGCAAACATTTTGCATGGTGATGCGGCAGCAGGTCCTCTGTCTGCTTCAACAGGGAGATTTCTTGATCTCCCTCGACCTTGAGCACGCTTATTTTCACATACCTATTCGCCGCTCACACCAGTCTTACCTTCGCTTCGTAGTGGCAGGAGTGCACTTTGAATTCAAGGCCCTACCCTTCAGCCTGCGAATAGCTCCATGGGTGTTTACCAAGTGCCTCAGTGCAGTGGTGGCTCATCTAAGGCAAAGGGGCATCCACGTATATCCTGTGACAAATCAGAATTTGTCTCACCCGCTAGTCCCCGGGGACTTGTCATCCAGGTGGCCAGGACACAGTCATTGCTTTTAAATCCAGTTTCTGGGGGTGGACCAGAGTGGGAGGATCACCTGGGTGATGGATCCTCGGGGAGAGGGAGTGGGACACCGGATGGTGAGACGCGGTATCCCTCTCTCCCCTGTAACACCTTTATCCCATCCTACCTGATGGGATATTTAGAAACTCAACCCCCTGCCCCCAAACCCCTTTTCCTGTATGAATCCAAAATTCAGGGGTTTTTTATCGACTCATAGTCGTGTGTTAAGTGGCCGAGTAGGGTCATATAAATATGTCCCAACTTAGAGCACTCCGTAAGATGTCTAACCCTTTCCATACATCCTGGAATCTCACAAACTCTACAGATTCTTCCTTCTTTCAGGATTTTCCATTGTGCACCACGAATGCTTCTCACAGGGAGCTGATTAGTACGCATTAGCAATCTAAACCGCTGCACTTCGGGATCAGGGCAACGTAGCAGATAACCTTGTGGTTTCATGTACCTTTTTTTTTTATTTTTAAGTTTTTTTATTGATTTATTCAAACAAAAACAATACCAACCACACACGCAGTGTAAGCATCAACAATACAAATGTTCATCGAGTTATTCTGGTCACTGCTTCCCCCATCCCACCCACCCCTACGAGCCTGTTTGTTCCACGTACTCTGTATCTGCCTCGCGTGGCGGGGTCTCACACTCCGTGGATCCTGTCAGGTCCTGCACCGTTCTAAACAACTCCGCCATTAATGATCTCTATGCCATCAAGCTTCCCGCCTCTTCCTCTCCCCCTACATTGCTCGCCTCTTGCCATACCACGGTTTCTGCCTCCGGCCACTTATGCAAATCCTTCCACCACACCTCCACCCGTGGTTTGACATGTCTTCCATCCCGTGGCAATCCTTCTTTTTGCGAGCACATATGCTAAATCTTTCAATTTACTAACATGCTTAAGTTTCTGCGATCTGGGGAACCCCCCCCAGCAAGCAAGCCCAAGCTGTATTTACAACCATTGTGACCCCCTTTTCCTCCATTTTCCGTGCCACTTCACCCCAAAAGCGCTCAATTACTGGGCATGCCCAGAACGTGTGCACCATGCCAGCCTTCTCTTCATCGCATTTGGGACATGCTTGTCTCCCAGCATCGAACCTGGATATCCTTTCTGGTGTCATGTTGGCTCTATGCGTAATATACAGCTATATCTGTTTCTGTCTTGCATTCCTTGGCACCTTCTTGTGGTATCCCAAAGCACGTTCCCACATCCCATCCTCTAGCGGGGCACCCTTTTCCGCTTCCTAGTCTAGTCTTAATTGTGTTAACTCATTCCCGACCTTGGACATCATCATCTCATACAGTCTGGAGATCTCATGCACCCTCTCTGTCATATCATATATCATGTCTACTGTAGCATCTGGTTCTTCCTCCAATACCGTTTTGGGCCATGTTCTCCTAATTCTCTGGAAAATCCTGTGACATGTAATATACTGGCCCGTGTGTAACCCCGTCTCCTCCCCCAGCACTTCAAAGTCTGTGATGGTCCCCTCCCGCCAAATATCCCCCATAGTCACCACCCCAACCACCTCCCAATGATTCCTAAGTGTCATCCTCAGCTGCTTATCTCCCCCCGCCAGCGCGACTAGTGGTATTTGCGGGGAGCATGGGACTGGGTTTTCCATCATCTGGCACGCTCGGCGCCACATCTCCCACCCGAGCTTCAACATCTTAAGGCACCCTTCCATTTCTGTCTTGGGCAGCCAGATCAATTCTTTCAGATAAAATGGGGCACAATCATGTCCAAACAACCTGGATTCGGGGCTCAGTTCATCTGAGAGCCATTTAGCTATATATGGCAATTGGCTCGCTATATAATAGACCTCATAATTGGGCAGTTTTATTCCCCCTTTTTCATAAAAGTTCTGCAGCTTCCACAATGCCACTCTGTTCCGGGTACCATGCCAAAGGAAATCCCTACTCATGCTATTCAGTTTGGTGAAACATTTCTTGGGTATCAGACATGGAATATTTCCGAAATAGTGCAGGAGCCTGGGCAGGACCACCATCTTAAGCATCGCCCCACGTCCCATCATTGCTAGGGGCAACTTCTCCCAGAATTTCATGCACTTTTTTACTCTCTCAATGGCTCTTTAGGTATTGTGTCTGTGCTCCTCTTCCACCGTGTGGTACACATCTATCCCAAGATACCTAAATGTGCTAACTGCCCATGGTATTTGTAGCACCGGTAACCTCCCCATAGGGATTCCCTTATAACTACTCAGCGGGAAGATACTAGATTTTTGGGGATTCACCGCTATGCCAGACAGCCCTGCATATTTATCCATCACTTCTAGTATGTACTGGAGATTGTCCTCCGGATACCTCAGGTACAGCAGCAAGTCATCGGCATACAAGTAAATCAGGTGTCGTTTTCCCCCCTACCTCGATACCTATCGTGTCATATTGTTGCCTAAGGTATATCGCTGACGGCTCCAAGGCTAGTATATAGAGCATTGGGGACCATGGGCACCCTTGTCTGGTGCCTCTACTTAGTTGCCACCTTTCAGATATCACTGATCCTGTTCGGACCCTGGCTAATGGTTCACTATATAGCATCTTTGCCCATTTTATGTATCCAGGCCCCATTCCGTAGCTCGCTAAGGCGGCAAGCAACCATGGCCACTTGACCGAATCAAAGGCCTTAACCACGTCTAAAGACACAATTGCCATTTCGCCCTCGTTGTCGCTCCCCCACTCGACCACCCAATGGAGTCGTCTATGATTGTGAGTTATATTTCTATTCGGGACATAGCCCGTCTGGTCGGGGTGGTTTCATGTACTTATGAGCAACTTACGCAACTTGACTCTAGTTATGAAGTGTCTACAGGTGTTCATAATTGTTGACCTAGTCCTATTTTTTCAAACCGCAACTGAAAGCACCTTTTAGTTTCTGGAAGTTCGAACAACGCCCAAAATCGGGTTTCCAATCAAGTTTATGGAACAGGTCTTTCACCAACTTCATGAACCCATAATCTTTGACAGGTGTATGCTCAAGACAATAGTTAGCGCCTAGCTTTGTTAGATGGGGGCATACCGGAAATTATTTGGATTTTAAAAAAAGTTCCCCACTGCGCTTGAGTGCCAATGATTTTAAAGACAGCAATCATAGTTCTAGCTGTATGTATTCAATAGTGGCAGATGGAGGAAGCCCTAGGAGACATAGCTAAAATAAACTCTTAAGCACTTGTAACCACTCTAGGTCATGCATATCCAGGACTTCAAGCCCATATAAGATTACAGGGCAAAACCGATGTTTATAGAGGTCAAGAATGCCTTCCAATGTAAACCCGGCATGAAGGTATGGAAATCTACATACCATGAGAGAAATTTGTTTGGCTCTAAGTGATTTGCATATCACAATCTTGCGAAAGCCCTTTTTATCAGTCATTTCTATTCCAAGGTATTTGTAGTTTTGGGTATATTCAATGCGGCCAAGGTCAGTTATCAAGGGTTGCATCTTTACATGACGTGTCGTGACAAGCATTGTTGTTCGTTTTTAATTGATGGACAACAATAAATGGTTGCAAATACTAAGTCATCAGCATAGAGCATTGCAGCAACAATACATTGATCAATCTTCGGGGTGCATTTAGCACAGAGTATCATTCTAGAGGGGAGCTCTGCTATATAGAGCTTGAAAAGCAGGGCGGCAAGCATGCATCCCTGCTTTACCCCTCTACCTATATACATATCCCAGATAGGAGACCATTGTCACCAAGCCGAATCTGTGCTGTGTAGGGCCACTAAGATTTGAAGTAGCCATTCAGCGCAACCAAGTGCCCGAAGGTTCCTCCACAGCAATTTATGGTTAACTTGGTCAAATGCTGCGCGGAAATCAATAAAAGTAATATAGATTGATGGGTTGTTCTTGGATTCAGCCTGCACCATAACTGAGTCTAACAGTCGAATACTATGAGTGGTACAGGAGCCTTGGTGAAAACCAGTCTGAAATGCATGCAGAATGTTGTGCTCACTAAAGGTATGGGATGGTATGGTAATGTTTATTTGTAAAGCACCTATACACAAGGCAAGTGTTTCAAAGCGCTCAAGGAGGGAAGGTACAAGGGGAAAAAACAACAGTCATTCAGAGCCCTTGAATTTCTGAATGATAAAAGTCTGCAAATGCAGAGTAAGTGCAATAATACAAAAAACAGTGTAGATAACAGCAAATAAGTCTGACGACGATTCCGCAGTTTTTCCAAGTGTATTGAGGCGCCACCATGCAAGGAGGGGAGACAGGGAAGATAGACGATTTTCAAGCCATGGTATGTTCAGATTGTGCAAGTGCACAGACGCTACAGGAGAGGGGAAGAGGGAGGACAAGGGCAGGGGGGATCCAAGTGCGCCCAGTTAGTCAGAAACTGGGTAAGTGCTGAGAGATGCCATTCTCCTGGGTCATTGATCAAGTGCAGTAGCAACGAGGCAAGTGCAGGCCCGAAGGGAAGTACGAGAGGACTGGCGGGCACCAGGGACCTGTGAGAATCTGAGGGACACCCGAGGGCCAGTCGGCGAGCTGTGTGGAAAAGGAGGGAGAGGGGAATAGAGCGTAGAGAGAGGTTAGCAGGGTGGAGGGGAAGAGGAGAAGAGGAATGTCTTAAGGAGTTTCCAGAACTAAAGGAGATCAGGTTCAAGACGGAGGGTGGCAGGGAGGATATTCCAGAGGGAGGCCCCTGCTGAGGATAAAGATCTCCCACCACATCTCTGCTTGGAGAACCGGCTCACTCGCAGAAGGTTGGAGGTAGATGAGTGGAGGGCTTGGGAGGGACAGTATTTAGGTAGGCATTGTTGCAAATAGGTAGGTCCCAGGCCCCTGAAAGCCTTGGTGACAATGCAGAGTCTTGAACTTGATCCTTGCAGCCACACGGAGTCAGTGGAGGGATTTCAGCAACGGAGAGATGCAGTCCCTGGGCTTGAGGCCAAGGACAAGTCTTGCTGTTCTGTTCTGGATGGGTTGCAGAGGGCGCAAAGCAGAGGCAGGGAGGTTGAGACAGGGGTTTTTGCAGCAGTCCAGCCTAGAGAGAACCAGGGCTCTCAAGACAGTGAGCTGCTGGGGGAAGGTGAGAAAAGGAAGAGTACTTCTGAGGAGGTGCAGCTGGTAGTTGGACTTTTTAGAAATGTATGAAATTTGAGTGGAGATGGAGCGAGTGGAGTCGAAGATGACCCCAAAGTTTTCTGCCTCGCAGGTGGATAGGGGCGCCGGGCCAAGGTTGGCCGGCCTGAATGAGAGTGGGAAAGCAGGAGCAGGAGTCCCAATGCGAACGATCTCAGTCTTACTGGCGTTTAGGCAGAGGTCGTTTGCAGCACACATGACTGAATTGCCGAGGTAGAGGAGGTGGCTGAGGGTAGCCTGAAGGAGAGTTGTGTGGCATCCGCATAACACTGGAAGTTAGAGATGAAAGTGGCAACCACACATGCCATGGCAGCCATGTAGACATGGAGGAACCAGGGGGATAGGTTAGAACCCTGGGGAACGCTGCAGGTTGAAAGAGTGATACTAGAGAGAAAGGACCCAAGTTCCACCTGGGATGTGCGGTCGGAACGGAAGGAGGTTAACCAGGCCAGAACCTGACCTGTGATTCCCAGGATGTTGCGGAGACGTGCAATCAAGATGTTATGGTTTACACTGTCAAAGGCAGAGGAGAGGTCAAGAAGAATGAGGACAGAAGGAGTGTTAGTGTCAAGATTTGAGAGCAGGTCTTGAGGGTGTTCAGAAGAGCAGTTTCCATGCCTCTGGATGCTCTAAAGACAGACTGATGGTTGTGGAGGCAACCAGCAGATTCAGTGTGGAGGGTGAGCTGAGAGATAGCCAGCTTCTCCAGGAGTTTGCCCAGGGAAGGGGTGATAGAAATGGGGGGGTAGTTTGCCAGAGTGGAGGGGTCGGCAGGGCTTTCTTTTTTATTATTGTGCCTTTTAGTTTATATTCTGTTAAGAACAAACTTTTGCACATTTAATATATACAAATACAAATTCACATTTATCAATCCATGTAATTAAAATAAATCATCTAGCATTACAAAATAAGTACATAAAGTACATAAAGAAAACGTTCTTATATTAAAACATACAATCATGCAGTCTGGTTGTCCAGCGTTGCCAGTTTCCAAATATTGTGTGCCACTGCGTTGACTACAATAGAGTCACCACTTATTAATGCTGCCCCAAATTGGTCCCTGCGTATATTGCTTATCAAGCAGACAAATCTGCCATAACCTTTACTATACAGTGCAATCAGAGCTGGGCAAGATGTCAGTAGATGTCTGGTGGGCTCTACTTCTGTAGCACAGTGCCTGCACATGTCACCATTTTCAGTATTGGCCCACTTATTCTTATATTCCTTTGTCTCTAGCATGGTTGGACAATTTCAATAGATAACTTTGAGGTTACCCCTTCTTAAAAGCCTGCTGCGCATATTCTCTATATCTGCTGAGACCACTCAGTCTGTCTATTGCCTTAACCATGTCTGACTTAGTCATTTTCCTTTTTATTAATGATAAACAATCTGGTCGCTCTCGTATTGTATCCATGGAAAGGCATAATTTCGAAAGCAGGTCAATTTTGTCCTTAATGGTTTTGGAGGGGCAGGGCGCCACCTATTTGGATGAGGTCTTCATAGACCGGATTTATCTGGCGACCTCATCAGGTGTGATGGGAGTGAGAGAAGAGAGGAGAAGTGGTGGAGGGGCGAAAAGAGGCTCCAGAGGTGTTGGTGTATAATGTGGTGTGGAAGTGAGAGAGGAAAGGATGCCTTGGGTTTTTCCGGGGCCGAGCAAAGGTCCTGGGTGGGTGTGGCAGAAGAGGATGCTTCTGCAGGATTGGCCAGTTCCTACAGACTTTGAAGAGTTTGGCCGTGTTGTTTGATGCCGCGGAGATGCAAGCTTGAATAAAGACTCTTTTCTTGGTGTGGATGCAGAGCTGATATTGCCTTTGAAGGAGGATGCAGGCCAGTTTGTCAGAGGGTCTGCCTGATGCATTCCATTTCCTCTCAGCTGCCCTACACTTGCGTCTAAGGGCAGCCAGATCAGAGTTGTACCAAGAGTTGCACTTTTGGAAGGCTTTAGTCAGACCCTTATGACAGGGGCAAGAGTATTAAGGGTGTTAGAGATGGAGAGATTGAAGTTAGTAAGGGCTGTGTCAGGGTGGGAGTCAGCCGCAGGAGCAGGAGTAGAAGGTGAAGAGGTGAAGAGTAGGTGGAGGCAAAGGCAGCCACTGTCACTCTTTTCATGGGTCTGGTGCAATGTTCCCTCTAAGCAGTGCACATGTGCGCTTGCCCAGCTTCCTTCTGGGTGCTGCTCAGAATAATTTTAGCAGCGCACAAAGACAGTTCACCCCTATTCAAAAAGATTTAACAAGGCACAAGCCATAGCAGGTACCAAATATTTGTTTTCTCTCAAAATTAATCTAAATTACACTAACTGGTCTTAAAATTGTGGTCCGGCCTATTTACATTGCCATAGTATGCAAGCTTGACCTTAAGAATCTAATCTGGAACAAGTGGAGGTCTCCGATTATCTGGGTATTCGGTTTTCTGACACTGGTCTATGGTCATCCCAGATTGAAAAATCAAAGTCCAACCAAGAGAAACTTAGTGGTGGCATTAGAACATTTTGTGTAAAGCATGGTAAGGGTGCAATTTCCCCTGCTTTGGAACTTTACAATGCACAGGCAAAGACCTCGGCCCTTTACGGGTGGATATCTGGGGATATACTAATCCCCAGGCCCTTCAAATTGCAGAAACTGTGTTTTTGAAAAATGTATCGTCTCTGCCCATGGGTTCTCCCAATGCATAGCTTCATATGGAAAAATAGTCATAGGAGCCTCTCTGCGAGAACAAACATGGCAAAATTACCTGTTCTTTGGGAAGGTACCCAATCGAGAGTCCGCAGCCACACTAAGGCCCTCATTACAACACCGGCGGTAACCAATGGCGCTATTAGCACCATGGTTGCTGCCGGTATTGTAACGAGTCCGCCAATGTTCAATGGGGAATTACCACCCCATCCCAAGGTTGGTAGGGCGGTAATTCCCCATTGAACATTGGCCCTTCCCCATTCCCATTTTTGCCCTATAGGGCTCAATGGGACTGGGGAAGGCGGTAATTACGGTACCGCTAATTGCGGTACCGTAATTACCTCTGAAGTCCCTTTGCGGGTCCCTACTTTAACGGCTGGTCCAGACCAGCCGTTAATGTCGGGTCCCGCAAAGGGACCTCGTAATTAGGCGCTAAGGGATTATCCCCTTAGCGCCAGGGTCGTAATGACCCCCTAGGTCACTGTCCCTTTCACAGAAGGGAAATATCAATTTGCATATCAGTCTTTGTCTCGCCCACATGGGCAGTCCAGCACCGAAATGCTATGGAAATTCTCTTCTGACCAAGAGTACCAACAGCAACCCCAGACACGTGTTTCCGCCTTGTTGGACCTCATCAGTTAGGTGGAGCTGTGCCTCTCAGAGCACAGTGGGCAAGGGGTCCGCATCTGGATGACCCTAGGAAATCTTAGGGTGACTAAACGTAAGTCCCTTAAAAAATAGTCATAGGCGCCCCTCTGCGAGAATGAACACAGCAAAATGACCTGTTCTTTAGGAAGGTACCTAATCGAGAGTCTGCAGTCACACTTTAGTTCACTGTACCTTTCACAGAAGACACAGCAACCGAGACACGGGTTGCTGTTGGTACTTATGTTCAGAAGAGAATTGCCATAGCATTAAGGTGCTGGACTGCCCATAAGGGCGGGACAAAGACTGATATACAAATGGTTATTTCCCTTCTGTGAAAGGGACAGTGAGCTAAAGTGTGGCTGGAGACTCTCAAGTGGGTACCTTCCCAAAGAAGAGGCAGTTTAGCCATGTTTGTTCTCGCAGAGGGGTGCTTATGACAATGTTTTGATTTTTTGCTTGCTTCATATGGAGGTTGGCCTTTGCCAAATGGGGGACGAGGTGAAGTTAACACCTGTTCTCTAATAGGCTAGGCTGTGGGGAACACACACTCTCGCAAAATACAGAGAGGTTTTGGAGCATGTTTTATCCCTTGAAGGTGGTAAAAGTCTTCTGTGTGTGGTCCATGTGAAGAGCAGCTTAAAAGATATAAATGTAATCAGTTTGTGGGAGAATCCATGTACTATTGACAGAGCCACTCCAATACTAATAAAACAGTCTGCACTTTTGGTGTTGAGTAGGAAGCTCGTGGACTCATGCGCAAGGTTACGCTTGGGCATGGGCTATTTAGAGAACAAACCAGACTTTGGGTATGAACAATACTTCCATTTGCAAAAACTTCATATCTGTAGTTGAGACTGGCTATTCTGAAGGTTGCCTCCTTTGCGAAGTTTTGGGATGAGGCCAACACATCAATATACCCATCCTGTGGCAATTCTGAAGAATCTGTTTCTCATTTCCTCTTGCTGTGCGAAGAACTGGGCGCCCTGAGAAGAATTTATTTAAGACCCATGCTTGTCCCTTGGAAGAATCTTACCATCTTGGTGTCCAGAAATTTTTGTAAATCTACCAACTTAGAAGTGGTATATTGGGTGGCCAAATATACCCATCAGGCATGGTTGAGCCATGAACAGGTTATTGCTAACAATGGGAATTTTCCTTAAACTTTGGCAGGCAATATGCAGAAAATTTTTACAAATCAGTTGTCCGAAGCAATTGCTAAAATATGTATGTTATCAATATTAACAAAATGTACTATTGCCCTGAATGTATTTTATGGGCGTGTCAGGGTTTTTTATTCTATTTTGTTTTACAATTCAATACAAGCAGCATTGCAATAAGGTTTACTTGGCCTGCAAGGGATAATGGGTAGGGGCTGTGCCTGGCATTACTTGTGTATAGTATTAGGTCAATGGACACTCGGATAACTAGAATGCTTTACACACAATCTGCAACCGTTCAAAGTTTTCAGAGTTCTATGGAGCATGGACCTTAACAAATTCTATGGTGACTTGCTGCTGTACAAAAACTGAGCACTGACACAATCCTACCCAGCAACTTAAAGGTGGGGTATGTTGCGAACAATTTTGTATGCACTACTAATAATTGTGCACATGCAGATTTATAACATTTTCTTAAACTGCACATATGGTGAGGCTTTAAATATTTTTTCCTTGCAAAGTATTGTGGGTCTGCAAATATCCCAGTGAGTGTTTTACTGCTACAATCCCTCCCTTTTTACAGAGCCCTGACAACTGGTATTGGAGACTAGCACAGGAGTCTGTGAGGGGTATGGGATAAAAGGGCATAGGAGAAGACTCTTTGGGTTGAAGAACAAATCAGCAACTTTCAAAAATCAAATCAGACGTTTTGATAGTACAGTCAAAGAAATGTTTTTAAGGATAGGAAGCTCTAGTAACAGTCTAGGAAAGTGCGCCTTCTGTTTCTTTCTATGCTCAGCTTCTGAGGGCTTTTCAATATAATCATGTATTTGCGTGTATTGCTTCTGGCATCCCCATGCATCTTGTTTAACTGATAACATTGAATTTCAGAAGAGTTTCCATAGTTAAAGAAGACCACACTAAAACTGTTGTACCTGTGAGCATGGCTGCTATTGACATCAAAAGCAAATAAATGTAATTTTCTTCAATAGGGCTCCAGAAGAAACCTGATCTTTCCCCTTAAAAATCCTCTTGAGATCAGGCAGTAATACTATTAGAGTTTCTACTTCTGTCACTGCTCTGCTGGTCACTGATTCGAAAACATATCAGTGGGCCCTTGTGGATAGAAGCAGGAGGTAGGCTCCTATGTTCATGTTTTCCCATTTTTGTTGGACACTTTTTTCTTTTTTTAGAGTTAAAATGGATAGTGTTTATGCCTCTAAACTGTGAGACTCGTTTTGAGTAATATGTTGTCATAACTCACAGGACAATGTAATGTAAATAGTAAGCAGAGACCCAGTAATTCTGATGCAATTATCGTCCTTGGTAAAATTATGAGAAGTATGTTCTCCTAGTCCTTTTACATTAAAGATGCACACAAACTGCTATTGGCAAGTTTTCTGGCACGCTCCTTTTAGTTGCCATTATTCCATTTGGAAAAATGTTATCCTGTCTGAATTTTCCAGCAGCCACTTCAGTGATGAGCAATATTTGTTTTTATAATGAACAGATGTGTTTTTTTCCAATGGCATTAAACATTTTCTACATGGTCTCTGAGCAGTTTCAACAAATAAACCTATTGTTTAACCTGATCCTTTTTTTCTCTGCTCAGGAGTATTTATAGTGAGTATTATGGCATATCTTGAAGACTTGGACTTCACGTATAAAATAGACTTGGATAAATCACATATAAAATATTTATTTTATAGCCTATGTGTTTGGAAAAAGTGTTGCGTGATGCACCTTTTACACTGATTTGTAAAGAATTGCAGGGGTTGGGAAGGGGAAATTCCCTTCCAAACTCTTCGGAGATGTTAGCTCACAAAATGCACATGCTCACAAAGTGGCTAACCTCGTTATTCCATTGCACAAATGGAAAATAATGTGCCCACGAAAGCTAACCATTTCTGCATTTACGGACAAAATTATTCGAGGGAACATTGGAGTCCTATTCATAATCACGGTTGCTCCTTGTCAGCTGGCTTTATGATATGAAATGATATAGCATTTATAACGCGCCTTTACTTAAGTGTTTCAAGGCGCGACGAGGCAAGGGAGGGGGAACAGAGGGTAGCAGACAACGATCTTACTAGGCCAGGTGACATTAAGATCGCACAAGTGCAGGGGAGGAGGGAAGGGAAAAGTGCAGGGGAAAGGAGGAGGTGGCAGTTCAGTACATAGGATAACAGTAAAATTAATAAAGACAATGAATAAAAAGTGCAGCCAGCTGTTGGCAAGTGCAAGGGTAAGTGCAGACATCAGGTGTCAAGTGCTGGTAGGGGGCTGTCGGGATACAGAAATAGTCCCAGAGTGCAAGTGTTGCCAGGGTGGCAGTGCAGGTGTGCAACTGGCGGGGAGGGGACCTGGGCCAGAGATCAAAGGGTAGCCAGGTAACCAGTGCAGTTTCATTTTCAGCCAGGAGATCAGTAGGGGAGAGGAGGAGAGAAAGCAGAAGCAAAGAGGAAGGTCTTGAGGTGGTCCTGGAACCAGAGATGGTTCTCCTCAAGTTTCAGAGAGGCAGGGAGGGTGTTCCAGAGGGAGGCCCCAGCAGAAGAAAGAGATCTACCACCAACTCCTTGCTTGGAGAAGCAACTGACCCTGAGGGAGTTGGAGGTGGATGAGCAAAGAGCTTGAAAAGGAAGATATTTAGGAAGAGAGAGTTGAAGGTATTGAGGCCCAAAGCCCCAGAAGGCCTTGTGGACAATGCAGAGGGTTTTGAACTTAATCCTCGCCGTCACTGGGAGCCAGTGCAGCGATTTCAGTCCTGGGGAGATACGATCCCTGGGCTTGAGGCCAAGGACAAGTCTTGCAGTTCTGTTTTGGATGAGTTGCAGAGGGCGGAGAGTAGAGGCAGGCAGATTTAGAAAGAGGCTGTTGTCCAGCCTAGAGAGAACCAGAGCTCTGGAGACAGTGCACTTCTGGGGGAAGGAGAGGAATGGAAGAATACCTCTGAGGAGGTGCAGCTGATAGTGTGACTTATTAGAGACGTCAGAGATGTGAGGAGAGAAGCGAGAAGGAAAGTGTGGAGACGAAGATGACCCTGAGGTTTTTGGCCTCACAGGTGGTAGCAGAAAGAGGGAAGCAGGAAGAAGGCCAAGAGAGGCCGACCAGAGAGTGACAGGAAAGGAGGGAGCAGGTGTGCCGATGAGGAGAATCTCGGTCTTACTGGCATTAAGGCAGAGATTGTTGGTGGCACACCACTCCTGGATAGCAGACAGACAGTCAGAGATGAGAGAAGGAGAAGAGGTAGCAGAAGGGAGCCTGAAAATTAGTTGAGTGTCATTCCGCATAGCACTGAAAGTTGGGGCAGATAGCAGGAATGCGGTGGGCAAGAAGTGCCAGTTATTGGTTGGACAGCCAGGGAGAGGGGTTGGACCCTTGGGGAACACCACAGGTAGAGATAGAGGAGAGGAAGAACGCAAGTTGGACCTGGGAGGGTCGATCGGAGAGGAAAGAAGTCAGCCAAGCCAGGGCCTGATCAGTGATACCCAGGTTATCACGGAGACGGTTGAGCAGAATGGCATGGTTGACTGTGTCAAAGGCAGAAGAGAGATCGAGTAAGATGAGGACTAAGGGGTTGTTGGAATCAAGGTTGGAGAGCAGGCCTTCATGGATGTTCAGGAGAGCAGTTTCTGTGCTTTTGGCAGCTCTTAAGCCAGACTGATGGTCATGGAGACAACCAACATATTCAGTGTGAAGATTAAGCTGGGAGATGGTCAGGAGTATGCCCAGGAAAGGAGTGATCGAGATTGGGCGATAGTTAGACGGGCAGGCAGGGTCGGCAGAGGGTTTCTTAAGAAGAGGGTGCACAAGGGAGTGCTTCAGGGGGGAAGGGAAGACTCCAGTGGCGAACAAGTGATTGCAGAAATCAGCCAGAGAAGGAGCCAGGGTGTCAATGTGGTCCTTGATGGGTTTCATAGATCGGGGAAAGGCAGGGAAGGAGGGAGGATAGGTGGCCGAAGAAAGGCCAGGGGAAGAGCAGGGAGTAGAGGGAGAAGGGGGAGAAGAGAGAGAGGACAGTATGTCTTGAGTTTTAGAGATTAAATGAGAAGCCAGGGCCGTGCAGATGGTCTGGGAGGGGACAGGAGATGTAGAGACTGCAGCAGGATTGACCATCTCCTTGCAAATTTTAAAGATTTCGGCCGAGTTGTTAGATGCAGCAGAGACGCAGGCTTGGGTGTAGGCTCTCTTCTTGGTGCAGACAGATAGCCGGTATGGCCTTTGGAGCAGGTGGCTGACCAGTTTGTCAGAGGATGTACCGGAAGCACGCATTTCCTCTCAGCCACCCTGCACTTGCGTTTAAGGGTGACGAGGTCTGAGTCGAACCAAGAGTTGCGGCTTTGGGCTTCAAGCGGATCCTCATGACAGGGGCAAGAACTTCCAGAGTATCAGATATAGCAGAGTGCAGCATGGAAAAGGCTGTGTCAGGGTATGAGTCAGCCGAGTGGGTGCGGGGGAGAAAGTGGCGGCGAATGTCTCAACTGACATACGCATCATGGTTCGGATAACCAAGAAGGTAGGTGGTAGTGCTGGAATTGGCTTGGCCTGAGGGATAGAGAAGGTGAGCTGGGAGGAAAGGTGAAAGTGATCACTCCAGGAGAGAGGAGTGGTGAGAGGGATCGAAAGGGAAAGGTCTGAAGAGATCAGAACATCCAGAGTGTGCCCTGCAGAGTGAGTCGGGCCCGAGGGGAGAATAGAGACTGAGAGAGTGTCGCAGAAGTCGTGAAAGAGTCCGGAGGAAGGACAGGAAGCATCCAGGTGGATGTTGAAGTCTCCAAGGAGGAGGAGTTGAGTAGTCAAGACCAGGAGGGAAAAGGAGAGGTTCCGCCCACTCAGAGAGGAAGGAGGAGATCTGACCAGGTGGTCGATAGAGAGTATTAGCAAAACAAAAAGGTGATGGCTGGAAGGTTTTGAATTAATCATAACCATAGGCATAGTTCTGGGCAACCCTCCATACCATCGTTTTTCAGCCTGCCAAGCCATTACAGAAGGGAAAAAGCCATATGCAAATCAGGCTTGGCCCTACCCCAAAAGGGGCAGTCCAGCCCGAACTGCTAGGTCACATCCCTTCTGCACGAGACCACAAGCATCCCCAGACATTTTTTAGCCTTGTTGGGCATCATCAGTGAGGAGTAGCTTGGGTGTCTAGGCTGGGCAGACTCGGGACCCACGTCTGGGCATACCCGTCCCACTCGGGGGGGTGACTTTAGCAAAACAAAACGGTGATGGCTGGAAGGTTATGAATTAATCACAACCACTGCATAGCTCTGGACAACCCTCCAGACCATCGTTTTTCAGCCTGACAAGCCATTACAGAAGGGGAAAAACCATATAGATGGTAGCCACAGCAAGGGAATGGCCAGGAGAGAGAGAGAGAGCCTGCAGATGAGGCATTCGTATGAGGAGTAGGCCTGCGTAGGAATCACAGAGGCAGGAATCCACACAGGGAAGATCACACCCCCTCCGGAACGGTTGAATCGGGGCACGGAGAGGATCTTGTAGCCATCAGGGAGGAGAGTGTCAAAGCTCTTGACAGAGCTGGCCGTGAACCATGTCTCGGTGAGACTGAGGACATCAAGGTCAAGTTCCTCCACGAGGAGGCAGATGTCAGAGGAGTGTTTGACAGCTGAGCAAGAGTTTACAGTGACAATATGGAGAAGGTTGCAGTCCTTGAAAAACTTCCAGAGAGGGGTACAAATCAGAGGTACAATCTTGTTGTTTTTCAGTGCTACTTGTGCTTCACTTACTTCTCTTCTGTAGTTGTTATTAACAAAAGGCACAGACCCTTCAAGTTCGGGTAGTTTTTTTTATAGATTGCCTGTTCAAAAGTTATCGATTGAGGGGTCACGCTCTATGGTGGTAGGTATAATCACAAAGTAGTTTCTGGCTGCTGTGCATCTTCCAAATCACAGGAAAATTGTTTGAGGCGGCTTTCTAATCGGTTGAGTGATCTCAATTCTCATCTGAAAGGCATCATAACAAGCAGTCGGCACAAATGACAGTCATTTTTGAAGAACTTGTGCCCCACATTTAGTATGTTTATAGGATGATAAATTCATCACTAATATGTCTTGGAAGGGATCCTGGGTGAGCCGCTCTGCCAACTCATTCTCCTGCATTTCCGTAAAAAGATTGAGGTGGTGGATTTTCCAAGTTTGTTGACTCCTCATAGTGTACTTGCCTATCTTGATTTCTCTGTTCAGTACAAGGATGCAACATACTAACCCTTCTATCATCTTCTGAACTGGTGCTAGAAAAATTCCATTCCTGTGGTTGTGGTCTATTTCTTACACTAGCTCTACTGTATTTCTGGGACTGTGTGTCTCGCTTTGACTTCCTCCCCTCTTGTTGGTAATGCTCATCTGTAGTAAATGGATAGATTTTAGCATGGGTAAATGCAGCTATATCCATCTTTAACTTTACAATTTCTTTATTCAGATTAAGCTCACTGAATTCTTTTATTGTTGCATCCAGCTCTTTTAAATTCTTAATGTTGTTTTCAAGGAGCATTTGGCCTTTGTTTGTCCAATTTCTCCTGAATTTCTCGCATCAACGTTTCGGAAACGGTTTTGGCCCTGTTAATAATTAAAATCAGGTAATCATGAGTAAAATTGTTAGCTATACAGCTCCAGTCTTTCCTAAATTTAATATTATCTAGGAAGATCTGGGGTTCAGCCATTTGGGTGCTTAGTTATTCAGTCACCAATGCTCTGTGTAGTTCAGTGCTTATTAGTTTCTTTATTTTTATTTGAAGTTTGTTCAGTCGTTATTGCCCACTGTCATTTGTGTTCTGGCATGCGTGCCGAGTATAGAGGGATTCATTAGAATCCCTTTATCCAACTCTTCTGCAACTGTTGGATAATGTTGTTCAGCCATGCTCTTATCTGTGTTTTGAAAGATACAAGGGGCAGGATAAAAGAAAGCACCGAAGAATTGAGTCAGTCACGCAATATATTACGTCTGAAAGCTATTAAACGAATGGGTTAGTGCCTATCTTCTCAGAGATACTTAGATACTTAGAACCTCATGGGCAGGATAATGAACCTTCGTCTCCTCTACGTTACTAGTGTATTAGTGTAGTGTAGTGTAGTGTACTAGTTATAAGACAATGTCCACCAATCAAATTATATCATTAACACACAACAGTGGACAGGTCTCAGTAATTTCTAAACCTGCTTAATGCTTATCCAACTGTCCCTCAAGAAGAACTAAAATAACCCTCAATCATGACAAAACTAGCCCTAGCCATCGGTAGTCGGCCGCCTGTCTAAAAGGGGATAGGGAAGTAGTAAACCCTACTCCTAATATTAATGAAGCTGCTGTTTGTGCATAACAAATGACTCCTAACTAGAAGCAGTTATTCTTTACTCTAGCTGTGCCCCCAGGACGCTATTGGCAAATCCCAGAACAACACCCTGTATATACATGTTCAGATCACTACTTCTTGATGGACAGTAGATTAAGCATTCAGCCACCAGAAGCAATGACATGTGCAGACTTGAACTCCCCCTGGTGCAGGAAGGAAAGATCCAGAAGACCAGCCTTCTCTGTTTATACCTTCAGACTCTGGAGCCTTCGCCCGTTAACCTCAGACTCGTCCCCTCGCTTCTACATTTCAACACTCGCTCCTCTTCAAGGAATGGCACCACCTTAACACCTAGGTACACAGACCATTCACTCGTCTCCTAACCTGAGACTTGACAATCTGCTCCCCTCTCTTTCCTCCCCTGGTTACTTGTAGATCCCTTGCTGCCAAATTCCCTGCCCTCCCCCTTGTTAGCTCCACACTCCCTTGTATTGATATCTTTCAATCTACTTCCCTTGCATTGTGCTCCATCCTTCCTCCCCCCATGACTTGTAAAGCACTCCATTGTTTTGCAAAGCTAGGTCCACGCTCAATAAATTAACATATGCACTCGTTGTGAGCGGTTCCCCACAGGGGGTTTCCTTGAGCCAGGAAGGTGCTGCTCAGCCATTAACAGCTGTTTACACCAAAGAAGAGAGGAAGGGGAAGAGAAGCTGCCACTGTGGAGCAAGTGGGGTGTTGACTGAATTGTGCATTTGCATTTATAACGTTTACACAGGTTGGTATGTCTGGGCAAGAATGTCAGGGAATTGTGTTTGCATAGTGTGGAACCTGTTCCAAAAGCCATGTAAAGGCCTATGCTTTGGCCATGTGGGCTTTCTTGGGTTGCCTGGTAATTTCCTACTGGTGGTGCTTCAGATCTACATTCAGGGGGTAGCTCTGCTTTCAAAAGTAAGAGCATGCAAGCTACACCATATAACTTAGAGGGATAGTTCTGTTTTCAAGCTTGACCATGCAAGGTACATGATGTGTGCTTTGGCGGGAAAGATCTGCTGCCTTATAGCCTGACCATATTCTGTGCAAGACATCTGATTTAGGGGGATAGCTTTGCCGTCCAAAGCTTGAGCCTGTAAGTATATGCAATTTAGGTGGTTAGCTCTGTTTTTCTATGTTCTGACCATGTATGGTGCATGACGTGCGATTGTCTACAGCCTGACAACATGTACAGTGAACAACATGTGATTTAGGGGGTTTAGCTGTGCTGTCCAAAGCTTGATCATGTACAGTATGGTATGTGCACTTTATGGGGTAGCTCTTGTGAGGGGTCAGTAATGCGAGGCGGACAACTGGTTGTGGTTTTCTCAGTGTTAAACATTTTATTAATAAAAATAAGTGCAAAGAAAACCTTACTAAACCTACTCTTCAAGGTAGTTCCCTACCTAGTCTAGGCTCTAAAGGGATTTCTCCTATTGTACACAAAACTGTCGCTCACACTAAACAGCAAAACATTCAAAGTATACCATAAACAGGTTTTTACCAAACAACCAGTGACTTTGGTAACGTTCATCTGTCCTGGGTAGACTCCTTTCCCAGGATTGTGCAAAGTCTCTCCAAGTGTTCATAAAGAAAAGTAAAGTCTTGAATTAGTTCTTGAGAGTTCCAAAAGAAACAAAAGCTCACCCGATTAAAAATCCACAGGTCACAGTTCTTTAGCTTTCTGTTGAAGTTCCCCTTCCAATTCCAGCAAAGGTAACAGCACCAATGGTAATCCTGGATATCCTTCTTCCAGGACGGTATTGTCACAGTTCAAAGACAAAAGGACCACTTCCACTTCAACCACGGTCCATATGTTTATAAACTCTGCAGCGTCTTTAGTATAATTTGTCAGGATGCTTCTTCTTTGGGTGTTGCTTTCCTCTCGACAACCCCTTTTATTACTGTTACTGTGGAGGCATGCTTCTTTGCTCCACAGTATGCCACTGCTTGGCATACTGTGGAGCAAAGAAGCATGACCGCCACAGGTAGGCAAGGCACTCTTCTTTCCTATGTCATAAGAAAAGGGCAGCCTTTTTGCCTCTTCTCTCTCTTACTGCCACCAGTATAATCTGCCTTTGCTTCCAGACTGCTTCTCTCTCAGCTTCAACAGTTTCAGCATTACAGATTGTTAACTTAGTCTTCTTACAAGCACCCAGCTTCCTTCCTCAGCTTTATTCACACCTTCTTGGTTCCAGTATCCAGTAGCTACCCCAAAGCTGTATTGCCACTATTCCAGGTTTGTTTAACATTGTCACACTTGTATCAGAGGACACTGGACCTTTAGCAACTTAAACAGCATCAGAATGCAGGTGTTTAGATTTCAACAGGGCTGGATTCACTAATAAAGGATTCACCCACTGTTTTGGGTAATGTTTGTTCTTCTCTTTACTTCAGCAACTTCTACAATTATAGAAAACTTGTTCTGGATGTTACAAGGTTCAAGCTTCACAAGATGAACAGATTCTGGTACACGCGTCCACTCTATGATGGAGATTGTTTACTTTAAAGTACTGTAAGACTTGCATTTTCTTTGCGAGGAGTGATAATTTTGACTCTGGCCAGGAATCACAACTGTCCACACGTGACCTCTCTTTGACGTAATATTCCTTGTAATAGTTTGTGAACATCAGTTTTAAATTCCCGAGTGATTTAGCAAAGCGTTCCCATTCTTTATTGGAGACACGCGACCTCTGTGGTAAGGATATGCAGTTCAACAATGAGAAAAGGAAAGCTTTACGTTTACGCGAGCACTTGGACTTGCATTAAGTGTGCACATGATACATTTCTTTTGTTGTTATGACTTTTCACAGCAACAAACTACTACTCGCTCCCACGCGTACGCGATTTTCAATTGCGCTGTTAACAGTTACCGACAAGGGATGTTCAGCGAATCTGAATATGGAGCTCCAATCACAGGCTCCAGAAACACTGCAGTTGCGAGTGTGGCTTCCACATCCCAGATTCTCTTCCATCTACTAATGCTTTAGGCACTCTTAGGATTCACACTCCTCTGCACCATCAGTGTCTCTGGTCCAGCCTTGACCACGGGAAGTGTCTTTACTCCTCTGTCCCTCAGCTTGCTTCTGCACATGGGCCTCAGGTTGCAGCGCGATTTGAGCTCTGCAATTACAACCACTATTCCCACCTCGGAGGACCCTCTATCTCAGCACGTCTGTCTTGGTGCAGCCACAGCAAGGCAGGGTTTGTGAGCACAGGACCAACTCGGAACCTGCAGCTGAAATCTGCTCTTCTACTATTTAGTATTTATTTATTTGTATAGCGCACCAGGCCCAGGGTCAACCGGGAGCATCACTTAGTTACAACATAGGAAAAACAGACAGAACCATAATTACAAAGTTTACAAGTATAATACAAAATTTACAGGTATGATAATAGCAATGAGAGGACAAGCAGATTATATATACATGTACAAATTAAGCAGAGAACCCAGAGCTAAATGTCCTGGGCGGCCAGCCAGGTTTTCGTAAGGTGTTTGAATCTCGGGAATGAGGGTTCTGTTCTAAGCTCATTTTTTTTATTTTTTATTTAAAAACTTTATTTGTTTTTAGTCAAAAGTAGACTTTACAAATAATTTGTGATTCTTTCAGACAATACAAAATTGTTAAAATCAGACACCATAAAATATTGTGGTATGAACACAATCGATATGACATGTTGTACATAAAAATATCAAATTCATAAATTAAGATTTGTACAAGAGTACACTAGATTTAAGCACCATCAATTCTCAACATTCATTAGTTCTTGAAGGTTGCGATGCATTTTCTAGTTCTTTCTCAATGATATTTACAAAGTTTGTTGTTTTTACTACAGAAGTATCTGTTGATCCCCCAGATACATTTAGTCCAAATCCACTCTCTAGCTAGAATCGTATTAGCTTTCATAAAGGACTTTATAAGAATGCATCGTACATTTTCAAAGTAACAGCAATATAAGAACAGATGTTTTAACGTATCCACAGCTTGATTACAAAAACGACATACCTCGTTAGAGTGAGCCAATGTTTCTTTAGACCAGTGTTTCGTTCTAGATTGAGTGTGAATTAAATCTAGCCTGAAGCGCATAAAAGTGCGACGGACCTTAGAACAGGGGCAAAGTGTTAAATAAGACATGCGTGGTTTCTGCTTGTGTATAAATTTGCAATATTCCGCATAAGAAGGGTAAATTTCCATTGTCGTACAGGTATCGCCCCAATCCTGTAACAGTAATTTCTTCTTGATTTTCTCTTGAAAAAGTTCCAGATCTTCCATTGGGAGATTGATCTTATCCAGCAGGGTAAGCATGCGTTCTTTAAATTGCACCATAGCGGGAGGGTTGTTATCTATTAACATTCTGTTTAGCCCTATGTAGAGCGAATTTCTAATGGGAAATAATATTTTAGCAAAATTGTTTAACATGCGCCAATTGTATCTGGAGGAGAGGGAGTTAATCCCCAACTCATGTCTTATCACAACATTAGGCATTGATGAGGGTAAGCCTAATACATCTTTCCAAATCTGCCCTTGAAGTTGGTCCAATAATGGCCCTAGATCATGTAAGGTAAGTTCAGCTCCGTATAATAGAATGGCTTCAACTTTTTTTGAATAAAATTCCAATAGTGGCAATAGAGAAAATTTAACGTTTAACACAGACCAGGAGAGCGCGACAAACGATGAACAACCGACTCGAAGTAGTAAAGAACTTAAAGAGCCTCAAAAGGCCATTGCGGTCATGGCAAAAACACAAGAACAAGAAAGCATACCTCAGACCTCGGTGTCAGAAGTATCCCCATTACGAGCCGCATCCAGTCAAAATCTTAGCCCACGCTCAACCAGTCATCACGCGACAGATACAAAAGAACCAAATAAACATTCAAAGATAGTGGAACTGGACATTCAAGGGGATAAAATAAAAGATCGACCCCAATGGATTTTTCCGACAGAAAAAATAACACAAATGGAAACAAGAGGTTCTCATCATCCACGAACACCTAGGAGAAGTCACAGTGACTTTGAACACCAGTCAGGCAGAACCTCATGCCCACAAACGCCAAATGCAGTACAGGAAGCATCCTAAAAAAAAACGGACCTACAAGGAATTATGTCTGTCATAACTATTGCACTCAATCCCTTCTGCAAACTATATGAGACCATGAATGACGCAGTAAAAGATCAACAAGTCATCCTAGCAATGTTGCTGACAAAAATAGTATACTTGGAAGGCTACATCACAGCAAAAGGAAATCCCACAAACAATAAAGGTACAACTGAGTTAAGTAGCAATGACACGATCATCAACCGCACAGAAACAACAAATGAAACACTGTCTAATCAACCAAACAAGTCTATCAACACACATCAAGTAGGAACACAAACAGAGACCATTATCGACTTAACAGTTGACAGAAAAGCAATTGATAAAGAACAAACCCAGCAAAACACAGCAAACAACAACGAGACCACAAACATTAAACATAATGTGTCCACGAAACAACAAACGCCATCGGTAATGTTGGTGCTAAATCAAGCAAACGCTAAAGACAAAGGCGAGACCAGATTCGTAACACCCTCATTTGGCATTTTTGAAACAACTGGCCGGAAAGACAAACCGAATAACGGTCCAAAAACAGCCTCAACCTGCATCAACAAGGACATCTTAAAAGCCACCGCCAACAAACAAAATACAGAAAAAGAATCGAATCCAAGTCCTGAAATAACATCACTAGTTGCAGCACCAAAATGGAACGCGAGCAGCTCAACGCCCACCACAATAAGAGAAAACAGTAACTCAGAAAGCGCAATAAACAACAAAAGTAAACAAATCAAAAACCAGAATTTCAAGGATAAACTGGATCTAACAGATCCCCTAATGAATCTGAGCACATACTCGGATGAAATCAGCGATTCACCAACAACACTAACCACAGTCAATCAAAAGGCAGAACAAACAAAATTACCGAAACTAAAGACTACAGCAACCACAGAAGAAAATCCCACGAAAATGCTACAAGAACGCGACTTTGAAACTCTAGAACAAAAACGAAATCGTCTAACAAAGTATGCAGCATCCCGTGAGAACAAAAAAGAGCACAAGCAAATATATACTGCAGATAAACACACTGAAACTAACAAAAGCAAAAACATCGACAAAACAACTTACATCAGAAACAAATCAGAAGAACTCTCTACAAAAAAAAAAAAAGAAAACGGACAGAGTCAATAACCACTTCACAAGTACAAAACAAAACACAAGAACTTCAAGTGGACAAAAAACGAAAGCTAAAGGTGTACGAAGAAACTCCCAAGAAACGAGACTACGAAGTAAGAAGATCTAACAATAACACCAAATATAATCCAAGCCCAAGACTAAAACAACAGAACGAGACACACAAACGAGCATCTCATGCTCCAAAAACAAGAAACACAGACATTGAAGAAAACGACGAGTTACATTCCACGAAAAATGTTTCAAGATATTACATCAGACTGACCCAACGAAGTTGCATAAAAGAAGAGATCATTTTAAATCGAAGAACGGTCTTAAAAATATTACGTCAAGTTAAAGACTTACAGAGACTTCACACAGACAATCTGAAAATTGTTGAACCATGGCACGCGCAACATGGGGCAGTTACAATACTGCATTTAACGTCTTCAACAACATTCAAAAAAATTCTAAATAATAAAAGAGATATCTACAATTCTGGTTACCACGTGGAAGACCTCACAACTCACAGTAACGAAGAACGCATCGAATCAATTAAGATCAGAGAGACCGTTGCCACAGAAAGCAAACCCTTAATCACGAAACATGAGAAGCACGTCACAAAAGATACAGAGGATTATCCTCAGAAAGACCATAAAGCAGCAAGGGAACTTGAAACATCAAAAAAACATCAGAGATCACATCATGATAAGAGTAAAAATGAGCACCATCAAACCAAGAACGCCCCAGAATACAATAAAACAACGAAGAAAGAAAACACGGCAACGTCACAACAGAAACTAATTATAGATGGTACCACAAAAATAACCTGCACGCAAGAGTCAGCTCAAAACCTACGGCTCAACACAAACAAAGTCCAAACACAAGCAATAAAACAGGAATCTGGGCCTGGTTGCCAAGAGCATTAAACTTACATCGTAAGCAATAGCCACTCAAGATAGCGGAAGCAGTCACATGTAACGAACCAACAGAAATTAACAACGACATCAAGTTATGTTCATGGAACACGCGAGGTCATGCACATCTGACTGCTCCGGGAGGTCCCAATCTTGGAGAATTCCATATAATCTGTCTACAGGAAACTTGGCTCCAGCAAACTCCCACACTAGAAGGTTATCAAATCATTCTATCCCCTGCTGCAAGAGGATCCAAAGGACGTCCAACTTCAGGTCTCCTAATAGCCTGCCAAAACGGTTCTGGAGCCTCCATTGTACAAACGATAACTGCAAATCAATCAATTCTAGCAGTAGAGATTGCCTGGCAAAGCGACGCAAATCACAAGACAGATTTTTCAAAAATGGCTATAATAAATCTCTATTGGAACCCAGCTGCAATCACCACAAAAAAATTCATATACCTCTGTGAAACAACAATTGACGCAATAAGAACCGAGCACGACAGAGAACATCCTGATATGCGGAGATCTAAATGTCACCCAAACAATTAACACGAACACAACGGAATCACAAAAGGCGTCCGTACACCGTGGCACAATCTGGCGAAAGTTCACCGACTCGAGTGAGCTATACAACTTGGATGAAGTGTTCGTGGAAACAGACAGAATAGCAACCTGGCAGAGAGCATCCTCAGCCTCCACGATCGATTATATCTATGTATCCAAATCCATGTTGCAACGCCTCCAACTTTTCAAAGTCTGGCACACTCCAACAAGTGACCACAACCTGCTGGAAACTGCATGGAACCTTAAAACCAACAAAAACCGTCAAATGAACATACAAATTGAGGCAAACGCAAAAGGCACCAGAATCAAATTAAGCACTGCTGAAATTCTCAAAATCACAGCAAAATGCAAGGCCATTACCAGCTCAGCGACATGCCTCAGCGTCGACTATCAACCCTTACTACTGCCGTATATACAATCAACAAAAAGAAAAAGAAATGCAACAAACAAAAATCCAAGGCATGCATACAACAAAGTTCTAACTGATAAAAGACGCGAATATAGAAGACTTCTTCGAATAGTCTCCAAACAAATGCCCACAAACGGTACATCAGAGATGAAAAATATCAAAACAAAATACAAAGCCTGGGTAAAATCATATAGACACAAATTGTACCAAGAGGACGCTGAACAAATAACAAAAGCGCTCATCAACAACAATAGCAGGAACTTCTGGTCCTTAATACACAACGTTGAACAATCCCAGGATAATCAAATTTTAAATAACATCAGTCAACACACATGGGAAAGTCACTTCAGTAAAGTCTTTAAATCCGATCTAAATGCAAAACCACAGGCACAACAACTAACAGGTGAACAATGGTTGAACTTAGACAAAAAAGAAGACATCATCGACATCATCAATAAATTGAAAAACTCTCGTGCGCCAGGCCCAGATGGCATCAGTAATGCAGAATTAAAAAATCATCCAGAGGAATGGGCCACCTTGCTAAGCGTCATCTTCAAGCGATGCAACGAAACGAGATCAGTACCACAATCCTGGTCCAAAGCAATTGTGGTACCGATCTACAAAAAAGGCAGTCTCACGGATCCAACAAACTTCCGACCTATCGCCCTACTAGATGTCATGGGGAAAGTATACGCCTCACTACTTTTGACGAGATTCCAAAAATGGGCGGCCTCTGCAGAATGTAACGATGAAATGCAAACGGGGTTCAAGAAACACGCAGGCACAACATGCAACATACTAGTGTGCAGCATACTAAAAGCAAAAACCCTAGAAAAGAAGCACCGTCTATTTGCAGCTTATATTGACTTTTCGCAAGCCTTTGACAGAGTTGAAAGATCTCTCCTGTGGAACAAACTTGAAGCATGGAAATGTCCCCACGCCCTGTTAGAGCCAATTCAAGCTCTGCACCAGGAAACATCCATAAGAGTCAGACTCAGCCGTGAAGGAGACCTATCATCTGAAATAAACACCACACGAGGAGTCAAACAAGGTTGCCCACTAGCATCAGCACTCTTTATCACTTACATAGGTGATATTCAAAATATGAGAAGTCCAACACGAGTCTTCCCACCAACATTAGGTAAAACACAAATTGGACACCTACTCTATGCTGATGACCTAACGATTTTTGACCAAACCCAAATTGGCCTGCAGCGTAAACTTGATGCCCTTCTAATCTACGCCAATAGCAATCACCTGGAAATCAATATTAATAAAACAAAAATCATGATTTTCCAATCCCATCCAAGAAAGGAAAACTTTCAATGGCATTTGGGTAAAACCAAAATCGAAGTGGTCTCAAACTTTAAATATCTAGGAGTCCACATGGACAGCTCCCACCATGAGACCACAATGCAGCAGGAACTACAAACAAAAATGAACAAACTAACAGCGCAAGCAAAAAAAATCAACAGCAAATTTGGAAAATTCTCCCTGAAACCAATAATAAACTTCTACAAGATGAAAGTCGTACCTGCCATCATATACGGCAGTGAAGCCATGCCAATGATTCCACAGAAAGTCTGGTGCAAACTAGAAGCTCATTTTTGGCGCAAAGTTCTCAAACTACCAAATTCGACTCCTGGAACAGCAATACGACGCGAACTAAGTTTACAATCCCTAGGATGTGCCGTAACCTGTAATGGAATCATGCTCTACCGTAAATGCAGAATGGGCAGCAAAAACAAAATCTTCAGTATCATTAAACAAGAAATGAATGACAATACGTGTAACATGATAACCAACTGGCAAAGGCAAAATCAAAAAGTATTAGAGGCAATCAACTCAGATGAAGACGAACTCATCACAAATCCATGCAAAGTGCTAAAGAAGATAAAAGACATGGACTGGGCCAAAACGATCGATGACACCTCGACGTTAAAACTCATCGCTCACCTACCTAGTTTCACTGCAAAAAGAAATGAACTACAAAACTATATAAAGCAATTTCCAAACAGGCAAGCACAGAACTTAATCCTACGCGCTAGGCTCAACCTGTTGAAAACAAACGAAATAAGATACGTACGAGGACAAACACAGTCAAGCACCTGCAGATTCTGCTCCAACGATACACAACCTCCGACGGAGACGATAAAACATTTACTCATGACATGCACAGCGACCGCAGCACTTAGACAGTGCTATCTGCCAATGATACCAAACTTCAGCGCACTGCCAGAAGAGCAACTGTGGTGGTGCAGACTCATCGGGGGAGACAAAACAACGTGGCAAATAGCAACTGCAAAAATGCTAAAACATATTGATGCAAAGTTACTAAACGCGAACAATGAATAGCAAAACAGAAGTCTGCAAAACAGAAAACAAAGACATGTCTTCTTTTTGTAGTTCACCACAAAAAGTTCAGTATTGTAAAATCATATTTTGATAAAACAATAATAAAAAAATAAAAAAAATAGAGAAAATTTGCAAATTTTCTTTAGTAGAATTTTCATTTGGCATTTTAATGGAGAAATGTTCGCAATCAATTGTTCTTTCATGAATTTATAGGAGATATTCTTGGAGAGAATCAATCCTAAGTACGGTAAAGTGGGGCTAATTGTAATTGGAGAGACACCAATTTTCCATACAAACTTGCATACTTTTTTCTTATTTGAAAAAATAATAATGTTAGATTTTTGAGGATTGACTACCAAATTATTAGAGTTACAATATTGCATGAAGCAATCTAGTTTAGCTTGAAGCCTGACTGAGTCCGATCAAAAAATAAGATGTCATCAGCGTACGCTAACCAGGACAATGTAAAGGCTCCAATGCCAATTGCAAACGACTTCTTAGCATTCCATAGATCTTCTATATCTCGTAGATAGAGATTAAATAGTATCGCTGCTAAGTTACAGCCTTGTTTAACACCTGTAAACGATGGAATAGCTTGGGTCAGTGAGCCTTCCCTGTTAATTCTAACTTTGAAATTAGTTTTAAAGTGCAACATTTGAATAAGAGTAATGAGGTATTGGGGGAATTTGGCTTTTCGCAATTTTTCCCCTAATATGCTCCTAATAACCCCATCAAACGCAGCTTTCAGATCTAAGGAGGCAACAAAGACGGGGCCGTGAGACGGGCATGTGGCATGAGATATAATATGAGCCATCAAACACGCATTAAGGGGGGTTCCCATCCCTTTGCGAAAACCCACTTGCGAAGAACACAAAGAATCGTGGTTGCGTGCAAATATTTCAAGCTCTTGTAGAATTAAAGAGGCGAATATTTTCGCAGCGACATCAATAATCACTATAGGACGATAATTATTTGGGTCTTCAATTGAGCCTTTTTTGTGTAAAGGAATGATAATAGAAGTAAGCCAAGACTCCTGTATCTTTTTGGATTTGAATAGCTCTTGGAAGATCGTAAGAAAGAAAGGGGTCCAAAATAAAGGATCATCCTTTATTAAACAAGGAGGGAGTCCATCAGGACCTGCACATTTAGAGCTTTTTAGTTTCTGAATAGCCCCAAGTATGTCATTCTTTCCCCAAGGACAAACATTAGGAAGTAGATGGCAATCAGGTGGAGTATCAAGCACGCTAACATTTTTTGGGAGAGCATATTTGCCAAGAAAAAAAGAAGTCCAGGTTGCACTGTCAATGCCAGAGACAAACTCACGCGATGGTTCTTTATATAGAGATCTTATCGTATTCCATATGTCTTTAGTCTTGCAATTACAAAGAAGAGTTACTATTTTTTGATTTTGAAGCAGTTTGTTAGCATCATTAATCTCCTTTACTCGTTTTTTATATGAAAATAGAACCTTTTTTTTAGCGCAAAATACTCGCCATTGGAGCACCACGTAGACTTCTTTAACATCCGTATGTGAGCGTTTTTCTTACTTTTTAGAACTGCTATCTTGGCACAAAAGTCATCTCCGTTATATTCATCGAAGAGTTGCTCAGACTTGCGAAAAACACCTTTCGCCAAATGTGTGGCAATCATTTCACAATTCCATTTTAGGATTGCAGAATTAAACATGCCATTTTGTGCTTTATCTTTCCAGAGATCTCTGTTGACAATGAATGTGAAATCTCTGCATGTAGCAGGAGACCAGTTGATTGAAGCACCTGGTCTGTGACTTTGAATTAGTGCTAACTGAGCTACTGGAGGACACGAAGTGAAATAATTCCGAATTGAGGTGGTGATCATCACATGATCTCCCATGTCAGTCCTAAGGGTATTTGTTTTAGTCATAGAACGAGAAAGTCCATTTGAGGCAAATATGTGATCGATCCATGAACTTGCGTGACATTAGAATTAGTATCTGTGTAGTCAATTAAGTGTATATTCCAGGTTTTGAGGAATTTACACCAAATCTCCTTTTAGACTAGAGGCATGGTGATGGTATGAGTGGGAACTCCTAGAGATGCCATGGTGTCCCATATGGGAATTAAAATCTCCTCCGATAAGGATTTCTGCATATGGAGCTTTGCTAAGTGCAAGGTTAAGGGCATCACCCAAAATCTCAACCGCTTTTTCAATTTGAAGTTGAGCGGGATTCCAATAAAGGGAGACCAACAATAGATTTTTGTTCGTTTGGACCATAAAGGAAATGCCCAACATGATGAACATATCCGATTCATATATATTATTGATGGTAAAATTTAAACGGGTATCAATCAAGATCGCAATGCCACCAGTAGGTCTCCCTTTCAACCCTTTCTTAGCATGGTGGGAATAAGTTTTATAGCCATCAAATTGGACATCCTTCGTGGCCATAGACTCTTGAATAAGTAAAATGTTAGGTAAGATTTTATGTTCTGCCGCTCTTCTCCATTTCAGTAAGTTAAGTAGCCCACAACAGTTCCACGACATAATGATAAGATCATGACTTTATGAGGAGGCTGTAGATGAACTTATATTGACAGCAGACTTTATGAGAGGCTCCAGCCATTTGAGCCCATTTAGGGCATTAGTCAAGGCAGAAAGTTGTTCCGACATGTTTTTGTTCAATGCATTGTCTACAGATGGGGTATCTATAGAGTCACTGTTTAGTTACGGAGGAGGTGGTTGGTATTCCAGAAAGTCCATAGCAATTTATATTTGTGGAAAACCAACCATGGCCAAACCAAGGATCAAAAGATCACTTTGGTGATCCCACATCAGTTTAGCAATTATGGGAGAAGACACTTTAGACAGCATCCTGTTGTTATTCATGTTAGGCAATCTAATCCACTCTGTCATTTGTAACCACATTTCTGAGTGGAGGAATTTTATATAGGGCGTTCATAAGGAATGATCTGTTAATGCGAGCTGTCCCATTGGTTTTGACGTCACTGATCCATCCAATGGTGTTTCATTTCAGAGGGGATATTCTGGAATTGCTGGATGGTTTGATTCTCTTCTACTTCATTAGGACACTCTTGTTGGAAGGTCTCACCAGCGCTCTCTTTCAATTCTTCGGGCAAGTCACCCCCAGCATGATAATTTATTGTTCTAGGTTCAGCCCCTGTTTGACGATCTTGATCTTGTTGTATGATTGCTTCTGGAAGGATGTTATTAACGAGGGTAGTTACTGTAGAATCAGATATAGATTGACTAGGACCCTTCGTCTGCAGAACGTTTTCAATCAATTGACCTTGCATGAAGTGAATATCTATGCAAGAGCTTTCTTCTTTGGGGATTGATTCTAGTAATATGGCGATTTTTTTCTTCTTCTTTGCTATGCATGGTTTTTGAATGTTTTTCTTCTTCAACCGCAGTAATCGCAGTCTCTCCATAACTGTCCTCTTTACTTTTGAGTGTTAAGTTTCTAGTGAACCCATCCGATTTTTTTGAGGAAATGTCGGTGAAAAATGATGTTAAATGGGGTTGAACCATCAACTCAGACTGCACCTTAGATTCGGTTTCCGTATGAGTTTTTCCTTTGATGTCAACCACTTCCACATTTGAACGTTTTACGAGCTGCTTCTGTGTTTTATTTTTGAGTAACCAATTGCTTCAGAGCATTTTCATGAATAGGAGATGGTTTCAATTGCAGGGCATTTTTGCTCTCCTCATTTAACTCATTTAAGTTTAATTTTTGTTCCGGAGAGCTCACCAAAACTGCACCTAAAATGGTGCTTATGGATTCTTTATTTCCACAAGAAAGGTCTTTAGACAGATCATGCATTTTTTTCTCGTCTTTGAGGGAAGTTCCTTTATTTTTGTGTCGTCTTTTTAAAGCTTTTAAGTGATTTTTCTTGGATCTTCGTGACGTATGATAGAACTTTGATTGAGATTCAGCACTTTCTTGCTGCTCTTCTTTGGCCGTGGCGTTATCCATTAAATCTATCAAAATCGTAGGGCTGTCTGGTGCAAATTCTAGCAAATTGGGGGTTTGATCCTCTTTTAGCATGTCTAGAATATTATTTTTGGAGTTCATCTGGACCAAGATGTTCTCGACTTGTGTCAATCTTTTATGTTGCAATTTAGCAACTTCTAGGTAATCAATTTTAATAGGTTTCACCAATGACTCCTTGTCCTTCTTTTTCTACTGTTTCGACCTTGCACTGCACTATTTGTGCAAAAGTCACTGGTACACCGTTTAATAGCATAGGTTCATCAGAGGTTTGCGTACCCGTTTGTTTTTTTTCAACCAGCGGGATGTTAATTTCTGCGGCATCCTTCACTTTACAGCTCGTGTGAAAACCCTGCCATACTTCTTGCGCCAAGATGTAACCTTCAATTTTGGTGATGTGGGAAGTGTTTTTTTTTCATTTCCCTTTGTAGCTCTTGCAAAAGAAGATGCGTGTATTCGTGACCACGATCCAACAAGTTTAAAATTCTCATGAAGATAGGTAGATCATTGATTTTTTGTTCAAAGCAGTCCTCCTCAATGGTTTCTTGAGTCTGTGGCATGACGGGCACATTGGAAAGGTTAAACACAGGAACCGAAGTATTCTTTTGCTCAAAGAGTGGTCTTTGTGTGAGTGGATTAGACACAGATATCTTTGAAGGCGAACTGGTAGACGGAAATTGCGCACCAATCTTCTCTATAATATTTCCTGAGTCTGTACACTGATAATTGGACTCTTTAATGTTAGATTTGTGAAAGTGTACGTGCTCCATCCGCATGCCTTGAGTAGGGAGTGGAGGGGCCGAGTGATAAACGCACTCTTTTGTCTAAGTCTGACATAATTACAGGTGCAAGCATAGAAATGTCAAGAGATCGATACATATCTATTGTCATGGATATCAGCAATTATATTTTGAACGTTGCGGGTGTGTTCCTCTGTATCAAAAGGATCATTAGTTATATTATTGTTTGCTTTTTTTAACGAACAAACTACATCAGACCCTACGAGTACAATTTGTTTTTTAGACATAATGTCAACTTCAACAAATGGTTTCAGCGCATCGTCATGATTTGACATGGAAAGAAGCGATTGTTTACCATTAAGTGATGTTACAGGGCTAAATGTTTTCTTTTTGTTTACATTTTTTGGAGAGTCGGCGGAGGGAAGAGTCGCTCCTCTTTTTCCCATTTCTTAAAGCCAAATCCATAATACAACAGTAATTTCAACTTCTGAGTAACACAGAACAGGAATAATTAACCACGTGGCTTAAACAGGAAGAAAAATCAATTTCCTACCCCAAGTTCACTACTGGCGAAAGCAGAGAGCCAGTACCCGCGAGCCGCACCGCGACCAGCCAACAGTACTTATCCTGTACTTGGCGGTGCGCGCGCGGTGCGCTGATGGGTAAGATTATATGGGTCAGGAAGAGGCAAAGCCCACACAGAACTACAAAGAGCACACGCTATTTTAGTTAGACCTATGTTAGTGACGAATTAGGCACACTGATACGGAGATAGGCACACTGATGCGATAAAAGCACACGCTATTGAGAGCCTGACATGTGCGAGCATGTTAGTCCACGTTTAAATCGCAGCCCGTAGCACGGCACTACGGATGTTTGTACAAACAGTCACCTTCTTCCTGCAAGGTCAGGCAATGATGTGGTGTTGCAGCCTCAGACTTCCTCCATGCGAAAATCGGTCGGGCTTGAAACGAGCACAGCGGACACAGCCTCAGCCAACAGTACTTATCCTGTACTTGGCGGTGCGCGCACGGTGCGCTGATGGGTAAGATTATATGGGTCAGGAAGAGGCGTAGCCCACACAGAAGGCGGGGTTTCAAGTAGGGAAATGCTGCCTTCTTCCTGCAAGGTCAGGCAATGATGTGGTGTTGCAGCCTCAGACTTCCTCCATGCGAAAATCGGTCAGGCTTGAAACGAGCACAGCGAACACAGCCTCAGCCTCAGCCAACAGTACTTATCCTGAGCTCTCCACCTGATCTTTGGAGATTGAAACGTGGAACCTCAAGGCAGTTTAAATGAGCCATTCTGCGGGGTATAATGGAGTTGTGGAGGGCAAACCGGTTAGCCAGGTAGCAGGGAGCTTGGTTATGAAGGCATTTGCGGGTAAGAGCCAGGGTTTTCAGGGAGATACAGTGTGGGACTGAGAGCCAGCGAATATTGCGTCTGGTGTCGGATATGTGTTGGCGCCTGGGAATGTTGAGGGCAGCTCTAATAGCATTGTTTTGGACAATTTGCAACTTGTTTAGGTTGCAGCAATTGGTGCCTAGGTACAGTGCATTGCAGTAATCAATCTTGGATAATACAAGAGTTCTAGCCAGAGTGACACAATTGGCTGTGGAGAGGAAAGGGCGACAGGCTGTAATAAGCTTGCAGGTAAATGCCGCTGCGGAAGAGACTGAGTTAGTTTGTCTGGTCAGGGATAGGGTCGAGTCAATGTAGATCCCTAGGGTTTTTGTGTCCTTGGTGGTTGGGATAATATTCCCATCGATGATGAAGGACTTTAACGCAGGGTCGAGTTTGGTAAGTTTTTGTGGCGAACCAAGAATGAGGAGCTCAGTCTTTTCATCATTAAGACAGTCCGTGTTGGGGGGGCGCTGTTGCGCAGGAGACGGAATGGTCGCACTCGTGTGAGCTCCTGCGACGACCAAGGCCTGGAAGCCAATACGATGAATAATTCGACTCGGTTCGCATGAAAAACGCGAATAACTCAAAGCAACACCTCATCCAACTGCAGGCGAAGTCCCGTGAAGAAACTCGCTCAATTGACAGAGTCGCGCCGTGAGAAAGATCATACGGCTCAGAACACTGCTGGAAGAAGAGAGGAGCCCGGCGACGGCGGCGCGGGCTGCCGGGGACGCGGAGAAGGCACAGCGGGTCGGGTGGTGTAACGCTCACCTGATTCCCGCAGAGGCGCCGGTCTTGACTGGGTGAATGCCGTATCTTCAAAGGTGATGTTTAACACACGGTTGGCTCTTTGGGCTGGACCTCTGTGCACTGTATGTCTGACTCGAAGAGTAAGATGTCTTAGGTAAGTGAACGCCGAGCTCTCCATCTGCCTCGGGGCAGGGTGCCGTAACCAGTTTCTTCACTGGATAAGGGTGCAGGCCTCTTGACCTCAGAGGACTGCTGTCCGCGTTAACTGCACGAACGGTAAGTTCTGGGCACTTCAAATGTCTTAAAAGTCTTTTGTAATGATATCTCTTGTTTTGCAGGGTTCCGGCGATGGCGGATGGCGGGCTGATGAGAGTTGAGGATCGAACCCGCGTGAGGAATAGAAGCGCCTGGAAGCACGTAAGTAAGCGCTTGTAGCCTGCTTCACGATGCGCACTAACTGTCCCTTTTATCTTGCAGGTACAAGTTCAGAGCTTTAGAGAAGCTGAAGGGTGCTGGAATACCCACTGGATTCGGCGTGGGAAGGAGTAATGGCACGTGAGTAATAAAGTTGCCCAATGTCTTTAAACGCACCTTCTTTTGTCTTTCAGATGCGGGATGCCGCGCCGAAGACCTCCGGAGCATGCGAAGAGTAGGTAAGCCTTTGTCTTTCAGATGCCGGAATGCAGCGCGAGGCGTTGGTGACAGCCGATGGACCAGGTAAGAGATGCGCTGCCACTGAAGACCGTAGTGCTAACCTGTTCTTTCTTTGTCTTTACAGGTGCTGCTGAAGACTGGATTCCAGGATGGTAAGCCTTTGTTCCCTTAGGCCCAGGATCAGAAGCAGAAGACACGATGAGCGTTCTGCTGCAGAGAATGCAGAATAACGCAAAGCAAGATTCATCCATCGGGTGTGGTTTAAATAGCCTCCTGTAGTGCTTAGGTGTCTCCTTCCACAGCCACGCCTAGGTAAGAAAAGAGTTCCTGCTTTCCAGAAGAGTTCCAGTGTTCTGAACCTAGGGAGTGGCTCCTGCCCCACCCAACAGGAAAAGTAGTCCCAAACAGAAGAGGATCAGGGGTTCAACTGGCAGGTAAGTAAGCAGCATGGTCTGCTGCAGGTAAGTCCACCCAAGCATTATGAACCCGGCGCTTCCAGCGCTGGGACTGGGCATCTTTATGAGCCTGGTGCCACTGGCGCCAGGACAGGGTCCAAAAGGTCCCAATTGGGACTGGCTGGCACTCGGAACCGGGGTTATGGGTCTGCTTCCAAGGGAGTCGGGCAAGTCCTGATCTTTTGGAAGCAGAGATCATGACAGCTGGGGGACGCGGGCGCTCCGGAGACCGTTGAGCGCCTGCTGGCCTCCCCCCTCCCACCCCTGCCCGGGCACGAGACAACCGGAGGATCAGAGACAGGGGCGCGACCCACAAGGTAGGAGGGTGCGGGTGCCTGGCTGGACTGCGGCTCCCCGGCGGCCAACAGAGGTACGCGGCTGCGGACTGGCAGGGGGCGCGCGGGAGGTCCGCATCGAGGGATTGGGCCTCCCCGCACTAGCGCACATCGGGTGACACTGAGGGAACCCGTACTCTCCCTTCCCACCCACGCATGTAGGCGCCTTGTCGCGTGCCCCATACCACATCCCTGCAATAAACGTGGACACTCGGCGACGAAAGGCCCGCCCTGGCCCCCCAACGGGACACCCCACGGCTGGCTCGAGGGCAGACGCTCGATAACTGGGCACGGACACTAAGGCACATTTGGAGGGGGCTGGTGGGCAGTGGCCCTCGCAGGCGGTGGTCATCGGAGGCGGCGGGCCTGCGGCGCTCTGGAAGTCACTGGCGGTGGGGGAGTATTGCAACAGCCAGCAGCCCCACGTGCAGGATAAGGGCCTATTACTCCGGAGTGGGCTGCGGATCTGAAAGGCATTGCAGTTCTTTTTTTCCCTGGCTCACCGCTATCACAGACATCACACCCCAACACGCTGAGCGGGTACGGAAGAATTTGGGGCCAGAGGAGTTGTGGAGCTGATGGGAATGCCTGGGGGCTAAATGTGGTCGCAGCGATCACAGCGGACACATAGGTCCAGTACCGGAGGACCAGGCAACTAACTAGGTGGGGTGGCAGGAACTGGAACGTGCTCTCTGGCCACGGCGGTTGCATAAATCAGCCTGGAGGAAATACCACGAGCTTCACGCATAAGCGGGTTGCGGGCACTAGACTCCGCACAGACAATGCCCAATCGTCCTGGTCAAAAGAAAGTGAAGGGATCCATTGAAAGATTCATGAAAGCACTCGACAAAGGAGCACAACCCTTGATGTCTGAAGACTTGCCTCCACGTGAACAACCGGCGGCTCAAGCGGCCATGATGGATCCGCAAGCGGTCTTCCAAGCTATGCAACAGGGGTTTGCCGCGCTCAATGTCAAATTGGATGGCATAACAGCTGAGGTTACATCCATTAAAACCAAGCTAGACAAGACAACAGCGCGCATTACAGAGGCGGAGACAAGAATTTCCGGAGCAGAAGACGCACTTGAGGCTTTGAAGACCACGGTGTCAGCAATGGCGATCGATCTGGGAACAGTGAAATCTAAGTGTGAGGATTTGGAGGCCAGGTCTCGACGGAACAATATCCGCATTATCGGGGTTCCAGAGGAAGCTCTAAAGGGGTCAATAGAAAAGGTGGTGGAAGACCTCCTCCGTAACCTACTGGGGGACCCTGGCTGGTCGGCAATGTTCATCGTGGAAAGGGCACACAGATCTCTGGCACCCAAACCGAAGCCTGGGCATATCCCAGGCCTATTATCGCACGCCTGCTCAACTACAGAGACAGAGATCTGATATTGAGAACTGCCAGGGAGAAACAGGAATTAAGATGGGAGGCCAACATAATCCGCATCTTCCCAGACTTCACTATGGCAGTACAGCAGGAAAGGAAATTGTTCACGGGTGTAAAGAAGCTACTACGCGAACGCCAAGTAAAATACGCCATGCTCTATCCGGCAAGGCTTAAGATACAGCATCAAAACAAGACATACTTCTTTACGTTCCCTGAGGAGGCGGCAAACTTTGTCGAGACACACATCCCTGCCCCTGCCGGGAGGACTAGAAACGAGGAAGACTCATGAAACATGCGGAAGACAAAATGCTACCATGTTGCTGATTCAGAAGGGACTGTAAACAGCTAAGGCTCCCTATTGGGTGGCCCACATTTGGGAAGATTAAGACTAAACTGAACAATCACATATGCTAGCTCCACCCGCATGTGCCGACATGTTTGAGAGTAACAACTGAGAACCAGTCATATAGGAAGTGACGATGAGAGGTCCGGGCAATGATGGTCGCTACAGCCCCCCCTGTAGCAGGTGCACATTAAATATTGGGAGGAGGAAGGGTGGGATTAATAAGCATAGTTAAAGTTCGGGGAACTATGAGGGGGGGGGGGAGGGAAGGGGCAGATGGTTTGGGATACTAGTTATGAAAAAGTTGAGCTTAAAATGAAAAGCGCACAAGCCTACGACACTACAACTATTAAATACACAGTTAGGTTACACTTCAAAGGAAATGGTCATAATCAATGGCTAGATAATGGCTAGACCAGACACTGACGGCTTGAAAATATTGAGCTGGAATGTACGCGGTTTGGGTATCCACATGAAGAAGAGAAAGATAATAGCATACATAAACAGGCTAGGCCCCAACATAGTTTTCCTTCAGGAAACACATCTAGGGCCCCAACTAGCTGGACATCTAATCCCGAGTTGGGGGCCTCATCAATATTTTACAACCTACTCGAGAAGGGCGAGGGGGATGGCGATCCTTAGTCATAAATCACTTCAATTCAACTGTATACATTCAGAAACAGACCCTGAAGGCAGATACATATTGCTACATGGAACCCTTAGTGACAGTGAAATGGTCCTCCTTAATGTGTATGGGCCGAACATAGATGACCCAGAATTTTATGCTGGAATATTCGAGAAATCGGCAAACTACCCGACGGCCCATTTAATCTGCGGGGGGGATTTCAATACCATCCTTGATGTGAACCTAGATCGCACGTCAACAAGGTCTAGGACACTCACCAAGGCAGCACAGAAAATACACCTTCACATGTCTGACCTCAACCTGAAAGATGCATGGAGAGCGCTAAATCCGTCCAAAAGGGAATACACATTCTACTCCTCAGTCCATGACATGCACTCAAGAATAGACTTATGGCTGGTTGACAATGAGTTGCTGGGCTGGGTTACAGATACACATATTTACCCCAGGACGTATTCGGATCACTCCCTGATACAGCTAACAATAAAGGTGCCCGGAATCAAGGCATGTAAGCCACCATGGAGGTTCAAGCCACTGGCTCTCCAAGATCTCGTCTATAGGTACGCAATGGCTAGTAAAATACAGGAGTATTTTGAGATCAATGAGGGAACGGTGTCTAGCCCAGCAATACTGTGGCAGGCGTTCAAGGTTTGCATCAGAGGCAGCTCTATAGCTGTTGAATGCGGAGTCCTGAGGGACATTAGGGGCAGACTGTCACGACTAGAAACACAGATAGCTACCTTACAAACTCAATATACACACTCTCCTTCAGCGCAAACAAGCGCTGACATTAAAACCAGACTGGATGAATACAAAGAAGCAGCGGAGCAGGAGATCCGCTATTTCGACAAACCATTGACTGCACAAAGGTATGGGGAGGGTGAAAGACCAGGGAGGCTGTTGGCGAGAATGGTAAGGGGTGAGAGAGGCATGACAACGATACCGTGCGTACATCTGCCGGATGGCACAGTGACCACTGAAGATGATAAGGTGAAAAAGGTATTTTATGATTTCTATAAGAAATTGTACTCCCCTCAGGGTGACAGTACTGATGAGGAGATAGACACCTACCTATCCCAAATACCGACAACGCTTCTGGCTGACACCACCAGGGAGTCCCTCGAGACCCCGATCACAGAGGCAGAGATAGCCGAAGCGATAAAAGCGCTGCCCAACGGGAAAGCCCCAGGCACAGGCGGTTTGGGAGCAGAGTTCTACAAAGAATTCAGCGACCTCCTTGTGCCCAGGCTATACACTGTGTGGATAGAGGCCTTGAATAAAGGAGAACTCCCTGAAACAACAAGGGAAGCAGTGATCACACTATTGCTCAAGCAGGGGAAACCACCTGAGGAATGTGGGTCGTACAGGCCGTTGTCACTAATAAACACAGATGCGAAGATTTTCGCTAAAATGCTGGCAACCAGATTATCATCGTTAATGCCATACATGGTACATGACGATCAGGCAGGGTTTATTATGGGCAGATCCACAGCAACCAACATCAGACGATGCCACAAGATACTAGCAACAATATCCCCAGAGACCCAAGGAGTAGCGGTCTCACTGGATATGCAAAAAGCGTTCGATACGGTTTTTTGGCCCTTTTTATTTGGGGTGATACGCAACTATGGCTTTGGCCCCAATATCATAAGGTGGATTCATGTTTTATAGGCTCATCCCTATGCCAAGATCAGAATCAATGGCGCTTTAACGGAAGTCCTGGAACTGTTGGGAGGCACTCGACAGGGTTGCCCCCTGTCGCCATTACTGTTCGCCCTAGTGATAGAACCGCTGGCTGACATTCTCAGGGCACGTTATAGCGCATACGGAATATGGTTGGAAGGCAGGAGGCAGATCATCACTTTATATGCCGATGATATTTTACTATATCTTAGGAACCCGGACCGCACACTGGGCAAGGTGCTGGCGGAGGTGAATAAGTTTGGCGGGTATTCTGGATTGAGACTCAACCCTAGTAAATCGGAGGTATTCCCACTCACGAAAAATACAACGGAACCCAGGGACTTATGCGGTCTCATATGGAGCTCCACACATATACTCTATCTGGGAGCATACATAGCGAGGACGGCCCAGCTCACACGAGCGCTAAACTATAATGCATTGTCTGACTCCCTGTGTGCAAAAATGAAACGCTGGAGCGCCCTCCCTATATCATTAATGGGGAGAATAGCCCTTGTTAAGATGATCATACTGCCAAAACTTTTCTACCTGTTCCACACAGTCCTGGTGTGGCCGGGGCGCACACTGTTTTCCAAGATGAAGAGTGCCTGCACATTGTTCGTCTGGGGCGGGCACCCCAGGCTTAACTGGAATACATTAACTAACACATACCAACGGGGGGGCTGGCGGCTCCGGATTTGGAGCTATATTACCTCTCGGCGCAGGCTTACTATGCTGCATACTGGGCCGCAAACTTTATTGACCCAGGGCCGCCGCCACATGGCCAACAAGCTAGAGAATCAATACTGTATCTGCATAAGATGCTGGAACCGGCCCCTAAACACCATAATTCCTTAGACCCCACGAAGGTGACAACCACAGCATGGGCTAAGATAGCGGATATATTTGGCAAGGGCAGGCTGTATCATCCGAGTATGCCGATATGGGGGGACCCGCGATCACCATTCTCTCTTGATGGGGAGGTGGCTATGCACTGGAATTCCAGAGGGATTGCGCAGTGTGGCCAGCTGTTCCGGGATGGGCTATTTGCCACATGGGACGACCTAAAGGAAGTAGTGGGGAACACGAATAGACACAAATGGCAGTACCACCAAATTAAAGACACCATGCAAAGGGCTTACCCCTCCTTACCGGAAGAACCAGAAATAAATATGGGGCTGGTCTATATGTTCACGAGTGGGACCCAAAAAGTCACAGCTGCTGCACTCTATAAAATCATAATCCAGACACGCCCAGAAGGGGTCCACCAGTCCAGGACCAACTGGGAACTAGACTTGGGGCAACAAATAGAGGACCACGAATGGACGCAAATATGTATGCTGACCAAAAGTATTTCATGCAACTCCAGATATAAGCTTATACACTATAAAATAATACATAGGCTGCATTACACACCTGCAAAGCTTCAGCGAATCTACCCCTCCACCTCGGGATTGTGCCCGAGATGCCATGCCGAGGGCGCAAATATCTACCATATGCTTTGGGAATGTATAAAATTGAAAGAGTACTAGAGAGAGGTCTGTGCTGCGCTTGATGAAATGGCGGATCTGCCTGTCCTGTGGACACCAAAGCTATGTTTGCTGGGTGTGGTGGGGAAGATGAACCCAATGTGGCGTAAACTATTAAATTTGAGCTTGCTAATTGCCAAAAAGGCAATATTGTTGAAATGGAAAAGTGTAACCCCCCAACTAAGGCAGATTGGGAGAAAGACATGTTGTGGACTAAAGACACTGAAGAAATGTATATAGACTCTGTACTACCCATAGCCAGACCCAGAAATATATGGGACCGGTACAAGCAATACCTTGCGGACAAGGCTATAGCGGAAGAATCAGAATCGGAGAATACCTGATTGTGTATCATTATTGAATTGTAATAACGTTGGAATGGTGAAATGTATGTGATTGGCTTGTGTGCACCAATAAATAAAGTTTAAAAAAAAAAAAAGACAGTCCGTGTTGAGCCATCCACGCCTGGATGACCTGGTAGATGACATTGATAGCGAGGGAGTCAGCCGTGTAGTCACCTGAGATATGGATTAGTATCTGGGTGTCGTCGGCGTAGTTGGTGTAAGTGACCGCCAGACAGTCCAAGATATCGAAGAGAGGTTTGGTGAACAAGTTATACAACGTGGGTGAAACACAAGATCCTTGTGGCACGCCACAGGAGACAGGTGCAGGTGGGGCGGCTGCTAGTGGAGAGAACACGCGCATAGATCGATTGTCTAAAAAGGAGCTAATCCAGGTTGTAGCTTTATCGGAGAAGTGTGCAGCTGATTTAAGGTGGTGGCAGAGGATTTCATGATTGACGAGATCAAAGGCCGCCGAAAGGTCCAAGAGGAGTAAGAGAGCAAGTTTGCCTTTGTCTTTTAGATCTTCAATCTGTGTTTTTAAATCTATGAGGGCAGTTTCAGTGCCGTGACGTGGCCGGAATCCAGATTGCCTAAGTCCCAAGAGTTTGTTAGATTCAAGGTAATCTTGAATTTGTAGATATGCTGCACGGTCGAGGATTTTTAGTAAAAGCGGGACCGTGGTGATTGGCCTGTAGGTTGTTGGTATACTAGCGTCCAGGGTAGGTTTTTTCAATAGGGGGATGACCCACGCGTCCTTTAGATTGTCAGGTACATTCCCAGAGCTAAAGGAAGAGTTGATGAGCGTAGTAATGAATGGCGCTAGGTCATGAGCTGCTTCCTTGATTATAGCTGCCGGGCAGAGGTCGCCTTTGCAATTGGTCGGTTTAAGGCTGGTGATGATCTTTTCCACTTCGGAAATGGAGAGTGGAGAGAAGCTAAAAGGAGTCAGAGAGTCTGGGATGGGGTGGTTTAGGGTGGGGATAGGGTTGGGTTGTGGGTAGGATTGTAGGCTTGATTGTTTGTTATTGATTTTAATTTGGAGGGTGGTAATCTTGCCGAGGAGAGCCTCTTGGATTTTGGTACACCAAGTGCTATATTTGATGCAAGGGTCTGGTGCAGTGACAGGGGTTTCAAGTTCTTTTAGGATTCTAAACAATTCTTTGGTGTTGGATTTGGCTTGTTCGATACGTTTATTGTAAGTGTCTTTTTTTAGCCTGGAATATGGCTTCCTTGTAGTTAAGGGTGGCCAGTAGGAGGCACGATTTGTTGGCTGCGGACTGGTTGCTTTTCCAATGTGATTCTGAAATTCGTTTTTCTTTGTGCAGGGTTCTGAGCTGGGGTGTGAACCAAGAGTTCAGGTGGGCTCGAGGTTTGGGTTTTCTCAATTTGGATGGGGCAATGATGATATCTAAGGCTTTTTGCATAGCGAGGTTAAAGGTGTCAACCATAGCCGTGGGGTCGGAGCATGAGCGAACCTGGTCATTGAGAACTGGGAGGAGGAGGGGGAGGAGTCTGTCGCAAGTGATGTCACGTTTATTGTGGGTGGCAGTAGCCGGTGCAATGGTAGGAGAGAGGCTGGCAGGTATGGACTGTATGCTAAATGTAATTAAGCTGTGGTCGGTCCATGCATACTGTTGGTTAGAGATGATATGGATATGACAATTGTGGGAGGCCAGCCAGTCGAGGGTTCTGCCCTTAACGTGGGTAGGTTTGTTGAAAAGCTGTATGAATCCTGCATTCATAAGCATATTATCAATAGTCATGGCAGCAGCGTCATTGGGATCAGTGAGGCCCAGTTTAAAGTCCCCTAATATCGAGGCGTGGGATTTGGTTTTGGTGTTATGAGTGATGATGTTGGAGAGGTCCTCAGCGAAGGTGGATAGCGGCCCAGGTGGCCGGTAAAGTAGATGGAAGGTGATAGAGTGGTTAGGAGTGACAACTAGTTTGGCTGTCAGTGCTTCCATAGAGGAAAAGTGATGCACAGAGGAGAGGTGGAAGTTTAGAGCATTTTTATGGATGATGGCAATGCCACCACCTTTAGACTGGTTAGAGTTACGATAGTGTCTGATAATGTTGTAACCTGGAGGGATGGCAAGCGGGAGTAGTGGGCCAGAGGCTGCGTGAAGCCAGGTTTCGGTGATAGCCATAAAGTCGAGGTCGAGGGTAAGAATAAGGTCAGCCACTTCTAGAGCGTGAGCCGTGAGTGATCTGACATTGATTAATGCACCCTTAATATTGCTAGTGTTAGGTTGGGGTGAGGTGACGATGGGTTTTTCAAGTGTGTGGATGCGGTGGAGGTCAGAGGCTGTTTGTTAAGATGCACAGAGTGATGGTAGGCGTGCGTGAGTCGGGAGACAAGTCTGGCATTTCTCAGGGTGATCGAACATGGTATGTTTGGTGAAGGTCTGGAAGCAAAGTGTTGGAGCCATAAGGCTGGGTTGTTGAGGTAAGGGTTGGTGTGGTGAGCAGTGGACGGCATAGTCATGGTGTTGTGAAGATTGGGGTAGTGGAGGGAGGTGGTGGTCTAATTGGGTGCTGTCCCACCGGTGTGCCGTGTGAGGTAGAGTTGGGTGTGCAGTATTCTTGCAAACAGAGTAGTGAGGGTGGAGGGCATGTTGGCCTGATACAGTCTAAAAGCAGATGCCTGCCAGATCTACAAAAAGGGTGGTTGAGGTAGAGGTGCTGTAGTAGACAATTGCACACAATGTTAAACAATAATAACAGTGACCACCGTAGATGCAGTGGTGTGCACAGAAAGTAAAGCAGCAGTAACCGCGGTAGCAGTGTATTAGGGTACAGTTACTTAGATCCCTAGATACCTAGATTCGATTTTAGCAGAGGGAGCCAAAAAGGCAGTTGATTAAGATGCAGAAAGGCACAAGTTCAAATACATAATCCAAACATACCGAGATTCGATTTTAGCAAAGGGAGGCAAAAAGGCAGTTGATTAAGATGCAGAAGGCACAAGTTCAAATACATAATCCAAACATACCTAGATTCGATTTTAGCAGAGGGAGCCAAAAAGGCAGTTGATTAAGATGCAGAAAGGCACAAGTTCAAATATATAATCCAAACATACCTAGATTCGATTTTAGCAGAGGGAGCCAAAAAGGCAGTTGATTAAGATGCAGAAAGGCAAAAGTTCAAATACATAATCCAAACATACCTAGAATCGATTTTAGCAGAGGGAGCCAAAAAGGCAGTTGATTAAGATGCAGAAGGCACAGGTTCAAATACATAATCCAAACATACCTAGATTCGATTTTAGCAGAGGGAGCCATAAAGGCAGTCCAAACATACCTAGATTCGATTTTAGCAGAGGGAGCCAAAAAGGCAGTTGATTAAAATGCAGAAAGGCACAAGTTCAAATGCATTAGTAACGAACATATAAATGTGATTTGTCTATGAGGAGAGGCGATAGTAGAGATGTCTACCAGAATGTAGAGTACATAGGTCTGACTAAAGGTGGCGTACTGTTGCGAATGTTTTAAGCAACCTTATCGTCCAATGCAGTGACTGGGACACATAGCAGATGCCGGTAAGGTAATAAAGGGAGCAGATTGAGTGGACAGGTAAGGGGCGCAGGTAGAGTAGGTAAGACAAATATGGATTACTCACATCCTCATAAGAAACGAGCAGGGGGTATGGCCCTGGGCTCTGGTCAGTTCAGGACAGTCTCTGGACAGTTTTTGGCCTTGCCCTCAGGTCCTTTCCCGGAAGGGCCGGCTTGCACCTCCCGGCGACTGATGGGTGGAGAAGTAGGGTGCGAGAGCCAATCATCAGTCTTCTCAGGTCAGGTGAAGGAAGCACAGAGGAGGGGAGGCTTCAGAAGGCACGGGCGGCCATCTTGGAATGGATTCAGCCTCGTGTGCTGTAATGGTGGTCGAGTGGTTGAGGCTCAGTCAGAAGGACAGCCACAACTTTACAAAATTTGCAATGTGCAGCAAACGCAAGCGTTTGAATTGTAGTACACAAACAAACCAAGAATCGATTTTAAATGGTTACCGCGCCTAACGCGGTAAGAATAACCCAGGGAGTCACAATTGCTAGGGCTAGGTGACATACCTTGGTGCAGTCCAGCACAAGGTGCAGCAGCAATGGGTCACTGCTCCAGGAGTGGCTAGGAGCTCCTGCTCCAGCACCGACGATTTTCTCTCGTCCCAGTGTCCCTTAAGTGATCACACTTCCTCATGAACTGCCAGCCTCGTGCTCTTCTCCTTTTGCTACTACCGCCAGCCTTCCAGCTCCTGCTCCAGCTCGTTCCTTCAGTTCCTTCCTTCTGCAGAATACAGTAGAAACATTGTTGCACTCTCCTAATTCAATACCAATTATAACAGATGAACTAACCCGAGTACAGGAATGTTCTGCTGCCAAGAGGGGAGTAGCAAGGCAGCTGCACCACCCTAGCAGCTTACAACTCCACACAGAATATACTTTCAAAATGGATTCTATCCCAGATCCAGGACTACAAAGAATCTCTGCCACTTAGCATGCTTAAACAAGAGACACCATCTGTACCAGAAGTGTGGGATTGTTTTGTTCTTCCAGGGGCGCATGGGCCTTGTGAGTGCTTATGTGTAGCCTCATTCAGTTGAGGCCTCCTGGATGTCCGTGCGCGCAATCTCCAGCTTGGTTCCCCTGCCTCACTGGCTCTCTCCTTACACTATTGGTGAGTATCCTTGCAGGGGGGGGCCTATGGTTACTATTTCCAACATTGAGGTGGTATGGGGAAATAGTGGCTAGATGGTTATTGAGTCGGTGAAGGCATTGGGATGGGAACATCTTAAGGACGAGTGTCGGTGACCCGTCGGTGAGCAGAAACTTCTGTTCCATCTTGTAGGGTGACAAATGGCCACTTCGTATATCTATTAAATAATGCACGCAAAAGGATGGAGCCTAGGAAGACCCACACATTTGTTGAATGGTGGTGGGGGTTTATTTATTTATTGTTCATGCATAGCGCCCAAGACCCTGAGGTGCCAAGGTGCTTTTCTTAATGGTTACAGTGAAAAGTACATAAGTGCTTACGGTTACATTATTGTCACAATGTGGGCAAATACATGGTGCCGGCCACATGTTGCATGGCGGCAGCAAAGCACACATGTGCGGGGTCATAATCTGTTGGCAAATACACGGTGCCAGCCATATGTTGCATGGCGGCAACTACAGACATATGCTGAGTCATAATCAGTTGGCAAATACATGGTGCCAGCCACATGTTGCATGGCGGCAACTACACATATATGCAGGGTTAAAATCAGAGATCAAGTACATGGTGCCAGCGGCTTTTACATGATGGCAAATGTCATACTAAGACGGGGGTCAAAACTCGACATACGCCAGCACTGTGCCCGCCCCGAATAGCAGGGTGGTATGTACATACAGATGTATGGTTCTGATCGATGGGCAATAGCATGGAGTCAAAGATCATAATGAAAGGTGACAGCTACACACATACCAGGAGTCTGATCCATGGGGCGCACAACCAACCACTCTCGATCAACTGGGGTGGTTGGGCAAGTGCGAGCAGCCATGTGACCTGGGGGGGGTGGGATGCATTCAGGCACGCAGACGACCAAAGGGGGGGGCGTGGGATGCATTTGGGCAAACAGGCGACCCGGGGGGGGGGGGGGTGCATTCAGGCACGCAGATGACCAGGGGGCGGGGCTGGGTTGCATTCAGGCACACAGGCGACCGGGGAGGTGCATTTAGGCACTCAGGCGACCAATGGCCGGCTCCCTCCTCACAGTTGCTCCTATTGGCTTAAGGGGCCAAATAGCAACCAATGGGGAAGGGGGAGCCGAGCCGGGCCCAGGCATCAGCAGTATCAGGGTGAGAAATAGTGCAGTCATATTGGGAAGGCCAAAGAACACAATGCAGGGGGCCTGCTATGTGGCAGAAAGACATATTAAAGTAAGTATGTCCCAAAATAAGCACCTCCGCTTTATAGTTTGATAAATTGTGTGATATGGAAAATGTAGCGTGGGAATCAAAAAAGGACCTTCCCATTAATGCTAAGGGTGGCTGATTTGTTGTTGGGCCATTTGTGGTCCACTGTATCATACATGATGAAGTGCTCTAACAGTAAGAGTAAAGAGTTTCTGACACAATCAGGATTTTTAAGGCATCATCCATCTCTTCTGGTGTGTGCTACTTTGTGGACGAAAGCAAATATGGTGGACTCCAAGGAGGGCTTTGCATTTGATACGTGTGTTCAATTCTGTTGTTTGATATTTCTGTAGGATTTTTCCGATATTAGCCATTAGAAGGTTCATTTTTTTTCCTTTTTTTTTAGTAGGGAAGAGACACATCTGTTTTTAGGGCAACAACATTTTAACTTACTTGGTGCAATGCATTCCAACACTGGTGTGTTGTATAGAGGCAAAATTCTGCTACAAGCCCTGAAATTTTAGAACGACCTGTCGGATCAAACTGTTCTGACTTAGAAAGATAAGCGAGGGTACATTTCAGCAGGTGAACTCTTTGGAATCTATAATGCCTTCCCTTAAAGTTCCAATCAAAAGTAACTATTTTCTAATAGTGTAGATAAAAAGATTGCTCCAGGATATCCACCCCTAACAGCAGACCTATCCACACTAGAGAGCTACTTCTAACACCCTGTTTCCAGCACAGGTTGGCCTACCACAGTTCGTAAAGCAAATCATTATTAACACAGTTATATCAATTTGTAAACCATCAGTAAAGCTCTTCCTTTACATGTGGTTGAAGACTGTGTATACAGTACTCATTCGAATGGATTGTGTCCTCCCACGTATTCCTCATCTTTCTGAGTCATAATCAGTTGGCAAATACTGGAGAAGCTGGAGATAATTCGTTATCTCCAGCTTCGCTGCTTCGGAAAAAAAATTCTCAGCAGAGGGCGCTGTGCTCGAGGTCGTGGCGTCGAATGTCCCTCGACGGGCTCTGTACTCTGTCGACGTCACTGATGGTATAAATAGCTCGAACCGCGCCCGTTGCTTCAGTTCTGTTTTTCCGATCGCTTCGCTATCGAGAATGGCGCGCTTCGAGATTTTCTGTGGAAAATGTCGTCTTCTTCGACTCCTTCGACACTCAAGACTGGGTTTAAGAAGTGGATCGACTGTGGATCGAAAATGTCCATTACGGATCCTCACCGAGTTTGTCTCTGTTGTCTCGGTTCAAGTCATTGAATCGACGACTGTGGTTCCTGTCAGTCCATGACGGAGAAGGCCCTTCGTGAGAGGAGAGGTAAATGGTCGGTGGGGAGGGAAGCCTATAAGGTTAAGGCTGTGTCCAAAAAACATAAAAAAGTGACCGATTCGAAGGACTCGGATCGCCATAGGCATTCCAAGAGATCTCGTAGCAGATCGAGACACTCTTCTTCCTCGTCTAAAAAAATGAAGAGGAGACATAGATCTCCCTCATCTTCTGAGTCGACCGAAGAAATTCGATATCTGACAAAATCGGATTCCCCCAGAAAATGGGAGGAATTTCGTAAAAAGATGTTGGAGGTATTCGAGAATGCGCCTGGACCCCCTCGAATAAACCTCATAAGAGCCATACCCCTAAAGTCGCTCCATTGGACGACAAAGGGAAGTCAAAAACTACTATGGTAAAAGCAAGTAGTGTCGAGGATACTCGGAAAAACTAGAGTCGACTCCAAGTCGTCGAGGACTCTTCGAGAGTCGAGCACCTCTCCAGTGCCATGTAAAAAACATAAGTCGTCGAAGGCTTCCACGACTTCGTCGATGCCATCGCCATTGACCGCTTCGGCATCAAAGCCAAAAGCGTCTTCGACGCTTGTATCGAAGTCCTCTTCGAAGATTCCTTCAACAACTTCGAAGGACTTTTCCATTCCTTCGACAAAAATTGTTGAGGAAGAAAGGAGATTTACTCCATTACCCAGATCAGACTTTTTAAAGTCTATGTCCTCAATTTATGAGGAATCTGGCTCGGATGAGGATGAAATCGCTCCTTTTGGAGTTCAATGTAGCACAAAACAAGTTCCTGAAGAACTCATAGATCAAGAATCTAAATTGAGAGACCTGAGTGATACTCTACATTCTGCTAGTGGAATTGACATATCACCAGAATTAGAGTTTGCCAGACCTGATCCTGCAGAACATGCACACTCGGGGTACAGGAGTCTTATGACCAGAGTAATTGAATACATGGGTTGGGGTAACACTTCACCCGTTTTCGAACAGGACGATATGACAGATATAATTGTCAGAGGTCCTCAAAAGGTCCAGTTCTCCCCTTCCACAGGGCTCATCAGAGGACAGTGGAGAAAAACTGGGAAAATCCTGAAAGCATTGCTACTGTAAACAATAATTTCCCAAGAAATACAGACCAGCTGGTTCTGATCCTGAATATTTAAACAGACATCCGACTCCAGAAAGTCTAGTTATCCAGGCAGCATCTACATCAAAACAAACAGCATATTCCCCTATCCCTCCGGATAGAGAGGATAAAAAGGTTGATGCTTGGGCCCGTAAAGTTTTCACATCAGGCAGTATGGCCCTTAAATCAACAAATGTCACCTGTACCCTGGCCAGGCGAGGAAAGGGAAGGCTTCCTGAATAGATTCAAAGACGGGAAGGAGGCAATGGGGGAATGTCTCCAGTCTGGACTGGATACTGCTGATAGTATCAGTAGATCCATGGCTGCAAGCACAGTTCTACGCAGATTTGCGTGGTTGAGGAAGTCGGGGTTTGCACCAGATGTGCAGGCCAGACTCCTCAACATACCCTTTGATGGCTCGAGGCTGTTTGGCAGTAAGGCTGATGAAAGCCTAGAAAAACTCAGACCTCGAAAGCGGCAGCTAAATCTCTTAGTGCCTCCATGCGCCAGCCTCAGAAACCCTATCCCGGCTCATCTTCCTGGAGGGGTCGTTCTTTTCGATACTATTCCTCGTTTGGTAGAGGAAGAGGACAGGCTGTTCAAAGAGGCAAAAGAAAGTTCCCCCGTGGTGCACGAGGAAGAGGGGCAAAATCAGCCTCAGGAGCGGCACCTTTGCCCTCAGCCACTCCTGCAGCCGCCCCCAAATCTCTCGGAGACCTTATTACACAAAACCCCAGTGGGAGGCAGGATCTCTCAGCATCTGAAGGAATGGCGGGGCATTACCTCAGATGCTTGGGCAGGCACTGGAAACAGTAGCTCAAGGTTACTTTCTCCCCTTCCAAAAAAGGCCTCCGAATCACCCACCGGGAGCCAACTCCGTAAATATTCCAGACCAGCTCCTGTTGCAGGAAATTTTAACCCTGCTAGAGAAAGGTGCCATAGAACAGGTACCTGTAGCGGAGAGGAACAGGGGTTGGTACTCCCCATACTTTCTCATCCCAAAAAAGGACAGAGGATTGAGACCCATCTTGGACTTAAGAAACTTGAACAAGTTCCTCAGGAAGGACAACTTCAAGATGGTGACCCTTTCTCAGATCCTTCAGGCTATACAAATCCAAGACTGGTTGGTATCATTGGACCTTCAGGATGCTTACTTTCATGTGCCAATCCATCCCAAGCACAGAAAGTACCTGAGGTTCGCGATTGGCAACTCTCATTATCAGTATCGAGATCTGCCATTCGGGTTAACCTCCGCCCTGAGGGTTATCACCAAATTAATGGCGGTGGTGGCAGCGAGTGTCAGAAAAGGGGGGATTCACGTCTACCCCTACCTGGACGATTGGTTGATCAGAGCACGTTCTCCCGAACAAGCTCAGGAACATCTTTCGATCACCTGCCACTTCCTTCACAAATTGGGCTTCTCCCTCAATTTCAAGAAGTCCCACATGATACCATCTCAAAAGCTCCAGTTTATCGGAGCAGTCTTGGATACCTTTTTTTTTAAACAGATTTTATTAATTTTCAAACCAAACAATAATACAAACCAAACACGCAGTGCATTGTACAATAGTTCAATTGTTCATTACATAATCATGTTCACTGCTCCCCCCGTCCCTCCCTCCTTATGAGCCTATTTATACCTCGGACTCTGTATTCGTTGCCCGTGGCAGGGTGTCGCTCACCGTGGATTCTTCCAGGTCTTGTATCGTACCAAATAATTCTGCTATTAATGATTTCCATGCCATCAGGTTTCCCGCCTCCCCCCCCCCTGCGCTACTCGCCTCTTGCCATACAATGGTTTCAGCCTCCGCCCACTTCTGCAACTCCTTCCACCACACCTCTATTCGTGGCTTGTGACACGTTTTCCACCCCATGGCAATCCTTCTTTTTGCAAGCACGTATGCTAAATCTTTGAGCTTTCCAACATGTTTAAGTTTCTGTGATCTGGGGAACCCTCCCAGCAAGCAGGCCCAAGCTGTGTCGATGATGATCATAACCCCCTTTTACACTAGTTTCTGTGCCACTTCACCCCAGAAACGCCCAATTACAGGGCATGACCAAAACATATGCGTCATAGCAGCCTTTTCCTCGTCGCATTTGGGACACGCCTGTCGACCAGCCTTTGCAACCCTGGATATCCTCAAAGGTGTCATGTATGCTCTGTGTGTCACATACAATTGTATTTGTTTTAATCTCGCATTCCTAGACACCTTCTTGTGGTAGCCTAGGGCACGTTCCCACATCCCATCTTCCGTCGGGTCTCCCACTTCCGCTTCCCAGTCTCATCTCAACTGTGTCAGCTCCTTCCCGACCTTATGCATAACCATCTCATACAGTCTAGAGATCTCATGCCCTCCCTCAGATATGTCATATATTGCCCCTATGATAGCATCCGGTTCTTCCTCCAATACAGTTTCAGGCCACGTGTTCCGAATTCTCCGTACAGTTCTAAGATATTTAATAAATTGGCCTGTATGTAGCCCCATTTCTTCCTCAAGCACTCCGAAATCCTTAATGGTTCCCTCTAGCCATATATCCCCTAACGTCACCAACCCCACCGATAACCAGTGGGTCCTAATGATCACCCTCAGTTGCCTATCGTCCCCTACCAGTGCGACCAGCGGCACCTGCTGGGAGCACAGGAATGGATTTTCCATCATCCGGCACGCTCTACGCCACATTTGCCACCCAAGCATCATCATGTTCAAGCGCCCTCTCATTTCTGACTCGGGCAGCCAGATCATTTCTTTCAAGTGGAATGGGGCGCAATCCTGCCCAAACAACCTGAGTCCAGGGGTTGTTTCGTCTGAGAGCCATTTGGCCACATATTGTAGCTGACTCGTCACATAATAAACCTCAAAATTAGCAGTTTGATACCCCCTTTTTCATAAAAGTTCTGCAGCTTCCATAACGCCACTCTGTTTCGAGTATCTTGCCACAGGAAGTCACTATACATACTATTGAGTTTCGCAAAAAAACTTCTTAGGTATCATATACGGAATATTACTAAAGTAATGTAGGAGCCTAGGAAGGACTACCATCTTCAACATTGCCCCACGTCCCATCATTGCTAGCGACAACTTCACCCAGAAGTTCATACATTTCTCGATTTTCACAATAGCTACCTCAGTGTTGTGCCTATGCTCCTCTTCTACCGCGTGGTACACATCCACCCCAAGGTATCGGAAAGAGCTGACCGCCCGCGGTGTTTGTAGCACCGGTAACAGTCTCACAGGGGTTCTCGCATAGCTGCCCAGCGGAAAAATGCTGGATTTCTGTGGATTAACCGCTATCCCGGACAGCCTCGCGTACCTCTCCATCACCTCCAGGATATACTGGAGATTTTCTTCCGGGTACCTCAAGTATAGTAACAAGTCATCCGCATACAGGGATATCAGGTGTCGTTCCCCCCTTTCCTCAATACCCATTGTATCATATTGTTGCCTGAGGTATATAGCTAGGGGCTCCAGGGCTAGAATGTAAAGCATCGGGGACCAGGGGCACCCCTGCCTGGTGCCTCTACTTAGTTGCCACTTCTCGGATATCACTGATCCCGTTCGTACTCTAGCTAGCGGCTCACTATATAACATCTTCGCCCACCGAATATAACCAGGCCCTATCCCATATCCCTCTAGGGCCGCCAGCAGCCACGGCCACTTGACCGAGTCAAATGCTTTTACCCTGTCCAAAGACACTATCGCCATTTCTCCATCATTCTTACTACCCCATTCTATCACCCATTGGAGTCGCCTATGGTTATGGGTTATGTTCCTATTTGGGACATAGCCCGTCTGGTCAGGGTGTATCAATTTGCTAATTATTTGTTGCAATCTGTTTGCCAGGACAGCCGTCAATATTTTGCTATCCTGGTTTAGCATCGACAAAGGCCTGTATGAGCCACAGCTGTGCCCTGGTTTGTTAGGTTTGGGAAGAGGTATTATAATCGCCTCTCTGAGCGACTCCGGCAGCCGTCCTATCTCATACGCTTCATTAAGCATTTCTAACATTGGAGGGAGCACTTCCTCTCTATATACTTTATAAAATTCACTCGGGAACCCATCCGCCACCAGGGTCTTGCTAGTAGGCAATTGTCTCACCACTTCTTCTAGCTCTTCAAGAGTGATCGGTGCATCTAGCTCCTCCTTCTCTTCCCCACTTATCTTAGGCAATCCTGTATCGTCCAATGTTTCCGTTATCTCCTCTCGGCTGCAGCCCTCCTCGTCCCCATATAGCACCTTATAGTAATCCGCAAACTCCTTGTTTACTCCTTCCTGGGTGTCCACTACCTCTCCATCGTCTCTCGTTATCGTTCTGATAGGGATTCTGGGAGTTTCGCTTTTATATAGCCATGCTAAAAGGTGTCCCGTTTTATCCCCACCCGCATGCTGTCTCTCTTATGTATTTTTTATAGTTGAGGTTGGAGAGCCTTTCCCAGTGCTCCACACACTCCTGTTGCAGTTTAAATACCCGCTCCATATCCACACCTCCACCCTTTAATGCTCTTTCCAATTCTCCTTCTGTTCTTTGCAGGTCAGCCAGGATCCCGCCCTGCAGACCCTTTGATTTAGCTATGGCAACCCCTCGAATCACCACCTTGAAGGCTTCCCATAACGTGCTTGCAGAATCCACGCTACCCGTGTTCACCTCAAAATAGTTAAGGATCACTTCCCTAATGTCCTCTCTAAAAACTGGATCCTTAAGCGCCTCTGCTCGAAGTCGCCACGTCGGAATCTGTGCCCTCGGGGGGCAGTATTGCCACCCGAGAACCAATGGCGAGTGATCCGAAAGGACCCTCGCCTTGTATTCTATCTGGGTAATCTCAGTAATTACATCCGACGTGGCAAAAACATAGTCCAGCCTCGTGTGTAGCTGTTGCGGGGCGGAGTAGTGCGAATATTGCCTGTCTTGGGGGAATTTTGTTCTCCACACATCTGCCAGACCAAAGTCGTCCAACAGTGTCCGCAGTGCCCTAGCCGCTGGGGCAGGTCTGTCAATTTTACCATCTGATCTATCTACCTTGGGGTTCATCACACAGTTAAAATCCCCGCCCCAGATCACCGCACTACCCACACACTTACTAAGGTTGGTGCACAGAGTTCTAAAATATGTTGCTGTGTTTTGGTTGGGGGCATATGTATTTACGATACTTATCTCTTTATTCTCAACCAGCCCCCTCAATATGACCAACCACCCGTCCGTCTCCACCACTTCCTGCAACAACTGGAACGGGACATGCGGCGCCACCCAGGTAAGTACTCCTCTAGCTTAAGCAGAATATGACGAGCCCACCACAACCCCCTTCCATTTCTTTACCACCGTCTCCATCTTTTCTCGCGTCAGGTGTGTCTCCTGCAACATTGCAATATCTATCTTTTGCTTTCGCAGATACAGCATGACCTTATTCCTTTTCAAATAACTATTAAGTCCCCTGACATTCCACGTAATTACTTTCAGCTCACCCACGGCTCATTAAAGATCCACCTTCCAACCTCTAGTCGATCCCTCCCGCCCGTGCAATACAGATTCATCCATCCGGCTCTTCTATGTAGGCTCATATTCAAACTAAAACTCCCAACAACTACAAACCCGCCAAACTCATTCCTTCCCACCCCTTCCAACCCTTCCACAACAAACCCGCCCCCCCAACTGTTGCCCAGCTCCATCCCTGGATCTCAGGCACCCCCACATCTAGCCCTGTCCTGCACAAGCCTGTGCTCAGGGCTCAGTAGGGTAAAGTCGCCCTAATGGCCACTCAGCTACCAGTTCTCAGGGTTGGGCTTAATGTTAACACTATGCAGCTTCTACTAGCATTTTATCCACTATATTCCAGTCGGTGCAGAGCAAAAGTCCCAAAGGTTACTCAACGTCCATCCGGACTAGCTATGCCCTCCGAAAAAGGGCCCTCCCCCACTTACCCCCACAATGTTCAGGACATAGGTTCTTCAGTTGTGATTTTCCTGACGATCTCGATCTGCCTCTTGTTCTGGGCAACCCTGCAGGTCCAGCCAGGACCCCGCGTCCTCCGGTGTATCAAAGAAAAACGCTCTGCTCTTGTGCAACACCTTCAGTTTCACCGGGTACAGGAGTATATACTTAATGCCAGCTGCACGTAGCCTCTTTTTGACAGCCACATAGCTATATCTCTGCCTCTGCACCAGCATCGTGTAATCCGGGTACGCCGTGATGTTGGCGGATGCTTTCTCTATTGTACCGCCCTTGCGGAAGTATTCCAGGATCTTCTCCCTGTCTTTATAGTTCAAGATCCTCGCAATGATCGGTCTTGGCGGGGCCCCAGGTCGTGGTTTTCTCATTAGGGCACGATGCGCTCGCTCCACCGTGAACCCCTGTGAGAGCTTGTCTGCTCCTATTTCTTGAAGGATCATGTTCTCCACATAGTTCGTGGGGTCCTGGCCTTCCTCCCCCTCCGGCAGGCCCACCACCCGTATGTTGTTCCTTCTCGCCCTTCCTTCCACCTCCTCCACTCGGTTTTCAAGATTAGCAACTTGCTGTTTTAGCACGTGAACCTCAGTTGCATTATTAGTGCTGACTTCAGTATTGGTCTTCACTGCGCTTTCCAGCCCACTCGTTCTCTCCGCCAATGCTCTGACGTCTTGTCGTAGCAGGGTTAACTCAGTCCCTACCGCATCGATTTTGTTTTCTAGGGCTGTCCGCAAGTCTGCCATCATTGAGCCCCATTTGGTGCTCATCTCTGTTATGGCCTCCAGGATCTGTTGCTTATTTCCGTCTGGGGCCTCCTCAGCAGGAGTCGCGACCGTGCTCTGCGCTAGCGTTGTGGGGGTCCTCTGCACTTTTGCATAAACCTCCATTGTGGGTTGTTTGGTCTTGGTCCTCAACCCCTTCGCCGACATAGCACCTCCCTTCTTGTGTGTCTGAATTTGACTATGTGCTGTTGCTGTGACACTTCCAGAGTCTTAAATTGTTGGGGTAGCTATCTTCCAGCTTGCTTGTGCCATAATGAGCGCAATAGCTTCTAGGTGGATTGTGTTCTCCCACATTTATCGTACACATACAATTCTTGTTGGCACATGTAATGCGGGCAGAGACTAAATGCACCTTTTGAGGCTTATGGTAAGCACGCTTATCAACTGGCCATTAGTTCATCCCTTGTAGCCACCCTGTGCGACATCAGAGGGCGCAATAGCATCCAATTGTGCAGGTCATATGCAACCCGCCAGGTCACATGCAGCTTTCCAGTTCGTTCTCCCTCAATCGCACCGCTGGGTTCACTTGGGACTGTACACAATCCCAGTCCACTCGCGGGCCGGTCCAGTATCAAGTCCTCCGGGGACAGCCCCGGGTATGCAAATCTGCTCTACTGAGCTTTTTGTTCGGGGCAGGCAGCGGCCGCCTCAAACGTTTCCGACCCGCTCCGTGGGTCATAGCGTGCATTCACCGCTGCAGCAGCTTTTGTACAGTAGGGTCCAGCTGCTCCTCACGCCTCCAGCACCCTCAACGCACACACAATCGTCCCTTGACTTCAATATGGATGCCATGCACTGCGGTCCCGTCACACTCCGCAGGCGGAGTCTTGCTCGCCCACACGCTCAGTGCGCTCCCGGTATAGACCGCGGCTCCCGCCGTGCCAGCGGGGGCCCCCTGGTTACACCGCACCATCTCTACTTGTAATTTATGTACGCTGTGCCTCCTCTGACCTGCGCATATCCCGGCGAGCGGTCGCAGGCCAGTGCCTTGTCGTTCACTACGGGGACAGCCCCCGATGTGCTGATCGGCTCAACGGAGCTTCTGTTCGAGGCAGGCAGCGCCCGCCCCAAACTTTTCCAACCCGCACCGCGGGACACAGTGTTCAATCGCCGCTGCAGCGGCTCTCCGTGCTGCAGGGCCCAGCTGCTCCTCGCACGCCCACACAATCCTCCATCAACCGCTGCTACGGGTGCCGTGCATTACGGTCCCAGCTCGCCCACAGACTCGGTGCGCTCCCGGTAATTGACCGGAGCTCCAGCCGCACTAGCGAAGGCCCCCTGTGATCACGGCCGCCCGATCCCCGTTGCCTCTATTTATGAGTCAGTTTAATCTGCAGCTGTAGCAATCGGCTGGGGCAGCTTCTTCGTTACCAGAATGCACGTCTCGGGAGTCCTTTGTTCTTGACCGCCGCCATCTTAGTGCTCATGTTGCGGCTGGCCGCGGGATACAATGTATCGATTCGCCCATTCCGGAGCTCAGGACACGATGTCAGCCTGCACAGGTTCCGCTCAATACATTCACACGCCTTTTATAATGCTTGAAGTTGCATTTCAGTGAGAGAAATATCTATTTCGAAGGGATTGTGTCCTCCGACGTATTCCTCATCTTAGATATCTCCTTCCAGCTCTGCTGGCCTCGGAAAAATCTTCTTCTCTAGAGGGCGCTGCGCGTCGACATCCTCCGAGTCGATGTCCCTCGACAGCCGCCGTATCGACGTCGACGTCATCCTGCCTATAAAGGCCGCGCGCAGCGTCTGTTGCTCAGTTCCGTTTTTCCGCGCTTACTCAGTGCCTCGGAATACCGTTGCTCAGTTCTTGTCAGATTAATCCTATTTACCTCGGGTTATTCAATCCGTACTCGATGGCTTCCTCGTCGGAACCGACAACTCCGCGATCCGGCTTCAAAAAATGCCGAGATTGTGGGAAAAAGATGTCGCTGACTGACCCTCACAGAGTTTGTCTGTGGTGTTTGGGAGCTGAACACCATTGTTCGGAATGCGAGGACTGTATGTCCATGACAGCTAGCGTAGGGGGAAGCTGGAGAAAGGTAAGACTTTGAAAGCTTCTTATTCGTCGACGAAGTCGAGACACTCGTCTCCTCGTCACCATTCGCGCTCCAGGTCTCGGAGTGGGTCCCATCACTCCTCGAGATAGAAGCACTCGAAGAGGAGACGTCGAAGATCCCCTTCTCCGTCTTCCTCGTCCTCTGTTTCGCCAAAAAGAATCCCTTGCCCCACGAAACATAGTTCCCGGGCTGAATGGGAGGAATTCCGCAAAAATATGATGAGCGTCTTCGAGAAAGCGGCCTCGACCCCCTCGAAGACTGCCGAGAGCGATGCTCTGGTCGAAAGACCCGAAGGTCAAAAACGCAGCGAGTCGCAGTACCCGGCGAAGGAAACCTCTCGAGCGCGTCTCGAACCCTCGAGTAGGACTATGACCTCCAAACCTTCCTCGAAGGTTCCGTCGACGCCGTCGACGAGGGTTCCGTCGACGCCGAGGTCGGTGTCTTCGACGCCGTTGTCGAAGGGACCTTCGACACACGGGTCTGTCGACTCGACGCCAGCTTCGACACCGGCGTCGACGCCAAAAAAAGTCACGGTTACGACACACCCAGTGAATATCCCCCAGGTCCTCGACGTTGATGGCTTCGAGATTGTCGAGTAGAATTCCAATTCTGTCGAGGTCTTCGAGGCCTCCGCCTTTGTTTTCGACGCCACGCTCGAAGCCGTCGACGTCGACGACATCGACATTTTCGAGGCCGATAATGACAAGTTCGGCACCCTCTGCCTTGGAAATGGGATTTACTCCCTTTATGAGTTCAGAACAATTGAGAACTATGTCCTCAATTTTGGAAGAGGGTGAATTGTCTGAACAGGAAGACACATTTGAGTTGCAGGAACCTGTAACCCCAATTAGAGAGGAATTTTCCTCTGAAGAACGCAGGTTAAAGGATCTTCAAGATTCCTTACATGAGGCAAGTGGGTTAGACACTTCCCCAGAGGTGGAGTTTGCTAGGCCAGACCCAGGGGAGCATGCTGAAACCCCCTATAGAGCCTTAATGGCCAGGATCACAGAGTTCATGGGGTGGTCTGCACCTTCACAATCTTTCCAACAAGATGACCTCACGGATATTCTTGACAAAGGCCCGCAGGAGGATCCTGTGGTGCCTTTTCATAAAGCTCTTCAGAGGAAGATCATGACAAACTGGGAAACCCCAGATGTCGTACCAGCAGTAAATAAAAAACTGTCTACAAAGTACAGGGTATCTTCTACAGACCCCGAGTTTTTTTCTAAACACCCATCCCCAGAAGGTCTGGTGGTACAGGCAGCATCCTCTACCGATGTCAAGACGGCTTATCCTACCGTCCCACAGGACAGGGACGATAAAAAATATGATGCTATGGCAAAGAAAGTCTTTTCAGCATGTAGCATGGCGTTAAAATCTGTTAATGCTACTTGCACCCTTGCTAGGTTCAGCCATACACTTTGGGAGTGTGCTTCTACAGCGGCTGACTGCATCCCGGAGGGAGAAGAAAGGGATGCGTTCCTGAATATTATACAGGACGGTAAAGACGCTATGTGCGAATCCCTCCAGACGGGCATTGATTCGGCTGACAGTATCAGCAGAGCAATGGCGGCAAGTACATCAACCAGGAGATTCGCTTGGTTGAGAAAGTCTGGTTTTGCCCCAGATGTGCAAGCCAGGCTCTTGAACATGCCATTCGATGGCTCTTCTTTGTTCAAGAAAAAGGCGGATGACAGTTTAGAGAAACTGCAAACTTCAAAAGCAGCAGCTAAATCCCTAGGAGCTGCAATCCGTCAGACTCCTTTTCGTCCCACAGGAACCTCTGCGAGGGGCAAGTCCTTTCGCTTCTACTCCGCATTCGGAAGAGGTAGAGGACGACCGGTTCAAAGGGGACAAAGAAGAACTACCCGAGGTGGACGGGGTAGATATTCAAAAGCCGCAGCAACAGCAGGTGCCTCTTTACCATCGGCATCTGCATCAGCCGCCCCAAAACCACTCTGAGGACTTCCCTCACAGGACACCTGTAGGAGGCAGGTTGACTCAACATCTGGTGGTATGGCAGGCTATCACGTCAGATGCTTGGGCATTGGAAACAGTTGCCCAAGGTTACTGCCTGCCTTTCCTACGTATACCTCAGAGTCATCCACCGGGGATCAGCTCTCAGAAAGCTCCAGATCCGCTCCTCTTGCAGGAAATTTTGGACCTGCTAGAGAAAGGTGCCATAGAACCGGTACCTGTAGCGGAGAGGAACAAGGGCTGGTACTCCCCTTACTTTCTCATTCCAAAGAAAGACGGAGGACTGAGACCCATCTTGGACTTGCGAGAATTGAACAAATTCCTCAGAAAAGACAAATTCAAGATGGTCACTCTTTCTCAGATCCTCCAGGCCCTTCAGTTCCAAGACTGGTTGGTATCTCTGGACCTTCAGGACGCTTATTTCCATGTGCCTATCCATCTCAAACACAGGAAATACCTGAGGTTCGCAATTGGCAACTCTCACTATCAATTTCGAGTGCTGCCATTTGGGCTGACCTCCGCCCCGAGGGTCTTCACCAAGTTAATGTCGGTAGTGGCTGCAAGTCTAAGGAGGGAAGGGATTCACGTCTACCCCTACCTGGACGATTGGTTGATCAGGGCTGTTTCTTCGGAACAAGCTCAGATCCAGCTAAATCACGTGTGCCACTTCCTTCACAGACTGGGCTTCTCCCTCAATTTAAAGAAGTCACAAATGATACCATCACAGAGACTCCAGTTCATAGGAGCGATCCTGGACACTTCCCTGGGAAAAGCCTCGCCACCAGAGTTACCAAGTTCCAACATGCCCAACGTCTCCCAGCCTTCGACTTTTTGAGGTTGCTAGGCCTCATGGCATCCTGCATTTTCCTAGTGCCAGAGGCTCGCCTGAGAATGAGATCGCTCCAGTGGGCACTGAGGACTCAGTGGTCACAATTCTCAGGGAGAATGACAGATCTTCAGGTTCCCGACAGAGTAGCTCGAGACCTTCAGTGGTGGGCCTGTCAGGAGAACATTCTGAAAGGAGAACAGTTTTGGCAACCCTGGCCGGAGATAACAGTCACGGATGCCTCACTCACGGGGTGGGGAGCCCACGCCAACAACTTGACCATCAGCGGTCGTTGGTCTCCATCGGAGTCCAGACTACATATCAACCTGTTAGAGCTGAGAGCCATCAGACTTGCGCTGAAGGCGTTCCTGCCAGCTGTGCAAGGGAAGGACGTCCTGATAATGACGGACAACACGGTGGCCATGCATTACCTCAACAAAAGAGGAGGTGTAGGATCACTACCCATGTGCAGAGAGGCGATGCAGCTCTGGTTTTGGGCAATCCAAGAAGGAATCTCTCTATGGGCAGTTCACCTAGCCGGAGAGAAGAACTTGACAGCGGACGCTCTGAGCAGGCAGAACACAGTCTCCCACGAGTGGGAGCTAGCTCAGGAAGTCCTTCAAGAGATCTTCGCCCTTTGGGGAACCCCTCAGGTAGATCTGTTCGCCACCAGCCTAAACAGGAAATGCGACCTGTTCTGCTCAAGGGAATTTCCCCCGAGAGGAGCTCTGGGAGACGTGTTCATAGTGGACTGGGAGTTTCCGCTTCTGTACGCGTTCCCACCGGTCCCTCTCATTCCTCAAATGATCAGGAGGTTGAGAAGATTCCGGCGAACCATGATCCTAATTGCCCCGGATTGGGCCAGCAGAACGTGGTACCCGGACCTTCTAGACTTGTCCATCTGCCCTCCAATTCGACTTCCACTCAGAGAGAACCTACTCTCACAGAAGGGAGGTCAGGTTCTCCATCCAGACATCAAAACCCTCAACCTTCACGCTTGGCTTCTGAAAGGCTGAGGTACAAGGATTGGGACCTCGCTGATGATGTTATGGAGGTGTTGCTTTCGGCAAGAAGGCCAGCAACAAAGTCTTTATACCGCTGCCGTTGGAACAGATTTTGCAGCTGGTGTAGAGAACAGAATATCGACCCTTTTTCATGTGGTACATCAATGGTTTTGTCCTTCCTACTATATTTGGCAAATTCAGGCCTTCAAGTTGGCACCATTAAGGGCTATCTCGCAGCGCTATCCATCTTTAAGCGCACTGCGGAAGAACCATCCTATTTCAAATTACCCTTGGTTATACAGTTTCTAAAGGGGTTAACCAATGTTTATCCCCCAAGACCATTCCAAGTTCCCCTATGGGATTTAAACTTAGTACTAACTTTCCTGATGGGCATACCTTTTCGAACCTCTCCATTCTTGTTCGTTAAGATTCCTTACCCTTAAAACTGTTTTATTAATAGCACTTACATCTGCTAGAAGGGTGAGCGAATTACAAGCTCTTTCTTGTAAACCCCCTCACACAATATTTCACAAAGACAAAGTTGTCCTGCAAGTGAAGCCTAATTTCCTCCCAAAGGTGGTTTCTGAATTCCATATCACTCAGAAGATTACCCTACCATCTTTCTATCCTCCTCCTCACCCGGTGAAAGAGGAAGAGAGGTTACACAGGCTAGACCCTAGGAGGGCTTTAAGTTTTTACATCAGTAGACTAGCCAGGATAAGACAGGCGGACCACCTGTTTGTAGGTTACGCAGGTCACAAGCTGGGGTTACCAATAACTAAGCAGACCATTTCCAGATGGATCATTCTAGCCATTCTGGAATGTTATAAACTGGCAGGGAAAGAGCCCCCTCAAAACCTTAGGGCTCATTCGACCAGAGGTATTGCAGCTTAATCGGCCCTCAAAAGAGGCGTGCCGGTTAAAAAGAGATCTGTGCGGCCGCTACATGGTCGTCTGTCCATACCTTTACACGTTTTTACAATTTGGATTCCTCCTCCAGTCAAGAGACTAGGTTTGGAAGGGCTGTACTGCATTCTATTCATCAATAGAAGACAGCGTGAAGTCAGTACTCCCTCCTCCAATAATAGAATACTGCTATGGGAGCCTATCTAAGATGAGGAATACGTCGGAGGACACAATCCCTTCGAAGAACAAGTTACTTCTTACCTTGTAACGTTTTTTCGACGGGATGTTCCTCCGACGTATTCCTCATCGACCCTCCCATCCATCCCCGCAGTTCTACTTCCCTTGTTGTTGCAGCTTACGCTCCTTCAGGATGATTAGTTTAGTCCAGAAAGTATTATTGTGGGCTACAAAACAGAACTGAGCAACGGACTCTGCCCGCGGCCTTTATAGGCAGGATGACGTCGACGTCAATACGGCGGCTGTCGAGGGACATCGACTCGGAGGACGTCGACGCGCAGCGCCCTCTAGAGAGAAAACATTTTCCGAGGCCAGCAGAGCTGGAAGGAGATATCTAAGATGAGGAATACGTCGGAGGAACATCCCGTTGAAAGAACGTTACAAGGTAAGAAGTACCTTGTTCGTCTCTGTCGGATCAGTTCGCCGGATCACGGAGTTCACGGAAACCACAGCCTATTCCATGGCTGCCTAGCCAAGCCCCCCAGTCTTGGATACTTCCTCGGGAAAAGCCTCGCCTCCCAAGGTGAGAGCTCTCCACATCATGCAGATGGTAACAAAGTTCCAGAATGCCCAGCATCTACCGGCCTTCGATTTTCTGAGGTTGCTCAGCCTCATGGCGTCCTGCATTTTTCTGGTGCCAGAGGCCAGACTGAGAATGAGATCCCTTCAATGGGCACTCAGAACTCAGTGGTCCCAGTTCTCAGGGAATATGTTGGATCTTCTGCAAGTCCCGAGCGAAGTTGCTCAGGATCTTCTATGGTGGGCTTGCAACAACAACATTCTCAAGGGAGAATCCTTTTGGCAATCATGGCCGGAGATAACAGTAGTAACGGACGCCTCACTCACGGGGTGGGGAGCACACACCAACAATCTGACAATCAGCGGTCGTTGGTCTCCATCGGAGTCCAAACTACACATCAACCTTTTGGAGCTGAGGGCAATCAGACTAGCGCTGAAGGCCTTTCTGCCCTCTGTACAGGGAAAGAATGTCCTGATAATGACAGACAACAAAGTGGCCATGTACTACCTCAACAAGAGAGGAGGTGTACGGTCACTACCACTGTGCAAAGAGGCAATGCAGCTCTGGTTCTGGGCAATACGAGAAGGAATCTCTCTATCGGCAATTCACCTAGCTAGAGAGCAGAACACGGCGGCAGATACTCTGAGCAGGCAGAACACAGTCTCCCACGAGTGGGAGCTAGCTCAGGAAGTCCTTCAAGAGATCTTCCCCCTTTGGGAACCCCTCAAGTGGATCTGTTCACCACCGTGATCAACCGGAAGTGCGAGCAGTACTGCTCAAGGGAATTTCCTCAAAGAGGAGCTCTGGGAGACGCATTCGTAGTGGAGTGGAAGTTTCCACTGCTGTACGCGTTTCCCCCAGTCCCCGTGATTCCTCAAGTAATCAGGAGGTTGATAAAGTTCTGGAAAACCATGTTCCTAATTGCCCCGGATTGGGCCAGGAGGACATGGTACCCTTCTAGACATGTCCATCTGCCCTCCAATACGTCTTCCGCAAAGAGAGGATCTTCCCTCGCAAGATGAAGGTCGGGTTCTCCATCCAGAGGTCAAGACACTCAACCTTCATGCATGGTTTCTGAGAGGTTGAGATACAAAGATTGGGATCTTCCGGATGACGTAATGGAGATTTTGCTTTCAGCTAGAAGGCCAGCAACAAAATCTTTATACCGATGTCGCTAGAACAAGTTCAGTAACTGGTGCAAAGATAAGGATGTGGACCCTTTTCAATGTGGCACTCCAATACTGCTTTCTTTTCTATTACATCTAGCCAATCTGGGGCTCCAGATAGGAACAATAAAAGGATATCTTGCTGCGCTGTCTATTTTCAAGCACACCTCGGAAGAGGTTTCATACTTCAAAATACCATTAATCATTCAATTCTTAAAAGGGCTTACTAACTGCCCTCCAGTACCTTTTCATGTCCCAACTTGGGATTTAAATCTAGTATTCAAATTTCTGACTTGTATACCTTTTGAGACTCTGCACTCCTGTCCATTGAGGCTTCTAACATTAAAGACTGTGCTTCTTGTAGCCTTATCATCAGCCCGCAGGGTTAGTGAACTACAGGCTCTCTCATGCAAACCGCCATATACTACTTTTTATAAGGATAAAGTTAAACCTTCCTTTTTACCAAAAGTAGTTTCTGACTTCCATTTGTCACAAAAAATACATATTACCAACGTTCTATCCTCCTCCTCATTTGGGCAAATAAGAGGAGAGACTGCACAGACTAGACCCCAAGAGGTATCTTAGTTTTTACATTTCAAGAATGTCTAAATTACGACAAGATGACCAACTTTTTGTGGATTATACTGGTCATAAACTGGGTTTATCAGTAACAAAACAGACCATATCCCGCTGGATCATTCTGGCCATAATTGAATGCTACAGATTGGCGGGAAAAGACCCACCAGGTGGGCTTCGAGCCCATTCTACAAGGGGAATGGCTACTTCTGCGGCTCTAAAGAGGGGAGTTCCGGCAGCAGACATTTGTTCAGCTGCAACTTGGAAAACAATGCATACTTTCATCAAGCATTACTGCTTGGATACTGCCTCCTCCGATGAGGGGTTATTTGCCAAGGCGGTACTTCACTCAGTCCATGAAAACAGTATTTAGTACTCCCACCCCCAAAATTGCCACTGCTATGGGAGTCTATCATTAGATGAGGAATACGCGGGAGGACACAATCCATTCGAAGCACAAGTTACTTACCAATTGTATCGTTCTTTCGACTGGATGTTCCTTCCACGTATTCCTCATTGACCCTCCCATCCTACCCCGCAGTACAGTTTACGTTTTCTTACACTTTCCTCTCACGAAGAGTGCATCAGTCATGAGGCACGCCTGGGTGTTCCTCCTATATGTTTCATCGAAAAAACAGAACTGAAGCAACGGGCGCGGCTCGAGCTATTTATACCATCAGTGACGTCGACAGAGTACGGAGCCCGTCGAAGGACAATCAGCGCCACGACCTCGAGCACAGCACCCTCTGCCGAGAACTTTTTTTCCGAAGCAGCGAAGCTGGAGATAATGAATTATCATAAAATGAGGAATACGTGGGAGGAACATCCAGTCGAAAGAACGCTACAGTTGATAAGTAACTTGTTCTTCTCACTCTTTGAGCTAATTCACAGTTCTGGTAGAGTTTGCTGCATCATATTTGCTTTGTGTGCCTCAGCACACAGAATAACATTGTTTCTCTTCTCTCCCTCTACAATAGGTGAAATGTTGATGAATGGCGGTGTACAGGAACAATATTCTGGAAAAGACCCTGTTAAATTGGAGTTGCATGATACTTTCTCCGGTGATTTCGTGAACAATGCATCCCTGTGTGAGGTTGGGGAACAAACCCAAGACCCTTGGCACTATTCAGAATGGGGGCAGGAGCACTTTACATCAGAACATGCGGGAGGCTTTAGTCACCATGCATCCTTCACTCAGCAGCAGAATTCCGAGGCAGGACATGGACTGCATATTGCAAGTGAACATTGGGGAAGTGCCTACAATGCGGTTTATTTCCCAGAGCATCAAGAGACACACACAGAAAGTTTCCAGTTGCTTAACCAAAGGAGCCCTGCCGAAAACCGAATGCAGAGATGTACTGAATGCGGGCAAATGTTCCACCACAGCTTCGCTCTTCTAGAGCACCAGAAGGTGCATGTGCTGCAGAATGCCTCTGCTTGCTCTGATGAGGATCAGAGCTTCACTGATTATTTGAATCTCAGTGAGCACCTGAAAACATCTGTAAGTGAGAAGTCATTCCAGTGTGCGGAATGTGGGAAAAGCTTCAAGCTCCACGAATCTCTCCTCCTCCATCAGAAAAGAAGTCACACAGGAGAGAGGCCCTATAAATGTCCGCACTGCGAGATGAGCTTTGTACGAAGGCATCAATTTCGAACCCATTACAAGATGCACCGAGAGGAGCAGCCATACCGATGTACTCAATGTGGGAAAAGCTTCAAAGGGAGAATGTACTTTCTGAAGCATCAGAGGACCCACACAGGCGAGGTATTTTTACACATACATAAAAAGATTACCAACATGTCATGACATTGCGGGCAGCTGTACCCCAAAAAGGATTCTGTAATGTATCTGTTCAATTATCTGTGCAATATGGAACATTCATCATATGAATATGAATGAATGAATGAATGAATGAATGAATGAATGAGTGAATGAATGAATGAATGGCATATGAATGAATTCATATGCCGGTCAAGTGGCACAGCGAGTAGAGCGCTCGCTCTGACATCTATGCAGAGCCTGCTGACGCAGGTCCGAATCCCGGCAGGGCCAAACTCAGCCTTTCATCCTTCCGAGGTCGATAAATGAGCACCAAACACCGTGGGTTAATAAGCAGCGCTCAGATACCTGAAGGTTCGTAGCGCTATATAAATGCAAAACTATTATTATTATTATTATGGAGCAGGGGGACGGGATATTCTTTATTAGCATGCATTACGAAACAAAAGAATGAGGCAGATGATAGTGTGGGAGGCTGCGAGTCCACCCGATGAACTGTACAGGGTATAGAAAGAGATGGTAGGTGAACATAAGCTGCTAAGAGGATAAAGGCAAAGGAGAAAATGCTGGTTGGAGGGGGAAAGTGAAGCTGAGTTGTGTGTGTGTGTGTGTGTGTATATATATTTCTGAGGCTTATGGAATCTGCTTAGATCACATGCTATGCATAGGCCGACATCTAGTGGAAGCTGCAGAGCATTACAGTTGTTGTTTTTGAAACTCAAAAAGGGACGTCGACAGGGCGTGCCAGTAATACTATCCCTAGTGTGACGTCCACTGTACCCATGATCCCTTACGCCTCGGGATCCCTGCGATTGCTCTTTTACAACCATTCTAGTTGGACGCGTATAGCAGAGTTCCTTTCGGCGTTAAGCCATTGACTATTTACAATTAGCAATAGTATTTCTTTCTATCCTTTCACCGACCTCCGAAACACCACGCTGGTGAAGACAGAGAAACTGCCTGTCGAAGACTACCGCGACGGACCATTAGGCCTTGGAAGGCCGCCCCGGGCCTCGTCCCAGACAGTAGGGAGATAGGGGGGAGGCCATTTTAGGATGCATATACTCCCCTTCCTACACTTTGTTCGCCCAGCTGCCATAACCTATAATTATGGCAATTACACCATTTAAATTCTGCCCCAAGTGTAATCGCAAATTCCTGTGGTTAGACAAACACTTAGTTTGTAACTTGTGTCTTCCAAGAGACCACATCGAAACGTCTTGTTGAGCGTGCAGGCTTTTCAAGCCAAAGACGTTAAAGGACCGCTCCACAAAACGCTGGACCTACTACGCCAAGCAGCTCGAGGCCATGGAGGTAGAAGGCACCTTTAACAATGGCAGCGACGTCGTTCTTTTGGACGGCATGGGCGACAGAGTAGCTCCAGCTACTCCAGCGCAGGCCCCCAATCCTGTAGGAAAGGCTGGCGGCCATATTGTGGGGACCACACCCGGCAGCGGTAGCGCTACAAAGACACACACCACTAAGCACATAAGCCCAGGTCGAGACTCGACACATGGATCGAGTGATTGACAACGTTCAACACTCAGGGAAAGTTCTGCTGAGTCCTGGTCCTCTGGGCAATCTGGCTCGAGATCGCCAAACGACGGGCCCAACTGTCGAAAGACGGCAAGGGTGTCCCTCTCAAAACTCCCTCCGAAGGTCGATCGTCCACAGACGAGGCCTTGGCCCTACCCGCATCCGAAATTCGACGCTCGGCGTCAGATAAAGTGGCAGGCCCCAAAAGGTCTGTAAAACACTCATCTGAGCCCTGAGAGGGGGGAACATCACAAAAAGACCTCAAAAACCCCTCATAGGGATAAGAGCCCTCTTAGGGAAAAAACACCTCAGAAAGAAAAGCATAAACAATACAAGCCCATAGAAAACCTAAAGAATCTAGGCCTAAGGTGGTACCTTCCACAGATGAGGATTTAGGACTTTCCCCTCAATCTGTGGTAATCCCAAATTCCAAAGAATGGTCTTCACAAGATATTGACAGAGTGATGAGAAGAATGACTTTGATTGCCAATTTTTTCAAAAAGAAGCCAGATTACCTTCAGAGCTTCAACTTCTCTCCCCCCACCACAGCTCCATCTGGTTCTCAAGCCTCTGCCTTACCTACTGGACCCCCTTCTAAGAGGTCTCGTTCAAATACTCCTTTACGGAGCACAGTCATAGATCTCTATGACCCTAAATCAGACCAAGAAGATTAGCTGACCCTCATTTTATTGATGAGGATACAGAGGACCCTTATTATGGGGATGACGAGGACCAAAAGGCAGACCAAGAAGCCAATATGTACTCCAGTTGTCGATTCTCCTATTGATAATCAACCGCTCCTCAATGAAGTACTAGCCAAGGCGGCTGAGCACTTTCAGATTAACACCCAGGAGGAGAAAGACTTCGCAGAACAATCCCGCTACTGAAATCAGTGCAGCGCAGAATACAGCCATCTTTAGAAGCCCCTAATCTCACACGAGGCGTAAACCCACGTGTGGAGAAATTATTCAGACCCGCACCTTCAGACCCATTATATATTAGAGGGCAACTGAAACCATACTCCTTAGTTGTGACCACAGCTAGAAAGAGAGCAGGCACACCCATTGCTTCCTCCCACGCTCCACCCGATAAGGAGAGCAAAAAGATCTACGCCATGGGCAGAAAGGTCACCTCCTCTGCAGCCTATCAAACCAGGATAGCAAACATTGCAACTCTCTTGGCTAGTTACAACTGCCGCAAGTGGGAGGAAATGTCTGCTTTACTTGCGTCTGCCCCAGAGCCGCTCAAATCCCAACCAGCACAGGTGGCTGCAGAAGGCTGCAGATAGGAGGGCAGTGTCTAGATGTCTCCTTAACACCAAATTTGACGCAGCGGACAATGCCGGAAGAGTCATTGCGCAAGGGACCGTTATTAAAAGGCATGCATGGCTGCGCCAATCAGGTTTTAGACCGGAAACGCATACCATTCTAATAAACATGCCAGTTGAACCTAACGTGCTCTTTGGTAAGGCCGTAGAAGATGCACTTAAAACAGCAAAGGACGAGTATGACACTCTTAAATCTTTAGGTCAACTCACTTACAAGCCTTCTGGACTGAGGGGTAATGGAAATTTTCTCCGTTTTCAAGGCCAAAACTCTCAACCAGGATCCAACTACAATCAAGATCAGGGTTCCTCCTGGGGAAATAATCAAGGCCAATCCTCCCAGGGCTATCCCAGAGGACAACTCAAAGGGCATGGTCGGTACAAAGGCCCTGCTTGAGGTGGCACACCACCTCAGAGTAAGTGACATTCCGCTTCAGGTGCCCCCCCATGCTTCTCCAGTAGGAGGACGCATTTCCAGCTTCACCCACGCATGGGAGGAAATCACCTCAGACAGATGGGTGCTGTCCACAGTAGCAGGCGGATACTGTATATAACTACTCCAACATCCCCACAACCACCCCCCACGACAGAAGAACCACTCAGAAGAACACCAGCGTACCCTTCTCGAAGAGATAGCCACACTTCTATTAAAGGACACCATCGAAGTCGTCCTAGCCAACCAGGTAAACGGGTATTTATTCAACTTACTTCCTTGTGCCAAAGAAAGATCTAACAATGCGCCCAATATTAGATTTGCGCCCTGCAAACATGCAAACAAGTATGTCAAGCCCTAAGAGTTCCGCATGACTACGCTACAAGAGGTAATCCCTCTACTAAAAAGGGGGCATTACATGGCAACATTGGATATGAAAGATGCCTATTTTCATATTTCAATGTTCCCAGCGTACAGAAGATTCTTGCGTTTCAAGATAGCGAACCAGCACTACCAATTCAAGGTGATGCCCTTTGTAATAGCCTCGGCTCCAAGGGTATTCACAAAGGCACTAGTGGTGGTGGCAGCGCACCTGCGCAGGGAGGCAATCCCAGTGTACCCTTACCTAGACAACTGGCACATTAGAGGGGAATCACCCCTGATTTGCAGACAAAACTTTCAGAGAACAATCAACCTTCTCTTTCAATTGGACTTCTCCATCAACGAGAAAAAGTCTAGCCTAGTGCCAAGCACTTCAAACAGTTCCTAGCAGCTGTTTTAAACACAGAGGAGGGGTTGGTCTTTCTATCAGGGGAAAGAGTACAAAATGTATTACTGCAAATACCACATTATCAGGCCGGCTGCCAGATAAGGGTGCGCAAAGCTATGCGTTTAATAGGCATGATGGCATCTTGCATTTACCTGGTTCCTCACGTGCGCCTGCGCATGGGACCCATGCACGAGTGGTTGGCGAAACAGTGGTCTCAGGCAAGTGGCCAGTGGGACGATCTAGTGGTCGTTTCGCCAACACTTGTACAAAATCTTCGCTCGTGGACAAGAGAAAATCTAAAGAAAGGAAAACCTTTCTACGATCCAGAAGTACAGGCGGTTGTCATGACAGACACCTCACTGGCACGGTGTGGGGCTCACTACCTTCACCTCACTGCTCAGGGTCTGTGGTCTCTCACTGTAGCTCAGAACCACATCAATCTGGTGGAACTTCTGGCAGTATTCAAAGCCCTTGAGGCATTCAAACCCCATTTAACAAACCTATCTGTGCAGATCCTAACAGACAGCACTACAGCAATGTTTTATATCAACAAACAGGGGGGTACGCGTTCTCCAAATCGGTCCAGACTCTCACAGCAAATTTGGAAATGGGCACTCAGACGGAAAATGTTCCTGCCGTCACAACATGTTCCAGGGGATTCAACTCTCTAGCAGACTGATTGAGCAGAGATCCCCTACCAGAGGAACACGACTGGCGTCTACACGAAAGAGTCGTAGAACACCTCTTCTCTCAATGGGGTTTCCCAACTATAGACTTATTCGCCACAAGCAAAAACAGTCAATGACCAGACTTTGCGTCCAGGTTCCCCAGCCAGCCTCCAAGGGGAATGCCCTATGGATGAACTGGTTAGGGAAATTTGCTTACGCTTTCCCCCCCCCCCCCCCAACACCTCTCATGAGGAAAGTGGTCAACAAGATACACAAGCAACCGATGACGCTTATCCTAGTTGCTCCTATGTGGGTATGACAACCATGGTATCCACATCTGCCCAAACTGGCGATGTGCGATCCCATCAAACTCCAGTGCCAGTACAACCTACTCAACTAGCACGAGGGACTAACTGTGCACCCGCAGCCGCACTCAATGAACTTGGCAGCATGGTTCCTGAGGTCATAGAGTTCGGACATCTCAATCTGCCACAGAGATGCATGGATATCTTGAAAGAATCAAGAAAGCTAAACACTAGGCACTGTTACTTTGACAAATGGAGAAGATTCGTAATTTGGTGCCAGACTAAACAGATCAACTCCATAGAATGTACTCCATCCCACATTCTAACTTAAATGCTCCATTTCCTAGATGCAGGGTTAGTGTTTAACTCCCTTAAAGTCCACCTGGCGGCTTTGTCAGTCTACAAGACCTCTCCTAATAAGGTCTCATGGTGGAAAGTACTGGTCATTAAAGCATTTATGGAAGGGGTAAAGAAACTCCACCCTCCACTTTCTAACCCGCAGCCAGGTTGGGACCTCAATGTGGTACTCGCTAAGCTCATGGGCCCCCTTTCGAGCCTATGCACAAGTCTAGTCTCAAACACCTGACTTATAAAACTGCATTCTTAGTGGCTATCACTTCCATAAGAAGGGTTAGTGAAATCCAAGCATTGTCAGTGCAGGATCCTTTCTTTGTTGTACACAAAGACAAGCTGGTTTTACGTACTCACCCTAGGTTCTCACCTAAATTCATCTCCAAATTTAATGTAAACCAGTCAATTGAGCTACTGGCTTTCTTCCAGGAATCCAACAGCTTACCTGAGGTAAAATTCCACACACTAGATGTGAGGAGAGCAGTTCTCTACTAGGTGGACAAGACCAGACCGCGAAGAAAAACAGATCAATTGTTTATCTCCATAGCACCAAGCAGAGAAGGTGATCGCATCTCTAAGATTGCCATCTATAGGTGGATAGTCAGATGTATCCAACTGTACTATTCCCCATCAGATAAAACACTGCTTTTACTCCCAGTGCTCACTCCATAAGAGGTACTGGAGCCACTCTGGCTTTCATTGCAAATGTCCCCTTAGACAGTATTTGCAAGACAGCTACATGTAGCTCTGTACATACTTTCACTCAGCATTACTGCATTCACACCCATTCCAAGACAAATATACAAGTGGGACAAGCGATTCTAAGACATTTATTCGCTCATGAACCTTCTCACATCCCACCTCCTTCTTTCACTGCTTGCTAATCTATGCACAGCATGTGATCTAAGCAGATTCCACAAACCTCAGAAGGAATACATTACTCACCGTAATCGTATTTCTGATGCTTGTATCTGCTTAGATTCACATGCAGCCCACCGTTCCTCCCCTCGGATAGAAGGCGCATGGATGCTTATGAGCTTGTCTGATACGTATCTGCTTGGATACAACTGTACTCATGCTACACCTCATGCTACCTCATGTCAGAAAAATAACAATTTGAGGGATCCCGACGCGTGAGGGATCATGGGTACAGTGGACGTCAAACTAGGGCTAGTATTACTGGCACGCCCTGTCGACGTCCCTTTTCGAGTTTCGAAAACAACTGTAATACTATGCAGCTTCCACTAGATGTCGGCCTATGCACAGCATGTGAATCTAAGCAGATACAAGCATCAGAAATACGATTACGGTGAGTAATGTATCCCATACACATGGTTGCTTCTGGAGAGCAAGAGAATTCATTAGTAGGTCCATCTTAGTGTCACGTGGCATTTGTGGAGTGCCAATCTGCCATGTGTATGGACTCATAGCTTGCTCAGGGCTTCTGGAGGACCTTGTTCAACATTGCGGAATACATAGCTTAAGGGCGACATTGCAGAATGGGAGGATTTCGCACATTCATGCTTTGGAAAGGGGCCTTTGTATAGAGAGTAGCAGACGAGTATTGGCAAGTAATATATGTTATACAGAGTAACATTACTTAGCACAACATGTGCATACGTAACATCTCCGAATTCCACTTGGACATTTGCACAATACTTTAAATGATGAAAGCAAGAACTCACGTACCTACAACTGTTGTATTGGCGTGTATAATAGGACCATGGGTTCTTTGGGGCTCGGTAACTAAATCATTGTACTTTCGGAACACAAAATAGCAGCCGTTCTTGTGCGATGTAAATGCGCCATGTTTGCCATATAGTCCTGAAAATTGATTACACGCATAAAACGGACTGAGCCACAGTAGCACACCCAACAATACCAAACAAATACCATGCAACATTTAACATTAACAGACATTAGAAACACTTTTTCTTTCATGTGGAAAGATGAGTGCTTGATGTATGTGCGACCTATGGTAGATAACCTATGCTCTTATGTACGGTTTAAGGGACAGCCATTCCCCAATACTATTTTGCACTGGGAATCAGAACCCCGGTTTACTACAACGAGGCCAGCACTGGAAACAGACCTCCCTACCTCTCTCACCCCCATGTCTTTGTTGCACTTCTGCATTGACAGCCTGACACCTAGGACTGAAACCTATAAGCTTGTGTAGAATATAGAGCTCCCTTGTCCCTATCTGCATAGAATATAGAGCTCCCTAACCCCTAACTGCTTCCCTTACTGGGGCTGCATCACTGGGATAGTGTTAAAAGTGTGTTTTTCCAATCCCTGCCCCATCCTCTTTGCACTTTCCCTATCACTTTTGTTTTTCATGCTCACCACAACATTTCATCTCTATGCTTTTACCACTTTAAGGACATCTCACAATAGGCATTTGATCTGTGTGTGTTTTGGCTGCATTCCGTGTTGTGATTCGTCCCTATTATTTTCCTATTGTACATATGATGTAGCGCTTGGTGGCATTTTAATTTTCATCTTGCAGTTCTTGATTAGTTGAGCACTGGAAACTTTGGTGCTAATAAGATAGGCGCCAAAGGCGTATGCTTGTGCAGACCTTTCACATTCCCCAACTGCACCCTGTACATCCAGTCACACTGTTCCTTTTTTCTCTTGCTATAGAAAACTTGGTGCAGTATTTTAGTCTTCACCTCCGTATTGCACCCCCCATCACCACTTTTCTAAAAGAGCCTCAAAACATACCTGTTTTCCCACAAGTAATCCTTGTCTATCCTAGTTTTTTTTTTTAATTATATTTTTATTTTATCTCAACCAAACAACATTACAACGAAACATAAATAAAACACTTCAAACAACAAAACCAAACGAACAAAAAGTAAGGCACTGCAATCCCCATCCCTCCCCCCTATGAGCCTGTAGAGTGTTCGCCATCAGTGTCCGTTCCGTGCGGTGGGGCCTCATCGCTCTCAAGTCCAGCCGAGGCCAATCCCGCACCAAACAGCTCAGCTAACAACAACTTCCATGCCGTGAGAGAGCCTGTTTCTTCCCCATCCCCTGCCATACTGCCATCTTGCCACGCTATCGTTTCGGCATCCGCCCATTTTTGGAGATCCCGCCACAAGACCTCCACTCGCGGCTTTTGACATTTCTTCCACTCCATGGCTATCCTACGTTTGGCAAGCACATAGGCCAGATCTTTAAGTTTATCAACATGTCGAAGCTTACGCGCCCTGGGATACCCTCCCAGCAGACAAGCCCAAGCCGAATCCACCTTAAGTGTGATACCCCTCCCTGCCAGCCTCCGCGCCACTTCACCCCAGTAGGTTGCAATCACTGGGCACGCCCAGAACATATGTATCATGTCCGCATTCTCTTCGTTACACTTGGGGCACGCCTGGCGCCCACTACCTGGGAATTTGGAAATTCTAAGGGGGGTCATATATGCCCTGTGCGTAATATAGAGCTGTATCTGCTTAAACCTGGTGTTCCTCGATACCTTTTTGTGGTACCCCAGGGCGCGCTCCCACATCCCATCCGACATCGGGGCCCCCATCTCCGCTTCCCACTCCAGTCTCAGGTGCCCTAAATCCTTCCCGACCTTTGTCATCAACATCTTGTACAACCTAGAGACCTCGTGTCCGCCCTCTGATGCGTCATACATCGTCTCCAGCGTGGCATCCGGTTCATCGTCCAAAGTAGATTCGGGCCACGTGCTCCGGACCTCCCGGACCACCCTGTGATATGTTACATATTGACCCCTGTGTAGTCCCGACCCTGCCTCCAGTTCATCGAACTCCATCAGGGTCCCATCCTGCCAGATGTCGCCCATTGTAATCAATCCCACTGACTCCCAATACGTCTGGATAATAGTTCTCAGCTGCCCGTCCTCCTTTGCCAGGGCGATCAGAGGGAACTGCGGCATACACGGCGAGGGGTCACCCATCATCCGACAGGCACGCCGCCATATGTTCCTGCCAAGGACCAGCATCTTAGGACGCTCTCTCATCCATGAGCCAGTCACCCAAATCACCTCCCGCAGATAGAAGGGGGAACAGTCTTTCCCTAGCAGCCTATGTTCGGGGGTCTCTTCATCTGAAAGCCACCTGGCCACATATTGCAGTTGCGCCGCGATATAATAGGCCTCAAAGTTCGGCAGCTTCACGCCACCTTTCTCGTAAGAGTTCTGCAATTTCCATAATGCGACCCTGTTGCGCGTGCCGTGCCACAGGAAATTCCTACACACGCTATGTAACCTAGCGAAAAACTTCCTAGGTATCATATACGGGATGTTATTAAAATAATGCAGGAGCCTGGGCAGCACCACCATTTTAAGCATAGCTCCGCGACCCATCATTGCTAAAGGCAATCTTTCCCAGAACCTCATGCACCTCTCAATCTTTCCCACAGCTAGTTCAGTATTATACTTGTGTTCTTCCTCGGTCGTGTGATACACGTCAATGCCCAAGTACCGGAAGGAGCTTGTTGCCCACGGAATCCGCAGCACCGGCAACCTCTCCGCCGGTATCCCCACATAACTGCCCAGCGGGAATAATACGGATTTCTGAGGGTTAACCGCTATGCCGGACAACCAGGCGTACCTCTCCAATACCTCCAAGATATACTGCAAATTCTCTTCCGGATGTTTCAAGTATAACAGCATATCGTCTGCATACAGGGATATAAGATGGCACTCTCCTCCCACCTCTATGCCCACCGGATCATACTGCTGCCGGAGGTAAACTGCTAAGGGTTCGAGGGCCAGTATGTACAACATTGGGGACCAAGGACATCCCTGCCTGGTACCTCTGCCTAACTGCCATCTGTCTGACACTACTGCACCCGTACGGACCCTAGCCAGAGGCGCACTATATAATAGCTCGGCCCACCTCATGTAGCATGGTCCCAGTCCGAACTGCCCCATAGCCGCCAGCAGCCATGGCCATCGGACGGAGTCGAACGCTTTAACTGCGTCCAGCGCCACTATTGCCATTTCGCTGTCCTCACTGCCCCCCCCATTCCACCACCCTGTGAAGGCGCCTGTGATTGTGAGTGATATTCCTGTTCGGGACATAGCCCGTCTGGTCAGGATGGATCAGCTTGCCTATTACCCTCTGCATTCTGGCCGCCAGGACCGCTGTCAGGATCTTGCTGTCCTGGTTCAGCATCGACAGGGGCCGGTAGGAGCCACAATCATGCCCCGGTTTATTGGGTTTGGGGAGCGGTACTATAAATCGCATCCCTGAGTGATTCCGGCAGCCGCCCCACCTCGAACGCTTCATTAAACATCTCCAGCATGGGCGGGAGCACCTCCTCCCCATACGCTTTATAAAATTCACTGGGGAACCCATCTGCACCTGGGGCCTTACAAGTGGGCAGCTGCCGCACAATCTCCTGCAGCTCCTCCAGAGTGATCGGAGCATCCATCTCCTCTCGCTCTTCGTCACTTATCTTGGGCAGGCCTATGTCTTCAAGTACTACCTCTATCTCCTCCCAGCTTCCCCCCTCTCGATCCTCATATAGTGCTTGATAATATTCTGCGAATGCTCCATTCACCCCTTCCTGGATGTCCTGCTCCACTCCCTTTTCAGTGATAACTGATCGGATCGGGGATCTTGGGGTCTCGCTCTTATACAACCAAGCAAGAAGCCTGCCCGTCTTGTCTCCCCCGGCATGCAACCTCTCAATGTACTTCCTGTAATTCAGATTACAAAGCCTGTCCCAATGTTCTGCGCACCTCTGTTGCAGATTAATGACCTCCTCCATGTCCGTCCCCCCCTCCCCCAGCTCTCTCTCCAACTCAATCTCGGCTCTACGCAGATCTGCCAGGACTCCTCCCATTAATCCTTTGGATTTAGCAATGGCAACCCCCCTCATTACAACCTTAAAGGCCTCCCACAAAGTGCCAGCCGACTTGACGCTGCCTGTGTTCGCTTCAAAATAAGCAACAATCTCCTCCCTCACTTCCTCTCTGAAGACTGGATCCCTGAGCGCTTCCGCCCTAAGGCGCCATGTTGGAATACGCGCACGTGTGGGACAAAGCTGCCAACGCATGACCAGGGGCGAGTGGTCCGAAAGGACTCTCGCCCTGTAGTCTATCTGGTCACACTCCGCGACAACGTCCGGAGTGGCGAAAAAGTAATCCAGCCTTGTGTGTAACTGGTGCGGGGCCGAGTAATGTGAATATTGCCTCACGCCAGGGTGTCTCGTCCTCCACACGTCTGCCAGGCCAAGGTCTACCAGCAGCGCCTGCAGTACCCTAGCTGCCGGGCTGGGCCTGTCCACCCTGTCATCTGACCTGTCCTCCTTGGGGTCTAGTACACAATTAAAGTCCCCTCCCCAAATCACAGGACCCCCCATCCCCTCACCCAGTCTAGTGGTCAGTGTCCTGAAGTATGTCGCCGTGTCACGGTTGGGGGCATAAGTATTTATAACGCACATTACTTTATTTTCCACAAGCCCCCTTACCATGACCAGCCTCCCATCAGACTCCACAACCTCCCCAAGTAGCTTAAACGGGACATGTGGTGCAACCCAAATCAGCACACCTCTAGCATAGGCAGAATATGTAGATCCAACTACAGTCCCTCTCCACTTTCTCCCCACCAGTTCCAGTTTATCCCGTGTCAGATGTGTCTCCTGTAACAAGGCGATATCTATCTTTTGTCTTTTTAAGTACAACATGACCTTATTACGCTTAAGGTAGCTGTTAAGCCCGCTAACGTTCCACGTTAGTATCCTAAGGTCCCCCATGATGCATCAGTAGCTCCCATCCCTCTCCCAGGTCCACTCGCCTCCCCCCTACCGCAAGGGCCCCCATCCCCAGTTTCTCTCCCAGGCTCATATAAAAACTGACCCACCCCACCCCCCTACCCCAACCAACTGCCCAGCTCCATCCCTGGATCTCAGGCATCCCTGTGTTCGGTTCTCTCTGGAACCCAAGTAGAGAACCCGACAGGGTGTCACCCCACACACCGTGACTAACCTAAACTCAAACTGGGGTACAAAGAACAGTCCCCGGAGGCTCCCCTCCCACACTACCGTATCCGCACACATGGACCATGTTTCCTAGTCCTAACGCATACACTACCATAACAAAGTCCCACCGACTATATTCCAGTCCCAATATTCATTGCCCAACCGGGCCCGCAGCGTCACTTATCTCTTCCATCCGCCATCCGCTCATCTGGCTCTTGAGGACAATTTTGTGCATCGAGCCATTCCATGGCCTCCTCCGGAGTGTCAAAAAACAGTGTCTTAGTCTTAAAGAATATCTTCAATCTGGCCGGGTAAAGCAACATATACTTATACCCCGCTGCTCGCAATCGCCTCTTGACCGCCCCAAAGTTCATGCGACTACGCTGCACTTGCAGGGTGTAGTCGGGGTAAGCAGTGATGGTCGCCTCTCCTCGCTGTATGGTACCCCCCTTACGAAAGTACTCAAGGATCCTTTCCCGGTCCCGATAGTTAAGGATCTTGGCGATCACAGGCCTAGGTGGGTTCCCCGGCGGTGGTCTTCTGTTCAAGGCCATATGCGCCCTCTCCACCGCAAACCCCTGCGACAGGGCTCCCCCAGTGATCTCCTGCAGCAGCAAGTTCTCGATAAACTCCGTGGGGTTCTGGCCTTCAGCCCCCTCCGGCAGGCCCACGATGCGAACGTTATTTCTCCGAGCGCGTCCTTCCGCCTCTTCGGCCCTACTTTCCAAGTTACCCACCCGCTGCACCAGGGCATGGATATCGCTCTTATATGCAGTGCAGTCCGCCACGGTAGGGCCCATCTCCTTTTCCAGAGTTTCCGTGCGCTCAGCAAGGGCTCGTACATCCTTCCTCAGGAGGTTCACATCCTCCTGCACCGCCCCGACCTGTAGTTCCAACGCAGTTTTCAATTCGACCACAGCGAGTTGGAGCTTGGTCTCCCACGTCGCCTTCAGGTCCGCGATCGCAACGAGGACCTCTTGGTTCGCACCCCGGCGGCCATCTCCTTGGTCTGAGCTTTATCCCTGCTCCTGGCACCTTCCAGGCCGGGCGACGTCTTAGCGTATTCGTCGAGCGTAGGCTGCTTATTCTTCGCCCTCAGAGGTTTGCTTGACATATCTCCAGTCAGGAGCGTCCTTCTTGCCGCGCTCCGGTCCAGGCCAGGGAGGCACCGTGCCCATACACCACAACTCAGTTGAGAGTCCCAGCTCGCCCCACAGCCTCAGGCACCGCTGTTGTACGGCGCACCCCCAGATGGGCCAGGTCGCGCTGCCCCCTTCGTCCCGGTGAGAGGGCGCACGTATGCTGTGGTCCCAATCTACCGCTCCTTTGTCCTCTCGTCAAGCGGCGGCCATTTTGTCGTCAATCGTGAACTCGCCACCGGTGCTTCATTCGGCTCTTAAGTACACGTGCGCACCACGAACCCGTGTAAAAATGTGTCCTCGCGTGCAGCCGGACTTCATGTTCACAGTCTTCCCACTTTCTGCCAAATCACAGCGGTCCTTGCGCGGTATCAGTCGGATTATGTAATGATCAGCGGGAGCTCCCGTACAGGCACGTCCTTTCACATGGCTTCCAAGCCACGCCCCCCCTTGTCTATCCTAGTTTATTTATTTTATTTATTTATTTAATTTTGTATTTACACGCCCAGGACCTGGAGGTTTCACAGCGCTAGATTACATACATATTGAGACATAGGTAGTTAAAGTACAGTGTTAAGATTCACAGTAGTTTCAGAGAGACTCATGCATACTTGTTAAAAAATGCGGTTTTTACTTGTTTGCTGAACGCAAGGTAGTATGGTTCCTTCCTGGTTGCGGGTGGGAGCGTGTTCCATAATGTGGGAGTGATGACAGTGAAGCAGGAGCCCCCTGATCATTTCCTGGTGAATCTAGGGGTAGTAAGTGAGATGGAGGAGGATGAGCGTAAGGTTTGCAAGTTTGGATTTTTGGAGATGCAGTGGGTGAGATGGGGGGCTGTGTTGTAGAGGCAGCGGTGAGTGGTCAAGACTATTTTCATTTCAGTGCGTGCTTTGACGGGAAGCCAGTGAGTTTCACGTCTGATATGGGAAATGTACTCTGAGCTTTTGTGGCCCCAAACTGCTTTAAGGGTGTTGTTCTGTGTAGGTTGTTGGTGGAAGTCCCTGCTAGGATGGCATTGCAGTAGCCGAGTTTGCTGCCGATGGTTGCTCTTGCAAGAGTGAGGTAGTTGCTAGGGGTGAGGAATTTTCTAGAGAGATTGAGGAGTTTAGTTGAGTATGCTGCGGAAGAGGCTATGGCCTTCACATGTTTGTTTAGGTTGAGTTCTGCGTTTATGTAGACTCCTAGGGCCTCATTAGGAGTTTGGAGGCAGCCATGCCCTAAATATGGGCATGGCTGCCTCCAAACTCGGGTCCGGGTCATAGCGGGTCCCGCGAGGGAAGCTCGTAATAGGGCGGTATGGGTCTAACGGCGCCCGCACCTTTAACGGCACCGTTAAACCCATACCACCAGGGTCCTAATGAGGCCCCTAGAGTTTTGACATAGGGAGAGACAGGGATACTGTAATCTTCCTATCCTATCCTGAAAACATTTTGTAACTTGTGTTTCACCTGCCACCTTTTGAACCTTTGAACCTTGTTAGGAGCTCTGAGACCCTTTGGATGGTGCCAGCACTGAACAAAAATTTAAATAAAATAATATTGTGTCCCAATTACATGTCGTGTGAATTCAGGACCCAGAGCCTGAGCTAGTTGGTGTACCTTGATGGAGCAGTTACATATGTCGGCTTAATCCCGTTAAACCCAGACTCACCCCCACACTCTAAAAATTCAGAAAAGAACTGAAGACCCATCTCTTCAAGGGGTCTCACCTCCCCATCACCTAGACCATCACATCGCCCCTCGCACCACCTGACGCGCAAGACACTGCCCACCCTCTCCTCCATGCCACCTTGTACAGCTGTACCCCTCCTCTGTGTCCCTCTGTACCCTACTCCCTGCTGTATATCTGTTCTGTTGTTACCTCTGAAAAGTGTTCTGTTGTTTCTCAAAGCTAGGTCCATGCTCAATAAATGCCATAATAATAATAATAATAATAATAATAATAATAATATCAATAATAATAAAAATAATAATAATAATAAGAAGAAGAAGAACCAGTTAGGGATTCACCATTAAATATACACTACATGTTTCCCTAAAAAATGAAAATAAAATAATCGTATTGATCACAGGACTGGACAGGCCCCGTTACTTATGCAAACCATGACATATGCGACCAGTACATTCACTTTGATTTCAATTTCTCCATAGACCCTTTAATGTTTGGATTGCAATGTTTCCTCACCTGTCGTCATTTTCAGGGGTACACATTTCAAGTTGCAAGCTATGAGCCAGGCATAAAAAGTGACCTGCTCCCCTCGATTCTCTACATGCACAAAGCATACAATTTCTTACTAAGAAACTCGCCAATAGCACATTTTGAGGCATGGTCAATCTACATCCATTCTGTCAACAAAGCGTTCAGTCTCTTGCTACATATATGTTTATTGGCCAGATTTCCTAGAAGACATCAGCACTAGGGAAAATGTTAGACCTGATAAAAACGTTGTTGTGCCTGACCTTTGGACTAAATCACCAACAGGAGGTCATTAAATACCTTATTGTGGATGACTTGTCCAAAACAGATACAGAATAATTCCAGTTATGCTAATTTGCTTTTTCCATAGTTCGCATTATGCTTTCCCACCCAACAAGTGCCTTAAGAATATCCCAAAGGAACTAATACAGCAATGCATGTGTTATGATGATGCTATGAGATGTCTTGTTAATAAGTGGCCATTATCATCAGTAACTAATCTCAGCAACGGTCTCTTTGCAACCTTTTCATCAACTCTTCTGCATGGCATTCCTTGTGATGTTGATGGGGCTTCTCTAAACCTGCCTTTGCTATGTTGGAGCAACTAGGTCTGGCTTTGTTATGCCCAAGGATGGTTTATCCAATCCGGACAACTCCATCTGGTCGATTAGACCTGGTCCAAGATACAGAATAATGGTTGTTTTACAATCTCAAGATAGAGTTCTAATTGTAGCTGGCAATCCCTTTCATTTACGGCATGATTGCATTTTTGTTTAGACCCTTTTTCCAGAGCAGAGTTTCTAAGCCCTACATTCTGCCCCCAGCTTAATGTTTGATACCCTGATGTTTAAGAACTACCACTCAAGCACTCCCTTTTCAATGACAGTAATGTGAGGATTCTGTGAGGAATCAGGAATGAGACTCAGACACAAGTTAGCCATGTTTTTGGCTAAAGACTTTTAGCTTTATATATAAAGCGGAATGTATGTGTGTGTGTGTCTGTTTGTCCGGCTATACAAATCCACACCGTTGAACCCACGTCTACCACATTCTGCATGGATTCCTCTTTTGTCTGGGGCAAGATTGTAGTCTGTTTGGATGCAAATAATATCACTACCCTCATTTACTGATGCTCACCCCGATTCACTACAGTAGGTACAAGAAGGAGGCATCATTTTGAAAAGTGTCTGAAGCAAAATGTTTGATTTGATGGTTCTTCCTTTGAAATGTATTACTACTGTATACAGTTCGAAAGTGTTTATTAAAGCATTTTTAAAGGGAATAAAAAAATACAAATTATTTTTACTCCTACGTCCCCACCCCTTTCCTCCATACTTATGAGGACATTCCTCCATCCTGTGGGACGGGACCGGAGCACTTTGTAAAAGCATCAAAAAAATGTTTCAAAATGTTTAGTCCTTCCTCTCCTTCTACGCAGGGTATGGCACACGCCGTAACCCCGCCCATTTTAGCTCCGCATCGCCCATCAGTCCATTTCTCCGCTCGTTCGGAACTGGTCGCATTTGCATCTGTGGAAGAATTTCTTCCTTTTTTCCTCCTCTCTGGCTTTCGCTAGCGATCGCGTAGTAGTCTGTCTATGTCGTTTATACTAGACTTTCCAAATTGTAACTCGTGTCAGCGGCGCTTCGCGAGGGCTGACCCCCATCCTCTTTATTTAGAGTGCTTGGGTCCCGATCACCGTTGGGACTCCTGTTTCTATTGTGATTTCCTTTTCGGTCCGGGCCCTTCAACGTCGGTTAGAGCGGTGGGAGGAGGTGTTTCAGCGCACTCCTCCTATGCATTTTCAATCCTTCATCGACGAAAAGAAGCAACGCCTGGTGAGAAATTTACTTTTTAGAGCACCCCCGCCGGGGGACTCCTTCCCGGGCTCTTCCTGTGCCGGCAGGAGCGTCGACCGCTCTGTCACCATGGCTTGCACTGAGGTGCCTTCTGGGCCTAAAAAGTGTACCAGAGTTTTCTCCGAGGGTCTCCATAAGGGGCCTCTGGACACTGGAGTACAATCCGAGGCCCCTCCTGTGGGGGCTGCGTGTAGACCTAGTTCTACTGAATCGTGGGGTACCAGAGCTCCCTCTGAGGCCTCCTTATCGGCTTCCCTCAAAAGTACTGGGGTGCGCCCGAGGCCTCGGCTGGGCTTGGTAAGACCGAACGAATGTTCGTGGCCCGCTGTGAAGAGGCTTCTATCGGACTCCGGTCCGAGGTCCCTCGTACAGAGGCTAAGGTAACCAACAGTTCTGAGAGGCCTGAGAAGGCCTTATCGGTGAAAGTTTTTCTCACCGGTCCCGCTCTTGTGGTGACACCAGAACCGTTGAGGGGGCAAGGGGCGAGCTTTTGAATCAAAGTTCCTCCTTTACTAGCAGTGCAGACGTACTTCCTGTGAAGGCTAGTTTGGCTATTGGTATGTCACAGAAACATTCCAGGCCGCATAATACTGGCTCGGCCGAGGTTCCTTGTGTAAAGGCTAAAATGAAGACTCCTGATCCATCGGCCGGGACCCCTTCTTCACTTCCACACGTGCCGCAGTTCCCCTCAGGTGATGGAAAAATGGCGCCCGTTCCCGCCAAAACAGCGGCAGTCATTTTGGGCACTTCCCCTACAACTACGCCATCGGCCTCAGGTGTAGGGATTGGTTCTGTGGGTGAACATAAGGTTCCTTGTGCGCATCCCTTTCGACAAGTTTATGACTTGAACGCTCGGATACCTCTTCCGCACAACATCTCGCTGCCTGTGGGTTCGGCATCCTTGATTTATATGGACACCTCTGGGGATGGTCCTGCTTGGCAACCCTCCCCTCTGTGTCCCTGGAATTATCCTCCTCATGAGAGGCCTCCTCCGGTAGCTCCAAAGCCTTCTTCAGAGGATGCCTTTTTCTGCAAGTTTCAGACGCTCATGCCTACCGACCCCAAGAGAGAGTATTTCAAGAGTCTTTTTAGGGAAATATGCACGCCTGCGCCTCCGGCTCCACCCGCGCCTCCGGTGGTTCCGTCGACACTGCCTTTGCCTGCGTTGTCTCCCCCTACACTTCTGCCCTTGCTCCCGTTGCCCCGGTGGACAAGGCAACATAGTTCAGCAAGACCATGACCTGACGGATGATGCGCAGGGCGATCAAGACAGCGAAGACCAGCCCCGCTCTATTTGAACTTTCCACGACCCGGTGCTGGACATGTCTATTGGATGTTCCAGTGCCCGAGGCACCCGCTCTGCAGGAGGGTGTGCTTTTGGGGGCCTTCACCTTATCTCCTTCGGAGCATACCGGCCTGTTCTTGCAGAAGGACGTTTTGGCCGAGGTCCATAGAGTCTGGGAGAAGCCACACTCTGGACTTTTCGTCAATAAGAAAATTGACGCGCGATACATGCTGCATTCTTCGGAAGCGGTGGCCCTAGCATCTTGTCCGCACCCTCCTCCACAGTGGTGGCTCCGGCCACTTTACAGTCCAGGCCTGCAGCATCCTCTTCTACGATGGCTACTCAGGTCCTGGGGAAAGAGCACAAGCTCCTCGACTCCCTTGGGAGGAAGATTTTTGTTAACTCAGCCCTGCAGCTCCGGCAGGCCAATGCAGAACTGGTGTTAGAGGGGGCGAATATAAAATGTGGAAAGATCTGTCGGAGTTCGAGGAATTTATTCCGGTCGAGAAGCTGGAGGACTTTAAGGCGGGATTGTCCGATGCCAGGGTCTTGGCCCAGGATCTGCTGGAGGCAGTGGCTCATCACGTAAACACTTTGGCTCGGGCCTTATGCTGGGAGTTGATACCTCTCGACAGGCGTGGTTGCATGCCACCAAGTTCTCAAAGGAGGTGCAGGACAACGTCTTGGACCTGCCGTTTGATGGTGAGGAGCTTTTCCATTCCACAACGGAAGTGGAGCTGACCAAAAACGAAGGACAGCACCCACACAGCTAAGTCCTTGTCCGTCCTGCTTAAAACTCCTTTTAGAACCCAGAGACCGTTGTCTCAAAGCCGGCCCTCCTCTGGCTTCAGAGGGTTTCTAGATCAGAAATCCTGCAGAGCCGATACTCCTTCGGGTAATAACCGCCGGAGGCAGCAACAGACTCGGCTTTTATCCCGCTCCTCAGCCTCCTCCTCAGGTTCAGGTGGTAACACCACTGAAAAGCCTGCCAAATGAGGGTTCTCCGCGCTCGCACGAGACCCTGTGGGAGGACACATTGCATCTCATTGGGAGGCGTGGCAGACCATCACCGAGGACCGGTGGGTCTTGTCAGTCGCCCGGGCAGGCTTCCGCTTACCCTTACCCACTACCCCACCCTTCAACCCTCCTTTCCAGCAGTCGGGGTCGTCCTCCCTAAAAGCCGAGGTTCAGAAACTGCTGGACCTCAGAGCTGTGGAAGCCATTCCCCTTGGGGAACGAGCGGAGGGCTTCTACTCCCGGCTGTTTATGGTGTCCAAACCCAACCTGGCTTGCCTGCGCACCATCCTAGACCTTTCCCAGTTCAATCTTTTCATACCCCAAGAGAAATTCCAGATGATCACGCCCGGCTAGATACGGTCCTCTTTGCAGATGGGCGATTGGCTCAGCGTGGTGGACCTTCAGGATGCGTACATGCATATTCTGATCTGGAATCCACACAGGAGATATCCCCGTTTCTCTGTGGGAGAGGAGCACTTCCAGTTTCGAGTGCTTCCTTTTGGCCTCAGCTCAGCGCCGCGTGTCTTCACGAAGATGTCAGTGATTGCGGCCTATCTTCGTCTGCAGGGTATCCAAATGTATCCGTATTTGGACGACTGGCTCTTACGCAGCCCTTGTCCATTGAAAGCCGCTTGCAATCTTCAGTCTCTCCTTCAACTCCTGTTCCATCTTGGGCTGTCAGTGAACTGGCGAAAATCTTCCATGACGGTCTCGCAGGACTTGATTTTCCTGGGTTTTCGCTGAAACACGATCGACTGCAGAGTGTACCTGACCGGGGACAGAATGGCGGATCTGTTGACCACGTGTCAGATGTTTACGCAGTCGGTGAGTATGTTGGCCTGGTGGTTCCAGAGGCTTCTGGGCCTCATGGCCTAGTGCGTTTTGGCTCTTCTTCTTACTCGTCTCAAGATGAGGCGGACTCAGATGGCTCTTCGGAGTTCTTGGCGTGAGGCTGTGGATCCGGACTCCAAGTTGATATTGATTCCAGCTTCCATGAGAGCGGACCTGGAGTGGTGGTTGTCTCTCAGCAACGTGTCGGTGGGTGCGGGGTTTCAGGACCCAGCCCCTATGGTAACGGTCACAACGGACTCCTCCCTTCTGGGGTGGGTTGCGACGTTGGATCTTCTTCAGGTCTCGGATCTTTGGTCGCCTCACGACAAGTTCCTCCACATAAATCATCTGGAGCTTCTGCGATCTTCCTAGCGCTCAAGGCGTTCAGACAGATCATTGCCAACAAAGTGGTCCTTATCCGCACGGACAATGTGGTGTCGATGTATTACATCTACAAACAAGGGGGCACCAAGTCTCCCCCTCTTGTGGACCTGTCCATCCAGATTTGGGAATGGGCGGTTCGTCATGGTGTCTGGCTAGTTGCAGTACACATTCCGGGCCAGCTGAATGTCACTGCAGATGCCCTCAGCCGGCGGACGATGATCAGCTACGAGTGGGAATTGAAGGCGGAGATCCTCTCATGGATTTTCCTGCGTTGGGGCACTCCGGAAGTGGACCTCTTCGCGACAGCGGCAAACAAGAAACCTCCTCTGTATGCCTCCAGAAACGGGCTGGGAGCTTCCTTTCTGGGGGATGCTCTCGAGATTCCATGGCACAACATGAGAGCCTATGCTTTCCCGCCTCTGGCTCTGATTCATTGGATGATTTGCAAGCTGAAGAACACTGTGAACTGTTCTATTCTGCTCATAGCCCTGTGGTGGCCGGCCAGGTTTTGGTTCTCAGAACTTCAACATCTGTCGGTGTATCCACCGATCAGGCTACCAGTGAGTCCCGACCTGCTTTACCAGGATCAACAGCTGTGGCATCCCTCCCCACAATCGTTCAGCTTGGCGGCATGGTGCCTGAGTTCAAGTCACTAGAACATCTCAACCTGTCTGCTGATAACATACGCATTATTAAGGCAGCCAGGAAACCCTCGACAAGGTCTCAGTATAGAAGCAAATTTCTTAGGTTCTGTCATTGGTGCTTAGACAAACAGCTGGACCCAAGGGCGGCCACGATTGACACTGTGCTGTCTTTCGTATCCCACCTAGCAGAGTCGGGCATTCACGTTCTGTCATGCAGAACTTATCTGTCGGCGGTATCCTTCTACCTATCCACAGACCAATGCTCTTACTCTCTGTCTAATGCAGTGGTTAGGAGACATTTTGCGGGTTTGACATGCCTTTATCCCCCGGTTCGCAAACCGCACCCGGGCTGGGATCTGAATGTAGTCCTTACGGCGTTGTGCCATAAACCTTTCGAACCAATTGCCACGGTGGACCTCTTAAGTTCTATCTAGACAGAACATCTGAATTTAGGAACTCTTCTCAACTGTTGGTGATCTTTGGTAATCCACAAGGTAAACAGGCCTCTAAGGCGACTATCTCCAGATGGATCTCTGCCTGTATTACGCAGTCTTACACTGTCCAAGGACTGCAGCATCCTAAAGGTATTCATGCACACCTGGTACGGGGCAAGGCAGCCGCAGTTGCCTTTCAAAAATATGTCCCCTGGGAGACCATTGCAAAATCAGCTATTTGAGCCTCCCCATCGGCTTTTTGTAAACATTATTGTCTAGACTTGAGCTCCAGATCTGATGGTCAGTTTGGCCAGGCTGTGCAGAAGAACCTTTTTCAATAGGGCTTTTTCCATCCACCTGTAGTTCCTGTAAGGAGTGCTTGGGAATCTCCCATAAGTATGGAGGAAAGGGGACGGGATGTAGGAGTATAACCAGGTTACTCACCGTAGTGAACACTTTACTCCTAGTCCATAGTCCCCTTTCCTCCATACCCCCGCCCGCTGTCCCCTCTAATAAGGTTCCTCTTTTATTGCTTAAAGGTCTGTGACCTGGCAATAGAAAAGGACTGATAAGCGATGCGCGGGGCGGAGCCAAGATTGGTGGGGTTACGGCCACATGCCATACCCCGCGTTTAAAGAGAGGAAGGACTAAAATGTTTGAAAGATTTTTTAATGCTTTTACAAAGTGCTCTGGTCCCATCCAACAGGACATAGGAATGTCCCCATAAGTATGGAGGAAAGGGTGCTGGTAAAATATTATGGATCCGGCGGCAACGCGCTGGTAGCACCGGCAGGGTTACCGCAAGACCCGTAATGAGGCCCAGAGTTTTGGGTCCAGAGAGGGGTTCCCTTCCCCTGGTTTTCTCTTCAATACCAATGATTCTTTGTCTAACAGTTCCTTGTGTCTTTTTTGGCCCAGAAGAGCACTGTCACTTTCAAACCTACTTAGCCTTGTAATTCCACTTCTTTCAAAGTTCCTTCTTGTCTGGTTAACACATTTCTAATATTTCTTCTTATGACTTCTTGTATTCACACACGTTCGCTTGCCTGGTGTACTCTCCTGCCAGGGCTTCTTGTATTCACACGACATTTCTCTCCACTCTCCCATTTGTACATGCCCTTTGTTACATAATATATCTTCTTGATATATTATTTGCTTTGGGTTCCCAATGTATTTGCATTCCATACATTCACATACTGATTGGCATTTTGCTTGCAATACTCTTTCTTGTTTCACAATTATGCTCTTTCTTTCGTTCTGTTGCTCTAATGGTTATTGTTTGTGTTTGCCGCGGGCACTGATACGCACTGGGACACCCACTATCCTTAGGTTGACTCACTGGCTCTTGTTGGTGTTCACAGACTTGTTCGCAGTCAAGCAGCAAAGATGTGCTGCCTGCTTTCCTCTTGTGACTGCGTTCCCTTAGTTCTGGTGTCTCCTGCGGCTTTGCTTCAGCACGCCTGCTTCAGTTCAGGTTCTGGTAGGTAAGGTACTGCTTTCTGTGGTCTTCCACCAGCTCCTGGCGTTTTTCTGCAGCATGTCCCGTCCTCGCAGCGTGTCTCTTCTCCCTTGTAGGTTAGTTGCCCGGCTCCACCACACTGGTTTGTGCTTCCAAGCGTCTCGAGCCTCGCGGAGAGGTGAGAACTTCTCTCTCCAACAGCAGCAGCCTGTAACACTTTACCTTCGGTCTTTAAATCTCCCGGGCACAGGTGCTTTCGAAAAACTAGACCACTCATTGGGCTTTTGGCTCCTTCCACTCAGCACTGCTCTTTCCCTCTTCCTCGTCCAAGTATTTAGTGATTCTGGGAAAAGGAGTCCATTGTTGATGTTTGACGTAAACGACTTGGAAAGATACTTTCATTTTTTTTTTTTATTATTTATTTACAACTATGTACAGAAGCAATAACATAACAACAATCAGGCAATTACAGAAGGAGAAAAAAAAGAGAAAAAAAAACGAAAAGAAATCATTAAACACATTCCAGATCTTCTCATACAAAGACAATTTACATTTCAATTTGTAAATTTGTGTTCTTGACAGGCAGTGCATTTCCTGGACCCATTCTTCAAAAGAAGGAGGGATCCGACCCGTCCATCCTCGAAGGATCAACCACTTGGCCACAATGGAAGCTCTAAAAACCATTTCTTAAGGGCATAGCGGATATCAGCCAATCCGGAATCATCACCTAGGATCACCATTTTAAAATCCAAGACAGACCTCCCACCCGTAATCCTGTCACACACATCACAGACTTTGTTCCAAAAATCTCTGACCCGCACACAGCTCCATAGCATGTGCTCCAGAGACCCAACATCCTGAACACAACCCCAACACTTGTCACTGTCTATCATGCCTCTTTTACGTATTGTTTCCGGACACCAGTATACGCGATTCAGAATCTTAATTTGTCGAGACCCTTCACCCAAGCTCAGCGAGCACAAGGAGACATTACCACACATATTCTGCGAGTTCCCAATATCAATCTCAGACCCAATCCTCTCACTCCAAACTTCCCGCAATCTGTCATTACTTTGATAATGTGACACGAACAACTTATATAGTCTACTGGCCAGACCACCCACCTTCCCATTAGAATCGGCCAGACTGTTCATATCCAAGGAGCAGGACCAGTCGACCTCACACACAGACCTCTTCAGGCGTCTATAAGCAGAGTCTGATAAACCATCAAAATTCCATCTTTCTCTCAGCTCAGCAGCAGTCAACCACCGACCATCATTCCCTAAATCAGAGACCTGTCTAATACCCATCAGAAACCATTCAGGCCAAAAAACTGTTCTGGAATTATCCCGAATCTTAGGATTCAGCCAGATAGAGGCTCTCTGGCAGTTACTTCAGTTCTATATGATGGAAAATTAGAACTGGAAAAGGTGGTTTTGTTGTTTCCACATTTGAGAATAGGGTTGGAAGTTTGTTCCATGTGATTTGGGGAAAGGTTTTCCCTATTCTCCCTAGGGAAAGGTGTAGATATATGACAATAGGTCATGAGGGTATTTGGTATGAGAAGATTATCTTCAAGGGTTAATGGGGGATACCATGTTTCATCCAAAGAAGCCATGACCTCTCCCCGGAGGCTGTCTCCTCCCATGTTATCCTACCTCATATAGCCACCCCCAGGGTCAGGATCAGGTAGCGGCTGCCGACCCCTGGCCACATGAGAGGAGGTTACCGCTGGGCAATCAGTGATCACTCCATTGGATTTATCACAATTCTCATTTGGGTGATGTAATGTTTGCACACAATGTTAATTAATTTAATCAGATGATGCTTTATCCTTTCAGCATTACAATTTTGCTGATATAATTTACATAGTGTTCCCATTAAACTATTAATTTAATTATATACATTAGTGTTGCCAAACGCTTGCAACAGGACATGTGACACCAGTTAACATGTGAGACCCCTGAAGAATATGATTTCTTGTATTCTAAGATTGTATGTGTCCTCTTTCCATACATTCTTTTAAGTTCAGTAGTGGTGTATATGGTAGTGTGTGTGTTTGTTGGGCTCTGTTTCAGGCTGGGATGGTTCCAGTAGGGCAATTAGTACTAAAGGTAATTCAATTGGCCTCATTACCAGTTTAGTGGTATCTGGGCTACTCCGCCCAGGTACCACCAAATGGTATTAGCGTTACCGCCAAATGGTCCCGCAGTATTACTGCCAGATTACAAGTGGCAGTGTTAGTCCCCATTTATTTGAGTCCATTGGACTCAATGGGGGATTTTGGCAGAATTACTGCAGCTGTAATTCCGCCGCGTTAATTTCTGCCGAAATGGGGCTGAAAGTTGGCAGATTTACCTCCAGCTTATAGCTGGAGGTGAATCCTCCATCTTTCTGCCAAATGTATAGTTCGGTGGTGCGGCAATGTGGCAGTATACAGAAATATCTCTGCATTTTACCCGCACCGCCCCACTTGTAATGAAGCCCAATTACTGGTATGTGTCTGCACCTTCTTTTGCTCAGCTACCTGTGCTTCATTGTAATAGTTCATGTGAAGTTGGTTCTGAATACTGAATGTTGCTGACATGTGCCTGTCCCTTCAGTCTTACGCCGAGCATTTCTAAGATCATTGGGCAGGGGTTAACTGTCAAGCAGGGGCGCCTCCAAGGGGTGGCCAATGGGGTCCATGGCCACCCTTATAAAAATGCTGGCCCCCCAGTGGCCACCCTGTGAAAAAAGCAAAAACAAAAAGACGTTTTTTTCGCACTGAACTGTGCATGGACAGTAATAATATGCCCAGTTCAGTGCGAAAAAAAGTATTTTTTTGTGTGCTTTTTTCTTGCCTCAGGCTCAGCCCGCTATGGACTGGACTGGAGAGTCAGAGAGCAATGGTGGCCCTGCCCTCTATTGATGATCGCACATGCTCAGTGCCAGTCGATCGACCCGGAAATAAACAGCCCGAGTGCGTGCATTTTTTGCTTTGGCTCGTGCTGGCTCAGGCTGTGTTCCACCCAGGCACCGGCAGTGCACAGGGCACTGGATTTTGCATGAATACTCTCTCTGAGCAAGATTACAAACTGGTGTCCAAATCAGGATTTTTTTTACATAACCCTAAACAGCCGTCGGGACATGGTATGTTTTACTGCGATTGTAGATGAGCTGTGCCAAACAGTAACATCGTGGAAGTTTGCAGAGAAGCAAAGGCTTCATAACTGCGATTGGCAGGGGTTTTGTGGCTGGATAGAAAACTATACGAACCACCTTACTACCTACAGGTATAGTGTAATGAGCTTCTCCATTTCCCTAACTTCAATGCTACCACTGACTGCTTCAAAGGAATAGCAATGTGTAGTTTGGCTTTATAAAGAATAATGCCCACACGTATCCAGCACCCTGGACTTTCATACCTCCGCCACTTACACTGCCTATATAACGCATAGTGGGCGTGCGTTATCCCCTATGCCGCTCCCAGCCTATTCCCTGGGGGTAACAATAGCCGAGGAGTGAGTGGATTTTTGTACGGGCAATGTATAGATATATTAAAGGAGCCTGTACGGCTACAAGTGTATATTAATATGTAGTATGAATAAAGTCAATTGACTATTTTACAACAGTGGAGACGGAAAAATGATACGTGTACATGTTGCTTTTAAAAACATTGCCCAGAAACTCCAGAGGAGGGGGGCTAGAGGTCACCTATGGCTCCCCTAAACGTGTTCAGCCAACTCGCCTCGGAGATACGATTGCAACCTGCAGACATTGGTTTAAATCCCAACAGGGCCGGCCAAGAACACTCCAATGCCCATAAAATGAGTACCTGAGCTGAGTTATTATATCCTTCACAGAGAGTTTTCCAATGGGGTTTTCCTATTATAAAACGCTTCTGTGAATTATGCCTCAAGAATACAGAGCAGTGAAATTCGAGCCAAACACTACATAAAGGACCCATGGGGCTACAAGCTTCTCCCATGTGTCCGTAAGTGTTCACACTTTAAGGATTACATGTGATAAGAAGATCGAGGAGAGCCATGCCATCTGCCAGTTCTGATGTCATAAACAAACACTACACTACAGGTGTAGTGTTTTCAAATCACATTTAGAAGCTTCGAATAGGGTCTGCCAGTTCCAGCGCTATCACTAGCAGCAGGCATCACTGCTGTTATGCCCACTCCTGGCCTAGCCGGCAAGAACTGGTCTAATTTTTCACCTCACAGAGCGGTGTATTTACTTAAACAAATGCACTGCTCTCTGAGGTGAGAAAACAGGTATTGAAGTGAAGGGTAGAGGCTGAGGACAAAAGCCTGTCATCGGGATATCAGTGGACCCTCCCACCCCCATGCTGCACCTGAAGGCTTAACTGCTGGCTCAGCTTTTACATGGCCCATGCTTTCAATAATTACCATTAACAAAAAAAGTATATTTGTGTGCATGTAGGGATTGTATGTATGTATGCGTGCGTGCATGCATGCATGCGAGGGAGTGTGTAAATGGTTGTATGTTGGTATGCTGGGCAGTGTCTGCAAGTGCACACCTATGAATGAATGCAGTGTGACTGTGGGAATGGTGTGACTGTGCGTGTTAATGAGCGCACAGTCTAAATGTTCTGGGTGCTCGTGTGAATGACAGACCAGCTGTGTGGGTGCATGTGTCTGAATGTATCCATATCTCTTTGTATCTGGGGAGGGGCATTGGAGAATGAACATTTTCTGTCAAGAGCATGGCATGTTTTACTGCCGTTTTTGGGCAAAGGAAAGCCAACTTGAGTATTTTTATGTGATGGTGGGGTGGGGGAGAATACTACAGTGGTGCTGGCCTGGCTGGGTCTTACTGTGGCATGGAATGTTGTACTCGCATTAAGGTCAAAGCAACATGATGAGTGTTCTTACATGGGGAGCGTATGTTTCCTTATTTTGACTTGGGTCTTTCTTTTACTAGTGTTTAAGGTCAAAGGCACCATACATATCCTTACATGGGGGAATATAACATGGTGCATGGAACATAAGTGTTCTTATATGGGGGGGATTTGTGTTATTATATGCTATTTATATAGCGCTTTCGCCAAAGCAATGTACAGAAAACATAATGTATCACCCAGCTGAAGTTTGCACTCATTTAATGAGCTGTATTTATTTATTTATTTATTGACAGCGCCCAAACCCGTAAGTATCACGGCGGTGGTACAACTTGGTGAGCAGGGAAAACACTAGAATACAGAGTAAGAGAGAGGTAACAAGGTGCAAAAGCAACATAATAGAACAAGGTCTGTAGAGTAGGGTAGAGATCACGGAGGTCACTTTGAAGTATGAAAGGCCGAGTTGGCCTTGCCAGGATTTGAACCTGCGAATCACACTCGATTTTCAAAGATGTGCCCAATCCGCTGAGCTATCTTACCAGCTAGCCAGCAAGAGCAGGGTTTCTTTCTGTTGCATTGCAGCTTATTACTGGTGTTAAGACCAAAGGCAACATAAGTATTCTTACATTGGGGTGGGGGCATTTGTGCTGCCTGCAAGGCTATGTTTTTTTTACTGTGGCATGACATGTTTTACTGCCGTTAGGGAGCAAATACAACATGATTAGTGTTCCTATATGTGGAGTGGGGGATTTCTGTAGCCAGCAAGGATATATTTTCTTACAGTGGCATGGCTTTTTTTCACTGGCATTAAGGCAAAGCCAACAGGAGTATGTTCTTGGATGGGGATACTGGCATGTAATGGGAGAGCTAGCATAAACATGTTATTGTATCGTTTCTGGCAATATCGACAAAGCAAACATGAGTATTTTCCTATGTTGGAATAGTGGCATATATAGGTGCACCAGAATGGACATGTGGGAGCACAATCACTATGAAAATGCTTTTTTACACTTGCAGAGGCCTGGCATATAGCAGACAAATGCATTATGAAAATGTGTTTGAAAATGCTCCTGTGCATTGTTGGCGGCTTGGCATGTAACATACTTTTTATGTCTTACCCTTCAAAACCGATTGTAAACTGTGTGTGGCTTTTTTCCTAATTTATCACAAAGTGTACTGTAAAATGCCCTATTTTAACCCATTATTTGAAACCTTTTCTCAAGGAGACAACCCCCTTGATTGGTTCTCCCCCCCCTCACTACTCTCTGTTACTCCTATGCATTTGGCTGGGGGCAGAACAAGTGCCCCTCCTTCTGCGGGCACTTCTTAATGTGGGCCCTATGACATTAGCTCCAGACCCCACTTGTTACAGAACCATGGCTATGCCTGTGGCGAGTTGGGGTGAAAGATGGATCTAATGGGCCAAAGGAAGGCGTGATATCTACTCAACTTCATGGGCTTGGGGGAGGGGGCTATTAGGAAGAGGGGGGTTCAGTAGGGCAATAGGTTTAATGTCCCGTCTCGCTAACAGTTGTCAAAACTGCCATCCAGCCCTGCCAAAATGTTGAGACTGGATCAGCCCCTCTGTGGCACCCTGTGTGCCACCCCATGATTTCCTGTGGCCTCATCAGGCCACCCCTATGAAAAATGTCTGGGGGCGCCACTGCTGTCAAGGCGAGGTCCGTCCCAACGCAGAAGCAGCACGAACTCCTACCTCCCCTTGGTGGTCTTGGCACCTGGATTGGGTGAACGCAGGTCACCGCGACCCCCACAGGGAAAGAGGGTTAGGGTCCACGGATTGGATAGGCTGGGGTAGTAGGGACACCGGGATGAGGGTTAGGAAGAGGTTATGGACAGGCAGGGGATTAATGGGAAAGGCATGCTCCTTGACTCCAACCTTAATGAGTCTGTTCTGCTGGTCGTGATGCTGAAGTTCTTCTTGACCCCAGCAATTACACACACACACAATCACGCATATAGTCATGTCTCACGCATGCATTACCCTTGGTGAGAATGAGCACTCAGTTGGATGTTTGCCCCCCTAGATAGTGTCTCATGCATGCGTTACCCTTGATGAGGCACAGCACTCAGCTTTAGTATTTGCACTGAGTTATGCCTCTCGAGCACATTAGCAGTAACTGACCTTTGGACTGCAACAAGAGTTCTAATACAATTATAGCGTAGTACACCAACATTCACTGTGGTATGCTGACATAAGCATCTAGCAAGCACTACATGTAATACAAGAAAACACTTGGCTCTGGCTTCCCATTTGGTATCGTTCCGCCCGCCGCCTCTGCAGTCTGTGGGCCCATGGGAACCAGGGCGTTATAGCAGACGGAATGTTCCTGACAAAAAGGAGACAGTTAGCGTATGCCTTTTCCATGTTCAGCAAATAACTCAAAAGCACCTGCAACTGGCGAATGTAACTCGGCATGCATTTTGTTAGTATAGTATTCCGATTATCCTCGTAGACACTCCTATGCGTTTTTTCGGCTCTCACGGCTGTCAGTCAGTCAACCGGAGCCTCTAGTGAGCGTTAGTCTATCTCGTAAGTACTTGCAACATGCTCCGTAATGTAAGTTTTAGAATAGACCACTTATCTTGAGTGCCGCGGGGCCAGAGAATAGTTTCCAGCGGCGAGGGCGGCCCCGCGTGAGACTTGGCTGGAGCTCCGTAGAATGCGTCCACTCGGCAGTAGCATTGAGCGAGAACAATCGTTCAAGGATCGCGCATGCGTACTAGACCTCTCGCGCATGTGCGCTGCTCTGGGTGTTGGCCTGGCGTTCCCCGGGTCGTTTGTAGGCTCCATGTGCCTGATTTCTTCCAGAACGGAACCCTGGCTGCTGGGGCTGTAGTTTTCTGGTACAGGGCTGCTGGGAAACATAGTTTTTCCTGGGTTCTGCCTCTTGAGTCTTTTCCTGCCACACCAAGTGCACCTACAAAAGGGGTAGAGATGGCATCTGCTTAGTGAGCTCCCCCCCCCCCCCACAGTACCAGCAACCACCGTACACTGGTGCTTTCCCCGGGGGCTTGGTCTTGGCTTTACGACAGCAGCACAGTACTAGGATTTTGAGAAAAAAAGAGGCCTCAGCACGCATGGGACTCCCATCAACCATGTCCTACTCTCCACTTTCACTAAGCCCAAACTTGTGCTGGCAGATGATGTGAGTGTACCTCCTTTACCAAAGGCTCTCCTGTGTGAGACCTATTTGTTTTGGAAGTAGTTGGGATAGTCCTGAGGTGCAGGCCACTTAGTCACGCCTCCGGTTGAGGTGCTCTCTATGAATAAACCTGTGTCCTCTCCTGAAGCCATCTTTGGACATAAAGCCAGGCCTCATCCCGAAGTACAGGCAAAGCTTAATTCCAGGTCTAGCCTCCAAAGATTGGCCTTGGGATCTATTTGTGAAGCCTTACTCTGAACTGCCTTGAACTGTTTCATTGAGGTCACACATATATGCGGCACTCTCACCACTCTTTATGCATAAATACTTGATGATGGATCTCATTACAAGTTAGGAGGATTTTTCTAGAAGAATACAGCTGGTGGCAAGTACCCCTACATTGGTGGTGTTCCTGAGAATCCACCAATTTACAACTTTACTAATGCCCCTGTGGTAATGTTGAATTCAATTTCTGGTAGACCAACAGAGGTATTCCAGAAATACCACTTGCTTCATTATTTTCCTCCATACATTTCCACCCTCATTTTGACAGTGGGACGAGATGCATAGTAGGGAATCATACCATTGCATTTTAATGCACAAAATGAGCAATTCTGACCCTTGTATGCATTACATGGGAAAGGTGGTCAGAGGGTGGGCATCAGAGATGTATACTTTTTCACATCTTTCAATGTCTGCATCCAGAGGGTTGGGGAATACTACTATCTGTAAAAAAAGAAAATGACACTTTACTGCTTGTTTTACCATTACCTTCAAACCTGTAACGTGACACTAAATTCTTACAGTGCAAGAGGCTCCTCTATTATTGGATGTGGAACTGGTCATCCTTGTATTTCCAACACCAATCAATTGTGCTGCTTCATGTACTGCCACACTGTATAGTTTACCTCTGCGCCTCAGCAGACTCGCCTGTTAATACATTATTATTTCCAGCTGGTAAAAGCTGTCCGATGTCACATGTTGAGATACTGGGGAACACATTTCCCATCACGAGATGTGTAATAGAGGTATCAATAACCCTTGTGGCACATAACTCCCTCCACTTCATTGAAAAGGTTCCTCACCCAATTTACGGTGTGACATCCACTGGGATTTACTCCAGGAATGTGGCCTGCGCCGAGGTTCAGCAGCACTTTGCATGTCCCACTCTTTCACTGTTTTAGAAAGTGGAGAGGAGAAAGATGATGGTTCCCTTGGTGGCCATTCTGTAGGTTGAGTAGACAGACTGCATAGGTCTGTATTTGAAACCCGAGTTGGAACTTTCCTTTCAGGTATGGCCTTGCTGATACCTACCTTGCTATGATAATAATCATCATTTTCTTTTTTTTAGGTATTGGATTTTATATAGGGGAAGGCCGAGTTGGGAAGCAACGGAGCTCTGCACAACAGGAGGATACAGTAATATGATACAATATGATGGATACAACTAGAAGCCTAGAAGATTAAGGGTCAGTTAGAAGAATATATAGGGAGGGGATAGTGAGAATTAAAGGCATGGGATACAGACTAAGGAGGTAAATAAAGGTAGACCTAGTAAGGTTGGGAAGATGGTAGATTATCTGTCTGTGAGTTGTTTAAAGAGATGCATCTTTAGCCCTTTCCTGAACTGAAGGGGATTGAATGTCATTCTTGTGTCAGGCAGAATCTAATTCAGTTTCTGATGCTTGTGAATCTGCTTAGAATCGCATGCTGTGCATATAGTCTGACATCTAGTGGTAATTGCGGAGTATTGCATCTTTTTAAAAAAATCGAAAATGGACGTTGTGTGACTGTAACACTATCCCTAATGTGACATGTAGAGTAACCAACATCCTTCATGCATCGAGGTTCCTCAGATTGTTTTTTTCCTGCCTTTCTGGGTGGTCGCTTTATGTAGAGCTCGTATTTCGAGATAATATTTCTATTTCCTACATCTTTGGCGCACCCATCAGCGGACATACACGATGACTGTTGGACAGCCCTTTTCTATGGCTGTTCCTGTTTTGCCACTCTGCAACCCTCGCTGCCTCAGGCGACTCGACGGCTGTTTCTCGGCTTTGGCCGTCAGGGCCGGCCTTACAGTAGGGAGAGTACAGTAGGGACACGCTTCTCCTGATACTTCTCTTCTGAGAATACCTTTTCTTTCCTACCCCTCCTCCTCTTCTTTTTCTCGTCTGGCCGCTTTTCTATGCTATTATGGAGTGAACTCCTTTTAAATTTTGGCCTTCATGTACAGCCAACGATGATCGGTGCTGCAAGGCCTATAAAGGCCTGTAAACTCTTTTGGCCTAAGACCCTTAAGGACAGGCGTACCAAACGGTGGCCAGCCTATGCCATGCAGGCATAGAGTCACTATCCTGCTGACACCTCGGACGAGGAGTCCATAAGCAGCCACAGCTCTCTTTTGGAGTCCGAAGACGTCATTGTTGAGTCTGCCGACTCCAGAGTGCACGTCCCCAGGCCCGCTAAGCATGCTATTAGTAGTGCGATGTGGAAATCGCACCCCAGCGACAAAACAGCACATGCTATTCATAAGGCCAAACACACAACCCCTCGGCCTCCTTCAACGGATTTGTTGAAAATGCCATCGGTGCCCGTAGGCCCATGAAAGGTTTCTGCAGGGCATACTGAACCTTCCAGTTCAGAGCATGCTGCGTCCCCGTCATTGCGGCCAGCACAGTGTCCCAAGGCTTGGGCCTCACAGGACGGCGTCCCTAACATTCCGGTGCACGTTGCAGAGGCGTCGATAGACACACCGAATTGCGCTTCCCTTGTGAAAAATTGCCCTAAACTCTGAGAGAAGCTTTCTGTGAGAAACCAAAGGGTGTCTCACTGACTAGTCCCTTGAGATCTGTCATCCAGGTGGCCAGGGCACAGCCATCGTTATGGGATCAAGACCCCGGGGTAGACCAGTGCGGGAGGGACACCTAGATGAGGGGTCTCTGGGAAGTGGGAGTGAGCAGCCAGAGTAGAGACATAGTATCCCTGTTCCCATTGTCCTGTTGAACACCCTCATTCCCTGTACTATCTAGGAACTTTACCTACCCCACCCCTTTCCTACACACACTCTGCTGCATGGACAAAGCGCTTCAGGGAAAGACAGGCTCACACACAACAGTCTGTTTGACATGTCCCAACATCAGGGGCAGGCAGAGTCAGGCACTTGCACCTGAATCCTGTTACCTTTCCCCACTGGGATAAAGGGCAGAGCATGAGAGCACCTGGAGAGCGAGGCGAGAAGGGCAACTGAAGCGAGCAAGACCAGAAGTCCGGAAGGGCAGGAAATCCGGGGAAGGCGACGTGACCATGGAAGCAGAGCAGACGGGACCAGGAGGCGAATGAAAGGCTGTGGTCCTACCAGCTGCGGGGTGAAGTTTGCTACACAATCCCAAAGGGGCAACTCCCTGCTACTGCAGAAGGTCATGGCGGTACCTCCTTCAGGTGCGGTGTGAGGACTTGAAAGGAGGCTACCCGCGCTGGGCCAAAAGCCTTAACTAGACGGAAGGTCTTGATAAACTGTATCAGCCACTGCCGGTTAGTGAGATGGAAGACCGGCTTGTGTTGATAAATGTAAAGGACATGAACGTTTGAAATTAAGAATGCAGAGATTATGCGTGTGAGACAAGCCGTGAAAGGAAAATATGGGGAAAGGAGGCGTATAGTCAAAGTGGTCATATGTACAAGGTTGTAAAGTCAAGGGTACAAGCCCCCCCCCCGTACATTCGAAAGTCTTTGACAAAAAGTGAAAGGAAGTATAAAGCTAACCTAAGGAATTATTCACCCTGTGATGCTAATTAAGAACTGCAGATACCAGAAGGCCTCGGGAGAGGAGGCCGGTATAAACCTTTGAACTGTATCCAGTATTGTGGGTTGCTTGTAGGACGGCAGCCGTGAGAAAGTGAAGCCTGATTGTTGAAAGTAAACGCACTTGCTACAATATAACAGATTAACCCGGTGAGACGCGATCGCCTATCGGAACTCTCTGTATTGAACTGGCAAGTACTTTGAAGTGAAAGCGTGAAAGATTGCAAAGTACTAAGTGTGATGTTAGCGGTTTGAAAACTTGTGCCTGATCGAGGGAAGCCAGAACTGCCTACAGAGGAAGGTCTGAGCCGGGAGGAGGGGGAACTGAGTGAATCAGTGAAAGTGAACCAAATATTTGTTTAAAAAGACATTAAGAGTTCCTTAGTGCTATAAGCTATTAGAACTGGTAAGGTTAACTGAACTGTGATTTGAAGGCTACAGAGACTACAGCGAACGCGACAGAGGTATGACAATTCAGGGAAAGTGAATCCCGCATTTTGATAAAGTGACTGAACAGTGGTTTAAAGACAAAGGTGAACCCAACAAAGGGGTACCACAAGAACGCCTGGGAAGAGGGGAATCCTGCATGGTGAGAGCTTGGGAAAAGTCTTGTGATGCCAAGCAAAAGACATTGGGCCTCATTACGAGTCTGGCGGTAGCCGTTCTGGAATAACTGGCAGGCTGCCACCAGACCCGAAATACCATTCCGCCTCCGTGATTGTCGGAATCACCGGGGCATTACAACCCCGGTGACCCGGTAATTCCGGAGGCGGAATTCCGTAAATCCCCATTCCCATGGAGTCCCATAGGATTCCATGGGGATGAGGACAATGGAAACACTGGTTCCGTCTATGATGGAGCCGGTGTTTCCATTTCTGCCTGCAGGTGGGTGGAATTACACCCGCCAGGTCAGACCTGGCGGGAGTGACACCTCCCGCCTGCAGAACTTGGAATCAGCCGGTCCGGAAACAACTGTGGCGGCGGATTTACTGCCACCGTTGTTTCCGGACCGGCAGGGTCATAATGAGGACCAATGATTCGAGGGATCTGTTTTTTCTGAAGAGACTGCTTTCTGATGCCTATAGACTTAAGGGGTGCTCACAGTCATGCTACTGTTCCGCCTTGTCCTGTGATGTAACATGGGGAACGGAGTGCATTTGTTCAGAAGTCCCGAACTACCGAAACCCTTTTAGATATTTCAGTTTGCACTACACTCTTTTGTTATACATTACTCCAACGTCCCGTCCCCTTTCCTCCATACTTATGGGACATCTCTTCGTCCTGTGGGACGGGACCGGAGCACTTTGTAAAAAGCATCAACATTTTTTCCAAGAATTTGTCCTTCCTCTCTTTCTTGCGTGGGGTCCGGCACGCGGCCGTAACCCCGCCCATCTTGGATCTTCCCCGCACATCGCCCATCAGTCCTTTTCTCCGCTCGATCGGGGCCGAATGCACCTGCATCCTCGAAAGTTTTTCTTCCCTTTTTCCTCTCTGGCTCTCGCTAGCGTTCGTTTACTGGTCTGTCTATGTCGTTCAAGCTAGACTTTCCTGATTGTTCATCCTGTCACTGTCGCTTCGCGAGGGCGGATCCCCATCTTCTTTGTATAGGGTGTTTAGGTCCGGATCACCGTTGGGACTCCTGTTTTTACTATGACTCCCTTTCGGTCCGGGCACTTCAACGTCAGTTGGAGCGGTGGGAGGAGGTGTTCCGACGTACTCCTCCTTCACATTTTCAGGCATTCATCGATGAGAAGAAGAAATGCCCGGTAAGTTCTTTACTTTTCAGAGCACCCCGGCCGGGGGATACCTTTCCGGGTTCCTCTCGGGCCGGGAGGGGCGTTGATCGCTCTGTCACCGGGGTTCGCCCTGAGGTGCCCTTTGGGCCTAATAATTCTACCTGAGTTTTCTCCGAAGGTCTCCGTAAGGGGCCTTTGAATAGCCCTCCTCTGGGGGCTGTTTTTAGATCCAGTTCTACTGAGTCGTGGGGTACCGGAGCTCGCTCTGAGGCCTCTCTTTCGGCTTCCCTCAAAGAAAAGACGGGGTTTGCCCTGAGATCTTGGCTGGACTTGTTGTTACCGAACGGATGTTCGAGGCCCGCGCAGATAAGGCTCTTACCCGGACCTGGGTCTGAGGTCCCTCGTTCAGAGGCTAAAGCTACCAGCAGTTCTGAGAGGCCTGGCAAGGCCTTGTCGGTGAAAGCTGTTTCTCATCGTTCCCGCTCTTGCGGTGACACCAGACCTGTTGAGGGGGCAAAAAAGCAAAGTTCTTCTTTTACCGGCAGTGCCGAGGTCCTTCCTTCGAAGGCTAATTTGGCGGTTGGTATGTCACAAAAACATTCCAGGCCTCACAGTACCGGCTCTGCCGAGGTCCCTTATGTTAAGGCTAAAGTTAAGACCCCTGATCCATCGACGGGGACCCCTACCTCACTACCTCACGTGCCGCAGTTCCCCTCAGATGAGGACAAAATGGCGCTCGTTCCCGCCACGACTGCGGTGGCCATTTTAGGTGCTATCCCCTACAACTACACCATCGGCCTCTGGTGTAATCTTGGTCCCTTGGGTGAACCTAAGGTCCCTTGTGCGCATCCTTACCGGCCGGTTTATGATTGGAACGCCCGGATGCCTCTTCCGCACAATGTTTCGTTGCCCGCGGGGGCGGCACCTTTGATTTATGTGGATACATCGGGGGAGGGGCCGGTGTGGCACCCTTCCCCACTACATCCTTAGATTTGTCCACCTCATGAGAGGCCTCCTCAGGTTCCGAAACAGTCTCCAGTGGACGCCTTTTTCGGTAAATTTCAAGCGCTTATGCGCACCAACCCCATGATGGAACATTTCGAAGGGCTTTTCAGGGAGATATGTCCACCTATGCCTTCGGCTCCACCCGTTCCTCCAGTGGTTCCGCCGTGGCCTCCCTTGCTCGTGGTGCCTCCCCCCGCTCTTCCGCCTTTGACTTTATTGTCCCCAGTGGACAAGGCCGTGCCTGACACGGCTCAGCAGGATCCTGACCTGTCAGATGACCCTCAAGGCGATCAGGACAACAAGGACCTTCCCCGCTCTATCAGAGCTTTTCATGACCGGGTACGGGACATGATGAGTTTCTTAGATGTTCCAGTTCCCGAGGCACCCGCTCCGCAGGAGGGCATGCTTTCTGGGGCGTTCACCCTGTCTCCCTTGGAGCGTACCGGCCTGTTCCTGCAGAAGGATGTTCTGGCCGAGGTCCGAAGAGTCTGGGAAAAGCCACACTCGGGACTTTTTGTCAATAAGAAGATTGAGGTACAGGCTACATTCTTCGGAAGAGGTGGCCCTGTCGTCTTGTCCGGCTCCCTCCTCCACAGTGGTGGCTGCGCCCACTTTGCAATCCAGACCTGCAGCATCCTCTTCCACATGGCTACTCAGGTTCTGGGTAAGGAGGACAAGCTCCTTGACTCCCTAGGGAGGAATATTTTTGCCAACTCGGCCTTGCAGATCAGGCAGGCCAATGCTGAATTCATATTAGCGGGAGCTAACATGCGGATGTGGAAAGGTCTGTCGGAGTTTGAGGAGCACATCCCGGTCGAGAAGTTGGAAGACTTCAAGGGTGGCCTATCCAATGCCAGGGTCTTGGCCCAGGATCTCCTGGAGGCTGTTGCTCATCACTTAGACACCTCGGCTCGGGGCCTTATGCTGTGGGTTGATATCTCACGGCAGGTGTGGCTGCATGCCACTAAATTCTCAAAGGAAGTGCAGGACAAGGTGTTGGACCTTCCGTTCGATGGTAAGGAGCTCTTTCATTCTACAACAGATGTAGAGCCCACCAAGACGAAGGATAGCACGCAGACAGCTAAGTCATTGTCTGTCCTGGTTAAGGCTCCTTTCAAAACCCAGAGACCGTTGTCACAAAGTCGACCCTCCTCTGGCTTTAGGGGCTTCCTGGACCGCAAATCTCACAGAGTGGATACCCCTGCGGGGAATAACCGCCATAGGCAACAGCGGACGCGGTTTTTCTCCCGCTCTTCAGCCTCCTCCTCAGGTTCAGGTGGCACCGCCACCGAAAAACCTACTAAATGAGGGATTTCCGCGCTTGCACGAGACCCTGGTGGGAGGACGCATTGCGTCTCATTGGGAGGCGTGGCAGACCATCACAGAAGACACATGGGTCTTGTCAGTCGCTCGAGCGGGTTTCCGCTTACCTCTACCCCCTACCCCACCCAGCAACCCTCCTTTACAGCTGTCGGGCTCACCCTCCCTCAAAGCCGAGGTTCAGAAACTTCTGGACCTCAGAGCTGTGGAACCGGTTCCCCTTGGGGAGCGAGGGGAGGGCTTCTACTCCCAGCTGTTTACGGTGCCCAAACCCAACCAGGCTGGCCTGCGCACCATCCTAGACCTTTCCCAGTTCAATCTTTTCCTACCCCAAGAGAAATTCAAGATGATTAAGCCCAGCCAGATACGCTCCTCCTTGCAGGCAGGCGACTGGCTCAGCGTTGTGGACCTTCAGGACGCGTACATGCATATCCTGATTTGGAACCCACACAGGAGATATCTCTGCTTCTCTTTGGGAGAGGAGCACTTCCAGTTTCGAGTGCTTCCTTTTGGCCTCAGCTCGGCGCTGCGTGTCTTTACGAAGATGATGTCGGTGATTGCGGCCTATCTTCGTCTCCAGGGTATCCATGTGTATCCGTATTTGGACGACTGGCTCTTACGCAGCCCTTGTCCGCTAGCAGCAGCGGGCAATCTCCAGTCTCTCCTTCAGCTCTTGTTCCATCTTGGGCTGTCGGTGAACTGGCGGACATCTTCCATGACAGTCTCGCAGGACCTGATTTTCCTGGGTTTTCGCTGGAACACGATCGTCTGCAGAGTGTACCTGACCGGGGACAGAATGGCAGATCTGTTAGCAACGTGTCAGATGTTTGTGCAGTCAGAGAGCATGCCGGCCAGGTGGTTCCAGAGGCTTCTGGGCCTCATGGCCTTGTGCGTGCTGGCTCTTCCTCTTGCTCGTCTCAAGATGAGACGGCCCCAGATGGCTCTTCGGAGTTCCTGGTGTCAGGCTGTGGACCCGGATTCCAAGTGGATAATGATTCCGGATTCCATGAGTGTGGACCTGGACTGGTGGTCATCTCTCAGCAACCTGTCGGTGGGTGCGCGGTTTCAGGACCCAGCACCCATGGTGACGATCACGACGGACTCCTCCCTGCTGGGGTGGGGTGCGACGTTAGATCTTCTTCAGGTCTCGGACCTCTGGACGCCTCAGGACAAGCTCCTGCACATAAATCATTTGGAGCTTTTGGCGATCTTTCTGGCGCTCAAGGTGTTCAGACCGCTCATTGCCAACAAGGTGGTCCGCATACGCATGGACAATGTGGTGTCAATGTATTACATCAACAAACAAGGGGGAACAAAGTCTCCCCCTCTCGTGGACCTGTTTATCCATATATGGGAGTGGGCAGTGCTTCACTGAGTCTGGCTGCTTGCAGTACACATCCCGGGCCAGCTGAATGTCACAGCGGATGCCCTCTGCCGGCGGACAGTGGTCAGCTACCAGTGGGAGTTTAAGGTGGAGGTCCTCTCATGGATTTTCTCGCGTTGGGGCACACCGGAGGTGGACCTCTTCGCTACGGCGATAAACAAGAAGCTTCCTCAGTATGCCTCCAGAGGGGGGCTGGGAGCCTCCTCTCTGGGGGATGCTCTCGAGATTCCATGGCACAACATGAGAGCTTACGCCTTCCCGCCTCTGCCTCTGGTTCACCGGGCAATTTGAAAGTTGAAGAATTCGGTGAACTGTTCCCTTCTACTCATAGCCCCGTTGTGGCCGGCCAGGTTTTGGTTCTGAGAACTTCAACACCTGTCGGTTTATCGGCCGATCAGGTTACCAGTAACTCCCGATATTCTTCACCAAGGGGAACAGCAGCTGTGGCACCCCTCCCCTCAATCGCTCACCTTGGCAGCATGGTGCCTGAGTTCAAGTCTTTAGACCATCTGAATTTGTCTACGGATAACATGCGTATTATCCAGGCAGCCAGGAAACCCTCGACCACATCTCAGTACAAGAGTAAATGGCTCAGGTTCTGTCATTGGTGTTTGGAGAAGAAGTTGGATCCAAGGGTGGCCACGATTGACACAGTGCTGTCCTTCGTGTCCTCCCTAGCAGAGTCAGGGGCTCATGTTCTGTCATGCAAGACTTATCTCTCAGCGGTTTCCGCTTATCTTTCTACAGACCAGTGTTCTTATTCCCTGACTAACCCAGTGGTGAAGAGGCATTTTGCTGGCTTGACAAACCTCTACCCTCCGGTCCGTAATCCGCATCCGCCGTGGGACCTAAATGTGGTCCTGACGTTGCTGTGCCATAAACCCTTTGAACCAATGGCTACTGTGGACCTCAAGTATTTGTCCTGGAAAGTGTCCTTTTTGGTCGCAGTTACGTCAGCAAGGAGAGTGAGTGAGCTCCAGGCATTGTCGGTGGAGCATCCTTTCTTGGTCTTTCACAAGGACAAGGTAGTCCTTCGGACGAACCCGGCTTTTCTGCCGAACGTTGTCACTGAATTCCATCTGAATCAGTCGATTTCCCTACCGGTCTTTTTTCCGAACCCTGCCTCTGAGGCTGAGAGGGTTCTACACTGTCTTGATGTCGGAAGAGCTCTCAAGTTCTACCTGGACAGGACTTCCGAGCTTAGGAGTTCTTCTCAACTTTTTGTGACCTTCGGTAACCCTCAGGGCAAGCAGGCGTCTAAGGCAACTATTTCTCGGTGGATCGCCGCCTGCATCACGGAGTCTTTCACTGTCCAAGGGCTGAAACCTCCTAAGGGTAATCATGCACACCTGGTGCGGGGCAAGGCAGCCGGGGTTGCTTTTCAGAAATATGTCCCCTGGGAGTCCATCGCTAGGGCAGCTACTTGGGCCTCCCCATCTGCTTTCTTTAAGCATTATTGTCTCGACATAAGCTCAAGGGCTGACGCTTTGTTTGGTCAGGCTGTGCTGAAGAACCTGTTTCAGTGAGGGGTATTTCCATCCACCTGTAGTTCCTGTAAGGAGTGATTGGGAATCTTCCATAAGTATGGAGGAAAGGGGACGGGACGTAGGAGTATTACCAGGTTACTCACCATAGTGACCACCTTACTCCTAGTCCATAGTCCCCTTTCCTCCATACCCCTGCCGGCCGTCCCCTCTAATAAGGTTCCTCTGTTATTGCTAATCGGTCTTTGACCTGGTGATAGAAAAGGACTGATGGGCAATGCGTGGGGCGGAGCTAAGATGGGTGGGGTTACGGCCGCATGCCGGGCCCCGCTCAAGAAAGAGAGGAAGGACACATTTTGGGAAAAATTGTGGATGCTTTTTACAAAGTGCTCCGGTCCCGTCCCACAGGACCGAGAGATGTCCCATAAGTATGGAGGAAAGGGGACTATGGACTAGGAGTAAGGTGGTCACTACGGTGAGTAACCTGGTAAATCATTGTCCCACACCCTTTTGTTATATAGAGTAAGGATTTGGCAATAGGTTTATTAGTATAGGCCATTGTGTTTTGACACAACACCACTAGGAGAGTGTTTTATTTACTTTGATGGTCATAGTTTGCTCCCATCTTAGATTTCGGTTTAGATTAGGTATTTTTCTCACAGATATACTGTTCAATGAACACCCTTGGATTGTACTTCTGTGTCTGTCGTACTTTTGATAACCATGCCTTCCTTACATTTCCCAAGCCCCTACAAATGGCTCTGGCCCCAAGAAGGTCTCCCTTTTGCCTGTAAGGTATTCTCCAGCCCCACCACCCCTCTGAGGCCCTACAACAGCACCCTGTTCCTTCTGATTCGCCTTTCCCTCTGCATGGACAAGAGAAAGGTTTGAGGCCTGCTTGGATAAAATGTCGGAATTTATTGACTTTTCTGGGAAATTGACAACCTCCTTGAGAAACCTTGGTGATGGCCCTACGCCCTTAAAGTCCCCAAGACACCATTCTCCTGGGGCATATTTTTCCTCTCCTCCTAGACAGCGTTTACCTGATCCCTCTGAGAGTATTTTCCAGGATGATGAATAGGACCCAGACGAATGTGTCTATTATGTCCTGAATCCAGATGATGTCTCCCAGAACCCGGCTTCGAGGAGATTGGGTCCTCCGACGTATTCCATATCTATGACATGTAATCACCACAGCTGTGCTGCTTCGGAAACTTTTTCGGCGTCTGCGTCCTGCGTCGATGACGTCGATGCGCCGTCGTCGAGGACCTCCTCCGACGTCCGACGTCATCCGATGTGATAAGTAGGACGCACGACGCCCATAGCCTCAGTTCCGTTTTTTCCGCGAACGTGTTGCTTCGTGTTTCTCAGTTTAAACGCCTCGACTCTTTGAAGTTCTGTTCTTCTCGGTTCTTCGAACCTGTTCGTTTGTGAAAATCCTTCAGAAGATGTCTACTTCGTCTTCGACCCCGCGTCCGGGTTTCAAGAAGTGCGGGGAGTGTGGGTCCAAGATGTCGGTGACGGACTCGCACGACGCCTGCCTCTGGTGCCTCGGGGAGGCCCACGACACGGATGACTGTATCGACTGCCAGTCGCTCACGTCCAAAACCTTACGCGAACGTAAGAAGAAGTTGTCGGTAGGTCGGGTGTCAAAGCCCCGGAAGTCGAAGTCTGCTGGGCTTTCGACGGATGATTAGAGGGGTGACTCTCCGTGTCATCGTCAGAAGTCTCGTGGGTCTCCTTCTAGGAGTCGGTCTCGCCACTCCTCAGCCTCTTCGAGGCATTCTCGGAAGCGCCGACACCGGTCGTCTTCCAGGTCCTCTTCGGAGGACTCTGCCCGGCACGTCGCTTACACCTCCAGCCGTGCGACGCCGGAGGAATGGGCTTCCTTCGGGAAGAAGATGCTGGCGATTCTTGAGTCGCAGGGTACTCAGCCGTCCGCGCCCCCGAGTGGGGTCGGTCGTGAGAGGTCGAGAGACACCGCTCGCAAGAGTGGTCGGCACGAGTCACGGGAGAGGTCCCGTTCGGACAAGGGGACTCGTTCTCGACGTACCCGTTCCAGGTCCCGGTCCTCGACGCGTTCGAGACCGTGTGCACCTGTGAGGTCTTCGAAGAAGGCATCGACGTCTGTGGCGTCGAGGGCGTCGACAGGCTTTCTCGAGGCTCTGGCTCCGAGGAAGTCGTCGATGCCGTCGACGCTCAGGTCGTCGAGAGACACGCTCGGGGCTCCGGCCTCGAGGGCTGTGTCGACGCCGCCGATTCTGGAGGCGCTGCATCTGACGTCGACGCCGATTTCCTCGATGCCGATCCTCTCGGCGCCGATGCCGGTTCTCTCGACGCTGGCGCCGATTCGCTCGACGCCATCGACGCCTTTCGTGTCGGAGGTACCCCAGGGCACGGGTGGACCCCCTAGGAAGGCTCTGGTTAAGAGCAAGCACTCTCGAGTGCCTTCTTTTCGCCACCTGGACTATATTTCAGAGGCGGATGAGGATTCTGATGGCCTGGTTCCTAGTCAGGTTCCGGATGAAATTGTCTCGGGCCATAGTCAGTTTGACGAGTTGAGACAGTCACTGCATGATGCCAGTGGACTGGACACCTCTCTGGAGGTGGAGTTTTGTAGGCCTGAGCCTGGCTCTCATGCTGATTCCTCGTACCGGCGCCTTATGGCTAGGGTTTCTGAGTACTTGGGATGGTCTGCTCCCCCAGGGGAGTTTGTGCAGGATGATCTGACAGACATCCTTGATGTTGGTCCCCCAACTGACCCGGTTCTGCCGTTCCATATGGCTTTACAGAGAAGGGTGGCGGCGGCTTGGACTGCTCCTGAGAGTCTCCCGGCTCTGGGCAGATCCTTGTCGCGAAAATACCGTCCAGCCAGTGGCGACCCCTGCTACTTGACCAGGCACCCCACTCCGGAGAGTTTGGTGGTGCAGGCGGCCACGGCCCCGGCGAAGCAGGAGTCGTACCCTACCATCCCTTCTGATAGGGACGACAAACGTTTTAATGGCTGGGCGAATAAAGTGTTTTTCTTCTGGTGGCATGGCGCTTCAGGCGGCCAACTCCATTTGTGCCTTGTCGCGTTTCACGCACACTCTGTGGAACTGTGTTGCGTTAGCGGCTGAACATATTCCCGAAGGGGATGAACGGGATGGTTTCCTTGCTATGGTCCAGGATGGTAAGGATGCCATGTGTGAGTCCGTTCAGTCGGGTTTGGACTTAGCTGAATGCGTCAGTAGGTCCATTGCGGCGAGCAACGTGATACGCAGGTTTGCGTGGTTGCGGAAGTCGGGGTTTGCTCCTGATGTGCAGTCCCGGCTCCTCAACATGCCCTTTGACGGTGAACACCTTTTTGGCAACAAGGCTGACGAGAGCCTTGAGAGGTTGCAGACCTCAAAAGCTGCAGCAAAGTCATTGGGCGCTGCAGTTCGCCAACCTCCACCTTTTCGTCCTAGGGGACAGCAGTGGAGGGGTGGTTCCTTTCACTATTACTCATCCTTCAGTAAAGCGAGAGGAGCTGGCAGTCAAAGAGGCCAACGCAGGGGTACCAGAGGTGGACGACAGGGTACCCTTGGTGCCAAGGCCGCTCGGGCAGTTGCCTCTTTGCCCTCAGGTAACGCCGCAGCTGCTCCCACTCAGTCGTGAGGCCATGTCCCATGGTTCGCCGGTTGGGGGAAGGCTGGCGCAGCATCTTGTAGAGTGGCAAGCCATTACTTCAGATGTGTGGGTTCTGGAGATCATAACCCACGGCTACTGTCTTCCCTTTCGGCACAGGCCTCGCGACAATCCACCGGGGAACCTCTCTTTGCAGCGTCCGGATCCGCTCCTTGCGCAGGAAATTCAAGCCCTGCTGGAGAAAGGCACCATAGAACTGGTGCCTGTAGCGGAGAGGAACAAGGGATGGTATTCCCCTTATTTTTTGATTTCGAAGAAAGACGGGGGATTGAGACCCATCATGGACTTGCGCGGTTTGAACAAACTCCTCAGGAAGGACAAGTTCAAGATGGTTACTCTCTCTCAAGTCCTCCAGGCCCTTCAGCTTCAGGACTGGTTGGTGTCACTCGACCTCAAGGATGCTTACTTCCATGTGCCGATCCATCCCATGCACAAGAAGTACCTGAGGTTCGCGGTTGGAGACTCGCACTTTCAGTTTCGGGTCCTGCCGTTCGGATTGACCTCCGCCCCAAGGGTTTTCACCAAGCTCATGGTGGTGGTGGCAGCGCATCTCAGGCAAGGGGAGATTCACGTCTACCCCTACCTGGACGATTGGTTGATCAGGGGGAGCTCTCCCGAGCAAGTCCTGTATCATCTATCGGTCACCTGTCACTCCCTTCACAGGCTGGGCTTCTCCCTCAATTTAAAGAAGTCCCATTTGACGCCAACTCAGCGGCTCCAGTACATCGGAGCAGTGCTCGACACTTCCCTGGGGCAGTGTTTTCCTCCCCAGGTGAGGGCTCTTCACATTCAGCAGATGGTGCACAAGTTTCAGCATGCCCAGACGCTCCCAGCGTTCGAGTTCTTGAGGTTGCTCGGCCTCATGGCATCCTGCATTCTTCTGGTGCCAGAGGCTTGCCTGCGGATGAGATCTTTGCAGTGGGCACTCAAGACGCAATGGTCGCAGTCCTCCGGCAGGATGTCGGACTCGATTCAGGTGCCGTCCTCGGTCGCCCGGGACCTTCTGTGGTGGGCCGTCGAAGGAAACTTGATGAAGGGGGCTCCATTTTGGCTACCCTGGCCGGAGGTGACGATCGTGACGGATGCATCCCTCACGGGATGGGGAGCTCATGCCAACGGGCTGATAGTCAGCGGTCGTTGGTCTCAGTCGAGTCCAGACTCCATATCAATCTGTTGGAGCTGAGGGCCGTCAGGCTAGCCCTGAAGGCTTTTCTGCCGTCTGTGCGAGGGAAGAATGTCCTGATCCTGACGGACAACACAGTGGCCATGCACTACCTCAACAAAAAGGGGGGGCAGGGTCACTTCCTCTGTGCAGGGAGGCGATGCAGCTCGAGTTCTGGGCCATCCAGCAGGAAGTTTCGATCTCGGCAGTTCATCTGGCCGGAGCCGAAAACGTGATGGCGGACGCTCTGAGCAGGCAGAGCGCGATCTCTCACGAGTGGGAGTTGGCTCAGGAGATTCTCCTGGAAATCTTCGCCCTTTGGGGGACCCCTCAAGTGGATCTCTTCGCCTCCAGTGTCAACCGGAAGTGCGAAAGGTTTTGCTCGCGGGAATTTCCTCCAAAAGGAGCCTTAGGAGACGCGTTTGTGGTGGAGTGGTCATTCCCGCTGCTGTACGCGTTTCCTCCAGTCCCCGTCATCCCGCAAGTGCTGCGGAGGTTACGGAAGTTCGGTTCCCGGATGATCCTCATTGCCCCGGCGTGGGCTCGGAGGACATGGTACCCGGACCTTCTCGACTTATCCATCTGCCCTCCACGTCGTCTTCCCTACCGAGACGATCTGCTCTCACGGGAGGGGGGTCAGGTTCTCCATCCAGAGGTCAGATCCCTCAACCTTCACGCTCGGCTTCTGAAAGGTTGAGGTATAAGGATTGGGACCTCCATGAGGACGTGATGGAGGTGTTGCTTTCGGCCCGAAGGCCAGCAACAAAGTCTCTGTACCGTTGCCGTTGGCGTAAGTTCTGCGACTGGTGCAGAGTTCAGAATGTGGATCCTTTTGCTTGTGACATCCCCATGGTTCTGTCCTTTTTACTTTCTTTGGCCCACAGGGGCTTGCAAGTGGGTACCGTTAAGGGTTACCTGGCGGCGCTGTCCATCTTTAAGCGCTCGTCTGAAGAGTGTTCTTATTTTAAAATCCCTTTGATTTCACAGTTCCTGAAAGGGCTCACTAATGTGTTCCCTCCGTCACCTTTCCTGGTGCCCGGTTGGGATTTAAACCTTGTTCTTAAGTTTCTTATGGGTGCTCCGTTTGAGCCTTTACATTCTTGCCCTTTGAGGCTGTTAACTCTGAAAACTGTGTTTTTAGTTGCGGTTACTTCCGCTCGCAGAGTGAGTGAGTTACAGGCACTTTCAGTTAAGCCTCCCTTCACTGTATTTCACAAGGACAGGGTTGTCCTTAGAGTTCGTCCTTCTTTTCTCCCGAAGGTAGTGACGGAATTTCATTTGGCCCAGAAGGTTGTTCTTCCGGCATTCTATCCTCCTCCGCATCCTGGTAAGGAAGAGAAGAGGCTCCATAGGCTTGATCCTAGGAGAGCTTTAAGCTTTTATGTTTCACGCATGTCCCGGGTCAGAGTGGATGATCAACTCTTTATTGGTTACGCTGGAAAGCGTTTGGGGCAAGCTGTGACGAAACAGACTTTGTCTCGCTGTATTATTTTGGCCATCTCGGAGTGCTACCGCTTGGCGGGTAAGGACCCACCGGCTGGCTTGCGGGCCCATTCTACCAGGGGTATGGCTGCGTCTACTGCCCTGCAGAGGGGTGTTCCTATTCGCAACATCTGTGATGCAGCCACCTGGGCTTCAGTACATACATTTGTACGTCACTATTCCCTCGATTCCATCCGAGCACAGGATCTGGCCTTTGGCAAGGCGGTCCTTTGCTCTGCTATTTGATTGGCTATTCTAAATTTTGATTCTAAATTCTTTCCCTCCTCCTTGCTTTGGTACTGCTTTGGGAGTCTGTCATAGATATGGAATACGTCGGAGGACCCAATCCCCTTGAAGAACAAGTTACTTTCTTACCTGGTATTGTTCTTTCGATGGGATGGTCCGACGACGTATTCCATATCGCTCCCGCCCTGCCTTCCCCGCTGCAGAATTTCTTTTGCGATTGCAGCTTACGTTCCGCAAGGCTTTGTGTCTGACTGGCAGTTGACTTATGTCACACGTTCTGGGGGAAAAAACTACAACTGAGGCTATGGGCGTCGTGCGTCCTACTTATCACATCGGATGACGTCGGACGTCGGAGGAGGTCCTCGACGACGGCGCATCGACGTCATCGACGCAGGACGCAGACGCCGAAAAAGTTTCCGAAGCGGCACAGCTGTGGTGATTACATGTCATAGATATGGAATACGTCGTCGGACCATCCCATCGAAAGAACGTTACCAGGTAAGAAAGTAACTTGTTCTTCTCAGGATCCAGATGCCTGGACCCCTGCTGATAACCAGGGGACTTGACCCACTACCCCTGCCCATGAGGTTGAAAGGGACAATATATTCTTGGACGCTCCTCCCATCTCTCAACCTCAGGAGGCTTCATGTTGTAATGTCTCCCAAGCCTTGCATTCTTAGAACATGGAAGTCTCGGGAGAGGTGATTCCACAATGGTTGTGGCGAGGTTCAGAAGCTCCAGCCGGTTCCCGCAGGCCCGTTGTAATAAAGAAGTCTTACCCCAAATACTTGTCTAAGTTGCCTCCTTCAGTGGCGACGAAGAGGGTGCAAGCCTGTGGGGAACTCCATATCCACCCCTGCACAGCCTGGATGGGAACCGCTGCAGCAGAGCGGCCAACAATAGCGGGTCCTGATCCCAGGCAAGGCGGCACACCGGGAATGCACCGTCAGCATTCGCCAACAGATGAGAGGTGCAGGCAAAGAAGGTGAAGAGGCAGGCATCAGGCCTCACTAAATAACGAGAGGAACGGTATCTTGCTCGCGGGTTAGAGGAAAGCACCCACGATCGTCGATCGGCCAGAGCAGGAGGTTGCCATAGCAACCTAATAACAATAACACAGCAAATTAACAGGCACAGCATCCGAGCCTGCAACAAGGGCGTGATATGGAATGAACAGACCCAAAGTTCAGAAACAGCAGTTTAAAGAGGATTTCTTCAGATAATAAAAAATGTTGATGTCTTTGGAACTAAAATAGAGTAAAGCCTGTAGGTTATAGACTGGAAGTGACAACTCAAACATTGAAAAGTGACAGAACAAACATAGGATAATTAGAACGAGTACAAACATGGCAGCTGCAAGCATTGCACCACCTCCACCCTTTTTGGCTGAACCAGGCACGCCTGCAATCATGTGGGACAGGCTGAAAAAACTTTTTGACACCTATTTGTTGACAATAGGAGGTGATAAATGTGCAGCTAGCATGAAGCAAGCTGTTCTTCTGCATAACCTAGGCGCAGAAGGACAAACTGTATATGATGGCCTCCTAGAACCAGAAGAGTAGGGTCAAGGGGATACTGATGAGTACAACATAGCAGAAAGGAAATTACAAAGTCACTTTGAACCAAAAAAGAATATCACCTTTGAACGGCATACGTTTTTTGAAAGAACACAGGAACCGCAAGAACCGGTTGAATGTTTTGTGGCAGCCCTGAGAACATTAAGTCATACATGTGATTTTGGAATCCTGCCCAACTCATTGATAAGGGATCAATTAGTGCTATGTACTAACAGTACTAGAGTACAAGAGAAGCTGTTGTCAAAAGATGTGCCATTAGAACAAGCAGTAGCAATTGCTAGAGGAATGGAGCAAACGCCCAAATATATGAGGAGCATGATAAATGAGAAACAAGGAAATTAAATTGTGGCATTGAAGCAAAACAGAAGAACTAATGAAGGAAAGGAGATTAAATGCTACAGATGTGGCAGCAATCGACACCTGTCTTCCAACATATTCTGTCCCGCTAGGAATGTGAACTGCATTAAATGCAAAAGCAGAGGATACCTCACAAGAGTATGTTGTGAGTCATCTTCAATTGAACAAATTGAAACAGGAGGAAGACAACCAGAGCAAGAAGAAAGCCCAATTGATCAGTCAATGATTCAAACTAAGCATGTTCTAGAAGTTAATGACTTATCAGGAAGAGAAAGGGGACCAACTGATGTATTTGCAATAAATGGTAAGGTGGTGAATAGGAAGGTGGGCAGCTGCTCTCTTTGGACAATTATGTCACAAGAGACGTATGAAGAATGCGTAGAAGAAAATGTGGAGGACTTGTTGAAACATGACATAGCACCATATGCTTATGGGAACGTAAAGATTATCTTTTGGGTAAATTCTCGGCAGACATCAAGTATAAAAGGAGGAGCTGTTTGGCGGATGTCTAAAGAAGGATCATTGCTGTTGGGCTGGAATGAGCAGGGAAATCTGCACCAATGCCAATCAGCATAGCAGCAGTGGGTGATAAGTGGGAAAAAGAATTTCCAGATGTTTTCACAGAAGATTTAAGAAAATTGAAAGGCTTCGAATACTGTATCACACTAAAGGAGAATGCTGGGCAGAGAGTACACAAAGTGAGAACGGTCCCACAACAACTGAGTAGTAAACTGAAGGAAGAATTGGTGATGCTGCTTCAAAGAGGGATAATTGAAAAGATTGAACATTCTGAGTGGTTGTCTCTGTTAGTAATTGTGGTAAAACCAAATGGTAACATTAGACTCTGTGTGGATCTAAGAGATCTAAATAAGAAAATTTGGGTGGATCGTCATCCACTACCTGTCATTTTGGAAGCATTATCAACCCTGAGCAATGCAAAATTGTTTTCAGTTATAGACCTACCTTCGGCATATCATCAGGTACCTCTGTCAGATGAGTGTCAACATCTGACGTCCTTTGTGACAACTGAAGGAACATTTAAGTACTGTCGAATGCCTTTTAGATTAGCCTTAGCGGCAGCAGTGTATCAAAGGGTGCCTGAGAAAGTACTAGAAGGGGTGCCAAACATAATTGTATTTCAAGATGACATTTTGATATATGCTGAGTCACCTGAAAGACATGAGGAACTGTTAAAATTAGTTTTGAGTAAACTGAAGGATGCAGGTTTAACAGTGCAAAGGAGAAAATGCAAGATTGCAGTGGATAGTGTGGAGTATTTGGGTCGTAGTGTGTCGGGAAATGGCTTCAGCCCAAAACTGAGTCTAGTGGAGGCCATAGATAAAGCACCAAATCCTGTTGATAAAGATCAACTGAGGTCGTTTTTGGGTTTGGCTGAATACTGTCACAAATTTGTGAAAGACTTTGCGGTTATTCCCACGCCTTTAAGGTCCTTGCTCAAGAAAGGAATTAAGTTTGAGTGGTCAAAGGACTGTGAGGAAGCAATTTGCAAAATGAAAGAGTGCACTGTGAAAGTGCCTTCAATTGGAACATTTTCATCAGGGGACTGATGTGTCTTAACTGTAGCTGCAAGTCTTTTGGAGTTGGGAGCTACGCTTACGCAGTATAACAAGAATAAGGAAGAAAGAGTGATAGCATTTGCATCGAGAATACTGAAAGGGGCTGAGAAGAATTACTCAGTCATTGGAGGAGAGGCTTTGGCGGTGTACTGGGCAACATGTCATTTCAAGTTTTTCTTGTGGGGCAGGAAATTTATGGTCCGGTCGGACCAAAGCCATTGGCTCAAATGTTTGAGTGTGGTAATTGGGCAGCCAGTTTACCAAGGATTAGCCGATGGTGTCTAGTTCTACAGGATATGATTTCAAAGTATGTTACTTACCAAGTGCAGTGTGTGGCAGATTACCTATCTAGGATGCCGGTAGTAGTGGGAGAGGAGGAGGTGTACAGTGAAGAAAAAGAAGGAAACATTGTTGCAGAAGGGAATTTAGGATGTATAGAATGTATGGGGTGGGAGAAATGTGAGAATTTGGACGAGGATATGAAGATTATCAGAGAATGGACAGTGTGAGGTTGGCCCAGCAAAAAGGTGTTGGAGCAGAGGTTTGAGGGTTGGTGGCAAGTCAAGGATGAGCTGGGTGTCATTGATGGAAGACTTAGAAGAGGTTTATGCATTGTACCTCCATATAGAATTAGAGATCAATTAGTAGAGATATCCCATCAGGGACATCTAGGAGAGATACCAAGAGGAAGTTAAGACATAGTTTTTGGTGGCCGTGTATGGACAAAGTAGCAGAGAGTTATGTCAGAAATTGTGGACCGTGTTGTTTGAGTGACAAGAACAAAATTGTACGTGAAACCCCCCTCATTCCCAACTTTGTTCTGGATCAACCCTGGAAGAAGGTGGCGATTGACATAATGGGCCCAATTATGGGGTTGGGTAAGGGGTTAACATTTTTGTTTGTGTTAGTGGATTGCCACAATGCATGGGTGGAGTGGAGTGCTGTGAAAGAGGTGACAGCAAGGGAGTTGGTGGCATTCTTGAAGAACATTTTCTTGAAAGAGGGTTGTCTCAGATAATGGTGTTCAATTTCACCCTGAGTTTAAGAAGAAGTTTATAAATAGTATTTCCATCAAACACACACATACCGCTTTATATCATCCGAGGGCCAATGGGATGGTTGAGAGGACAAACAGATTTATTAAGGGGGGTATCCAGTTGGCATTTCGCTCAGGTTTGCCATGGAAAGAAGTTCTAGATCACATGATGTGGAACTACCTCACCTCACCACACCTCATTTAGTGACTACGATATCACTGTTAGTGTCTCTAAAAGGGAGGGAACCCGGTACCAAATTGTGTCTTGGAAGGTTAGGGTTGGCAAGTTCAGTGGTGGTGGACAGGAAAAGCATAATGGATTATATAAAAAAGAGTCAAGTAGTGTCCAAAGAAACATTTGACAGGAAAAGGAGTGTGAAGGATCTTAATTGGAGTGTAGGAGAATGGGTCCTTATACAAAATCCCAGATTCACACATAAATGTATGAAGAGTACATTTATTGATCCCAAGAGGATATCCGCAGTGAGGAATGGGGTGGTGATTGTGGAAGGAGGGGAGGTGTGTTCAATGGGCAGATTGGCCAAATGTGAGAATGGTTGCAGTGGTGTATCAAGAGATACTGAGAGTGGTAATGCAGATCTATCATCTAAAAGATTGGGACGAGAACCAAAATGGATGCAGGATTCTGTGCGCGAGTAGCGGGGGGAAGATTTGCCTTAGGCAATTAACAATGTTCGTTTGATGCTACATTTGTTAAGAAAAAATTCGGGACTGTTGGATTTGATGAAACGTTTTTGTGTTTGATATCGTTCACAGTTTGGTTTTTATCAAAATTGTTATCCATAGATTTTGTGTGTTTGAGTTGTTCATTATTGTAAAGGGGGAGATGTGTTGTAATGTCTCCATAGCCTTCCATTCTTAGAACATGGAAGGCTCGGGAGAGGTGATTCCACGACGGTTGTGACGAGGTGCGGAAGCTCCAGCCGGTTCCCGCAGGCCCGTTGTAATAAACAAGTCTTACCCCAAATACTTGTGTAAGTCGCCTCGTTCACTTCACCAATAGATGATCAGAATCTGTACAACACCGTCCTCAGGAAGGCTGCAGGCCACTTTAAGATTGTGACACAGGAGTCAGTGCCCGACTCAGATTTCGTTGAGGATATCCTCAAGGAGAAAGTCCCCATCAGCCAGGCCTTCCCACTTCTGAACTCAGTCAAAAGTTCATTGCCCCCCGTCTTTCTCACACCCTCCCTTACTCGAGACGTCAACCCAACGATCGAAAAAAAATGTTGCCCCACACCTTCTGATCCACTACACATCAGAGAACATTCCATTCCAGATTCCCTGGTTGTTACGATGACAAGGAAATTTCCAGGGCTTCCACTGTCCTCGTCTGAGTCTCCACCAGACAAGAATTGCAAGAAGCTTTATGCCCTTGGAAAGTGCATCACTTTGTTGGCTGCTTACAGTATCCGCATAGCTAACAACACAACACTCCTTTATTTATTTATTTATTTATTTATTTATTTACATTTATAAAGCGCTCACACAGCCCGCAGGCATCGAGGCGCTGTTACAGGAATTGTTTGTTTTTCTTAGTTGCGTAATTGTGTTTTTTTGTCTTAGTTACGTATTTATAACGCGCTTAAACACCCGGAGGTTTCTAAGCGCTGACCCGGGGATCGAACCTGTTGCTGCTTCGTGTCGTCTTGCTTCCAAGACGCGCACGCTGCCGCTGAGCTACCCTCCCGGGACCCTCCTTGCTAGCTACAATGACGTACAGTGGGGACTAGTGCAAGAAGACCTTGTGATGGGTCAGCAATGCGAGACTCAAGACTTTGTTTAGTATTCTCAGGGTTCAACATTTTATTTTAAACAAAAATACACAATAAACCCTAACTAAACCTACTCTACCAGGGGATTCCCTTCCTAGTCTAGGATCTAAGGGAAAACTTCAGAGCATTCACAATACTAACCCTCACACTAAACAGCATAAACAATTAAATAAACATGAAAATAACATGCATGAAAAGTTACCAAACAACAAGTGTCTTGGATGACTTCTGCTTGTTCTGGGCAGATTTTGCTCCCCCAGACATGCCCCAAAGTCAATTCTTCCAAGGAAAAGGAAAGTCTTGAAAAGTTCCAAAGAAAGAAAAGTTCACACACATAAAAATCCACTGGCAGCAGTTCTTCTTCGCTGGATGAAAAGATTCCCCTTTCCAAGTTTCAAAAAGAAAACAACAGTACCAATGGTATTCCTGGATAGCCTCTCTCCAGGAAAAGATTAACAAAGTTGAAGACAAAAGAATACCACTTCTGCTTAACAACTCTTCTGTTTGCAACTTCGAGGGGATTGGGTCCTCCGACGTATTCCATATCTATGACATGTAATCACCACAGCTGTGCTGCTTCGGAAACTTTTCGGCGTCTGCGTCCTGCGTCGATGACGTCGATGCGCCGTCGTCGAGGTCCTCCTCCGACGTCATCCGATGTGATAAGTAGGACGCACGACGCCCATAGCCTCAGTTCCGTTTTTTCCGCGAACGTGTTGCTTCGTGTTTCTCGGTTTAAACGCCTCGACTCTTTGGAGTTTTGTTCTTCTCGGTTCTTCGAACCTGTTCGTTTGTGAAAATCCTTCTGAAGATGTCTACTTCGTCTTCGACCCCGCGTCCTGGTTTCAAGAAGTGCGGGGAGTGTGGGTCCAAGATGTCGGTGACGGACTCGCACGACGCCTGCCTCTGGTGCCTCGGGGAGGCCCACGACACGGATGACTGTATCGACTGCCAGTCGCTCACGTCCAAAGCCTTACGCGAACGTAAGAAGAAGTTGTCGGTAGGTCGGGTGTCCAAGCCCCGGAAGTCGAAGTCTGCGGGGCTTTCGACGGATGATTCGAGGGGTGACTCTCCGTGTCATCGTCGGAAGTCTTGTGGGTCTCCTTCTAGGAGTCGGTCTCGCCACTCCTCAGCCTCTTCGAGGCATTCTCGGAAGCGCCGACACCGGTCGTCTTCCGGGTCCTCTTCGGAGGGCTCTGACCGGCGCGTCGCTTACCCCTCCAGCCGTGCGACGCCGGAGGAATGGGCTTCCTTCGGGAAGAAGATGCTGGCGATTCTTGAGTCGCAGGGTACTCAGCCGTCCGCGCCCCCGAGTGGGGTCGGTCGTGTGGGGTCGAGAGACACCGCTCGCAAGAGTGGTCGGCACGAGTCACGGGAGAGGTCCCGTTCGGACAAGGGGACTCGTTCTCGACGTACCCGTTCCAGGTCCCGGTCCTCGACGCGTTCGAGACCGTGTTCGCCTGTGAGGTCTTCGAAGAAGGCATCGACGTCTGTGGCGTCAAGGGCGTCGACAGGCTTTCTCGAGGCTCTGGCTCCGAGGAAGTCGTCGATGCCGTTGACGCTCAGGTCGTCGAGGGACACGCTCGGGGCTCCGGCCTCGAGGGCTGTGTCGACGCCGCCGATTCTGGAGGCGCTGCATCTGACGTCGACGCCGATTTCCTCGACGCCGATCCTCTCGGCGCCGATGCCGGTTCTCTCGACGCTGGCGCCGATTCGCTCGACGCCATCAACGCCTTTCGTGTCGGAGGTACCCCGGGGCACGGGTGGACTCCGTAGGAAGGCTCTGGTTAAGAGCAAGCACTCTCGAGTGCCTTCTTTTCGCCACCTGGACTATATTTCAGAGGTGGATGAGGATTCTGATGGCCTGGTTCCTAGTCAGGTTCCGGATGAAATTGTCTCGGGCCATAGTCAGTTTGACGAGTTGAGACAGTCACTGCATGATGCCAGTGGACTGGACACCTCTCCGGAGGTGGAGTTTTGTAGGCCTGAGCCTGGCTCTCATGCTGATTCCTCGTACCGGCGCCTTATGGCTCGGGTTTCTGAGTACTTGGGATGGTCTGCTCCCCCAGGGGAATTTGTGCAGGATGATCTGACAGACATCCTTGATGTTGGTCCCCCAACTGACCCGGTTCTGCCGTTCCATATGGCTTTACAGAGAAGGGTGGCTGCGGCTTGGACTGCTCCGGAGTGTCTCCCGGCGGTGGGCAGATCCTTGTCGCGGAAATACCGTCCAGCCAGTGGCGACCCCTGCTACTTGACCAGGCACCCCACTCCGGAGAGTTTGGTGGTGCAGGCGGCCACGGCCCCGGCGAAGCAGGCGTCGTACCCTACCATCCCTCCTGATAGGGACGACAAACGTTTTGATGGCTGGGCGAAGAAAGTGTTTTCTTATGGTGGTATGGCGCTTCAGGCGGCCAACTCCATTTGTGCCTTGTCGCGTTTCACGCACACTCTGTGGAACTGTGTTGCGTTAGCGGCTGAACATATTCCCGAAGGGGACGAACGGGATGGTTTCCTTGCTATGGTCCAGGATGGTAAGGATGCCATGTGTGAGTCCGTTCAGTCGGGTTTGGACTTAGCTGAATGCGTCAGTAGGTCCATGGCGGCGAGCACCGTGATGCGCAGGTTTGCGTGGTTGCGGAAGTCGGGGTTTGCTCCTGATGTGCAGTCCCGGCTCCTCAACATGCCCTTTGACGGTGAACACCTTTTTGGCAGCAAGGCTGACGAGAGCCTTGAGAGGTTGCAGACCTCAAAAGCTGCAGCGAAGTTGTTGGGCGCTGCAGTTCGCCAACCTCCGCCTTTTCATCCTAGGGGACAGCAGTGGAGGGGTGGTTCCTTTCGCTATTACTCATCCTTCAGTAAAGCGAGAGGAGCTGGCAGTCAAAGAGGCCAACGCAGGGGTACCAGAGGTGGACAGGGTACCCGTGGTGCCAAGGCCGCTCGGGCAGTTGCCTCTTTGCCCTCAGGTAACGCCGCAGCCGCTCCCACTCAGTCGTGAGGCCATGTCCCATGGTTCGCCGGTTGGGGGAAGGCTGGCGCAGCATCTTGTAGATTGGCAAGCCATTACTTCAGATGTGTGGGTTCTGGAGATCATAACCCACGGCTACTGTCTTCCCTTTCGGCACAGGCCTCGCGACAATCCACCGGGGAACCTCTCTTTGCAGAGTCCGGATCCGCTCCTTGCGCAGGAAATTCAAGCCCTGCTGGAGAAAGGCGCCATAAAACTGGTGCCTGTAGCGGAGAGGAACAAGGGATGGTATTCCCCTTATTTTTTGGTTTCGAAGAAAGACGGGGGTTTGAGACCCATCATGGACTTGCACGGTTTGAACAAACTCCTCAGGAAGGACAAGTTCAAGATGGTTACTCTCTCTCAAGTCCTCCAGGCCCTTCAGCTTCAGGACTGGTTGGTGTCACTCGACCTCAAGGATGCTTACTTCCATGTGCCGATCCATCCCAAGCACAGGAAGTACCTGAGGTTCGCGGTTGGCGACTTGCACTTTCAGTTTCGGGTCCTGCCGTTCGGATTGACCTCCGCCCCGAGGGTTTTCACCAAGCTCATGGTGGTGGTGGCAGCGCATCTCAGGCAAGGGGGGATTCACGTGATACCCCTACCTGGACGATTGGTTGATCAGGGGGGGCTCTCCCGAGCAAGTCCTGGATCATCTGTCGGTCACCTGTCGCTCCCTTCACAGGCTGGGCTTCTCCCTCAATTTAAAGAAGTCCCATTTGACGCCAACGCAGCGGCTCCAGTACATCGGAGCAGTGCTCGACACTTCCCTGGGGCTGTGTTTTCCTCCCCAGGTGAGGGCTCTTCACATTCAGCAGATGGTGCACAAGTTTCAGCATGCCCAGACGCTCCCAGCGTTCGAGTTCTTGAGGTTGCTCGGCCTCATGGCATCCTGCATTCTTCTGGTGCCAGAGGCTCGCCTGCGGATGAGATCTTTGCAGTGGGTACTCAAGACGCAATGGTCGCAGTCCTCCGGCAGGATGTCGGACTCGATTCAGGTGCCGTCCTCGGTCGCCCGGGACCTTCTGTGGTGGGCCGTCGAAGGCAACTTGATGAGGGGGGCTCCACTTTGGCTTCCCTGGCCGGAGGTGACGATCGTGTCGGATGCATCCCTCACGGGATGGGGAGCTCATGCCAACGGGCTGACAGTCAGCGGTCGTTGGTCTCCTTCGGAGTCCAGACACCATATCAATCTGTTGGAGCTGAGGGCCGTCAGGCTAGCCCTGAAGGCTTTTCTGCCGTCTGTGCGAGGGAAGAATGTCCTGATCCTGACGGACAACACAGTGGCCATGCACTACCTCAACAAATAGGGGGGGGGGGGCAGGGTCACTTCCTCTGTGCAGGGAGGCGATGCAGCTCGAGTTCTGGGCCATCCAGCAGGAAGTTTCGATCTCGGCAGTTCATCTGGCCAGAGCCGAAAACGTGACGGCGGACGCTCTGAGCAGGCAGAGCGCGATCTCTCACGAGTGGGAGTTGGCTCAGGAGATTCTCCTGGAGATCTTCGCCCTTTGGGGGACCCCTCAAGTGGATCTCTTCGCCTCCAGTGTCAACCGGAAGTGCGAAAGGTTTTGCTCGCGGGAATTTCCTCCAAAAGGAGCCTTAGGAGACACGTTCGTGGTGGAGTGGTCCTTCCCGCTGCTGTACGCGTTTCCTCCAGTCCCCGTCATCCCGCAAGTGCTGCGGAGGTTACGGAAGTTCGGTTCCCGGATGATCCTCATTGCCCCGGCGTGGGCTCGGAGGACATGGTACCCGGACCTTCTCGACTTATCCACCTGCCCTCCACGTCGTCTTCCCTACCGAGACGATCTGCTCTCACGGGAGGGGGGTCAGGTTCTCCATCCAGAGGTCAGATCCCTCAACCTTCACGCTTGGCTTCTGAAAGGTTGAGGTATAAGGATTGGGACCTCCCTGAGGACGTGATGGAGGTGTTGCTTTCGGCACGAAGGCCAGCAACAAAGTCTCTGTACCGGTGCCGTTGGCGTAAGTTCTGCGACTGGTGCAGAGTTCAGAATGTGGATCCTTTTGCATGTGACATCCCCATGGTTCTGTCCTTTTTACTTTCTTTGGCCCACAGGGGCTTGCAAGTGGGTACCGTTAAGGGTTACCTGGCGGCGCTGTCCATCTTTAAGCGCTCGTCTGAAGAGTGTTCTTACTTTAAAATCCCTTTGATTTCACAGTTCCTGAAAGGGCTCACTAATGTGTTCCCTCCGTCACCTTTCCTGGTGCCCGGTTGGGATTTAAACCTTGTTCTTAAGTTTCTTATGGGTGCTCCGTTTGAGCCTTTACATTCTTGCCCTTTGAGGCTGTTAACTCTGAAAACTGTGTTTTTAGTTGCGGTTACTTCCGCTCGCAGAGTGAGTGAGTTACAGGCACTTTCAGTTACGCCTCCCTTCACTGTCTTTCACAAGGACAGGGTTGTCCTTCGAGTTCGTCCTTCTTTTCTTCCGAAGGTAGTGACGGAATTTCATTTGGCCCAGAAGGTTGTTCTTCCGGCATTCTATCCTCCTCCGCATCCTGGTAAGGAAGAGGAGAGGCTCCATAGGCTTGATCCTAGGAGAGCTTTAAGCTTTTATGTTTCACGCATGTCCCGGGTCAGAGTGGATGATCAACTCTTTATTGGTTACGCTGGAAAGCGTTTGGGGCAAGCTGTGACGAAACAGACTTTGTCTCGCTGGATTATTTTGGCCATCTCGGAGTGCTACCGCTTGGCGGGTAAGGATCCACCGGCTGGCTTGCGGGCCCATTCTACCAGGGGTATGGCTGCGTCTACTGCCCTGCAGAGGGGTGTTCCTATTCGCAACATCTGTGATGCAGCCACCTGGGCTTCAGTACATACATTTGTACGTCACTATTCCCTCGATTCCATCCGAGCACAGGATCTGGCCTTTGGCAAGGCGGTCCTTTGCTCTGCTATTTGATTGGCTGTTCTAAATTTTGATTCTAAATTCTTTCCCTCCTCCTTGCTTTGGTACTGCTTTGGGAGTCTGTCATAGATATGGAATACGTCGGAGGACCCAATCCCCTCGAAGAACAAGTTACTTTCTTACCTGGTAACATTCTTTCGATGGGATGGTCCGACGACGTATTCCATATCGCTCCCGCCCTGCCTTCCCCGCTGCAGAATTTCTTTTGCGATTGCAGCTTACGTTCCGCAAGGCTTTGTGTCTGACTGGCAGTTGACTTATGTCACACGTTCTGGGGGAAAAAACTACAACTGAGGCTATGGGCGTCGTGCGTCCTACTTATCACATCGGATGACGTCGGACGTCGGAGGAGGTCCTCGACGACGGCGCATCGACGTCATCGATGCAGGACGCAGACGCCGAAAAGTTTCTGAAGCAGCACAGCTGTGGTGATTACATGTCATAGATATGGAATACGTCGTCGGACCATCCCATCGAAAGAACGTTACCAGGTAAGAAAGTAACTTGTTCTTTTGTGGCGTCTACTGCATACAGTTTTGTCAGGATACTTCTACTTGTAAATTGTTCTCTCTACAGCTACTCCCTTGATGCAACTGTGAGAGCAGGCTCCATTACTCACTGTTGACATTTGGCTTCTGCTACATTCTACTACTACAGTACTGACAATTATGTTTGCGACCACAGCTATGCGGCTCTGCTTTTACTGCAATTTATAAAGTTAGGCACTTCCACAAGACCTCTTTGACCTCTACAGGTTGGCAATGCACTCTTCTCTCTCATGTGGTAAGAGAGGGCAGCCTCTTTGCCTTTCATTCCGCCTTGTAGTTATCAACGTCGGTTATGTTCAACAAGTACCCAGCTCCCTTACCCAGCCTCAAGGACACTGTGTCTTCACTGGCTATCCCAGGGCTATAGTGCCACTTTTTCCAGCCTGGGATAACCTTTGTCACCCCTAGTGTTGGAAGTCTCTGAGGTAACGCAGCTTCAACAATTCTTAAACAATATTGTTTACTTATTACATGAGCTGGATCTGCTGTAATAGCGTTTGGGCTATGGGCTATTGGCTGTACTTGTTTTCTGCTTAGCTTCTACTGCTTTTATTACTTCTACTTCATTGTTTGTGATGCTATCAGTTTTCCAACACAACCAAAATTAGGCACATGCAATTTCGTTTTAACTTTGAACTGCCACTTCAAAGTTATGCGTTCCCACCTTTCAGTCAGCTTCTTAGCCTCCAAGGTACTCGGGCAAAATGTTTCATGCGTAACTTCTTAATATTTGAAAACTGGGTTGTAATGCTTCGGAAGAGTCAATTAAAAGTCTTTAGCTTTACCGGCAGCATTCTCCGTATTACCAAGAGGCACGCAACCGCTCTGCATCGAGTTGCGCTTAACAAAGGGAAAAGTAAAAGGCTTTTACAACACGAAGATGTTTAAGCCTTGATATTTCATTGTGTGTTACATTTCTTGTGTTAATAGGACTTCCCACTTCTACAACCAAATGTATCTCTCTCCAATCTGCACTCAAGTGTTAAGAAAGTTGTCTACTGTTACCGGCAAGGTATTTAAGTTGATTTGGAGTACAGAGTTTCACATTCCCGACTACACAATCACTGGAACTGCAGGCTGCTTCTGCTTCCTGGCCTGGTTTCTTCAACTACTACTGCTGCAGGCACTCTTGGGACCCACAACCCTCTGCTGCACGGCTGTCTCCGATCCGGCCTCATCAAAGGAGAGACTTCTACTCTCCAGTTTCCCTCGACTTGCTTCTGAACACAGGCCTTGAGTGGATGCACGACTTCAGCTCTGTATTCACAGCAAATGGGCGCACCTGGAAACACTGCCTGGTTTATCCAATCTTTTCCAATACTGCCACAGCCAAACAGGGTTTGTGAGCACAGGACAAACTCAGAGTTTGCAGGTGAAATCTGCCTTTCCTTTTCTCCGCCGTCCCTTCTGTGGTCACACTTCCTTGTGCTTTGCTAGCCAGGATTGGGATCAGGAAGCTTCTGCCCTCGCCTGACCCCCAGGGAGCAGTCCTTAGGCTGGGTTTTAGTGGAGGATCCACAGGATTCTCCACAGCCTGCAGAATTTTCCACAGCCTACTAGATCCCAGCTTCTGGCAGTGGTTCAGGAAGGGCGGTAAGTGCCGCAAAACATATTGAAAAAAACCTGGACTCGACAAACACTGTGGGTAGGGTACTAGCGTAAGGCACCCTCTTGGAGTGCCATGTGTGGCTAAAGAATTCTGGTTTCAAGCCTGAGACACAGGCCTCACTTATCAATAAACTTGTGTAAGACTCTGTGTTTATGGCAAAGCAGGGGACAAAGCCCTCGAAACCACAAAGGAGGAGCATTAAACTTTCAAGTCTTTGAATCACATCCTGGCAAAGCCATTTGTTCAACATGGGGTCTTAAATACCCGCTGGTCCTTTCGCAGGCAATCCTTTCCCTGCTCAGCACAAGGTGCCTACGGAACTAGAGGATCTCCCTGGTATTCCAGCCAGGGAACATCCGACAACTTTCAAACCCCTCAACAATGGGGATTTTTGCGTGGCAAGGGTAGGGGGGGAAATTCAGCCGCCAGAGACTCTCCTGCCCCAGACAGCAAATGACTCAGTGGTTCAGGTCCCCTCCCATGTTTCCCCAGTAGGGGAACGATTAACATCTTTCATCCACGCATGAGAGAGAATCACCTGAGATCAGTGGCGGCCATTGTATAGAATTTCTCCATCCACCCGATATCACCTGCCGAAAAGCAGAAGACTGTCTCCAGAACAACTCCACATCTTTCTGGAAGAAGTATAGATCCTGCTGCAGAAGGGAGCGATCAAGGTCGTCCCAGATCTTCAGTTAAATAAGGGTATGTATTCAGTATACTTCCTTGTACCCAAAAACGATCTAACCATGTGCCCTGTTTTCAAATCTCAAAAGTTCAGGATGACGACTCTATAGCTAAAACAGAGGGATTCCTTGGCCACCTTAGATATGAAAGATGCATACTTTCATATTTCAATGTTGCCAGTGCACAGAAAGTACCTCAGGTTCAAGATAGAGAACACTCACTATCAGTTCAAAGTACTCCCCTTCGGCATTGCCTCAGCCCCAATGGTATTTACCAAGGTACTAGAAGTGGCAGCAGCTCACCTGCTCAGGCAGTCCATTCCAGTGCAACCTTATCTCGACAACTGGCCCGTAACTGGAGACTCGACTCAGGTGTGTCTGGAAAACACCCAGAAGACTGTAGATCTTCTTTTCAACCAAGGGTTCTCAATCAACGAGAAAAAATCAAGTCTGGTCCCCAGTCAAGTCAAACAGTTTCCAGGAGCCCTAATTTGAACAGAAGACAGGCTTGTCTTTCCTGCCAATGAGAGGGCTGTTCCAGATCCCTCAGTATGTAGTCAGTCATCAGATAACCATACTGAAACCCATGCGGCACTAGTGTCAGGCAAGTGGTCAGTGGAACGATCTAGTGCTTGTCTCAACAGCCCTCTTTCAGTCTCTACAGTGGTGGTCGAAGGAGACTCTCCTAAACGGGGCATCCTTCGCCACCCCCGCAGTAGAAGCCACTCTTACGACGGATGCATCCCTGTGTGGCTAGGGAGCACACCTGCTAGAACATACAGTGCACGGCATGTGGTCACAATCAGTAGGAACCAAACATATCAGTCTGTTGGCACTACTTTCTGTGTTCAAAGACCTAAACGCCTTTCAAGCACAACTGCAAGGGAAGTCCGTTCTGGTCCTTACAGAAAGCACTAAGGCCATGTAGTACCAGAACAAACGGGGGGCACTCACTCTTCAGGGCTGTACAAACTGTCACAGAACATTTGGAAATGAGCATTCAAACACATGTTCCTATTGTCACAATATGTTCCAGGGGATCACAATCTTCTGGCAGACATATTCAGCAGAGACTTGCAGCTACCCGTAGAACATGAGTGGCGCTTGCAAGAACACATTTTACACAACGTCTTTGCGGAATGGGGTCACCCAGACATTAACCTTTTTGCAACACCGGAGAATGGGCAATGCCCAGATTATGCCTCCAGGAACTCCCAGAGAAAGTCCAAAGGGAAGGGTCTCTGGATAACCTGGTCAGGGAGATTTGCCTACGCTTTTCCCCCAGTTTCCCTACTCAACATATAGTTCACAAGATGCACCAGTAATAGGTCAAACTGATTCTGGTGACACCAATGTGGGCTTGACAGCCATGCTTCTCATCTCATGAGAATGTTACTCCCCACCGAGCAAACTGCATTGACTATATAACATGCTCTCACAAGACCAAGGGAAAACACTACACCCGTGCCCTCAAACGCTCAATTTAGAGTCTTGGCTCCTGGAGTCATAGAGTTTGGGCACCTCCAACTACCTCAAAGATGTATAAGCATTCATAGAGAAGCAAGGAAAACCTAACACACAGACATTGGGCCTCATTACAAGCATGCCGGTCCGGAAACAATGGTGCCGGTAGGTTTTCCAGCACCGTTGTTTCCGGACCGGCATACTACAGGTCTGCCTGCTGGAGCCGCCGTGCCCGGTAGATCTCACCCTGCCGGACACAGCGGCCACGGTAGGCAGACCGTCCCATAAGCACCGGCACTGGTAATGGCAACAACTCGCCTATAATACCGACATGGTTATGTCCGGACCCGTAATGAGGCCCATTGTTACTCCAATAAATGGAAACGTTTTGTCATTTGGTGCAATACTAATAACATCAACCCTATTGACTGTTCACCTAAACGTATAGTTCTTTATCAAACTCACCTCTTGGATTGCGGACTTGTTGTCAGTTCACTAAAGGTCCACCTTGATGCCCTCTCTGCGTAACCACATCTCAGCGCAAGGTTTCCTAGTGGAATGTAATTAAGGCATTCATGCAATGGGTAGAAAGACTTTACCCTCCTATTTCTAACCCAACTCCCAGATGGGACTTAAAGAATGGTTTTCTTACAAGGCTAATGGGACCTCCTAGGCTAGGCTAGTCTTAAGGCTCTCATCTATACAACTGCTGTTTGGTGACTATTACATCTATCAGGAGAGTTAGTGAACTGCAGGCTCTCTTGGTTCAAGAGCCATTTGTTATTGTTCATTAAGACAAAGTGGTACTTCACACACACCCATGCTTTGCTCCTAAATTCATTTCTAAGTTCCATTTATTTTATTTATTTTTGCATTTTTAAAGCGCTCACACAGCCCGCGGGCATTGAGGCGCTGTTATAGGAATTGTTTGTTTTTAGTTGCATAATAGTTTATTTTTTTTGTCTTAGTTGCGTATTTATAACGCGCTTAAATACCCAGAGGTTTCTAAGAGCGGACCCGGGGATCGAACCTGTGTTGCTTCAGGTTGTCTTGCTTCCAAGGCGAGCACGTTGCCGCTGAGCTATCCTCCCGGGACATGTGACCCAATCCATTGAACTTCCAACTTTCTTTCAGAATCCCACTAACTTGGGTGAAAGAAGCCTCCATACACAAGATGTTACAAGGGCAGTGGTGTATTGCATTGATAAAAACAAAACCACTAAGAAAGAGAGACCAATTCTTTGTCTCTGTTGGCGATGGTAGAGAAGGGGACTGTGTCGCTAAGTCAGCAATCTCTAGATGGATCGCAAAATGGATCCAGATGTGTTAATCTCTTGCTAAGAGTGCTGTACCCTTTACGCCTAGTGCAGCACCTTATACTTGAGGCACTATAGCTACTATAGCTTTTATTGCAAATGTTTCTCTTGGTTCTATTTGCAAAGCGGCTACCTGGAGTTCTGTTTACACTTTTACTCAGCATTACTGCTTAGTGTGAAAAACCTGAAGGTGTCTCCCTAGCTAGTCTCCGGGGGCCGGCGTCCAGGTGGCCAGGACTCGGCCATCGCTATTGGATCCAGTTCCTGGGTGTGGACCAGTGAGGGAGGATCACCTGGATGGAGAGTTCTTGGGAAGTGGGAGAGGGACACCGATGAGAGAGACACGGTTTCCCCCTTCTTCTTTCAACACCTTTTCCCCAGCCTACCACGTAGGATATTCCAAAACACTGCCCCTTTCCCCTTTTCCACACAAACACTTTCGCACAACACGAAAGACAACGGACTAACACCAGGGCCGTTTACCTGACATGTCCCAATACCAGGGTCAGGCAATTGACCAGAATCACACACACCTGACTGCCCTTTCCCTTACCCACAGGGATAAAATGTCAAGCACAAGAGCACAGGACGAGCAAGGCAAACCGCACAATGTGAGAGCTAACTCAGCACGGCAGTTCAAAAGGAGGAGAAAGACGGCACAGACAGAGAGGGTGAAAAGGAGAGAAGCGACCTTGCCCTTTCCAACCAAGGCCTGGGACACTGCCGCAGAAAGTCTATGACCGCGAACAATAGCTAACGTGTGTTGCAACAGATGTTTGCGGTACGTGAGACCCTCCTCCGCTGATAATCAAGCTGGGGAAGGACGCTAGTCTAGGTGATACCAACCTTGGCTCCAAGGATAAAGAAAAGCACTCGGTTCATCACAGCTGGTGAGTCGAGGGGAGAATCAATAAGAAACCGAACTGTGTTGAACAAAAAGTAGCTAGCGGCTAATTAGAACTTTGAAAGGCTTAATGATACATTGATAAAAGAAGGGGAAAACCAGCAACAGAGGAGTAGGGCACCACATGGGTGCTCAAGCAGGAAACTCTGACCGATTACCCGAAGGTGGAAACTACTGTGACCAGAGGCCCTTGGGGAAGAGGCGAAGAATGGTGAAAGGGGTCATACAGGGGTCTCGTAAAACCCTCTGTACCGTAGAAATTCTTTGACCGACAGAGAACTATGAAAGCTAAAGGAAGTGAATCCTGCATGTTGAAAACTAACACATGAACTGTGGAAATTAGCAAGAGCGAACCTGGACGAGGGGAGCTAATGAAAATGTATGAAGTCTGAAAGTCCTGTGAGGAATTATTGGTAAAAGTCGACGACAGTGAACACAGCAGAGGAATGCCGACAAGCAAAAGTTGGCAAGAGTGAACCTGGCAGCGGGAAGCCGACAACCAGGTGCAAAGCCCGAAAACCTATTTAGAAAGGATATTAAGAATTTGAAAGCAAGAAGTATTGCAAGACAAGGGGAAGAGAAGTGTCTCCCTTGTCATTTGGGATCCGAGCCCGGCCGAGCGAGATCCAGGGGTGGAAAGCTATCACCCAAAGTTCACTGAGAAGGGAACTGTCTTGTGAATTTGTTGAATACAATTTCTGAGGGGTCTGCGCCCAGAAGAGGGAGACACAGAGGTGAAGCCATCAACTAAAATATTCGTAGAACAGAACTTTTGTGTTTGTTTGAGAGCATCAGGCCTCGAAGGTGAAAGACCTTTATTGAAAATATACTTAACCATCGAAGAAACTGATAGCTGATACGGAACTTTTAGCTTGTGCTGGGAAGGCTCGAGCATGTGCAGTGCTCCAAAGTCCCCCCTTGTCCCGTGCTAAAAACGTGGGGAAGGGAGACCTCAAGGCAATCACATCCGGACTTATTATTTGAACATGGTTTCCTTGGTTTTGATACCCTATCCCACACTCTTTCTGTGATTAGTTGTAAGGATTTGGCAATAGGTTTTCCTTAGTATAGGCCCTTTTATTTTGATTTATTTTCAAATTTGTTTATTGGCATTTTAATTATGGGTACATATTTCAAGGTGACCGATTGGTCAGCGACATTCAGCCTTTATGGTTAAACAACAATTTTTACATAACAAGAACATAAAAAACATTAGAACTTTAACTATCTCCGATTCAAGGGTGGTTGATGACTGATGGGGTTGTAGGCGGGAAGGGAGCGGCCGGGCAACATGGACGCGGGTATGAACCTTCCGAGAATGTTGATGTTGGAAGGGCCTGGTTTCGAATTTCTTGGGCAATCTTTCAGGTCTTGTGCTAGGGCCGGTGGGTGGTTCAGGGGGGCTTATCGTCCGAGGAGTGAAACAGCCTAGACATGGTGTCTTTCCAAGCAGCGAGGGCCATGCTTGACTCGTCCGTGGATCTAGCCACGCTGTCCTCCCAAGCTCTTGTTTCGGCGGTCGCCCATCTTTCAAAGTCTTTGCGCCATGCCCTTTGATTTGGTCCTGCCGGCCTTTTCCATGCCATGGCGATGGTCCTTTTGGCTGTTATGCACAGTAAGTCCATCAGCTTGACCGCATATTTGAGTTTGGCCAGTCTGGGGTAGCAGCCTAGGAGGCATTCCGCTGGGGTCCATTTATATCTGGTGACTTCTGCCTCTTCGCAGGTTTTTTTAACCGCCGACCATAGACCGCGGGTTTTGGTGCAGTTCCAAAGCATATGGATTAGATCTGCCCCCTCAGTCCCACACCAAGTGCACTGTGTCTGGTCGGTTTTGTTGAATTGAGCAATCCTGCTCGGGGTTAAGTAGGTGCGGTAGAGTACATTTAATTGGATTAGCCGAAATCTCTGGTTTCTAGAGACCTCTTTCGGAAAGGCCAGTGCTCTGCTCCATTCCGCTTCGGACAACTCCTGTCCCATGTCTGATTCCCAGCGGGTCTTTAGTATGTCACCGCGGGGGTTAGGGATGTCAACAAGGAGTTTGTATATTTGAGATATTGCTTTCCCCTCTTCGCTCAGGGTGTACATCAAAGACAAGAGGGGAGTGGCCTCTGGTTCCTCTGGCCAGGTGTCCCATTTAGTGCGTGCTATCTTGCGGATTTTTTGGTACCACAGGAATTGGCCAGCGTGGATGCCCTCCGCCTCCTGCAGCTCAGCGAAATCCCTGAATGTGCCTCCGGAGTATAGATCGCCCCAGGTGTATACACCCTTTTCCTCCCAATGCCTAATGGTGTGGAGGGTGGTGACAGACTTGTCGAGTCCCGAGAGTATTGGTACTTCTTGGAAGTAAGGTTGCTTCAAGTGTAACACCGTCTTGGTTCTGCTCCATATTTTTCTGCCAAGGATTGTTAGAAAGGGCTGTTTGTGTAGCAGAGTTTGAGGGGCCCAGAGTAATTCCCTCAGGCGGATTGGGGAGATCATGGCCTGCAGGAGGGGGTTCTCCGAAGTGGTCCCGTCCGCTAGCCATTTGGTTACATGGCTTAGCTGAGCTGCAAGGTAGTATTTCTCTAGACTTGGCAACTGAATCCCTCCTTGGTTGTGCGGTAATACTAAGGTAGATAGTGCCACCCGATGTCTGCCCCTACCCCATAGAAACTCCTTAATTATTGTATCAAGGAGCTGGAAGAAGGGTTTGGTGATATAAAAGTGCACATTCTGGAACCCATATAGGAATCTAGGGAGAATGATCATCTTGGTTATTGAGGCCCTGCCCAGCATGGACAATGGAAGCTTAGACCAAAAACTTATGGATTTGCGCAGTTTGGGTATCGCAGCCAACGTGTTTCGTGTATGCATTTGTTCTGGGGTGTGCATTATCTGGATCCCAAGGTAACGGAAAGATTCGGTCTCCCATTTTATGCCCACTGAGGGAAGCTCTTCTGGTGATTTATTTTTCAGGGATGCTAATGGGAACATGCAGGACTTCGTTTTGTTAAATTGTATACCCGAAACTTTGGCGTAATTATCAAGGACCTCCAGTATTGTCGGGACATTGAGATGAGGGTTGTTAACATATATTAGGACATCGTCTGCGTATAGTGAAACAATATGGTCAGTCCCGCCCAGCCTAATTCCTGCATCAAAAAACTGCTTCCTAAGGAAGATTGCAATGGGTTCCAAACCCAGGATGTAGAGCATGGGAGAGAGTGGGCAGCCCTGCCTAGTGCCCCTGCGAATATCCCATGAGTCTGATACATATTTCCCGGATTTTACCCTGGCCCTGGGTTCATTATATAGGATCGCTACCCATCTGGTGAATCGTTGGCCGAGTCCAAAACCTTCCAGGACCGCTACCAGCCATTCCCAATAAATGGAATCAAATGCTTTAATAGCATCTAGGGAGAGTAGTGCGAGTTGTTTTTCGCTTGTATTGGTTTCAGCTATAATGTGCTGAAGCCTGCGTAAGTTTAAGGACGTGTTACGTCCAGGTATAAAGCCATTTTGGTCTTCGTGTACTATGTCGCCAATCACTTTGGACAGACGTCTCGCTAATATTGTCGTCAGTATTTTCACATCATAGTTGAGCATGGCGAGCGGGCGGTAGGAGTCACATTTATCAGAGGGTTTATCGGGTTTGAGCATCGGGACTAGTAAGGTTTCCCTCATACTGTCGGGTAGGATACCGGTTTCGAACGTCTCAGAAAAGACCTGGTGTAACAGGGGCGTCAGGGTGGGTTCGTATTCCTTGTAGAATTCTGGGGGGAGTCCATCGCATCCTGGGGTCTTACAAGTAGCGAGGGACCTAATAGCCTCTGTTATGTCTTCCGGTGTGATGTCGGAGTCTAGGGCTTCGGACTGTGTTGGTGACAATCTAGGCAGGCCGATTTCCTCTAGGGTGTCTAATATCTGGTCTTGCGGGACCTTGTGTGCGTGGGAGTATAGTTGTGCATAGAAACTTTGGAAGGTGTTGTTTATGTCTTGTTGGGTCCTGTGTTCTATGCCTTGTTCGTCTTGTAGTGCTGTGGTGACCTGCCTAGGGTGTTCTCTTTTGCAGAGCCACGCTAGTAGTCGACCCGGTCTATCGGCCTCTGCATGTGCTCTATTAGTTCTAACGCTAAAATCAAACTTAGCCAGCCTGTCCCATGCCCTGGAGCAGTCCTCCCGAAGAGAACTCAGTTCTTCTTCCCTCCCCAGCGTGTCAGTAGGGGTGGACTCTAGTTGTTGGACTACCAGCTCTTTCTGATTCAGTTCCTCTCGTAGCAATTTCCCGATGCCCCCTGCTTTTGCGATTGCTTCTCCCCGTATTACCACCTTTAGGGCATCCCATAGCGTTCCTATTTGGTCCACACTGCCCGTGTTTACCGCTATGTAGTTTTCTAAGGACTCCTTGAGCTCATCCCTGAAGGTCGGGTCTTTCAGAGCCTCAACAGGCATTCTCCACATAGGGATGGGCGGTCTAGGGCTATTGTGTTGCCAGTCTAATAGGAGTGGGGAGTGGTCGGAAATGGTCCTTCCTAGGTATTGTGCTTTAGTCATCTGAGGCATATGTTCTCTGCTTATGAAGAAATAATCTAGCCTCGTGTGAAGTTTGTGTGGGGATGAGTAATATGAGTATGTCCTTTCGCTTGGGTGGAGATCTCGCCAAGCATCTGCCAGATCGAGTTCGTTAACAGTTACCCTCAGGGATGAGGTGGCAGCGGGAAAGCCGCTTACCGGCGGGTAAGACCTATCTAGTTCGGGATTGTGAACACAATTAAAATCACCCCCCCACAAGAAGAGGCCGTCCCGATATTGTGACATTTGGGCGCTAAGTGCTTTTAAGTGAGCTGGGATGTTATTGTTAGGGAAGTATGAGTTTACTATACATATTTCTCTTTGTTCCATTGTTCCCCATATGATCAGATATCTACCTTCTGGGTCCCTCGCCAGCCTGCGTAGGAGAAACGGTACCTGGGGGTTGAACCAGATGAACACCCCTCTGGCGAATTTGGAGTAGGGGGCTCCGTAGCCTTGTCCCCCCCAGTGTTCTCTAAGCTTTTCATCCGCTTCGGCGGTGCAGTGAGTCTCTTGTAGGAGAGCGATGTCCACTCTCTTTCTTTGTAGGTAGGATTTAATCCTGTTCCTTCGGAGGTAGGTGCCCAGGCCCCTTACATTCCAAGTCAGTAGTCTAATGTGTGTAGTCATCTTGTTTTCGCAAAACGCTGGGAGAGCCCCCGCTTCCACCGGTGATGCAGATGGTGGCGACCAGTGTCACCAGTTCGGCACTGTTATGTGCGGTCCTGCCCGTCCTGGCCCTCCAGCCAATTTCCCCACCAGTCAGTTGTGATTTTGCCTTCGGAGATCTATCAACACTAACAACCTTCATCTCGTAAGATGGATCAACGAAAATGAACAACAATAAACTGCCCCCAGCAGTTGTCATGAACTCACAGCGCTCGGGGGCTCCCGGGCTTTCCAGTCCTCTCCAGGTCTTCCAGCCCGGGTGGTGTGTAGGTATTTTACCTGCACCATTTCGGTTGGGGTGGGCCGTCAGTGTTTTTTGCACAGGAGCCTCCGAGCTCCTGCCCGATTGCGTCGCCTTTTTGGTGTAGCGATGTGATTCATTTCGAGGTAGTAACCGTGGTTGATATGTCCTTCAGCTTCTTGCTTGATCTTTGTCGTTGTCCTGGTGTTTGTTGTTTCTCGCTATTCCCTCCGCATCCTCAGCCAGATTGTTGTGCTCAAGCCATAGGTTTGCCGCCGCCGGGGTTTCAAGGAAGATCGCCTTCCCGTTATAAAGTACTTTGAGTCTCGCTGGATATAGCAACATATATTTAAGGTTGAGTTTCCTTAGAGTGGCCTTCACTGGTATAAAGGAGTTTCTCGCCCGCTGTACTACTGGGGTGTAGTCAGGATACATGACTATTGACGCCGCGCCTCTTTTGATCTCTCCGCCTTCTCTCGAGAACCTCAGAATGGTCTCCCGATCCCTGAAGTTCAGGATTTTAGCTATTATAGGTCTCGGATGTGAGCCGGGGGGTGGTCGCTTTTGAAGGGATCGGTGAGCTCGCTCCACAGAGAAACCCTGGGTGAGTTTGCCTGCTCCGATTTCCTGCAGGAACAGCGTTTCAATGTATTCGGTGGGGTCGGGGCCCTCTGAGTCCTCCGGTATCCCCAGTATTCGGACATTGTTGCGGCGGGCGCGGCCCTCCGCATCTTCTGAGCGCGTTTCCAGTCGAGCTACTGTGGATTCCAGCTCTTTGACTTTCGCCTTGAGTTCCTGTGTGGTCTCCGCGGTGTCCTGTAGAGAGGCTTCAGCAGTGACCATTCTGTCGGTTAGGTTTCGCGTGTCTTGCCTCATCAGTTGAATGTCCGATTTTATTTCGCCGATCTTGTCTTCCATGGATGTTCGCAGTGCTGCTATCGCTTGTAGGATTTGAGAGTCTCTAGGATCCGTCGCCTGAGTCGGGGATCCTTGAGCAGCGCCCATCTCCTGTGGAATTTGTTGTTTTGGTCGGACTGAGGTGAAGGCATCCATTGTGACGAGTTTGGGTTTGTGCTTTGGAGGTGACATTCCTTCTAAGGAGGGCTTTAGTGAGGTGCTATGTGATGTCCGCTTCGAGCTCGTCCACCAGGGCTCTCAGGAGAGTGTTCCGAGAGGTGTGTGCGGCGTCTTGCTGCCTGTAGTGGCAGCGTATCCGTCGGGTCGTTTGTGCAGCTGTCGCCCTTGTTTCTTGTTGTTGTCGGGCCAGACCGTGTTCACATGTTTTAGGGCTGATTCGCACAGTGTTATGGTCCCTCTTAACGGCCCGGTTCTCCGGTGCGCTTACTTCCCGCAGTGTTGCTCTTGTCAGGACCACTGGTTGTTAGGAGTATGGAGCCGTCGTGGTTTGGTGGGCTTCGTGGCCCGATGGGTCCCCAGGTCGTTTTCAGTGATTGTGTGGGAGGGTGCCATTCACTGGCATCATGAATGCGGCAAGGTGCTCCCCTTCGCTCGTCTCGTTGTTTTAGGACATTGGTCAGGCGGTTGCCCGCGGATCGTTCTTCCTTTCGGGGGTTATGGTGCTGGTTTCCCAGGCCGTGGGTATATCCCTTGGGCAGGAGGTGGGAGGTGTATCTCTTCCGCGTTCTATGGGTGGGCCGTGTGATGGTCCCCGCCGCGGGGCTCGCAGGCCCTCGTTATGTCCTGGATGGTTCTTGGTGTCCTGGGTGGCCCGTGTCCTGTGTGCAGGCCGAGCGGCAGGGCCCGCTGGCATCTATTAGGGGCGAGTATTGCCCGGCAGCGAGGGCCCCCACCAGCCGGGTTCAAAGAGGGGCCGGAAGGCCCAGCACGCCCCCCGCGGTGTTCCTCGTCTGTTCGGTGGTCCTTAGCGGCCCGGGCCACCAGCCTCGACCCTCACCTCTTCTCCCGCGGCGGCGGTGCGTAGCGGTGAGCGCCCCGCGGTGGTCTCAGCGCAGGGATGGGAGGCGCAGTGTTCCGCTCACCGTCCGCAGCACGGACGATCCGGAGGGTGCCTCCTCCTTTAGTTCCCGGGCTCTCCTCGGTCGCGGGCCTCGGACGGAGTCGCGGCCGCCATCTTGGATCCCCGGGGGCCGAAGCGCGCAGGTCGCGTTTTCGGTGCTGCTGGCTCCGTTTTCGTTCGGGTTTTCCCTCGGGCGATGCAGGCTCGGATGAGGCAGCTGAAGATGTGTTTATTGCCGTCCTCAGTTCGGGCTGAAAGTTCCTACGAGGATCGTTATCAGGATCTGGGCAGGAGCTCAGGAGAAGTACGTCCTCAGTCCATGGGTCTAGGCCACGCCCCCTTAGGCCCTTTTATTTTGATACGTCGCCTCTAGGACTGCCTAATTTTTCATTCGGTGGTTGGCGCTTTCTCCCATTTTAGCTTTAGGTTTAGTTTAGGCGTTTTTCCACCCTGCATTTATAGTTCAATAAACACCCTTGAACTGTGATCACTTGTGTCTGTCTTTACTGTTGCCACACTGAGTTCCTTACATTAGACTCACACTCTAAGGCTGATTCGCAGGTGGGACAGGCAGTGCTAAGACATTTCTTTGCTACTGTTTCTTCACACCACCATCTGCATGTATTGCTCTCTAGTCTATGCACAGAATGTGATTCTAAGCAAATTCACCAGCACCAGAAGACATGCATTACTCACTGTAATTGTATTTCTGGTGCTTGTATCTGCATAGATTCACATGCGCCCACCCTTCCTGCCTTGGAGTGGAGGAACTGTGAGACAGGCATGGTGACAAGAGAGACACTGGGCCTCATTCCGAGTCCGGCGCTAATGGAAAAACGATGGCGGAAAAGTAATTCCGCCATCCTTTTCCGCCGTGGACTATTCCGACCCTTCACACCGTAATTACCACCGCCGTAAAGTACGACGGCGTAAATAGCGGACCAGTGTCGCGCGCCCGAGACACCACGTCGGAAATAACGCTAAGGCGTAAACCAGTGCTGATCCCAAGTAAAGCGGACACGGTAAAAACGGCCTCCACAAGGGCGCAAAGTACCTTAACGCCATGGCGTAATTACCAGCATCGCAGAGAAGGTGTTAACAACCCTGAACAGTGCCAGAAAGAGGAACAGGTGCACCCAATCAGCACAGGTGGAGTCCATAGAGTCAGGCACAGCACAAAAGGAGCACACCCACACACCACACCCCCTCCCACACCAGGATGATACCAATTCTCGCAGCATTCATGGAGCTGGAGGCCCTGCTTGCAAGGCAGCAACGACGACAACATCAACAACAGCAACCACAGCCCCCACCACAGAGGATACACAGGAGGAGAAGGAGGCAGAGATGGGCCCAGCATGCCCTACCGGTGCAGCCACCATTACCACGCCGGCAGCCCCCAATTCCACGCATCAGACCCACCCCCTTCAACCTCACACCAGAGCAGATACACACCCTGTACCGGCTTGACCGGGACACGATAACCACCATAGTGGCCCTGATACATAACGACATAGTGAGCCTAATAGAAATCAGCACTGCCATCCCCCCTCTACTAAAGGTAGTGTCTGTGCTCCACTTCCTTGCCACAGGGACCTACCAGCATACAGTGGGGCACATGCATGGCATTTCACAGCCCATATTTTCCCGGATACTCAACCAAGTGCTCGATGCCCTCCTCAAGCACAGAAGGGACTACATATGCCTCCCCCGGACTCCCCAGGAGACATATGATACCAAAGCTGCCTTCCATGCACTTGCAGGCATGCCAAATTGCATAGGTGCCATCGACTGCACCCACGTAGAATTGGTGGTTCCCCATGCCATGGAGGTGCCGTATCGCAACCGCAAGCAATATCACTCCATCAACGTCCAGATGGGTTGTAATGCCAGTAAAGCCATCACACAATGCAATGCCCGATACCCCGGATCAACTCATGACTCCTTGGTCCTGCGCAACTCTACACTACCACGCTACATGGAGCGACATGCTGAACGACGTACCTGGCTGCTTGGTGAGTAACCGGAATGGGCCATGGCTGTCCATTGGGGCTGTGAGTAGGCTGTCAGCATACTCCACCCGGGTGGTAAAGGGTGGGGTAGAGAGATGCATAAGGGTGGGACAGTCAACGCCATTGTACGATGTAATGGGGTGACTGTATCCTGGGACATGTGTGCATGGCCAGTGAACACCTGCTGCAATGTCAGATTAGCCCAATTCTCCACCATGATTGCATGAACACTTACCTTCATTCCACTCTCATGCAGGTGATGCTGGCTACCCATTGAAGCCGTGGCTCATGACCCCGGTCCGCAACCCACAAAACAGGCACCAGGAGGACTACAATAGATCTCATACCCGTACACGGGTGGTGATAGAGCAGACCTTCGGCCTTTTGAAGGCACGATTTCGTTGCCTCAGCCGGTCAGGTGGGGCCCTCATCTACAGCCACGAGAAGGTGGCCAAGATCACCATGGCATGTGCAATGCTGCACAACATGTGCATCCATCGGAACGTGCCACTGCCCCCTGACGTGGGTCTGCTACCACCAGAGGACGAGGAGGAGGAGGAAGGAATGGCAGGACAGCATCACGGGGCCGATGCACAGGAGGGACGTCACGTGCGACAAGCATTGATTGACCAATATTTCTGAGTCACAAGTCAGCTGAGGGGGTGAGGATGACAGGACATTGGGCACTGGGTGTGGGGATACATGTACTACATGCACTGTGAGACATTAAAAGACACATGCACAATGATCAATGTCCACTCTGTTTTCCAGGATACACCAAACTGTGTATTGTATAATCATGTGAAAACGTGTACAGATAATCCTCCACCCTCACCCCCCTCCCCCCAACTCCCACGCACACCCTCACCCCCTCCCCCCCAACTCCCACGCACACCCTCACCCCCCTCACCCTCCCCCCACAACAGCCCCACAATGGTCCCATCAATACTACATAGGCCACATGTGTGTGGCTTCATAGTCAATGGGCACGACCCGAGCATGAGGAATCATTTTCGCATTGTGCGTTGTGACCTGCGGACCGGGCTGGTCTGCATGGAGGAGCACTGGGAGGGTGGTTCCTCCTGCTGGGGCTGAGGTCTGGGGGTTGCTGCCTCCAGGGCATCAGCAATCCTGCCGAGCACCTCACAGAGCCGGTTTGTGGATGTAGTGATGACCTCGCCCAGAGCCTGCAGGTCACTGTGGGAGTGCACAGCTTCTGCGGCCGATGTGGGGGATGTGGTTGGCAGGCTCGGTATTGGGCCTGCAGGCCTCTCAGGTGTTTCGGCAGGGGAAGTGGGCTGATGTGAGACAGGTGTTACCCCTTCGCCTGTGAGACCTGGGCCATCACTCGACCCGGAGTCGCTGTGTGCAACCTGGCTGTATGATGGTGACTCAGGGCTGTAGACGTTGGTCTCCTCCACGTTGACCACGGAATAGGATGTGGGGCTGTCTGGCACACTAAGGAGGCACATGGCAGCATTCTCCCCTGACATGCTGGATTCCTCAGGGTGCAGCGTGGGGCATGTTTCCGGCGGAACTGCAGCCATGTCCAGGTGCGCGGGTGGGGGTTGTGTACCCTCCATGGGGGTTGCTGGAGCAGGTGGTGTAGTATGGGCCTTATGTCTGCCAGCAGGTATGCGCTGTACCCTGCCCCTGTCTCGGGAGGTACTTGGCCGGGACCCTTCCTGCTCCTCACTTTCATGACCGCTACCTGTGGGGGGCAAGAGAGAGACAGCATGATCAATGATCTGGGGGTCATCATGACTTCAAGCCTGTGGTAACACATTGGGAGAGCAGCGTCTTGGTGATATTTTGGTCGGTGAGTGAACTTGGCTTGGATGGTAAAAGCATACTGTTGGCGGGGTCAATCATGTTGGCGGAGTACTGTGGTGAGTGACATTGACCAGCTTTCTGTGTGGCATGGCCAATATGGGTGTCAGCCTTGCACCTGACATCATCCTGGGTCCCACTTGTTACGACATGGTTGCAGGGGGGGGGGGCTACGAAGCAAACATGATGTGACTCTTTGGCCAGCCCTTTGCGGTGAATTACATTAGGGATGCATGTACTGTTTGGACTCTTGACACTCACTCCTGTCTCCAGGGCCTGCTGACGGTTTGCTGACATGATGGCCCGCACCCTGAGACGGAGGTCATCCCAGCGTTTGCGGCAATGCGTTGTGCTGCAGGGGGTGTTCCCAACGGCGCTCACCCTCTGTGCGACCAACTCCCATATCTCCTCCTTTCTGAGGATGGTGGGCCTACGCATGTCGCTGCAGAATACGATATCTGCATGTTCATGCAGAGTGTCGACCAGGACCTGTAACTCATCCTGGGTGAATTTTTCTTTTCGGATGCGCGCAGCGCCCTTTTTCAGAACTTTAGGCATGATGATCTTCTCTGTTGTATATTTGGTCGATCTGAGTCCTGTATGGAGTCCTGTATGTCCTGTATGGAGAGGATTGCAATGGATTGTGATTTTAAATATGGCCGCCGTGATGCTTCCCGTTCCTGTGCGATGACGTTATTTCCGTTTCCGGTATTTAACGGTGGCCGTAATTTACGGTTAGCGTAAATTACGGTCTGCGCTAATTACGGATTCCATCGAAGGCGATGGTGTTAATTACGTCTAGGTTTATGGCGGTAAGGGGTTTGACGGGACCTTTTGCGCTATGCCGCAAGGGAGTTTACCGCCATGGCGGAATACTCGTGCACGCGAAGTTGGAATATGGTGGAAATAGCGCCTTCCGACCACATCGTACATGGTATTTACGCCATGGCGGTAATTACTGTTACTTACCGCCGGACTCGGAATGAGGCCCACTGACTCAGAAATAAAAATTTCAAAACTTGTATTCAAAGTTTTAGGGTTGGTGTAATCCCTAACTAATCCTAATTCTAAGGGGACATTTTCCTGAAATGATGCTTCTAATGGCTGTCTATGTTTGGAAGTAAAAAAAAAAAGTCTATCTGGGTCTAAACCTATGGCTGCCCTCACTCTATACAAAACTGTATTGGGTCCTTTTTTGTCAAAATTGAAAAGCAGTGGTTCAACAGAAAAATTGGAAACACAGGATCAGTTTCTGGTGGCTTCCCTGCCAGGCGTGGTTCCAAGTTTAGAAGAAATGAGTGCAATCAAACAGGGTCCTTGCAGCAACTCCAAATACCTTCAGTGTCTTTGAGTCCCTTGGGGTTCCTTTCCCCAACTTTCAGTTCTTTCAATAGTATAAAGCAAACCAATAAGTCTCCAAATGAGCCGGGCGTCTTAGGGTTCCCTTCCCTGAGCTCGGGCCCCTTTCAGCTTTCAAATCAAAAAAGTCTGTTATCAGGAGGCACTTTTTTTTCTTAAGTTGGCCTCTCAGGGTTCCGTTCCCCAAGCACAGGCCTCTTCTAGCTGTCAAACACAAAACACAATGTATCACAGTTATTTTCAGGTTTCTCAGGGCGCCCTTACCCAATCTCAGGCCCCTCTAATTCCGAACACAAATTCAGCTGGCCAGGACATGCCCTTCCCTAATTTACAGTTTTCTTTACATGCAGTCTTTTCATGGGGTAGAATCAGAGGATTTCGAAAATGCCAGGCTCTTTGCTTTTCCTTAGCACGACCTCTCTGACCCTTTGCACCTCTGTTTCTGGCTTGCATTTTTCCTTAATAACTTCTTCTATCTTCAGACGTTTATTGTGCCAGCCAGCATTGCCTTTTATTCCTTTCACTTTGGGGTGCACACTTGCACTGTTCTTCTCCACTCTGCTTTACACTTCTCCTGCGCCTCTTGCACCTGCATGGTTTATGGTTCTTCTTGCACACTTCTATTTCATTCACTTCTGTCCTTGGTTGTGCCCACTTGCACTTCTTTTCCTCTACTCTGCGCCCGGGCACCTCTAAACTGCCACTTTCCTTCTCTGTGATCACTCGCACATTTTCTTGCTTTCCTCGTGGGCTGCTTGCCCTCTCTTGTCTTTCTCGGGCGCCATCGCACTCTCCTCTTACTTTGCTTCTTGTTCGCTTTCAATTTTACATGTGGTGTGTTTGCCCTTTCTTTCAAATCATTTTACTTTCTGTCTGCTTTTAATTCTGCACCGCGCACACTGTTTCTCCTCTGTAACTGTCTTTCACTTGCTCTACTTGCTTTCTCTTTCTACTTCCCGCTTCCTGCTTTCCGCTTCGTGCCGCTTTAACATTCTTGCCTTTCCACCCTCTCCCGCTCCAGCCACTGGTGAAGAATGGTTTCTCCGAGATGCTTTTGGTCGAGGTCAGGATCTCACCACCTGCCCCTCAGAGTATGGATATATTTGACCGAATTCTATTTGGTCGTGGCAAACTGACCATAAATCAATTTGGTTGGTGCCCAATTTAAACGCACATGCATTTTTATTTTTGTCCCAACCCGCCCCCACCCCCTCCCGCTCCAATTTCCCAACTTTCTAGGGTAGGTCGTTGTCAGTTTCCCCATATTATTCCTATGGGTAATCTTTTGCTGATCTTAGTTGCCTCTTCCTCATCTAAGTATTTGCTGGAAAAGGGGAGATGGGGTGAGATTGTAGGCTGAGGTAGAGTAGGTTGGGGTATTTTTGGGACTTGGGGAATACGATGTGTCGCCCTTGGGCATCCTCCTCCCAATCCCTGATAACTCTCCATTCTGGTGATCCTCCCTCGCTTGTTCACCCCCAGGGTTAGGATCCAAAAGCAATGGTCCTTCCCAGGCCACCTGAATGGAAGATCCGAGGGAGTGGGTGGGAGAATACCATCAGGTTTCTCATAGATCATAGACCTCTTACATCTTATTTTCTTCTGTACTCACTCACGCATTCTATCAGGCTCCCTCATAGCAGAACAAAAACAACCAGGGGGACCTCAACGCATGAAGGATTTTTGGTACATTACACGTTACGTTAGTGATAGTGTTACTGTGACACCCATGTCGACGTCCCTTTTCGATTTTTGAAAAAAAGATGCAATACTCCGCCATTACCACTAGATCTCTGACTATATGCACAGCATGTGAATCTAAGCAGATACAAGCACCAGAAATACGATTACAGTGAGTGATGTATGTCATTCTTGGTGGATGTTTTTTACAATGCTACATACAATAAAATTGCTTCTAAGACAGGTAGAGGTGGCAGAGGGTGAGGATCTAACAATTAGTGATTCCTTGATCAACGTTACAGGTTCCCGGTAAAAAGGGGTTGGCATAAATTGGTAACAGTCCAGGCAGACGTTGTTTTCTTCCAGTTATCTCTTGGTAAGTCCTAGAAATTGGTTCGCTTTCATCACAGAATTTTATAATTTCCCAGAGCTGAAGGAGAGGGGACTTAAGGTTACGTTTCAAGTTACACACTGTAGTAACTATGGTACTCCTAGTTCTTCAACACCTTTATTCTTAAACACCTACCATACCCTAATACTCCACCTTGCCTTTAAAACAAATTTTATTTGTGCAGATAAAAGGGACTGATACTTTGGAGGCTGAGTGGAGTTAAATTCTGAATGCTGGGATTGGCCACCCAGGCTCAGGCCTCCTTTTTTTTTCTTTACATGCCAGTGCTGTCCAGTATTATTGGACATTCCGTGCATAGGACAAAAAGTACCATACTTACTACCGTGAGTAACTTTAACATTTCTATTTCAGATGCTGCTGTCAACCAGAGGACCGTCTGTACCCTTCCCAAAAGAGGAGTCCATGCGCACTGTGGAGTGGCAGTCAGAGATTTCGGCGCATAAGCCAAACCCTCGAGCCATGTCACTGAGTAAGGGCTATTGATTATACTTTTCTTGGAAGGGGGACATGACCTGCAACCTAGGTGGATGTCACTCACTTGCAGGCAATCACCTGTCTTCTCACAGTGCACAACGGGGCTACAGGACACATGCCTAGTATTTCCTAGTATTTGCAGACGTTTTCTCCCATCACTCAAAGGTCCTAGTATTTTCTCACAGCACAACTGCTTGAAAGGAGATTTGAATGCATACTCTGCTACAGAGCAGCCCATCATTGTTGCGCTTAGAAGGCACAGTGCAGAAACGAATCCACACCGACCCTCTGCAGTTTTTTGCTTTTCCTTTCCTCGCCTCACTCAGCCCTCTGTTTAGACATCTTCTCAAACAGAGATTAAATTCTGTGTACAGTCATTACCCATTGCCTAAAAGGTCCAGGAATACAACCATCGTGGAGCATTCTGCATGCCTTGCTCACTTTGACCTCCAGGATAGTTCTGTGATTGTACTTTACTGCATTGATTGCCAGATAGATGCAGGTTTTGGAATGTATGAGAACAGAGTGTAAAATGGAATTATAGTATATGTGAGTGTGAGAATGCTGTGCCCCTAGTGTTCCACCACTAGCAGTTGAGAGATGTAGCCTGAGTGATGGGAGCCAGTGCAACCCATCCTCGTCAGCCTTGTTGCAATGTGACTTTTTAGGACACATCAGGTAAGAGTCCATTACAAGTCTATTTTATTACAGGACAGGGACCCACTGGCTCCCACCACCCAGGCTACATCTCTCCAACTGCCAGCAAACCCAATGTGAAGTTATCTAGGCCTGGTGTGAGGCCAAAAGGGGAGCTTTTGGAGGAGATAAAAAAGTTGATAACCCTGCGGAATTAAGCATAGTTGGGAGCATTTCTGGGAATGGTTGAGTTTTATCAAACGTTCATTAAAACTTTGCGGAAAGGGTTCACCACACGAGTGTACTACTAAAAAAAGGAGAGGTATTTGTTTGGAACAGGGAGTGTGAAAGAGTATTTGAAAGGATCAAAGGTGAAATTGAGATGTCCTTTGCATAGGGAAATTTGAGACCTTGCTAAAATCCATAGTTACTGTGCATGCAAGTGATAGTGGGTTAGGGGCTATCTTATCTCGGAAGCAAAGGCATGGAGAAGAAAGTTTGATACACAAATTCCAAACCGTTAAAATAAGTTTTTACCAAAAGGCTTGGACAAGGTGTCACATCGAATTTCTAGTTGGGTATCCATGATGTAGTCTCATAGTTTTGTTTTAGAGGTGCTACCAGGGTGTGAAAACACTTTTGCCGTTAATTTGTCTAGATTGCCCAGTAAGGGTGAGGGGAAAGGAGAGTGGATGAAACAGGTATCGGTAACGCGTGACGGTATAATTGGTCGAGAAGAGTGGATGTAGGGTTTGCTACAAGACAGCAACATGAAAAATGTAATGATATTAAGTATATGAAAGAGGTGTGGCCTGCAAAAAGGCCAAGTGTCCAGGTTGGGGCGAGTAGTCGTGATGAACTGCTTAAGGTATATATTTAAATGGCTCACAAGGGTCATGTCGGATTATAAAAAAACAAAGGCCATATTGAGAGGGGATTACTGGTGGCCCAACTTTAATAGGGAAGTATAAAATAAATTGAAGAAATGCATTGAGTGTGAGAATTCTGCTAAAGGATTTTGTGCCAGAACGAAACCAATGAATGTAGTGGAGACTCCATGTGAAGTGTGGGAGGAATTAGCTTTGGATATCTTAGGACCTGTGTGTTTGGGAAGAGAGGATGCGGAATTCGTAGTTGTCTTAATGGATCTATTCTCGAGGTGGATGTAGATCACATTTATGAAAGGGACATGGACCGACAAACTAGTTAAATGTTTGGAGGAGGTATTCAGCTGTGAGGGATATCCAAGCAGCATCCTTGCCAACAATATAACACAGTTTGTGGGTAAAGGTACAGAGAATATTTATTACAACATGGAATCAAACACAAACGAACGTCATTATATCATCCAGAAACTAACGGGGCAGTACAGAGGGTGAACAAATATATCATGGATGCTGTACAGATAGCTGATGTGTGTGGAAAAGCAAAAAAGGAGGCTAATGAGGAAAGGATCAAAGCTTTACAGACATCTCCACATGTGGAGACTATGGGTCGCCATTCGAGCTAATGAAAGGAAGAAAGGGGCATACATTGGTATGCTCCATGTGGTTCAAAAGAGCAACACGTGTAGAGATTGATATAGAGTCTCTAAGGGGGAAAGAAGAGGAGAGAAAAATTAAAGTAGTCTAGTGACTGAAAGAAAGGAGTGAAAAGAAAAACAATGTGGGTGGCTGGGCACGCATTAGGAAAGCATTGGTGAAACAAAAAGGAGATGCTTTATGGAGTGCACCGTCGAGGGTTGGGCCAGTACTTTATGGAGCAATGGGCATCGAGGGAGTTCTCCGACTTCTCCAATAATCCAGTGCACTTATTACCTGCCAGCACACACAACAGTGCAAGGCTCCACAAAATACTTATTACTTTTAAATCCTTCCTACACATTTCCAAAACATATGGATGTAGTTCCTTCTTGTTGTTCTGTTGCAGTGTGTTTGGAATACATAACATGTATGCATGCCAAGATGCAATGTTCTACTTGCGTCTCCCAATAAACTTTAACTTTACATCATTAATTCATGTGCACTCTCCTAAGGCGCATCTATAAACTTTAACTGCCACACATAATCTACTCTGCATCCACTGCTTTTATACACCAATAAATGTGTGTAACAATAAACTTGAATCACTCAATGCTCGGTAGCACATAATTCTGCTGCGTCTATAAGACATCCACACATTTGGCACTCAAATTTGGTACCATTAGACCTTTCATGGATTCACATGCTGTTTGAATATTCCCGTCGTCAGGCTGGGAATCCTCTGTAACATTAAAGCAGTTTTACCTTTAAATGTTTAAACTGCTTGTCACTTGGCTGGGCTGTTGTGCGCTGACAAAGATGGCCGCCTGAAGTGGTAGCTCCGTAACCATCAAGATCCTGCGATAAAAATCCTGCGGTATGAAGTGTTTGCCGGCACAAAGAGCAGAAGATACGCATATGGTATCCACCCGGGCAGCTCCAGGCGAAATCCGAGGGAAATCTGCGCAGTGACAAGCCCAAACTGAGCGGTGACGCTGTAACAGACCGTCGACCGTCCCCTGAGCTGTGCGCCGAAACTGCAGGATCAGAATAGTCGCAGCGACCCATCGGAAGGTGGCGATTTGGGGACCCGGCGGTTCCAAACATCTGTGGAGGCGGGGACTGGATTGGAGCTACCCTGCCGAGGGCATCTCGGGTGTCAGGGAGGCTCGGCCGAGGGGGTTCATCTGCGGGCCTCCACCGCCTGCAGGGCGACCAAACACAGGCAGAGCACCAAAAAGCCGTTGCATCAGGAACTAGGCAGAGCGGGGGCCGAGTAGAAGCGGGTAAAGAACACGTGTGGAGGAGTCCATACCATAACGTGTGTGCTCCTCGGCGCCTGCCCTGCTTCCCCCCAGGGTCGGCTGCACATCAGTGCAAGTGGAAAAAGGGAGAGCCGCGACGGAGGAGCCTGCAGTGCAGAAGGTACATGTCTGAGCACACCCGCTGGGCCTCCCGCGGCCACCCAAGGCAAGGTCTCCCCTGCTCCCCAGGTACCCAACACACCCACAGGGGGGCTGCCAAGCACGCGACCTTCCCAGCACCGGACCGCAGAGACAGCACACACCGCGCATCCTTCCCTGGACGGACCTGGCCCCCAACGCCACCCCCGAGCAGAAAAAGAGAAACCGGTCTGCCCTCTACTGGATTACAGCGGGGCACCGCAAAACTGAATCCGCAGCACCATACTAACATTGTGAGGATACCTGGGCATCGGCCGCATTCACCCCAGGCCGCATTGTGTGGGGAATTACACTGGGGCACACAACACGCAAAAACCAACGGTCACAGGTGAGCCCGCTGTGCCACCAGGCCGCCAATCCAAGCAAATGGCACAGCTACGCGTGAGCGAGCCCTGTTTCATGCCAAGCAACCCCGAGCCAGATGGTTGTCATCCGCAGCCACCCAAGACAGGGTCTGCCCGGCGGCCCAGGTACCCAACACACCCACAGGGGGGCTGCCGAGCATGCAACCTTTCCCGGAACCGGACCGCAGAGACAGCACACATCGCGCATCCATCCCCAGGCGGACCCGGCCCCCAACGCCACCCCCGAGCAGAAAAAGAGCACCTGAGCTTCCCTTTACTGGAGTACAGTGGGGCGCTGCAGAATTGAATCTGCTGCACCTTACCAACATTGTGAGGATACCTGAGCACGGGCCACATTCACCCCAGGCGGCTTTGAGTGGGGAATAACACTGAGACACACAGCAAAACCAACGGCCAGAGGCGAGCCCGCTGGGCCCTCAGGCCGCCAATCCAAACCAGTGGCACAGCTACGCAGGAGCGAGCCCTGCTTCACGCCAAGCAACCACGAGCCAGAGTGGTTGTCATCGATCGAGGGGCGCAGACCTCACAGGCTCGTACACCACAGCAGAAATGAGACTGCCAGTTGGGTCACAAGTACATAAGTGAAACCCAGGCAGATCCCGCCCCAACCCAGCGAGTCACCAGTCCCAAGACTTCTCTCCTGACACACCAGAAGACCCTGATCAGACAACTAAATAAGAATAGCAGCCAACCCCCACTCAGTCCATCACCTACCCAATTGGGTCATGCCAAGAGGGGCCAAGGGCAATAAGAACAATAAAGGTTGCATGGATGCCTTTACCATCACAAACGGCACAGACATGGCCCAGGGCTCCACCCAAACGGTCGCTTCTACTCCCCAGCCACATGCGGACTCAAGCATGGACCTTTATATGAGCACCCTACATGCTGGGTTTGCTGCAGACAACTCTAAGATAGACGATATAAGCAGTACCATAGTCTCAATCAGAGCGGACATGCAAAAAATGAACGCCCGGGTGTCTGAGACAGAGGAAAGAGTGAGCACCCTGGAAGACCCATCGGCCACTCACGGGAAAGCAATCGAAGAGATCCAAAAGAACCTAAAAATCTATCTGGGATAAATGCAAGGACCTCGAATCCAGATCCCGACGCAACACTATCAGGGTGGTCGGTGTGGCGGAGAAAACCATAAATGTACCAATGGAGGAAGTCCTTCGGTCACTGTTCCCGAAGGCCCAGTTCTCACAGCATTTTTTGATAGAAAGAGCCCACAGATCCCTTGCCCCGCCACCCAAACCAGGCACCCCCTCCACGCACGATAATAGCCTGTCTCCTAAATTATAGGGACTGGGACCTAATCCTACGCCTATCGTGGGAGAAACGCACCCTGACCCACGACTCCAACCGGATACACATCAACCCAGATTTCTCCAACGGGGTCCAAACAGCAGACGCTCATTTGAGCAAGTGAAGAAGGCACTGCGCGACAGGAAAATTCCATATGCGATGCTGTTCACCGCCAAATTACGACTCCAACATGCAGGAAGTGACCACTTTTTTGCATCACCGGGCGAAGCGATGAACTATAAATCGAATGACACATCCCTGAAATCCAGAACAATGGGTGACTACGAGACACCACAACACAAAGCCCCATGTGCTCATCCTCAATGGGAGCCCTAACAGGTTAATGGAGCGCCGGCACACCCAAACCCACTGCAAACCAAGGTTACGACGCACACACAGGCGGCAAACCCCGAAGTTGGAAGTTGTGGCCGCACATAGCCACCCACTGACTCAGACTGTTAAACCAAGTTGGGAGAATACACTATCCAGTTGGAGGAATGGTGAGGTGCGGGGAAAGGGGGGTTGAAAAAGGGAAAAAAGCTGACACAGAAAACAATGGCAACATGGGCCACATTTAAAGATCACGTAGCCCATTATGGCCCCACCAGTCTCAATGCATAAAGTGAAACTCCTGTCATGGAACGTGCGGGGCCTGGCGAACCCTATAAAGGCCAGGAAAATACTAGCATATGCCAGGAGACACAAAGTCGACATACTATTCTTGCAGGAGACTCATGCAACAAGAGTAGTGGACTCATTGGCCAGAGAATGGGGCCCTCTGAGAATTGGAACCGGGTACTCTACGCAGGCCAGAGGCATTTGCACCATCATCCATCGCCGCACTGGCTTCCAGTTTACCAAGTTATGCGTAGATGCTGAGGGAAGATAAGTTATAATATGGCGAACACTGCACAACCACGAAGTTATCCTGGTGAACACATATGGCCCGAACATCGACTCCCCGTAGTTCTATCTTCAAATCATGACACTGGTGGTGACATATGAGGACGCAGAGATCATCTGGGGAGGTGACTTTAACACGATTCTACATCTCGACTTGGACAGATTGGCTGGACCCCCAAGATCCCACTCCAGAGCAGCTAAAACTATAATGCTCAGCATGGCCGAAATCCCGCTGGTTGATGTATGGAGTGAAATGCACCTGGCATGGAAAGAATTCACATTCTACTCATCTGTGCACTCCACAAGCTCCCATATAGACTACTGGCTTCTCTCCCCGGGCCTAATCCCAAATGTGAACGACTGTTGCATCCTTCCACGAACCATATCTGACCATTCACCAGTTTTGCTAGACATAGTCCTGGAGACCACAGAAAAGATGCATTGCTCGTGGCGCATGCCGTCGTCACTTCTGAAGGATGAGTCGACCATAGAACCCCTGAGAACCGAAATTAGAGAATTCTTCAGCATAAATGAGGGGTCGGTTTCCTCGACCGCCACGCTCTGGGAAACATTTATAGTATGGACCAGGGGGCAGCTCCTTGCCAAAGCGCGGGGCATACTGAAATCCATCAGAACGGACCTAAACAGAGTGGAAGGCGATCTCCGGGTGCTAGAAAAAGCACATGCACGGGCACCTAACATGGCGACCCTCAAACCGTTGCGGGAGCAACTGGACCGGTTCAGAACCTTGGCTTAGAGGGAAATAAAATATATCAGTCAGCTGGCCAGAACCAGGCGGTATGGAGAAGGCAGCAAAGCAGGGAAGCTGCTGGCATACCCAATTAAAACAAAACAGGGGTTGAGGCCGATCACTTCTATCAAGGGCACGAACGGGGAGGTCCACACAAACGCCAATAAGTCAACAAAATCTTTCTGGACTTCTACTCAGACCTGTATAAGAACACCAACCAATGATCGTCTCACGAACTCGAGCACTACATGTCAACTATCTCCCTGCCGAGACTAGAACACAATGACATGGCCAGTTTGGAAAACCAGTTCTCCCTGGAGGAAATCACCCAAGCCATTAAAGACCATGACGGCTGGCAAGGCCACCTGGCCCGGATGGCCTCCCAGCCAATTTTTACTAATGCTATGTGGAGGAACTATCCCCCAGGCTACTTACACTGTGGGAAGAAGCCCTAGAATGCGGAATGCTCCTGGAGTCCCTGAGGAAAGCAACAATAATGGTCCTACTTAAGCCACATAAGCCCCCGCAAGACCCTAAATCAAACCGCCCCCTCTCATTAACAGACACCAACATGTATGCCAAGGTCATAGCAAACCGACTGCTCCCCCATATGAACAAGCTAATACACCCAGACCAATCAGGCTTCATACCTACTAGATCCACATCCTTAAATCTGAGGAGACTCTTTGCGATCATATCACAATTGGACTCACACTCCGAGGTGGCAGCAGTAACACTCGACACTGAAAAAGCGTTTGACTCTGTGTCCTGGCGCTACATGTATGCAATTCTGCACAACATGGGGTTTGGCCCACACTTCCAAAGCTTCATCCAGTTGTTGTACAAAAACTGTTAAGAAGGATTTCTGAACTCTGTCCAGGAGGGGCAGAGGTTCAGAAGGCCAACCTAGTTTCTTGGAACAGGGTAACCTCTGGACAAGCCAGACCAATCAGGGTAGCTATGACAGGCGGTCAAGTCTAGGTCTCAGGAGGGGTGAGGGTGACTGAAAGACCTCAATGAGCACCCAGAGCAAGGACACTTAAAATTACTCCCGACAGGTGTTATATTAAAAATATGGAAACATTTATTACAAGGCCTTTGTAACATAGACCATAGCAAAGAATCACAGTAACACTAAGTAAACCAATGCATCACACTCAAGACTATATATATACAAGACCAGGAGGGTCTAAAAGTGTGACTGCACGAAATATGTTGACAACCTAGAGGGTAAGAAAACAGGCACTGCAGTTAATCTTTAGGCCCAATTCAACATCAAATGTTCACCTAACTAAGAGGCAGTCCAAGCCCTAAGAAGAGGGGAGCCTTGTGCTCAATAGTACATGTATGCCAACGCACGCGGTTGTTCCAATGGGCCAAAACAGAGTCACTTCAGGGGTCTCTAGCAGCTCGGGAAGGTGGATAAGGCGATGAAGAATAAGTTCCCACTATTCAGGAAGGACCTCCACTTGAAGCCAGAGGCATTTTGAGAGTTCGGGATGGAGTTGCTATTTCGCAATAGAAGTGGACAGGAGAGGGGCCCCCAGGGGCTACTTGTGTGTAAAGTTGGGCTCTGTCACTAGGGGCCACCGGTTGGGGTAAAGATTACTCACGGGTCCCTAGGGCAAGGAGACTCAAACTTCGGCAGGTTAGTCCAATTCGGTTACAGGTTCGACAGCGGCAAAAAGGATGTCTCAGCACCTTTTAGTTTCTGAGATTCAGCGAGGATTCCCAAAGGGGGCAGTGGCGATTTCTCCGCTCCGGTGGATGAATCGCCCCAGTTTCACTGCAGCAGGCTTCAGGGGCAAGAGGGTCACAAATGCAGCGGACTTGCAAAGGACGTTGCCGCAGCAGGGCAGCACGGTAACTGTGTTTACTCCGGTCCGGGCGCACTCGTCTCACTTCAGACCTGGGAATGCCAAGTGTACGAAATTCGGTGTGACGGTGCCGTGGACGCAGAGCTAGCAGTATACCAAGTTTCGAGGGCCTCCTCAAAACGACGGCAGAGACAGAGCAAAGGTCCTGTGTAAGCTGGTCAGCCCAATGGTTGGGCCAGGGAAGCCTACTGGTAGGTTTTGGTGAATGTGCCGAGAATAGTTGGTCCCACTATTCCAGTATCTAGGGCCTTTGGAAATGACTATAGAACCAAGGGTGCTGTATGGTAATATACATTGCACACTTGTTACATGTTGCACAAAAGTTGCAACATGAGAAAAGGACTAAGGGAAACAAAGTCTCCCAGTACTGAATGTCTTATGGGCATATCGGTTTCCCCATAAAAAGTGAGTGAAAGCCCAGAGGCATTTGCACCATCATCCATCGCCGCACTGGCTTCCAGTTTACCAAGTTATGCGTAGATGCTGAGGGAAGATAAGTTATAATATGGCGAACACTGCACAACCACGAAGTTATCCTGGTGAACACATATGGCCCGAACATCGACTCCCCGTAGTTCTATCTTCAAATCATGACACTGGTGGTGACATATGAGGACGCAGAGATCATCTGGGGAGGTGACTTTAACACGATTCTACATCTCGACTTGGACAGATTGGCTGGACCCCCAAGATCCCACTCCAGAGCAGCTAAAACTATAATGCTCAGCATGGCCGAAATCCCGCTGGTTGATGTATGGAGTGAAATGCACCTGGCATGGAAAGAATTCACATTCTACTCATCTGTGCACTCCACAAGCTCCCATATAGACTACTGGCTTCTCTCCCCGGGCCTAATCCCAAATGTGAACGACTGTTGCATCCTTCCACGAACCATATCTGACCATTCACCAGTTTTGCTAGACATAGTCCTGGAGACCACAGAAAAGATGCATTGCTCGTGGCGCATGCCGTCGTCACTTCTGAAGGATGAGTCGACCATAGAACCCCTGAGAACCGAAATTAGAGAATTCTTCAGCATAAATGAGGGGTCGGTTTCCTCGACCGCCACGCTCTGGGAAACATTTATAGTATGGACCAGGGGGCAGCTCCTTGCCAAAGCGCGGGGCATACTGAAATCCATCAGAACGGACCTAAACAGAGTGGAAGGCGATCTCCGGGTGCTAGAAAAAGCACATGCACGGGCACCTAACATGGCGACCCTCAAACCGTTGCGGGAGCAACTGGACCGGTTCAGAACCTTGGCTTAGAGGGAAATAAAATATATCAGTCAGCTGGCCAGAACCAGGCGGTATGGAGAAGGCAGCAAAGCAGGGAAGCTGCTGGCATACCCAATTAAAACAAAACAGGGGTTGAGGCCGATCACTTCTATCAAGGGCACGAACGGGGAGGTCCACACAAACGCCAATAAGTCAACAAAATCTTTCTGGACTTCTACTCAGACCTGTATAAGAACACCAACCAATGATCGTCTCACGAACTCGAGCACTACATGTCAACTATCTCCCTGCCGAGACTAGAACACAATGACATGGCCAGTTTGGAAAACCAGTTCTCCCTGGAGGAAATCACCCAAGCCATTAAAGACCATGACGGCTGGCAAGGCCACCTGGCCCGGATGGCCTCCCAGCCAATTTTTACTAATGCTATGTGGAGGAACTATCCCCCAGGCTACTTACACTGTGGGAAGAAGCCCTAGAATGCGGAATGCTCCTGGAGTCCCTGAGGAAAGCAACAATAATGGTCCTACTTAAGCCACATAAGCCCCCGCAAGACCCTAAATCAAACCGCCCCCTCTCATTAACAGACACCAACATGTATGCCAAGGTCATAGCAAACCGACTGCTCCCCCATATGAACAAGCTAATACACCCAGACCAATCAGGCTTCATACCTACTAGATCCACATCCTTAAATCTGAGGAGACTCTTTGCGATCATATCACAATTGGACTCACACTCCGAGGTGGCAGCAGTAACACTCGACACTGAAAAAGCGTTTGACTCTGTGTCCTGGCGCTACATGTATGCAATTCTGCACAACATGGGGTTTGGCCCACACTTCCAAAGCTTCATCCAGTTGTTGTACAAAAACTGTTAAGAAGGATTTCTGAACTCTGTCCAGGAGGGGCAGAGGTTCAGAAGGCCAACCTAGTTTCTTGGAACAGGGTAACCTCTGGACAAGCCAGACCAATCAGGGTAGCTATGACAGGCGGTCAAGTCTAGGTCTCAGGAGGGGTGAGGGTGACTGAAAGACCTCAATGAGCACCCAGAGCAAGGACACTTAAAATTACTCCCGACAGGTGTTATATTAAAAATATGGAAACATTTATTACAAGGCCTTTGTAACATAGACCATAGCAAAGAATCACAGTAACACTAAGTAAACCAATGCATCACACTCAAGACTATATATATACAAGACCAGGAGGGTCTAAAAGTGTGACTGCACGAAATATGTTGACAACCTAGAGGGTAAGAAAACAGGCACTGCAGTTAATCTTTAGGCACAATTCAACATCAAATGTTCACCTAACTAAGAGGCAGTCCAAGCCCTAAGAAGAGGGGAGCCTTGTGCTCAATAGTACATGTATGCCAACGCACGCGGTTGTTCCAATGGGCCAAAACAGAGTCACTTCAGGGGTCTCTAGCAGCTCGGGAAGGTGGATAAGGCGATGAAGAATAAGTTCCCACTATTCAGGAAGGACCTCCACTTGAAGCCAGAGGCATTTTGAGAGTTCGGGATGGAGTTGCTATTTCGCAATAGAAGTGGACAGGAGAGGGGCCCCCAGGGGCTACTTGTGTGTAAAGTTGGGCTCTGTCACTAGGGGCCACCGGTTGGGGTAAAGATTACTCACGGGTCCCTAGGGCAAGGAGACTCAAACTTCGGCAGGTTAGTCCAATTCGGTTACAGGTTCGACAGCGGCAAAAAGGATGTCTCAGCACCTTTTAGTTTCTGAGATTCAGCGAGGATTCCCAAAGGGGGCAGTGGCGATTTCTCCGCTCCGGTGGATGAATCGCCCCAGTTTCACTGCAGCAGGCTTCAGGGGCAAGAGGGTCACAAATGCAGCGGACTTGCAAAGGACGTTGCCGCAGCAGGGCAGCACGGTAACTGTGTTTACTCCGGTCCGGGCGCACTCGTCTCACTTCAGACCTGGGAATGCCAAGTGTACGAAATTCGGTGTGACGGTGCCGTGGACGCAGAGCTAGCAGTATACCAAGTTTCGAGGGCCTCCTCAAAACGACGGCAGAGACAGAGCAAAGGTCCTGTGTAAGCTGGTCAGCCCAATGGTTGGGCCAGGGAAGCCTACTGGTAGGTTTTGGTGAATGTGCCGAGAATAGTTGGTCCCACTATTCCAGTATCTAGGGCCTTTGGAAATGACTATAGAACCAAGGGTGCTGTATGGTAATATACATTGCACACTTGTTACATGTTGCACAAAAGTTGCAACATGAGAAAAGGACTAAGGGAAACAAAGTCTCCCAGTACTGAATGTCTTATGGGCATATCGGTTTCCCCATAAAAAGTGAGTGAAAGCCCAGAGGAGTACAGCTGAAGGCTGTGCTTCTCTGGCAAAGTCAGTCAGTGGTGTCTAAACAGCAGCAAAAAGTTTGGGGGTTGACACATGGAGGGAAAATTACATTCACATATGAAATCTTTCCTAACAAAAACCCAAGTGCTAGAATTCTTACTAACCAAACTCTGTCCCCAGCCTTTACATTACAACGGGGCACAAGTCGGGGGTGCCCACTGTCCCCCCTGATATTCGCCCTCACGATAGGGGGCATGGCGGCACTCCTGCGCCACAAACACTCACACCAGGGCATTCCATTAGGCGGCTCCCTCAAGACAGTCTTGCTCTATGCGGATGGCACTCTCTTATATATACGCAATCCAAACGCCAACCTACCACCGGTCATGCAGGACATTCCCAATTTTGGCAAATTCTCGGGTTACAAAATTAACCAGACAAAATCGGAAATAATTCCCCCGACTCCGTTGGTTACCAGATCAGAGGCCTTGGCAAAGTTTCGCTGGTCTCCAAGCTCTGCGCATTACCTGGGTATAATCATAGCCACAGACAGAGATACATTATACAATGCCAACTACGCACCCTACATTACAGAACTAGAAACTAAACTAACCCTTTGGAATAAACTCCCCATTTCAGTTTACGGCCGCATTGCCCGTCTGAAAATTATGGTGGTCCCAAAGCTACTTTATTTATTTAGTAACATACCTATTTGGCCGGGCAAACCCTTCTTTGAAAAACTGCATCAAATGGCCTCATGCTTTGTATGGGGGGGGCGGAACAGTTAGACAGAGCTGGACCAAACTAAGCGAGAACGTGGAGAGAGGTGGGTTGGCAGCGCCAGATTTCACCCTGTACTACTATGCAGCGCAGGCTCAGTATGCCAAATATTGGTTTCACAAACCGAATCATACCCCCCCACATACAAGTGGAAAAACAAGCAGTGGCCCCTGCGGATATACCAGCTTGTATATTCACGGAAAAACACGGTAGCCTGAGGAGCACGAACCCGATGGCCTGCAGTAAATGGGCCTGGGCGGGGCTGTTCCGTAGAGTGGAGTGCACACATCCTTACTGGGAACATATCCCCCTGTGGCACCACCCAGATATCACCCCCACACATGACACCATGATGCAGAGGAAGTGGGACCCCGAGAAAGTCAAGAAATTAGGGGACTTGTTCCCAAATGGGGAATTCCTAACACTGGCAGCAGTCCAAAACACAACAGGGCAGGGGCTCACAACAACTCTCCAATATCATCGCCTGAAATCAGCCCTAAAACATAAATGGCCGCCATTCCCAGCGGAGCGTCCTCCTCACCCATTCATGGTAGACATGCTAAATCAAGACGGATTCAACAGCACTATCTCCAAGATTTACAGCACAGTCCAGTCCCATTCCCCTTCCCAGAACAACATGAAAACCAAATGGGAAAGAGACCTCGGGATGGCAATTGACGACACAAAATGGGCTAGATATTGCCAATATACCAAAAATATATCATTAAATACCAATCTCAGGCTGATCCAATATAAAATTCTGAATCACTTACATGTCACTCCTGGGAAAGTTGCCAAACTTGACAAGTCCAAACAATCCTTATGCCCCAAATGCCAGCTCACGGAAGCCAACTCCTTCCACATGTACTGGGAATGCCCTCCCACTAGACGGTTCTGGGGAAAAGTGCCGCCTGTATCAGCGATATCCTTGAGATCCGAATCCCGGCCATACCACTGAAATACCTCCTGGGGAACATAGGCAAGGCCCCAACCAAGGCTCGAATTTTCTTTTCACTGCCAACAGCCGTGGCCAAATGCAATATCCTTTGTCACTGGAAAGCAAAAACTGCCCCCACAGTTCAAAAGTGGCTTAGAGACCTGATTGAGACACACGATTGTGAAGCAGAGTACATAGAACTCAGTGCACCAACCAACCGCCCAATGGACATATGGGCTTCCCTCCGGAGATACCTAGACTTGTCCAGCCAGCCCTCAGCAACAACAACAGAATAATATGGCCATAGGAACTATACCCAGAGCATAAAAAAGTAAATGAACTTAATATCTGTATGCATAACCATCTGTAACAAGCTTCACTATGCAATGTATAGTGCACCCCACGTTATTATGTAATGTTCATGTCAGCCAATAAATAAAGATTTTTAACTGCCTGTTACTTTAGTTCTCTATTAGAGACATTTTGGGTCATATTGTCCACGGCCAATTCGATAGATGATTTTTACCGCACGTTAAGTGTTGGGAGTCCTCAAGAAATCTCTCTTCAGATATTTGACGATTTTGTCTATTTTTGCTTCCTTTTTTCGGTGTGACAATTCAGCCCATTCTGTCGCCTCCAGGTTTGCGGTCCTGCTTCCATTGTTTACGGCCTGCAAGTGTCTGTGGACATCATGGCAGACACTTGGAAAGAAAAGCCTGTTCAAAGCGTGTACATCGAGGATCTACATGAGGAATGCCTCTATTGTCTGTATCCGGGCAATGATTTAACAACTACACTATCTGTCAGTCATTCTCGTCCACAATCCTGAAGGATCCACACAGGAGTTATTGACATGGTTGTACACAGTGCTGGGGCCTTTGACTCGGCCTCTGTCCGCAGTTATGCTTCTGCAAGGTACAGCAGAGCCCTTGAGCGCACACTCCCTCATCAAAGATGTTGAGGTCCCATGAAGAATCTTCCTGAGGAAGATGGCAAAAAAGGGACATTGGTTGCATGATCGGATTGCTCTCTTGTCAATGTCTTTTTTGACATCCTTGTCCATGCCTACAGCTGCAAGAACATCCTCAGTACTTACATTACACACTTTCTTTGGAGAAGCGCCTGTCATCCACGGCTACTGCTCCTACATCCAGGCCTGCTATGTCGATGGCCAAATCCACTGTTGACTACCACCTCATGAACAGCAAAGTTGATTCAGTCCGCCTCATCGACGACTAAGACAATTTCGTCAACGCCAGACCAACTCCATCGACAAGTACCTTGTTGTCGACGACCAAGTCCATTTAAAAATCCTTGTTTTCTCCATCTGCAGTTCCATGAGGGTTTGCAGGGGATTCAGAAGCTCTGTCAGCACTGTCATACCTACCCAGGCTGGCTTGTGCCTAGCCATTGATGTCAGTGCCCGATATGTGCTGCCTGCTTTCCCCTGCCTGGCTATGGGGCCCCCAAACATCTGCTATAGTGCGGAGCAGACTCTGACATGGACATTCAGGAGGGTGTTTGTTCAGATGATGAAGAAGGCAATGCACGCCTGCCTTTGTACATGCCACCACTCCATTAGCGCCCGTTGGGTTACCCGCTTAGCAAGTGCATGTTCAGCTGGATTCCTCTCCCAATACAGGTCCCAAACAGATACCTGCTCAAGTGGACACACTTTCAAGACCCGTCCCAGTCCCTACTACTTCAGGCTCAAGGGATGTTTCTATAGATAGTTTGTCCACACTGCAAACACTGGTTTCAGAGCTTCAACAATGCTTCCCGGAACCACCTTTGCCTCCTTCATCAAAGCCTCATGCTTTTCCTGTGGAAAAAGATTTGTTTCCCCTGGCCCAATACAGACTCACTTCCAGTGTCCCAGTTCTGCCACCAGCAACCACCCTCAAGGATACCGATGCCGATGATTATCCGACAGATGGCTCTCCACGCACTAATATCACGCACTAACTCAACAAACGAGTTTGAGGACCAAGTGCCAGCGAATCAGCAGATCTACCTCCAAGAGACCCCTCTCCCGATTAAATGTGTTATTATCATGCACTTATGTCGCAAGCAGTGGAATTATTTGATCTTCTTCCAGAGGATCACAAAAAATAGGGTTTTTCTTTATAAAAGGTGTGAGCCTACCAGGAAGTCGGTGGTAGCCATCCCTGTAGTGACAATATTTGGAAAGACCTCCTTCTGGTCATGAGGAATCCATTCTGAGCACCACCCAAGAAAGATTGCTTTGAAAAGAAGTACAAAGCCCCAGATTCAGCATCTAAAGGCCTACTCGCACAGCCCAGCCAGACTCTGTTCTCGTCTCAGCGGCTGCAAAGAAACATTTGGCAAACCATTTGTCCCCGTGTATGGTACCCCCAGACAAGGAAGGCAAACAACTGGATGCTTTTGGCAAACATGTCATTTCTACAGCAGCAGCTAGAACAATCAAAGCAGCAAATTCAATGGCAATGTTGGCCCGCTACGACCGGGAGCTCTGCTTCAAACTGGGTCCAATACTTGACTTTCTACCTGATAAGAGTTAGGAAGCGCTTACACTTCTGCAGGAAGGTGAGACTGCGTCAGATCATTCCATTTCCATAACTGTTAAAATTGCGGACACTGGATTCCGCCAGATGGTTAACAGGGCTGGTTGCAACATCAGGGTTGGATAAAGGCCTCCAATGTCCGGTCAACAGTTCAGTCCAAGTTGGTAGACATGCTGTTCAAAGCCATTTATTTATTTGGCAAGAAAGTTGAAGAGACCCTGCAGGCCATCAAGGCTGATACAGATACCGCTCATTCATTAGATACTCTGCAACAGCAACACCAGTCATTTGGTTCTGGAAAATCCAGATTTCCCAGGACTTTGAGGGATTACAGATCCTCCTACCGTCCGCAGCTGTCCCACTTCGGGAAGACCTAAGAGGGTTGTAAGCCTATTATGCAAACCAGGGTTGACGCCGCGTTTCCTCCAGATGCCAAGTTCCAAAACAGGCCTGACCAAGTTCTGACCCAGACCCCACATTTTAAAACCCCACTAGGGGGTCAGCTTACCAACTTCGTCATGCAGTGGATGTCCATCACCACTGACAAATGGGTGTTATCCATCATTCAACAAGACCACACTCAGGCGTACATTGGGCCTCTTTCCTCCATTTCTCCTGTTACAAAGGCGGAAAAACACCTGTCCCTGCAAGAGGTATATTCCCTCCTAGCAAAGGGAGCAATTGAAATCATATTCACTGCAGAACCGGTTGCTTAGCTTCTTCACAGACCATGTTGTATATTAGCAAGGAGGGAGGGACCCGCTTGCCGATTCTGTCAGCATTCTGGTCGTGGGCACTGGCGCACAACATGTTCCCTGATACCCTTCCATCTACCAGAGAGCCACAATGCAGTAGTCGACTCCCTCAGCAGGGAACTCAGATCCTGCCACAAATGGGAGCTTTGCAAAGACCAGACTCTTCACCTGTTCACCAAGTGGGGACATCCAGAGATCAATCTATTCGCAACGGCGACCAACAAAAAATTCCAGACTTTTGCAATCAGGTTTCATCACATTGGGAGTGTAGGAGACGCATTCTTGTTCCTGTGTGTAGGAATGTTCCTCTACGCTTTTCACCCGATTCCTCTCGTACCTTGAGTTCTCAGCGCACCCAAACAACAATGCTGCAAGATGATCTTGGTAGGCACGGCCTGGCCGTGATAAATTTGTTATTCAGACCTGCTTCGACTGTCAGTGGCTTCTTACATCAGGTTCCTCCCGGGTTTCCGACCTCCTCTCGAGGACAGCGGGTCCATGCAGCACTGCAGCAGCACAACAAGCATCCCACAACTTGACGACCTGGCTCCTGCAGCATTAGAGTTCGGAAACGTACCGCTACCTCCAGACTGCTGCAACATCTTGGCCATGGGCCAGGCACCGGCTACATTGTCCTTTTTTCTTTTTTACTTTTATTTAGAAAAACAGGCAGGTATATTACAATGTTTCTATCCTTCTCGTCTTTCACTCCTGAAATCCACCACACCGCCTGTTTTTCTGCTATCAAATTTTGGATGGCATCCCACTTCCTCACTCTAAATGCAGGGAAGACTGAGATGTTATTCTTCCCTGCTAACACCCATCCCCCTCACCCACCACCTCCTTTCATATCCTTTCCTCCCGCTAATCTTGCTATTTCTCCCACTGATCGTAATCTTGGCCTCTACTTTGATTCTAATCTTTCATTTGCTCATCATATCTCTTACCTCTCGTTCCTGTTGTTTCCATCTTTATAATATCAGTAAAGTTGGTCTTTTCCTCACTTTTCAAGCTACTAAACTTCTTATTTCTTCCTTAATCTCTAGACTCTTCTACTGCTCTAACACTCATTTTGGTCTCCTGTGTCTTGCTCCCTTGAAATCAATCTATAATTCCTCTGTTCGTCTACTGTCTTCTCTCTCATCGAGATTCTATCTCCTCCTCACTTGCCTCACTTGGCTGGTTACCTTTCGACTCTCAACTCAAATTTCACTTTCTTTGCTTAGTCTTCAAATCCCTCTACCAGCTTGCATCTGACTATCTTGCTTCACTTTTATCTTTCTACACTCTGCCTCGCCTCCTCCGTTCTTCCTGTCTCTTTAGACTGCATGTTCCCCATCCTCCATGAGCCCAGTCCCGGTTCCGATCCTTTCAGCTTTTGCCCCTTTACATTAGAATACTCTCCCACTCTAATTCGCTCTATCACGGTTTATTCTCTTTTCTGTCTCTCTTTGAAAACTCCTCCCTTACATAGCCCTTGATTGTCTGCTACCAGCATTGATGTTTTGATCTTTACTTGGCATTATTTTTGTACCGTACTTTGTTTTTAAATTGTGCAGTGCTTTGGGTTAAGGCGCTAAATAAAACACAATAAATTACAAATACAAGCACTGGCAATGATATGGTGGAGGTCATTTCTCGTAGTAAACATATATACAACTGTCCTCAAACCTGCTGGCACATGGGTAATACTCAGCATGGATGTCACTGTCCATCTATGCTGTCCTTTGGCACCAGCTCGTTACAAGAGCAAATGGAAAAGATTTGCTTGCTGGTGCAAAGGTGCAAAGGTCAACGTCTTGACCTGTTGTGTGTTCAAGCATCAGACTTCTTACCATACCTCCTATCGTTAGCCAATGTGGTTTAGCACACTCTTCCATCAAGATGCATTTAACAGCTTTTGAACACTATACGCGTTCCCCAGGTACTCCTCTTTGGTCTCACAGGTTGCTCAAGGAATTCCTGAAAGGACTGTTTCATGCCTTCCCTCCTGTCCGAGCTCTTGCTCCTGCCTGGCCACTCAGCGTGGTCCTCTCAGAACGAATGGGCCCTCCTTGTGAGCCTCTGCACAGAGCCTCCTTTCCTCTCCTGGAAAACCGCATTCCAAATTGCCATTACTTCTGCCAGACGGGTGGGCAAACTACAGGCTCTCTCCTGCAAGCCTCCCTACTTTTCATCAGTCGAAGGTGGACCTTTGCACAAACCCTTCCTTAATGCAAAGGTTCCTACTTCATCCCACCTCAATAAACCCTGTATTCTACTGATGTTCTTTGTCTCTCCCTCGCCTCCTGCAGAACGATCCTTGCATTCCCTGGATTTAGCCCGAGCCCTCAAGTTCTATGTGGCTCGCATTAAGAAATTCTGCAAGTCATCGCAGTTGTTTTTAGCTTTCGAACCTTCCAGCAAGGGGCTACGCCCTTTCAAAGTCTTTCATTGCAAGATGGCTATCAGTGTGTATTTCACACTGTCATCGTATTGTCCAACAGGCCCCTTCCGGGTAGAGCAAGAGCACACTGTACGAGGGCTGTGTTGTCTACTACAGCATTCCTGTCCAGTGTTCCCCTGCTTGACATCTACAGGACATCCATGTGGAGGTCTCTCCATGCCTTCACAAGGTTCTAATGCGTTGATAGGGATTCCAGGGAGGAGTCCAGGGTCGGCCAGGCAGTGCTTCGCAACTTGTTCACGTGAGGGGAGTGCTCCAGATGTGAGTTGGTTACTTCTGTTGAGTAATGCCTCCACCCGTCTTTGGTTGTATGTATGTACTGTTTTGTAATCTTATTCAAACAACATGTGAATCTATGAAAGATCCAAGGCTGGACAAGGAATGAGTTACTTAGCTGCAACGCATGTTCTCCAGCATTGGTATAGTTCACGGATGCACATGTGACCCTCCCTCCAACCCCTCTTATGGATCAGCTTGGCTCATACTGCCAGATCATGTGTGCTGCCAAATCTGAAGATGGCCTCCAGGTGTAGCGCTAAGGCTGTCTAATTGGCTGTGGGCCCTATATAATAGAGCACTAAAGTGAGTTTAAAACTGCTTTATTTGTTACCAAGGATTCCCAGACTAACAACTTGGAATATTTAAACAGCATGTGAATCCATGAAAGACACCAATCCTGGAGAACAGGAGTTACAGGTAACAAACGTATTACTATATCACAGCCATGCGCTACTATACATCGACTCCTCAATTTGCTTGGCATGAAGGCTGCCGTCACAACACATAAATATGTACGGTAGCTTTTGCCCCCCCTTTTTGCACTCCACTGTGTAAATTGAGTAAACACCTTCAGCCATGGCGTGGCGTTTACAATGCATTCTTATGGAGTCTGCCAGGTGCAAAAAGCCACCGGACTCCATAGGGATCCTCAGCATTTGCAACAGCATGAATATGCATGCCGGCGCAAATGCTGATATATTTGCATTGCGGTTGGGGCGTGGCCAAGCCGCCATGCGGTAACAACGCTTCCCGCAAGGCTCCTGCATGATCCGGCAAGATCTGCGCCGAAAGGGCATGATTTCTAATCTTCTGGAGCTGAAATTACAGTGATACAGCAATGAATGCCTGCATTATGCGTGGGTGAACTTGCAACCGACTATGGGAAGCAAAGTACCAGCCCACTGGTGATGCAGGCAAGGAAGCAAGTACTTGCACCCAAGATGGTGTTGGCGGCCGAGTCTGCATAATTACAGGCTCTGACCATGGCTGTGGGTCAGATAAGCAAGTAGGTATAAAAGTGCCACAGCAAAGCCACACTGAGGAAACGGACAGCAGAGAGATGTGGTAGACAGCAGGGTTGCGCGAGATAGCTACTTCAGTCGTGGTTCTGTCCCAGTAGTGGAGGCTGGGAGTTGCCCTACAAGTGAACACGCTGCAGGGCGGGCTAGCACTTTCCCTCACAGATCCTGTTGGGTCCAGCAGAACAAGATGGCGCTCAGCGTGCGCTCCAGCCTTATAGCAGCAACAAACTACCATAGCGCAACACATAGAAGGGGAGTGGTATACCTGAACCTGCGTCTCTGTACAAAGTAGCAATCATCATGACAGGTTGCTGCATAGTGCGATAACCACCCACAATAGATGGGCAAATAGTCAACACCCAGGGGAAACACGAATAAACAATACAATATCCACTGTGCCCCAGGCATACTGTTAGGGAGAATTCTCAGAAATGTGCAAATTCCCTGCACCTTAGAGAGCCCCCTGCAACTTTGCTGGATTTTGAGGACTTGATTTTTTTAACCTGGAGAGATTGTGACCCTTTTTCCTACTCTCTCATGTATTTTATTGTGATTTGAACACTGTGTTTCTTTTCGTTGTGGAGTCTGCCAAACTCCATAGGCATCATCTTTTGCATTGTGTCACACAGCACCTTCAGTGCAGTGACACAGGGAAGTCTTTCAGATTTCCCAAAGGTTTAAATACCTTCTCTTGGATAAACTATTGTTTCCAAGAGCAGTGAAGTGAAATTGACTTTACTTAGCATTGTAACTTTCTAGACCCAGCACAACCTATCTTACAATAAGTGCTGGAGGGGTTACCTAGTATCCCCTTTGTCTAGTTTCTTATGTAAAATGTTTTATCTTACCCTTTTTGCACTGAATGGCTGGTGGCAGTGGTTTTGTTTGAACTACCATAGTGTGCCTTTACCGCGGGCTGCGTTCGCAGCTATAGTAAAGCGCACACGGGAGCCACCTTTGTCAAAATGGCGCCCGGTCTTCTTTTTTCGCCATTTCTTTGTGGAAAGGTCCTTCTTGAGATTTGCTCTGCGCGCCAAACCATGGTTTGGTCTCTTTGTTCATTTCCCCTTTGGTGGGGTTCAGGAGTGAAACCCGCCTCTGACTCCAGGGTGTCTGGGGTATGCAGGAAGTGAGGGAGGTGCCCGAAACTCCCTGTGCTTAGTCTCCTAGGAGACCCAAATGCACTCTGTGATGATTGGCTGGCTGACTGTCCGGCAAGGACAGCCACCCTGGAATGAATGGGAGAGAACTGTATAAAAGGCGAGTTCTTTTGCTTGGAAGGCAGAGTCGACCACTGGACGAAGGAACCGAAGAAGAACTTGAAGAGGACGCCTGCTGCAACTCCTGGACCGTTGATTTGCCCAGTGAAGCCCTGCTGCAGTGCCAAAAGGCCAAGTTCGCATCGACAGAGAAGCCCCTGCAAGGATGGCTTCTCCCCTTGAGTTGGTGGGACCAATCAACTCCAAAGTAAGCCACCTGGACATCCATCCCGGAGCTGGTTGAATTTCCACAGAGTTGCTGCTGGAAAGCGTATAGCCAGGGAGAGGAACACCAGATTGTGCATGTTGCTTTTAAGCTGGCCTAGAGCTTTTGGAAGATCCTCCGGACTCCCAAGACGCAGGACTGACCAAGCCTGAGCCCCCTCAACATAGTGTGGGACCCCAGAAGCAGGGAAAGTCCCATCTTGACAGCCAGGAACCGTAGTATTGCTATTTGCGGTAGACGCAAGGAGCTGAAACACTGAAAAGCCACTGAAAGTGAAGTTCGCTGGTTGTGAGTTTTGACCATCCCAGTGCAAGTGCACGAGTCCCCTGACGTCCTCCCTCTTGTCCCCCACGACTGAGGCCCAGGAACAGTGAGACCTGCAGAGCTGCACAGGAACAGGAGTCATCTGCTGCATCTTTTCTTCATCTTTAAAGGTACTGTAAAAAGTCAGAGAGAACTTACCTCTTACTATAGAGTGCTTGTCACTTCTGCAACTCACAAGTCTAATCAGCTTGTGGCCCTACATTTGATTCTTCTTTTCATCAAAGACTCCTAAGAACTTGTGTGAAGACTTTTCCATTTACTTACCAGAAGTGCTTCATCCTATACAAGACTTCTGCACATTGACTTTGGCTTAGCCTTTTGAACTGAATGACTCTTCTAGGAAAATCTAAAAGTGCCTGCATAGGAATGTGTGGTCTCTAGTTGTTCAAATAACATTTGCCTCTTACCAACCTTTAAAGAGTATTCTGAATGCCAATAGTAAGATATTAATGTCCCCCGCACCCTAGTTATTGAAGTCACCTGTGGGTGTAGGTTGTGTCTGTGGGCCATCCAAAAAGGGTATTTATTGATTCAGAAACCAAGAGTGTACAGTATTGAAGTGTATTTGTGTGTTAATATTCTATTGCCCCCTTCTGAAGAAGGCGTTATAACTGACTGATAAATAAATTAATAATTGTTTATCCAAGAAACCTTGAGTGTAGGAGTTTATTTGAATACCTGTAACTTTGACTCTTTGTGTAACTCCACTACAGCCCACATTTCCCCTCTTGAGATAAGCCTGGCTGCTTAACACCCTACCAAAACTGTAGTACAAGCTTATACCAAAGGTTGGGTTGCCTATACCTGTAGTCAGAATTGTGTGTAGTGGTCCCAGAGGGTACTGCATACAAAGTCTGCCTAACACATACCAACGTGCAAGCTTCCAGTACCGAAAGTACCACCCAGCACAGCATCTAGTGCCACCACCAGGCAGGGAAGCACACATGGCGACCAAAGCGCACAAGAACAAGATCAGACAGCCCACGCTAGATATGTTTGCGACACTGTCACAAACAAGCGGAACCACAACTCCACTTATCGAAACACGACAAGAGGAACCAAACAACTGAGCAAATATCAGCAGATCCTTGCAGCCATTGCGTAACTGAAAGTGGCCCTGGAAACCCAAATAGACACTGTTGACCTGGACGTGCATCTCTTGCGAAAAGATGTGCGAGCATTGGCTGAACAAACAGAGAACCTTGAAAAACAGGTCATGGAAAACGCAGCAGGACTAAATGTCACCACAGCAGACGTAACAATACTCCGACAGTAAATGCAGAACCTAGAAGGGAGAGTCGAGGACGCAGAAGGACGTGCAAGACGAAACAACATCCGAGTTATCAGCTTTCCAGAAGGTGAAGAAGGTGCGAACCCCACAAACTTCATAGAAAACATGTTGCTACAAGAAATCAGCCCAGGCACCCTCACGCAGGGTTTCACAGTGGAGCGAGCACATAGGTCCCTGGGGAGGAAGCCACCGCCGGGTGCCCCGCCGCAACCCTTCATAGCCCGGATCTTAAACTATAAGGCCAGAGAGAAGATCCTGGAATACTTCAGGAAAGGTGGCACAATCTGTAAGGCATCTGCAAGCATCACGGCATACCCCAACGACACCCTATAGGTACAAAGGCAGAGAATGCATTTCACCTCAGTGAAAAGGAGGTTGCTAGAATCAAATCTCAAATATATGCTGTTATATCCAGCGAAGTTGACGATCATACTGAACGGCAGATCTATCTTTTTGATACTCCGGAGGAAGTTCACAAATGGATGGATGCCGAGAACCTGCCAACCAGTGCGGGAGATAAACCGGCGGACACTGCAGATGCATGAACGTACTGTCACGTGAGCTGCATGGGTATCGCAGGAGGCCGATCAGGAAGACACGAAGATAACATAAGCAGTTGGATGGATTCTCTGACATAAGCCCATCAGGAATCAACAGGAACAATCAACGTGATCCCCATGTCCAAGGATCATGCTCCGCAGGAGCGCCCTTTTACCCAAGACAAACTTTTGTTGTTTGGATACTAGCAGTTATGCATCCACCCGCTGCACTCCGGCTACCCAGGGAAGGACCACTGGGGCTGGAGAGAGAGGCGGGAATGCCTGAGTACAAGGTACTGAGCTGGGCAATTGTTGGGAAAGGGGGGAAGGGGAGTTAAGGGGAAAAGTTGGGGTTCAGCCTATACGGTCACGCAGCACGCGCAGGAGAAGAGCAACAGACCATCAAGACATAAAAAGGTAGACAGAGATGATGGGGGAGCTTAAGATAGTCACATGGAACGTCCGGGGGCTTAATAGCTATATTAAGCGGAACAAAGTGATGACCTATTTGCGCTGCCAACAGATTGACATAGCGCTTCTACAGGAAACACTCCTTACAGAAAGCAGGTTGACTGCTTTGGCCAAGATATGGTCAGGCACCACCCTGGGCTCGTCGTACTCTGCGTATGCTAGAGGAGTGTCTTCTCCATCTCTCATTTCTAACTGTCTGCTATCCAGGAGTGGTGTGCTGCCAACTTTCTGTGCCTTAATGCCAGTAAGACTGAGATTCTCCTCATCGGCACACCTGCTCCCTCCTTTCCTGTCACTCTCTGGCTGACCTCTCTTGGCCCTCTTCCTGCTCCCACCAATGAGGCTAAAAACCTTGGGGTCATCTTCGACTCCACACACTCTTTCTCCCCTCACATCTCTGACGTCTCTAAGAAGTCAAACTACCAACTGCACCACCTCAGAGGTATTCTTCATTTCCTCTCCTTCCCCCAGAAGCTCACTGTCTCCAGATCTCTGGTTCTCTCTAGGCTGGACTACTTCAACAGCCTCTTTCAAAATCTGCCTGCTTCTACTCTCAGCCCTCTGCAACTCATCCAAAACAGTACTGCAATACTTTTCCTTGGCCTCAAGCCTAGGGATCGTATCTCTCCAGGACTGAAATCTCTACACTGGCTCCCAGTGGCTGCGAGCATTAAGTTCAAACCCCTCTGCATTTTCCACAAGGCCTTCTGGGGCCTGGGGCCTGAATACCTTCAACTCTCTCTTCGTAAATCTCTTCCTTCTCGAGCCCTTCGCTCCTCTGCCTCCCATTCGCTCAGGGTCAGTCGCTTCTCCAAGCATTGAGTTGATGGTGAATCTATTTCCTCAGCTGGGGTTTCCCTCTGGAACAGCCTTCCTGCCTCTCTGAAACTTGAGGGGAACTATCTCTCGTTCGGAAAGCACCTCAAGACCTTCCTCTTTGCTTCTGCTTTCTCTCTTCCTCTCCCCTGCTGAAACTCCTGGCTGAAATTGAAACTGCACTGGTCACCTGGCTACCCTTGCACTCGGGGTCTGTTTCTGTATCCCTACAGGCCCCTACCAGCACTTGACACTTGATGACTGCACTTACCCTTGCACTTGCCACCAGCTGGCCTCACATTTCTTTCTTTATTTGTATTTATTTGTTTTATTTGTTTAACTGTGTGATCCCATGTACTGTACTGCCCGCTCCTCTTTCCCCTCGCACCTTTCCCCTCCCGCTCCTCTGCACTTGCGCAATCTAGCTCAATGTCACCTGGCCTAGTAAGATCGTTGTCTGTCTTCCCTTTGTTCCCCCTCCCTTGTCTCGTCGCACCTTGAAGCACTTGTGTATAGGCGCGTTATAAATGCCATATCTCATATGGCTTGCTGGCTTGCACCATTAGTACCCTTCCGGATCCTCAAAACAGTTAGGGACAAAGAAGGCAGAATGATGTCAGTGCAAGGCTTCCTGAAGGAGAAAGAGATATGTATCATAAACACATAGGCTCCGAATCATGATACAGCTGCATACTTCCGCTCTCTATACCTACACATAGGCACTCACAGGAGCGGCACATTAATATGGGGGAGGGGGATTTTAATTGTACACTGAACGCTAAGATAGACAGACTGGATGATAAACTCACACACCTGGTCCCGGCGGCCAAATCCTTGAACACCTTGCCACAACCGTTTAACTTAAGGGATGTATGGAGAGCCTTGCACCCTCAAATACGAGGATACTAACATTATGCAGCCCTGCATGACCTGTTCACTAGAATAGATTACATCTTGACAGGCGAGGCATCTCTAGGAGAGCTCACAAAGGCAGGACACAAGGTGGGAGTAGTATCAGACCACACACCACTAATACACTTGGCGGGTACTCCCTCCCCAGCATGCATACCGACTTGGAAGCTTTGGGCGAATCGCTGAAAGATAAGGCATTCCGAGTGCCCCTCCGAGCGGGCATTAAAGACTACTTTACACATAATGTAGACAGTGTGGCGTCCCCAGGGATAGCGTGGGAAGTCTTTAAGGTGGTGATTAGAGGACTTGCTATCTCGGAAGCGGGGCAAGTGCGAGCTGTGATAGAAAGCGACCTGTCTAAAGCAGAGGCTGCATTGGAGGGTATAGCAGAAGCAGAGAGCACACCAGTAGATCAAGCCCGAGAGGCAAAGTGTCTGAAACAGGAATGCCTGAGGAACTGCGATAGACTGGGAGCATTAAACTACATGAAATATGTAGAAAAGCAGCACGTAGAGGGAGATAAGCCAGGAAGATTGCTTGCTTGGCTATATAAAAATAAATCCAAACGGGAAACGAAAAGGTCAACCAGGGGGATGGATGGAGCAGAGTGTATGACACAGGAAGGCATCAACGGATGCTTGCTTGACTTCTACAAAAATGTGTACACAGAGAGGTCTGAAATACAGCCCTCTGAGATTGACAAGGCTCTGGCACAGATAGACCTCTCTAAGTCGAACCCGGAGGAGACCCAAAGGCTGGAGGCTCCTATCACTCTGGAAGAACTTGAAACCACTATCAGGGGACTCCCGACCAACAAGACGCCTGGAACGGATGGGCGACCCAGCGAGTTTTACAAAGAATATATAGCAGATGCCAGCCATTGCTAGCGATGCTTCAGTAATAATTTAACGTGGATATACTCCCAGTGTCGCTGAGAGAATCCCTTACAATACCACTGCTAAAGCCAAATAAGCCTGACACAGATTGCGGGTCATATAGACCATTATCACTACTCAACCAAGACGGGAAGATACTTACCACCATACTGGCCAATAGACTTAAAAGGGTAATAGATAAACTGATACACCTAGACCAAACGAGAGATGTCCCAAATAGGAACATTATGTGGAATATACGCAGGCTACATCATGTAATCGACCACACCAAGGGCAGTAGTAGCTCGTATGTGGTTACCTCACTGGATGCGGTCAAAGCATTCGACTCCGTTCGATGGCCATTGGGTAGGCATGATAAAATCGCGGCAAAAATGTTGCCTGTACACAAAATCGCAGCAGAAATGCCGTGATTTGACCCGTTAAAGGTGTACCGTATTACACCATTTAAAGGGAGCAGGTGTGTCGCCCTTTCCCCTTAAATGGTATAATGGGTACTGTTAGGGAGAATTCTCCAGAATGGCTAATTTCTCTTACCTACTGAGTCACTCAGCAGCTTTGCTGGATTTCTATGATTTATTATTTTCACGTGGTAAGAGTGTGAGCCTTTTTTCCTACTCTTACATGCGTTTTGCTATGTGTATTTCTACTTTTTGTGTGATCTTGGGCACTGGAGCCTCACCTACTCCATGGCACCATATTCGTTCATGTGTGTTACAAAGCACCTTCAGTGCAGTGACACAGGGTTGTCTTTTAGACTTCCAAGCGACTCCATTTTCTGGGGCTGACTACTGTCCCCCAGAAAAGATAAAGTTGTCATTAACTTTATTTAGTCACTTTTACCACAGACCCAGTACATCCCATCTTCCATGGAGTATTGGAAAGGGTTAATTCTTATCCCTTTTTGTCTGTGCCTCTTGGAGCATTGTTTCGCTCCCTTTACATTAAGACTTGGCTGGTGGCAGTGGTATCTACCCTAACTTTTCTACTGCGATTATCTTATATAAATGTGGTAATGTTTTAGGCTATTATATTAGCCTCAAAGATGAACCCGCTTGACCAAATACATTTTATTTTGGCTCTGGCTGGGTTTATTCGCCATTTCTTTTTATTAAAGTCTTTCTCGTGTTTTACTCTACGCGCCAAACCAGGTTTGGTCCCTTTGTTCATCGCTTTTTCGCAGGCTTCTGCACAGAAGCCCTACTTTATGCGCCTGAGAGTCTTGGTAGGCAGGATGTGAGGGAGGGGTTTTAAGTCGCACTCCTATCTTATTGGCTAAGGGGACTGGCCTTGCAAGGCCAGCCACCCTGCTGTGTGATTGACAGCCAGGCTGTATGAATGGGGGAAAACTGCATAAAAATCAGGTCTCTGGGACTGGAAGAGTAGAGTCGCCACTGGAACAAAAGAACCAACGAGGAACTGGAAGAAGAGGACCCCTACACCGACTGATCCGCTCGGTGAAGCCCTGCTGCATGTCCGACTCTCCAGAATCCGACGACGGAGAAGATCCTCCAGGAAACTTCTTCCATTGAGCTGGTGGGACCAACCAGTTCACCCAAACTGCAAGCCAGGACCCCTCCCCTGGTCGAATTCGCTGTACAGAGCTACAGTGGGCCGGATAGCCAGGAAGGTCGGACCCTGCTTGGGTTTTAAGGAGCGCACCTTTTATTTGTTGTTTGGCGCTGCTGCTGATTTCTTCCCTGGGTAGTTCAGGACCCTCCAGTCTTCCTACTTCTGATCAGTCCGACAGTTGCTTCAGGAACCGTGAGGCTGCAGGAACTACCAGGAACGTCTGCCTCAACTACAGCCCCCTCTCCGTTTTAAGGTACTGTGCAAATCCGGCTGTGCGTTTCGTTCAGCCGCGGTGAAAGTGTTTGAAATCTTTCTCCAATCCGCGGGCTTGAACTAACTTTTCAACCAACCAACCTCGTCTGGAAACTGTGCACAAACTTTACCGCGAACTACCATGAACTGTATTATCTTGAGCAAAAGACTTTTAACCATTGACTTTGGCCCTAAGCCTTTTCTATCTGATTTTATCACTGTAGTCTCTCTTGTTCGCTTGCCCTGAGTACTTACCTGTTGGCGAGGATTCATTTCTGTAAACTTTTGTCTTTCCCTCCCTTTAAAATTGCTGGAGTGCCATTTTGCTCCCACTTCATTTTGTGAGCTTAACTTGTCTGGTATTTAAGGGAAGTGGTGTGGTGTATTGAGAGTGTTTTTTAAACTGCTTCGAAAGGTGTAATGTTATACAACTGAAGAGTGAAATAAATGTATATTCTTTTACTTGAAAACCTTGAGTCAGTGTATGCCTGAATCATAGTAATTGCTGTCCTTAGTTTAACTATTTGATACTGCTCACTTACTCTTGTGATAAGTCTGGCTGCTCTGCTACTGCTACCACTTTAACTGTGTAGTACAGGCTTGTACCAAAGGTGAAATTGTACTGTCACTTGTAGTCTTAATTGTGTGTGGTGTTCCCAAAGGGTACTGCATATAATTCTGCCTAACAGGTACAGGGGTTGCGGGGGTGTCCCCCGCATCCTTTACATGGATTGCAGCAGCAAAACCACTGCCTTTTTGCCGCGATATTTTGTGTCCACGGCCATTTCTGTCATGATTTTAATACATGGAACCGGCCATGGCACTTGGCCACACTGAGTAATTTCGGAATGGGAGCGACATACATCAAATGGGCATGGCTACTGTATAGCAAGCCGGTGGTGAGAGTGAAAACAGGAAAACAGAGTCGGAACAGTGGGAGTTAGAGAAGGGCACAAGGCAGGGTTGCCCATGGTCACCTATGCTGTTTATACTAGCTTTAGAACCCCTAGCGGCATACTCGAGGAGGAAATACCTGGAGGCGGGCATTGACACACATGGTGGGTGTAATCTGCTCTCCCTACACGCAGATGACATGCTGTTATACCTGCAACACCCTGAGACCAACTTACAATATATATTGGAGGTACTGGAGCGCTACACAGATCTATCAGACATCACAGTTAGCAAACAAAAATCATGTCTGTTCCCATTAGCAGGGTACAATAGGAGGCCTTACCATGCACTACCAGAGCTTCCAATACGATGCAGACACCTTCAGGTAACTGGGAGTTGACATCTGTCATGACCCTAACATGGAGCACACGCCCAACATGCAAAAAGCAGCAGACAAGGCCGAGAAGTCCATGGACTTCTGGGCTAACCTACCACTCTTGCTGATGGGAAGAGCAGCGCTGCTCAAGATGGTGGCCCTTCCCAGGTTTATTCACTACTTCACCAATATCCCGTATGAGATCCCTAAGACCTTCTTTAAGAAACTAGATGCCGCGTGTCAGAGTTTTCTATGGCAAAATTCCAGATGCAGGATGGCACTCGTAAAATTACAAAAGCCTTATGACGAGGGAGGGATCAAAGTCCCTAACTTCGATGCATACTTTGTGGCGAGTCAAATGAAGTTAGTCACGGTGTGGCTGTCGGACGAACAGACATAAGATACCCCCCTCTTACAGCCCCCGTGCAACCCCTTCTTCTTGAGATAATATGGATAACCGCGAGATGTCCAGTAAAACCCCCCCACCCTCCTTTTAGCACTATCTAAAAAGATATGGAAGACAGCGTGTTTTTTGGGAAGTAGGTCATCCTTCTCCCCCCAAATTTCATTGGTGTCGTTACGGGCAGAAGATAGGCAGGCTAGGCTAATGGTGAGGAAATATTGGGAGCCCCAAGGGGTTGTGACAATTGGAGATTTATTGAAGGAAGACAAACCAGTGGACTTTGCAACACTTGTAGTAGAGATAGGGTTGCAAATGGGCCAGCATTTACTGCATGCCTCCTTCTTTGCACAACTGAATCAGAAATGGCGGGAGGGGCAGTGAGAACTGAAACAAGCTGAACCCATAGAACCGCTGTATGACATTGCAGATGGAGGGCATGCAGTATCGAGAATATACAAACTAATTATGGAACAAAAGGGGGAGTGGATGGTATTAACCCGCAAACACTGGGAAGAGGAGCTGCATAAGCCAATGTCTGATTCAGAATGGGACAGGGTGCTAACATACCACAAAACGGGATCCAGAAATGCAAAATTCCAGTTGATACAGCTATACATAACTCGCAGAGCATATCTAACCCCCTGTAGAAATGCAAAGTTTCACAATGCAGTAGAACAAAGTTGTCCAAGGTGTGGGCAGGTGGAGGCAGACATGTTGCATATGCTTTGGGCATGTAATGTAATCCAGCGATACTGGAGGGACATAGCAAGATGGTTTGCGACAGCAGATATTACATTAGATATAGGGTCCCCTGCAGCTTGCTTGCTTGGAATATTCCCACGGCCACGGCGTACGAAGCATGTTAGCAAATTGAAAGACCTGGCATATATACTAGCGAAACTCAGAATAGCAATGAACTGTAAGTCACGTAACGGCCCAGAGGTGCGTGGGTGGTGGGGTGATCTTCAGAAATTGTCATATGCAGAAACTTCGGCTTGGCAGGAAGCAGCACGTAGAGGTCACAGCAAAAGTAATGTAGAACTGGACTCCTGGAGGACTATGCCCCAAGAACTGTTTGCCTCGTAATATACTATGACCCAAGCAGAACCCAGTTTGCAAGCCCCTGTAGGGGTGTAATGTAGACATGGATGTAACGTATAGCTACTGCTGTTTGAGGATAATAAAGTGATGGATATAGGCTGGCGGGTGGAAGGGGCAAGGAAGGGGAGGGGGGAAGTTGGAACATAGACTGAACATTGAGATCATACACTGGTAATTACATGAGTATGTCTGTACGTTATGGAAAAAGTTAATACAATATTTTAATAAAAATATATACATTTGCTTGGCAGTGAGGAAGGGAGGCGACGGAAACGTAAGTCATATTCCGCAACTCCTCTATACAATACACATGAATAAAAATATGATGTCCTGGAAACAAAATGCGTAAAAGCCTTATGGATGGATTTTACGCATTTTGTTTCCGGTACTATGAGCTTCCTTTTGTTGGTTTTAGATAGTAGGTTGGTGGCAGCTGTAATTTAATATCGCCTTCACCAGAAATGCAGCTGATTCTCCAGCATGGGGTCTGGCATGGATTCACATGTTCATGAATATTCCCCGTGGTCAGTCTGAGAATCCTCGGAAAAATAAAAAACAACTGTATTTCTGTATGACCAATCACTGTCCTCTGGGTCATACTGCCCCCATCCAATGACAGTCCTCTCCCTAAGGCTCAGATGATTTTTACCACACGCTTCAGTGTTGCGAGTCCTCGAGTTTGCTCTCTGAGCTTTTTGTATGTGTTTTTGACAGAAAAGGTTTGATTTTTGTTTCAAAGAAGCCTGTGTGCTCTTAGCTTCATCTGCCGACAACGGGGACCCTTTGTCAGTGAAGTTCCGAGCCCTTCAAGGGTGAAGATCGTCGAAGATTCAGGAAGGCCCCTGGGACAAGCCCATGCAATGCCTCTACTGCCTCCAACCGGACCACAAGGAGATGGAGTGCAAGATATGCCTCTTTTTCTCCAAGAAGACGACTAAGGACAGGCATAGTAGACTGGCGGCATGGCTTAACGACAAGGCCTCTGACCCGTGCTCCAAGCAGGGTCATGCCTCACCCGGGACGGGACGATCCGAGTAGCGGTCCTCTAAGTCTTTTGAGGGCACCTCATTTGTGGGGGACCAAGATAAGGCCAAGAGCCGCAAGTCTGAGTACACTGGGTTCACAGCTGAAGCGGGTCCCAAGGTGGATAGGGCGCAATCAACATCACCTTGCGCCTCCATTGTTAGCCGGCAATCAAGCTCCTCTTCGAAGAGGAAGTCATCTACCACGGCTAAACTATGTGAGAAACGCTGCTGACCCTGCAAGGGTAGCCCCCAAAGTTCAAGAGGCGTGGCACAGCCGCAGTGACTTTGGCAAAGTCTGCAGGCACGCCAGAAGGGGGGAAAGCAGCTCAGACCCCGATTCAAGACCCTCAGGGGGAAAAAGGGAGGGCGTGAGCAGACCCTGAAACAGCCTCACATGCCGTTGCCCAAACCATGGAGGTCTTGTCCACGGACGACGAAGACCAGGAGTCCTTACACACGATCCATGAGGACATTGAAGAGGAGGAGGATGGCGACTACGGCGCATGGCCTAGTTTTCCTGTTCTGCCTTCTCAGCCGAGGTATGTTTCCTTGCATTTTCTGTCCACTCTACACACCTTGGTGTCAGAGATCCAGATGAGGATGCCTCCGGCTCCAGTACCTGTGTTCCCCCAGGTCTCTGATCAGCCTCCAGCCAAGAAGAGGAAGCATCATCCGATGCCCCCATTTCAACCTCTGCCTCCACGTCGGGTTCTTTCTTCCCCAGCAGACCCAGACACAGGTATGGGGATGGATACGGCCACGACGACGCATGATGACGAGGATATCGTTGGAGTGGACGGTGAATACCCACATTTGGATGCTCCACATAGGGTGTCCCCATCGGATGAGGTGGGATCATTCCACTCCATGACCTCCAGAGCCTCTGAGCTCTTCCAGCCAGTGCCCGAGGAAACCAAGAAGGAGAGCTTCTTGTACCAGTGCCCCTTCTGGACGACATTTGTGAAGAGGGCCTGGCCCTCATGAAGAACCCTTGCTCGGCTCCACCAAACGGAATAGGGTGGAGAAGAAATTTCGGGTGCCAGACTCTGCACCCAAGTGCCTGAGGTCGCAGCCATCGCCGGATTGGGTGTTATCGGTGGCCGCGAGGAAACTGTCAGCCAACCAGGCCTCGTCGTCTTCAGTTCATCCGGAAAGCAAGGGGAAGAGGATAGACGCCATGGGAAAGATGGTGATTTACACTGCAGCGTCCATTATCAAGGCGGCCAATGCACAGGTGATCCTAGCCAGGTACGACAGGGAGCTGTAGTACAAGTTGGGGCCTATTCTGGAGTTCCTCCCCGATGATCAGAAGATGGAGGCATTCGCTCTGTTCCAGGAAGGGGAGGTAGCGTCTGATCATGCCATCACAGTGGCATTGGACGTTGCTGACATGGGGTTCCAACAAATGGGAAACAGTGTCTGCCTTCGTGGCCAAGGTTGGATGAAAGCCACACATTTCCGTCAGGAGGTCCAGGCGACGGTGCTGGACATGCCATTCAACAAAGAGAACCTGTTTGGGAAGGTCATCGATGAGTCCCTCCAGGCCATCAAAGTGGATTGGGAGATGGCCAGTTCCCTGGCACTCTCCAGCAGGACCACTCTTTTCGCTCCTCCAGAGGAAAGTCGAGCAGGTCTTCCAAAGGTTTCTCAGAATCGTACCGACAGCCTTCCAGATCCACAACCGAAGAAGCCTACAGAGGCCATTCCCAGGCCTACGGTAGCAGAGGACAGCGTCGCATGAAGGGCAGGACGCCAAGGCCGAAGCAAGCCTAAACCGCCGGGACGTCGGACCCCCCACTCGTACACCCTGATGGGAGGCCAGCTGACGAGGTTCGTCAGCGAGTGGAGAAAGATGACCACCGACAGATGGGTGCTGGATGCTCTTGCCCAAGCACACATCCTAGAGTTTCAACGCAGGTGTCAGTGGATCCCTCCAGTTACCCGTCAGGAGCAGCACATCCCTCAGCTCCTGGAAGAGATACTGGCCATGCTGCGAAAAGGGGCGATAGAGCTAGTTTCGGAAAGGCTCCGGGGCTCCGGAGTCTATTCCAGATATTTTCTGGTCAGAATTCTGGTCAGAAAGAAGACGGGGGGCTGGAGGCCCACCCTAGACCTACGACGTCTGAACAAATACCTAAAGTCCCAAAAATGTAAGATGGTCACGTTGCAACATGTGCTCGGCCAACAGGAAAGAGGAGACTTCTTGACGTTGTTGGACCTGGAGGACGCCTACTTCCACATTCACAAGAAACATTGAAAGTTTCTATGATTTGTGGTGCAGAGACGGTACTACGAGTTCAAGGCCCCACCTCTCGGTTTGAAGTCGGCCCCCAGAGTGTTCACGGAATGCCTGGCACCAGTGGCAGCCCATCTACGTCTACAGGGCATACACATAACCCGTACCTGGACATCTGGCTTATTCGCGCCCGCTTGTGGGAGCTGGCCGATGGACACATGGAGGCGACCATCCGGCTACTAACGGATCTGGGATTCTCCGTCAACTATCCAAAGCCCTGCTTAATGCCATCACAAAACACGCTGTTCCTAGGTGCCAGACTGAATATGGTGTCTTGCCTGGCATCGCCCTCAGAGGAGAGGATAGCAGACATTCTAGGGAAGGTGCAATGGCTGTTGTCGACGAAGACGGCCACGGTGGGGTCCATGAAGTCATTACTGGGCATGATGTCATCCTACCTCTACCTCGTCCAGCTCTGCAGGTTGCAAATGTGACCCCTTCAGGAATTCCTGGATGCCCGCTGGACACAGGATTCCGGAAACTTCAAGATCTTGCTCTACGACGAGTTCCGTTGGGCGATAGTATGGTGGGGCGTTCGATTCAACATTGCCCAAGGCGCGTGATTTCACAGCCCGACATACCAGAAGATTGTCACCACGGACGCCTCCCTGGAGGCATGGAGAGCGCACACCGGACTTCTGCATGCCAGAGGCCTGTGGCTGCCGGAGGAGAAGGATCTTCATATCAACATCCTGGAGCAAAGGGCAGTTTTCTGGACCCACAAGTCGTTCCTCCCGTCTCTGAAAGGCAAGGTGGTGAGGATCTTCATGAACAACACCACCACCATGTTTTAACTTTAGGAAACAGGGGGGCACTCGATCCCAGGCGCTCTCCAAGGAAGCAAAGGACTTGTGGCGCTGAGCCAACAGACAGCCTCGTCCCTCTTCACCTGGCGTGAGTCAAGAACACCATTGCAGTCTGCCTCAGCAGGGAACTGCGCTCCTGCCACGAGTGGGAGCTTTATCACGATCAGGTGCACCGCCTTTTCGTCAAGTGGGGCAGACCCTACATCGATCTATTTGCGATGGTGGTGAACTCCAAATGACAGAAGTTCTCCGGCAGATTCCACCAACCGAGTAGCCTGGAGGACAAGTTCTCCTTCCTGTGGGAAGGGCTGTTTCTGTACGCATTTCCTCCGTTCCCTCTCCTGCTACGAGTCATTAACACACTCAGACAGTGTCAATGCAAGATGATACTCATCGCCCCGGCAGGACCGAGGCAGATTTGGTACCCAGACCTTCTCAACCTGTCAGCGTCGCCTCCGGTCAAGCTGCCAGTGGTACCGGATCTTCTGCCCAGAGAAGTAGGCGCAATCCTTCATCACGACCCAGGATCGCTGAACATGAGGGGTTGGCTCCTGCAGCCCTAGAGTTTGGAGGGTATGAGTTGCCAGCAGACTCCACAGAGGTCTGCGCCAAGGCCAGGGCATCGTCAACCTTAAAGTGCTACGGTCACAATTGGAAGCATTTCGCTACGTGGTGCCGGTCACAGAAGATTACCCCTCTGAGGATGACGGCCCCACAGATCCTTCTGTACTTGCTATCCTTGGCCAAGGCAAAACTGGCGCACGCCTCCTTCAAAGTATATCTGGTGACTATCTCCCACTACACCAGGTCACCAAGAAGATCTTCACTTTGGTCCCACCAACTCATCAAGGAGTTTCTCAAAAGACGTTTCAGATCTTTCCTGTCGGAGAAGGCTCCTGCCCCAGCGTGGGAACTCAACGTGTTTCTGACAAGGCTCATGGTTGCTCCCTTCAAGCCTTTGTATCAGGCTCTTCTCAAGTTTCTCTCACAGAAAAACGGCTTTCCTGGTGGCCATCACCTCTGCCAAAAGGGTAGGTGAGATCCAGGCCCTATCCTGCACTGCACCATACCTGACTTTCCACAAATCAAGGGTGTTGCTGCCTATGCACCCCTCTTTCATGTCGAAGGTTCTATAGGAATTCCCCCTCAACGAGCCTTTGGTGTTACCTGTTTTTTTCCAAAAACCTTTGTCATCGGCGGAAAGGGCCTTGCACTAGCCGGACGTTGCTCGTGCCCTGAAGTTCTACGTGGCATGCACAAAGGGTTTTCGGAAAACTTCACAACTGTTATGTGAACCATGGAAAGGCCTTGTCCAAGGCTTCCATTTCAAGGTGTCTCTCCGGCTGCATCACGCACTGTCATCGGTTGGCGAACCGACTACTGCCCGGCTGTCTGAGAGCCCACTCCACCAGAGCTATCGATGCGACAACGGCATTCCTGTCTGGTATGCCCCTGCTGGACATCCACAGGGCTGCTATGTGGAGGTCAAAACCCACGTTGACAAAGTTCTACTGCATCGATAGGGATTCCATGGAGGAGTCGAGAGTCGGCCAAGCAGTGCTACGCAACCTGTTCGCCTGAGGTGAGCCTATTCCGGAGGTAAGAGTTAATTGCTTCTGTTGAGCCTTGCCGCCGCGCGTGGTTGTTTAATGTTGTACTGCTATGTATTCTTGTATTCATGAGCATGTGAATCCATGCCAGACCCCATGCTGAAGAAGGTTTAAGTTACTTACCTATAACTATTTTTTTTGTTTTTTGTTATTTTTTATGATTTAGTTTATTTGTAAACTTTTTCATCTTTTACATAAGTGTCTTTAGCCCTCATTACAACCCTGGCGTTAAGGGGTTAACGGCGCCATAAAAGGTGGCGGCGCCGTTAACCCCTTAACGCCTGATTACGAGGTCCCTTTGCGGGTTGGAGATTTTAACGCCTGCTTTTTGCAGGCGTTAAAAACCAACCCGCAAAGGGACCTTGGTGCTAAGTACGTACTTAGCGCCTTCCCCATTCCCATTGAGCCCTATGGGGCACAAATGGGAATGGGGAAGTGCCATGGCGGCATGGGGAATTACCGCCCCGCCAACCTCGGAATGGGGCGGTAATTCCCCATTCCGCCATGGAGGAGTCGGTAAATTACCGGCATGGACCATGGTGCTATTAGCACCATGGTCCAATGCCAGGGTCGTAATGAGGGCCTTTGTGTGATTGAGAATAGTGGTCTGAATTGAGTCTCATGGGGTTCTTTTGTTGAGTTCCAGTATAGTGCTGAGAAAGAGTTATTGTGTATGTGTATTTGTTGTTATGTCCACTGAGTAGTGCGGCCCATCTTTCTTCTGTGTTCATTTGTCGTGATGAGAGCTGGAAGAAAGCTCCAAACTGTTTACGTTGAGGAGAAAGTGATTGGCATTCCATGACCAGATGGAATAAGGTTTCTGGGATCGTTTGGTCCTTGCAGAATCTACAGTAGTTGTTTGTGGTGTCTATCTGCCTCGTTATTGCTAGGTACGAGTTTGTAGGTAGAATGTTCAGGTGTATTCTTAAAAATGTTCTAATAATCTGATCAGGGAAGATTTGAAGATAAGGTGGTAGCTCGCGGATTTTCCTGTTATCTTTGGTGCATTGGAGATTCTGTTTGTAGGCATTTTTCGTTTGAATCGTTTTTATCCAGTCGTTCTGAAGTCGTTTTATTTTCGCGTGTTGTGGACGGAGAGTTAGAAGTTCTTCTGATAGCTCTCCGGTTTCCATTTCCTTCCTCATGGAGTGTTTCCAGTTTTGTAGTACCGTATCGTTGAAGGTATTCGCCTGAGCCCGCAGGATTTGTATCGCTGGGGTTTTTTGGTCGGTAAGTATTTTTCGGAAAATGTCTAGTCTTTTCCACAGTACAATGGATGCAATTGATTGGGTTGCCATTTCGTGTCGTATTCTTGGCATTGGATATGACTGTGGTAGGTGGAGAATTTTACGCACAAAAATTGCTTCAAATTTCGTCCAGTTTATTGTGCGAGCGTTCATCATTGCTTCCGTTCCATATGTTAGTATTGGGATGTATTTTTGCCTATAATAGGCGATGATAGGTCTGAAAGAAAACTGGCCGTATTTCCTGTGAAGTATGCATCCTTGTCTTGCCAGGGTTTGTGCTGTTTGTTCAATTTTGTCGAGCCACTGTTCCTCCGATTTTGATTGATTTATTAGGATACCAAGATATTTGAAAGTTGTCACATTTTCTATTTGGTTTCCATTAATGTAGAAGGTCGGTTTGTTTGCTTTTTTTGTGAGTGATTTGGTTAGGGACAATGGGCCTCATTACAATTCAGGCGGTCCGGAAATAACGGTGGCGGTAAACCCGCCACCACCGTTGTTTCCGGACCGCCTGATCCCGACTCCTGCAGGCGGGAGGTGATGTTCCCGCCAAGTTTGACCTGGCGGGTTTAACACCACCCGCCTGCAGGCGGACGAGGAAACACCGGCAGCATTACGAGATGTTGCTGGTGTTTCCATGATCCCCATTCCCATTGAGTCCTATGACTCAATGGGAATGGGGATTAACACCATTCCGCCTCCGTGATTCCCGGAAAACCAGGGTTGTAATGCCCCGGTAATTCCGGGAATCACGGAGGTGGAATGGTAATACGAGTCTGGCGGTAACCAGGCGGTTTTACCGCCAGACTCGTAATGAGGCCCATTGTCTTGGTTTTTGTAATGTTGATTGTTAGTTAGTTTTTGTTCATATAGCTGCTCAGAGCCGTTAGGGATGCTTGTAGTACGGTAGGCGTTTTATCCAGCAAGATGATATCATCTGCGTATGCCATGGCAGGAACTGGTGTTGAGTTTATTTTTGGAGGGTTAGTTTGATTACTGCTGAGGTGTTCTACCCAACCTGTAACTATTGTTCTCCAGCATGGGTCTGGCATGGAATCACATGTGAACCCTCCCTCAGACCCCTCTGCAGCTCTTCTTGGTTATACTGCCACTTTACGTGCTTACCAAATCTGAAGATGTCTGCCGGAGGAGGAGCTTAGGGAGAAGACTGTAATTCTATGGGGGCAGTATGGCCCAGGGAACAGTGATTTAGAATAGAAGTACCGTTTTAAGTGAAAGTGAAAACGTTTTTTCTTTTACTGAGGATTCCCAGCCTGACGACGGGGAATATTCATGAGCATGTAAATCCATGCCAGACCCCATGCTGGAGAGCAATAGTTACAGGTAAGTAACTTAAAGCTTTTGCTCTATTGGTAGCACAGTGTATCATTGAGGTTGTAATATATTTTTTTAAAGCCATGCTCTTGACCATTGTTCTTGCAAAATTCCTTAGTTTGTGGAAATCACAAAACAGGCAGAAAATAGCTGTTGTACAAACGTGGGTACACTCTGAGCTCAGTCATGCATCCTCACTAGTGATTTGGACTAGTTTGGACTGGTCACAGGCCTCAGACAGGCCAACACACAGGGTTTGTGGTGGACCTGAGTTTTTGGCAGTTTATAGCGACAAAACCTTTATGTGACAGCACTTTTGTTTAATTGGTGAGTTTGCTTAGGCCAGCCCATGAGTAATTTGGTATAATTAGGGGAGACTGTGACTCTTCCTCTGTCACCACTCTGGCTGATGAGTTATTCTCACAGTGGTTCTTACAATCATGGTTTTCTGCCGGCCTCCTTCTACCGCGCTTTTCCGCCGGCCTCCTTCTACCGCATTTTTCTATAGACTTCCATTGGCACTAATCCTTCTTTGCTTCTGTTCTTCCTGGGGCTGTTCGATCTTGAACCCTGTACTCCAGCTCTTCAAGGGGGCCTCTTCTGACATCCCCTGGGCTCAGTTGCTGTCTTCTCCACCCCTCAGATTTATCTGACTTTCCCCATAACTGCAGCTCTGCCTACAGATGTTGTTCTGTTACACCCTATGGGGAACTTTTCACTCCTTGGAAAATTCTATTTAAATGGAATTGCCTCAACCCTGTCATTTTTCCTAGGTCCCTCCAGGGTCCCTGGAGTATATTATATAAAAGACTGGAATTGTAACATGTATTCCTGATTATTAAAGTCTTGGTTTTACACTCTTGTATACTGAAAATGCTATGTTACATTGTATAATTGTTTGTTATTACTGTATCTCTGTTGTAGGTATGTAGTAAGATTTTATGGCGATGGTACTATCAGTCTGAACTAATCCTAACCTTTGGTAGCCCTCTGGGCTTGGTTGTAAAAGTGTTAACCCCTTTCTCTCCCTATAGGTTAGTATATGAATACACATTGTGTAATAATTATGCTACTATGCACTAGAGGTATAGGAATTACGGTGACTGTTTTCTGTGTGACATTTTGGTTCATCATGACCATGCTGTCGAGGGTTCCCTTTTCTTCCCACCCCTTAGCCTGTGTGTAGTGTCTACCAGCAGGTTTTGTGCTTACATTTAGTACTATGAGTAGGTAGGGGCTTTAATGACCACTACTGTTTTTATAAATGTGCTGTGTTGTTTCTATGTTATGTTTGACCAAAGTACCTGTGTGATTTGATAATAAATTGTATATTTTTCACTATTCCATTCTGAGAAACCTGACAGTGTTCTCCCACCTACTCCTTCAGGATCCTCAATTCAGGTGGCCAGGGAAGGGCCAACGGTTTTGGATCCCGAACCTGGGGGTGGACAAGCGAGGGAGGATCACCTAAGTGGATGGTCATAGGTAATTGGAAGGAGAACACCCAAGGGCGAGACATAGTACTCTCCTTTTCCCATTACACCTCAAAACCCTCTCCCTCAGCTTTCATGAGGTATTTCAAAACCCATTCCCTCTCTCCTCCACACTTTGCAAATAATACTGGGATGAGGAAGAGGCAACCGGGAGCAGCGAAGATTACCCATAGAAACAACATGGGGAAAGTAAGGGAAACCTACTATAGAAAGAACTCAAGTTGTCACACTAATAGTCAGGCAGGGTCAGGCATTTGATAATGACCACTCACACCTGACCCCACTTGACTGATCAACTATAAAAGGTCTTTTTTTTCGCTGAGGAATGAGCAAGCTGGGGATGCTGTCCGGACGAGAGAAGCCAAGGAGCAGAGAGTGGCAGGAGCTGAAGGCTGGAGAAGAACAGTGTGCCAATACGCTGGCCGGGTATCTGTGAGGGGCTGCAGCATGGCGAGGGAGCCGTGCCTCCAAGGAGCCAGAGTGAGGCTTCCTGCATCCTGCTTGCAGCATTAAGTGGAGTGTTTGTTCCCTTGGGGCCTTTGCCGGCCCCAAGGGTATCTGAGGGGCAGGTGATGAGACCCTAACCTCAACCCAGTGCATATTGATGGGACCACCTGTCAATGCGACTCTACCCGGTGAGTTTTGTGAAAGTCAATGAGAGAGAAACTCTGGAGCGTGCGTGTGACTGCAGCGGAGCGGGAGAAAGGCACAAACTGTAAGCGGCATGGAGCGAAAAGCAAGTTATAGATTGTAAAGAGGCATGAAACAGAAAGCAAGTGAAAAGAGTGTAAAGGGACACGAAGCAGAAAGCAAGTAAGAAAATAGGAGAAACAGCAGAAAGTTAAAGATAAGCGCTAAGAGAGCAAGAGAAAAGGGAAAATGAATTACAAGGGTGCGAGGGACCCGTACAGAAAAGGAGGGTGCAAGTGAACACCAAAGGTCAAGACAAGCGTAGAAGAGGCACAGGAAGGAAAAGGAAGGTCCCAGGGGCACGAAAAGGTAAAAGAGAAGAAAGCAAGAGATGGTGCAAGTGTGCACAGTAAAGTAAGATATAATAAAAGAACGAAGGTGCCAGGGGCACGAGAAGGTGAAAAGAAAGCAAGCGACAGTGCAAGTGTGCTCAGAAAAGTAACAGATCATAAACGCGTGCAGGAAGCACCTGAAGATAAAGGGAAAAAGAAAAGCGACTGCAGGGAATCAAGAGAGGGGTTATGGATCAGAGTGGTCACGCCTCAGAGGAGCAAAGAACCTGGCGGTTTCGAAAGTATATGATTGTACCCCACAAGTGAATTGTGTGTGAAAGAATTGTACATAAAAGGGAAAGGTACATCTTGACAAGATGCTCTCGTATTGAAGGAACTGTATATGAGAGAAAGGTACCTCCTGACAAGCTGAACTTGTATTGAAGAAACTGTATATGAGAGAAAGGTATAGGTTTAGACACAGAGATTTTTGCTTTGGACTTTCAGATATTGGAGGCCCTCAGAGGAGCATAAAGGCATAAAGGTAGCAGCTACAGTGGGAAAAGATGGTATCTCAGATGGAGCCTCAAATATAACTTGCTTATGTTTATAACGCTTCCTGGTGCAAGGTTTACAAGTGCAAAACCAGGAATCTGAGAGTGCTTTGCCTGCTGCTAAAGGTGCGGCAGCCACTACCACCTCTGAGGGTTGCTCACATGAGAGGCCCGGGTGAATAGGCAAGGTGATTGGCAGATCAGAACCGCCAGGCGCATTACTATGAGGGGCCAGGGAAGTAGCGTCAGATTGGACCATCTCCAAGACAGCCACATTTCCTGGTTGAGATATATTTGAAGCCTACACATTATTCAAAGGGGAATCTAGCAGTACATCCACCACTTTAGCTAGTATGTATTTAGCTTCTGCTGTTCTGACGCGATACCAGAAATCAGTAATCGGAGGAAAGACGGCCAAGACCCCAGGAGGCACAGAAATAGCCCATTTGGCTGAGTGATCTTAGGATACACGGGCTGGCTTGAAACCAAGCTGGAGCCAGACTCCAGGAAAGCTCGAACCATTAGGCCAAAAAGTCCAGGACTCCGAAGTCTGACTCCGAGGAAGGAGCTAGAAACTGATGAGGAGGGTAAAGAAGAGAGACATTAGGAGTACAAACAGGGTTTGAGGACTTGATTTTCAAATACCATTTTACCTTAAAAGTCACAATCCCAATCACACTCCCATTCAACAATAAAATGTGCCTTCGTGAAGGTGCCCGGGAAACTACCTACTTGACAAATACAACCAATGCAGGAATCACAAGGTTTGATCACTATTAGGGAGGTGTTGATTCAGACAATAGCAGAAGAACAAAAGCAGCCACAGTGGGCCGTAAAACTCAAAAGGATAATGGCACAGGCAACTGTGATGGATCAGAAGAAGGAGGCGGGCACTCTGAGAACATGTTCCAAATGTTTTATTAAAGAAATTAAATAAGGCCTAACTTTCCCTATCTCTGTGGGCTGTTCCCTACCTATATATCTAAGTAGGGTGCTTGTCATTCGTCTGTGAATGTGCAAAGGATAACGTTTGCTGTCTAAAACTAATCTAACTGGCCCTACCACTATTCTAAATAAAGATTTCTAGACAATTGTGTTTCACCTTAGTCTGACATTTTCTCTCTTGTATATTGTTTACTTTGGTAGTGTCGCTGTACCTCCATTCATAACATTCTCTTTCTCTTATGTTTCCTCCTTTTTGTGTTGAAGGCTTGAGTACTTTCCCCTTTTCCCTGGGTAGTGATATCCAATGTTGCTTTCCCTCCCTCTCAGGGAATTCAGTGATTCTCTTTCTTACATGAGGTTCTCTTTCTCTTATGTTCCCTTTGTTCTTTGTTGAAGGTTTGGGTACTTTTACCTTTTCCCTGGGTAGTGATAACCAAGGTTGCTTTCACTCCCTCTCAGGGACTTCAATGCTTCTCTTTCTTACATAAAGGCAATTTAAATTCATCAGTTTTGTATTCAACCTTTCTTCATTTGCATTGGGATGAGTTTCTTGAACTGTATAACGATTCCCTTTTTTAGTTTCCCGGTCTTCACGTTCTACCCGTTACCTTCAATAATGTTAGGAAGCATCTCTGGGCTCCATGCCTGTCTGCTGTAAGGAACTCATGGTGGCAACAGTAAAGACCGACACAAGTGATCACAGTTCAAGGGTGTTTATTAAACTGTATAGGTAGGTTGGAAAAACACCTAATCTAAACCTAAATCTAAGATGGGAGCAAACTACGACAATCAAATAATAATAAGGCAGTCCTAGTGGCGTCTTGTCAAATAAAAGGGCATATTCTAAAGATAAAATATTGCCAATCCTTACAACTAAATACAAAAAGAGTGTGGAATAGGGTTCACGAGAAAGAAGGTTGTGTTCACAAATGATAAGTCAGGATGTGTTAGCCGGGGGTCTCCATTCCCCACGTTTTGAGCACAGGACAAGGCGGGACTCTGGAGCACAGCACATGCTCGAGCTTTCCCAGCACGAGACAACAGTTTAGTTCTCAGGTATCAGGAACTCCGTTGTTTAAGTCTCTTTTCTAAAAAAAAGTCTCTTACCTCCAAGGACCTGATGTGTTCAAAATAACAAACAAATTGTTCCTTTCCCTATGCATGTTGGGTGATGACCTTTCACCACTGTATCCCCTCTTCCTGGCTCAGATCCACAAACAGTTCCTAGCAATATAAGGACCTTCTGTGGTTAACAGTCTTGCTTCCGAGGGCCTTATAGGTTCAAAATAACAAACAAAAGTTACTTTTGGATTGCACTTGGGGTGATGATTCTTCACCCCTGGGTCCCCCTCTTCCGGGCTCAGACCCCTCTCGAATATCAGCCTCCCTCCGTCGCGTTGACTATGGCTTGTATTTTCTTCACACCTGGGTCCCCCTCATCCGGGCTCAGATCTCTCTTCAATGTCTGCCTCCCTCTGTTGGGTTCACTATGGCCTGTATTTTCTTCACCACTGGGTCCCCCTCTTCTGGGCTCAGACCTCTGTCGAATATCATCCTCCCTCCGTTGGGTTCGCTATGGCCTGCATTCAAATACTTTTATCCGTTACATTCACGTGTCTGTCGGGTGATGGCTTTTCGCCCCTGGATCCCCCTCCTCCGGGCTCAGACCCTTCTCAAATGTTTGCCTCCCTCCATCGTGTTCACTACGGCTTTTTCCCAGATCAATTTCACCTGTGGCTTTCACAAGTCTTAAAGTCTTTTTAAACAGTTCACTGTGGACATCCCTCTGTCGGGTTCACTCTTGCCAACCATACAGTTCCTTCTCCTTTCTTACTATGTGGGATTCGTCTCCCTTAGTTTTCCAATGACGTGCCGGTCAAAGACTTTCGACTCTACAGGGGGTTTTGCTAGACCCCTGTATGACCATTTTGACCGTTTCTTGGCAGCTCTCCTAAGGCCTTCTGGTATCAGTAGTTTCAACGAAACAAGGGGAATCAACCAGAGTCTCTCTCGAGTGAGCACCCATGTGGTGCCGGACCCCTCTGCAGCTGGTCTTCCCAAAAAATGTTAACAGTTCTTAATGTCCCTTTAATCTGCCATTTGCAACTTTCGTTTAACACAGTTCGGTTTCTTATCGGTTCTCCCCGCGACTTACCGACTGTGATAAACCGCTTGGCTTTTCTTGTCTCTGGAGTCAAGGACGGTACCACTGTAGCAAGCGTCTCTCCCTTTCGTGGCTATAAGTGTAGGCGTACTCCATGTACCATTGACATCTGCTGCAACACACGCTGGCTATTGTTCGCAATCTTATGATTCCTTCCACAGATGCTTCGCAGGTCTGGGTCGGAAAGGTCAAGGTCGCTTCTCTCCTTGTCACCCCTTCGGTTCTCGCCGCCTTTCTCCTCCTCTTGAATTGCCACCCTGTCTCATTGTGCCATCTGATTTGCTCGTAGTGTGCAGTGTGCTCTTGTGCTCCACCTTTTATCTCTGTGGGGAAAGGAAAGGGCCCTCGTGTGTGTTAGGTTCTGGTCTATTGCCTGACTTTGCCTGACCCTTGTGTCAGGATATGTCCGGTAAACAGGTCTACTGTTAGTCCATTGTTTTCCACGGTGTGTGAAAGTGTTCGTGTCGGAAAAGACGGGTGGTGGAGTTTCCAAGTATCCTACGGGGTAGGGCAGGGTAAAGGTGTTCTATGGAATTATAACCCTTGTACTAGGGAGGTCAGTAAACTCAGAAGGGTGGGATTGGTAGGGTTTGTGAAACAAACGGGAATGACCAGGATTATTGTTGTGTAAGAATTGGGGGGATTGTGGGAACAATAGTGTTTTGTCAAGGTAGTTCACGAAAGAATAATCAGAAGGGCGTGGAGAAGAATGATTGGGATTATTTGGGTTGAAAACCACAGGAAAACAGGGATTCTGGGAGTTGTGGTTTTCGAGTGTAACGCGGTTTGGGCTCCTAGGGGATTTACCAGATATGGAGGGGTCGTTGGTTTTGGATAAGGGAAATTCTTTAGGTGGAAGGGAGGTCGAGTTGGTACAGCCTATAAAAGCATCAAGGACTTCGTCTTCCTCGTCCCTTTCTCTGGTATAATACTGCATCTCACCTGGGGAATTTCCCCAAGTATAACCCTGGGTTCCCCTACCCAGGTGATACTCTCTTGCTCGTCCACCCCCAGGGTTGGGATCTGAGAGCGCCAGCTCTTCCCAGGCCACCTGAATAAGGGATTCTCGAGGTCTACACAGGAGAATACCCTCAGGTTTCTCACACTGGGAGCTTCTCTCTCGCTCCTCAGTGCGGTCGGCTCACTGTCGCCAGCGTCCTCTTTCTGGGATTCTCTCTCATTCCTGCGGCTTCCTGATGTTTCATCAGGTAACTGGGTTGATTGCTGCTTCGTTCGCTGGATGGTATCGGTGTTGGTTTTAAGTCCGCCTGCCCACCATGTATCTTTAGTTGACACACCACCAGCTTAATTTGCCACCTCTCTGATTCCTGCATCTTGGATACGCTGTGTCTCTGGCATCGCCCCTTTCCTTCCAGTGCAAGCTTGAATGTTGCAGGCTCCGCAGTTCGCTTCTGCTCCACCTCTTTCAGGTGTTACGCAGAAATGGGGCCTCCCTTGCCTGCGTATGCGTGTGTCTCTCCCCACGTTGTTCAGCATGTACTCGCTATTCAAAGTACTCGTCTCAGTTGATTGGAGGCTTGTATTTAAATTGATACATTCTCTTTCTTCTTGATAATGGTATAGTTTGGAGAGTCCCATGTATGCCATTATGTGTAACAGGAGTCCTTGTCCCCTATAGGGATGTCTCTCCCGGTGAGGCCCCACTTGTCTTCATCCCTAGGGAGGGTGTTGCAGAGCAGGCTCACCTCCCTAACGGGAGGGATCCCCCTTGGGGAGTAAGGGCAAATTCCCTTGATTCGTCAAACAACCCAACAATGACATCTTCACGTGTATAAAATTCTGTGCTCCAAAAATGCACTTGCGAGAAAACCCTGCACATTTTTGTGTTTTGTCTAAAATGTGGTCCCCCAGAAGGCACTTTCAGTAGACACAGTAAAGAATTCCTGTAATATTCTTCTTAGCCCCTAAGGAAGGGTGGTAGTCTTGTCCTGTTTTTTCCTCTCTATGAAATGGCATTTTGGAAGCTTCACAGCCTATGGAGCGTACCCCTTTGCAGGTGGATAGTGTCGCCCCCAAGGCATCTAATGTAGGCATGTTTTGAGAGTGGTCTTTACTCTTCCACTATCTTGAAGGTCCTCTGTTAAGATGGATTTCTGGAATCTGGCCTGTTGAACAGATTTTAGGAGGCCACCCTAGTTATAGTGAAAAAGCATCTCTTAGAGGTTAGCCAAAACCCAATCAAGGTAAACGTGGAGAGCTGTCATGGTTATTCTCAGGAGAGTCTGAGTGGGCAGGTGTCCACAATGAGTACACACAGTGAAGCATACAATAATTTGGTTTAGATAGGAATGTATAAAAATACAATATTTATTCTAGGCCTTAAACATATACTAAAAAATGAAGCTAGCAGGTGATATTGCACAATACTCAATAATAAACATATATACATTCACCATACATTCTTAAAATGCATTCAATTGACTTACACACTACAAGAGGTAAGCAAAGTAACGCAGTAAAGATGGAACCAAGTCACAAGTGAATTTCCATAACTTCAGTAGTCCAATCGCTAATAAGAATGGAGCTTTGTACCCAAAAGTCAAAGGAGCCACAATGCCTCTCTCCAGAATGTATCAGTAGCAGGCAAGTTACTTGTGTTGGTGATTGGTCAAAAGAGGAGATGCAAAGATTTTTACTAGGTAAGTAAAATGTTGTCTTTCAGGTCAGATGACCAAAAGGCAGTGGAATGGAATGGTAGGATAGAAAGAGACTGGTTCTCGATGTTATTTTATGGAGGACCTACCCCCCTGATTTAGATTTTCCCAGATAACTTGATTTGTTGACTGGGGGTCGCTGGCGGTTGGATTTACCGCCTTTGCTTCCAGTGAGAGGTGCCCAAGAGCTGCGGGTGCAAGGATTCTTCCAGTTAGATTCAGATGCAAGATTCTACCCCTGGCGATGAAGTTAATGCAAGAGTCACCGGTGCAGGTCTCTTACGGAAACTTCGCAGGACGGTGGAAAGCTAGTTTCAGCGATGGCCACCGCACATAGACCACAGCAGGCGTCCTTCCATTCGCGGTTTAAGAAGCTTCCCCAGGACAGGATCCCTTGAGGATGTGAGGCTGAAATGCATAGAGAAGGTGACTTGTACCACGATCTGGTGACCACGAGGTTCTGTGTGCAAATGCGGAACAGTGATGCTTCTGGTGAAGGTAGCCACAAGAGAGCCGGTCAGTCCACTGGGTGGTCCTGGGACACTTCCGAAGGCACAGGACTTCTTGATCCTCGGGAAGGAGACCCACTAGTCCAAGTGCAGAAGCACCGCTCAGGGTCTTCAGAGATCAGCTAGTCCAACAGGGCTTCACCAGGCCAGATGCAGGAAGGGATGCCAGGCCTCTTCACAAGTCTTCTTGGGATCTTCAGTCAGCTGTTCATCTACGAGGGATTCTTGGCTCCAAGCCTGATCTAAAGAAATGACTGCAGGAGTCCTCTTATCCAAAATCCATCCTGGAAGTAAGGCCAAGCCCACGTATGGTAACGATCTGCACCATTCAGACAGCCAGTAGAGCAACGTTTGGTTTCATTCATGCCCCACACCTAGACTCTCTGTCACCACAGATAGAGTAGGACAAGACAGTCAGACAGTCCCACCCACTTCCTGAGCCACACACACACACAAAGGCAGCAAGTGCATGATCTTATATGGGATTTCTTGACCTCGCAAGGCAGAAAGAAGGCTAAACAACAATATGGCCAAAAGAAAGAAACAAAATCTTGTGGCACAGACATTTTAGGGTTCTAGCCATGTTTAGTAGCTGTACGTGGTAAACATGAATGTGCACCCAAGAAATAACGCAAACATTGTAAAAATATATCTGCTGCCACTGGCTTGTCCTTAGACGCATCAAAAAGTAACCACAAATCCCAGGTGCAAAAAGCGATGGTGAAACAAATGTATCCCCATTGCATTGCAAGACGCTGTGTGCAATGTTAAAAAGTTACAAAAATATAAAAGATGAAAGGGAAAAATAGATTCCCAGTACTAATATTCTGAAGGACTGATCAGTTTCCCCATAAAAAATTAGCAAATGTCAGGTCAAGTGAAGCTGAAGGCTTTACTTCTACTCAAAGTTTGAAATGGTTAAAAAAAACAAAGCAAAAATGTTCAGGGTCCATAAAAACCATGAAGGAAAAGTTTCCAAAAGAGACATTTTTCCTAAGATTTCCCCTCTCCAAACACCCCTGACTCCTGCTCCATATTCTCAGTGCTACTAAATGTACAGGTGTAGCACTTAGAAATGAAGCCTTGGATCCTAAATGTCATTGTGAGACAGTTGTACCCAATCCTCGATGTTCATTTAATTTTCCGTTTCCCCTGGTCTCTTTTTGACTACCTCATTTCTCACTCCTCCCATTGGGGGTTAGGGTCGCTTGGACTTGTAGAGAGGTTGATTATTACTATGCCCTTGTCTTTGGACACACTGAAGCTAGCTCCCTTGGGTACCTATCTTTGATGGGTTTATGTGTTATGTGATTGTCTTGAGTCGCTTTCTTTTGAGAGCGGCCATATCCTCCTGTGGCGAATCTTGCGGCAGGCTGCAGTTTTTTTCTGCTCGGTGGTCCCGCACCAAAAGGCCTGTAGCTCCTGTTTGAAGCACATGGGCGGAAAGCGGAGTGATATTGGGGCTTGAGCATGGCTACGAAATGTGAGCAATTTTTAACAATCTTGTGGATAACGATGGGGAGTTTATTTCTTCCAGTATCCCCTTGGTGCTTCACCCATTCACCCCCTGTTGACCACAGCAGAAGTGCTGATTCTTTGACCATGGCCTCTCTGTGCACGTGCTTAATTTTTTTTAACATGTTTTCTAAAGTCTCTCAAATTCAGCGGCATTTGATCTGTAGATGACCTTTCAGGTCATATCCTCAGTCTGCATTCTTGGAATGCTGGATTGTGTCGTTTTGGGTGTGGTTAAAACCCTGGATCCCTCGCCTCCTCCACACGTTAGTTGTGCTGGGCATGTTTCCTAATGTTTGTTGACTGCTCTGTCGCGATGTTCTCCATTTGCCACAGAGGACTCCTTGCTCCTTCATACAGGGCGCTTGAGAATAGATTTCATATATTGAGCAACCTAGCCTGCATTCCTGTCAGATGAATAATTAGGTTCTCCAGCATGGGGTCTGGCATGGATTCACATGCTCATGAATATTCCCCGTCGTCAGGCTGGGAATCCTCGGTAAAGAAAAAACCAGTATCAGTTTTGTTTCTGATCTGTCTTTCGTAGCAATAACCAATCACTGGTCTCTGCGTCATACTGACCACAGCCAATGACTGCCCTCTACCTAAGCACCGCCTCTGGCAGCCATCTTCAGATTTTTACCGCACGTTCATGTGTTGGGATCCTCGTGCTATTGCTCTCGAGCGTTAGTGCTATTTTTTCGCGCTTTTCACAAAAAACTTCGATTCTTCGGTCAAAAGAGCCTCAAGCTCCACCGATCCTACATCCGATCAACGGGGACCCGTGTCGGATTCGTCTGTGCCCCTCAAGGGTGAAGATTTCGTCGAGCTACACTTCGGAGGACTCCAGAAGCTTCTCAGGCCCGGTCTCGGAGATGGCCCAGGAGAAGGGAAGCTCGACGCCCGGAAAGCTGTTCAGGGTCTGCCCTGGATGCCAGCTGCAGAACGTCTTTAAGGAGGACGAACACTCTTTCTGCCTTTACTGCCTTCATGAGGACAAAACGCACGTGGAAAAGGACTGTGCGTTTTGCGGCAACATGTTGGAACGGACCATGAAGGACCGTCATCAACGTCTCGCCAACTGGCTGGAGGGTAAGAGCCCGTCTGGCGAGAAGAAGAAGAAATCTGAGCGGTCTTCTAAGACCTTTGAGGGCGCCCCGGCGACGGGGGCCCAACATAAGGCCAAGCACCGCGAGTCCGCTGGCACCGGGAGCGCCGAACGGTCGGGCTCTACGGGCGCCAGGCAGGGCGCACCCTCCCCGGCGCCATCAACCACGAGCCAACGCTCTGGGTCGGGTAAGAGGAAGGCCGAGCACCCGGCGAAGCTCCTGGAGAGGCCCCGGTCGAGCTCTAAGGCAGAGGAGGAGCGTGGCAGTGCCCCCTCCCTCAAGGATAAGGCGGTGAGCGCACCTAAGGTGGTGAAGGCCTTGATCCATCCGACCAAGCCCTCTATCGAAACGGTCGCGGCGGCCCTGGCCCAGCCTGTGGAGGCTGCACCAGTGGTGGCGACCTCAGGGCCCAGAATCTCCCTGCCTCCTCGGAGGGAGTCTTCTTTTGTGCCCATCGATAGGACCCCCGTGAAACCCTCCGTGGGGAAGAAGGGGGGGCAGGGCGTCGTCGTAGATTCGGCCTCAACCTCAGAAGAGGAGCTGATCGAGGTCTTAAGCCACAGCCTAGGCGTGGAACAAGACCAGCCCGTCGGAATGGGCCCCGACGCAGGTGACGACGACGACATCGTCGAGGATACCGACGGGGCCCCTGCTCGCCCGTCGGATTCCCCTCTGCCAACGCCGCGAGACAACTCGGCGGCCATTTTGTTGGCCATACAGTCCTTATGCACTGAGATAAGGACGAGGCTACCGTTACCGACGGAGGAACCTCTCCCGTCGGGGGATCCAGAACCGGGACCTTCTGGTGTTCCCCCTACCAAGAAAAGAAGGATCCATCCTCCACCTCCTTTTCAACCGTCGCGCCCCGTCCAGCCCTCCTCCCCATCCACCCGAGGGGATGATACGGGGACTGACACGGCAGCGACGGGTACGGACGACGAGGCATACGACGAGGATTTTCCGTCGTCGCCTCCCACCAGGGCTTCTCCGCCCGACGAGATCGGATCTTTCCACTCCATGATCTCCAGGGCTTCCGAGCTTTTCCAACTCTGCCCTGAGGAGAAGAAAAAGGAAGGCTTCCTTTATCAGCGGCGCGAGGCCAAGAGGAAGACGGTCCTCGCAGTGCCTCTGTTGGACGACATTTGGGATGAGGGCCTTTCCCTCCTCAAGAACCCTGCCACGACGCCAGCTAGAAGAGACCGGTACGAGAAGAAGTACCGGGTCCCAGACACGGCCCCCCTATGCCTCCGGGCGCAGCCTACCCCGGACTCCGTCGTCTCTGCGGCAGCCAGGAAGAAAGCGGGGGGGGGTGCGGCCTCCACATCGACTTCCCCGCCGGACGGCGAGGGAAAGAAATTGGATACTATGGGACGTAGAGTCATCTCGTCGGCAGCGACGACGATTAAAGCGGCCAACGCCTTGGCTATCGTGGCCCGCTACGACAGGGAGCTCTGGTACAAGATGGCTCCCCTGCTGGATTTTCTGCCGGACGACAAGAGGGCGGAGGCCCTTGAGATCCTCCAGGAAGGTGAAGTGGCTTCGGACCACGCCATCACCGTGGCGACGGACATCGCCGACGCGGGTTTCCGCCAGCTGGGCAACGGCGTTTGCCTTCGACGTCGTGGATGGCTCAAAGCTACGGACTTTCGGCAGGACGTCCAGACCAGAGTCCTGGACATGCCCTTCGACGGGAACAACCTGTTTGGGAAGACGGTGGACGATTCCCTCCAGGCCATCAAGGCGGATACTGAGACGGCCCGGGCCCTTGGAGTCCTGCAGCAACGACGGACGCCCTTTCGGAGCGGCGGAGGCAAGGGCGCCTCCAAAGGTTCCGGCGGCGGTTTCTCTTCCTTCCGTCAAGCGGCCCGCTCGTCGTCGCAAGAGGCCTACAGAGGACGAGGCAAGTCTAGCGGACCCCGCCGTCGTCGCCAAGGAGGTCAAGGCGGCAAGGCCGCGTCCAAGCAGGATTGAACCGGCCGTGGGGTCGGGCCCCCACCGAAGCACCCCGGTGGGAGGCCGGCTGGCGGGCTTCGTCAGCGTGTGGGAGTCCATCTCCACCGACCGTTGGGTGCTGGACGCCCTGGCCCGGGGCCACGCGCTCGAGTTTCAAAGAAGGTGCCCGCGCGTCCCCCCCGTGGCCAGGAAAGAACTTCACGTCCCTCAACTTCTCCTGGAGGTAAAGGCGATGCTCAGGAAGGGCGCCATCGAACTCGTCCCAAAGAGGCTTCGGGGCTCCGGAGTCTACTCGCGATACTTCCTCGTGAAGAAGAAGACGGGAGGATGGCGCCCCATCCTAGGCCTGCGACGGCTGAACAAGTTCATCAAGGCGCAGAAGTTCCGGATGGTCACCCTACAGCACGTCCTGGGTCAACTGGAGGAAGGAGACTTCCTATCGTCGTTGGATTTGGAGGATGCCTACTTCCACATTCCAATCCTAAAGGGGCACCGAAAATTCCTCAGGTTCGTGGTCCAAGGGCGTCATTACCAGTTCAAAGCCCTTCCCTTCGGACTACGGTCGGCACCCAGGGTATTCACCAAGTGCCTCGCACCGGTGGCGGCGCAGTTGCGCCGCGAGGGGATTCACGTCTACCCCTACCTGGACGACTGGCTCATCCGCGCCAAGACGAAGGAGCTCGCCGTGGTCCACACAGCAAGGACCGTCCAACTCCTCACGGACCTGGGATTCTCCGTGAACTACGCCAAATCCCACCTGGTGCCCGCGCAAGTCGCACTGTTTCTGGGAGCGAGGCTCGACACAGTGTCCCTTCTGGCCTCCCCGTCGGAGGAGAGGACCAGGACCATCTTGGGCAAAGTGCAACGGATGTTGGTGGCCGACGCGGCCAAAGTGAGATCCATCAAGTCCCTCCTCGGGATGATGTCTTCCTGCATCTACCTCATTCCCATGTGCAGGCTCCGGATGCGCCCGTTGCAAGAATTCCTGGATGCGCGCTGGATCCAGACGACGGGCAGCTTCGAAGAAAGGATCAAGCTCGACGAGAGTTTCCGACGAGCGATACGGTGGTGGGGCACCCGCGCGCATCTGACGGCGGGCATGGACTTCCAGACCCCAGCCCACCAGGAGACTGTGACCACGGATGCCTCCCTGGAAGGGTGGGGAGCGCACACCGAAAATCTGCACGCGAGGGGACTCTGGCTCCCGACGGAGAAGTCCCTGCATATCAACGTCCTGGAGCTCCATGCAGTGTTTTGGGCCCTCAGGTCCTTCCTTCCGTCCCTGAAGGGCAAGGTGGTGAGGATCTTCACCGACAACACCACCACCATGTTTTACATCAGGAAACAGGGCGGAACCAGGTCCCCAGCGCTGTCCAAGGAGGCGCAGGACCTGTGGCATTGGGCCGTCGCCCAAGGGATTTTTCTGGTGCCGTTTCATCTGGCAGGGATAAAAAACACCATCGCCGACTCACTCAGCAGGGAGCTGCGCTCGTGCCACGAGTGGGAACTACGGCAGGATCTGGTGGATCGCCTCTTCCGACGGTGGGGCACACCCCAGATCAACCTGTTTGCGACGGCTACGAACACCAAGTGCCGGAGGTTCGCCAGCAGGTTTCCCCAGACGAGGAGCATGGGCGATGCTTTCTCGTTCCCCTGGGAGGGCCTGTTCCTCTACGCGTTCCCTCCCTTGCCTCTGCTAATCCGGCTCGTCAACCAGCTCAAGAGGTCACGGTGCAGGATGATCCTCGTCGCACCTGCGTGGCCGAGGCAGATATGGTTCCCGGACCTTCTGGACTTGTCAGCGTCCCCGCCGATCAAGCTGCCGGCGGACGCGGATCTACTCTCCAGGGAAGGAGGCGCCATCCTCCACCACGACCCGAAGTCGCTGAACTTGCAGGCCTGGCTCCTGCAGCGCTAGAGTTTGGAGGATACGACATACCGGCCGATTGCAGAGAGGTTCTTGCAAAGGCCAGGGCGTCCTCGACTCTTAAATGCTACGGACACAAATGGAAGAGGTTCTCTGTCTGGTGCCACGCACAGAAGATTAACCCTCTACGGATTACGGCTCCCCAAGTACTGCCGTACCTGCTGACGCTGGCCAAAGCTGGACTGGCACACGCGTCCATCAAGATTCATCTTGCTGCGATCTCCCGATACACCAGAACCAAGGGGCGGACGTCCTTGTGGTCTCATCGTCTGGTGAAAGAGTTCATGAAGGGACTATTCAGATTGTTCCCGCCGGTGAAGGCTCCGGCCCCGGCGTGGGAGCTCAACGTGGTGCTGACCAAGCTCATGGGACCTCCGTTCGAGCCTCTGCACTCGGCCCCGTTGAAGTTTCTATCGTGGAAAACAGCTTTTCTTGTGGCCATCACCTCCGCACGACGAGTGGGAGAGATCCAGGCCCTTTCCTGCAAGGCCCCGTACTTGACTTTCCACGACACGAGGGTAGTGCTCAGGACGCACCCCTCCTTCATGCCCAAGGTACCGTCGGACTTCCATCTCAACGAACCCTTGGTGTTACCTGTGTTCTTCCCGTCGCCTTCGTCGCCGGCTGAGAGGACTTTGCACTCGCTGGATGTAGCTAGAGCGCTGAAGTTCTACGTGGACCGCACGAAGGGTTTTCGGAAGACGTCACAACTCTTTGTGAACTTTGGACCTGTCAATCAGGGGAAGGCTCTCTCGAAGGCTTCCATCTCCAGATGGCTCTCCAGCTGTATCATGTACTGTCACCGGTTGGCAAACCGACCGCTGCCTGGCCGTCCGAGAGCCCATTCCACCAGAGCGATCGCAGCTACTACGGCGTTCCTATCTGGTGTGCCCCTGCTGGACATATGCAGGGCTGCTACGTGGAGGTCGACGCACACCTTCACGAAATTCTACTGCGTCGACCGGGATTCCAGGGAGGAGTCCAGGGTCGGCCAAGCAGTGCTGCGCAACCTGTTCGCCTGAGGTGGGCCTGGTGAGGAGGTAAGATGCTTAATGTTGAGTTGATGTGATGCTTAATGTTGAGCCTTTGCCACCTCCCGTGGTGGTGCATGTGTGTACTGCTATGTATTCTTTATTCATGAGCATGTGAATCCATGCCAGACCCCATGCTGGAGAAGGAACAAGTTACTTACCTGTAACTGTTGTTCTCCAGCATGGGTCTGGCATGGATTCACATGCGAACCCTCCCGCCTACCCCTCTGCGGCTCTTCACTTGGTCATACTGCCACTTCACGTGCTTCCAAATCTGAAGATGGCTGCCAGAGGCGGTGCTTAGGTAGAGGGCAGTCATTGGCTGTGGTCAGTATGACGCAGAGACCAGTGATTGGTTATTGCTACGAAAGACAGATCAGAAACGAAACTGATACTGGTTTTTTCTTTACCGAGGATTCCCAGCCTGACGACGGGGAATATTCATGAGCATGTGAATCCATGCCAGACCCATGCTGGAGAACAACAGTTACAGGTAAGTAACTTGTTCCATATACAGCATTTGGGTTATTCCATTTACCTGGGGAGTTTTCTCTCCTGCATATCATAAGATATTCCCAGTCATGTTATGATCAAGGGACAGGGGTCCCTGTTTCCGCAATGTTGAATCCTTTGCAGCTTCTGAACTGAACGCACCTGAATTGCAGCAATATGTCTTATTATTTGCATTACTGTCATTTGCATGGTTAGGTATGAGGCTTTATCTGCACTAATCTGCAAGGTCCAAATGAGTTTCATTCAAGTCTTGTACTGTCGCGCTCTTGGAGGTCATTCATGGTTGCTGAATTAGTACGTTTAATTCTGGGGTGCACTTTGATATGTACCCTTGATGCTCTACACTTTTCTATCAGGTGATCGTCTGGGGCGGGAGGTCCTCGACAACAATGTAGATGTTGTGTGCCAATAGCACCTCTGCAACAGCATTCTCTTATTCCTGCTGTCTCTCTAAGACTGCACAAATTGAAGGTGACAAGTCTCCATTTCACCAGGCAGGAGCAAATTAAAACAACACAATGTGACCTTAAAGGAAGCACATAATCGGATACTTAATCCCTTCTTATATTGTGTATAGAACTCAATTTATAAAGATAAAAATGAGTTGAATATCCAGGAATTATAATAGGCTACACCTTATCCATTGCCAGTTAAACAAACGCCACCATCAGGTTAGCCAACATGCATATAACAGACGAGACCCGTTATTTCCAAAGCCAAGTGTTCCTCCATTTCATACACCATCATAGGAGATCAAATAGACTGCTGTAATGTCTTGTTCCTTGGTGCACACCAACACTTTCTTCAATGTATAAATGTGCTATTAAACATCACATACAGAAATGTCACCAATACCCTCAGGGAAGAGCACATTTCAAGGGTGCCAAAGAAACTGCACTGTCACCTTGTGAAAGTTAGTCTGTTTTAAAGCACTCAAATGGTCCATGGAGTGCTGCGTTAATCACCTCCACCATCCCCCACCAATGGGTTGCAATTAGGATACTGTTCCTCCAGCCCAGTAGAGCTAGCTGATCAAAGAACTAGCATATTGTCACGATTCTATTGCCAGAGCCATGGTGAACTTCATGTAACTTTTGGAAATGAAGCACTGGAATTTCCAGACGACATGAACCACCTGATCATTTTTAGGAAATTGATTCCTCTTCTTAACCACCTTTGTGTCTGCCTTTTGTATCTCAGCACTTAGTTTGCCATAAAACTATTAGCACTTCATAATACATATTTCCCATCTATGATCCTTCCAGACAAATATATTGACATGTTTTTCACACATGCCCCCAGATATATATTCTTTTCAACCACCTTTTTCTCGCAGGCTTAAAGCCCCCTGGTGGTCATCCTGAATCCTCATAGTCCATAGCCCGGGCTGGCACTACCCCACTCTTGTATGATATCAATAGGTCTATGCATACATTCATGCTCTCAGGCATATTCTCTTGTTTCCTCTTCACAAAAACCTTATAAAGTAAGATGCTGCCCTTTGTTCTCTGGTACACAGGGAACGGTTTGCTGGGGAAAAGGTTCATCAACTTGCCGGTAAGGGCAAGACCAAACAACTAATGATATTTGTATGGACCGTGGTCCTGTTCTCTTGGACACAGGGTAAGAAGCTGGTCTGATACGGGGTGAAAGTGAGGACAACCAGCACAAATATGTAAGAGTGCGAGAGGGGAATTCAATCTCGTATTCTTAAATCTAGGCAGCTGGTAATCAAAACTGCAAAGATTGAGGCATTGGAATAGTCATGTAACTTTATTTTAACACTAATGACTAAAGAGTTCCTTGCAAAAGGGTGGTTGTCCAAAGGGTGATTGCCATAGTACCCAATAATCACTAAAAAATGCACTGTCCCACTTATTGTGGGATGGGAAAACCAATACTTTTTGGGTTTTCTCTCAATTTCATGCAGTAACCCCTATTGGTCTTGGGGGTATCATAAAATGTTGTGGTGGATGTGTGTATGAACAGGACCGGGCTCGTGACGGGGCGGGCTAGGGGAGGAGGGACGAAACTGCGTTTGGGCCCACAGGGGGGGGGGGGCTGCGAGGGAGGTGCCTAGATCATGAGTAGTGAGTGCGGGGGGTGAACAATGGAAGGGTGCATAAGCGGTTCAAACCTGCGGCAAGGGAAGGAAGGAAAAAGTAGAGGTGATGCCAGGGAATAAACATTAAACAATAATAAAGGAACTGTAAAAAAACTGGTGTATAGGATCCCCGAATGAACCAGATGGATAGATCAAAGCAAGGGCCGATGAAGTAAAGTAAACAAGGGTAAAACAAATGAATGAGGGAGATGAGTAGAAAAAGGAGACATAGGTGAATGGACCAGAATAACATGTAGCAAAGAAGGAGGGAAGACAAATTGCATCAAACATTGCATATGTTATCCCATTAACCACACAGATACATCTACCAGTGGGTAGTGATTCGTGGAAAATCGTGGTTCAATGTTGTAGCACCGCGAGTTCTTGCCACTGCATTGCTTCATTCAACCCTTGTTTGCAGGTGTTCAAACGGAAAATCCACTTCTGTTCTTGAGTAAAGAGTATGGCATGGTAGTTACCTTCTCGCTTCGGGTGTTTTATTTTTTCCAAAATTGTCCATTGAAAAGACTCTGCTGTGTGTCCTTCCGCCAGAAAATGCGGAACCATAGGTGCTGTGAGTTTCTTAGTGCGGATGCAAGATCTGTGTTCAATCATCCGTTTCTTCACTTCTCGGGCAGTCATCCCAATATAGCGCAGGTGGCACGGACAGGTAATCATATAAATTACTCCTTCTCTGCAATTATGTTTCTTGTGTCTCCCCTCCCAGGATCTACTTGCAGCCTGTCATCGCTGCCCTACTAAGAGGACAGACACTATTCAATAGCACATGAAGATTGATCTTGTCCTGAAGAAGATGGTCGGTAATCAGTCATGAACCATCGAAACCAGTCAACCTTACCTGTTGTGGCTCCACCACAACATTTTATGATACCCCCAAGACCAATAGGGGTTACTGCATGAAATTGAGAGAAAACCCAAAAAGTATTGGTTTTCCCATCCCACAATAAGTGGGACAGTGCATTTTTTAGTGATTATTCGGTACTATGTCCATCACCATTTGGACAACCACCCTTTTGCAAGGAACTCTTTAGTCATTAGTGTTAAAATAAAGTTACATGACTATTCCAATGCCTCAATCTTTGCAGTTTTGATTGCCAGCTGCCTAGATTTAAGAATACGAGATTGAATTCCCCTCTCGCACTCTTACATATTTGTGCTGGTTGTCCTCACTTTCACCCCGTATCAGACCAGCTTCTTACCCTGTGTCCAAGAGAACAGGACCACGGTCCATACAAATATCATTAGTTGTTTGGTCTTGCCCTTACCGGCAAGTTGATGAACCTTTTCCCCAGCAAACCGTTCCCTGTGTACCAGTAATTCCCTACGGTTTGGGAAGGCAGTTGCCATTCTGGCTCTCTGAGCCATAATTTACCCTGTTGTTTCTTTCTGCCCTTTGTTCTCTGGCACTGTCCTGAGTTGGTTTACCTCCTACCTGTCGGGCAGACATCAGGCCGTCCTGATGAACACGTTGTGTTCTAACTACTCTGAGTTTTCCGCTGAGTCCCCCAAGACTCCATCCCATCAGCACTCCTTTTTAATCTTTACATGGAGCCTGTGGGTTACACTCCTCACAGTCCCTGATATAGCCATCCACCAATATGCGGACGATGCTCAGATGTACATGAGAATAAAAAGCACACAGGACATGTCGTCTCCGCGATTGCCATGCCATCATCCAGTCCTGGATGTCGACTGCCTACCTCAAACTTAACCCAGCCAAGACCGAATTTGTCGCCATTGGTCCCCCCGCTTAACAACTTGTCCAACAATGGCTCAATGATATGCGCTTAGCAGGATTTAATATGCAGCACTCAGCTGCAGCAAAATCCTTAGGCTTCACTGCTGCTAGCAGCCTGTCCTTTAGGAGCACATAGCCAAGAAGGCCCAAACTGCCTGGCTCCAAATCTACACCCTTCGCAAAATCAAACCCTTCATCCCAGCGCAGGACTTCCAGACTGTAGCGCAGGTCTTTGAGGACTCACACATAAATGGGGAAAATGGCATCTTGACAATGCTTACAGCGGCTCACTTGGCTCCCCTAAACGCAGTCCACCACACTGCAGCACGTCTTATTATGGGTGTGCAGAAATGCAGAGATTTGACTGGATCATTCCTGTCCTACGCAAACTACATTGGCTTCCTCTCCAAGCTAGTAGTCTGTTTAAGACTGAATGTATCATCTACAAACAAGAGTACCACACCAGCGTACCTCGTTGCGCTGCAAATCGACCAACCTGCTCGATTAAATTCAAGATTTGACTGCAAACGGGGGACACGCAAACAATCCTTCTCTTATCACACACCCATCCTCTGGCGCTCGATAACAGTATCGACTTACAATGCCCCCACAATCCTCCAATTTCACAAATCTCTCAAAACGTGGCTTTTTCAACTGAACTCGACCATGGACTAATCCCATTGAATGCACAGAACGCAACTTACTGTACTGCGCTAGTATTGGAAATACCAGCCCACACGCTGGCTGCCCCAACCTTGTATGATATGATATGATAGTTTATTTATATAGCGCCTATACACAATGGGCCTCATTACGAGTCCGGCGGTAACCTGCCGGTTTTTCCGGCTCGGTTACCGCTGGACTCATCTTACCATTCTGCCTCTGTGATTCCCTGAATTGCCGGGGCATTACAACCCCGGTGACCCGGGAATTCCGGAGGCGGAATTTGGTAAATCCCCATTCCCATTGAGTCCCACAGGACTCAATGGGAATGGGGCCCATGGAAACACCGGCACCGTCTTGTGATGGTGCCGGTGTTTCCACGTCCGCCTGCAGGCGGGCGGTGTTAAACCTGCCAGGTCAGACCTGGCGGGAATGACACCTCCGCCTGCAGGACTCGTGATCACCCGGTATGGAAACAGTGGCGGCGGGTTTACCGCCACCGTTATTTCCATACCGGGTGACATGTAATGAGGCCCAATGTGTTTCAAAACGCTTCAAGGCAAGGTAGGGAACAAGGGAAAATACAATGACATGCTTACAGGCCATGAACAGCAAGTATGTGAAATTAACTATCGTATTCCCCCTGTCGACATTTCAGATAGTGCAAGAGCTAAGACATAGATAAGGATTTCAGATAGTGCAAGAGCTAAGACATAGATAAGGAAGGGAGGGGGAGAGTGGGAAGGAAATGGAAACAAACAGTCAACTACCGTACTAGGCCTGATGACATTTCTGGTAGAGCCGGAGAAAAACAAAAGGTGAGGGAGAGGGGTGCAGAAAGGGAGGGGAGGAACAAAACAAGCGACTATCGTACTAGGCCAGATGACATTTCAGATAGTGCTGGGGGTGGTGAGGGAATGCTAGGGGAAGGGGTGAGGGAAAGGAGACAGACGAGGATGCTATCATATTAGGTCTAGGGACAATTCTGATAGATAAGTGCATAGAAGAAAGTAAGGGGGGAGAGGAGGGGATAGGAAAAGGGATAAAATGGAGAGGAGGAGAGAACAGAGAGTAAGCAGTCAAAAAGAGTGGAGAAGCAAGAGGGGAGAGTGAATACAATTGCAGAGTCAGTAGTAACACATAATGTTGCAAGCCAGGATACAAGATGAAGATGGGAACAGCATGATTCATGGCCGCCATGAATACAAGATGCAAAGGAAGTCCAGCATGAGAGTTGAGAAAGGGTGACGCACTGTGAATCAATGAAGTCCATAAAAGTCAAATCCAGCATTGGTCACAAGACGGTGATGGTGAAACCAGAATGTATCGGGACAGACTGCTCCAGAAGTAGGCTTGAGAGGGAGAGGGGGAGCAGGATATAATCATATATCATATCATTGTACAGCACTGCACTGCTCTCAAGCTAGGTCTGTGCTTCAAAAAATAAAATAAAAAAGGTGTTCCATTTGCTTTTCGCTAGACATTACTTTTCTATTATAATAGGCAGTCCTACAGGAGATGCAATAATCTCTGAACTGTAACAGTAGTCCTCAACCGTGGGTATATTCTGCACCAGCTGTTCGCCCATGCCCATTATTTCAGAACTACCTGGCAGGTTCTCAGATTTGACTTCCGAAACCTAAACTGATACACATTTCTTGAGAAGAGATTTTTTCGAATCCTATGATGTAATTAAGGCCCAAAGAAAATGAAACCTGATTATATGAATACATTAAAAAAAGCTAAAAATGATTCCCCGAGTCCATTCCAGGCTAAAGGAAACAATCCCTATTGACTTTGTAGGCTAAATCACAATGGAGAACAATTTTACAGATGCATTTTCCATCTTCTGAAAGCTGCAAATCTTACAAGTTTGTATTTTTAGTCCAAGGACTTATTGAATTGGTGTATTTAAAGTATGCTTTTGAGAAAACATAAATATAAAACCTAATATTGCTTTTCATCCTTCTACAGCTGATGGAAATCTGATGAAGAAGCAATTGGAACAGGAGCATGCTGGGATATGGTCTGTGAAAGATGAGCCTCATATAATCTCTGCAAATCCCACTGTTGAATCGGGGCAGCTCCCTGAGATGGGGCAACACCGTGAGATCCAACCTTTCCATTCCGAGCAGGCTCAGGTAATCAAACATGGGAATAATCTTGGCCACAAGGAAAGATTCAATAGGCAATCTTGTCTTAAAGTACCACTGAGAGCAACGGTAACCGAGGGGCTGCATAAAACAACTGATTGCCAAAGAGTTTTGAGTGACAAAGTACAGCTTGTAAATCCTGATGCCCAGATAGCTAGTGAAATGCACACGTCCAAGCATTTTGAAAGAACAGACAAATGTTTCTCTAACACAAAAGATGAAAGACTGGTTAGCAATCTACCAGTGGTGCTGCCACAAAGAGCACTGGCAGTAGGCCAACAAACAAGGCCTTACGGGGAAAGAAGTGTCATCACTGCGCAAACTCAGAAACGCCCGCGAAGGCTTTACTCAGGCGGTGGCCCGTTTAAATGCAGCGGTTGCGAAAAAAGCTTCCGGTGGAGGTCACACTTTATTGCCCATGAGCGAATTCACACGGGAGAAAAGCCTTTTACCTGCAGTGAATGTGGAAAACGTTTCCGTTGGAGCTCACAGTGGATTGATCATGAGAGGTCTCACACAGGAGAGAGAACACATATGTGCACAGAATGTGGGGAATGTTTCCACCATGGTTATGCTCTTCAAAAACACCAGAGGATTCATTCACAGGGGAACAAGTCTGAATGTCACGAAGTGGCACACAATTCGATCTCCTCTCATTCTGTTGAAGACCCTGGGACCCTTACCAGAGAGAAACCATATGCATGCACTGATTGCGGGAAAAGGTTCAAGCTTCGTGACTCCTTGGTAATACATCAGCGGAAGGTTCACACAGGAGAGCGACCATACATCTGTACAAAATGTCAGAAGAGCTTCATTCGAAGATATCAGCTAAGGGCACATTACAAAATGCATAGAGGGGAGCGTCCATATCCTTGCACCCAGTGCTGGAAATACTTTAGAAGCAGATCACAGCTTATTTGGCACCTGAGGACCCACTCAGAGGTAAGTCAAACTTGTCAACAGATTGCATTACCTTCATGGACCATAACTCATTGTGTCAATTACGAAGCATGTATAGGGTTCCATCTGGGTCCCAGCGTTGGTTTGAATTGTATTGTACAACCTCCGGGAAGCTGAATATTTCAATACATTGCCAAATGTTTTTGTCATGTTATGTGTTTCTACACCCGGACCCACATATGGAAGCTATGTTTAAATAGCGCTGCCCTATAAGACAATGACAGTTCTTTCATTATGGACCCGAAACTGTAAGCTCCTCAACTAATTTGAATATGCATAGTGCATTACTATGAGTCTCTGTTCTGGAGGTGAAATTCCAGTAATGCTTCTAGGAGGCGCTGTTGTGTGTGGTTGGTTGCCCTATTCTACTGTCACATTACAGGTAGGTGTTTTCTTCTTTGCATTTGTTTAAAGCCCACCATAATATTGGTGATGTTTGGTAAACCTACTCTAGAGCACCATTCACAAGGATTCCATTCCTAAGTCAGACTGATCAACCCCTATAAGGCTTAAGTGTATGTAGTTAGTTGATGCATCCTTAAGAGCTTTGATCCAGCGGTATCAGGTAATATTATCCCCACCAAAAATATCGCCGTACATATGATCATCGGGAACGGCCATAGGCGATATTTTTGGTGGGGATAATTTATGGGGTAAATGGATGGAGGGGTTGCGGGGGTGTCCCCCCTCCCTTTTAAAATTTATGGGGGTTGCGGGGGTGTCCCCCGCAGGTTCCATGGGGTAATATCACCACAAAAATATGGCAACATTTTTGTATGGCGATATTTATGCGGGGATATTATCACATGGAACCGATCCAGCTATGTATAAAATAGCACATCCCTATGAGACAATTGCCATTTTCTCATTATGGAGAAAAACATGCAAACTGGTCAGCTAATTTGCATACCCATAGTGCATTGCTTTGTGGCTCTGATCTGGAGACGAACTTCCAGTGTTGACTACTAGGTCTCGCTGTGGTGTTGGCTTGTGAGCTGAAATTACCTATTCTACTCTCACATTACCAATAGAGCTCAATGGTATATCCCTCTAGGGCCAGTGTTGAATCATCAAAAGTGTTGTTAGGGTGTTCAAAATCTGCTCTTAAAGTAGAAGCTTCTCTGCATAGGCTGTTAAATGGATCACCAGCTTTTTTAAATAACTTCAGACTGCCCTTAATGTCTGATAGACGATTGCCTATGTAAACTCTGCTATGCAGGTGTACTCAGCCTCTCAGTCTGCTGGTTCTTACTTTTCATTTGTCCTCTGACATACTTTGTACTCTCATGTCCTTCTTTCTCCTTTTCAGAGCTTGGTATGGCACAACCATATTTCAGTGGATTTTTGTTTTTATTTCAAACATAAGACATGTACATCTTGTTACCGAGAATTACTTCAAGTTCAACAATAATTTTTATCAACAGACTCACGGGACGGCCATGGGCTCTGCTGTGGCACCAACCATGGCCAATCTGTATGTTGATTTTGTGGAACAGCAAAGCATCTATAGTGAGGTGAACATCTTCGACAACATCAGACATTGTGGAAGAGGTATATCGATGATGTGTTGATGATCTGGCACGGAGATGAAGAACAGTTACTAGCTTTTTTTGCCTGTCTTAACGGTATTAATCCATTTTTACAGTTTACCATTCATTATGACAGGCATCATATAGATTTTTGGACCTTACCATTATAGTAAATACTAATAACAACAGTTTGAAAGTGAAACCTTTCCACAAGACCACACACCTTAATTCTCTTTTACGATATGACTGCTTCCATCCAAAAACACTTCGAGACAACTTGCCCTTTGGGCAGTTTTTGAGATTGAAGTGAAATAGCACTGATCCTACTGTGTTTAAAGAGGAAGCTATGGTTCTCAGTCAAAATTTAATTCAAAGAGGCTATCCTCGTGATATTGTTAAGCGGTCACTAAAAAGGTCCTCGAACAATCATTGTGAAGCACTACTGGAATACAAAAAAAGATCTGTAGCCGACCCGGATGGGGTAGTGTTTGTAAGTACCTATAACCCTTTATCACACAAGTGAGAATTATTAGGAAGAACTGGCACTTTTTGTCTAAGGGAAGCAGTCCCATTCCAACTCTTATATGTGCTTTTAAACGTGGACGCAACTTGAAAGAACTCCTAACTAGGAATGACGTGAGTGAACAGGCTACTTCACAACTTACGATCACTGAGCAATGGGGCTTGGATCGACCCATTGACCATGCTCCGTGTGGTATGTGCAAATGTTGCGCGTCCACTACACGTAGCACATGTGTGGACATTGGTTTACCTAAGCCGTGGCAACAAAAGATGTTCACCAATTGCAACACGAGTGGCGTTATATACGCAATCTGGTGCCCTTGCCCCAAGTTGTATATTGGACACACTGAACGAAAAGTAAAGATAAGAATAGGTGAACATAAAATTTGCATTAGAAACCACAACTTAACAGCCCCAATGGTAGGGCATTTTGAAGCATGTAAACACAATTGCGAAGAGTTGAGGTGGTCAGTTTAAAGAAAGTACGCACATTTAATGGCTGTGATCCGGGGAAAAGCATGTTGTTGAGAGAAGAAATGAGGCTAATATTCTTAACCAAGAGTCACCTGATTGGCTTGAATGATCAGTTAGATCTCGCCATATGATGAGATTTATTAAAGGTATATCGAAAATGACCTTTGTAATTACCTATGATCAGTACGTTTTATGTGTAATGATTGGCATATGCCCTTGAGTGTAGATGCTGCATTATGCCAGTCGTGTTGATCCATATAGATGTATTTGAATATACACGACTTTTGTTTTCCTCACAACATTGCGAATTTTACACATGTTTATCTGGCCGTGCAGTGTGGTATTTGTATTAAGTTTTTTGATTGCACTTTGCAATATGGCTGCCCCACTTTGATGTGATAATCTGGTCGTACGTCTGTATGACGTTTGTTTTGGACTATTTATAGACACCAACTACGGGTTATTTTTTTGTCCCTTTGTTGTTTTTCCGGATGTGCGCACGTGAATCCAGCCGCGCATGAGGGTCCCGTGACTCCTGGTGAGTAAATGACTTCCGGGGTCTCCGAACGCAACAGATAATATCTAATTCGTGGCTCAGAGGGCATTTTTTTTTGCTAGTGTCAGCGTTGCCACGTTGCGGTATATGATTAACCTTTGCATAATCCGGTGTTTTAAAACATTGCTAAAGTGTACTGTGTACATTAGGGCTGCATGTAACACCAGATGTGTTATATGAGAGTGTTAGGTTACGAGGGCTCGTTAGTCTCAGGCATTTGTTGCAAGTTAATGGTTTCATGGAGTGCATGTTTGAAGCCTCTGTGATTTCTTAACGGCTTCTTTGGCAAGCGCACTCATGTCAGTTTACCTTCATGTATGGCAGCTAATTACTAACGCTGGCTGAGACGGTGAATTCATTTTAAGAATTTCCGACGTGCGCAACACTCAACATGTTGCATGGGAGTGAATATGTACACAGTGCTGTCACTGTAAATAAGTGAGTACGAAGGATATAAGTCCTGTTTCTCCATGTCCTTTTGTGGCAGATATGAAGTTGTGGTTAGGAATACTGATGGGCATTTTGGTGTCTCACTGTGTACATTTACATCCTGCACTTTTTCTCTTGTCTTGTTTCCAGGCAGCATTTTGCACATAATTAGTGACAGCCGTTGGTTACACCCAGCATTGGTATGAACATTCTTTCAGCTGGGCATCTACTACACTAATATCAAGGGTTTAAGTGACTTTTTGAAATATTGTTCATGTTGTAGTGTCACAGTCTTCTAGTTACATTGTCAACACTTCTTTATTTAGTGATGAGTTTTCAACCAGTCTCCTTATGGTATGTTCATTCCCACTGTTAGGGATACTTCTGTGATATGTGCACACAGTGCTTTGAGCGAGAACTTAATTCTAATAGTTCAGTGCTCATACGGTTAATAGAAACTAGTGAATAACCGCACACAGGTGCAGAGGGTTGTTTATTAAGGCCACATCCCTTAGCTCTAGACCCAGTTATATGGTCTATTGGATGCTGATTGAACTCTGTATAATCAATATGAGTTCAGTAATTTTAATTTTTGTTTTTCTGTTTAGATGTAAGGACAAGGCAATAGAACCATTTTGTTACAACAATCCAGTTTCACTCATTTCCGAAGATTCCAGATATTTCTACCTCTGAAGGATTTCCATTAATTAATTTAATATCAAAGATGGAAAGAAACATGTCGGGTTTTTGAGTGTAGTCATGAAGAGTGACCAGTTTTTAGCAGCTGTGGCTAGGTTTTTCAGTCACGGACAATGCTAACATTTAACAGTATAAATAATTTTACTGGTTATGTTATGTTTAACGAATGTACGTTATCCATTAGCTGGTTATATATTTTTTGCAGTGATTGATTAGGTTTATTTTTGTACATTTTATGATCTGGGTTGAATTCTGTTTGATGTTCACCTGTTTGTGAGTGAGTTGAGTATGATGAATTTGATTGAGTGTTTGACTGGAGTTGGTGGTCATGTGAGTGTTTTCTGAGTTTGTTGTATAATTCATTAGGAACAACCACATTTATTGAGTTGTGTTTTTGATTTATTGTAATTAACTATTTCATTTATATGTTTTTGTAAAGTAATATACCTTTTTGAAAATCTTTTATAATCCATATGGGAATTTTTATGATATAATAGAATACTTATATTGATATGTGTAATGAATTGAATTCTTTCACCTCCAAATGTAATAGAATTGGGATTTTGATGTGGTATCTTCCTTTGCTGTATCCTTCATCTAATAGAAGGTTCTCATCCTGGTCCCGTAGTTTATGTAAGATATCGGTACTTCCCAGGTACGGCCAGGACTGCGCTTGAACCTGGGGTCCCTCTCTTTTTTGCCTCATGCACATCTTGTGCCATCTCCCACATTGTGCATATTCAGCATTTCCCACCTCAGATGCTTACTTTCCAATAGACTGCTGTAGACATACTTGTTGTTTGGTTTCCTAAGTACCTTTGTTGTGCCCTTTATTTTGTATCTTTTCTTATTTTGTTTTCTCAGAAAAGGTCTCAGGACCCATAAAGTGAACTTACACATGTTTCCTATAATTGAGTTTTGCTTACTTCGATTCTGCTGTCTGGTAAATAAAACACCAGGATCAGTTCAGGGCAAGGCAGCTCTTCAGAGATATTTTATCTCACAACCCTTCAAGAGAAAAAAACAACAGAGACAGAGTGACTCATGTACAGCCAAGTATGAGTTCTCCAGCCTTCTCCACCCGCTACCCTCAACCCACCAGACCAATAGCACCTATTTGTCAGCACATTCCTGGTTAGTCATTGACATGTCTGCATCAAAATAGCTCAATTCTCAATCATGGAGTTGCTTTTTCACAAGCAGCATTGAGGAAGAAACACCATGTTGGAAACAATGAACTTTGTCAGAGAGAGCTGGTAGGTAAAAAGGGTGCAGTACCAGGCACATTATCATGTCCTTATTTTTAAGAAAGGGGAGTTTTCAAAGTAGATATAGCGAAATTTATTTTTGTAATTATTACAGCGTAACACACTGAAACGCTAAGTGATTTTAATAATTTCTTCACAAAGTTTTTAAGGTGTATTTGATATTACTGTTTTACAGAATTAATCAACAGACCCTCCATGGTTGCACTAGAACACCTTCCATACAGTCGTAGTCAAATCTAGTTCAAACAAAAAAAGATAATGCATACATCAACATATAGTAAACCTGTAAACCCAATATATACAGGTAATATTTGAGAAATATCACTTTGCATAGAGAAGGATATATATGTAAATAGATATTTTGCCACAATGGCCAAAACACGTTTTTATGGTTCTTGTATTAACAGTGAATGGTTATACGGGCAAGTTTCAATATATGAGCCCTTTCTTTGTCACCAGTCTTCCTCAGGGTAAACTGTGAATGACTGTACCATCTATCGGGGTATGGTATACCTGGAGTGAATTAGATTAAAAACAGTCACTGATTAGTGGATGCAGTTCACTTTAAACACACTTTAATGGATAGTTGAAAGCAAAGGACAGTAGAGCAGCAGGTAGCTAAAACAACACCATCGTTGGCAAATACGCTTGTGGCACAATCCTATTATTGAAGTGTGTAAGAAAGAGAGTCTTGTAGCCACAAGTCTGGGACTATGGTTGCAGAGCTATCCTATTATGCAAGTGATTGACTTGTGCAATAGGTATAGGATAGATAGTTGCATGCCAAATGCAAAGGCTACCTTACTAGGTCAAATAATATTAAGGCAGGTCTTACGTAGTGCTGTGAAAATTCACTGAAACCCTGATATGTTCAAAATGTCCGTTAGCATGATGACTGAAAGAGCGCATACCAATGTGATGTTGTTTTTGTATTTAAAAACCCGTATAAGAGCATTTATCTGCTGAATTATTATGTAATTACGAGTCCCCTGAATTTGTCTTGAATAGGGGATCCTGAGTTGAGGGTTTTGCTGACACAGAGTGCTGCATGTTGGTTGAGTTAGCAAAACCTCTACAAACTTAAAAGGTGGCCAGAAAAGCAGACATAAATAGAACATTCTGAAGTTTAGCTGCAAAGAATGTTGGCTTGAAAAAGTTCTGGTTTGGACAGGATAAATAAGGTTACCGAGTATTTACTATGAGCTGAATGAAACTGCTACATAATAGCTTGGAGTCCACGTGGAGAATGGGTAAACCTGCGTACAGCATTGCCAGCCATTTTGGATAACATATGTATTAGTCTATTGGAGGCTAGAGCATTGGTTTGGGATTGGTGCGCCTCCAGTAATCTCTGCCTTAATGCCAGTAAGACAGAGATCTTTCTCATTGAGACCCCTGTCCCTGCTTTTCCTATCTCGCTCTGGCCGCCCGCCTTGGGCCCTCTTCCTTCGCCTTCCTGCAAGGAAAAATACCCTGGTGTCATCTTCGACTCCACTCTCTCTTTCTCTCCTCACATCTTGGACATCACCAAGAAGTCCCATTTCCAGCTGCACCTCCTCAAAGGGACTCTTCCCTTTCTGACTTTCCCCCGGAAGCTCACTGTCTCCAGAGCCCTGGTTCTCTCTAGGCTGGACTGCGACAACAGCCTCTTTCTCAATCTGTCTTCCTCTACTCTCTGCCCTCTGCAACTAATCCAGAACAGGACTGCAAGACTTATCCTTGGCCTCAAGCCCAGGGACTTATCTCTCCAGCCCCAAAATCTCTCCACTGGCTCCCGGTGGCTGCAGTGATCAAGTTCAAGACCATTTGCATTGTCCACAAGGCGTTCTGGGGTCGGGGCCCGCACTGCATTCAACGCTTTCTTCCAAAATACCTTCCTTCTCGAGCCCTTCGCTCAGCTACCTCCAACTCTCTAAGGGTTGGACGCTTCTCGAGTGAGAGAGTGGGGGTAGATATCTCTCCTCTGCAGGTACCTCCCTCTGGAATGGCCTTCCTGCCCCTCTCAAACTTGAACGGGACCACCTGAAGTTCCAGAAGCAACTCAAAACCTTCCTCTTCGCCTCTGCTTTCTCTCTCTCCCTCCCCTGCTGACCTACCTGGCTGCTGTACCGACTGATTGCTTGGTACTTAGTGTCGCTGGGTACCAGGCTCTTTCTTGATCAGTCACCCTTGCAATGCCTCCGGGCCTACCACGCACTTAGGGGCTGTAACTGTAACCATTTAGTCCCTTGTTCTCCTTACACTACACAGAGCCGCTCTGCCCTGGCTACACTTACTCAGAGCATTGCTGCCCTGTTTTCCCCTCCCCTCTCCATTGCACTTTGCCCCCTCCCTTTCTGCTTGCACTTCTCGTTCTTGCACTTGCACGATCTGCATGACACAAGGCCTAGTAAGATTGTTTGTCTTGTCCTCCCTCTGTCTTCCCTCCCTTGTTTTGTCACGCCTAGGAACACTTGTGTACAGGCATGTTATAAATGACATATCATATCAAAAGTATGGCTGGGCAGCTATCTTACATTTTAAATGTCTGTTCTCATTGCAAGGTCACTTGGGGTTATGTGAAAGCTCTATCTAGCTGATCGGCCAAAGTAGGGAAGCATGAAGATGGTGTCACGTGACATCATTTAGAATAGGAGGGTCTGATATAGGTAACAACGCACAATTAATTGATCATTTCACAACCTAAATGTCATATTGCGAATGGAGTGTGCCCTCCCACGTTTTCCTCATCTTAGATATATCCTTACCTTCAGCTTTGCTGCTTCGGAAAATGCTTTCTCTCCACTAGAGGGCGCTCTGCTCAAGTCTGCAGCATCGATGTCCCTCGGCGGTATCCAGCGAGCAGCGACGTTATCCGCATTATAAATGGCTCGAGCCGTGCCCGTTGGCCTCAGTTCCTTTTTTTCCGATAGCTTTTGCTTTGTACCAAGAAACGGCGCGTCAGTTCTCATTAATAATGTCTTCTTCATCAAACCCTTTTACGCCTAAAACTGGCTTCAAGAAATGTTAGAAATGCGATAAGAAGATGTCGATGACAGATCCCCATCGAAATTGCCTCTGGTGCCTCGGTCCCGACCTTTGGATAGACGAGTGCGGTTCCTGTCATGCCATGACCAATAAAGCGATAAAGGAACGTAGAGGTAAACTAGCGGTGAGGGAGAAGTTCTCAGTCTTCTTCAAGAGGAAAGAAAGGCTCAGCTGAGTCTAGTGAAAAACGTCATAAATCGAAGAAATCAAGGTCGAGGAGTAGATCTAGGAAGTCGTCTTCAAAAAAGTCGAAGAAAAGGCGACAATGGTCTCCCTCTTCTTCTTCTTCAAGGTCTTCAGAGGAGGTTAGCACCTGCCTTCCCAAACATGATTCCACGAAGAAGTGGGAGGCCTTCAGAGCCTCAATGTTAAAAATTTTGAGAATGCGGCCCAGAACCCCCTCAAAGAAGTCTATTGAAAGCCATGCCCATGCTAAAAGTGACAGGGGAAGAAAAATCATCGAGGGCGTCGTCAAGGGGATCTTCCCCGAAGCCTCACAAGAAACGCCTGCCAGTGCAAAAACGGCAGGCAAAACTCGATAAAATGGTGTTGGATACTCATCCGCCATTAAAATCATAATCGAAGGCTTCCTCGAAGCCTTTCTCGAAGACATCTGAGTCCAAGGTGTCGGCAGGCCACTCAAAGACTCTTAAGTCAAGTACTTCTTCAACGGTGTCGCGGGTTCCTTCGACGGCGTCAATAACTACTTCGACAATATCAAAGGCTCCTTCGACTGTATCAAAGCCTTTACTGTTAATGTCAACGCCATCAACGCCATTATCGACGTCTTTGTTTGTTCCTATTACTACAGTGGGCCCTCAGGACTCAATGGTCCCAATTTTCAGGAGAGATGTCAGATCTTTTGCAAGTCCCGACCAGAGTGGCACAAGATCTGCGATGGTGGGCTTGCAACTAACAAATCCTCAAGGGAGAATCTTTTTGGCAACCATGGCCGGAAATAACAGTAGTGACGGACTCCTCACTAATGAGGTGGGGAGCCCACAACCACTAACTGACAATCAGCAGTCGTTGGTCTCCCATCGGAATCCAAACTACACATCAACCTGTTGGAGCTGAGGATAATCAGACTAGCGGTGAAGGCCTTTCTGCCCTCTGTACGGGGAAAGAACGTCCTGATGATGACCGACAACACAGTGGCCATGTACTATCTCAACAATAGAGGAGGAGTAGGGTCACTACCACTGTGCAGAGAGGTAATGCAGCTCTGGTTCTGGGCAATTCAAGAAGGAATCTCTCTAACAGCAATTCACCTAGCCGGAGAGCAGAACACGGCGGCGGGCGCTGTGAGCAGGCAGAGCACAGTAGCCCACAAATGGGAACTAGCTTAGGAAGTCCTTCAATAGATCTTCGCCCTTTGGGGAACCTCGCAAGTGGATCTGTTTGCAACCGGTGCCACCCGCAACTGCGAACTGTACTGCTCGCAGGAGACGCGTTTGTGGTGGACTGGGAATTTCCACTCCTGTACGCGTTTCCTCCAGTCCCCGTGATTCCTCAATTAATCAGGAGGTTAAGAAAGTTAGAGAAATCCTTGATCCTAATTGCCCCAGATTGGGCCAGGAGAACATGGTACTCGGACCTTCTGGACATGTCCATCTGCCCTCCAATACGTCTTCCACAAAGAGAGGATGACCTCTCACGAGAGGAGGGTTGGGTTTTCCATCCAGAGGTCAAGACACTCAGCCTTCATACATGGTTTCTGAGAGGCTGAGATACAAGGATTGGGACCTTCCGGATGATGTAATGGATATTTTGCTTTTGGCCAGAAGGCCAGCAACTAAATCTCTGTACCAGTGTCGTTGAATCAAATTCAGTAACTAGTGCAGAGATGAGAATGTGGACCCTTTTCAATGTAAGATTCCTACAATATTGTCTTTTCTTTTACATTTGGCCCATTTGGGGCTTCAAATTGGCACCATAAAGGGTTATTTGGCAGCGCTATCTATTTTTAAGCGCTCCTCAGAAGAGGAATCTTATTTCAAGATACCCTTAATTGTACCGTTCTTTAAAGGGCTTACTAATGTGTTTCCTCCTATACCCTTTCAAGTACCTGTGTGGGATCTAAATTTAGTGTTAACATTTCTCACTTGTATTCCATTTGAGCCATTACATTCTTGCCAGTTAAGGCTCCTAACTCTAAAAACTATACTACTAGTGGCAATTACTTCAGCCCGCAGGGTGAGTGAGTTGCAGGCGCTTTCTAGCAAACCTCCTCACATCATCTTTCACAAAGATAAAGTTATTCTAAAGGTTTAACCCTGTTTTCTACCGAAAATTGTCTCAGATTTTCACCTGTCCCAAAGGATAACATTAACTGCATTTTATCCTCCTCCTCACGCAAGTAAGGAGGAAGAGAGATTACACAGATTAGACCCTAAGAGAGCTCTTAGTTTCTATATATCGAGACTGGCTAAATTTCGTCAGTGTGACCAGCTTTTTGTGGGATATACCGGCTGTAAATTAGGGCTGGCAGTGACAAAGCAAACATTCTCCAGATGGATAATTTTAGCTATAACTGAATGTTATAGATTGGCTGGGAAAGATCCTCCAGATGGGCTGAGAGCTCATTCAACCAGGGGCATGGCAACTTCAACAGCTCTTCAGCGAGGTGTCCCGATACAAGATATTTGTGCAGCAGCCACCTGATCATCCATGCACACATTTGTAAAACACTACTCCCTTGACTCAACTTCTTCACAGGGAGGTCTCTTTGCAAAATCAGTACTTCATTCTGTACATGATGAATATTCATGGTACTCCCTCCTATTAAAACTGCTTTGGGAGCTTATCTAAAATGAGGAATATGTGGGAGGACACAATCCATTCGAAGAACAAGTTACTTACCAACTGTAACGTTCTTTCGATTGGATGTTCCTCGCACGTATTCCTCATCGACCGTCCCAGCCTACCCCACAGTACAGTTTATGTGTTTTACACTCAAAGTTCTTTTTTGGTCAAAGGGACACGCCTTATCTACTAATTATTGACTACAATATACGAAAAAACAGAACTGAGGCCAACGGACGCGGCTCGAGCCATTTATACTGTGGATGACATTGACGCTCGACGGATACCGCCGAGCAGAGCGCCCTCCTAAGCATCAAAGCTGAAGTTAAGGATATATCTAAGATGAGGAATATGTGGGAAGAACATCCAATCGAAAGAACGTTACAGTTGGTAAGTAACTTGTTCTTCTAACCCATAGAATCTAAGGAAAACCATTATTCCCCATGGTAGATCATTTATTGACTAAGGTAGGCTGTTGAAGCTGCATTATGAGGGATACAGACATTTTGTATATATCAGTTGTTTAAAACAAGACATTTGACCCACTTATTCAGGCAATGATAATGGTTTTAAGAAGGAGAATCCAACGTTGTTCCATCCTGTTTAGTAGTCATTTCAAATTGCAATGGTTTGCGACGTTCTTGATTATCAGTTAAGAGGCAAGTTGAGCATTTACCACATAGGTAATGACCTACCAATGATGAGAGCCCTCCAGTACCTTATTGGGAGGGGAGTTTTCCTAAAGTCCTACTGACAGTAAGACTTTGCTAAGCTATCCCAGTGGTTTGTAGATCCCCAAATCTTAATATCAGTCTTTACTAAGTCAGGACCTTGGTAGAGTGGCAGAGCAGTCAGGCTTATCTTAAGAGGAAGATGTGAGCTGTAGGTAAGTACACTGAACCCAGTTAGACATGTACATCAAAGAAGCAATTGCACGTACAATGTATTTAAAATTATATATTTATTATATTTACACCAGAATCACTTCAAATACCTCATAGGTTTACACTAGAACACTTCGCAATAAGTTAGAATATACTTCAAAGGACACGTTCACTTTTGTGCTTGTTCGCGGCTACATTTGTTGCAACGTTAGAAAGGGAAAAGACAATGCTATCCTATTATCGGTAATTCCGTGCACCCGCGGTTCTTTGCAGATTGACGGTAAGACATTTACTCTGCAAACACATACAAGAAAGTAACTTATAGGAAAAGGATTAGCTAGTGTAACACTAGTCTGGTTCAAGGTCCTAGAGAGGGTTTATTCGCACATCAAGTTTTTTAAGTTCAAAAACGCAACCCTAGCTAAAGGCAGTTCGGAGAGTGCTCAAAGTCTTGACAAGCAGCAGAACACAAAGAGTTCATGTGGATTTCTTTAAGTCTCTAGTCTTCTGGAAGCAGCAAGTTAATAACTAACGATGGAGACCCTAAAAAGAACTCAATGAAGGGACACAAGCAGCGGTCTGAGTCCGGGGTAAAGAGGGGGTTTCCCTGGACACCTCTAAGTGCACTCCAACGCTCTGGAGCAACTTTCTGTAATCAGGTAAGCAATACCTTTTTCCCCACAGTACCTTAGGTTAGAAGAAAATGTTTGTGCTGGATGTTCCATGATGTTGCAGCTCTGGACCCGACCTCCGGATTCCTTGGTCTGATGACTGAAGGCAGGACAATGGACGAGATCTCTCGGCAGCAGCCTCGAGGGAGGACCCAGGGCACGGCTTTCAACAACTTCTTGGTTCACTCTGCCGTTTTGGTGCCTTTTCTGCAGCACCAACAAAGGACGCAGGTCGCCCGGTCAATCTTCTTCCTTTCCTGCAGTCCCATGCTCTGATAAGGGGGTCTGGGCAAGTTGGATCGGATCTCTGGAGTGTCCTTGAGGGCTCAGCAAAAATCTTGATGGATTCGGACTTTCCACGACAATGCACTCAAAATGGGCTGCAGGTCTCCTGATATTAGGGTTCTGCAGCTCTGGAAATTCCTAGGACCTCGGGAGATGGCTCAATTCGAAGTACGTTTTGAGAGTGATTGTTCCCACCAGCCAAAGGGAAGTAGACGTCCTCTTCGGAGTTCCTCTGTAGCACATAAAACGGGGTGAGGACAGCAGTTGTCGCTTCATGGTATTGCAATGGGACTGCAGGTGTCTCTGGTTGTCTTCTTCGGTTACTTCAGCTTCCAGTGGTCGACTTGCTTTTCACTCCAAAAGCCTCACCTTTTATACAGTCCGAGCACATACTCCTCTGCAATCTCTCTCAGCATTTTACACAAAGTGGCGTTTGGCTGTCCAATCAGGACAGCCAGACCTCCTGTGGGAACTGGTCCTATTCAGGCACTAAACTCCTCGCCACTTTTTGCCTGCCCAGACATACTGGAGGCAAAACACACACACTGACCTCCCCCTTCTAGGATGGTAGAAGAAGGGCTAACAAAGAACAACCATGCTTGTAATGGTGAAAAAAGGAGGCTCCAAGTTGGTACTTGGGTGCCCCTATTGTGCACTACCAAGGCTATGGACATAGCCTGCGATACAAAAATTATACAATAGTTGGTAGAACACATCGGGCCTCATTAGGACCCTGGCGGTAAGGGGTTTGCGCCAGCGTTAGCTGCGCCGACCCCTTACCGCCAACTACGAGATTCCAGAGCGCCATGGACACTTTTCCGCCCGCTTTTTGCGGGCGTAAAAATCCATGGCGCTATGGATCCTCGCTGTTAATTACGCCACCGTAGTGTACGGTGGCGTAATTAACACCTTCCCCACTCCCATTGAGCCCTATGGGGCCGAAATGGGAATGGGGAAGGGTAAATGGGTCAATGGGGACTTACCGCCCCGCCGACCTCGGAATGGGGCGGTAAGTCCGCCATCCGCCATGGCGTAAAGGGACTTTGCGCCATGGCGGAAAAGTCCGCCGATGGCGGAAAAAATCCGCCTGGGTCGTAATGAGGGCCATCCACTGCCACCAGCCATAACTAGGAGATTGTCTATGTGACTAAAAAGTCACAGGAGCAGAGAGAAGAGGGATGCTAGGTATCCCTTTGGGACTGCACATAAGGTGGTGTGTGCCAATCTCTCAGACTATTGAGTTTTGGGAGAGATACTAAGTATCTCTCTATCCGTAAGAACTGTAGTTACTTGAGCATGTAAAGAAATCATCTTTTTTGTTTTTTTAAAGTAATGTTTTATTGTTTTCTTGTACAACATACTGCCTGGTCCAACCCCGAACATCAATTATACAGTATTATCCAAACGTGTCCATGTCCCTTTCAACACCCATTTCAGTTCCCACCCCCACTCTAACCCAACCCCAAAACTGAACACAATCCCCCCACCAAACCCCCAGCATCGTCAACTCTCGACTGACTGCATTATTCAGCATTTACGATGCTCTATTAGGGTTTTAAGTACTGAAATCGTCCGATGGTCACACTACCTAGTTCTGGCTATCAGATGTGTCATCTGCCTGTGCAAACATGTCCTGTATGAGCGTTTCCCAGGATTCCAGACCTGTTCTGGTTTCTGTTTGGTCTTCACAGATTCCTTTTTGCCGTGGAGATGTTTCTGCCAACAACCATTTCTGTAGGTCTCTCCACCACTGTCTAACATTTGGACTATTAGGAGACTTCCACTGTATCGCTATCCTGCGTTTTGCTAGTACATACACCAAGTCTTTAAATTTACTAATATGTCTCCCCCTTTTGGGGCGTGGGAACACTCCCAGCAAACAAGCATTGGCGATGAGATGTCCAGAGTCATATCCTTTCCAGCCAATGTGTGCACTATTCTGCCCCAGAACTGCTGCAGACTTGGGCATGACCACAACATGTATAGTATGTCTGCA